>NC_133460.1:49782709-51135834 GCF_048565385.1 Saimiri boliviensis
GGGGCTGGCGAGGGGAGGGCAAATCCGGAATCCTATGGGCACCCCCCCCAGCCCGAGACTGCTCTAGACACCAACTCCCCGTCCCCTGGGGAGGTGAGGTCCTGGGCCTTCACCCCAAACCCGCTCAGGATTGGCCCCTGGGAGGCAAAAGGGACTCACAGGGAGCAGTTGCTGGGTGGTTCTGTGTTGGACCCTGGGCTGCCCTCTCTCCCGAGTTTACTGGGTCTGGTGTAGGCACGGGCTGGCGACAACTCCGCTTTTCATTGCCAGGCCTGGGAGCACGGCCAGGATCTAGGCTTCCCCGCGAAGTTAGGGGGAGACTGGGGAGAGGGAAGCCGTTTCATGACCCAGAGATGGGGTCCCGGGACTCACCTCTAGGGGACTTGAGGCCCGCAGACCCGGGATGAGTTCAGAGGTCTCAGCGGGCATAGGCATTGATTCTTGGCCCAGTCTGGCCCGCTTCCTCTGCAGGCCTGGGTCTCCGAGGAGAGCACATTTTTCAGTTTAAAAAGGTTTTCTGAGGGGGCAGTAATCTGTCAGAAGGAGAGTGGTCTATGGGAGACCCGCAGCACCGGGCTCCTGAAGGTGGCCAGGATGGCTAGAGCCCTTTCCTGACTCTCTGAGTTGTCAGATGGGAGTAAAGCTTCATGGTCCCAGGAATCTTCTGGGCATCTCTACTCTCCCAGCCAGAGGCCCAGGCACCAATTCCTTGGCTTCTGGGCAGAGCAACCTGAACCCAGTGGCTGAGCACCACTTAAATGCCAGTCACTGGGCAGTCACTGGCCCTGGAGTATGTGGGTAGGGGAGGATTTGGAGGATTCTGCTCTCAGGAGGCTCAGCCCCTGCAGGGAACATGGGACAATAACAAAAGTTCCCTGATGCAGGGTTTTGATACCAGTCCTGGTAATAGTGGAAAGCAGAGAGGCTACACACCATTGTTGCATGAGTAATCTAGGCTGCGGGACCACCAGGGCAGCAGAGATCCAGTCTCCATGCAAGCAAGTAAATGTGCTGAAATGTTCCAGCTCCATGCCCACTCCTCGTTATTACCCTGCTCCAAGGGCAGGGAGCAGCAGGGGAGCTTAGGAGGTTCTCCTGCATTCGTCCCCACTCCCAGCTTGCTTTGTTTCCTGCTGATGGATTTCGAAGCAACCCATTTGGTTTCTTGGCTTGGGCTGAGCACGGGACTCTCCTAGCTGGCCCGTGGCTCCTGGGGTTTGGGGTCTAGAGCCAGCCTTGTAGGAGGTTCAGAGGCAAGTGGGAGGAAGTCCTCACTTCCTTTCTGAAGAGCCTCCATCGCTGGGGTTTGGGGGTAGGTTGGGAGGCTGGCAGGCACTGGTCCAGTTTCCTGTGAATGCAGACAGACCCCTGGTGGTGCATGCAGCCTCCTCCCTTCCCTGGCTAGTGTTGGGGGTGGGCACAGTAGGGCCCAGGTGGCTTGAGGTGGGTGGTTCCTGGCACGGTTCTGACCTCACCTCTGAGGCTCTGCTATATCTGGGTCTCTGCCCCCTCCCTCATTGTCCCTGACAGGTTTCTGTTTTTCTGGAACACTTTGCGGAGGTGGCAGTGTGCTCATGCCCATGGCCTTGGGTGCGGTTCTGGGAGTGGGAGTTGCTTAGCTCACCCTGAAGCCCTTGGCTGGCACTGTGAGAACCTGTGTGAACACAGTTGCCTGCCTCCAAACAGGTGTGCATGGACCTGGGTTACCCAGGCACCTGTGGGGGATGCCCATGTGGGCAGAGACATGTGTGCACGTGTGTGGTCAGGTTTACAGCTGCATGCGCAGAGACAGAGGAACTGAATTCATATGTGCATGAAGACAGACACGGGAGGATGGTGGGGGTGAGCAAACAACCTAGGGACACAGACATGCATGAGGAGAGACACACATGAACTCATCAGCGTGGGCCACATATCGGCTGCAGACACGTACATAGATCTACATCATCACAGGGGTTTGAATCTACCCACATGGGAGGCAGACATGTCAGTGGACAGACATATAGGTGGACCCACCAGAGCACAGGGGGATGTGAACCAACATTCCCAGACACAGACGCAGAGCCACAGGGAAGCAGCTGAAGTACCTGGGCAGAATGGAGTTGGCCGTGAGCTCCCAGGGGCACAGACACATGTGTTTGCCAGAGCCAGCTGATAGCAGAGGCCAGTAACCAGACACAGGGGGTTCTGAGAGGCAGGCTGAGGCACGCACTGCCTGGTTATCACTGTTTCTTTGGGTGGCACAGTGCCCGGAAGTTGTCCTGTTTGGGGTGGTGATGATGCAGGTGCTCTGTGCTAGGGCTTATTTCTAGACTCAAACCCCGCTTTGGGGTTTGAGGACCACAAAAAGCTCAGTCTCCTGTGTTTTACTCAGAGTCGTTTGGCCTCTCTGCCTCTGCACTGCAGAGCTGGGCTCATGCCTTAAGTATCAGCAGGTGTTCTTTGAGCTTTGATTCTTCCTTGGGTCTCCAGAACCTTCCTGAAGTGAGGCCGTGTGGCCCGAATGGGATGCTCCAACTGTTCTCTGCCTACTGGAATCGGGGAGGAACTGCCTGGGGATTCTCCTGAACCCAAGCCTGCCAGTCTTTGGCAGGGATGGGATGATCCCCTGAGGAGAGAGAGAGGACACATGCAGCTGAGTCTGTGATGAGAGCCACTGCCCTCGGGGGCTGGCTTCTCCTCTGCTAAGCCCTGGACTTGCACAGGGAAGGGGTCCCCCACCTGGCTATGCTCAGGTCTCGTCTGCTCAACCTGGCACCTAGGAGCCAGCCCAGATTCTAGATATGGTTTGTTACTAACATACCTTGTAACCTCCAGCAGGTCATTCAGTGGCTGGGTTTCCTCATCTTTAGAGTGGGGTCAGTAATCCCCACCTCCTTGTGGGTTCAGTGGGAGATAGTTAGTGGAAAGCGTGTGGCCCAGTGCGTGGCATGGAGTGAGCTCCCAGCTGATGTGGGTGTGAGGGCCTTTGATTATGAGTCTTCCCCTGCGGCCAGGACTCTGCAGGGCTTCCTCAGCAGCCAGGTGCATGGCCCTGGGCCCCTGGGTGAGGCCTAGAGCAGGCTGGGTGGGCCAGGCACCTCTCCTGTGAAAGCTGGAGGGGTTTGTCTTTGCTCTGTGCCCACCAGTCCCTCCTTAGCCTTGTGGGACCTCCATACATGGAGTCAGGAAATGGTAGGCTGGCGGGGGTATGGAAGCTTGGGCCTGCTGCCTGCTGGGCCTCTGGGAGGGGAGCCAGTGGTTTGCTAAGAATAGTCCCAAATCATGGCTCCCACCTCCCAGCGGGCAGCCCGGCCATGTGCCGCCCTCATCTCCGGCCAAGGCAGTTGCAGATGGGCTTTTTATGTTTCCTGTAACTGGTGCTCAGCACAGGATTGGGTCTGGGAGCAGCAGGCTTTGTCTGGGAGGAGGCTCTGATTGCCTTCCGAGGCCTTTGGCTGGGACCTGGGGAAAGAGAAGGTCTGGAAGCTCTGGCCTTTACAGTCCCTGAGCTTCTTCCACTCTGGGCTTTTCCTGACACATCTCCCTTGACTGTCTTCCTACCCTCAAATAGACCTGTTGTGATTAAGAACGCTGGCTCTGGAAAGAAACCACCAGGGTCTGAATTTCTGCTCTCTCCCTCATGAGCTGTGTGGCCCGGGGCAAGAAACCTAACCTCTCTGTGCCTTGTATAACAGGGCTAAGGATACTAACTCCCTTATAAGAATGTCACAAGGATGAAAGGAGATAATTGCAGAGCCCTCGAGGCTCTGTCTGGCTCACAGGAAGTGCTTATGTTAAGTAAACATTAGGTGCTTATGTTATTATTATAATATATTCTCTCAGCGGAGGCCAGGATGCTTGCACAGGACCAGGTGGTGGGAAGAGACCAGGGTGGCATCTTGATTTGGGTGCCTGAGCTTTCTTGGCCCTGGGTTCAGTATGAGGTGCAGGGACTCTGAAGGTAGATTAACCTCAGTCCCCACCAGGAGGTGAGCGAGGTACGTGCAGATGTCATGTCTGGTGCTGTGATGGAGGGAGGGAATAGCTGTCCTGGGGTGCATGTGATACTTCATGTGGGCTTTGAGGGATGGCCAGGGGTTTGCAAGGGGGAGGGTGAGTCTTCCCCAGCAGAAAGAGCAGCATGGCAGAAGTGTGACAGCCTTTGGGAAGCATTATATATATTTCCCATAACTGGCACATGGGCTGGCCTTGGCTTTAAGGGGTGCCCCTGCCTGGGGCACTGACGAGAGAGGCATGTGGGGTGTCTGGGTCATCTGCACGCTCATGGAAGGGAGTAGGGAACATCTTTGGGAACTGGGTGTGTCACTGGCCAACACCATGGGCTCCCAGGGAGCTGGGGCTTTTAGAAATTCCACGAGGAGGGAGGATGTGGTGCTGAGAGGGCTGTGGGTACCCTGGGAAATGGCCGACAGGCTGGGCTGGGGGCCATGGGAGGGGAGAAGGGTGGGTGCCCTGAGATGACTCTGCCAGCTTCTGCATCCTGCCTGAGCCCCAGGCCTTCCTCTCAGCAGGCTGTGCCAGCCTCTGTCTGGCCTTGCCAGAGTGGAGGCCTGGGATGCTGGGACATTTTTGAAGAGTCTGTTTAGAAAGCACAGAGGGGACTTCTCCTCCCCTTTTCCTTTTCTTGGAACCGGAGAACCTCCTGAAGGCGTTAACCCCTTTCCTGCTGGTCACACAGTGGCCCATGGATGTCCCTCCCTTTTTTTTAGGATGACTATTTTATTGTTGCCTTTTCTGTTACGAGAGATGTATACATCAGGTGCTGAAAGGTACGACACATTCTGCAACTGGGCACCACCTTCCATAACTGAACAGGCCAAGAAAGTACACTGAACATCAGCATCCGGCAATATCTTTGTTTGAGATGGAGTCTCACTCTGTTGCTCAGGCTGGAATGCGGTGGCCCGATCTTGGCTCACTGCAACCTCTGCCTCCTGGGTTCAAGCGATTCTCCCAACTCAGCCTCCTGAGTAGCTGGGATTACAGGTGCCCACCACCACAGCTGGCTAATTTTTGTATTTTTAATAGAGACGGGTTTCACCACATTGGCTAGGGAGGCTGAGGATGGAGAATCGCTTGAACCTGGGAGGCAGAGGTTGCAGTGAGCCAAGGTCAAGCCACTGCATTCCAGCCTGGGCAACAGAGCAAGACTCCATCTCAAAAAAAGAAAGACCTCATCAGCCTGATCGGAGTGGTAGTTTAGCTTTGCCTTGACCGTCGTCTTCACGCATGCTCCCTCCCTGTCTCCCAAGTCAGCCCTGTCTGCTGGAGCACAAAGACTTCTGGAGTCCCCTGCAGGTGCTGCCCTGCTGGCTCACCCCAAGGCCTGTAGGGAGGAAGCTGATTTCTGGATACCTCAGAGAGAAGGGCCCTCCCCAGAGTTGGCCCCCAGAGTTGCAGAGCATTTGGGGAAGGTGTGGGGCAGTCTCTGCTCCAGGGGGCTTTGAGCTGGGCCCTAAGGCATCAGGTGAATAAGCCCTGGGCTGGCATTTGACTGTCCTTCAGCTTAATTTTCTCACCTGCAGAATGTACGTGAACATTTTCCCCTGACTAGCTTTAATTTTTTTTTTTTTTTGAGACGGAGTTTCACTCTTGTTACCCAGGCTGGAGTGCAATGGCGTGATCTCGGCTCACTGCAACCTCCGCCTCCTGGGTTCAGGCAGTTATCCTTCCTCAACCTCCTGAGCAGCTGGGACTACAGGCACGTGCCACCATGCCCAGCTAATTTTTTGTATTTTTAGTAGAGATGGGGTTTCACCATGTTGACCAGGATGGTCTCGATCTCTTGACCTCGTGATCCACCCACCTTGGCCTCCCAAAGTGCTGGGATTACAGGCTTGAGCCACCGCACCGGCTAATTTTTTTTTTTAACTGAGGTGAGATCCATTGAAAGAAAATTAACCATTTTAAAGTCCCCAATTCAGAGGCATTCAGTATTATCACAGTGTCATGCAAACACTGCTTCTCTCACCTTCTAAAACTTTCACTACCCTGAAGGAAAACTCTGTGCCTACTAAGTGGTTACTCACTATTCCCTCCTCTACCACTGTGCTTTTATTTATTTTTTTTTTAAGAGAAAAAACAAAGGCAGGGTGCAGTGGCTCACACCTGTAATCCCAGCACTTTGGGAGGCCAAGACGGGTGGATCACGAGGTCAGAAGATGGAAACCATCCTGGTCAACATGGTGAAAACCCGTCTCTACTAAAAATACAAAAATTAGCTGGGCATGGTGGCGCATGCCTGTAGTCCCAGCTACTTGGGAGGCTGAGGCAGGAGAATTGCCCAAGAGACGGAGGTTTTGGTGAGCCCAGATCGTGCCATTGCACTCCAGCCTGGGTAACAAGAGCGAAACTCACCTCTCAAAAAAAAAGAGAAAAAACAAATTTGGCTGGGTGTGGTGGCTCACTCTTGTAATCCCAGCACCTTGGGAGGCCAAGGTGGACAGATCATGCCATCAAGAGATTTAGACCATCCTGGCCAACATGGTGAAACCCCATCTCTGCTAAAATACAGAAATTAGCCAGGCATTGTGGTGCATGCCTGTATTCCCGGCTACTCAGGAGGCTGAGGCAGGAGAATCGCTTGAACTGGGGAGGCAGAGGTTGCAGTGAGCTGAGATCGTGCCACAGCACTCCAGCCTGGCAGCAGAGCAAGACTCTGTCTGAAAAAAAAAGAAAAAACAATTTTGAGATCCCGCGTGAAGTGCGCACTTTTGGAGAAAGTGTCATAGCCGTGCAGCCACCTCCTAGACAAGTCTGCCAACATTTCTATCACCCAGAAGGGCCTCATGCTCTCTTGTAGCTGGGCACCGCTCCCATCTTGGGCCCAGGCCTGATCATCTAATTTCTGTCACTATCATTTTGTTTTATTTTCTGGATTTTTCACATGCATGGAATCATATAACAAGTAGCCTTTGGTGACTGGCTTCCTTTTTTTTTTTTTTTTTTTGAGACGGAGTTTCGCTCTTGTTACCCAGGCTGGAGTGCAATGGCGCGATCTCGGCTCACCGCAACCTCCGCCTCCTGGGTTCAGGCAATTCTCCTGCCTCAGCCTCCTGAGTAGCTGGGATTACAGGCACGTGCCACCATGCCCAGCTAATTTTTTGTATTTTTAGTAGAGACGGGGTTTCACCATGTTGACCAGGATGGTCTCGATCTCTTGATCTCGTGATCCACCCGCCTCGGCCTCCCAAAGTGCTGGGATTACAGGCTTGAGCCACCGCGCCCGGCCGGTGACTGGCTTCTTTATTCAACATGATGTTTTTTGAGATTCATCTCTGTGATTGCATGATTTAATCAGTTTCATTTATTTTTTATTGGTGAGTAGTATTCCAATGTGTGGGCTATGTTAAAAATAGTGTAATTTGTTTTTCTTTTTTCCTTTTAGACAGGGCCTCATTCCTGTTGCCTAGGCTGCAATGAAGTGGCAGAATGTCAGCTCTCAACTTCCTGGCCTCAAATGATCCTCCCACTTCAGCCTCCTGAGAAGCTGGGTCTACCAGCGCACACCACCATGCCTGGCTAATTTTTGTATTTTTAGTAGAGACAGGGTTTTACCCTGTTGCCCAGGCTGGTCTTGAACTCCTGGACTCAAGTGACTTGCCTGCCTTGGCCTCCCAAAGTGCTGGGATTACAGGTGTGAGCCACCATGCCCGGCCTAAAATAATCTTCACAAAAGATTCAAGTAGTAGCTTCATAGAAAGTATAATGTCAAATTCCCCTTTCCCCTCCTTCCCCTCTCTCTGGTCTCCGGAGGTAACACTGTCAGCAGTGTGCTGATTATCCTTTTTTTCTTTCCTGTGCTTCATGATTTCCTGTGGTTTTTGATTTTGGGGTATAAATGAGCTCAGACTTGGTCCATGGCTGTGGGGCCTGCTTTCATCTTGCAGCACTGCCGTGGGCGTTGAGAGCACATGCCCTGAGCTGGGGCCTGGCTAGGCTTTGGGAGAGATGGCAAGAAGTCTTCTGCAGGTGGTTCATTTAGAGCAGGTTATGGAAAGGGAGGCATTGGATCAGACGGGATCAGTCTGTCTAAAATAGTCTCTGGTTACCCGTCCCAGGGTCTAGGTGGATGTGCCCTCCTGCCGCTTCACCACTGACCCCGACTTGGCTGCCACCCATGGGGGCTGCTGCTTCCTGTCTCTCTGAAGTGTTACAGGAAGGAATAGGCCCAGGAGAGGGCAGTTTGTTGGGTTGACAGAAAAGGGGCCCTGGGGGAGTTGCCCCTTGCCAAAGCTTGTGGGGGCCTCCCAGTAGCCATCCTGCCTGGCCTGTGTGGGTGGAGGATGGGATGCCTGTGGCCTCTGAGGAAGGGGCTGCCTGGGCTCAGATTTTCACTGTCCTGGCTCCACTCCAACTCCAGCCTTGAGACCTCAGCCAGTCGGGTCCTAGGGGCTCCAAGCCCATCTTGTTATGCTGCTTTCCTTGACGCTGCCATCTATGTCTAAATGAACCCATCCTTTGCATCCTAAAGTTGGTTGTTTTCATTGCTTTTTTTTCTAACTTAACCATTGAAAGACTTGGGTTTCAGGAGATAGGAATCCTATGTGGTGGTCCAGGGCAGCCCCTTGCTCACCCAGGATAGGGATGTCTTATGACATGGGGTCTCATTCTGGGCTCAGGAGTTCTGTACAGGGAGGGAGAGGACCTGGCGGGAGTTCCGTGTAGATGGGTTTGTGGATGTCTCCATTTCTGCAGCTCAGTGCTGCTCAAATGTGGGTAATACATGGACTCCCAATTCACAGCTCTATTGAGATCGAATTCACATGCTGTACAATTCACCCATTTAGTAGCTTTTAGTACATTCAAAGAGTTATCATCTCACCACAGTCTCATTTTACAGCATTTTCACTGTACCCAGTAGTATCACTCCCCACCCCCAGCCCAGTAACATGCTGTCTATCTCTATAGATTTGTCAATTCCAGACATTTCATATAAATGAAGTCATACAGTTGGGCGCGGTGACTCATGCCTGTAATCCCAGCACTTTGGGAGGCTGAGGCGGGTGGATCACGAGGTGAGGAGTTTGAGACCAGCCTGACCAACACGGTGAAACTCCGTCTCTACTAAAAAATATGAAAATTAGCCAGGCGTGGTGCTGCACGTCTGTAGTCCCTGCTACTCAGGAGGCTGAGGCAGGAGAATCACTTGAACCTGTGAGGCAGAGGTTGCAGTGAGCTGAGATCATGCCACTGTACTCCAGCCTGGGTGACAGAGCAAGACTTTGTTTCAAAAAAAATGAAAATGAAGTTATACAACATGTTTTTTTTTTTTTTGGTAGACTCCCTCTCTCTCTTTTTTTTTTTTTTTGAGATGGAGTCTCACTCTGTTGCCCAGTCTGGAGTGTAGTGGTGTGACCTCGGCTCACTGTAGCCTCCGCCTCCTAGGTTCAAGTGATTCTCCTCCCTCAGCCTCCTGAGTAGCTGGTATCACAGGTGCTTGCTACCATGCCCAGCTAATTTTTGTATTTTTAGTAGAGATGGAGTTTCATCATGTTGGCCAGGCTGGTCTCAAACTCCTGACCTCAGGTGATTCATCTGCCTCGGCCTCCGAAAATGCTGGGATTATAGGTGTGAGCCACCATACTCAGCCCTCTCTCTCTCTTTTTTAAAAGTCTCACTCTGTTGCTTAGGCTGGGGTGAAATGGTACAATCATGGCTCACTGCAGCCTCAATCTCCTGGGCTCAGGTGATCCTCCCTCCTCTGCCTCTTAAGTAGCTAGGACCAAAGGCCTGTCCCACCACACCTGGCTAATTTTTAAATGTTTAAAATAGAGACGAGGTCTTGTGTTGCCCAGGTCTTGAACTCCTGAGCTCAGGACTCCCTTTTGAGCAACAACAAAAAACCCCTCACTTGCTAATTGACATTATTCTTATTGTAATGTAACTGAGATGTGTATAAGACCAGGCATAAACACCCTAACGTTTTTATGTAACTGTTAAAAAAACAAACAAACAGGAAATAATAGTAAAACCAGAAAGCCAACTCATTCCCAGTGAACGGTGTTCCTTTAATTAGAAGGATGTTAACCGCACCTATATTGCCAACCGTGGGTCGGTGGTAGAGAGCTGTGCCTTTGGGCCTCTCCTATGTCCCCTGCCTCTGTTTCTTGGGCCTGCTGTACAGGGAAGTACTAATAATGTTGGGCTGATGGGACAGTTTGGGGTAATCAGACCTCACATTTAAGCCTAGATGCACGTGAGCAATCCCTGAATGTCTGTTTTAATAGGGCATCGCCTGATACCTGGAAAGCTGGCATGTTTGAAGATAAGGTGGAATAGTGACATTATTGAAATCTGCTTGTAGTGGCTCTTAAACCCACTTCTTGTAGGAACTAGGAATTTGGCACAGAGATAGGCTTTGCTCAGTTCACGCAGATGCTCTCAACATGCACATGGTCCTGACTGCTAAGAGGCTGGGCCTTTGAATTGGGTACCTCCAGGCTGCCATGGGCTGTGGGGCGGCTCTGTTCTCCTCCCCACCCGCTTTTTTCCTGTTTGAATCACAGCCTTTCTTTGTGCTGTGTGTGATGATGTCGTCTGGCCTTCATGGAGAAGGAACTGGATTGTACACACAGGAGCAAACTCGAGGCCCAGATTGTAGGGTACTGCTTGCTTGTGCATTACCTCTTGGGAATCTTGGGGTCTCACTCCATAGTCTATGTTTGGGGGTAGTGGGTGGGAGCTATGGGCTCGCTGAGATGGACCACAGGAAGCTCTCCGGACCACAGGAAGCACATGGGCTCGCTGGCTGCCTGACCCGTACCTTGGCTCATTCTGGCCCTCTCCAGCTGCTGTTTCTTCTTTTTTTTTGAGTTGAGGCTTTGCTCTGTTGCTCAGTTTGGAGTGTAGTGGCATGATCGCAGTTCAGTGCAACCTTGAACTCCCAGGCTCAAGCGATCCTCCTGTCTCAGCCTCTCAAAATGCTGGAATTACAGTCACGAGTGACCCCTCGTGACCCCTTTCTGGCTCCTAAACAAGAGGTGCTTACTGTTTTCTTAGTGTCCCCACCCATGAATGGGTCTGTGAGCAGCCCAGCCTAGGCCACAGTCTGGGCTCTGCGGACACGGATGTCTGTAGTGGGTCAGACATGCTGTGCTGACTACTCTCCAGATCCTCTTTTACTCTGTCTGTCTTTCGTATTGCTTTCCACAGTGGCCTGTGTGAGCCTTAGGACCAGTTCCCCTTTTGGGATGCTGCTTCCTTCTAAGCTTGCAGCTGAGGGCGGCGGTGGCTGCCTGGACTGTCTGTTCAGTCCTAACCACATACTTACTTCCCCCGAGTCTGGCCTGTCTCAGTTGGCAGCAACCCCATGGTTCTAGGTGTTCAGGCCAAACACTGCAAAGTTGTCCGTGGTTTCTCTCTCTCTCTCTCTCTCTCTCTCTCTCTCTCTCTTGAGACGGAGTCTTGCTCTGTTACCCAGGCTGGAGTGCAATGGCACCATCTTGGCTCACTGCAACCTCTGCCTCCTGGGTTCAAGCGATTCTCCTGCCTCAGCCTCCCGAGTAGCTGGGATTACAGGCACACATTACCATGCCCAGCTAATTTTTGTGTTTTTAGTAGAGAACGGGTTTTACCATGTTAGTCAAGCTGGTCTTGAACTCCTGACCTTGTGATCCTCCCGCCTTGGCCTTCCAAAGTGCTGGGATTACAGGTGTGAGCAACCATACCCAGCCTTCTTTCTCTTACCCTTCAGAAAAGACGTGCCAGGAGAGGCACTGGCCTCACCTTCAGCATGGATGCAGGATGAGCTGTGTCCTCACCTGTCCTCCACCACTGGCCCCGCCTCCAGCATCACCTGCACTGTTGCAGTAGCCACCTGATGTTTCTGCTGGTTTCTGCCCTTGTCCTCAAGCAACTCTTCTAACACGGCAGCTAGCAGACCTTGTCAGAACTTAAAACTCAGGGCAGAGCACTTCTCTGTCCCAAGCTCCCCAGGGGTTCCCTGTATCCTCACAGTGAAAGCCAGTGTCCTTACTGTGGCTTCCAGGACACTGCCATCCAATACCCAGCTGCATGTGCACCTTACTGCAGCCCCACGGACCAGCTCACAGCTCTTTCAACACCCTAGGGGCACCCCAGTACAGGACTTTTGCACAGGCTAGCCTGGCGGCCTGGGATGCTTTTCCTCCAGAGCCACGTGGCTGCCCTGTCACTTCCTTCAGGTCTTGACTGTTGTGTGCAGCCTCCCCTGAATCCCTTGTCTAAAATGTCACCTCTTCCCTGCATCTCCTTATATACTACTTTACTAATTTACATAGTTTATTTCTGTGTCTCTTGCTAGCATGTGTGAGGCAGGGATTTCTGTACTTCTGGCTCCTAGAACAGTGCCTCACACATAGGTGGCATCCCAGAAATGTTTGTAGGATGGCTACATGAAGAGAGAATGCATGAGCCCATTTTATAGATGAGAAAATGACCCTCAGAAAGGTGGACTGGAGCCTGGTCTCTCCACTCCCTGCCCAGGGCTCTCTGGCTGAGCTGCAGCTGCCACCTCCTCTTCCCCATATCCCTGACTCCAGAACAGCCATGTGAAGCTTGTGGGTTTTTTAATTTTAATTTTTTTTGAGGTGGAGTCTCGCTCTGTCACCAGGCTGGAGTGCAATGGCATAATGTCGGCTCACTCTGCCTCCTGGGTTCAAGCCATTCTTCTGCCTCATCCTCTCCACTAGTTGGGACTACAGGTGCATGCCACCACACCTGGCTAATTTTGTATTTTTTTAGTAGAGATGGGGTTTCACCATGTTGGCCAGGATGGTCACGATCTCCTGACCTCGTGATCTGTCCGCCTCGGCCTCCCAAAGTGCTGAGATTACAGGTATGAGCCACCGGCGCCCTGCTGTGGGTTTGAGCGTTCAAAGCTGTCTTAGATGTTCCCCTTGTCATCAGGGTAATGATGGAACTGGCAGCTACCCCTGGGCATTTGCATGGAAAGATGATAAGAGCCTGCTTCCGTGGGCGACGGCTTGCGCTGTGTGAGGCACTGGGCTTAGCAGGTTAGAGGGATTTCGCAGTTAAACCTCACAGCGTCCTGAGGAAGGGGACTGGTCATTTCTCCCATTCTTTCAGACAGGGAAGTGGGGAGCTTTTATATGGGCAGACATGAGAAAGACTGGTAACATCTTGAACCAGGCGGATGCGGGGAGACTGGCTTTCTTAAGCAGTAAGCGGCATTGGTTGCTGTGTAAAATGCAGCAACCTTTTGGAAAGGTAATTTGGCAGCATCTCTGGAAGTTGTTTCAGTGCACATGTCCTTTATCTCAGCCTCCCAAATTCTGGTAACCTGTCCTAAAGAAGTACACTATCAGGATGCAAGACTGTGCGTGAGGACTTCGCGGCAGTGAACCGGAGACTTCCCGTCTCCTTTCAGTTCTGTGTTCTTCCCATCGCGGGCCATCTGCACCTGCTGCCCAGTCTGCTGCGGGGTGCGTGTCTTCACATGGCCGGCGCCTTTCTGTCTTCATGCGTCACATAGGCCTTCTGTGACTGTCATATCTAAAATATGCCCTTTTCCTGTCTTTCCCATCTTCTCGCTCAGACTCTCAGCCCCTTGTAGCCCACATGACAACGTATACAGTGTAGCATAATCGTGTCCCCTGGTGGACTTCCTCCCTCCCTGCCTCCCTCCCTCCCTCTCTTTCTCTTGTTGGAAGATCTGCTCCTTGAGGGTCCAGGTCTGTGCCTGTCGGGTTGACAGGGTCAATACTTCTCAGGTGTTTGTTGGATCAGTAGTGATGCGATGAAATGGCATGCCACTGTGAAGAAGACAGGGCTGGAATTACCTGGATTGGCTGGGAGGGGTGTTTGTGTTGTCATGTTAAGGGCAAAAGCTTGTTTGCACGAGGAAGCTTAAGAGGTGGGCTTGGGTGGCGATGGGAAGGGTATAAGCATTTTCCGTGTAGACCTTTGACTTGTGACAAAGAGTACAAGGTACTTTTGTAATAAATCTGGGAGCCGGGTGTGGTGGCTCAAGCCTGTAATCCCAGCACTTTGGGAGGCTGAGGCGGGTGGATCACGAGGTCAAGAGATCGAGACCATCCTGGTCAACATAGTGAAACCCCGTCTCTACTAAAAATACAAAAAATTAGCTGGGCATGGTGGCGCGTGCCTGTAATCCCAGCTACTCAGGAGGCTGAGGCAGGAGAATGGCCTGAACCCAGGAGGCGGAGGTTGCGGTGAGCCGAGATCGCGCCATTGCACTCCAGCCTGGGTAACAAGAGCGAAACTCCGTCTCAAAAAAAAAAAAAAATAAATAAATAAATCTGGTAGGCCAGGTGTGGTAAGCTCATACGTGTAATCCCAGCACTGTGGGAGGTGAGGGAGGAGGATCTCTGAGGCCCAGGAGTTTGAGGGCAGCCTGGGCAGCATAGTGAGATCCTTGTCTCTACAAAAATTAAAAAAGAATTAGCCAGCTGTGATAGTGTGTGCCTCTAGTGCCCCTGGGATGTTGAGATGGGAGGATTGCTTGCGTCTGGGAGGTTGAGGCTGCAGTGAGTCATGATTGCACCACTCCCCTCCAGCCTGGGCAACAGAGAAAGACCCTGTCTCGCAGCAACAACAACAACAACAACAATAAAACCCGGTTAACCAACAAACAAAATTTAAAAAAGGGAAAGAAGAGGGGAGTATCAGGACTTGAACTCTAGTCTTTCTGACTCCCAGCCCATGTTCTTACCCACAATCCAACCCTTGCCATGTTTCCACACACAGCCTCTTAGTAGCCTCACTGTAGCCCTCAGGGGAAGGTAGAATATGAGTTACTAGCTATTTCTATCTTAGTTTGTCAGTTGAGATCTAATTTCCAGATAGTGAATCCAGGCATAGCTTGGTGAGTTGCTACAGTTGTATCACCTGTGTCTCCCCTACCCAGATCACCGTGTAGAACGTTTCTAGTGCCCCAGAGGTTCCCTGGTGCCCTTTCCTGGTCATTTCCCCCACCTTCCCACCCCTGCAGGTGGTCCCTCTCCTGACGGCCTTCCCAAGGATCAGTCCTGCCTGTTGTTGAACTTCGTACATGTGGACTAACACAGTATGAGCTGTTTTTTCTTTTTAGATGAGGTTTTGCTCTTGTTGCCCAGGCTGGAGTGCAATGGCGAGATCTTGGCTCACTGCAACCTCCGCCTCCCGGGTTCAAGTGATTTTCCTGCCTCAGCCTCCTGAGTAGCTGGGATTACAGGCACTTGCCACTATGCCCAGCTAATTTTTGGTATTTTTAGTAGAGATAGGGTTTTACCATGTTGGCCAGGCTGGTCTCGAACTCCTGACCTCAGGTGATCTGCCTGCTTCGGCCTCCCAAAGTGCTGGGATTACAGGTGTGAGCCACTGAGCCCTGCATAGCTGTTTTTATCTGGCATCTTTCATTCCACATCAGCCCTGAGGGAGTCCCCCAAGCAGGTGTCACTGGTTTGTTCCTTTCATTGCTAAGTAGGGTTCCATTACAGGGACAATTTGCTGACTATTTTTCTTATTGTTGGGCCTTTGCCATGTTTCCACTTTTGGTGCTTGTGGATAAAGCTACTGTGAACATTTTTGTGTTCATTTTTTGATGAACATGAACACCTCCTTCTCTAGGACATAGAGCCAGGAGTGAACTGGTGGGTGCTGGGGCAAATCCTCCTTTCACCAAGAGGGAGAGTGAGGAGGTTTCAGAGGGTCTGAGAGAGGAAGAGCCTTGCTCAGGGTCACATGGTCACTCAATTAGCCTATCTAACCCTCTTCCTCCCTTTACCTTCCAGTCGTACCAGCCTCCTACCCCCAGCTGCAGCTTCGTGGGAGAGTGGTCAGGCTGGAGTTGGGGGTGGGGGTTTCTGGAGGAGTCTCATTTCGCAGGGTGTGCCCACTACGTAGCAGTCTTCTCTGCCTTCCTTCCTCGCCTCCTTCCTCATCCCTGGCTCCAGAGAGAGTGGCCAGGCTGCAGTTTGCCCTACTTGGTGGTTGGTGTTGGGAGAGATGAGGAGGCCTTGCTGTTTGTTGGATGTTGGTGCTGTGGGCTGGCCAGGCACAGACCCCGATGGGCACATAGGGACTGTACCGGCGTCTTGAGCCTGGGATGGTGCACACATGTTAATGAAGATCTGAGCATGGCCCTGCACACACCGTCCACTCACCTGAGCTCCTGACGGATGCAGGTGCGCACAGCTGCCTCTCTCAGACCCAGCCTGTCTGGGGCCGGTGCGCGCCTGGCCCAGTGGCTGCCAGCTCCCAGACCCGAGGCAGCATTTGGGTCATTCCTCAGCACCCATTGCACAGCTCTACCAACTGTGCCAGCTCCTTGGGTGGCAGTGCCTTTAGCTCTTTCCATATCTGTTCCATCTCTCCATCCTGAGCTCTGCAGGGATGGAGGCAGAAATGAATATAGGCATTAAACACATTTTTAAATGAGGCCTTAGTTTTTTTTTTTTTAATTTCACCATGGTAGAATATACATAACATAGAATTTACCATTTTGGTCATTTAAAACTGTGTAATTTAATGTCATTAAGAACATTCACATTGTTGTGCACCTACCACCACCGTTCAGCTCCAGCACTTTTTCTTCCTTCCAGACTGAAACTCTGTACCCACTGAACGCTAACTCCCACTCCCGCTCCTCCGGCCCCTGGCATCTACTCTTCTACTTCCTGCCTCTGAATTTGACCAAGGTGTCTCATGTAAGTGGAATTCACACTGTTTCTTCTTTTGTGTCTGGCTTATTTAAACACATAACGTCATGTCTTCAAGGTTCATCCATATTGTAGCATGTGTCAGAATTAGTTTCTTTTAAAAAATGTTAGAATTTATTTTAGTTTTCTTTAGAGACAAGGTCTTGACCTATCACCAAAGCTAGAGCAGGCATGGTGGCACGGTCCCAGCTCACTGTAACCTCAAGCTTCTGGGCTCAGGCAGTCCTCCTGCCTCAGCCTCCTGAGTATCTGGGACCCCAGGAGTGTGCCACCACACCTGGCTAATCTTTAAAATTATTTTGTGTAGAGATGGGATCTTGTTATATTGCCCAGGCTGGTATCAGACTCTTGGCTTAAGCAATCCTCTTGCCTCGGCCTCTCAAAATGTTGAGATAATAAGCATGAGCCACCATGACTGGCCTGTTTTTTTTTTTTTTTTTTTTTTTTTTTTTTTTTTTTTCTATAATCATTCTTCTGAGCATATTTGAAAGTATATCACATCTTTGGGATTGAGTGAGGGAATCAGCTTGATGGTGAGGGTGGCAATACAAATATATAGCATTTATTATGTTTACCAGGTACTGGCACTTTCCTTACATTGTCTCATGTAATCCTTACCACATCCCTGTGAAGTAGGTATCAGCATCATCCTTATTTTACAGATAAGGGAACTAGGCTCAGAGAAGTTCAGTAACTTAGCCAAGGTCACACAGCAAGTCATGGGCCAGCTAGGTTTGGATGCCAGTTCTGTCTGGCTGTACGGCCAGTGCTCTGTGTTCCTGACCCCAGCTCAGGCTCTGGCCCTTCCTTCAGTACCAGCCTTAGAGTTATTTCTTCAAATTCTTCTTGTCATCTCTCTGGTCTGAGTGTGAAGCTGAGTGGTGCCATGGTATGGGCCCCTCCTCCCAGCCCAGGCCCCCTTCCTGGGCCCTAGCTTCTTCTGAAAGCCTCTATGCAGCAGCCTCCAGGCCAGGCAGGAGTGTCTGCAGGGACCCAGACACTCAGAGCCTACAGTGTGAGGCTGGCAGGGGCGGCCTGGCCTGGGCGGCCACATGGCAGGATGTCCCTCTTGGCAGGACTTTCCCTGAAAAAACAAAACAAAACAAAACAAAACAGCTACCAGGACTTCAGGATGGAAGGGACAGATAAACAGGAAGAGGGAGAAACTTAAAAATATTTGTCTTCCTCTCCCATGGCCTGGCATTTTCTCCCTGTCCCTCCCTCTGCCACTGGAGGTTTGAGGTGGTGGAGCCTTTGCTCTCCTGCCTGAAGCTGCCCGGGGGCCTGGAGAGCCACAGCTGGCAGGTGCAGGTTTCAGTGTCATGGTTTTTGTTTCGCCTGATGGGCTGGTGTGAGCCTAGGCATTCGGGGCCAGACAGCCTGAGTTTGAGTCTTTGCTCCACTGTTTCTTTGCCATGGGCTCTAGGCCAAGTCACTCAGCCTCCTGGTGCACCAATCTGTAGCCGCAGGGCTATGTGGAGAGAGAACACGGCAGTGACTACTTGGCACACCCCAGCTGTGGCACTCAGGTCTGTACAGGGGTTTTCTCAGTCCTCATGGCCTCGGAGGTGGGTGTATTCATTTGACAGATGTCAAAATATAGAGAGGTGGAGTGCTTCAGTCAGGGCCATCATGCTGGTCGTGGCAGAGCTGAGGCTGGAGCCAGGCAGTCTGCACTGAATCCCCTGCTCCCTTGCTGGTCTGGCGTGTGGTACAGACCTTGGTATACGGTACTGTTGGTACTGTGAACTTCTTTTGTAGTTTGGTGGGTATCCCAGAGTGATACCCACCCCCTTGCTCAGGTGCTCCCCCTTGTTGCCTCCTCCATGCAGCCCCCCTAGGGACATAGGCAGTGTTTGTGCCTCTTTCCCATTGCGCCTGCTGGGCAGCACACCACACCCTGCAGAGCAGCACCTAAGATCCTCGCATGGTCCCCAGGGATTGGGGTTCGGCCTACCCCACCTCATCCTATGTTCTGGCCTCGCAAGCACCTTAATTCTTCCCACAGTACTGCACAGGAAGCACCTCCCTCTCCATGCTGCTCCCTCTGCACAGAGTACGCTTCCACCCTCTTCCCGTCTGTCAAATGTTGCTCATCCTTTAAGGCCCAGCTCAGTTGCATCCTCTTTCAGGAAGCCTTCCCAGAGTTCCTGCCCATCAGTAAACATCTCCCTCCACTGTGTAGCTCAGTATAACGGGAAAGGTACTGAAGTCCCTGCCCTTGTCGGGCTCTCTGAGCCTCAGCTTTCTCATCTGTGGACTGGGGATAACAGGGGTAGTGGAGAGGAGAAAGCTTGGACTTTCTTGCTCTGGCTTGTGTGGAGTTGGCTGGAGCCGGTGCAATATGGCCCTCTTAGGGTTAAGTTTCTCCCATGCCAGGGGCGGAAGTGAAGAGGACAATGTGTGAAATGAAGTCACTTCCCTGCCGGGGGTCTGCCGTGTGCCTGGCCTTCCGCAGCTAATCCTGTTTCCTCCTTGGCCTCTGTATGCCCACCCATTCCCGGCTCCCATGACCCCAAAGGCCACCAGCAGGTGGGGGCTCCTGATGGAATGTCGGCCTGTCATTCATCCGGCGAGGTCACTTCCTGTCTGGATAAGCCATCCCACCTTTCCTGCCACCCAGGGAGGCTACGTGAGGTCAAGTGCAATGCCCAGCCTGCTGCTTTTACTCCTAGAGATGCTGCGGCCCGGGGAGGGGAGAGGACTTCCTGGTGTCAAGACTCTGGACCACACTCCAATTGCGGGGAGGGCTGTGTGGGCCAGGGTGTCCCTCCAAGACTCTGGACCACACTCCAATTGCCGGGAGGGCCGTGTGGGCCAGGGTGCCTCCCCTGGTTGTCTCTGGGGAAACCAGGCCTCACAGGCCTGCTGCATGAGGTGAGGAAGTTTCTCAGCCTCCCTGGGCCTCCGTGTCTTCTGTGGAACCTGGGGGAGCCTGGGCGTAAGAGCCACCCTGAGAACTGGCCTGGACTGGCCAGGATATCGTGGCTTCATTTAACCTTCACTGCCCTGCAGGAGAGCGAGGCTCAGAGATGGGGGCTAAGCCACAGGCTGGCGCTGGGGTCTATGCAGCTCCTTCTGACTCCACTGGCCAGTTTTCCCATGGGAAGGTGTTGAGCGTCCCAGCAGTGGCACCTTGGGAGAGTCCTCACCCTGCGGGGTCAGGGTCTCTTGGGCTGTGAAGTTGATGCAGAACCGTGGTTGCTGGTGTCAGTGGCCACCATGTAGTTCTTTTTTGTCTTTCTTTTTTTTCTCTAAATAGTATAGTTTTACTGTAGGAAAATGAGAGAAAATAAAGGTATCCAGGAAGATGAGAAAAATCATCTGTGATCCCATTTTCCAGAGATAACCACGGTTCACCATTGATGTTTTGAGGGTAATTCTAGACATTTTTCCTCTGAGAGAGAGAGAGAGAGTGTGTGTGTGTGTGTGTGTATGTGTGTATGTGTGTGTGTATGTGTGTGTGTGTGCATACCTATGTTCATGTACATTTGTATACCAGAGGCCTCCCCCTTTTTAACGGAACAAAACTCTAAAATACTGTGGTGTCTTTTTTTCAAACCATATATAGTGGATATTTTCCTACATCAGTAAATAAGCTGCTATTTCATTCTTTTGAAATTTTTAAATTCAAGTTTAACATCCATAAAAGGGACAAGTGCAGTGGCTCATGCCTGTAATCCCAGTGCTCTGGGAGACTGAGGCAGGAGGATTATTTGAGGCCAGGAGTTCAAGAACAGCCTGGGCAACATAGTGAGACCCCCCCATCTCTGCAAAAATTTAAAAAAAATTAGCCCGGCAAGGTGGTGCATGTCTGTAGCCCCAGCTACTCAGGAGACTGAGGTGGGAGGACTGGTTGAGCCCAGGATTTGGAGGCTGCAGTGAGCTATGATTGTTCCACTGCACTCCAGCCTGGGCGACAGTCAGACCCTGTCTCTGAAAACAAACAGAGATACTTCCATAGAAAAGTGTACACATCACAGGCATACAGCTGGATAAGTGCATAGTGAGCACGCCCGTGGGAGCCTCACCCAGGTTGAACAGTAGAATTCTACCAGCACCCCAGACTCCTGTATCCCATCACCACCCTCTTGCTGCTCACAACAGAACTTCTTGCCTGACTTTGAACACACATAGACCAGTTTTGTCTGTTTTTGAGTTTTAGATAAATGGAATCATGTAGCATTTGCTTATGTTGGCTTTTTTCCCTCCACGTCCTGTTAAGGATGTTCATCTGCTGCTCCATCCATTTTCATGAGCTTAATGGTGTCCATGATCCATTCACCTTCAACCACTGCTGATGTGAAAGACATTTCTGATCTTTCGCTAATACCAACAAAACTGTACTGGATACCTTTGTGGCCGTATCTTTCCTTGTTTTCTTTGGAAACATTGCTAGAAGGCGTGCAGGGTCAAAGCGTCTGCAGGACAGTTTTGTTGATATCAGTGAAAGACTAGAAATATCTTCCACATTCACAGTGGTTGAAGTCGAATGTATCATGGATGTCATTATGTAGTCATGAAAATGGATGAAGCGGTGGATGAGTATCCCTAACAGGATATGGGGCGAAAGAAGCCAACATAAGCAAATACGGCATGGTTCCATTCATCTAAAAAAGTCATTTTAAAGATATTTTAGTATTGTGGCTGGTTTACGTCCTGCCAGGTGCTCAGGAGAGAGCCCATCCCCAGTGCCCATGGCCACACGGGCGTTTCCATCCTGGTTCACCTCTGATGTGATGATGGGCACTGCCTGGTTCTCATGATTTCTTGGTTTTCCATTACAAGTTAGATTGAACATTGTGTCTCACGTTCATCGGCCATTTGTCCTTCTTCTCTTTCCATTTTGCTTGTTATTTTTCATCTGTTTTATTTTCAAGATGTACTTTTTTTCCCATTTGTTTGAAAAAACCAAATCCGTATGTCAAAAGACACATAATAGGCCAGACACAGTGGCTAATGCCTGCAATTCCAGCACTTTGGGAGGCCGAGGTGGCCGGATCACCTGAGGTCAGGAGTTCAAGACCAGCCTGGCCAACATGGCGAAACCCCATCTCTACTAAAAACACAAAAATTAGCCTGGCATGGTGGTGGGCACCTGTAATCCTACCTACTCAGGAGGCTGAGCCTGGGAGGCGGAGGCGGAGGCGGAGGCTGTGGAGAGCCGATATCATGCCACTGCACTCCAGCCTGAGTGACAGAGCAGGACTCTGTCTCAGAAGAAACAAAAGAATGACAAATAATAAAAATACATTGAAAATATTTTTATCCAGTTTGTCATTTGCCTTTTAACTTTGTGGGGTTTTTTTCTGTATTGATCAAAAGCTGATCATTTTTTATACAGTCTGATCTAGCCATCTTTAACTGTATGTGCTCTGCTTCCAGAATTTTGTGTAGAAAGTTCTTTTCTGCCCCAAGATTATATAAATGTTTACTTATATTCTCTTCTTTCATGTCTGCAGTTTCCCTTGTATCATGTCTTCTTTTATCCTTCGGCACTTCCTTTGGGAGCATAATGTAAGATGAGGGGCAGCTGTCGAGAGCATACCCTGGGAAGCCCGGCTGCCTGGCTTTGAGCCCTGTTCAGCCACCTGTGCACCCTTGGGGCAAGTTACCCAGACTTTCTGGGGCTCAGTGTTCTGCACCTGCAAATTGGGAGAAATGCAAGGGTTATGAAGGTGAAATCAAACTGTTTGTAAATATATTCTCAGGATGCCTTTACACTTAAACACTGATGACTTTAAGAGCTTTTGTTTGTGTGGCATGTATATGTGTGTATATATATATAGTTACCACACTGGGAATTAAAACTGAGTGTGTGTGTATATATATATATATATATATATATATATAATTTATTTAAGTTCTGGGGCACATGTGCAGATCATGCAGGTTTGTTACATAGGTATACACGTGCCATGGTAGTGGTCTGCTGCATCCATTGCCCCATCATTTACATTAGATATTTCTCCTAATGCTATCCCTCTCCAATTCCCCAAAACTGAATATATTTTTAAAAACACATATTTTGGGCCGGGCACGGTGGGTCAAGCCTGTAATCCCAGAACTTTGGGAGGCCAAGGCGGGTGGATCACGAGGTCAAGAGATCGAAACCATCCTGGTCAACATGGTGAAACCCCGTCTCTACTAAAAATACAAAAAACATTAACTGGGCATGGTGGCTCGTGCCTGTAATCCCAGCTACTCAGGAGGTTGAGGCAGGAGAATTGCCTGAACCCAGGAGGCGGAGGTTGCGGTGAGCCAAGATCGCGCCATGGCACTCCAGCCTGGGTAACAAGAGCGAAACTCCGTCTCAAAACAAACAAACAAACAAAAACATATTTTGGCCGGGCACGGTGGCCCATGCCTGTAATCCCAGTACTTCGGGAGGCTGAGGTGGGTGGTTCATCTGAGGTCAGGAATTCAAGACCAGCCTGGCCAACATGGTGAAACCCCATCTCTACCAAAAATACAAAATTAGGTGGGCTTGGTGGTGCATGCCAGTGATCCCAGCTACTCGGGAGGCTAAGGCAGGAAAATTGCTTGGAAGTGGAGGTTGCAGTGAGCCGAGATCGCACCCCTGCACTCCAGCCTGAGCAATAGAGCAAGACTTCATCTCAGAAAACAAACAAACAAAAACACGTATTTATAAATTCATCTATAATGACAAACCTATTATATGTCAACATAAATAAAATCTATTATTTTTCCTGGAAAATAACTATATGTTCCAAGACAAAAACAATTTGAATGGGAAGAATGGCATTTTGCCTTACAGATTTGTGAGCCTCTTTTGTGTCTGGCTTAATAGAAGACAGATTCTCTAATCTGCCTCTGCTTTCAATCTATTGCAATACATTGTTTTGACTGAAGCATGGTGAAGAGAATTGGCTTCACCACAGATATGTATTGTGAAAAGGGAGGAATATTTTATTAGCTTTAAGATATTTTCCTTTGATCTCACGTAAAAATTTGGCAGGTGGTTGATTTGTAAAGTTAGTTGAAATGTGGAATCTGAAAGCACGTTAATGAACGTTTTGTACCTCATTACAAAAAAGTCCTGTTATGGGATTTTGTAATATGAGGCATCTGTCTCTCAGAAAACAATTGGCCTGGTGTGTTACACAGATCTTCCAAATGTGGTTATATTTCATGTCAACATTTTTAAAAAGTCACATCTGTTACTATCATCACACCTATTATCAGAAAAATATTTCTGTTTTCAGCAGCTTTTGTGAGTGGCTGACACAGGCTTTCCAAAATTCTAATTTTCCCTTGAAGGCTCCAAGCTCCAGCTTTATTATTGGCAACAAATTCAGTCAGTTGTTTTCTTTGATGGGACAGGATCACTTTACTCATTTAGTAAAAAAGTCTTGCAAATACCGAAATCTGAAAATCCACCCTGTGTCTGTTGATCATTCTCTCAAGTAAAAATGGTGCTCCCAGCCCGGGGCAGTGGCTCACGTCTGTAGTCCCAGCACTTTGGGAGGTTGAGGCAGGTGGATCGCTTGAGCCCAGGAGTTGGAGACCATTCTGGACAACATTGTCAAACCCCATAGCTACCAAAAATTTAAAAATTAAGGCCGGGCGCGGTGGCTCAAGCCTGTAATCCCAGCACTTTGGGAGGCCGAGGCGGGTGGATCACAAGGTCAAGAGATCGAGACCAACCTGGTCAACATGGTGAAACCCCGTCTCTACTAAAAATACAAAAAATTAGCTGGGCATGGTGGCGCGTGCCTATAATCCCAGCTACTCAGGAGGCTGAGGCAGGAGAATTGCCTGAACCCAGGAGGCGGAGGTTGCGGTGAGCCGAGATCGCGCCATTGCACTCCAGCCTGGGTAACAAGAGCGAAACTCTGTCTAAAAAAAAAAAAAAAAAAAAAAAAAATTAGCCAGGCATGGTGGCATACACCTGTAGTTTTAGCTATTTGGGAGGCTGAGGTGGGACGATGGCTTGAGCCCGGGTTGAGGCTGTGGTAAACCGTGATCATGGCATTGCATTCCAGCCTGGGTGACAAAGCAAGACCCCATCTCAAAAAAAAAAAAAAAAAAAAAAAAAATGGGTATTCCCTGGACCAGAGGCTGAGTCAGCTCCAACTCGGAAGAGTTCTGTGTGGTCTCTAGATCCCTGTCCTTGGGCCTTATGCATACGTCCCATTTTATCACACGGGATATTAAATGGACATGGACCCAAAGGCTGAGATTCAGTGAAACTAATCCTTTTTACTGCCTCCTCATGGACCCTTATGTGACATGGGTGAATTTTCTCACTGTGACTGCATGTCTCTGGCAACACAGTGAGACTGGCCCAGTTTGGGGCTGTGGCCTTGTTTCTACTGAGACTCTAGCAGTTTTGCCCCCCCATGGCTTTTGAGCCACCAAATGTCTTTCCAGTGAAAGTCAGTGACGTCTTAGTGCTGCCGTGAGAATCCTGTTGACCTCTGGACCCCTGGATGGAAGGTGCTGGGTCCTGGGGTCGGTGGAGCCTGCTTTCAGAACCGTAGGATTAGATGAGAGGCTGGCTGAGCCCACTGCCTGGCACACTCCTGGAGTCCAGCACACATTACCTGCTGCCATTAGTATCCTTTCCCCCAGCGAACCTGAAAGGCACAACCTCGGGGAGTGGAGGTGGAAGCCATTGGGGTTAAGAATTCAGTGTTTGTGATTTCAAATCTGGGCCTCAGGAGTGAGTGAGGGGCCCAGGGGACTTCATAGGTGCCCCATTTTTCTTGCCCCACTGAGTGGCAGGGAGGGCATGACTCCTCGAGAGACCCAGGGGTCTTAGCCAGGCAACTCTTCCTCATGGGTGGGATCTGCCTCTCAGAGAGGAGCCCCCTCAGAGTCACTCTGTCTTCCTTCTGACCTAAAAGGGCTCCCCTAGCCTCTGGCCTCCATGTGTCCTCCTCCTTAGCCTTCTCACCTGGGGGTGGGAGGTGGTCAGTGGTCAGCATCTCCCGCCCTGAACTTTCTTTCAGACAGTCAACACGTGGTGGCCACTTATGGATCATCTGTTGTATTTCTGGAACCTGGGCTAAAACCCCATCTGTGCTGTCTGGTTTATTCTCACAACACAGACACCTGCAAAGTTGATCCTTTAAAAAAATTATCTTTTTATTTAAAAAAATTGTTTTATAGACAGGGTCTTGTTCTGTCGCCCAGGCTGGAGTGCAGTGTTGTGATCACAGCTCACTGCAGCCTTGACCTGGGCTCAAGTGATCCCCGCCTTATTCTCTCAAGTAGCTGAGACTGAAGGTGTGTACCACCATGCCAGGCTAATTTTTGTATTTTTAGTAGAGATGGGATTTTGCCATGTTGCTCAGGCTGGTCTCGAACTCTTAGTCTCAAGCTAGCTGACAGCTGTGGCCTCCCAAAGTGTTGGAACCATAGATGCATACCACCATGCTGGCTAATTCTTAAATTTGTATGTTTTTTTGCGTGTGTGTATGTTATTTTGTGTTTGTAGAGATGAGGCCTTACCATCTTGCCCAGGTTGGCTTTTTCTTGTTTTTTAAAAATTTTCTGGATCGGGTGCAGTGGCTCACACCTGTAATCCCACCACTTTGGGAGGCTGAAGTGGGCGGATCATGAGGTCAAGAGATTAATACCATCCTGGCTAACATGGTGAAACCCCATCTCTACTAAGAAATATAAAAATTAGCTGGATGTGGTGGTGCATGCCTATAGTCCCAGCTACTCGGGAGGCTGAGGCAGGAGAATCACTTGAAGGCAGAGGTTGCAGTGAACCGACATCGTGCCACTGCACTCCAACCTGGTGACAGAGTGAGACTGTATCTAAAAAAAAAAAAATTCCCCGTTTTGTTCATTCAAGTGGCTCCTTTGTGCCAAGGACAGGACAGGCCCTGAGGATGCCATTGAAGGCCAACCCCAACTTCTGCCAGGTGGGTCCCCTGGGAGACCCTTGTGGTGGGAAGGGATGGAGGGGAGGTCAAGGAAGCCTCCTGGTGCAGGGAGTGGGCTGGGAAGGAAGGCTGAGCCAGTCAGGAAGAAGTAGAATGAGTGAGTGGGGGTCTGCTGTGTGGCCCTCAAACTTCTACTGCTCCACAGAAGAAACAGCAGCATCTGTTCGAGTGCTGGAGGAAAACTGGCTGGGCCAGACTGAGAGGTGGCCCAGCCTTGTTGTTTATGGACCATGTCAAGAATCTTCAGAGGCAACATTTCTGCCATAAAAAGACGGCAGCACACCCCGCTCCCACCCTCAGGTCCAGTAAGATGCTCCTCAGCCTTCTACTTTTTATTTATTTATTTATTTTTTTGAGACTGAATCTCACTCTGTTGTCCAGGCTGGAGTGCAATGGTGCAATCTTGGCTCACTGCAACCTCTGCTTCCTGGGTTCAAACAATTCTCGTGCCTCAGCCTTTTGAGTAGCTGGGATTATAGGCATGTGCCACCACACCTGGCTAATTTTTGTGTTTTTAGTAGGGACAGAGTTTCACCATTTTGCCCAGGCTGGTCTCGAACTCCTGACTTCAGATGATCCACCCACCTCGGCCTCCCAAAGTGCTGGGATTACAGGTGTGAGCCACCATGCCCGGCCTCTTCTTATTTTTGTTATTGATGTTGATTATTTGCCAAGGCCTGTTGATGGTGCCTGTTCTGTAGACTGTGAGGAGGTACACTGGCTGGAGTTGAGAGCACAGGAGTTGAGGACAGCAGGTTGGAGGAGAGCTGGGCCAGCCCAGTGTATTCCTGGACTGTCCTGAGTGCTGCGCCTTGAGTCCAGCTGATATGCTTAATATGGAATCTGCCTCCTTGGGAGCAAGGTTGTCCCTGGTCCTGGGTGGACATGCCCAGTGATGCATATGAGCAGGGGGTGCCAGGATGAGCAAGGAGCAGGAGACCTCGGTCCCAACACCACCACCTACTGTTCTTGTGACTGTGGGCAGGTCTCTGGCCACCCGTGGACCCCAGTTTCCTCCTCTATAAAATGAAAGAGTCAGACTTAGTTCTCAAAGGCATTCTGGCTCTCAACTCTAAGATGCACAAGGTGGGTTTCTACTCTGTACGATGTGTGTGTGTGTGTGTGTGTGTGTGTGTGTGTGTGTGTGTGTGTGTGTATGTATGTATGTCTCTGTGTGTGTGTGGGAAGTGGGGGAACAGGCCCAGGGCAGGTGAAGGGCTGGTCTGAGCCCCGGCCCGGCCCTGGGTATAGACCTGGACATTTCATGTGCTCTGCACCCACAATTGGGAACCCTGCAGCAGGGCAACTTCCTCTGTGTTTGTTCTGGAGCTGAGGCAGATGTTTCCTCCAACAGGCCACTCGGCCCCCTGCCATCCCCCAGAGTCAGGCCCTATTTTTAGCTCCATTGTTACTCACCCTGGGCATCTGGCTGCCAGGGGCGTGTGAGAGGCCATAGCTCTGGAAGGGGTACTCTCCGCCTGGGTCCTATGTGTTCTCTGCCTCCTGCGGTCCCTGTTCTAAGCTTCCTGATGTCCATAGGGAAAGCTGGGGTAGTGTCAGCGGAGGAATGAGGGAGTGGCAGGTGGATGATGGAGGAGGAGCCCAGCTGCGGAACTGGAGGCTGGGCCCTGTCTTGTCTTGTAGCGAACTCTCTGGGCTGTTTTTTTACCCACTTGATGGGACAGTTGCCCTGTGTGTCTCCCTTCCTCATAAGATTGTCCTGAAGTTCCAGTGAGGTAGCCAATGTGAAATACACTTAGTCAAGTGACATTTGGAATCTACAACAATTGTTGGCTGGACCCTGTTAGTGGGGCTGCCCCACAAAAGGAACATCAGACTCAGAGTCGGGAGGTGAGGCATGTACTTAGGAAACCACAGGGCACTGGGGTCAGGGCCAGGTTGGGTGGAGCATGGGCTGAGTGCTGGCTGGCTTGGAGCGGGAGGCCCTTTCATTTCCACTGGATGCTGATGGAGGTACTGAAGGGGGTGAGGGTGGGGCTGGCATGCCCGGTTATGGGACCCACAAGGGTGAGGACAGGAAAGGGCTTCATGTCCTGGGAGGGCCTTGAAGGCCTTGAGCAGCTCTGGGGGGGCAGCTCTGGAGCTTCTCTCCAGGAGGGCCCAGGGTGGGTCTGGGGGCAGGAGGTGCTGCAGCTTCTGAGCCTGCAGCCAGCACATCAGCTCTACTCCTGGCTGTTTGACACATAGAGCTTTCAGGAAATGTTGATTTTTGCACAAAGAATTCAGCCGCTGAAATGTTTGAAAACCACCCATCTGTCTCATTCAGGTGGAAATAGGTGTGGGCTGCTCTGAATTCTTGGAAAGTCAGGGCTGAAGGAAAACTAGAGGGGCTTTTTTTCTGTTCAGCACAACTGGGCAGCTGGGATCTGGATTTGCCTAAAATAGTGGGAATGTGGGGGGCAGATTCGGGGTGCTGAGGGTGGATAAGGGGATACTTGAGTGCTGGGCAAAAGAATTTAGACTAGAAGCCAAGGGTGGGTGGGATGGAGACAGATGCCCAGGATCCAGGTCATGGTTCTCCCCAGCTCCTTGAAATGATGCTTTAGGTCCCTGCAGGGTTGCTGGAGGTTGGAAGTGGGGCTGAAGTGTGGCACTCTGAGCCTAGTCCCTCATGGCAGCCAGGAGAGTGTCAGCAGGGCAGAGCCCTGGGTGAGGTCTCAGGACACTCTGAGTTTCTGCTGACTTTGAAATGTCCAAATGCCCAGCTTCCTGGAACTGAGCACATGAGCATGTCCAGATGCTCTTAACCCTATTCTCCCTGGGCCCCCCTCCCCAAGGCACTTGTCCCTAATATCTGGCTGCATGGAACCTGGAGGCGGATGGGAACTCAGGCTCTTTTGGGAGAAGAAGGCGTTGCCTTTCCCTGAGTTGACCTGCTCCTTCCTGAAAGAACAGGGCAGGGTTCCTCCCATCCAGATAACACCTTCCCTCTTCCCAGGGACTTCCTTGGCTCAGAAGGCCCGCTAGAGGGAAAAGGAGAGACCCTTGTGGTCTTTTCTTCGCCATTTGGAGCAGTAGAGGCCATGTCTCTGTCTATGGGGTGGAATAAACATTTAGCAGCTTGGGACTTTCGAAATCTCTGCCGCTGACTCAGGAAAAGCTGCCTCACCATGCCGTCTCGCAGCTGATGGTGCTCTGACGGTGTGAATCTCCTCAGCTATCCTGCAGGCCCTGGTGGGCCAGGATGATGTCTTCTGTGTTCTGTGAACTCCACACTTGGCTTCTGGGCTCACAGGATCCTGGAGTTGCTCTGCCCAAACATGGAGCTGCCAGTCCGCAGTGTAGCCTGGCTTTCACCGGTAGGGAAACTTGACATTCTCCTGCAAGAGGAGAAAGAAAGAAATTCTCTCCTGTTCCCATGTGGCATGTGATCAGTGAGGGTCAAACCTAAATATAACTGAGTGCATTAGTCAGGATTAGATTTGGCTTCAAGTAACAGGAAAAGCCAAATAACTGTGGTTTACACAAGTTGGAAGTTTATTTCTCTGTCCCGTCTAAGCCCAGAGCTTTGCAGACCAGGTCTGGTATAGTTGCTCTACTCGACAGTTTCCCTGGGGAGCTTGATGTCCACCCCACCGTTCCCAGGCTGTGGCGTCATGGGCTCATGGTTCAAGTGGCTGTGAAACTTTAGTGATCACATCTGTGTCCAGGCAGCAGGATTGAGGCAGGGAGGAAGGGGGTCTTATAAGGAAAGATTCCAGAACTTGGCGTCTGACACTTACCCTTATATCCCTGTCTAAGTCCACTTTCTGCTGCTGTCACAGAATACCACAGACTGAGTAATTTATAATGAACCAAAGTTTATTTGGCTCACAATTCTGGAGGCTGGGAAGTCTAAGAGCACAGCACTGGCATCTGCTTGGCATCTGGCACGGGCCTTCTTGCTGTGTCCTCTTATGGCAGAAGGCAGAAGGGCAAGTGAGCGTGTGAAACAGAAAACTCATTCCCCAAAGCCCCCTTTTAAAAGGTGTTGAACCCATCCACGAGGACAGCGCCCTCATGGCCTAATCATACCTCTTAAAGGCCTTTTAATACTATTGCATTGGCAATTAAATTCCAACATGAGTTTTGGAAGGGTCATTCAAACCATAGCAGTGCCGTTAGCCTGTTAGTCACATGGCACCAGGAAGCTGCAAGGGAGCTGGGGAATGCAGTCTTGGCTCTGGGCGGCTGTGTGTTCAGCCGGCTGTCCCTGCTTCTGGGGGATGAGAGCGTTGTGAGCTCTTTGATTAAATCTGGGCCATTCCCAGGCTGAAAAGCTGGACCAGAGCGTCAGAGTTTGAGTCTCTCACAGGGAGATTTCCCAGTGGGGACATTAGTCCTGCCTTGGGACAAGAAAGCCACATGCTGTAGGCCAGGAAGGGGGAAGCAGGGGCTGAGCCCGAGGCAGAAAGGCTTTAGAGGTGTTAGGAGACAGCTCAGTGGCAGTGGTTAGAATCAGAGAGGCAGCGACCTCTTGTTAGTGTGGTCAGAGTATGCCAAGAAAGTGTGTCTGTGTCTGGGCTGCTGAGGCTCAAGGGCAGAGGCCAAGCTCATTCATAGGACAGTGGCCAAGAGGCTGGGGACTGAAAGGCTTGGGAAAATCGAGGAGGCTGTTTAGGTTTTGGGGCACAAGTGAACACGGTACAACAGTGGGAGGGCCACCGCAGGACAGGGTTAGACCAGGAGCACCGTCCCCTTCTAGCTGTCAAGAGGCCAGGGCAGGGCCCAAGTGCAGTGTGGATCCCCGCCTGAGTCCAGCCCCCGTTCACCTCCTCCAGTGGCACCTTGTTGCACATTTTTTAATTCATTAAGAGAAGCCGGAGATCTAGATTTTTATTTGAAATTCATTGATTTCAAAGTACTACAGGTGGCTAATTAGAGTGGAAAATACAAAACTCTGCAGATCACACAGATTGCACCTGAGACCAACACCTTTTGGCCTGTGGGCCACAGGCTGACTCCCTTCAGCAAGGATGCATCCTCTGAGTCCTCAGGGGCGGAACCAGGAGGAATCCATGGAGCACTTCTCATAAGACAGCGTAACACTTTTTTCAGTTTTATTTTTGAAAGTTTTTAACACCAATTTTCTTATTTGGAAAAATTTTAAACCTATAAACAAATCTAAAGAGTTCGCTGGGCGCTGTGGCTTATGCCTGCGATCTTACCACTTTGGGAGGCCGAGGTGGGTGGATCATTTGAGGTTAGGAGTTTGAGACCAGCCTGGCCAACATAGTGAAACCCCATCTCTACAAACAAAACAAAACAAAAAAAACCCCCAAATTAGCCAGGAGTGGAGGCACATGCCTGTAATCCCAGCTACTCGGGAATCTAAGGCTGGAATTGCCTGAACCTGGGAGGCGGAGGTTGCAGTGAGCCAAGGTTATACCACTGCCCTCTAGCCTGGGCAACAGAGTGAGACTCCATCCCCCCCCCCCAAAAAAAAAAGAAAAAAAAAAGAAAAAGCAAGCAGTGAGTAAACCCCTGTCTGTCAACACCAGGTAAGATTTGTTCCATTTACTTCTCTCTCTAAATCGTATGATCTTCAACAGACATCAAGAGGCCTTAACCCCAAATGCTTCAGCCCATATTTCCAAAGAACAAGGGCATTTTTCTTTGAGCCACAGTCTGAGGATGTTAACTTATTTATCCAGCATATACTCCATCCTCCAATTTTCCCAGTTGTCCTCAAAATGCCCATTATAGCCTTTCCCCGCTCCCCAATCCAAGATCCCATAGACAGAAGCTTTCTAACAGCAGAGCAGACCCACTTGGAGGCAGGCAACTATGGGTACTGGAAAAGGTCCTGACTTCCAGGAACCTGCAGACCCGTGACAGCTGGCCTGTGACAGCTGGCCCGCACCTGGTGACCCAGGGACTGCTGCTGGCCGTGGGGCAGGCTCTTTCATCCCGAGAGCCCGCCTGCCAGGTGAGCTTAGAGGGAGGCTTGCCTATCCCTCCACAGCTTCTCCCAGCGCAGTGCGACCTGCATTTATGTCCCTGCACTCTGCTGGCTCTGGGTGCTGGCCTTCACATGCCACAGCTCCTCTGCGGGCCGTCGGTCATTCTCTCCACATTTGTCCACTTCCTGCTTCATGCCCACCTTGACTTGTCATCCCAGTGCATGGCAGCGATGAGGTCTCCTTCCTGCCAGGACTCAGTGCTTCAAAGGCTCCCCAGGGATTGCAGGCTGAAGCTGGAATCCAGGGCCGCCCCCCAAGCCCCCTGCAGTGGCAGCCCGGCCTGCTGAGCAAAGGGCTGTGTTTCCACACGTCCTCTAGCTTCTGTTTTTAACTTTTAAACTTTTTTTTTTTGTAGCTTAGAAAAATATAAAAACAAGAAGCATATAATTTAGCAGGTGAAGGGTTTCTGTGATCTGAGTTTCTGTGATCCCAGACAGCTTTATTTTAGCTTCTAGTTTGGACTCTTCCTAGGGTTTTTTTTTTTTTTTTTTTTTTTTTTTTGAGACAGAGTCTCACTTTGTCACCAGGCTGGAGTGCAGTGGTGTGATCTAATCTCACTGCAACCTCCTTCTCCTGGCTTCCAGCGATTCTCCTGCCTCTGCCTCCCAAGTAGCTGGGACTACAGGCATGCACCACCACGCCCAGCTAATTTTCTGTATTTTTATTTATTTATTTTTTTTTTGAGACAGTTTCGCTCTTGTTACCCAGGCTGGAGTGCAATGGCGCGATCTCGGCTCACTGCAACCTCTGCCTCCTGGGTTCAGGCAATTCTTCTGCCTCAGCCTCCTGAGTAGCTGGGATTACAGGCATGCGCCACCATGCCCAGCTAATTTTCTGTATTTTTAGTAGAGACGGGGTTTCACTATGTTGACCGGGATGGTCTCGATCTCTTGACCTCGTGATCCACCCGCCTCGGCCTCCCAAAGTGCTGGGATTACAGGCTTGAGCCACCACGCCCGGCCCATTTTCTGTATTTTTAGTAGAGACTGGGTTTCACCCTGTTAACCAAGATGTCTCGATTTCTTGACCTTGTGATATGCCCACCTCAGCCTCCCAAAGTGCTTGGATTACAGGCATGAGCCACGGTGCCTGGCTGGACTCTTCCTAGTTTTAAAGAGAAAGAGGCTGAGGGGCAGAGGTCATGAAGGGACGGGTCTGTGGGACTCCCAAGAGATGAAGGAGTCAGGGCCAGGAACTTCTGCCTCCACAAAGCCTGCTACCTTGGAGGATCATGTCTTTGACTTTGCTCAGCTGTTGCCTCTTCTGTAAAGTGGGGATCATAATTCTCGGCTCCCTTGAGAGTTGTAGCAAAGACACAAAAATCCTACCAGGCTGTACGAGTGGAATGATAGTCAGGGGAACATGCAGTGGGCTGAGTGTGCCTGGGAGGAGGGCAGGGTTAAGGACTCGGGGCTGGAGGAGCAAAGGGCTGCTTTGGGGTTGGGGGGTGAGGGTTCCCTGGGTGAAGAGTTGTGACCTTTGCCCAACTTGGAAACTTACACAAATAACTACACTTAACAAGAAAATGTTCCTAGGGTAATCATGTTCATTGTAAGATGTTTGGAAGCGACAGATGAGCAGAAAAGAAGAAATAAATACCACCCTGCAGAAGTAGATGACCCCCAGGTTTTAGTGCCTACCTGTTGAGAACCAGCCTTGGCCCGTCATCAGTAACCACACGGGGTGGGAAGATCAAGTGATGGAGAAACCCTGCCCTACCCTCTCAGAGCAGATTTCATTCCAGTAGCAATTGTGTGTCCAGCCCCTGCTCTGAGCTGGGTACCTGGTACAGAGCCAAGAAGGACACAGGCATGGCCCCTGCCAGGAAGTGTGAAGTGCAAGAGATGGAGTGTTTCATTTTGTGATGTTTACACACAAAATGTGAGGTGGGGATTGAGAGGTGAGAGTGAGTGTACATCAGGGAGGGCTTCCTGGAGGAGTTAACCTTCGAAGGTGGGTGGAATGTGAGAGGGTCGGGGAGGAGGGCAGTCCAGGTGAGAGGAGTGGGGTGGGAGCAGCGGGGAAGGCTGAGACCTGCTCCTTGGTACGGGTTGCTCCCTCCTCTATGAACCCTGAAAGCTGCAAATGTCTTCAGCACATTGCTCATTTGTTCATCTCCTAAATATGTACTGAGCACCTCTGTGCCCTGGGAGCTGTTCTGGTGCAGGGCCGACGAGGACAAGTCAGGCTCCGTCCCTGCTCTAGTGGACTGGGGGAGTCTGGTGGTATCCACAAGATGCTGTTAACCTGGTGATTAAGGAAATAAAAGGAGGTCATAGATGGAAAGGGACCGTGCGGTGGGGGCCGGGGGTTACAGCATCGCTAGGGTCAGAGAGACCTCTCTGAGGAGAGGATGTTCCAGGCAGGGGTGGCAGGTGCCAGGCCTCCGTAGGCAGGAGGGGAAGAGTAAGGAGGACATGCCTGTGGCAGGAGTCGTGCCAAGGAGAGGGTAAGGTCGGGGGGCGGACTGTCATTTTAGCATGATAGAAGGAAATGCCATGATCGGATTTAGGTTTTTAAAACATTCTCCTGCTTATGGGAGGATGCTGCCGCTTACGGATTGCGGGGCACAAAAGGGAAGGAGATAGGTCAGCCAGGCGCGGGAGGCCCAAACCCGGCGGGGGCAGAGGGTTGGAGGGAACTGGGTTGACCCGGTCTGAGCACCTGTTCTTCAAGGGGTGGAGGACTTGTCCTAGGGCCCAGGGCAGAGGTTTTTTTTTTTTTTTTTTTAGATGGAGTCTTGCTCTGTCACCCAGGCTGGAGTGCAGTGGCATGATCTCAGCTCACTGCAACCTTGGCTTCCGGGTTCAAGCGATTCTCCTGCCTCAGCCTCCTGAATAGCTGGGATTACAGGCACGTGCCATCATGCCCGGCTAGTTTTGTATTTTTAGTAGAGACGGGGTTTCACCATGTTGGTCCGGCTGGTCTCGAACTCCTGACCTCGTGATCTACCTGCCTTGGTAACCCAAAGTGCTAGGATTATAGGTGTGAGCCACCACGCCCGACCTCCTTCTGGTTCTTGAGGAAGGCCAGGGGCAGATGGAAACCACCATGAATGGCTTACCAGATAAAGCAGAATGAGGAGAGTGATGATCTTGGTTGTTAAGAGAGGGTGGCTGCTGCGGCCCATCCTAGCCGGGCTCTGCCCTGCTGTCTGCCTGTGGTGACAGCCAAGGACTGCTGGCCATTCACAGATGGTGCTTGGGCGAGGACCCTGGTCCTAGTCCTGGTCCTGAAGGTTCTTGTCTGTGGCAGCGGGTGGTTGCTGAGAGTTCAGTGCAGGGCTGGTTTGGGTGTGGGGGTGAGATCAGGGCAGCTGAGGAGTTGAAGCCTCGCTGTGCTGTGCATTGGGCCGTCCAGGTGTTGCTCTGCACACATTCAGAGTTAATCTGAATTGTGAGAACCCATATCGGGAGTGGGGAGTGATTTAAGAGCACCAGGTGTGGAGTTGCCTGAAGCTGGCCAGGTGCATCAGCCCAGCACCTGTGGGCAGGGGACTGGGGGCTCACGTGGTCCTAGGTGTGTCTGATAATGACTGTTGTTTAGAAGAGTGGTACCGTAAACGACATTTCCAGATCCCACTGGGATGTGATGTGAAAACAGCCGTGAGCTCTGTGGCACTGGCTCACGCTCTGCTGTCCCTGCAGGGGCAGCTCTCACTCATGACCGAAGGAGAGTTAGAAGATAGGAAATAAAGGCATAAACCACTCACCAACCATGCAGGCACATCTCATCCCAACCCACTTCCCCCTGGCTTTCCTTAGCAGAGATTTGAGCGCTAGGCACCCCACCTACACCCCGACTCTTGCTAACCCCTGTCCCTGGCAGGCAACAGCAGTACTGTGACCACTGAGATCACTGATCTTAGGTGCCAGATCCCTCTGAAGCTGGAAGGGGTGTTCAGACCATCCCACCCCTCACTATCATTTTACAGTGAACACTGAGGCCCAGAGAGGGGAAGGAAGTGGCCCAAGGCCCCTCAGCGTGTGGCCAGCAGGAGGAAGGCCTGCGTAGTGAGGTTCTCTCTGGCAGAGTTGAGAGAGATTTCAGGGTGAGAGCTACAGAGTGACAAGTCTGGGGTTGCACCCGCCTCTAGATATTTTGGAGGTGAGTCTGGTTTTCAAAGCACATTGCCTTCCTCCCACCCCCAGCTGCCTGTTCTACCCCTCCAGCCTGCAGCTGTGCACATCTGTGTCGTCCCTGGGCCGCCCTTGCAGGGCACCGGCTGCAGCCTGTCATTGCCTCTGGAGCCATGAGAGGCAAGGGTGGCTGGAACTGGAGCCGGGAGCAGGCGGGGGAGGAGAGGTGGAGGTGTCAGGCCAGCCCAGTCCTGGGGGGGCCGGCCCTGGGGCCTGGCCTTGGCCTGAATCCTTCTGCAGGCCCTTCTGGGTCCTGCCCATCCTCTCTCCCTCGGGAGAGCTGCCCTGAGCCCTTGTTCTCCGGGTTGTTCCCACACGTATCTCCCTGGCCCAGGCTGCTGCCAGGGGTCTGGGAAAGTTTGACGACGGCTGTTTGGGGCCTGCCAGGGTGGTGAGGTGGAGGGAAGGTGCCGCTCTGCCGTTGGCCGGTGAGGGGTCCACTGTGGAACTCCATCTCCTCTCTGAGCTGCCTGTTTTTCTGTTTGGGAACAAAGAGGCTCATTCCCTCCACCCTTGACAAAAAGAGAGAAAGAGAGGGAGAAATGATGTGGAGCATCGTGGAGATGGGGCTTCTATAAACACAAGGTGTGTGTGTTTACGAACCCGTCACGAGGCTCCTGGGAGTTTTCAAGGGTGACAGGTATGGGTCAGTGTGGGGATATCTTTCCAGATTGGAGAGGGATGGGTGGCTGTTTGAGAAGGTTCTGGGAGGGCCCGTGAGTCTGGAGTTGTTCTCTCTGAGAGTCCCCGAATGAGAGGTGGCTCTGGGGTAGGAGCCTGAGTGCACGGTGCAGAGGAGGCCTGGGGAGCACCCACCTGGGACCAGATCTCTGGTTCAGGACCCGGAGAAGAGAGGACAGTGAGCTCAGCCATCAGACTGACCTGACCCCAGCTTCATGCTGACCCTGTGATTCCACCTTGCCCTTGTTGAGGTGATGCTGCTGCTCATGGGAGGGCTGGGGGAGTGTGGATGTTTGTATGGGAGGCCCGGGGAGTGTGGATGGTTGTATGGGAGGCCGGGGGAGTGTGGATGTTTGTATGGGAGGCCGGGGGAGTGTGGATGTTTGTATGGGAGGCCGGGGGAGTGTGGATGTTTGTATGGGAGGCCGGGGGAGTGTGGATGGTTGTATGGGAGGCCGGGGGAGTGTGGATGGTTGTATGGGAGGCCGGGGGAGTGTGGATGGTTGTATGGGAGGCCGGGGGAGTGTGGATGTTTGTATGGGAGGCCGGGGGAGTGTGGATGGTTGTATGGGAGGCCAGGGGAGTGTGGATGGTTGTATGGGAGGCCGGGGGAGTGTGGATGGTTGTATGGGAGGCCGGGGGAGTGTGGATGGTTGTATGGGAGGCCGGAGGAGTGTGGCTGGTTGGGAGCAGACAGTCCTCACTCCTGTGGGGCAGCTTGTGCCTGGTCGAGGGCAGCTGGGGAAGTTGCTGTACTCTAAGGGTGCTTACCGTCCTTGTGCTTCTGCAGAGTCAAGGGGTGGGGACTGGCAAGACAGCTTGCCCCCACCCCCAGTCCTGGACCATCAGTGCTGTGTGGGGCTAGTGGCCACTGAGCTCCCAGAAAGGGCCCTAAGCCTCTGTCCCTCCTGTCTGTCACTCTCTGTCCATGTGGAATTCCCAACCTTCTCTCTACTCTGCAGCTCTGGCTCTGGGACTCCTGAGCCACGCCTCCCCATCCTTTGACCCGCCCTTAAAAGATGTCCCAGCCATCTTCCCCAGCCATTCTTTTATTCTTTAAATAGGCTTTAACCCAGTGTTCAGAGGAGAAAAATTAGAAAATACAGATATGCAAAGAAGAGAGAATACAAATCTTTTATAATCTCATCACTTGCAGATAACTCATGCTAGCATCCTGGTCTAGCTAGACTCTTCCTGATGCCTTTCGTGAGTTAAGGTGGGGGTGTGGCCTGCACTTGGCTATACAGCCCACTCTGTCCTAGGTGTCTTTCCACGTCAGCCAGTATGAAATTTGTAATGGCTGTTTGGCATTCTACCCTATAGATGTCTTAGTATGTATTCAGCAAATCCTCTGCTGTGGACTGCAGGTGGTTTCCAGTGTTGTGTGATTATAAATAACACCCCAGTCAACAAAACACCATGGTACCCCACTGTGTGCACACACCCTAAAGTGTTTCCTTAGGAGGGAGCCCTGCAGGAGGGACTGCCGACTCCCTGAGGGTGCCCGGTGTTCTTCGAGTCGGGTGGAAGCTGTGCCTGTTGAGGATACTGATATTGATTCAGATGATTTTTTTTTAATATACAGAGTTTTACTCTGTCACCGAGGCTGGAGTGCAGTGGCACGATCTCAGTTCACAGCAACCTTCACTTCCCAAGTTCAAGTGATTCTCCTGCCTCAGCCTCCCGAGTAGCTGGGATTATAGGTGCATGCCACCATGCTTGGGTAATTTTGTCTTGTAGAGATGGGTTTCACCATTGTTGTCCAGGCTGGTCTCGAACTCCTGGCCTCAAGTGATCTCCCTGCCTCGGCCTCCCAAAGTGCTGGGATTATAGGTATGAGCCACTGTGCCTGGCCACCAATTCAGATATTGATGTTGATGTTGAGTTTAGGGCCTGGTATTTTCTTGAACACTTGATCTGCTGAGAGCTCACCTAATTTGGACTTCCCTGGCTTTATTTTGTGCTATTTGTGGCTATATGTCCTCCTGCATCCTGTTCCTATCCAAAGCCTTCAAATCCAAGTCTGACTTCGCTCTTTGCATCTATTTGCCCCTGGTTCTCCTCTCTCGGGGACATTTCCCACTTCTCCTAGCCTGGAAGGTCTGGACTTTGTCTATATCACCTGAAACAGTCACTTTGGACTCAGTGAACCTGACCTGCAGTGGATGCTTCACCTCTTTCTGTCTCATTTTCACTAGAGGAGTGTAAACCAAGGGGTTCGAGGGCCACATCTTTATGTCTGTCTACGTCCGTGACTCACCCAGAACGTTGATAAAGGGCTGGGCATGGAGCAGGCACTCAGTGAGCATGTGATCTGGGCCCCCCGGGTGTAGGTGGCAAGTGAGCTGCCTCTCTCTGTGTGGTGGAGGGCAAGAGGTGGGTCAGGTTTCCTGCTGTGGCTTTTCCTGTCCCCGCCTTCACTACATACCCTCTTATCTCACAGGTCTGGGGTCCTGAGGCTGCTGGCAGACCATGGGTACAACGGCCAGCACAGCCCAGCAGACGGTCTCGGCAGGCAGCCCCTTTGAGGGCCTCCAGGGCAGTGGCACGATGGATGGTCGGCATTCTGTCAGCGTCCACTCCTTCCAGACCACAAGCTTGCATAACAGCAAGGCCAAGTCCATCATCCCCAACAAGGTGGCCCCTGTTGTGATCACGTGAGTGGCAGGGGCAGTGTGCCCATGTCCCTGGGAGATGCGGTGGGCAGGGGTACCCGCTTGGGGGTGCAGTGGCATACAGTACTTGACGCTTGCAGACTGCATTAGTTTTCATAGACGATGACACTGAGACCCAGGGAGGTGAAGCAGTTCATCGGGACTCACACCGCATGCAGCTGGCGGGGCTGCGTCTCTGTTGTCAGTCTCTGAGCCCACGCTACTCACCATGTCCACAGTGTGAGGGAACGTGGAGGAAGAGGCATGGATGCAGGACCACCCCCGCCCCGCCACTTTTGAAAATAATTTTTGGCCGGGCGCGGGTGGCTCAAGCCTGTAATCCCAGCACTTTGGGAGGCCGAGGCGGGTGGATCACGAGGTCGAGAGATCGAGACCATCCTGGTCAACATGGTGAAACCCCGTCTCTACTAAAAAAATACAAAAATTAGCTGGGCATGGTGGCACGTGCCTGTAAGCCCAGCTACTTAGGAGGCTGAGGCAGGAGAATTGCTTGAACCCAGGAGACGGAGGTTGCGGTGAGCTGAGATCGCACCATTGCACTCCAGCCTGGGTAACAAGAGCGAAACTCCGTCTCAAAAAAAAAAAAAAAAAAAAAAAGAAAATAATTTTTGGCGTAACGTTTCAAAAGATGTTTATGTACCTTATGCATGAAATTGAGATTTCTTTTTCACTGACAGTCATTATGGCTTAAAACTGAGCCTAACACCAGGCTGTGGAAGAGCCTTGGGCTGAAGGAGCTGGAAGCTGCTAGTCAGCTCTCCTGATGATGCCCATTAGGGCTTGTTCTGGCAGCGTGTTCTGAGATCTGGACTTACTGCTTATGTCCAGAGGAAGAGAGTCGTGAGGGGGGCCCTGAAACCCTGTCTGCCCTGTGGGGCTTTGAGGAAGGGGTGGGTAGTGGAGAGCCATGCTAGGGAGGACAGGAAGGCGGTGGGGAGATTGGATCCATCTCCTGGTGCGTTGGGAAGCCTCATACTTCCCACACCTCTGCCCACTATGCTCTTCTCCTCTGGGTCTTCCAGGATGCAGGAAGCAGGAGATGACTAGCTAGGAATTAAATGTATTCCACACGTCAAAGTTTGGCAACGACTTAGCAGATGGAGCCTTTTGGATAAGGAAACTCCAGGCGTGGGAATGATGAACCCTGCCTGCCAGCTCTGGGGCCCGCCAGGAAAACTGTCATCATAATCAATTATTGGGCTTCTGCTAAGGGGAGGAAAGAGATGTCATATAAAAGAGACTTGATATGTAGTCTCTGTACTGACAGATGACAAAGGTAGGTTTGGGCCTTGAAGGTAGCACTGGAGACTCGTGCCCCGGTCCTGCCTCTGCCCCTGCTTTGTTCTGTGACCTTGCGCAAGTCCCTTTCCCTCTCTGGACCTCAGTTTCCTTAACATAAGCAGAGGTGACATTCAAAATATTTAACCAAGTGGTATGGTCTCAGAACAATTGCTGACCAGCTGTAAAAGCCCCATACACGGCCCTGCGCTAAGGGCCTGTAGCCAGCCATGAGCGCAGCACTCCTTGGGGTATAGAATGTTTGAAGTGGAAGGGACCTTTAAAGATCATCCAATAGAGGGGTCAGCAAACTACATCCTGCAGGCTCCGTGTGGCCTGTTTTTTCAAATAAAGTTTTATTGGAACGTTGACACTTCCTTTCACTTACATAGTATCTGTGGATGTTTAGGGCCTCAATGGCAGAATTGAGTAGTTGCAACAGGCACTGTATGGCCCATAAAGCCTCAAGTATTTACTGTGTGGTTCTTTCCAGAAAAGGAATGGTGACCACTGATCTAATGCATTTTAGCTGACATGTGAAAACTGGGTTTCAGGGAGGTAGAGAGAGTTGCTCCCCATGAGTCACATGTTAACATGGAGGCAGAGCTGGCTCCTCCTCTAGTGCTCCTCTGCCCCACCCATTCCACCCCCTGCCTTTCTGAAGGGCACCTCTTTTGTCAAGAGGACCTAACATCAGATCATGAACTTTGGGAGGCCCTGTCATATTCATTGTTATCATCAGCACTGGAGTTATTGTGTCTTGAGGGCACAGTAGCTTGAGGTTTGGACTTGTACCTCCTTTGGCATCTACAGAAATCTTGATTTTTATCTGTAGCCCTGTATGGAGCTAGAACTACAATTACGTTAATAAATCCTTACTGTGCCCCAGGCACTGGGCTAAGCACTGACAATCATTAGCACATTTAATTCCCAGGACAGCCTTGGGGGTAGGAATTCCTGGAAACAGCTCCTTATCCAAAGCCATAGAGTTACCAAGCGGTGGAGTTAGGCTTCATGCCCCAGAGCCTGTATTCTTTTTTTTTTTTTTTTTTTTTTTTGAGACGGAGTTTCGCTCTTGTTACCCAGGCTGGAGTGCAATGGCGCAATCTCGGCTCACCGCAACCTCCACCTCCTGGGTTCAGGCAATTCTCCTGCCTCAGCCTCCTGAGTAGCTGGGATTACAGGCACGTGCCACCGTGCCCAGCTATTTTTTTGTATTTTTAGTAGAGACGGGGTTTCACCATGTTGACCAGGATGGTCTCGATCTCTCGACCTCGTGATCCGCCCGCCTCGGCCTCCCAAAGTGCTGGGATTACAGGCTTGAGCCACCGCGCCCGGCCCCCAAAGCCTGTATTCTAAACCACCTAGCTGTGTGTAGAGTTGGTGGTGTGGGGATTGTCCCTCCGACACAATCTGATGGAGAGACCATCCAGTGATGGTGTCTTCTTCAGGGTACAGGCTAGGCCACTGTCACAAAGTAACCCAGATAGGATGCCTTCCTCAGGACAGAAGCTCATCTCACATGCAAGTCCAAGAGGGCGTCCGGGCTGGGATGGCTGCTGCATGATCACCCAGGCCCCTCCCTTCTCCCTCATTGCTGCAATATCATCAACATGTGGCTTCCATCTTGTGATCTGAGATGTTCTACCTCTGCCATCACTTATGGATTTTAGCCGGAAAGAAGGAGAGAAGACAAAACAGAAGGCACCTCTCCTCTTTGGGAATGGCCTGGAATTTGTGCACGCCTATCACATTTCCTCACATCTCATTGGCCAGAACTTAATCACATGACCACAATGAGTTGCAAGGGAGGCTGGGAAATATAGTCTGCAACTGGGTGGCTCAGTCCTCAGTCACAGCCCTGGGTAGGGCTCTCTTGTCGAGGAAGAAGGGAAGAGTGGATATTGAGGGACAATGGGCAGTCTCTGCCACAAATCATAGTCACAGGGGCTTCTCTGCTGTGGGCTCTGTGAGCGTGGAACAGACCTTGACCATGGAGGTTGCTTGACTCAGTTTCTCTTCTGCCCCCCACAGGTACAACTGTAAGGAGGAGTTCCAGATCCATGATGAGCTGCTCAAGGCTCATTACACGCTGGGCCGGCTCTCGGACGCCACCCCTGAGCACTACCTGGTGCAGGTGAGCTCAGGCCTTGCCCTGCCAGCCCGCCTGCCACCTCCTGTCCCCATTCTTGTGGGTTCCTGCCCTCTCCTCCCTCTGGCTCCTCCCTACTTTCCCCATCTATTTGCCCATCTTCAGAACTGGCAGGGCCCTAGGACGGGGCTAGCACCGTGGTCCTCTTGTTGATTCCTGGTGCCCCAGTTCTGCCCTCCTACTCAAGCCCCTTCCCCGTGTGCTCCCTCCAGAGGTGCTCCTACCCTAGAGCCAGCTTGGCCATGGAGAACCTCTCCCTGCTGTTTCCTCCAGGCCTGGCTCAGATGTCACCTCCCACGTGAAGCCCTCTCTGATGCCCCCTCCGAAGGAGTTGTCTTTCCTTTCCCTGCACTTTATGACACCCTTCCCCAGATCACAGAGAGTTATATGTTTGGTCTGTTTTTTTCCGTGAACTTCAGGCAGGCTGAGGGCAGGACCATGTTCTTCTTGCTCCTATTTCCCACCTCCCTGTCCCCTGGAGCCTGGGACAGAGCCCTGTCTGCAGAAGACACCTCTGAGCCATCTGAGTGACCCCCCCCCCCGCCCCCCGTGGCTCTCCCCTGCCAGGGCCGCTACTTCCTGGTGCGGGATGTCACTGAGAAGATGGACGTGCTGGGCACCGCGGGAAGCTGTGGGGCCCCCAACTTCCGACAGGTGCAGGGTGGGCTCACTGTGTTCGGCATGGGACAGCCCAGCCTCTCAGGGTTCAGACGGGTCCTCCAGAAGCTCCAGAAGGACGGACACAGGGTAAGCATGCCACTTCCCAAGGTAGAAGCCAGGCCCCCAAAGCCAGGGAGAGGGGCACCTTGGAGAGGCAGCTTTAGAGGTGCTGGAGGGTCCTGCTGCATGCTGGGGAGGTAGGGTGGTGGCCTGGACCAGACCCTCCTGCCAGGATGGTCACTGCGGTTGGCCTGGTTGGGAAATTCTGGAGAATGTTGATTGTACGTACTGAGTGGACAGTGGGGCACAAGATCAGAAGCCTTCATAGACCCTATTTGGGAGCCTCAGGGGAAGCAAGGGGCGTGATTGGGTGACAGGAGAAGCCAGCTCATAATATGACAGCTTGTTGAATGGTGATCACAGCTAACACTTAAGTCCTGATGTTAGCCCTGTGATGGAGTGGCAGTTCGGCTCCCATTTTACAGAAGAGGAGAAACAGGCCCAGAGAGGCTAAGTGACTTGCTCAGGTTCACACAGCTCATGAGTGGAACTCCAACACCCAAACCCAGGCAGCTGAACTCCCAAGTGCCTGCTCTCAAGGACTGTTCTTACCTGCTGGTGTCAAGGCAGGATTTTGCATGTCTCTAGGACACAAGCTGAGGGTCTGCTGCGATTGTAGGTTTCTTAGGTGCATCCACATCTGAATGGACCCCGGGATTAAGGTGGAAAGGCTTTGAGTGACACAGGATGGGGTGGGGGTGTGGGCCATGCACAGGTTCCGTCTTCTCATCTTGATGATAAATTCCTCGAGGGCACCATCTGCCCACACATTTCCCTCTGCCTGTATGGTGCTCGCTGAATGAATGATTGCATGGTCATGGGGCATTCATTTCTTCAGCTGATGTTCATCAAGCACCTGATTTATCCAGGACACCGTGCTAGGACTCGTGAGTACCTGAAAATGAGCAGGACATGATTTTGCCTATGAGGAACCTGTGGTCCATCAAGGGGGAAAAGATGCATTCATTGATAATACGAAGCAGGAATTAATGCCAAGAGGTTCAGATAAAGGACTCTTGGCCCTGACAGGAAGGTGGGGTCCTGCTGACCAGGAGGGTCACGAGGAGGTGGCATTTGGACTGAGCTTTTCTTCTTGGGTAGGATTCAGGTTGCAGAGATGGCGTGGGGTGCAGCTTGGGCAGGGGCCCTGAGGTGGGACAGAGGTGCAGGTGTCTGTGTGGGACCGTGGTGATGGCTTCCTTCCCCCTCGGGCTCCTGGCAGGAGTGCGTCATCTTCTGTGTGCGGGAGGAGCCTGTGCTGTTCCTGCGTGCAGATGAGGACTTTGTGTCCTACACGCCTCGAGACAAGCAGAACCTTCATGAGAACCTCCATGGCCTTGGACCCGGGGTCCGAGCGGAGAGCCTGGAGCTGGCCATCCGGAAAGAGGTGAGGACCAGTGCAGTGTGTGTGCGACCCCAGCCCACAGCCCCGCTTTGCAGATGCTGTTTCTGGGGCCAGGCCACCTGCTCTTACTGGCCCAAGCTCCCTCACCATTGTGCCCTGCTTGGGTGAGTGGCTGGCTGCAAGCCTGGCTCATGGGCACCCAGAGGAAGGACTTTCTATTCCAGCTGTCTTCGCCTCTGCCTCTTTCCCACCCTGCTTTTCTCCTTGATGCTCAGCATCCTTATTTAGAAAGGGGTCTGCTGGCTCACGCCTCTAATTCCAGCACTTTAGGAGGCTGAGGTGGGTGGATCACCTGAGGTCAGGAGTTTAAGACCAGCCTGGCCAACATGGTGAAACCCTGTCTCTACTAAAAATACAAAAAATTTAGTTGAGCGTGGTGGTGCACGCCTGTAGTCCCAGCTACTCAGGAGGCCGAGGCAGGAGGATTGCTTGAACCTAGAAGGCGGAGGTTGCAGTGAGCTGAGATCGCACCACTGCACTCCAGCCTGGGAAGCAGAGTGAAACTCTGTCTAAAAAAAAGAACAAGGAAAGGGGTCTGGTAGAGTGGAAAGAGTGCTAGACTAGAAGCGCCGAGACCACAGTTCAGCTCTTCAAGAGCCACAAGGCTCTGAGTCAGTTCCGTTGGTGGGTCTGTGGGCCTATTTCAGGATCCTCTGTCCTTGTTTTCCATAATACGAAGGGAGGCTTGTGGAGGCCCCTGAGGCAGCTGATGCACCACTGAGGTCTGTGAATAGAGTGTGGGGTCCCGGTGCCCTCGGAAGCTTCATGGCGGGAACTGAGGCCTGGCACCCCACTCTCTCCCTCTCCCACCCCCTCCAGGCCTCCTCTGTGCTCTGCTTCCCTCAACTCCAGCTCCCAGCCAACTATGCCTCCCCCATTCTGGCACTGATGGCTTCAGAATTCCTGCACCCACCGGGCAGAACCCTCCTACCTGGCCCCTGTGTGGGCATCCCAATTCCTTCAGGACTCCCAGGAAGGGCATAGAGAGCACCTCTGGCCATGTAATTCCTTCATGGAGGGCAGAAGCCTGCTTGTGGCCTCTGCATAGCCTGGTCACTCCAGAGCTCAGCCAGGACACTCAGGGAGGGACCTGAGGTTCAGTCCATGCCATCTGACCCCCACACCTCCTTCTAGATCCATGACTTTGCCCAGCTGAGTGAGAACAAATACCATGTATACCACAACACCGAGGACCCAAGGGGAGAGCCCCACGCCGTGGCCATCCGTAGCGAGGACGACGTGCTCGTGACGGAGGAGGTGTACAGGCGGCCCCTCTTCCTGCAGCCCACCTACAGGTACCATGGGGCCACGTGCTGGCCATGGGTGCTCTGGGTCCTGCTCTCCAGCTGCGGCCTCAGTTTCACTGACCGCAGGTTGGGCGGAGTCCCCCACACCCATGTCTCCCAGAGTGGGGGCCTTTTCCAAACAGTGCCCAGGAATGGGGATGAGGGGGATTCCCAGAGTGGGCAGCTGTCTAATGGGCTGCCCTCCCTCACCTGGCAGGTACCACCGCCTGCCCCTGCCCGAGCAAGGGGCCCCCCTGGAGGCCCAGCTGGACGCCTTTGTCAGTGTTCTCCGGGTAAGTGGGGCACGGGCGGGTGTGGGGGAGGAGTCTTGAGAGTCGCCCCCACGAAGGTGCTCAGGGCAGGCCCTCCTCAGAGGAGGGCCTCGTTCTGTGTTGTGTGTGCGAGCATGTCAGGGTAGACGTGTGTATGTCTGTGTATGTCAGTGTCCTGTGTGTCTCTAGGGAGTGTGTGTACATGTCTGTGTGTCTCTGTGTAACTCTGTGTGTGTGTGTGTCTGTGTATCTGTGTGTAGGTGTGTGTTTGTGCATTCTCTTATGACAGAGCCCATCACTGGCCTCTGGCCTAGCTGCTGGCCACCGGGCTGCCAACTCGCTGTGTGGTCCTGGACTAATTGCTTCACCTCTCTAGACCTTAGTTCCTCATTTCTTTTTTTTTTTTTTTTTTTTTGAGACGGAGTTTCGCTCTTGTTACCCAGGCTGGAGTGCAATGGCATGATCTCGGCTCACCGCAACCTCCGCCTCCTGGGTTCAGGCAATTCTCCTGCCTCAGCCTCCTGAGTAGCTGGGATTACAGGCACGTGCCACCATGCCCAGCTAATTTTTGTGTGTGTGTGTGTGTGTGTGTGTGTGTTTTTTTTTGAGACGGAGTTTCGCTCTTGTTACCCAGGCTGGAGTGCAATGGCGCGATCTCGGCTCACTGCAACCTCCGCCTCCTGGGTTCAGACAGTTATCCTGCCTCAGCCTCCTGAGTAGCTGGGATTACAGGCACGCGCCACCATGCCCAGCTAATTTTTTTGTATTTTTAGTAGAGACGGGGTTTCACCACGTTGACCAGGATGGTCTCGATCTCTTGACCTCGTGATCCACCCGCCTCGGCCTCCCAAAGTGCTGGGATTACAGGCGTGAGCCACCGCGCCTGGCCTAGTTCCTCATTTCTTCAGTGGAGCTAAACGACTCTTGCCCCACAGACTCTTCAGCTGACATTTCCTGAGTCCTGGTGGAGTTTCTGCCTAGCCCCTTTCAGGACTTTATCTTATTTCACCAGCATCTCGCAGGAGGTGTCAATGCTGGCCGGGTGCCCTCTGAGTCGCTCTCCCTTCCAGTTCTTTGAGCTCTTTCAAGGCCCGGGGAGGGAGCAGGCGGAGCTGATCAGGCTGTGGCTTTGGCAGAAGAGGCCAAGCCACCTATCAGAACCCACTTTGCTGCAGAGCGTAGGGTAGGGTGGGGGGGGCCGGTGTCCTGCCTTTCCCCTGCTCAGGCCTGAGCCCAGGATTTCCTGGTCTCACTGGGGCCTGATCGTCATGGTCTTTCCCAGGAGACCCCCAGCCTGCTGAGGCTCTGCGATGTTCATGGGCCTCCCCCAGCCCTCATCTTCAGCTGCCAGACGGGCGTGGGCAGGACCAACCTGGGCATGGTCCTGGGCACACTCATCCTGCTTCACCACAGTGGGACCACCTCACAGCCAGAGTGAGTGGCCAGGGGCCCAGCGTCCTGAAGGGCTGTGGGGCCGAGGAAGGGACAGGCTGCCCCACAATGTGGGGTCATGTTTAGGAGCCCACAGCCAAAGCTGGAAATTTGGCATTGGGGTTCGTTTCCTAGTTTGCCACAAGACTTTCTGTGAAACCTGGAGAAAGTCACCTGACCTTTCTGGGCCTCAGTTTCCCTAATTGAGGAAATGTCCCCTGCTTCCCACAACGTGATTCAGAAGGAGCCTATAGTCTGGTGTCCCCAGTGGCCATGTGAGTGGAGACGGCAGGCAGGTGGCCATGTGAGACCTTTGGAAGAGCCCTGCTGATGTACTGACCCCTGTCTGGACAGGGCTGCCCCCATGCAGGCCAAGCCCCTGCCCTTGGGGCAATTCCAGCTGATCCAGAGCTTTCTCCGAATGGTGCCCCAGGGAAGAAGAATGGTGGAGGAGGTGAGTGAGGTATGGCAAGGGGGTGCGGTACGGGTGGTGGAGGGGAAGGTCACTCCTCTCACTGGTCCGGGCTCTCTTCCTCCCCGATACCCTCCCCCACCTCTCTGCCAATCTTTGTCTTTCCCTCTCTTTTCTCTGCTCTCCTGCCATCTTCCTTGACCCTGCTCCCCTCCCCGCCACCTCCCTCTTCCTTTCCCTGGTCCCTGGCACCAGGTGGACAGAGCCATCACTGCCTGTGCAGAATTGCATGACCTGAAAGAAGTGGTCTTGGAAAACCAGAAGAAGTTCGAAGGTATCAGACTGGAGCGCCCGGCCCAGGTGAGGCACTGAAGGCACCCCTGCTTCTCTGTGAGCCCCGCAGCCTGGTTTCTTGAGGCATGTTGACTGGTTTCTTTCAGACTGACTTTTTCTGGCTGCTGCTTCTCCCATGAAAAGAGCAGTTTTCAGAGGAAAGGGCGATGGGGCGCTGGGCCCGCAGGAAGGACAAGGAAGAGGGGAAGTTTACTTTCCCTGACCAGATCCCTTCAGCTGCAGAATAAACAGGACGGAGGAAGGGGCTGCTGGCTGGGACCGCAGACTCAGATACTCCCCAGGCCACTCATGGCCTCCCGCTAGTAAAACTCCTGGTGTTTCTTTGGGAAGACTGGGGTTTCATCCAGCCGGCTGCTTCTGGAAGACTTCTGGGCTCTAGGCTGTCTCAGCAGACCCTGTCCCCATGCCCTGGGAAAGGAGGTGGGCTTGATAGTGTTTACACCATACAGCGCATGGGAAGAATCTACAGCCACAGAGGCGGCTTCTTTTTTTCCTTCTTTCTTCTCCTCCTCCCTCCTCCTCCCTCCTCCTCCTTCCTCCTCCTTCCTCCTCCTTCCTCCTCCTCCCTCCTCTTCCTTCTCCTTTTCCTCCTTTCTCTTCCTCATCCTCCTCTTCCTTCTTTTTCTTCTTCCTTCCTCCTCCTCCTTCCTTCCTCCTCCTCCTTCCTTCCTCCTCCTCCTCCTCCTCCTCCTCCTTCCTTCCTCCTCCTCCTCCTCCTTCCTTCCTCCTCCTCCTCCTCCTCCTCCTCCTCCTTCAGTAGGGTCTGGCCGTGTTGTCCAGGCTGTAGTACAGTGGTGCAGTCATAGCTCACTGCAACCTCGAACTCCTAGGCTCGAGGGATTCCTCCACCTCGGCCTCCTGAGTACCTGGGACTGCAGGTGCATGTCACCATACCTGGCTAAAATTTTAAAAATTATTTTTTACAGATGGCGTCTTACTATGTTGCCCAGGCTGGTCTTCACCGTATGGCCTCAAGCAATCCTCCTGCTTGGCCTTGCAAAGCACTGGGCCTTATTCTTTTTAAAAATATTTTTAAAAGGCCAGGCGTGGTGGCTCACACCTGTAATCCCAGCAATTTGGGAGGCCAAGGCGGGTGGATCACTTGAGGTCAGGAGTTCGAGACCAGCCTGGCCAACATGGCGAAATCCCGTCTCCACAAAAAATACAGAAATTAGCTAGGTGTGGTGCCACTCGTAGTGCCAGCTACCAGGGAGGCTGAGGCAGGAGGATCCCTTGAGCCCAGGAATTCGAGGCTGCAGTGGGCTATGATTGCACCACTGAACTGTAGACTGAGCAACAGAGCAAGACCCTGTCTCAAAAACAAAAACAAACCCCAAAAGCAAAAAAAAAAAAAAAAAAAAATGAAAACAACAAAAACCAAAAAACCCCAAAACCCCCATATGGTACTTAAAGCCTGACACAGAGTCCCTGGAATGTCACCCCTGCTGTGATTTACTCAATTACTCAACAGTCCCTCTCTTCTTGGACAACCGAGTCGCTTCCAGTTCCCCACCGGGGTAAATACTTCTTTGTCCAGCAACATCATGAAAATGAAGGCTGTTGTATATTTAGGATTCTTTCTCTGCTTAGTCTAGATTAGGCGTCAGCAAACTACTGCTCTTAGGCCAAATCCAGCCTGCCCCGTTTTTGTAAATGTGTTACTGGAACACAGTCTTGCCATTCTCTTCTGTGCTGGCTGCTCTCTGCTAGGATGGCAGAGTTCAGTCGCTGCAGCAGGGACCCTGAAGTCTGGAAGGCTAGAATAGTTACCGTCTGGCTCTTTATGGAAAAAGTTTGCTGACCCCTGGTGGAGATTCCCAAAGATGGGATTAAATTTCACCAAAAGGCGGGACTTTTCTTTAGGGCCTCTAGGTACTGACCCAGCAGGAGCACCTGGAGATCCGAGGGTTGAGAGAGGGGCCCTTGGAGTTCTCTTGGACAACCCTCCATGCAGAGGAAGCTGGGTTGGGGTCAGGAGACTTGGGGAAACTAGCTCTGTTTGCTGTCAGCTGTGTGACTTTAAGGAAGTCACCTCATTTCTCTGATCCTCCGTTTCCCCTATTAATTGGGAATAATTAGGATGCCCCCCCCACCCCCGAGCACTGCCGTGAGGGTCTTTGTATTTGTATTCTCCTGTGGAGAGGCTCCAGTTCTTTTTGTTTTTCCATTTGTTTTTTGAGACAGGGTCTCGCTTTGTCATCTGAGCTGGAGGGCAGCAGTGAGATCGCCACTCACTGGAGTCTCAGCCTCCCAGCTGCAAGCGATTCTCCCACGTCAGCCTCATGAGTAGCTGTGACTACGGGCGTGCGCTACTGTGCCTGGCTAATTTTTGTATTTTTTGAAGAGATGGGGTTTCTCCATGTTGCCCAGCTTGTTTTGAACTCCTGGGCCAAAGTGATCTGGCTGCCTCATCCTCCCAAAGCGCTGGGACCACAGGCGTGAGGCGTCTCGCCCAACCCGGTTCACAGCCCTGACCTGCTGGGTGTCGCTGGAGCCCCTGCCTGTCTCGGGGCTGGGAACCTGCTTGGGGAGACCAGCCCTGCACCCAGAACCACAGTGCCTGGTGTGACCACGCACACCGCCCCCAACACCACAGATTAAGCAAGCAACTGGGATAGGGTGAGATGCTTAGAAGAGCTTCTAGCCTGCCAGAACTGTTTCATGAGGGGTGGGGAAGGCTGTCCTCTGGAGAGTTCCAAGGCTAAACTCCTGCCCTTGCAGGGACGGGGACAGGGACAGGGACAAGCCTGAGGAGCCCGTTGATAACACCCTGTCCCCCCTCCTGGGCCCTCTTCTCAGGGAAGCGGCAGCCAACACAGCATCCGGCAGAGGGCACTGTGGAGCCTGGAGCGATACCTCTACCTGATCCTGTTTAACTACTACCTTCATGAGCAGGTGGGGCCTGGGAGGAGCAGACCCATGTCCCCTCCTCCTGGGCCTCTCCCAGCCTCCCCACCATGGTGACTGGCTTGCTGTGGAGGGAGGTCCCCTCCAAGGAACCAGGGAGGGAAGGGAAGCCAGGAGAGACCCAGATTCAGGAGTCGCCCCTGAGCAGCGGGGCAGAGAGGCCCCACCTCTCTCCCCCGGCCCTCAGCTCTGTCCCTGAGCCAGGACACCAGATGTCCAGGTCTCCTCTCACCCACTCCCTTGTCCCTGCCCCAGCCATGTTGGATATCTCTTGGGGCTTCCCCTGCCATGGTATGGGCAGGGAGGGTTCAGGATGGCCCCGTGCCCCTGAGCTCGCCGTTTCTCTGCCTCGGGCTGCAGTACCTGCTGGCCTTTGCCCTCAGTTTCAGCCGCTGGCTGTGTGCCCACCCTGAGCTGTACCGCCTGCCCATGACGCTGAGCTTAGCAGGCCCTGTGGCTCCGAGGGACCTCATCGCTGAGGGCTCCCTGGTGAGTATGACTGGCAGTTGGGGAAGTGGGCGTGGCTGTGGAGTGGCCCTGGCTCCTAAACACTGGATGCCGTGGGGTTGGGGGAAGCATTGGCCTTGCAGGAGGTCAAGAAGAGAGGCTGTGGGTATTGAGTTCCTCTTGTGAGCAGAATGGGGTCACGCTCAGGCCCCAGGAGGCATCTGCAGCTCTGGCCTTTGCTCTGGTACCTTCTCCTCAGTGTCAAACCCAAGAGCTCTGGGCAGGGTTCTAGGATCCTGCCTCCAGCTTCTTGTCTTTGAGCTTCAGCTTCCTTGTCTGGAGAGAGGGCGCCATTGCCCTTCTTGCCAGGGTTGGGAGGAAGCTCCAGGAGTGGAGGAGTGCTTTGTACACGGTGAAGCTTGGGTTCCACCCCTGACCCCACCTGCCGCAGGCTGGGTCCTGACCCTCCCTCCCTGTGGCTGCGGTGGCTGCTGTGGGTCCCAGGCTCGCTGCTCTCCCCACAGAGGAAGGACGATCTTGTCTCCCCGGATGCGCTCAGCACTGTCAGAGAGATGGATGTGGCCAACTTCCGGCGGGTACCCCGCATGCCCATCTATGGCATGGCCCAGCCCAGCACCAAGGTGATCCCTCCTCGGGGCCTGGGTTCCCCAGTGGGGTGAGGGAGGGAGGGCTGAGCGCTCAGTACCAGGCTTCCCGTGCCCAGGCCCTGGGGAGCATCCTGGCCTACCTGACGGATGCCAAGAGGAAGCTGCAGAGGGTCATCTGGGTGAGCTTGCGGGAGGAGGCGGTGCTGGAATGTGACGGGCACACGCACAGCCTGCGGCAGCCTGGGCCCCCCATGGCACCTGACCAGCTGGAGGTGAGGACCCCTGCCTTCTAGGCACCCCCACCTCGGAGGCTCTTGGGGAGTGGCCTGGGAGGGTCTTCAGAGGCCCCACGCTCCCGCCTACAGGTGGAGAATCTGAGGCCCCAGGAGGAGCAGTGTCAGGGCGTGGCTGACTCAGGACTCCCACTAAAGTGCTCTGGTCACCTTCCTGGCTCAGGGGTGGTTGTGACCCCTGAGGCTTGGGGGGTCAGGGATGGGACTGGAAGCCAGGACCGGGCTGGGCCATGGCAGGCTCTGGCCTTTCGGGGCTAGCCTGGAGCCTGTCCCAGTGGCCTGTGTCCTCCCTCCTGACCTGCAGACCCTGGAGGTCCAGCTGAAGGCCCATCTGAGTGAGGCTCCGCCAGGCAAGGAGGGCCCCCCGACCCACAGGTTCCAGACCTGCCTCACCACGCAGGAGGTCTTCAGCCAGCACCGCAGGGCCTGCCCTGGCCTCACCTACCACCGAATCCCTGTGCCGGACTTCTGTGCCCCCCGTGAGGAGGTGAGGGTGCTGCTCAGGCTGAGGCCGCTGCGGAGCGATGGGAGGCCTCCCTGCCTCCCTTCTGGCCTGGGCTCCGGGAGGGTGAAACCCCCTCACCTTCTCTATGTGGCCCGGGGGTGGTCTCACCGGGTTTTTCGATTTGGCCCAAGTGGTTTATTCACATCGCTTTCAAGCTTTGTGTGTGTGTACATGGCTTTATTGTGTGTTGTAGCGGTGTATGTGTGTGTATTGTGTTGTTATAGGTGTGTGTGTTCAAGGTGTGTGTATGTATTCTGTTACTGTGTGTATATTGTGTTATTATAGGTGTGTGTGTATATTCTGTTACAGGTGTGTGTGAAGGTGTGTGTACATGTGTTTATTATGTGTGGTGGAGTGTGTGTATATTGTGTTGTTATAGGTGTGTGTGTTATAGGTGTGTGTGTATATTCTGTTACAGGTGTGTGTGAAGGTGTGTGTATGTGGGTTTATTATGTGTGGTAGGGGTGTGTGTATATTGTGCTGTTATAGGTGTGTGTGTATATTCTGTTACAGGTGTGTGTGCATATGTGTTGTGTGTGTACATGTGTTTATTATGTGTTGTAGAAGTGTATGTTTTTTGTTGTAGGGGTGTGTGTGTTATAGGGATGTGTTTGTATTGTTACAGGTGTGTGTGTATGTGTTGTAAGGTGTGTTTATTTGTTGTAGGGTTGTGTGTGTTATAGGTGTGTATGTGTATTCTGTTATAGGAGTGTGTGCATATGTGTCGTAAGGTGTATGTGTGTGTGTGTATGTGTTTATCATGTGTTGTGGGGGTGTATACGTATTGTGTTATAGGTGTGTGTGTGTTATAGATGTGTGTTACAGAGGGGTGTGTGTATGTTCTGTTACAGGTGTGTGTGCATATGTGTTGTTACAGGTGTGTGTGTGTTATAGGTGTGTGTGTTATAAGGTGTGTGTGTGTATTCTGTTATAGGTGTGTGTGCATGTTATAGGTGTGTGTGTTATAGGGTGTGTGTGTATTCTATGTGTGTGTGTGTATGTGTTGTTAGGTATGTGTGTGTATGTGTTAGGTGTGTGTGTGTATGTGTTGTTAGGTGTGTGTATGTGTTGCTAGGTGTGTATGTGTATGTGTTGTAAGGTATGTGTGTGTTGAGGGCGAGCATGTCCATAGTGTCTGTGGTGTGCGTGTCTCAGTTGGGGGACTGTGTATGGAGTGTATGTGGCGTGTGGAGTGTGTGTGTGTGTGTGCATGTCTTTTTATGGAGTTTGTGATGTCTCCCTTGTGAGTGTTGGGGGCTGTGTGTGGAGGACCATCTTTAGGGGCATGCTGTGGTGCATGCTGGGGTTTGGGGAGGGGTGGTTAGGAATGCTTGTGTGTGGCATCTGTAGGTCTGTGACTGTGGGTATCTATACAGTGTGTGCGTTTATGGGACGTGGGTCTCCGTGTGGTGCGTGTATCTGGCGTGTGTCGTAGGTGGGCCACCGTGTGCGTGGTGCCTGTGTTGTGGGTGGGTTGCTGTGTGCTGTGTGATCCTGGCGATGGGCTGTTTCCTGCCCGAGCTCCTCCTGGTTCTTCTCTCTGCGGCTCTCACTGCCTGCGGTCTGCTGCCCCCTGGTGGCCGTGCAGGACTCCTCTGAGGTCAGGCCCCTGCTCTCACGGTGGGAGCAGGGCTGGGTTCAGCTCAGGTGGGTGGCAGGGCCAGCGGTCCATGTGCAGCCCCAGGGGCACAGCACACAGGGGTGGAACACAGGTGCATGCCCTGCCTGGTGGAGGGTGGGCACCTTGAGCCCCAGGTGCGTGCTGTGTTGGCTCACACGTCTTGTCCTGGTGAGGGTTTTTACGGCTGCACAGGTGCAGCTGTTCACATGCATGTGGTCTCGTGCACCCTGGTGAGGTTTGTTTGTGTGTCTAAGCTTGTGAGCCTGACAGTTACTGGCTGGAGGACAGTGGCTGGGGCTGCTATGTGGAGGGGGGCCCCGTAGGGGTCTGCGCCTCCAGGAGGCACACACTGACCTTGCTCTCCCTGCCCAGGACTTTGACCGGCTGCTGGAGGCTCTGCGGGCCGCCCTCTCCAAGGACCCAGGCACTGGCTTCGTGTTCAGCTGCCTCAGTGGCCAGGGCCGGACCACGACCGCGATGGTGGTGGCTGTCTTGGTCTTCTGGCACATCCAAGTACGTGTGGCGTACTTGGGCAAACCTCTCAGTGAGATTAGAGATTTGCCCAAGGTCAGGGGTGGACACTCAGGCCCCAGGGACATTGGCTCCACAGGAGGGTGTGAGGGGCAGAGACAGTCTGGTGTGGTCCCAGAGCCCCTCCCATCAGCCTTGGACAGCCCCTCCCATCAGTCTTGGGCAGCCACCTCCCCCCACTCCTCTGTGGCAAGGGGCTCCTGGCATTGGAGGGGGCATCTGTCTCAGCAGCTGTCCTCCCTCAGGGCTTCCCCGAGGTGGGTGACGAGGAGCTCGTGAGTGTGCCTGATGCCAAGTTCACTAAGGGCGAGTTTCAGGTGAGCATGCCCTGCGGGTCCTTGGGGCACCTTGGGATGGGAGGAGGGGCAGGGGGAGGGGGAGGGGGAGGGGGACTCTTGCTCGAAGGTCTAGGGGTCCTCAAAGCACTTCCCAGTGCTGTCACCTCTGCCACCTCGTCATATCAGTGCTTCCTTGTTCCCGTTTTATAGATGAACCCAGCAAGGCATGGGGCAGCTCCACTCTGGGGTCCTGGCAGGTGGCCGGCCATGGAGATGTGGACTGGACTTCTCCCTGCCTGCCCTTGCCGCTGGGCTGCTGTGTGCCTTGGGGAGGTCACTGGCCACCATCTTGTCTGGGTAGTGTTGATAACAGCCTCCCGGCACCTTCAACCCGGCTGTGGTTGGTGACCTTGTACACGTCCCCAGCCCACTCTGCCCTGCCTGTTCCCCTACTTCAGATCAGGGCACTGGAGCCACGAGCATTCCCGATTCAGTCACCCATGTATTGTGCACCTGCCACATGCCACAGGCCATCTTCTCGGGCATCCCGAGAGTCATGGGAGCATCCCTCAGAGTTGGCCCATGGCTGACCCACGGTCAGCAGCACGGTTGGCTCCTGCCTCACTGGCCACCTTCGACACTTGGCCCTCCCCTGCCCTTGCCACAGTCCCGAGCCCCTGGCGGCCATGCAGCACCTCACACTTGCCACGCTCTTGCAGCCTGTGGGCCTTTGCATATGCAGTGCCTTCTCTCTTCCTTCTTCTGGCTGATTCTCTGATTCTTTCCTTTTTCCTTTTCTTTTTGTGGTAAAATGCGCATAACATAAAATGTAGCATTTCAACCATTTAAAAATGTACAGTTCGGTGGCATTAAGGATATTCATGTGCAACCATTGCCGCCACCCATCTAACTCCTTCATCTTGCCAAACAGAAACTCTGCCCTCTCGTTCAGTAGTAATTCCTCATCCTCCCTCCCAGCAGCCCTAGTAACCACTGTTCTACTTTCTGTCTCAATGGATGTGACTACTCGGGAATCTTATGTGAGTGGAATTGTACAGTATTTGTGTTTTATGAGTGGTTTATTTCACTGAGTATAATGTTCTCAAGGTTCCCCGCATTGTAGCATGTGTCAGAACTTCCTTCCTTTTAAAGGCTGAATAATATCCCGTTGTGTGGATAGACCACATTTTGTTTCTCCATTCCTCCATCAAGGGACACTGTTTCCTTCCAGCTCTTGGCTGTTATGAAAAATGCTGCCATGAAGTGCATTGTGCAGATAGCTGAGTCTCTGCTTTCAGTTCTTTTGGGCATACGCCCAGAAATGGAATTGCTGGGTCCTATGGTAATTCCATTTACTTTTTTGAGAAACTACCATGCTGTTTTTCACAGGGTATGCACCATTTTACATTCCCACCAGTAGTGCACAAAGGCTCTGGTATTTTCACATCTATGCCAACACTCGATTTCTGTGTGTGTGTGTGTTTTTTAAAAGACAGGGTTTCACCATGTTGGCCAGGCTGTTCTCGAACTCCTGACCTCAGGTGATCCATCCACCTTGGCCTCCAAAGTGCTGGGATTACAGGTGTGAGCCACTGTGCCACCCAGTTTTTTTTTTAATAGCCATCCTGCTGGGTATGAAGTATCTTGTGGCTTTGATTTGCATTTCTCTAATGATTTGTGATGTTCAGTATCTTTTTATGTGTTAATTGGTCACTCGTGTATCTTCTTTGGAGAAATCTGTTCAAGTCTTTTGCCTATTTTTGAAGTGGATTGTTTTGTTGTTGAGTTTTGGTTCTTTATATATTCTGGAAACTCATCACTGAGAGGTGAGATGTAAATATGTTTTCCTATTCTGTGGGATGACTTTTTACTCTGTTGATATTGTTATTTGATACACAAAAGTTTTTAATTTAGATGAAGTCCAGTTTGTCTGTTTTTTCTTTTGTTGCCTATGCTCTTGGTGCTATATCCAATAAATCATTGCCAAGTCCAATATCATGAAGCTTCTCCCCTGTGTTTTATCCTAAGACTTTTATAGTATTAACTCTTAGGTTTAGCTCTTTGATCCATTTTGCATTAGTTTTTGTATATGGTGTGAGGTAAGGGTTATCTAAATTCATTCCTTTACATGTAGGTGTCTGTTTTTCCAGCACCATTTGTTCAAGAGTCTGTCTTTCCCCATTGAAGGGTCTTGGCACCCTTGTTGAAAGCCACTTAACTATGTATATGAGGGTTTATTTTCCAGCTGAATTTAGTCTTTGCATCAGTCCTTTGAATGTGATGGTCAGGCCTCTCCTTCCTCACACTAGGCCCTGTGCTGGGAGCTGTGTGTACTCCCTCTGTCCCCTTTCTCAGCCCCCAGGAGGTAGGTGCTTTTACTGCCCCCAGTTCGTGGATGAGAAAATGAGTCCTGGGGAGACAAGTTTATTACCCTAGGGCCACATCAGAGAGTTGGGGCTGGGGTATGAGCCAGGCGGTGGACCTCAGAGTCTGTGTTCCAGAGTTACCTCATGTGACCTGAAGATACCTCTGTATACCCCATTCTCACTGACCCCCAGATCATCTAGACCAGCTTCCTTTGCAATTAGTTCAGCATGTATTGGTCCTACAGTCCGTTGGGGAGAAGGGAATATACAATAGAGTATGAAGAGGCCCAGAGCAGACACTGGTTCTAAGGGCCAAGGGTGCAGCTGAGGGAGCCCGAGAGGGCTTCCTGGAGGAACCAGCATTTGAGTGCCTTTGGGAAACATGAGTGGGTATGCATGGTGATGAGGGGAGTGTGCACAGGGGTCAAGTGTGCACAGGAGGGATTCTGGGAAGGGCAGGAACTGTGTAAGGCTGTGATTTGTCAGAAGGGAAGCAGGTAGGACTGAAGGGTGGGGGCCCAGACTCTGAAGACCCTGGAGGGTTGCACTATGTGATTGACCTTGATGTGAGGCCAGCAGGGAGGCAGAGGAGGTTGTGATCAGTTTCTCAGTTTGGGGGCCCTAGCAGGCAGTTGTGTGGATTGGGGAGTGGAGGGAGGCAGGAGCTGAGTGAGGAGGGGTGCGGGGTGAGCAGGAGAAGCCCAGTCCTCATTGGTAGGTCTTGTGGGCTCCTGGATGTGGGGTGAGGAGGGCACCCAGGATGACCTCGAGTTTCTGGGTTTCTGGCTTTGTGGAACTGACAGCCATCGAGATGTGGACTTCAGGAGAGGAATAGCTGCAGCAGAGGCCAGGAGTTGGGTTTCCTGTGAAAAGCTGTAGCCCTCTGTTTGAGGCAGCCCCCAGGGGACACAATTCCCTACACCCTCCTGGGGACCTGCCCAGAGCCTGATATTGGGGGTGAGGACTGGGCAGCTCCCTCCTGCTCCCCTGGGCACAGCCTGCACCAGATCTGCCACTAGTTCCTTCCAGACTGTTCCTTTTTCTCCTCCCACTTGGCTGCAACTCCATGCCTGCTGGGGTGCCCAGCCCCGGGCCAAGACTCTGAGAAACGCAAGAGTTGAGGAAAGCCCCCTTCCTATTCTTAAGCAGCATCCAGAGAGAGAAGAGGGCCAGTTAAGTGTTCATTCATTCACCGGGCAGCTGTTGCAGGTGCCAGGCACCACTCCAGGTGCTGGCAGAAAGCCCCTCATTTAGTGGGGAGCAGATGTGAAAGTGGAAGCAGATGAGCAGGTGGCTGTTGACCACGGGATGGGGCTCAGCCCATGGGACAGGGCTCTGCGGGAACCTTGCAGGGTGTTGGGAGTGGGTGGTGGGAGGGCTTATGGGTGAGGCTGGAGAGGTAGGCTGGGGCCAGGTGGTGTAGGGGGCCTTGTAGGTCCCAGCTTCTGTGCTGAGTGCAAGGGTGCCATTGCACTCCAGCCTGGGTGGCAGGGCGACTCTCCCTCTCAAACAAAAACAAAACAAAATGAAAACAGCACCTTAGGTCAGCTTAACATTGTGTGGGTGCACTGGGGGTGGTTTTTGTGTAGTAGAATACAAAGCGTACGAAATGGCAATTTGGAGTCACAGTCGTGCATTTAATATCTTGAATATCTTAAATGATTTCTCTTCCCATGTTTTTTAGTAGAATTATTTCCTAATGAAAACCACTTCTTGATCGCGTCTCTCCTGTGAGAACTGTGTGCACTCTGTGATGTCTTTGGCCTTGACAGTCGGGTTTTCCTGCTTTGTTGATGTGCTCTGATGTTGAAAATCTGAATGTGTCGTGTGCAGGATATTAAGTTGTGGATTGGTGGGCTTATGCCACAGCTTATCAACACTTGAAGATACTGGTACTTAACATCCTCTTAAGGAACAATTTGCCTCCAAATTTTAAGCTGGAAAGTTAACAGAATAAGTTCCCAGCACTTTTGGAGGCCAAGGGGGTAGAGTGCTTGAGCCCACGAGTTAAAGATTAGCCAGGGCAACATGGCAAAACCCCATTTCTACTAAAAGTGCAAAAAATTAGCCCGGCGTGATGGCACAGGCCTGCAGTCCCAGCTACTTGGGAGGCTGAGGTGGGAGGATCACCTGAGTCCAGGAAGTTGAAGCTTCAGTAACCCTGATCATGCCGCCACTGCACTCCTGCCTGGATGATAGAGTGAGACTGTCTCTGGGGTGGGGGGGGGGATAAAAAAGTCAATGGAATAACTAAAAAGGAATCGCAATCTATGGTTTTTTAAGAGTTTCAGTACAAATTGCAATGTCTGCATACTAATCCTCAACACAACCAATAAGTCCCAATTGTGGAGGAAAAAGCAAAGCATTGAGGGAACCTGGCCTCGATGTCCAGAATCCCCCTGTCCTCCCTCAGTCTGAGAACTGAGGGGCAGGCAGGGCTCTGTGGTCAGTGCCTGGGCCTTAGGCCTGATGTGGCCCTTGGCAAAGGTGCAAGCCTGGTGCTGGGGCTGTGGGCTCTCACCCAACCCTGCCAGCTTCCTGTCTGCTCATCTGCCTTCTTTGTCCCCAGGTAGTAATGAAGGTGGTGCAGCTGCTGCCTGACGGGCACCGCGTGAAGAAAGAGGTGGATGCGGCGCTGGACACAGTTAGTGAGACCATGACGCCCATGCACTACCACCTGCGGGAAATCATCATCTGCACCTACCGCCAGGTGAGCGCCTCCCCCCTCCACCCAGCTACCCTTCCAGGTGTGCACAGCCCAGAGAGTGGCTGATATGGCTTTGGGGTTGCTAGGGGTCCTATGGGCCCCTCCCTGGCTCTTGGTCACTTTTCCACCTCTGGAAGTGAAAGTGATCCATGAAATGGCCACACCCTCAGTCCCAAAGCACCAGATTCTAGAGTGGTAGGGGGATGTGTGCAGGGGCCATGTTCAAAGCATTCAGCCACTGCTGCAGCCCTGGGACCAGTCAAGGATGTGGAGTGAACACCCAGGACCCTTGTGGTGCAGGCGTTCACACTCTTGTTTCTGGGTCCTGGACAGGAGTCAGGTGGTGGGTGGGTGGGGACCCTCAGGGTCTTGGGGTGGCTGTTTCACAACGAGCATGGCAGCTGTCAGCTCAGGATGTGTGTGTCTGTGCTGACCTGGGGCTGGGGCTGGCTCCCAGATGGGTTATTTTTTGGTCTGCTCAGTAAACATTATTTTTAAATAACTCATTATATTATAAAAATAAGGTTTTGGCCAGGTGCAATGGCTCACACCTATAGTCTCAGCAATTTGGGAGGCTGAGGCAGGCAGATCACCTGGGATCAGGAGTTAGAGACCATCCTGGCCTACGTGGAGAAACCCTATCTCTATTAAAATACAAAATTTAGCCAGGCATGGTTGTGGGTGCCTGTAATCTCAGCTACTCAAAGGCTGAGACAGGAGAATCTCTTGAACTCGGGAGGCGGAGGTTGCAGTGAGCCAAGATTGCACTATTGCATTCCAGCCTGGGTGACAGTGAGACTCAAAAGTTTCATGATAGTCTGGATTTCATGTAAAAATCTGGATGTTCAGCCTATCTGGAAAGAATGTGCCCTCAAGCCTGTCTGGGTCCCCAGTACTCCCTGTTCTGTTGCACTTGGCCCTGCAGGCCTGGTCCCGTGACCACAGGCTGGTGTGGGCCCTGGAGTTTTCCACCTGGGTCTCAGTGTGGAGCACTCAGCTCTGTTCCACTCTGGCCCCGTGAATCTGATTGGCTGCTGGGACAGAGGCAGGTGCTCAGTGGGAGGGGCAGCAGTGGGAGCCAGTGGGTAGGGGGTAAGGACTCCCTGGTACTGAGAGGGGGCTGTATGGTCCAGCCATGTGTTCCCTACTGCTGGCCAGCAATTCTCAGAAACAGCTCTTGCCTGTGGCCCCTGCAGAGAGGCCTGCCCCAAGCCCAGCCCTATGCTCAGCTGTAGCTATGCACGAGTTGGGGAAATGACTGATTGGGCCCAGCTTTTGCTCAGGGTCATGGATCAGGCCCTGATTGGGGCTCAGGGAGGATACCTGGCTAGAAGGCAGAGCAAGTCATCTGGCGTCAATCTGGGTCCAAGATCAGAGGTCAATTGGGAGGAGAGTGTGGAGAGATTAAGAGGCTGCTAGGCCAGGTGCAGTGGCTCATACTATAATCCCAGCACTTTGGGAAACCCAGGAAGGAGGATCACTTGAGGTTAGAAGTTTGAGACCTACCTGGGCAACATAGCAAGACCCCGTCTCTACCAAAAAAAAAAATAAATAAAAAAATAATCTGGGCATGGTGGTGGCTTGTGGTCCCAGCTACTTGGGAGGCTGAGGTAGAAGGACTGCTTGAGCCTAGGAGATTGAGGCTGCAGTGAGCTGTGGTCACGCCACTGCACTCCAGCCTGGGTAATGGAGAGACTGTCTCAAAAAAACAAAAAATAAAATAAATAAAAAGCTGTTAAATGGGGGGAGGGGAAGGTGGTTAAGGAGTTTCAGAAGATGGACTTTGCTGGTTTAGGAAGATCTGTTTTCTTCAGGGCCACAGTTAGATTGGATCCTGAATCTCCTTCTGAGTTACCTTTGGGTCCCACTCACTGCGGTCACCTGGCAGTGATTAACTAAGAAGCTGACCTCCTTCCACTTTCAGAGTACGCTGAGAGGGCTGAGAAATGAAGTTTCCAGTTCCATCTGAGCTGGAGGCCCAATAGCTGGAAAAGGATGCCTGCTTCAGAGCACCTTAAACCCTCCACCCCATGCTGGCCAGGCTCTGTTAGAGAGCTCCCTACCTCCCTGACTCCCGAAGCTGATAGGCCCCCCTTCCTCTGAGCTGCGCAGCCCCGGATGTCCATTGCGAGGCACCCAGAGGGTGGAGCAGGAAGCGTGACAGGGCCTGAGCCACTGGGAGAGAGGGCTTCCCCAGAGCTGGCTGGGAGCAGTGCCCTCAGAGAGAGCCCAGGAAGCCGCGTCAGGGGGAGGGGCTGCATGGCAAAGGCCAAGGGCCTGAAGGTGCAAAACGAGTTTAGAGGCAGCACAGTTGGTTTGGTGCCCACTTCTCACGACATGGAAGCTGTTGGAGGTGAGTTGGTATGGACAAGTTGGCGTTCCTCCTTGGACATTGGAGAGGGAAAGGTGGTTGGGGCTGTTGAAGGTGATTGCTTTACTCTGTTGGCATTGGAGAAGGAAGGCTGCTGGGGCTGTTAGAGGTGGTCACTCTGACTGCCTTCTGGATGTGGAGTGTTTTTTAACGAGGAGGGAGGAAGTAGAGCCAGCCGAGGATTCTCACCTGCTCCCACCAGGTCACCGAGCCCCATTCTAAAGGCCAGGTTGGTGGTGACCTCTGCGGTGGGAGGATGGGGATCCCTGAGCCCACCCCCGGGGCCCTTTGGAGAGTCCAGAGGCAAGATGTAGAGTCATTCCCCGGTATGGACACTAGGTGGCGCCAGTGAGCCACCTGGTCAAATTCTTAGAGGCACTGAAGCTCAGAGGGCCGAGACACACACACTCTGGTTCAGAAGCTCTCATCCCGCACGTCTGAGAGATCAGTCTGAGAGCCTTAAACCATGCTGTGCCTGAGCTGTATCCCTAGAGAGTCTGATTTAGTTGGTGGGGGTGTCTTGGCCAGGGCACGGGTCTTGTTTTTGAAGGCTCCCAGGTGATTCCAATGCACAGCCACAGCTGAGAGCCACATACTGTAAGCAGTGGCCCCCTGCTCTAGTGGGCTTCAGAACCACCTGGTGGACTTGCTGAAATACAGACTGCTGGGGCCCCCTCTGGAGCTTCTGATTCCGTAAGTCTGGAGGTCTAACACGCTCCTAGATGATACTGATGCTGGTGGGGACCACACTGGGGGACCTGCCACCCCCCCCACAAACCCCATTACAACAGCTTTATTGACATACGTGTGCCATGCAATTCGCTTATTTGTGGTGCATGCATCCGTGGTTGTCAGTACATTTACAGAGTTGTGCATCCAGCACCACATCAAGTTTAGAACATTTTTCATCACCCTAAAAAGAAACCTCATACCTGCTAGCAATTGCTTCCCCTCCCCCAGCCTCTGGCAGCTGCCAATCTTTCTGTCTCTATGGATTTGCTTGGTCTGGCCATTTCATGTAAATGGAATCATACACTCTGTGGTCCTTTGTGTCTGCCTTCTTTAACTTAGCGTCATGTTTGAAGGTTTATGCATGTTGGAGCATGCATTATTCATTTTTATGGCTGAATAACATTCTGCTGTATAGACATATCCCCTTGATGTCTGTCCATTCCTCAGCTGATGAACATTTGGGTTGTTGTAGAACTTTTTGGCTATTATGAATAATGTTGCTGTGAACATTCATGAACAAGTTTTTGTGTGAACATACGTTTTCCTTTCTCTCGGTTATATACTTAGGAGTGGAATCGCCAGATCATATGGTAATTCTGTGTTTAACCTTTTCAGGTTAATCACCATGAGTTGGTGGCTGAGTGGGGATGAGAGTCTTCACTCCCAGTCCACGTTCCTCCCCGGACCATGCTGTCCTTGACCCAGGGATCTCATCCATGTTGCCCTAGTGGGCTGTGGGGAGGTTGCAGAGGCTCTAGAAAGGCAGCAGCGGCCGCTACCACCCCATCCTCTAATGGTGACTCCTGGAAATTGGCAGCCGGGTCTCACCTGCGGTATTGGCTGTTTATTTAAACGTCCACCCTCTGGTTTCAAACCAGAAGTTCCCAGGTGGCCTCCAGCAGGTCTGTGGTTCTCTGCTCAGAGCAGGTGGGGTGCTGTGCATTCAGGGACTGCCATCAGCCTGGTCAGATTCCCCCAGAGCTCTGGATGAGCTCAGGCTTGGGCAGGGCTTTATGCCTTCCGTCGGCTCAATTTACCCGGGAATGTTCCAGGTCTGGTCCACATTTGGCCCATCTGAAGTTTTCCTCCCAAGAGTCCACTTGGGATCCTGAAATTCAGCAGCACGTGTCTTTTTGGCTTCCTGCCCCTCACTCCCCAGAGCCCCCAGATGGTGAATTTCCTTTTCCTGGCCCCCTGCCAGCTTCAGCAGTCAACTTACACTTTAATAATAAGCAGTTAAGAACACAGCTCCTGTGATTTGGCATTTGTGCTTCTTCAGCAATAAAGCTATTCCAGGGCCCTCTGTGGGGAACAGTGGAAGGATTTGGAGGTCAATTTCCTGTTGGGGATCAGAGAGGAGGGCTCAGAATGTGCATGAATCTTCATCTGTGCCCTGAGGTTGCACAGCAGGAATAAGGACAGTACCAAATGCTTAGATGATCCAGGGAGAGCAAAGAATCTCCCAAAATCTTGCCAACTCAGCGATTTTACTTTTGGCCTTTTCTTTCTGGGCTTTATGCACTTGCATGCAGCCTCCCTCAGAGCTGTGACTGCAGCAGGCCCACAAGATGTCTCTCACTGCTCACCTAGGCTGTGTTTGTGCATTTCAACATGTGCCCAGCCAGCATGTGCCACCTCAGTGCTGGGCCCCGTGTGGGCACTGGGGGGGGCTGGTGATGAAAGGTGCATACAGCTGACGTTCTCGTAGGGCAGAGAGAGGGAAAATTAAGCAATAGCTCTGACTCATGGGCATTTTGTCGTGTTTGCCAAGGAACCCTGATATCATCGCATTCCACATTCACATACCTCGCGGTGAGTGGAAGTACCGTTTCCCACGCTGTTCTGTATATGGCACCCGTGGCCCTTCACATTCTCTCCTGTCGTCCTCTGGGATGAGGGTGATGTGGACCTTGTAGTGCATGTGGCTCTTCCACTTATGTGGATTATTTCTGTAAGGCTGATTCTTAGAAGTAGAATTATTGAATGAATCGAAAAGTAGGAACTTTTTTTTTTTTTTTTTTCCCTGAGATAGAGTGATGCTCTGTCACACAGGCTGGAGTGTAATGGCATGGTCTCGCTCACTGCAACCCCCACCTTACAGGTTCAAGCAATTTTCCTGCCTCAGCCTTCCAAGTAGCTGGGAATACAGGCTCACGCCACCATGCCCAGCTAATTTTTGTATTTTTAGTAGAGACAGGGTTTCACCATGTTGTCCAGGCTGGTCTTGAACTCCTGACCTCGTGATCCACCCTCCTCAGCCTCCCAGAGTGCTGAAATTACAGGCATGAGCCCCCGCACCCGGCCAGAAACTTATTTTTTTTTAAAGTATTTTGGAATGTTTCAAACAAAATTTCAAAGTAGAGAGCATAATTTCCTGGGCCTTCGTGTGCCTATCTCCTAGCTTCAGTAAGTACCATCTCTGCCAGTCTTATTTCATCTCAAGCCCTCCGAGCTCTGCACTGAATTATTTTAAAGCACATCCCAGTCTGCACATTACTTCTTCTGTGCATAGTTCAGTGCATACTTCTAAAGAAGGAGGATCTTTTAAAGAAGGCAATCACACCGCCATTATCGCCTCTTTTTTTTTTTTTTTTGAGACGGAGTTTCGCTCTTGTTACCCAGGCTGGAGTGCAGTGGCACAATCTCAGCTCACCGCAACCTCCGTCTCCTGGGTTCAGGCAATTCTCCTGCCTCAGCCTCCTGAGTAGCTCGGATTACAGGCATGTGCCACCATGCCCAGCTACTTTTTTGTATTTTTAGTAGAGACGGGGTTTCACCATGTTGACCAGGATGGTCTCGATCTCTCGACCTCGTGATCCACCCGCCTTGGCCTCCCAAAGTGCTGGGATTACAGGCTTGAGCCACCGCGCCCAGCCCATTATCGCCTCTTAACGGACAGTCACTACTTACCAGCAAACACATGGTCAGTGTTTAGATGTTCCCTCTAATCTCATAGGCTTTTTGCAGCTGGATCAGGATCCAGACAAGATCCACATGTTGCATTTGGTTGATGTGGCCCTAAGTCTCTTTTAATCTCAAACAGTTCTCCTTTTCCCCCCTGAAATATATTTGTGAGGTAACCTGGTTGTCTTGCTGGGCTTCCTGGAGCTAATTTTGCCAGTTGCACCCCTAGGTTTAAGTTGGCCTGTGCTTCCTGGAAATGATTGGCATCCAAGGCTTTATGAGAGTCCAGCTCAGCGTGGCTGGAGTGGTTATGGGGCTGCCGTGTGCTACTTGCCGGGGCCGGAAGGTCCTGTCATCTCTTCTGTCACAACTGGCTTCCAGCAGTGTGCATCGCCAGGATTTCTTATTGAGAACTTGCAGAATGGCGGTCTGCCGGCGTTAATTAACTGCAGTATTTCCAGAGTGAGAGGCTTCCCCTCAGGTGTAGTGGGGACAGACAGGCAGGTTCCATGCTTGCTCTTTCCTTTAATTTCCCTGTCTCCGGGGGACGGGTTGGTTTGGGAGATGCTTGTCTAAAAATGAGGGACAGATGCTGGCTTCAGCAAGGCCCAGTGTTCCTCCAGATGTGGATGCGGTTGGAGTCTGTGGGGAGGGTTTGGGTGACTGGGGTGAAAGCGAGCAGGGAGAGGGATGGAGAAGGGCTCAGGCAGAGGGGCAGGGAGTCACTAGAGACCCAGTGCTGGCCACACGTGTCCTGACATCTCCCTGGCCAACTTGGGAGTCGTCCGAGAGCTGCCCATGCTGGGCTGATAGACATCCTCACAACCACAGTCCTCACTTCAGCGTGTGACAACGGGTGTGTTAATGTTCCAGTTTTACATTTGAGGAGGGAGGCACTGAGCTGCCCAAGAACACACAGCTGGCAGATTCAGGAGAGGGTCGAGACCTGGCCCCTGACTCCTAGATCGGGCCTCTCCGCCACGCCACGTGAGGGAGGAGGCGCCACTTCACCTCTCTTTGCTCACCCTGAGCCCTGCTGCAGGGGAACAGACCTGGAAGCCATGGTCCTTGCCCTTGAGGAAGTCGCCGACTGAGCAGGAGAAGGATGAGGACAACGGGTCCTGGGTGCAGCTGGGAGGTGGTGGGACCGAGCCTGTGCACACATTTTCCACTGGGACAGACCTTCCCTGAGGGAACAGCCTTGGCCCTTCTATCTGCCTAGGCCTGTCTCAAGCGGCCAGACCTCAGGGGGCTGCAGCCCACCAATGCCCCTCCATTCTCTAGCAAACACAAGGTTGAGTCAAGGCCTGGCTGCCCAGTGCATGTGAAGGGACCAGACGCTCAGGGCATTTTAAGAACTGCCTCAAGGCTGGGTGTGCTAGTTCATGCATGTAATCCCAGCACTTTGGGAGGCCAAGGTGGGAGGATGACCTGAGGTCGGGAGTTCGAGACCAGCCTGGCCAACATGGTGAAACCCTGTCGCTACAAAAAATACAAAAATTAGCTGGGCATGGTGGTGGGCGCCTGTAATCCCAGCTACTAAGGAGGCCGAGGCAGGAGAATGGCTTGAACCCGGGAAGCAGCGTGCTGAGTGAGCAGTGAGCCGAGATCATGCTACTGCACTCTAGCCCAGGTGACAGAGTGAGACTTTATCTCAAAACAAACAAACAAAAAAACTGCTTCAAAGGGAAAAAAGAAAGAAAACCCACTGAACGAAGCCACTTCCGTCACTTCGGTGAGACGTGAGAAGGCCGGGCCCTGGCCCAGGAGAATCTAAGGTGGCCGCCGGCCCAGAGCGGCAACACCCTCTGGTGACTTCGTTGTTTCCTGTTGGGCTTGGAAAGGGAAAAGGTTTGTGACAAAAACCAAAGTCGGGGCGCCTGGAGGCAGCCCTGCTAGAATCATTAATGCCAGCGGCACTTTTCCTGGGCTTTGGCTGGTGACGTTAATTCTTGGTGTTCTGTGTTTAAAGCTGCCTGCTGTGTCTCCTGTCTTCCCTTCCGAAGAGTTTGAAGAACAGCTGAGGTGAAGGGAGCCGCAAAGCGGGCAGGAAATGTCCTCTGGCCTCAAAGCGAGGTGTATAGTATAAAGACTGTAGTGCTTTAACTTTGTTGATCAGTAGCATGATCTCGGCTCACCACAACCTCTGCCTCCCAGGTTCAAGCAATTCCCTGCCTCAGCCTCCTGAGTAGCTGGGATTACAGGCGCCCGTCACCACACCCAATTTTTGTATTTTTAGTAGAGATGGGGTTTTGCCATATTGCCCAGGCTGGTCTCGAACTCCTGACCTCAGGTGATCCTCCCCTCTCAGCCTCCCAAAGTGCTGGGATTACAGGCATGAGCCACCCCGCCTGGCTGCTATTTGAGTTTTTTAAGAAGTCCCCTTGGTCTCTTGTCCTCAGACAGGAAGTGAGATCAGGACGGATTTTATTACACCCATTTGACTGAGAAGAAACTGAGGCCTAATGAAGTTTTGTGATTGGCTGGAGGCTGGACCAGAACCTGGCTCCCAACTCCTCCATCTACATCCCTTTTCCTCTGCTGCGGCAGCCATGACCCAGGGTCAGTCTTGTGGCAGAGAATGGAAGGGCTGGCAAGGAAGCCGCCATCCACTACGGTGTGACTGCCTGGGTGGGTGCAGAGTTGGCCCCGAGACTCAAGGAGCTGCCGGGAGGTCAGAGAGACCAGCTGTTTGCCCCGAGGGCTGAGGTCATTTCTTAAGAAAAATAAAAGGCCAGAGAGCTCTGGCTCTGAGCCCCAGGCAGGGTCTCTCCCAACCTCTTGGAAACCCTGGCTGCCAAAGTTGTTCACCAGAGACGTGGTTCCAGTAGGTAATGTGTCTTGGGAGCAGGGCCGGGGCAGTTAGGGCAGCCTGCCATGCATGAGCTGCCACATAAAATAGGACCCCAGGAAAGGGCTGCTTCCCAGGCTCTTTCACACCCAGCCTAGAACAGCTTCCAGAACAAGTGTGTGTGTGTGTGTGTGTGTGTGTGTGTGTGTGCATGTGAGTACGTGGGTGTTCTTGTGGGTGTATGCGTGTGTGCAGGGTACGTGTTCTCAGTCACCAAGCCCGCTCTCTCTCTTTTTTTTTTTTGAGACAGGGTCTTTTTGCTCTTTTGCCCAGGCTGGAGTGCAGTGGTGCAATCACAGCTCATTGTAGCCTCACTCTTGGTTCAGGTGATTCTCCTGCCTCAGCCTCCTGAGTAAGGGGAACTACAGAGATGCACCACCATGCCTGGCTAATTTAAACACTTTTTTAGAGACGGGGTCTTTGCTGTGGTGCCCAGGCTGGTCTCAAACTGTTAGGCTCAAGTCTTCCTGTTGCCTCAGCCTCTCAAAGTGCTGGGATTACAGGCGCGAGCCCCTGTTCCTGGTCGCTGAGACCATCTCCCTTCCTTCTGCTGAGATCATCTCCCTTCCTTCCGACTGTAGGCCAAGCTGGTATTTCCATTCTCCAGGGGGACCTCCCTGCTTTATTCTACAGCAAACGTCCACTGAGCATCTATGGTGTGGTGGGCGTGGTTTCCAAGTGTGCACCATGGGGCTTAGAATTGGTGGGCTTGGGAGGGGTTGATAACTCCAGCACCGCCACCTCCTTCAGCCCCTGCTTAATCCACAGAGACCCTGCCTCGGTGCCTGTCCTGTCATTGTCCTGACTGTGGTTGTTACCAGAGGTGCCTGTTTCTGCTGCAAGGTCCGCCTCTGAAGCCCTAACTCCAGAACCCTGCCTGGCACAAGTAGGGACTTCACAAATGTCTCCTTCGTGAGCAGACAGAGGGAAGGTTGAGGAAATCATTGCATAAATAAATAGGAGAGCCTGGCTGCACCTTCATTATTAACGCTTTTGGTTCTTTGTCCCCATTGTTGGTCTTCCAGGGCAGGGCATTCTTCTGCACCAAGCCAAAGAGCCCTGGGTCAGGGGTTGGAAACCGTGGCTCCAGCCCTGGCTCTGCCAGTAACTCCTGTGGAACCTTGGGCAGGTGTCTTTGGGCTGCCCGGGCACGCTGTGTTTCCGTCTGTCATGGATTTGACAGTTATTCCACATCTGCTAAAGTGCACTGTGCTAGGTGCTGGAGATGCCACACAAACAAAGGGCACAAGCCCCCGGCCTCACGGAGTCTACGCTGTAGTGAGGGAGACCTGCCGGGGCAGCACACGCGTCAGGGCCGGGCTCTGGTGGACGGCGAGGTGTCCCGTTGGAAGCAGAGCTGCTAAGTGTCACAGGTCGCAACTCTCCGGGGCTGGTATTACATGAGGGGTAAGAAGAATTTGCTAAAATGGTTGTAGGTAAAGAAAGACAGATTTTTAGAGAAAGCATGAAAATACGTTGGAAGGGTGCCATGGGCAAGTTAGCAAGGGAGGAGGTGACGGCAAGGAGACAGCTGGCCGGGGGTGTTTTCGGACGGTGCTCGTGCTGTGTGTCGGAGGGCTTTGTGCAGTGTTGGTAACACCAAGGTTGCCGTGAGCTCAGTTGCATTTTTCTGTCAGCCGAGGGTTATTTGTGTTATTTGCGCAGCAGGGCCACGTCCTGGACGATGAAGAAAGGCAGACTTGGAGCTTCTCTGCTTCCTCTCTTGGCTTTCCCCTACTCCCACCAGCCTGACCGCTTTCCCTAATTAGGACTCCACAGTTAGGAGGTGCCGATGGGGCGGTATGGGGGCTTGCAGTTTTAAATAAGTAGGGTGGTTAGGCAGAGACTCCATGAGAAGGTGGGGTTGACACAGACCTGACGGAGGAGGCTGGCATCGGGGGGAAGAGCGGCCCAGGCAGAGGATGTGGCCCGAGCACAGTCCCCGAGGTGGGGCTGCCCGTGTTTGAGGAGCAGAGTGAGGGAACGAGAGGCAGGAGAGGTCAGAGGTTCTGGGGACAGGGCAGACTGACTATAGGGCCTTTTCTAGGATTGCTGGGACTTGGGCTTCTACTCTGAGTGCGAAGGAAGAAATGGCAGGGTTTTGGGCAGAGCCACCCACTTCGTGTTTGAAGAGTCACTTAGGTGCTATGTTGAGAATAGACAGCAGTGGGTGGGAGAGGTGGCAGGGGCCAGCCAGGGGCTGTGGCTGAGTTGAGGGTGTCTCTCTGAACAGGGCGGTGAGAGGCAGGCAGCCTCTGTAAGTGTTTTGAAGTGGCGCTAGAGGGGTTTCCTGATTGATGGGCCATGGGGTTGAGAAAGGGCGAAGCGAAGGTGGAGTCCCGGGTTCTGGCCTGTGCACCTGGGAGGATGGAGTTGCCATTGAGCTGGGCAGGCTCGTGGGTGCAGCAGGTTTGGGGTACACTCGGGAGGTTAGTTGGGACATGCTTTGTGGGTTTGAGCTGCCTGACCCATATCCACATGGAGCGCTTGAGCAGCTGGCACATCCCAGTCTGCAGGCCCCACTCAGCATCTGTCTAGGATCCTGATTCTAGATGGTGCTAGAAGCCATGAGCCAGGGCAAGAGGGCCTGGGGAGGAGTGCTCAGTGACCCACTGAGCGCCTGCTGCATACCAAGTTCTATGCAGACCCCCAGGGTGGCAGAGAGAAGGGGAAGGTGTACCTGATTATGGGCTGGTGCCCGCCCCTGGGTTTGTGGTTGTTTTGAGACAGCCCCTGCCTTGATGAAGCAGTTGGAATCTGTCAAGATGGAATTTGGTGCAAAGTTTAATTGAAAGGTTCAGCCTGAGGGCAGAGGAAGCTGAGAAGGGCAGGGCTGTTGGGGTGGAGGGCTGGGAGCCGGCTTCGCTTTGGGAGAGTGGGGAGCTTGTCATAGGCCTGGAGGGAGCCCAGCCAGGCAGGAGGAACCTCGTGGGTGAAGGTACAGAGACAAGGGTGAACAGGGAGAGGTGGGGCTTGACTGTGGCCAAGGGGGTGCAGGTGGTAGGAAGAGCTGGGGTCTTGGGGTTCATCTCCCAGCTCAGAACTCTGTGGGTTTGGGCAGGATGCCTACTGTTTGAAGGGTTAACTAAGCATGTGCCAAAAAAAAAAACCCAAAACAAACCCTTGCCGAGCCTCATCTGCAAAATGGGATGGTCACCCCTCCTTTTCGGGGTTGCGAGGAGAGTGGGTTAGGGTCTCATCTTCAGGTCAGGATATGACTCGCTCGGCCCCCACGTGGCACTCAGTAGACTCCGACACACTCACGCTCTGCTTGTGTGGTAGCCTGGGGAGGCTCCCAGCCCTGCCTCAGTGAGCCCCTCCCTGGTGGCCCGGCAAAGAGCAGAGCTTCCTGGGAGACCCTGCTGGCAATGCTGGGCTGCCTTGATGGCAGGCTGGCGGTTTGAGAGGCCTGAAGGACCCAGTGCCCCGGTCACCTTTCCTGGCCCTCTTCTATTTTCGAGGAAGCCTTGCCCGGCTCTACCACTGCTAATGACAGCCTGGCCTGCCAGGCCATATAAAAACAGCTCCACTATTTTTATCGACAGGAGGTGGCCGACCCGTCCTCCTCCCCAGCAGTGGTGCTAACGTGGGATGGTGTTAAGGAAACCAGGGCCTTGATAGGAAGTGGGCGATTGTCTCAAATCACAGACCTGTGAACCGGCACGATGTGCCTTCGGAACCCTCTGGGGCGAGGGGAGGTCAGGCATCACTCGTACACAGTGGTCTGAATTTGGAGATGTTTCTACCTTTGGAGCTCAGAAAGAGCCACTCCTCCTCTCCACCCCAGAGAATCTTCCTCAGCCCTGATCCTCGCCATGTCTCTTGCGGCACGCAACACCCTCCCCACAGCCGTGGGAGAGGATGGTGGTCGTGTTCGTGGCACAGAGCCAGAGCTGAAGGCATTTCACGTCCACGGCACATTGCCGCCCAGCTCCTTAACTGAAAGTAGTTTGGAGTGGCTGTTGCCCAGTGGAACTGTGGGTGATTTCCTTTCCTTCCTTCTGAGAAAATGTTTTGAAATAAGCTGCAGGCTTTGGAATGGAGCTTGGGGAAGGACAGAAGCAGCTTAAGCGATGGGGTGGAGAGCGGCCAGTTGTGTTGCAGCGCGGACCGTACAGCCTTGCAGACAGGCAGGGTCGCGTTGTATTGGCTGCGGTTTCTATTTAGGTAAAATCTTGTTTGTTGTTGTTCACGCCCCAGTCTCTAAACACATCCTGCCCCCAGTGGCCCCATCCTTTCCATGGCAGACATGGGCCATTCCCACCCCCAAATCCCCAGAAGCCCTCACTGGCCTCTATCTGCAGGGCCAGGCCTTGGCTTGGCTTCCATATCCACTCGGGGCCTGGCCTCTCACCTTCACCCCTCCCCTACTGCCACTAGCCCCTCCCGTCCTGCCCACCCTGGGAGGGAGCACCCTGGGGACCCATCTCATTCTTGGGCCCCCTTCCTGCCGTTCATGCTCTCCCCATCTCAGGGCTCTGTTCTGCCTCCGCTCTGTAGACCTCACCCACCCTAGATGTCCCCTCCTCCTTGAGTCCCCCCCGCCAGTGATTTGTATTTCTGTCATCCTGGAATGCAGCTGCTCTGGCTGCTTTGAAATGATTTCTGTCCCCTCCAGGCACGGAGGGCAGAGCCTGTGAGGAATTCATCTTTGCATCCCCAGTTTGTGGCTGGGTGATGGGCATGGTGCAGCAGCCCCTCCCTGCTGGATGAGTGAGTGGATTGGTGAGCGTTCTGTGGCTCCCGGGTGCCTTCTCATCCCCCACTTTGCTGAGAAATCCTCCCTCCGTAAACCTGGGGCCTGTGAGTTTCAACGGCAGAGCCAGGACCAGAAGCCAGCTCCTGGGACTCATGTCTCCCAGGGAGTCACAGGGCCGGCTCTGGTCCCCTCGCCCCTCTCAGGCACAGCCCACTGTCTACATTTCACCCCTGCCCCCATCTCCAGGGCCCCAGAGCTCCTTCTGGATGGATGGGTGGGCAGGCTTTGCAAGTTACCATCTACTCTGCCACCCTGGAGGCAAAGACAGCAGAGACTGTGGTGGTAGCAGTGGGAGGTTGGGGACCACAGGCCCTGCTCAGGCAATTCCAGCTCTGATTTTTGGGACTGTGGGCTGTGCCACGTCTGAGGCCGCGGAGCGCACCCCAGGGCTGAGGAGGAGATGCATACAGGCTGACGTCGTGTTCCTGTGCGGAAGGGCTTCCAGCTGCAGCCCAGCTGTGAGCAGAGCAGCCATTCCTGGCTCCCAGAGGCCGGGGCTTGCCGTGCCCTCCCACAGATGTTTCTGGTGCCCAAAGGATGACCCCTTGCCACATCCCCTTCCTGGGGTGGGGTGAGAAGGGGGTTAGTGTGAGGCGAGGCATGCCTTCACTCTTCAAACTTCCCTTCCATAGCGTGCAGGGGAGGGTGCAGGCTGGGTGACATGTCTGTGAGGGGTGGGCAGGGTGCCCTGCAGGAGAACCAGGCTGTGCATGTCCTGGGCCTTGTCCCCCGGCCTGTGGCCTGTACCCTGACCCCACACACTGGAGAACCTAGAGGAGACCCTCTTTAAGTTCCCTTCCTCCTGAGCACAAATCTCCCATACATCTTCTGTTAACAGGTCACTCATACCCTCAGACCTTCAGTGGCTCCCCAGTGCTGGAGCCATGGTGGGCAACCCTGGCTGTAGTCTCCCGGAGAGCTTTTGACAATCCCGATACCCAGGCCACGCCCTGCTGAGGTTCTCATTGGATTGTTCTGGAGGGGGCCAGGCATCTGCATGTTAAAGTTCCTCACGTATCTCATTGGCAGCAAGGTTGTGAACCGCTGACCTGGGGATAAACTTTCTGGGTGACACAGGCGGCTTCCATAATGGACGCAGCCTAGCTCCCCACCCTGTCCCTGCTCATCCTCCCTCCAGCCAGGCCAGCCCCTGTCAGCCCCCACACTCCAGGCATCGGCCTCACCTCTGGTGAGGGGTGTTTCCCCCATCTGGTGCACATTCTGTCTGTGTAAATCCACCAGGCCCTCGCAGCCCAGCGATGCTCCCACACTCTCTAGGAAACCTCTTTAATTGGCTTCGCTGTTGCTCTCGCCGCAGCACGTGGCCTGGTGCCATTTTCCATGAAGATGCTCAGGCTTGCTTGCTTAAAACATCCGTGCTCCACAGTCTCCTGCACCCACACACCCTGTCTCTCTCCCGAGCCGCTTCCTCGCTTGCTGCTTCTCAGCCAGGTGGCCTCTCTCTGTTACCTGTCCCCAGCCTGGGAGAGGGTGAGGGCTGGGGGTCTGAGGGCTGTGTGTGTACTCCTTTCGCTTTTGGAAGTCTCTTGGGGGCCTGCTGGGCTCAGAGGCCAAGATGGGGTTTCTCCCCTACAGGGCTGGAGGATGAACTCACCCACTCAGTAGGCCCAGTGCCGGGGTGGGTGAGAGGAGGTTGATGTGTGTCCACATGGCAGAGCCCCAAGAACGTAGCCTCGACCCCTGCCATCAGCCCTCTCCCAAGGACACTGGTCAGAGCCCTCGTCCCCTCCCTGAGGGAGCCCTGAGGCCCGCAGAGAGAGGAGTGAAGCCTTTCCTTTGGTGCTTGGAGGATTGGGTGTTGGTAGGAGGTGGCAGTAAGGATCCTTCCGCCCTGGGCATCGGTCCTGGGGGTGAGGTCCTGCAGGAGGGCCTCGGTGCGCTTTGGGCACCATGGAGGGTATCTGCAATGAGCTCTCCTGCTGTCCTCGTTCACCCCAGAATGGGACAGCAGTTGTGATTCTGTGGCAAGGAGAGGGCGGCTCAGGGAGTCCAGGAGGCCTGCCGCACCTCTCAGGTAGAAGTGGGCTCCTGACCCACGACCCCAGCATGCTCCGTTGCTTGTCCTGTAACCCAGCTGGGGGCCACGCCTTCAGCTCTGAGGCTGGGTCACCCTGCCCTGGCACTCAGGGCAGCAGGGTGGGATGTTTGTTTGTTGGGGGGCGCAGATCCCCCCACACTGACCCCACCCTGTTCCATCCTCCAGGCGAAGGCAGCTAAAGAGGCACAGGAAATGCGGAGGCTGCAGCTGCGGAGCCTGCAGTACCTGGAGCGCTATGTCTGCCTGATTCTCTTCAACGCGTACCTCCACCTGGAGAAGGCCGGCTCCTGGCAGAGGCCCTTCAGCACCTGGATGCGGGAGGTGAGGGGAGGCTGAGGCCGAGAGGGGCCGGGGCAATGGCTCCCACAGATGGAGCTGCGTCACAGCCACTCAGGGTCTGTACATGGCCTGCGGGGATCTCGTGACAGGCGGGAAGAGCCCTCATCTTCCATTCTGCAGGAGGCTTCCGTTTGGCCAAGAGTTTGTCTAATCTGACTTTGGGTCCGCAGCAGCTGGTCTGTGCCTGGCAGGCAGTTGATGAGTTTGGCGAATGAGTGAATGAATGAGGAGGCGGGAGGGGATGCAGTGGTGGGGGACGGAGCAGGGCAGCCTCTGGGACTGGGACCCTGTAGCACACATCACTACAGCAACCCAAGCGTGGATGATGGCTCTGGGCCCACCTGGGCACTTTATGCGCTCAACTGTGGTCCACCCACACCTGTGCTATGTGAGGGGCTAGGGTGAGGCCGTGGTGGCCGTGCCCTGTTCTCCCTCCAGCCATGATCTTGAACCAGTGAGCCAAGCCCTCTGCAGCTGCTGGCCTCAGCACTAACATGGAGGTAATGTGGACGCTGTTGGTGCCAGCCCTGAAGGCTTCGATGGGGACTCTGGGGAGACATCCAGTGCCGTCTGCTGGAGCCTGTGCTGGTCAGGTCTAGCACAGTGTGATTGTTGCTCTCCCATTTTACAGAGGTGGAGACTGAGCACAGAGAGGGTGGGTGACTTGTTCAAGCTTGGCATGAGGGCTAAGACAACAGCCTCACTGTCTGCCCTCCTGGCTTTTCTTCTGCTCAGCTGTTTTAGAGGCAGAGCTGCCACCACGGCACCTCTAGGTCAGAAGAGAGGCCTTCTTCCCTCTTTGGCAAAGCAGCCTATAATTACTCCCCTGCCAGGAAGCTGGCTCCTCCAGACGTCACCAGCAGGTCCTGGCAGTTCTAATCTGGACTGGGGGCCAGAATTAGCTCCTGGGAAGTGGGTGGGTGGAGAGCAGGGGCCGGTGACCCGGCCAGAGTGGACACAGGAAGGGTACAGGGGCCGAGGCAGGTGTGAGGTGGACGCAGAGCTGTGAAGGAGCGGAGGCATAGTAGGGCTGCCGAGGGCAGGCTTTGAGGGTGGCCTCAGGACGTCAGGTGGCAAGGTATTTGAAATGTCCTGGTGCATGTGATGCGTGTTGAGTCAGGAGGCCTGGTGGGGTCACACCAAGGCCATGTCGGGGCCACCCTCTTGAGCAGGCCTGGGCTCAGCTTCCTCTTGGAGCCCCTGGGGAAGGGTAGAGGTGGAAGGGGACGAGGACACTTCCTGCTTGGGTTCTGCCTGGAGAGTGGAAGTTGGGGGATCCCGGGGCTGGGAGGAAGCTTGATCACCTCCCCAGTTGAACCCCCTGTTGGGGACATCAAGGAAAGAGGGTTGCTGGTCTAGGCAAAGTGTGGGTTCCAGTTTCAGGGGACCTCAGCCCCTCTCTCTTGTGGGTGAGTGGTGGGTGGCCCCAGAGCCAGAGAGGGATGGACCCATCCCTTTGTTCTAAGAGGAGGTTGCACCCCCCACCCCATGCCCAGGATGGTGGAGAGACAAGGGGCCTCGTTGTGGGATGGTTTGAGTCTGGCGCCAGGGTCTGGGCTGCCGGGCAGCAGGGCTGAGTGTCCAGGGGGGCCCCATTCAGCCCACCCGGGGTGGAGGCCGTAGCCTTGCCTGGCTCTGCATCCATGCCCTCCTCTAGCCCTCCCTGCAGGCCCCACTCCTGGGCGTCCCCACGGGATCATCCAGCTGCACAGGGCCCAGCGTGTGCCTGGCCTCCCTCGCTGCCCTCTGCATGGAGCACTCACTGTCTGCCTGGTGCTTTCTGTGCATGTGAAGCCCTCCTCCAGGCTGTCCTATGAGGTGGAGTCTTTTCCTTATGAGGAAACTGAGGCTCAGAGAAGTTAACAGAAGTCAAAAGTGCAAACTCGTTCAGGTCACCAAGTTCACAGGCCACAGACTCAGCTTCAGAACTCAGTGGCCTGAGTGGCTCCCCTGATACACTGCCCCTGCCTCTGCTCTCCTCCCAGGTGGCATCGAAGGCTGGCATCTACGAGATCCTCAACCAGCTGGGCTTCCCTGAGCTGGAGAGTGGGGAGGACCAGCCCTTCTCCAGGCTGCGCTACAGGTGGCAGGAGCAGAGCTGCAGCCTTGAGCCCTCCACCCCTGAGGACTTGCTGTAGGGGACCTTACTGCCTGTCTGCCACCCGCAGGGCCCCACACAGGCCTGGGGTATCTGAGGTGCTCTTGGCTGGGAGTGGTCCTGGGGGATGCTGGCCTTGAGGAAATGATTCCTCCGCTTCCTGGAGAAACTGGGTGGAGTTGGGAGCCTTTTTGAAAAGAGCTTTTTAGAGGACAAGGAGACAGCACAGTCATCCCTTGCAAACCACGGAGGTGTGTGTGTGGCTGGCCTCCAGGGAGGCTCCGCTGTGTGCACCTTGCAGACAGGCTGGCGATCGGCCTCCAAGGAGCTCGCTCCCACAGTTGCCAAACACTGTGGATCTCTCTGTCCTCTTCTCCCTGCTCTCAGATTGGCCGGGCGGCCCCTGGCACAGAGCAGATCCGGTCACTGGTAGCTCCCCATGTCCTTGCTCCTGCTGCTCTGCCGGTGCTGCTCCCCTTCTTGCTGCCCGAGCACTGCCCTCAGGCCTCTGGCAGCCCGAGGGTGGAGGGGACAGTGTTCTGGATGGATCTATTATGTGGAAGCCAGCTTCACTCAGTTTTCTGGACTCATGTCCCTATCTCCAACCCAGTGGACTTCAGGAAGGACAACCTACCTGGCCTGGTGGGGCTGGCAGGAGGGTGGAGGTTTCTCGAGGAGCTGGAAGCCTCAGGGAGCCCCTCTCAGGAGGAGGAAAGAGCTTCCAGAAGGTGGACGCAGCACAGTGAAAGAGGCCCGCTCCACTTGCCTGGGAACCTGGGCAGGAGGCACAGAGGAAGCCAAGGCCTGGAGCTGCAGGACCACAGCACTTCTCCCTGTCCTGGCAGCCCAGGAATGGCCTGGTGCCCCCACCTGCTGCAGCAGGAGTCCCAAGAAGTGCTGGCCAAGGGCGGTTGCTGGGGTGGTCCTCATGGACAGTGAGGTGTGCAAGGGTGCACTGAGGGTGGGGGAGGGAATTACCTGGGCTCCAGGCCGTCCTTACTGAGCATCTTTGAGCTGCCTCCCTGTGGGAGCAGAAAAGGCCAGACCCTGCTGAGTTAGAGGCCCCTGGGATCCACTCTGTCCACACAGCAGGAAGGCTTCTGGGCACGGGCAGCAGAGAAGTGCCATGGTTGAGTTGAGCCTTGCAGCTCTTCCAGCTGGGGACTGGCGCTTGCTGAAACCCAGGAGCTGAGCAGTGAGGAGGCTGTCCGCCTTGCCTGGCTCACTGGGGCCAGGAAAGCCTGTCTTTGGTTAGGCTCATGCACTTCCGCAGGGAAAGAAACAAAAAGAATGTGTCATTGTCATGATATTTGAAAAGGGGAGGAGGCCGAAGCTGTTCACATTTACCCAGTATTGGAAAATATTTGACCCCCTTGGCTGAATTCTTTTGCAGAACTACTGTATGTCTGTTCACTACCTTTTCAGGTTTATTGTTGTGATTTTTGCATGAATTAAAATGTTTTAAGTTCTTTGCAGACAAGGTCTAGATACGAAGTCAGAGATGGGATTGAATGGGGAGGGATTCTTTGTGTTCTTATGTTTGGCTCTGACTTTCAGCTGTGCTGGGACCACTGGCAGATCACATCACCTGTCTGCCCCAGTTTCCCCATCTGTCAAATGGGAGACTAATACTTGCCTACCTACCTCACAGAGGTGTTGTGAGGATTCATTCGTGATTTTTTTTTTTTTTTTTGTACAGAGCTTTTAAGCATTAAAAAAACAGCTAAATGTGAGTACACCTGGCTACTAATTCATCTTCAGTGTCAGACAGACGTTGTAGAACTGGTATGACTGGCTGGGGTCCCTGCCCCTTCAGAGTAAGGTTGGGCCAGCAGAATGAGTTGAGAGCACCTGTCCTCGGTACTTCCAGCTCTAGAGCAGGTGGGTTTTTGCAGACACGCATCCCTGGTTGTGCCTCACGCTTTTATCCTGGATGCCCGGGGCTGTCAGGCTGAGCTCCTCGTGGAAGAAAGCAACAGAACCAGCAAATTCTCACTAACGTATGAAGGACTGATGCATCTAGGGAAGCGGTACGGAGCAAAGTGGAATTGGGGGCCTGTGAGGGAGAGTGGATCTCAGCCTCCACTGTCTCCCCGGACCCCGTGGGTCCCACCTGACCCCTTCAGGCCCCTGGTTGACTGAGCACACCTCACCACTGGTTGAGATGCTGGCATTTAAAGAGGCAGTGGGGGAGGGTAGGGTAGAGAGAACACTGACTCCAGGCCTCTCCCCCAGCGCTCGCAGGGTTAGGGGAACAAGGTTGTAGTTCTGAGGTCAGCTGGGTGGGCGGAATGGAACCCAGAGCCCCCGCTGCCCCTAGGGTTGGTGTTCTCCCCAGACTAGGAGAGAAGGCCCCCGGGGATTCTTTCCCAGCCCAGCAGGGTATGGAAGTTGTCTTCTGTGGGTGCAAGAATGCGCTGCGTGGCTTCTGGACACGAGTGTAGAGCTGTATCCACTGGGGTGGGGCTGACTCTGCAGTTCTCTCCCTGGGATGGGGGAGGGGCTGGGTAAGTCAGTTTTAGCTGACTTAGCCCAGTCTTTCTCCAAGCTCTGTGGGTGCTCAGAACAAGTCCCCCATTGACGTACACATATGGTCACTGTCATGTGGCATCCTCACCGCTTCCAGGACTTTGGACATCCCTCACCCCACCCCCACCGCCATTTCAAGTGTCCAGGCTGTGCGGCATCAGGTGGGATGAGACCCTGAGTCTGTGCCTACTTTCAACCAAGGATCTGCCCTGGTCCCTGGTTGAGCCTCCACCCTGTCTTCCCTGCTGCCCTGGTGGAGACCCTGTACCCCAGGCTAGCAGCCTTGATATGCTTGGCTCCCACTCCCTTAAGATGTGTTCTTTCTTTGGAGCTCCTCAGTCTTTTCAGGGTCCTGTCACACCAGTTTGCCCAGACTAGGCAGGCCTCAGCTGGGTCCACCCGGGACGCACCCCCCTGAGCATGGTGATGAGTGCGCTTGGTGTTCTCTGTGTAAGGGGACACGTGCAGTGGGGAGGTATGTGCATATGGGCAGTGGGCAGTGATGCAGCAGATCATGGCAAAGTTGGGCATCTACATAGACCAGGCACCATGCCAGGCACCAGGAAGCTGTGGACAGGGACAGCCTGTCTGCCAGGAACTTGTGGCATTGCAGGGACGAGAGAGAATGAACAAGTCATTTCCACCAGGTGTCATGAGAGCTAGGGCAGGGCAGGGTTTGGAGGACAGTGGTGGTGTGATAGGTCAGAACCAGCCAGGACCCCACTTCGATTGCTCTCTTCTGGAGCTTCTAGAACAAGGAACCAGCGATGTTGTGGACCCAGGGGGAGCCAGGGGGCCTGTCGTGTCTGGGGTGGGACCACCACACCCTGGAAACCATGTAGCACTGATGGTCTGAGCTCTTCTCAATGTCCGTGCCCTCCCTCCCATCCTTTAGCCAGACTTCAGATCTGGCCAGATCCTGAGAAAGGGGCCCATCCGCAAAGGGCTCTTGCTTTCTCTGCTTGTCACAAGAACTGGTTTTGGATGAGCAGGAAGAATGAAGCCGCCCACCGGCCATCGCCTGCCTGGTCCTTTCCTGTGGTGTTCAGTACAGAAACCCCAAACTTTATCTGCAGAACTGGCACACATGTATTGTAACTGGTTTTCTCTTACAAAAAGCTGTTCATCTTTCATTCACACAAGTACAGCGTAACCATCACTAGTTGTGAAAATTCAGCCAGTATCTTTATCCCTCTCCCTGTTCTCACTCCCACTCCCTGGGTTCTGGTTTTCAAAGGTATCGTTGTGACCCATGCAGCCCTGTGGGTGACTGGGCATTTCTCTTCTCTGTGCTATCCCTGGCTGTGTAGCATTGCCCCATCTGCTTCTCTGACCACCTAATACTGTGTGCTACACACACCCCTTTCTGCTCAGCCAGCAAGAGTGGTTTCAGCATCCACCCACACAGTGCAGGAGTTCAAAAGAACTTGGGTAAATCACACCGCCTCTCTGAGACACAATGTCCTCAACTGTAAGTGGGATTAAAATACTTATTTTGGGCCGGGTGTGATCACTCATGCCTGTAATCCCAGCACTTTGGGAGGCTGAGGCGGGCGGATCACCTGAGGTCAGGAGTTTGAGATCAGCATGGACAACATGGTGAAACCCTGTCTCTACTAAAAATACAAAAATTAGCCAGGCATGATGGGTGCCTGTATTCGCAGCTACTTGGGAGGTTGAGGCAGGAGAATCACTCGAACCCGGGAGGCAGAGGTTGCAGTGAGCTGAGACTACACCGCTGCGCTCCAGCCTGGGTGACAGAGTGAGACTCAAAAAAAGAAAAGAAAAAGAAATGCTTATTTTGTAGGGTAAGTGGAAGGATCAGAGTTAATGGCTGTGAAGTTTCTGGACCTTACACACAGCAGGCTCTCACTGCAGGAATTGTCTTGTTTTCGGTAGTTACTAGGAACCCTGGAGCTAATTGTCTTGTTTTCTGTAGGGCAGGTTATTAGGAGCTCCTCAGATGGACTCCAGTATTTGAGTTAGTGGTGTGAAGTGACTTTACTCATGAGTGATGGCAGGGATTCGGGGCAGAGGGCACCACTGGCTCTCAGAATGCAGCACCTCAGCTCCTGTGTCCTCTGGCACTAGAGAAGCCAGTAAGGGATGAAGGCATTTCTTAGTATTTCTTGGGGGAAGCCATGCAGACTTCTCTAATGTTGAGAGCAGAGGTGGAGTTGGTGGGCCAGGGAGAGTCGTTGGGAAGGACTAACTTGGTGGTTTCCCAGAGGAATCCAAGAGCGGGAGAACTCTTGGCGCATTGGCCCTGGGAGAGAGTAGCAGGAGTTTCCGTAAATGTGTTGCAGTTGGGTTAGGGCAGACAGCCTGGCTTCCAGAAAACCTGCCTCCTTTGCATTGCCCAGGACAGAGCAGGTTTGGGACAGAAGCTTCAGAGTGACTTGCTGGGACCGTGGCCAGTCACTGCATTCTCTGGGCAGCTTGCCTTTCTTTGCCATAGCAGACTGATCCTCCCTCTTGCCTCTAGGCAGCCTGAGGAGAAAGGAGAAAAAGCAGTTCTTGGCCTAGGGCAGGGCAGGGCAGATGCCAGGGTCTGTTAGACACTGACTGCTGAGCTTTCCGCTAAGTTCTTTACACACGCAATTGAAAATGAGGGCAAATTCCATCAGATCTGCCTGCCCTGCTTGCTTTGGGTTGCTTTTTAAACTCCCTCTCCCAAGCTTTTTCTGTGAAGCTGAAGGCCATGGTAGCTGAAGGCCTCGCCGCTGAACACTGGAACTTAGCCGTCACTGGCTACTTTATAGATAACTTTCATAGGTCACCGTGGTGATGGTCACTTCAGTTGTTTTTCAGAAATTTGACCAGCTCCTGTCCAGTTCAAACTAGTTGAGACCCGTGTCTTTCACCCCAGACCTCCCAAGTGCTCAACGGGTGGCCTTTTGATGTCAGAGAGCTGACAACCCCACCCTCAGCTCTGCAAATGCTGCCATTTTCGGCACATGCGCCCTATCAAGTGCCGTGAAACCTGACTACCCGTGCTCAGGGGAAACCTGTTGCTTTATTTTTTTTCCCACTGCCAATCACCTTTCCCCACAATTTAGATCATCCCACTTCCCTAACCTGTAAAGATCCTTCAATCTTATCCTCAGGGGTTGATTTTGCGAGCTGTTCTCCCGACTCCTTGTGTATTGCCCTTACACATAAATCTTATCTCTTTTGCAAAACCCATGTCACCATGATATATTCACTGTGCAGAGGCAGAATGAACCCGGACCTGGCCAATCTCACTTATGGTTAGGAGTGAGTCAGGGATTGTGGCATTTACAGTCGAGAACACAAAGGCTCAAAGAGAAGATGGAAGATTCATTCGAACTAGGTAAAAACCAAAGAAGCAAAGCACATAAAAATCGTGTCATCTTGAAGCTGGACAAAATCATGTTTAACATCTTACTCTATTTTTCTACAGTTTTACTTTGTGAATATACGTAGGATGTACATGCCACGTCTTCTATTTGAATATGCAAGATATCCATGGATGCTTTATAAAATTAGGTCCAGAACGTTGCATTATCTTTTTTCTTTAGTTACATGTTAACAAAAGCATTCTTCTCTGCCTTTAGCCTTTGAAATAGTTCAGTGGCTGTATTTCGTTGTGTGGATACTTAATAACTTTTTATTATTTAATTCCTTTATTCTAGAGCATTTAGGTTACACTGTTGTTTACAATTCGGTTTTTTCTCTTTTGAGGTAAAATTTAGCCGTCGAAAATGCACAAATCTTAAGTGTCCCATTTGATGAGGTTCTTTTTTTTTTTGAGTCAGAGTTCCGCTCTGTCACCTGGGCTGGAGTGCAGTGGTACAGTCTCAGCTCACTGCACTCTTCTGGGTTCAGGTGATTCTCCTGCCTCAGCCTCCGAGTAGCTGAAACTACAGGCGCCCGCCACATGCCTAGCTAATTTTTGTATTTTTGGAGGAGGTGGGATTTTACCATGTTGGCCAGGCTGGTCTCAAACTCCTGATCTCAAGTGATCCACCCAGCTCAGCCTCCCAAAAGTGCTGGGATTACAGGTGTGTGCCACCAGACTGGGCCCATTTGATTAGTTTTTGCAAATGCATACACCTCTGTAATTCAAACCTCTAGCAAGATATATAGACTTGCATTGGGGTTTTCAATGTTAAAACTCATAACAATACTTCAAATAATGTCGTCACAAATCTTTGTGCAGGCAACAATTGTACCCCTTTGGGTGACATGTTAACAGAAAACAGCCCAGCTAACTTAAGCAAAGAGGGAGAGTGTAAAAAATATGATCAGTAGAGGGACCCTGGCAGGAATGCAGCAGGGACTGGGACTAGGAGACAGCCTGGGGAGTCCTGGAAGCTCCCTGTGTGTCCTCCGTTGGGGTGCACCACTCACTTCTCTCAGGACAGCCTGCTGCAGAGAGAACGGTTGGGCCGCCTTCCAGCAACTGCACCCCTGGATCCAACACTGTTCGTGCCAAGGCCCTGCTCCCCAGTCCAGCACACTCCACCCACAGGCTGCAGACTGAGCAGGGCAGGAATACAGAGCCGGCTGTGTCTGCCCCTCCGTCCTGCAGCCTGGCTGGGAGCCTCCCCACTGGTCTGACCAAGCGTTGCCCAGAGCTACCCAGCAGTGTCAGGCTTGTCGTGTCTGCGGAGGGAGGACGAGGTTCACGCACATTTGGAAATGATAGCTTTATTTCTCGTAAAGGATTGCAGCCTGCAGAGTGGCCATTCTGACAGACTGGGAGCCTCTGGCCAGAAGCCAGAAACAGACCCTTCAAGGGTGGAGAGAATAAGATAGGGATTTGTGCTGAACAGGGTGTCCAGATGTACATATTCAACAAGTTATAGGAGGAGCAATGGATATTTACAAAGGGGCGGCAAGGGCATTTGTAGTAGGGTAACATGTATGTAACACATGTCCCAGGTTCACTTTGGGGTTGAGACTTACCATGTAAATGTATTACAGATAGGCCCTCTATAGTAAAAAGTGAAGCAGAGGACATGAAGGCCCTCTGTGTGCAGCTTCTGTAGACAGGCAGGAACCACTCTGGCCAGTGGCTTTTTTTTTTTTTTTTTAATCAGGAAGGAGTGCTGAGCAGTTGCTATGACAAGCTGCGAAAAGGAAGCAGGTGGTGTGAGGCAGTGGGTTGGAGTCAGTGTGAGGCATTGGTTTCTGTGTAACCCTTAGGGAAGAAAGCCTAATGGGGGGAGGGGGTGCATAATGATGCCTGTCCAACCTGTTCTGTCATGGCTGGGAACTCCATCTTTAAGGTTTCTCTGGGGTTCCCTATGCCAAGAGGTGGTCCATTTGGTCAGTTGAGGGGCTTAGGATTTTCTTTTCTTTTTCTGACTCTTCTTCCCGTCTCTTTCTGCGGGCGTTAGACCCACACTGTGGTCTGAAGGCCCTTCCTGCTGCCTTCTGCTTCCTTCTTTGTTCTTCACAGGTGTTTCCCCAAATAGCTTTCTTGCACAGCCAATCCCATCTTGGTGCTGCGGCTCTGAAGCCCCGAACAGTCCCCCCCCACCCCCCTCCCGTCTTGTCTCATCCTCTCTGGGCACCTGGCTTTGTCTCTGAAGGTACTGCTATGGCACTGCCTGGTGAAAATGACCACGCTGGTTTCTGACTTCACATGGTACAGTTCCAGCAGACTAAGAGCTGGCTCTTGCTGTGCTGTGTGCTGCCATCTCAAGAGAGGGGGCTGGCCCTGTCCACGATGGTGGCCATGGGTCAGGGAACGGTTGCTCAGCCTTCCCTGTGGATGGAGGAAGCTATAGCCATCTGGGTTGGTGCCACCACATCTGTGGATGGAAGTGCAAACCTCTGGTTATCTCCTAAATAAAGGGAAGCTTCACTGTGAAGGCTTTCCATATGCACCTCGAGTTTGTCCTTCAGAAATGCCCTGTTTCAGTCTCAGGTAGCAGTGAGTGGGCATGCTCTTTCCCGGCCTTTGCTAGCACTGCCCGCAGTTTTATGACTCAGAATGAAATACCATATTTGTTCAACTTTATATTTCTTTTTAACTAATAGTAAAGTTGGATTTTTTCATGTGTATTGGCCATTCTTTTTTCTTTTATGAATTCTTTGTCCTTTGCTGACTTTTTTCTATTGCCTGCCTGCCTTCCTTCTTTCTTCCCTCCCTCCTTCCCTCCCTCTCTCCCTCCCTCCTTCCTTCCTTTCTTCCTTCCATTCTTTCTCCCTATCTTTCTTTCTTTTTTCTCTCTCTCCATCCCTTTCTGTCTCTCTTTCTTTTTTTTCTTTCTTCTTTGTTTCTTCTTCCCTTCCTCCCTCCCTCCCTTCCTCCCTCCCTCCTTCCCTTTCTCCCTCCCTTCCTCCCTCCCTCCCTCCCTCCCTCCCTCCCTCCCTCCCTTCCCTCCTTCCTTCCCTCCCTCCCTCCCTCCCTCCCTCCCTCCCTTCGTCCCTCCCTCCCTTCCTCCCTCCCTCACTCCCTCCCTCCCTTCCTCCCTCCCTCCCTTCCTCCCTCCCTTCCTCCCTCCCTCCCTTCCTCCCTCCCTCCCTCCCTCCCTTCCTCCCTCCCTTCCTCCCTCCCTCCCTTCCTCCCTCCCTCCCTCCCTCCCTTCCTCCCTCCCTCCCTCCCTTCCTCCCTCCCTTCCTCCCTCCCTCCCTTCCTCCCTCCCTTCCTCCCTCTCTTCCTCCCTCCCTCCCTCCCTTCCTCCCTCCCTTCCTCCCTCCCTCCCTCCCTTCCTCCCTCCCTCCCTCCCTCCCTTCCTCCCTCCCTCCCTCCCTTCCTCTCTCCCTCCTTTCCTCCTTTCCTTTCTTCCTTTTCCCTTTCTCTCTCTCTCTCTTTTTCTTTCTTTTTAAAATTCTGTGCTGCTACTGGGATAGAATATTACTTTGTCACCCAGGCTAGAGTGCAGTGGTACAATCATAACTCACTGCAGCCTCAACCTCCTAGGCTCAAGTGATCCTCCCACCTCAGCCTCTGGAGTAGCTGGGACTACAGGCACATGCCATCATGCCCAGCTAAATTTTGAATTTTTTTTTTTTTTTTTTTAGAGATGGGGTCTCACTATGTTGGCCAGGCTGGTTTTGAACTCCTGGGCTCAAGCGATCCTTCCACTTCAGTCTTCCAAAGTGTTGGGATTACAGGGTCAGCTACCACACTTAACCCCTTTCCTATCGATTTGTTAAGATGGTACCTTTATCATGCATGTTGCGTTTATTTTTTAGCTTTAAAATCCCATTAGCTACACATGCTCTCTTAGAGCCTGTCCTCTCCATTACTGTGTGTCTCAGTCTGTGCTGAAGCTGACCTAGTTCCAGCTATTGATCTTATGATGTCCTTTATTATATTACTCACTTTGTCAAGCATTGTATCTGGTTTCTTTTACAGTCATCATCTCGTTCAACCCTCTAACAATAATACCACAAGGTGTTATTTTACAGCTAGAGGTACCTGTGTCTGATGCCAAACCCTTGCTCATTTCACGGCTGGATGTGGGAATCCTCTCTGTCATTTTTGATGACAGGTAGGGGGAAGAGGAAGGTGGATCCTGGAAGCGTGCCCAGGCTGGGGTGACTGGGGGAGGGGACTGAGGGGAAAGCATGATGACTTTGAAAGCCCTCCCTCAAATTCTTGTGGTTCTCTGACTTGATGTTTTTGAAACCCCTGTGCACTTTCAAGAGGTTCCCCTCAACAGCCACAAGAATGGCAAATGGCTTGTGTCCTGTGAGTCACACTGGTAGATGACCTGTGACATGGGCCTTCTCAGTTTCACTTTGCACCCCGTCTTGGCTATTCTTTCCTTCCCGACATCCGCTCACCTCGCCGTCAGCAAACCCGCACAGTGTCTTTGCCCTTCCAAAGCAATTGTCATTCTTTCTTTGAACTAAATGATGCCGTCTAAGCTGAATGAAACACTCATAGCCTTTCACAGTTTATGAAACTATCCATTTCCCCATTCCCACCTTAACACTGGAGGTCACCAGTCCTTTTCATTTTTTGCCAATCCCATAAGAAAAAAAGTGTTTTATTTTTATCTTAACTTGACTTTTCCAGATTAGTAATGAAGTTGGAACATCCTTTTATATGTTTATTGGGCATTTGAATTTACTCTTTTATATATATGCCCGTTTTTCTACTAGATTGTCTTTTTTTAATTAACAGACATAAAATTTTAATAGAATTTGTTTTGCGGATAGGTAGATAGACAGTTCTTCCTCCCAGTTTGCCTCTGATCTTGTAACGTTTTTAGTGTATTTTGTCATAGAGAAGTTGTCAAATGTATATAAGTTGTATTTTGTGTCTTGTATGAGCAGGCTTTCCCTACCCAAGTTTGTAGATCTCTTTCTTATGTTTTCTTTGAATATTTCCACAGTGTTGTCTTTTATGTTTAATGCTTTAATTAATCTGAAATAAATTTTTGTGAATGACCTGAGATAACAAATTTTTTTTAAAATTCCAAATGGATATCCAGTTGGCCCACGTTTATTATTATTTGTTATTTTAGAAGTGGGATCTTGCTATGTTGCTTAGGCTTGTGCTGACCTCCCGCCTCAGCCTCCCAAGTAGCTGGGACCATAGGCATGTGCCACTGCACCTGGCTGGCCTACATTATTTGCGGGGTAGCCACATCTTCCCACTGCTGGAACTACAGCCTTCATCATATGTGGAGTAAGCACTTACACATAAGTCCGTAGGGTGGACATGGGGTTATTGTTGCTCCTGGCTTCCATTCATCCTTCTGGTAACCATGTCTGACTTTCTTCATCATCAGGAGGAACAAGAACCAGGACTTGAGCCGACTCGTGCATCTCATTGTCCTGGCACTGCCATTGGCCCATGGCTGACCATGCGACTCAGCGGGGCCGATGACGCCCAGTCAGAGCTTATCCCTGCCGTTTGTCTGAGTGACCGGAAGAGTCTTAGCTATTCTTGTGGAACTTAAAGGGAGAGGCCAGACATGGCTACAGTTGTCACACAGCCACAAGGTGAAAACAAATACGAAAATCAAACCGAGACACCAAGGCCAGTGGAACTGAGCTGAGGCGACTGATGTTGCCCTTAAGCTTCTGTATCCCATCGTGCCTAGAGCCAGATTACCCCATGCCCACAACACTTTTAACTGACAACCCAGAGCCCTTTGTGCTTAAGTGAGCTGGGTTGGGTTTTCTGTCATTGCACGGGACACATATTCTATATCTGTACTCTGTTCTCGCCATGGATTTTTTGGAGGTCTTTTCAAGCTCCTGTTCTTTCTCCCTTCCTCATTCCATCTCCCATCCCCCTTTTTTCCTTCCTTTCATTCAGTCTTTCGTTTTTATTCTTCTATATTTCTGGAGTGTTCTAGCGTACTTTCATTTCCAAATGGATTTTAGAACCAACATATGGACTTCTATTTAAAAATCTCGTTGGTATTTTGATTGAAATTGCATTTAAGATATTGACTAATTTTAGGAGAGTGGGCACTTTTACAATATTGTGTATTCCTATTAAGGAATTTTTTTCCCTGTGTTTATTAAGGTTTCTTTTGTGTCTTTTAATAATAAAAGTTATTAATACTTTTTTAATAAGTTATACCTGTTTCTCATAGGGCTTATTAATGGTTTATTTTTTGAAATTATAATTTTTTTCATTACATTTTTTGATTGATTAATGCTCATGTAGGAAAAAATAAATATTTCTTTTTGCTTGAATTTGTCCATATTCTTTTTTTTTTTTTTTTTTTTTTGAGATGGAGTTTCGCTCCTGTTGCCCAGACTGGAGTGCAATGGCATGATCTTGGCTCACCGCAACTTCCGCCTCCCAGGTTCAAGCGATTCTCCTGCCTCAGCCTCCCGAGTAGCTGGGATTACAGGCATGCGCCACCACGCCCGGCTAACTTTGTATTTTTACTAGAGACGGGATTTCACCATGTTGACCAAGCTGGTCTCGAACTCCTGACCTAAGGTGATCCACCCACCTCAGCCTCCCAAAGTGCTGGGATTACAGGTGTGAGCCAGCATGCCCAGCCCAAATTTAACCGTATTCTTGAACTCAATAACTAATTTTTAAAAACTTGTCTTGGATTTTAGAGATAGATGATTATATTATCTGCAAATAATAACTATTTAATTTCTTTCTAATTCATATTTCTTTTCTTGTCTTTTATTATAAAGGCTAGACCTTCCTGTGTAATATTTGGAATAGCGACCCTCCTTACACTTTCTAAGTTTAAAGGGAAATTTTCACCACTAGCTGTAATTTCTGTTCTAGGTTTCAAGTAGAAATATTTGTCATATTAAAGAGATTTTCTTTTATTCTTGGTTTACAAATTTTAAAAAATTGTAAATGGATTTTTAATTTAGAAAATGTTTTCTTGCCGGGCGCGGTGGCTCAAGCCTGTAATCCCAGCACTTTGGGAGGCCGAGGCGGATGGATCACGAGGTCGAGAGATCGAGACCATCCTGGTCAACATGGTGAAACCCCGTCTCTACTAAAAATACAAAAAACTAGCTGGGTGTGGTGGTGCGTGCCTGTAATCCCAGCTACTTAGGAGGCTGAGGCAGGAGAATTGCCTGAGCCCAGGAGGCGGAGGTTGCGGTGAGCCAAGATCGCGCCATTGCACTCCAGCCTGGGTAACAAGAGTGAAACTCTGTCTCAAAAAAAAAAAAAGAAAATGTTTTCTTGACATCTATTGAGGTGGTCATATATTTTTTTTCCTTTAATATGTTAATTTTGAAAAGTACATTAATAGATTTTTCAATGTTGAATAGTCCTTGCATTCTTTTTTTTTTTTTTTTTTTTTTTAAGATGGAGTCTTGCTTTGTCACGCAAGGTGCAGTGGTGTGATCCTGACTCACTGCAACCTCTGCCTCCTGGGTTAAAGTGATTCTCCTGCCTCAGCCTCCTGAGTAGCTGGGACTACAGGTATGGAGTAGCCACATTTTCCCACTGCTGGAACCACAGCCTTCATCCTATGTGGAGTAAGCACTTATACGTGAGTCCACAGAGCAGACTTGGGGTTATTGTCACTCCTGGCCTCCATTCATCCTTCTGGTAACCAGGTCTGGCTTTCCCCATGCCAAACTAATTTTGGTATTTTTAGTAGAAACAGGATTTCATCATGTTGGCCAGGTTGGTCTCGAACTCCTGACCTCAGGTGATCTGCTTTCACTGGTAATGTGCCCAGGCTGCACATGAGGAGCTGGGGACTTGGAGGGGAAGCCACTTGCTCAAGGACACTCAGCATAAGGGGCACAACCCATCCCGCACTTCTGGTCTGGGAAGGCTTTGGGAATGCTCGTCATACCAGATGGTATCAGTAAGGACCATTTTGCCCAGTTCTGTTGAAAAAAAACAAAGACAGCCAATTAGCAAATGCTTTTAGGAAATAGCTGCGAGGCATAATTAGGGGAGAAAGTCTAAATCATGAAGCCTTTTCAAGAAAGTCCTAGTATTGTTAGAGAACCCCTGCTTATTAGGCCTGTGGTTAAATAAAACATGACTAGAGCGACTCCATCTTAAAGTGAGTACCTGGGCACTCACAAGGCATCTGTAAGTTTAATGCTCATGGTCTGAAAATAGCCATATCTAAGCTGACCACCATTATAACTCCAGAATATTTATGGCCACACAGGACATCTCCCACAAAGCCTGCAGAATGTCCACATGTTCTAAAAATACAGCCCTCTTTACTCATTTTTTTTCTTTTTGAGACAGTCTCACTCTGTTGCCCAGGCTGGAGTGCAGTTTGGAGCGTAGTGGCGCCATCATGCCTCACTGCAGCCTTGACTTCCTCCGTCTCTGGTGATCTTTCCACTTGAGCCTCCCGAGTAGCTGTGACTACAGGCACTCGCCAACAAGCCCAACTAATTTTTTGTATTTTGTGTGTGTGTGTGTGTGTGTGTGTGTGTGTGTGTGTAGAAACAGATCTTTGCTATGTTGCCTAGGTTGATCTTGAATTCCTGGGCTCAAGCAATCCGCTCACCTTGGCTACCCAAAGCATGTGTCAGCCATTGGGCCCGGTCTGTTTCTTATAAGTGGAGACACTAACAAAGGGTGGTGCATTCCTCCTCCTGCTTTCTGAGGACGTCCTACTCTGTATCGAAGGAGTTTCCAGTACACTTACTTCTTCCAGTGTGCTTTGTGATTTACCTCCGATTCTTTCCTGCACAAGATCCAGGAACTCTCCCTGGGGGTCTGGATCCGTACCCCTCTTTTTCTGGCAACGGTATTATTTTCAAATACACTACAGATAATAACCAAGAATGAGCTACTGCATTACCTAGCTGGAGTCCCTGCAGCGCCAGCTTCAAGGGGCATGTTGGGGTCAGGAGGGATTGCTTACTCAGGGTTTGTAAACTAATCTGCATGGTTTGCTTAGTGAGCAAAACTGCATAGTCTTAATGGTTTCCAAAAAACTTGAAAGTAATTTGGGTTCTTTAGAAAGTTGCATAATTCCTTGCCATCTCACTGGCCCTGTCTTAGGGTCCGAAAACCTCATTTTCATTTTGTTTTTTAAATCAGAAACGGATGTTCATGTCTAGACTGCAGGCTTCGGCTTAGATGTGGGCTCTTCATTTCTCCGTTGCTCAGCTTGCTCTGCTAGTGGTGGGAGGGGCTTCTGGCAGACTGGAGACCTGGCTACTCCCTCAGCACTCAGCTCCCCCAGAGAGGGAGGGTGTGAGTGCTGGGGAGTGGGGCCTTCTGGCCCATTCACAAGTGGCCTGGAGCCAGCTCTCCTGTTCTGCCTATGACGTCCTCACTGCCAGCTGAGAAGATTGGAGTGACAGAGAGGCCGCCTCCCGCCACGTGCCCAGCATGGTGCCTGACATGGAGGTGTTCAGGGCACACTGCTTACTTTTCCTTTGAGTTCCCTGGAATTCCCGTTTCCAGCCTTGCCCACCTTCTTCTGGTCCCAAGAGTAGGCATAGGAGCTGGGCGCTGCTCAGTGAGTGTCCCTAGCTCTGCCCCCTGGAGAGCTGTTGCTGTATGTCACCTGTGGGAGTCACTTCCAAATGGCCAGGAGAGTAGTGAGCAACAGCCAGAGGCGCTCAGACTAACCGTGTGGAGGGAGGGCCCTGAGGAGTCCCTCTGCCCTGGCCAGAAGGAGAAGAGTGACCTAGGGCACCCAGGCACCGCCTCGGTCCCTGAAGCAGCTGAGGGGAAGACATACCCAGTGCCGCTGGCTGCAGATGCTGTGTGTTCAAACCCCACCCTTTGCAGCAATTAAGTAACTGGGGACCCTGGGCAAGCCATCAGACCTCTCTGAGCCTCGGCTTCCTGGCTTCCTCATGTGTAAAAGAAGCTCTTGGGGAAATAAAGTGAGATCAAGCATTTATGCAGGGCCTGGCCCACAGTAGGCACGTCGGCTGTGGTAAGGAACGGTAAACACATGAAAACCCCTGAGCTGCTTGGCATTTATGATGAGTTTATGCCTCTTAGGCAGGTGTGCCAGAGCAGGGAAACTTGGCTGGCTCTGGGCCAACGTCCTTCCTCCAAAAATACTGTCTCCAAACTGTGAGTCTCCAGCTGTTTCCAGGTCAAAAGGAAAAGAGCTAGCCTTTCTGGGTGGGAGAGAAGCAGTGGGAAGGGGGCTGCTCCTCCCTGCAAGGGAGCTCTGAAATGAGGAGGTGGGAGGGAGGGGACAGGAACCCACGCCGCCTCTTCTTAGCTGCTTCTCAGGAGCAGGGCTTGGAATTTCTCTTTGTGCCCCACTTTCTCGCTCTCTCTTCCTCCTTCCCCACACCCTTCCAACAATCTGTTCTCACTTCTCAGTCATTTCAATTCACTTGGGTCCTACAGATGTTTTCTTGTTCGTGAATTCTTTTTTTTCAGACCGGCTGTGTGGGAATATTGGGATGAACAAGCTGTGGCCCCTACCCTCAATGAGCTCGCAGTCCTGCGAGGGGGTGAGGTGAAGTGGGAATACATGTCAGCATTCATTCATTCATTCATTTATCCATCAATATGCTGGGCCAGGCCCCTACTGGGGCTATGGAGACAGAGAGGAATCAATAGAAGGGGGTGGGACCAGGGAGAGAATCCCAGCGCTCAGCGTTGGTGCCCATCTGTGCAGCTTTCCATGCTCCCCTCCTGGGCAGGGCCTCCGCTCCAGGGGAGAGTTTAAGGGAGGGCAGTGTGGGGAGGATGAGAAGGCCTTCCTGAGTGGAGGGTGGACTCCCTGAAGCTGGGGAGCTGAGCTGGACCCCTGGTCACGTCCTGATCTGATGGGTATGTGAGAGGAAAGTAATTCTTGGGACCCCCAAATCGCTAAGCCAAAGGGAAGAGTCAGCTGGGAACGGCTTAGGGCAAACCTGCCTCCTATTCTATTCAGTTATCCCTCTGCTCACTGAGATTAATGTGTATCTGAGTGTCTCCTTTGGAAAGGCTAACCAGAAACTAAAAATAATGCAGCCATTCATTTCTTCATAGGAAACAAACATTATGACTGGGAAGTCCCCTCCTCACTTCGAGTTGTCCTGCCTTTCAGGACCAAACCAATGTTCATCTTATATATACTGATTGATGTCTCATGCCTCCCTAGAACGTAAGAAACCGAGCTGTGCCCGACCACCTTGGGGACATGTGCCCAGGACCTCTGAGGCTGTGTCACACATACACACCCTTAACTTTGGCAAAATAAGCTTTCTAAATTGACTGAGACCTGACTCAGATATTTGGGGTTCATGGGTGGGAAGGTGGGCTCAGAAAGGCCAAGGCAGAGGCTAGCTACGAAGCTAGTGGCAGGCTGTGGAAAACGGTTTGGTGGCTTCTCACAAGGTTAAACATAGAACTACCATATGACCCAACAATTCCACTCCTTGATATATATTTAAAAGAATTGAAAGCAGGGACTCAAATAGATACTTGCCCGTCACTGTTCACAGCCATGTTATTGACAATAGCTAGAGGTGGAAACAAACCCAAGTGTCTGTCCATTGATGGATGAGTGGAGAAACAAAATGTGGTCTAGACATACAATGGAATATATTCAGCCACAAAAGGAATAACATTTTTAATTTTTATTTTTGTTACTATGTTTTAAAGACAGAGTCTCACTCTGTTGCCCAGGCTGGAGTGCAGTGGTGCGATCTTGGCTCACTGTAACCTCCACCTCTGAGGTTCAAGCAATTCTCCCACCTCAGCCTCCTGAGTAGCTGGGATTACAGGTGCACACCACCATACACAGCTAATTTTTGTATTTTTAGTAGAGATGGGGTTTCACTATGTTGGTCAGGCTGGTCTTGAACTCCTAACCTCAGATGATCCCACCCACCTCAGCCTCCCAAAGTGCTGGGATTACAGGCGTGAGCCACCGTGCCTGGCAGGAATAAAAGTTTCATACATGCTACAACATGGATGAACCTTGAAAACATCGTGCCCACTGAAATTAGCAGAAACAAACATGGCATGGGGAGATTGCCCCCCGAGAACATTCCCCTCAAGTGAGTCCTTTCCAGCCACTATGTTGAAGACGGCTGTGGGGACCAGGAAGGGATGGCGTGAGGGGAGGCTGCGCAGAGCACACCTAGGCACTCAGGCGTCCTGCGGTGCGCTGCTGGAGAACGTTCCAGGCGAATGTGAGGGGAAAGCCTGAGCCTTCTGGGCTACTTTATTTCTAAAATGGGGATAAGTATTAGGTCCGTGCAAAGGTCATTGTGGTTTTTGCCATTAAAAGTAAAGTAATTGCAGGTTTTGGCATTAAAAGTAATGACCCAAAAGCGCAATTACGTCTTTGTCACCAACCTTACCTGCCTTACAGCATTGTTGGAAAGACTAAAGGAGGGAGTATGTGTTACATATTCATGCTGTATTTACATGTCATGTAAGGCAACACGTGTTCCATGTATAGTCCTTAAAACACTACAGTAAGTGCTCAAGAAATGTTATTTTTTAGTATTTTACTTCTGGTGTTTGTTAGAGAAAAATAATGGAAGTGAAGGGTAGGGGAAGGGAGTGAGGTCTCTCTCCATTTCTTCAACTTGGAAAATGATTTATGGAACGAAAATCACACGAAGCCCGAGAACCCACATTACTGTGGTGGCGGGGCAGGCATATGCGGTAGCTAAGTCCCCTCTCAATTACTGCTTCCTGCCGCTGGTGGAGCCTTGGGCCAAGGTCCCAGTGCCTGATGGTGCTGATTCCTGTGAATGCATGTAACTGCCAAAGCGAACCCCAAATGCCCCATGGGTTCATTTTGCCAACTGCTCAGAGAGCTGGTTTTTCAAGACAGGGGAATAGCAATGAAGAGTGTAATTCATGCAGAGCCAGCTGAATGGGAGACTGAAGGTTTTTGACTCAAATCAGTACTCCCTAAAAATTCAGAGGCTGGGATTTTTCAAGGATGGTTTGGCGGCAAGGGGATGGGTGCTGCTGATTGCCTGGGGAAGCAGTTGCAGCGGTGTGGAAAATGGTCTTCATGTTTGTTGAATCTGCCTCTGTCTGTGGACCACAGGAGCAGCTGAGCCAAGAGTCATGGGTCCAGGAGGGGCCATCTGGTTGTCAGAAATGCGAGTCTAAAAGATCGTTTCAAAAGGCCCATCTTAGGTGCTCTTCAGTGGTGATGTTAGCGCAGGAGTAATTGGCGAAGTTGCAAATGTTGTGCCCTCTGGAATAATGGGGTTAATCGTTTATGCCTACCTCTCAGCAGAATTCAGCCTCCTTCCATCCTCCTAACCTGATGGTTTTTCATTAGTTTTATAAGGCGGTTGAGTTTTGGGGGAGGGCTAGTATCAGTTAAACTGTAAACTAAATTTCTCCCAAAGTTAGCTTGGCCCAAGCCCAGGAATGACCAATGATACTTTGGAAGATAAAGGCAAGATGGGAACTGGTTAGATCAGATCTCTTTCACTGTCATGATTTTCTCACTGTTACAATTTTTGAAAAAGCAGTGTCATAAAGAGGAAAGAGAGACAAATCTGTTTTCTTCAGGGTCAGCCTCATTTTTTGAAGGTTGAGTCTCCCAAAGAGTTTGGGTTTCCCAGGGAAAAATCCAGTGTCCCTCCAGCAAGCTGACGTCACTGCCCTTTTAAGAGGAAACTGGGAACCAGCTGTTATGGAGATGAACTATGAGTGCAGATGTACACAGTTGGAGCCCCACAATAAACAAAAATTCTGATTATGCCCCACCAAACAACAGCAGTTGTCTGGTTCTGGTTGGGCAGGGATGACTATGCGGGCCTTTGGAAGAGAAAGTTAATAAATAGGATCAGGGCTTCTTCCAGCTTGCCAAAGATGGTGTTGTTCATGGGATGTACCCATTGTGCAGACTGGCGAGGGCAGGGCTGCTGGATCCACCTGTTACTGGACAGGAGTCCCGATCCAGACCCCAAGAGAGGTTTATTAGATCTCATGCAAGAAAGAATTTGAGGTGAATCCATAAAGTGAAAGCAAGCTTAGAGAAGTAGGGAAACAAAAGAATGGCTGCTCCATAGGCGGAGCAGCCCCAGAGGCTGCTTGTCAGCTATTTTTATGGTTCTTTCCTGATTATATGCTAAATAAGGGGTGGATTATTCATGAGTTTTCCAGGAAAGGGGCAGGCAATTCCTGGATCTGAGGGCTCCTTCCACTTTTAGACCATATAGGGTAACTTCCTGACATTGCCATGATATTTGCAAACTGTCATGGCGCTGGTGGGAGTGTCTTTTAGCATGCTAATGCATTATAATTATCGTATAATGAGCAGTGAGGATGACCAGAGGTCACTTTCATTACCATCTTGGTTTTGAAGGGTTTCAGCTGGCTTCTTTACTGCATCCTGTCTTATCAGGAAGGTCTTTGTGACCTGTATCTTGTGCTGACCTCCTATCTCATCCTGTGATTTAGAATGCCTAACCTCTTGGGAATCCAGCCTAGTAGGTCTCAGCCTAATTTTACCCAGACTCCATTCAAGATGGAGTCACCCTGGTTCAAGCACCTCAGACCCACCAGGCCATGCTGCTGAGTGTGAGGGACTAGACAGCTTGTGGGATCAGGGCTGAGACTCTCTAAGCTGAAGGCTGCAAAGAAATCACTTTTTCAGCCCACTCATTCACAGCTGGGGACTTGATTCTGGAGGGGGAGTTTTATGTTCTTGCAATGTACAAGAGAACTGACTGAAGTTGGGAGTCTGTCTTGGACCAAAGTCAGAATTCATAAGATTGGATTGGTTTCTGTGGCTGGATTTCTAGTGAGTATGTGGCTGGGGTCTTTTCATTTGTGGATTAGGTTGGATGTCGGTGCTTGGCTGCTCTCCAGGGTCCTGTCTGTGACTGAGACTGTCTCTTTTCAGTGCATCACTAACTCTAACCACTCCCTGAGAATCTCACCTGTGACTTTGGTCTCAACTGCACCAGTCACATTCACACCCTATTGTCCTCAATGGTGAGAAACTGACAGATGCTCAGCCTGCCCCTGCCCTAGGAGTGCTGTGATCAGCTGAACTGTGGAAGTCGAGGCTGGAAAGAACCTCACCAACCAGTGGAGGGGAAGGGAGGGAAGGGGATCCTATGAGCTGGCTAAGGTGGTAGACCTTTCCCCTCTGTGGCCAGAACCTGCCCAGGCCAGTGAGCACCAGCTTTGCCCAGAGAAACAGCTGCCTCAGCTGCAACTGACCCCAGTTGGTGATGAGGTCTCTTGAGGAACCAATAATCAAGAGCAAACAGCCAAAAGCATCCATCCCTCCCAGGAGGGGGGGGTCTCACTTCTGTTGTCAGCTATAGAGAAGAGGGGCGGTCCACCTTCTTCTGGGGAGTGCCTGGCCCTTCCATGACTCCTTCACAGAAGGAGAGTGAGGGGAAGTGCTGCATGGACTGGAATCAGCCCAGTAGTCCTTCTGCGTGACCACGTTGAAGACAGGGCCAGAGATTTATGTATGTATGTATGTATGTATGTATGTGTGTATGTATGCATTTTTAGAGACAGGGTCTCGCTTTATTGCTCAGGTTGGAGTGCAGTGGCACGATCATAGGTCACTGAAGCCTTGGCCTCCTGGGCTCAAGGGAACCTCTTGCTTTAGCCTCCCAAATAGCTAGGACTAACACCGTTGACTAAAATCAGAGCTTTAAATATATAGAATCCCTGAGCCACAACCAGGGGCAGAGGTTAGGCATCTGTGGCAGGTAGCCTACTGTGTAGGCTTCTGTGTAGGAGGTACTCTTCTGTGTAATATGAGGGCTTATGGTTAGAACCTTCTAAATGTGGGACAGTTACCTTAGGAGGTAATGAACTCTCTGTCTCTGAAGGAGTTCAAGCAGAGGCTGGAAAATTCCTTGGTGGGGTTCATTCATCCACTCATTCATCTTCCATCTAATCATCCATCCAGTATTTTTTATTTATCAAATTTATGCCAGGCGTTGGACTAGTTGATTTAACCAGGAGTAAGATGCAAATGGCTTGTGGCTTCACAATGCTGTCATGGGGAAAGATGGGGACTACAGAAGCAGGGTGGAGGCCAGCATGACCTAGACCTGGCAGTCAGGGAAGGCTTCCTGGAGTAAGTCATCTTTGAGGCTGAAGGCTGAAGGTTGAAGAGGACTTAGCTACAAGGAGCCAATAGAGAGGTGAGCCAGTCAATGGCACAGACAGATGTGCGTCTTAGCTGGTTTCCTCACAGGGACATGCTGAGACAGGGATCCAAAGGTGTATAATTTCCACTGCGGGGTGACTCCAGAAAATACCAGTGGGAAGGTGCAGTGGTGAGACAGGAAAGGGAGGCAGCCAGGCAGGGGTGTGTGGTCAAGCAAGTCACCTCCGTGTGCACATGGAGCTTCCACCTGCTGTAGAGCTCTGGGAGCCAGTGTGGTGGGTGTTCTGCAGTTATTCCCCAGACAGGGAGAGCTGGCATTTATACACCAACTTTCCTCATCCACTGCTTGCAGGTTTTTATGGACTCAGTTGGACATGGACACAATTCTTAAATACTTCTGGCTTCCTGATGGGGCAGGCAGAGTGGGCCCCAGCATAGGCCTTAGGCGGAGATGCAGGGGCTGGTGGTTGGGGTGGGGTCCGAGGGGATATGGGCAGCATACTGGCATCTCTGCAGCTTCAGAGTGAGTGAGGAGCACATGTGAACCCCGAGATCAGTGAGGAGGCCAGAGGCAGAGTGGGCCAAGCAAGTGATGCTGGTGGCCTGGGCTGGAGAGGCTGTGGTTGTGAGGGAGCGACAGACGTCAGGATGTGGAGTGGCGTGGGGGAGTGGAGATGCTGGCGATTGAGAGGAACCACAGCCTTCCAAGGCTGCAGCAGCCCGCTCACCACAAGGAACTCCTTCACTCCCTCACCCCCACACCACCCCCTCCAGCAGGCCCTCCTCTGTCCAAACACATTAGGGACATCAGGCTCACTGTGCTGGCTTGTCAGGACCACGAAGGTGTGTATGGAGGGAGATGATGGTGCTGCAGCACCTACTTAAGAAACAAAAGCTGGGGCCAGGCGCAGTGGCTCACACTTGTAATCCCAGCAGTTTGGGAGGCCAAGGCAGGAGGATCGCCTGGGGCCAGGAGTTTGAGACCAGCCTGGGGAACATGGAGAGACCTTGACTCTACAAAAATTAGTCAGGCATGGTGGTGCATGCCAGCTACTCAGGAGGCTGAGGTGGGAGGATTAATTGAGCCCAGCAATCAAGGCTGCAGTGAGCTATGATAGTGCCACTGTACTCTGGCCTGGATGATAGAGCAAGACCTTGTCTGAAAAACAAGCAAACACCTGGGTTGTTGTCAATGGCAGCCCTAAGTCTTGGAAGAGACCCCTTGGACCATGTGTGCATATGAAAATGAATGTCATCCTGACTACCTCTAGCTTCCAGCATGCCCATGTCTGTCTTCCTGTTGGATGCAACCCTCAAGGGAACAGGTGCTTGGCATGACTTCCTGGCCTCAGGAGCCCCGGGACCTGACTCATAGAGGGCCCTCAGTAATAATCTGTCAGATGATGGAGAATGTGAATGGACCTCTGCTTCTATGCTTCCTGCCATTGGGAAGGAGGGGCTGGGGACATCTGTGTGGTAGCTCTAAGGGTCTGACCCCACTAGCGTTGGGAAAGGGATGGTTTTGTCAACCAGGGCTTTTAGCTGCAGGCAACAGAAGCCGTGTCTGGATGACATAAGTAGAAAAGACTGTATTGATTGGGCATCTCACATCTCACCTGGATGGCTAAGCAGCCTGAGCATTCAGGGACAGTGCCCCTAAATCCTGCCTCAGGACTGCTCCAGTGGGAACCTCTGGTTGTTTCTCTGACCCCATAAGCCCTAGACACTCACCAGCAGCCCCAGTAACTCCCTCCACCTGCAATGGCAGCTCCAGATTTCAAGGGGAGCAAGATTGGCACCTGTATCCTCTGGGCAGTATCCTCTCAGGGCAGGTCCCTGCCTTTGGACTCAGCCTCTGCCTCTTCCCCTGAGGGTTTCCTCTGGCCACTAGACTCTGCTCTGCCTGCCCCTTTAGTGGAGAAAGGGGAAATTAACACTCATGTTCAGGAGCAGACACACATGGTGTATCAACACCCAGGCTCCCTCAACCCTTGGCTAGAGGAACATGTCCTTTGTCTCCAGGACAGCTCCGGCTGCCCACAGTGATGACTTGTAAAAAAGATTCACTTTTCTTTTTTTGAGGTGGAGTCTCACTGTCACCCAGGTTGGAGTGCAGTGACAGGATCTCAGCTCACTGCAACCTCCGCCTCCCAGATTCAAGTGACTCTCCTGCCTCAGCCTCCCAAGTAGCTGGGACTACAGGCGTGTGCCACAACGCCCATCTAATTTTTTTTGTATTTTTAGTAGAGATGGGGTTTCACCATGTTGGCCAGGCTAGTCTCGAACTCCTGACCTCAAGTGATCTGCCCACCTTGGCCTCCCAAAGTGCTGGAATTACAGGCGTGAGCCATTGTGTCCGGCCAAAAATGCACTTTTTATTGACCGCCTTCCCTTCTGGCTCACTTCCTGTCTCCCCTATTGGTGCTTCCTAGGATCACCTCTGGATAAATTGCCTACACTCAAATCCTCAGTGCTTGCTTCTCAGGAAATCACAAGCCTAGGCAGCTGTATCTGACTGGCAGCCCCAGTCCCATGTCCTTTCCTAGGTACGAGGGAGGGTTGGGAAGAAATAATTGGGCATTTTCAGCTTCAGCAGGAGGTGGGCTCTGCTTCCCACCAGAACTCATACGGAGAATGACCCTGTCATCCAGAGTCCCAATAGGACGCCAGTGGCATATTCAAATTATAATAATTGGTGGATGGTTATTCAGACTTAAGCTGTAGGGAGTGGAAGAGACAGTGCAGTGTCTTAGGACGAGCAGTGGCAGAGTTTTCCAGCCCTAAGTCATGTCACTGCACCTCTTTCCTTGTTCTAGTAACTGCCCCTATCCCTTGTCCCTTCTTAGGGACAAGGGATAGGGGCAGTTACTAGAACAGGGAAAGAAAGAGACGCGCAGGCCGTGGGTGGTCGCTCACGCCCGTAATCCCAGCACTTTGGGAGGCCGAGGTGGGAGGATTGCTTGAACTCAGGAGTTCAGCAGCATGGAGAAACCTCGCCTCTACCAAAAGTAGAAAAATTAGCCAGGCACGGTGGTATGTGCCTGTAGTCCCAGCTACTCAGGAGGCTGAGGTGGGAGGATCATCTGAGCCTGGGAGGTCAAGGTTGTGCTGAGCCATGATTGTGCCAATGCACTCCAGCCAGGGTGACTAAGCGAAACCCTGTCTCAAAAAAAAAAAAAAAAAAAAAAGATATGCAGAGAGCCCCTGGACAGGTGCAGTGACATGAGGGACAGAGCCAGCCCAAGGCCACCTCACTAGGGACACGGAGGGGAGCAAAGGCTGTACTATTTGTACTCAACCTCCCTAATCTCCTGCCCACTGACAGGGATCAGGCAGGTCAGTCTTCTGGGTCAGAGCAGGGTAGAGCAGGTGGGGACAAGAGCTGAGGGGCAAAGGGAAGGTGTCTAGCACAGTGGAGACTTCCCCACACAAGCCAGGGGGCCTCAGGTGCCAAAGCCTCCTAGTGTCCAGGTGGGGTAGAAAGGAAAATGTCATGCTGGGTCTTGAGCTAGGGCTGGCTCTTTCTGCCACTAACTTCTTCTGTGACTGCAGCCAAATCCTTCCTTCCTGCTGGGTCTCAGTTTCCCTATGTATGAAACCAGAAGAACTTTCAACACCCTCCCATAGCACTACGAAGGCTCAAGGCGGTCCTGAGAAGGGAGTCAGATAGACTGTCCTTTTGGATAAACTGGGGTGCAGGAGGCAGAGAGACTTGCTGAAGGTCACTGATCACACAGATATGGAGCAAGACTCCCATCCCTTGTCAGGGCTGTTCCCTGAGCCAGAACTGCCCTGGCCCTGTGAACCTGCTTTCCCCCGGGGCGGTGGGCACTGCCCACACCCATGTTTGTTTCCAATGATCGCGGCAACCATGTCTCTCCTGAATGGAACACGTGGTGACAGTAGTTTCACCCAAGCTTTTGGACCTGGCTCACCCCTCCTACCCCACCTGGGGACTTATGGTTAGTGTTATGTCACTGCTTGGCATTTGGGCCTATGGGTCCCACACAAACTTCAAAGAACTTAGTTTATGGGGAGTTTCAAAGAGAGTCAGGAGGGCTGTGCCCGCTCCTCTGGGCCCTCTGACAACGACTCTGCACAGCTTGCACAGCCGTGTCCTGGAAACCACCTGGAATCTTGCCACCTACTCCAAGGGACTGTGTGCTGATGCCTGTGTCCCAGGCACATGAAACAAGGACTATTTCATCTTATGTTGGAACCCAAGACTCTGGGTCTTTCTGCATCCAAGGTCCAGGAGGCCCAGAGAGCCCACCTTGTTGGAACCAATGCCCCTTTCCTTGACATCGTGAGACAGGGGAGAGCTTTTCAGCTTTGTGCTCAGTGGATCTGTTGAAAGTAGAGTTTCCGGATCAATTATGGCCCACATGCATGTTCTCTTTGGCTCGTACCATGTTTGCCCACAAAGGTTTATTTTCACAAAGTGAAATTAACTGCCACCGTTAGAAGTCAAATTGGGATTTGACGTTAAAAAGCTAGATCTGGCAGCATGGGCTTGGGTTCCTGTGTGAAACGTCTGCCTGGAGCAGCCCTGCAGCCCCTCCCCACACCCATGAGGATGCACTCCAGTTCACCACAGTCCTCACCACGCCCTACTGTCTTCCAGCTGGGAGCTGAATGCCTATTGCCATTTCTCACCACGTTTATGCTGCTGCTTTCTAGAGTCAGAGACTTACGAAAAGGTAAAATATTTTGGGTCCCCACGTTTCTGACAGAAGTGGAAAAGCAGTTTATTTATATTACCTGCCTGCCTGTTTTCTCTGGGTTGCTAATGTAGCAGTTGATCGCTGGGGTTTGCTTGGCCCCGTGTTTTCCTCTGCCACAACACTGCCATGAGGATCACCATCACATTATGTTTATTGGCCCTTTATCAAGCTACATACATGGTGAGACAGGTCAGGGCAGGCCTCCATTTGTCTGAGGGGCAAGGCATTGTGAGCAAAGAAGACGGAGCAGCTGGGGCTGAAGAGGCTCCATCTAAGGCAGGTGTCCCCAAACTACGGCCCGAGGGCCACATGCGGCCCCCTGAGGCCATTTATCCGGCCCCCCGCCGCACTTCAGGAAGGGGCACCTCTTTCATTGGTGGTCAGTGAGAGGAGCACAGTATGTGGCAGCCCTCCAACGGTCTGAGGGACAGTGAACTGGCCTCCTGTGTAAAAAGTTTGGGGACGCCTGATCTAAGGCAATGAAGGCTTTGCCACACCCCAGAGGGTTCAAGGGGAGGGTCCTAAAAGACCAGCCCTGGGCAGCCTGGTGGGAACAGCCTCTTGGCCATCTGCCCAGTTCCTGGCTAAAGCTGTGGTCCATGTAGTTGTGACTGCAGAGCTTGAGAATGGCGGAGGGCTCAGGCAGTTTGGACAGGGAGGATTGGGATGGGTGTATAAACCCAGCCACCTCCCAGAAAAGCAGTCCGGGCCTCCCTTTTCCTTCTGTCTCACAGGTGTCCAATCTTTTGGCTTCCCTCGGCCATGTTAGAAGAATTGTCTTAGGCTACACATAAAATACACTAGCACTAATGATTGCTGATGAGCTAAAAGAAAAATTGCAAAAGAATCTCATAATTTTTTAAGATTAGAAAGTTTGCGAATTTGTGTTGGGCCTCATTCAAAGCCATCCTGGGCTGCAAGCGGGCCTCAGGTTGGACAGGCTCAGTCTAATGGGAATATGAAGACAGCCCTGGATCCCACTGTGAGAACCCTTCAGTCCGAGCATACTGGTCCTCTCCAAGCTCACTGTTCTCACCACACGGCCCCACTCCGGTTTCCCGGAGGCTCCCCCAGAAGACTTTGACGGGCATATTCCAGGCAGGTGGCTCCTGCCAGGTGCGGCAAGCACCTGGCACGATAGTGGAATTTCACGTGGCCATGTTTCAGGTTGCAGTTCACGTCATGGGAACCAGACTTGGCAATCTGATCACAGGTGCCAAGGAGGTCATCATCCCAGCCAAAGTCTTGATCCCAGACCTGCAACCTCAGGGGCCCCCCTGTGGCCAGGAGCACATCCCCAAAATCCAGCGGCACTGACCACACAGGGTTGTTATTGTTCCACACGGTGCTCGTCCTCAGCATCTGGCCACCAAAGAAGACCTTCACATAGGCATCCGTGGCAGTGATCCAGTCCCCCCACAGGCCCCAGGCTTGGATGATGGTCACCTCCAGCCGGGCCAGGCCCCTCTGCCGAGGGCAGCAGTCCTGGGTGGTGTCAGCTGAGCCATGGCACACGCACTGGCACGGGTCACGGGAGCTCTTTTGCTGCCCCGGTGGGCACGGCCGGCTGCAGTCCCTCCAGCGAGCCTTGTCCATCAGGTACTGACTCAGGGCCCTCCTCAGCGCCTCCCGCCGTGGGTCCTGGCTGTCCAACAGCACGTGCAGGGGCTCCAGGGTATAGTCCACCAGGCCAGGGCTGCCGGGCAGCGAGTTCACCCAAGCTGAGAACTGCTCGGGCCCGGTCTGGCTCCCGAACAGCAGGTCAGTCATGGAGGTGTGATGACCGCCAACCACTTCGGAATGGCGCTCCCGGTAGGCTTGGTGGAAGGAGTTCGTCATCTTGTGCTGCTGCTTCTTCTCCTCACAGGCCTTGGCTTCGGCAGAGGAGCTGCCGCGGCCGCCTATGTTGACCTGGGCCTCGACGGCCAGGCAGTCCCCTACCTCGTCGTCCGTGAGCCCTTCCAGGGCCAGCTTGCAGGTGCACAGGGCAGTGAGGGCCGAGATGCGGCCGCCCAGCTCCACAGCCCGGGTGAAATGGGTGCCGTAGTTAGAGATGAGCCTGAGGTAGGCAGGCTGGGTGGAAGCGTTGAAGTGGGGGGGCAGGCTCCCGAGGGCCCTCTTGAAGTCAGGGTGCAGCGGGGGCATGTGTACCACGTGGAAACTGCCAGAAGAGAGAGACCTCAGGTAGGCTCAGGGTAGTGTTACCCCCATTCAATAACTCCTTCAGGACTGCTCAAGGTCACACGGAAGTGGGCAGCACTAGGCCTGGAACCCAGGGGCCCGGCTCCAGGGCACAAGCACCGTGACATGGGGCTGGCCGGGCTGCCAGGGCCTCAGGGCTCTGTGTAGGGATTTTCTCTTTCCCTTTTCAAAATAACATTTTTTTTCCTTTAAATTTTCTTATTATAAAAGCAGTGATTCTGACCGGGCACAATGGCTCATGCCTGTAATCCCAGTGCTTTGGGAGGCTGAGGTGGGAGGATCACTTGAGTCCAGGAGTTTGAGACCAGCCTGGCCAACATAGTGAGACCCCATCTCTCTCTCTCTCTCTCTCTCTCTCTTTCTCTGTTTGTCTATGTGTGTGTATATATATATATATATATATATATATATATATATATATATATATATAAAATATTATATATATATAAAAAGATATATATATATATATATATATATATTTTTTTTCATTTCCTACAATTTTATTAACCAGGGAAGGTTAAACTTAAATCACAGGAAGGAAGACTGAGGAATGTCATCACACCTAGGCAGACTTCATCATAAGCTCTTGTCTGTTCTTACCATTAACCATTAAGAAAAAGAAATAAAGAACATGAAAGCAAGGACCCTGCACTGATGGTATCCGTCAAACTTTGGACCCTAGCCACATGGCCTTCATCTGTCCATCTCCCCAGAATTGGGCCCCACATGCCTGAGCTCCTGACAGCTTGGGCCATGCTCTGCCTCTTTGGGGAAGAAACGTGATCTCCAGGTCTGAGGAATCAGAGCAGGTGACTTGGGGCTGGCCCACAAACACTGTGCCTTTCTCCCATGTGGAATCTGGGTCCCAGACTTCCTCCTCCCAGGGACAAGGGTAGCGGAGCAGTGCAGCCCAGACTCGCAGATGCGAGTATTGGGTGGGTGGACGATTGAGGCTCGGAGAAAAGTGAGATGCTCAAGGTGACACAGCAGTGAGGAAGGATGACCTGGCCAGGTCTCCTGCCCCTGTCCCTCTCCAAGAAGGACTCCATGGAAGGCTGGTGTGCCCAGGAGAGAGAGGGTTGAGTGCTCACTAGACCTAAATGGCACCCTACTGGGGCTCTGAGGCGTGGTCTCACTCACTTTCCCTCTGCTTGGTGTCTCACTGGGCTCTCCCAGATTTGGGACCTCATGGATGAGAGGAGGCCACAGGGCTGAATCACCTGAAGTCAGATATCCAGGATTGCAGTTTCTTCCTGGTAGAAGCAGCCTCCAAGTCTGATTGGAGGACTCTGCCTTTCCAGGGCTCCCAGACCACCCAGAGTTTCCCACACTTTTCCAGCCCCGCCACCTGCTAGCCCCAGTTCTCACCTGTAGAAGCGACACTCCACTGTGTCAATGCTGAAGCTGTACTGGTCCTCGTGGGTCTTCTGGGCTGCAAAGTTGGCTGCCTGTGAGTGTGAGCCGGCCACGGACACATGCACGTTGCTGCTGGGCTTGGGAGTCACATCCAGCCCGACCTTCCAGTCGTTGCGGATGCTGCGAGCTGCATCCTGGGCCACAGCTTCAGTAGAGCTGACTTTGGCCCTGGTTACATGGCGCTGGCAGCCAGAGCCCTGGGCCTGCCAGTTGGTGAGTGCCAGGGGCAGGATCTGGAGGGTGCCCTCCTGCAGGGCATTTACACAGAGGGTGCAGGTGCCGTCTGGCCGTAGGAACCTTTGTGTATCCACTGGAGAGGAGAGTGAGCGCTTGAGGGTGGTCACATCCATACCCTCCCCGGCGAGCCGTGCACCGGGCACGAAATTGTGGTGGTGCTTCCTGCACTCTGAGCGTGCGGCCGTGTGGCAGGGGGCAGGAACGGGCAGAGGCAGCAGCAGAAGGATGCCCAGGAGGAGCAGGCAGGCCGCCATGGAGCTGCAGAGACAGGGGGCACTTGGACTCTGGGAAGCCATGGGTGGAGGGATTGGGGAGGACTGGTCTCTTCCCCCACAGCCATGGATTATCAGGGAACAGGGAAGGTGAGGGGCTGAGCTATCTCTTAAGTCATTATTCAATGAATGTCAGAGCTGGAGTGTTCCTTACAGGCCTGGTCCAGCCCCCACATTGTACAGATCGGCCCAGAGAGGGGAAAAGCTGTGCCCAGGGTCACACAGCCGAGGGAGCAACTTGCTAGAATTTCCCTAAGGTCTGTTAGGGATCTACGTGGATGGCTCTGTCCCCAAGACACAACTGTGGCTGGTGGGGAGGGGGCTCTGGCCACAGAAGAGTGGACAGAGTAGCTGTAGCAGGTTTGGGGAGGGAACTGAGGAAGTTTTCATTCTGGAGAAATGTCATTTTTGGCCCCAGAACAAGTCACCCTTTGTCCACTCTGACTCTTACTCTGTTTCTCTGTCTCTGTCACTCTCTAACCTCTCTCCCTTGAGCCCTTAACAGAACTGGAAGAGAAATGAAGTCCTGTATTCCCTGTATTCTTCCCACTTTCCCTTTGGAGCCCTCCCTCTGAGCTTTATGGAAGAACATCGGCCCAAATGCTAGAATGAAAGCTGCCAACCTGGGCACACACAGTGGCTCAAGCCTGTAATCCCAGCACTTTGGGAGGCCAAGGCGGGTGGATCACTTGAGTTCAGGAGTTCAAGACCAGCCTGGCCAACATGGTGAAGCCCCATCTCTACTAAAAATACAAACAGCCAGGTGTAGTGGTGGCACCTGTAATTTCAGCTACTCGGGAGGCTGAGATGGGAATCGCTTAAACCCGGGAGGCAGAGGTTGAGTGAACTAAGATCTTGCCATTGCATTCCAGCCTGGGTGATAGAGTAAGAGACTGTCTCAAAAAAAACAAAAGGTGCTGTTCTGACCACACCCTTTGATCTCCTGTTTAGAGAGGCCTTGAAGGTTGCTCTTCGGCTCCCCTCCTGCTGCCCCTCCCCTCTTTGCCACTCCCTGCCAAGCTCTGTGGCCTTTGGTTGTGACAGGGACTTCCCTATTGCCTACTATGATCAACTATTGTCTAGAAAGTTCTTCCTTACTTTAAGGTATCTCTGGGGCCTCGCCTGGGCCTGTTTATGATCTGGAATCTCCTTTCTCCAAACTTATCCAAAATGAGCTCTCCAAAGGCCTTTCCCTTGGGTACCACAGATTCTAGACAAGAAGGCTATGGAGGGCCCCCATTATAGCTGGAGCCTCCATACCCTGCCCAAAGCCACGACTTGAAGGGTGGAATTCCAGGCAGCACGGCTTGCCCCAGGGAGGCGAAGAGGCCAGGGGAATCTTCATAGGCCCTGGGATCATCCCAGCTAGGAGGCGGGCATGGTCATAACCCTAATCCAGGGACCTCAGCCTTCGTCCTGACTCTCATTGTATTCCCTCCTAGAGAGCCTGTTCCCAACTCTCTTAGAAAGCTTTAATGTCAGCACTTGCAGGGCCTTAGAAACTGTGCACGCTACCTCTTCATTTCGTACATGAGGAAACTGAGGCCCAGGGTGGGCACAAGGATGCCCAGTGAGTTAGTGATGGGCACCATTGTGACCCAGGTGTCTTGTCTCATAGGTCAGGGCACTTCCTGCTCCATCAGGCTCTTCTCCTCCACCCAGGGCCCCAGGCCCCCAAATCCCTGCCTTCTCCTTACCTAGAGTCCCGTATAGAGAAGCGGCTACAGACAGACATTCTCTCCCACTGAGGCTCCTGGAATGGTGGTGTCAGCCCCCAGGCAGCCCACTGCAGCTCCTCACCCCAGCCACCGCTCACATCACTTCTGCTTCCTGCCCCGCCTCCAGCTGTGGTCACAGGTCCCTTATGCTCTCCCCTCCCACCAGCACCCACCCTGTCCTCAACCCTCATCCGGCCCCCCTGACAGCCTTCAGGAAACGAGCAGGAGGGCCGGGGGGCTCATCTGCCAAGCAGAGCTGCTGGGGTTCAGGAACCCAGGGCACACAGGTGGAGGAGGACGGGGCGCTGAGGACTTGGAGAATCAGCCCTGGTGTTGACGCACAGGGCAGCAGGGCCATCTCCCTGCTTCGGACGCAGAGCATCACACGTGTGGGATGTAAGAGGCACCCAGAGGCGGGGCTGAGAGCGTGGGCCTTCGTACCAGGCCGCCGGGGCTTGGCCGGCTCGGTTATGCACCAGGAGGGTGGCCTGGTAGGGTTGTTCAGCCTTACTGTACCTCAGTTTCTTCACTGAAAAATTGGGATAGTAGTCATGTAGACCTTAGGGGTTGTTGTGAACTGTTTGGAACCATGCCTGGCCATTGGTGAGTGTCAGTGCGTGTGGCCATTCCCTCCTCCCTGAGCAGGGGAAGAGAGATGCTGCTCTGACCTTGCCATCCACTTCCTGCTCAGCCTACTTCTCAGCCCAGCCCAGCTCCGAACTCCAAGCATGTTCCCCAGGCAGGGGCTCCTGCCCCTTGCTTGTGAGGAGGGCCGGTGGTCTCCACGCTGGCCCCAGCCCTGCTGCGGTTGTGGGTGCTGGTGAGAGTGGTCTGGTGGGACTAGAGACCGTGCCTTTTGCACCCTTTGCCTTGCTTGAGGTCAGGGCGGGTGAGGTTTCCATGAGTGGAGTGACTCACTCACAGGACACTGGCTGGGGGGCAGAATCACATGGTTTCTGGGATGGGGGGCGGCTGGGTAAGGGGGGAGGGTATTCTTACAACTTGTTCTCATAACCGTGTATATGATGGAAAGAAGGAGCTGTAGGCTCCAGACCACGTGTGACACCATGTCTCATGGGTCACACCCTGGGGCTCATCCCTTGCGTTTATGACCCTGCTTGCGTCCCTGCTCTTACAGGAACAGGGGTTTATGCTGCCTTCTCGGAATCTGGCCCCATCTTTTCTCCGCAATGTCCTGTCCCTCTTCTAGAAATTGCAGCCTCTTAATCCCTTTCCAGCTTCCACCCATAGCATGACTTGGATGCTGAGGCTGTGAGGAGTTTCATTCCTGACCGCAATGGGAAAGCCAGTTTGAGGGACATAGAAATCCTGCAAAGTATCTGCAGGAAAAGAGAGGCAAGGTCTAAACAGGTTCTGATCCCGCTTCACCAGAAACTTACTGTATGCCTCATGGGGGTAGATAACAAACCCTTGTCCGAGCCTTAGTGTCCTCATCTACAAAATCAAAGAGAGGACTTTGGAATTCTAAAAATCCTTCCAGCTAGTGACAAAATATGCATTTGGCAGGTTTCAAGTGGCTTATGAAGTGGCTAATGCCCAAGAGATGCTGGTGGTTGTTAGGAGAGCCATTAAAGAGCCGAAATGACATTGAGGTTGGCGACTGTTTTTGGCTCACTTAACTGATGACGACTGGCCTCCTGTCGCTCTGAAACTATGCACTTGAAATGCACATTAAGCCCCAAGGTTCAACAAGTGCCTAATTTGTTCAATCACTAGACACCATGGTATATGATTTTCTTTTTTAACAACGTTATTGAGACGTAATTCACATACCTTATAATTCACCCATTTCAAGTATGTGATTTAATGGCTTTTAATATGTTCACAGAGTTGTATCGCCATTGCCACAATCAATTTTAGAACATCTTCATCACTCTCCAAAAAGAAAGCCTATACCCCCTGGGGGTCACTTCTCATTTGTTTGTTCGTTTGTTTTTTGAGATGAAGTCTTGATTTGTCACCCAGGCTGGAGTATAGTGGCATGATTTCAGCTCACTGCAACCTCTGCCTCCCAGGTTCAAGGGATTGTCCCACCTCAGCCTCCCCAGTAGCTGGAACTACAGGCATACACCACCACACCTGGCTATTTTTTTTTTTATTTTTTATTTTTGGTAGAGACAGGGTTTCACCATGATGGCCAGGCTGGTCTTGAACTCCTGACCTGCAAGTGATCCACCCACCTTGGCCTCCCAAAGTGCTGGGATTACAGGCATGAGCCACTGCGCCTGACCACTTCTCATTTATTCACGACATGAATCTACTTTATGCCTCTGTTAATTTTCACATTTTTGACAATTCATATAAAAGGAATCATAGGATTATATGGCCGTTTGTGTCTAGCTTGTTTCATTTAACATAATACTTTCAAGGTTCATCCATGTTGTAGCATGCATCAGTGCTTTAGTCTGTTTCAGGGCTGAATAATATTAGATTGTACGGACGTACCACAATTTGCTTACCCATTCATAGTTGATGGATGTTTGTGCTGTTTCTACTTTTTGGCTGTTATGAATAATGCTGTTATGAGCATTTGTGTACAGGTTACTGTGTGGACATATGTTTCCATTTCTCTTGGGGATATATCTAGGAGTGGAATTGCCGGGACACGTAGTAACTCTAGGTTTAACTTTTTGAGGAAGTGTTTTCTAACCTGATTGCATCATTTTGCATTTCTCTAGCAGTTTGTGAGAGTTCTAATTTCTCCTTTCCAAATCAAACCAAGGTTCCACTAGTTCCTTGCCAAACCTTGATTATAGCCAACCTAGTGGCTGTGAGGTTGTACCTCATTGTGGGTTTGACTTGGATCCCCCAGTGGCTAATGAGGTTGAGCATCTTTCCATGTGCTTAATGGCCATTTGTACATCTTCTTTGGAGAAATGTCTGTTCATGTCCTTTGCCCCTATTTTGAACTGGGTTGTCTTTTTATTGTTGAATTATAATAGCTCTGTCTACATTTTGGCATCTAGACCCTTACTAGTTATAGAATTTGCAAATATTTTCCCTTATTTTCGCAGTTGTCTTTCTTTTCACTTTCTTGAGGGTTCCCTTGAAGTATAAAAATGTTTTACTTTGACCAGGCATGGTGGGTCACACCTGTAATCCCAGCACTTTGGGAGGCCAAGGCAGGAGGATCGCTTAAGTCCAGGAATTCAAGATCAACATGGTCAATGTGGCAAAACACTGTCTCTACAAAAATTCAAAAATTAGCCAGGCATGGTGATATGTGCCTATAGTTCCAGCTATTTGGGAAACTGAGGTGGGAGGATTGCTTGAGCCCAGGAGTTCAAGAGCAGCCTGGGCAACATGGCAAGACCCTGTCTCTGAAAAAAAAAAAAAATTAGCTGGGAGTGGTGGCATATGCCTGTAGTCCAAGCTACTCAGGAGGTGGGAGGATTTCTTGAGCCTGGGAGGGCAAGACTGCAGTGAGCCAAGATCTCACCACTTCACTCTGGCCTAGGTGACAGATTGAGACACTGTCTAAAGCAAAAAAAAAAAAAGTTTTACTTTTGTTGGAGTCTAATTTATCTATTTTTTCTTTTGTTGCTTATACTTTTAATATCATATCTAAGAAGTTTCTGCCTAATCCAAGATTATGAATATTGATTCCTATGTTTTCTTCTAAGAGTTTTATACTTTTAACTCTCATATTTAGGTGCATTTTATGCATTTGGAGTTAATTTTTGTATATGGAAAGTGGCCCAACTTAATTATTTTTCACGTGGATGTCCTATGTGGTTTTTATTTATTTATTTTTTTTGAGACGGAGTTTCGCTCTTGTTACCCAGGCTGGAGTGCAATGGCGCGATCTCGGCTGACCACAACCTCCGCCTCCTGGGTTCAGGCAATTTTCCTGCCTCAGCCTCCTGAGTAGCTGGGGATTACAGGCACGTGCCACCATTCCCAGCTAATTTTTTGTATTTTTAGTAGAGACGGGGTTTCACCATGTTGACCGGGGTGGTCTCGATCTCTTGACCTCGTGATCCACCCGCCTCAGCCTCCCAAAGTGCTGGGATTACAGGCGCGAGCCACCGCGCCCGGCTTGATTTTTTTAGGTTATAAAATATCTACTCTAGATAGAACAGTTCCATAAATCTTGCTGTCTTGAAATGTTTGTGTCTCTCCAAGATTCACGTTGAAACTTAATCCTCAATGCAATAGTATTAAGAAGTGGGGCTTTTAGGAGGTAATTAGGTCATGAGGATTCTGCCTTCACGAATGGGATTAGTGCCCTTATAAAAGGGCTTGAGGGAGTCTATTGGGCCCTTTTGCCTTTCCACCCTTCTGCTGTGTGTGAGGACACAAGGTACCATCTGTGGAGTAGGGCAAGCCTTCACCAGACACTGAGTCTGCTGGTACCTTGATCTTAGACTTCCCAGCCTCCAGAACTGTGAGCAATAAAGTTCTACTACTTATAGATTACCCACTCTAAGGCCTTTTGCTATAGCCGCAGGAATGGATGAAGGCAGCACTCGACGTAGAATGCAGGAGGGAGATAGGGCATGATTGCATCTGCTGGTGTGCACGACCTACCACGTAAACTACAGCTGTGACCTGAAATCCAGTGAGCCCTTTAACAAAACGAGTGTTTCGATGGTAATTACTGTACATGCATTAAAGATCCAAAATGCAGTGACAGGTGTTGTTTTCTTCACTCTGCAACAATTCTTTAGGGCCTTTTCTCCACAAGTTTGTGAAACTTTGAGGTTCTTCTCCCTCAGCCCTCAACAGTGTTACCCACAGTTCTTGTTTTGCCCTTTCTCATAGAATGAGACGCAAGAACTGAAGAAATCTTTCCTCTTTTTCCATTCTGTGAAAGGCATTGTAGAAGATTGGCACGCTGTTGGTCTAATTGGGTAGATTTTAAACTACTGGGTCCGTGTCTTCAGCAGTTATACCTCTGTTTAGGTTTTCTGTTTTGTTTTCTGGTATCAGTTTTGGCAAGTTATTTTTTTCTAAATCCTTCACACTATAATTTCACACTTGTGGGCATGAAGTTGTTTACAAGGTTCTTTCTCTTAAAAACCAAATCTTTCTGAGTTGGTAGTGGTGCCCTATTTTGATTAAAGATTTTAAAAAGTATGGCTTTTCTCTTTTTCATGGATCAGTCTTGATAAAGATTTATACATAACATATTAATTTTTTTAAAGAACCCCACCCTTGGCTTTATTGATTTTTGCTATTGTATCGTTATTTTCCATTTTGTTAATTTCATTAAATTTTTTTTTTCACTTCCTTCCTTTTCCTTTTTCTTTCTTTTTTCTTTTTCTTTTTTTTGAGATGGAGTCTTGCACTGTCACTCTGTCTACAGTGCAATGGTGTGATCTCGGCTGACTTCAACCTCTGCTTCCCAGGATCAAGCGATTCTCCTGCCTCAGCCTCCCAAGTAGCTGGTACTACAGAAGTGCGCCACCATGGCTGGCTAATTTTTTGTATTTTTAGTAGAGATGGAGTTTTACTATGTTGGCCAGTCTGGTCTCAAACTCTTGACCTTGTGATCCATTGCCTCAGCCTCCCAAAGTGTGGAGATTACAGGTGTGAGCCACCATGCCTGGCCCCTTTTCTCTTTTCTTTCGGCTTCTTCTGTTGTTCTTTTTCTAACTTCTTGAGTTGAACCCTTAGCTCATTAATTTTCAGTCTTTCTTTTTCTTTATTTAGTAAGTAAATGTATCTTTAAGTAATCATTTAAGCCTCTACATTTCTAAGAATCTTAACTGTGTCTCTCAAGTTTTGGGATGTGGTATTTTCATAATTCCCTAGTTCAAAAATATTTTCTACATTTCCTTATAATTTCTTCTTCAGCTTGCAAGTTATTTAAAAGTGTGCTTTTCACATTTTAAATGCTATTTATGAATTTCTAACATAGTTGTATTGTAGTCAGAGGATGTTGTCTATGTGACATCCATTCTTTAAGGTTTGTTGACATTTGTCCGTGGTCTATCAAATGTTTAGTTTTGTAAATGTTCCTGTGTACTTGAGAAGAATATGTATTTGCCAATTTTTGGATGCAGGGTTCTGTGTTCAAATCTGTGGTCTTTTGAAACAGCCGTTACTGAGAGAATCATGTTGAAATCTTCTGCGATGAAGGTAGACTGTTTGGCTTCTCTCTGTACCTTTTGTTCTGCCGATTTTTGCTTTGTGTATTTGGAAGCTGCTTTGCTGAACAGAGGTTTAGTAGAGTGTTTTCTTCCATGACTGAACTCTTTATTATTATGTACTGGCTCTTTTTATCCCAAATAATGCTTTTTGCCTAAATGTCTATTTGGTCATGTCTTAATAGAGCTATTCCAACTTTCATTTTTTTTGCTATTGTACTTAATTGTGGGAAAATATATGTAACATGAAATTGACCATTTTAATCATTTTTAAATGTACCAGCTTTCTTTTGATTATTTCCCACCATGAATGTATTCTCTCTTACTTTCAAATTTCCTGTGCTCTGACGTTTTAGGTAGGCCTCTGGTTAACATAGTTAGTTTAGTTGGATTTTTTAATTTTTTGTCATCCAGCCTGAGGAACTATCTGTTTAACTGTGTGTTAAGCCCATGTATATTTATTGTGATTACTGTTCTAATAGAGTTTGTTTCCACCATCATGTTTTATATTTGTTCATTGTCTTGCTTTTTTCTGTGTCCTTCTTTCCTCCCTTCCTTCCTTCTTTTATATTGACTGAACTTAAAAAAAATTACATTCTTTACTCTCTACTAGTTTAACTCTTACACCTTCTATTTTTGATTATTTGGTGGTTACTCATTAAAATGCTAACATGCATTCTAAACAAAGTCTGAAATTCTTTACTACTTCCCTCCTTTCCAGGGATACAAAGATCTTAGAATGCTGCTAACTAAAATCACCTTTTGGCTGGGCATAGTGCCTCACGCCTGTAATCCCAGCACTTTGGGAGGCCAAGGAGGGTGGATTACCTGAGTTGAGGAATTCAGGACTAGTCTGTCCAATATGGTGAAACCCTGTCTCTACCCCATCTCAAAAAATAAATAAATAAACAAACAAACAAATAAATAAAATAATAAAATCACCTTTTGTATTCTGAAAGTGATTTTTGTCTAGTGTTTTAGTTCCATCTCATATTTCCTTTGCTAAATCATTTATTAGTACTATTACTTGATAGAATCAACTATTTACCTATGTTTACCAGTTTATTTGCTCATTTGTTCTTTGATCTAGCTTTCTTTGGGGATAACTTTTTTCTTTTAAGCACCCTTTAGAAATGCTTTCAGTGGGTCTCTCTGGTAGTGCATACTCTTCAATTTCTGCTTGTCTGAACCATCTATATCATTCTTGTTCTTGAATTATCATTTTAGCTGGTTGACCCTTTGAAGTTATTGCTGGGTGAATCCTCTCAGCAATTCTAAGTTATTATGCCACAGTTTCTGGCTTTTACTGTTGCTACTGTTTAATTGTCATTCTTCATAGAGAATTTGTCTTTTTTGTGAGGGAGGCTGTTTTTAAGATCTTTTTGGTTTTGCTTTTCTGAAATTTTACTATGAAGTACATATCTAGAGATGACTTCTTTAAATGTATTCTGTTTGGGATTTGTGGTGCTTCCTGAGTCTGAGGATTCACATATTTTAACATTCTGGAAAATATCTTGGCTGATATAGTGTCGTATATTCCATTTCCCTATTTGCTCTACCTTTTGCCCCCCCCCCCCCACTTTTTTTTCTGAGAAAGGATCTTGCTCTGTTGCCCAGGCTGGAGTGCAGTGGCACAATCTTGGCTCACTGAAACCTCTGCCTCCCAGGCTCAAGCAATCCTCCCACCTCAGCCTCCTGAGTAGCTGGGACTACAGGCACATGCCATTAGGCCTGTCTAACTTTTGTATTTTTAGTAGAGAAAGGGTTTTACCATATTGTCCAGGCTGGTCTTGAACTCCTGAGCTCAGATGATTTGCCTGCCTCGGCCTCCCAAAGTGCTGGGATTACAGGCATGAGTCACTGCACCCGTTTGCCTTTTTGAATGTCATTGGTTTTGATTAGTCCCCACCATGGATATATTCTCTCTTACTTTCAAATTCCCTGTCCTTTTCACTCTCTCTTCCATGCTACTTTTTTTCTTGTTTCCCACTTTTTGTCTTTCTGTACTGAGTTGCCATTATTTTTCTCCTGTTCTTTTCAATTCGTGAATTGTGGCTTCATTGTGTCTGATGTATGAGTAATTCATCCTTTGGGTTTTAAGATTAGGTAATACACTTACCAAGATACAAAAATCAAAGTGGTAGAGAAAGATATGCAGTGAATAATCCTTCTCTGGCTCTTCCCCCATTTGCTCCAGTCCAACTGACCTCCACAGGTGCCACAGTTTTTTTTTTTTTCCCTAATTTCTTTGGTGGACTTTCAGAGCAAATGTTAATATAAATATGTTGGAAACAGATGCTCGGCGCCACAAAGAAAAATCAGCACTGAGACAAAGGATCTCTCAGCAAGGCAATCTCAGAAAGTGTGCTCCTGTTAGCCATCTTGCCATGAGTGTACAATGAACAAAGGAAAAGTAGACATATTTATCCCTTGTGCATTTGGGGTCGTCCTTACTGCTGTGTTTGATCTCCATTGGTTGGAGCCAGACCTCAAAATCTAAAACTGAACATGATTGGCTAATAACTTAAAACTTCCTTGAATAGGTAAAGGCAGTGGAGAACAAAAGGAAAAAGAGGAAGAAGGGACAGAAAGTTGCTTGTAAAAGGACCTAGAAAAGTAATAACATAAATATCTTGGTTAAAGTACAAGGACATAGAATGTACTAGGTGCCTGTGAGCATGTCTAACAGCTACATAGGATAGGGCTTAACAAAGAGTTATTAAGAAAAAGCAAGAAGGCTTTGAAGAAAGTTTTTAAAACAAACTATTATTTCTAACACTTACAATTTATTTTTTAACAAGAAAGGAAACTTTGAAAAGGAACTTTACTACTTCCCACAAAATAGTTTTTAATTTTCCTCCTTTCTTATACAAAGGGAACCATAGTATACATCTTGCTGTGTACTTTGTCTTTATTTTTACTTAATGCAGTTTGGAAATCTTACCTTATAGCATGTAGTTTCCTCAATCTTTTATTTTTTTTTAAAAATTGTTGCATAGTATTTCATTCCATGGATGAACTGTAACTTAGTGGGACATTCTTTTAATGATGGCCATTTGGGTTATTTATAGTCTTTTGCTGTAATGGACAGTGTTGCAGTAAATAACCTTGTATACATCTCCTTTTGGACATGTGCAAGATATCTGTGTATAAATTTCCAGGAATTGAATTGCTGGATTAGAACTTTATGCATGTTTAATTTTGTAATAAATTTTCTATAAATAGCTTCCATAGAGATAGCACCAGTTTTCACTCTTACCAGCAATGCATAAGTGGCCTCTTTTCCATCGGTCTTACCTATGAAATATATAGTCAAACTTCTAGATTTTTGTTTAGTTAATTTTTGCATTTAATGATTTAATTTTTAGTATAATGTAAATGATTTATTTTACTAAATTTATAATTTTTTATAAATTTTTAATAAATTTATAAATTTTTAATTTATAATGTAAAATGATTTCATTTTAAGTGTAAACTGTCTGTTTCATTCTTTTTCCAAATTTTATGACTATAAAATTAACAAATTTTAAACATGCAAACATATTCATTTTGGGTTTTATATCTAGTCATGCCAACACATAAAGCCTCTGGTATAGCTCATTCTTTATCTTGTTATACAGCTGAATCTTCCTGCTTGGTGGATTGCTTTCTTGAGGGTTTTGCTTGAAATGTTAGATTGTGAGCTCATTCTTGGCTGCCCTTTACCTGTGGGAATCCTGCGAAGCTTAGGCTTGAGAACATTCCTCCAAAGTGGATTTGCATGTGCTTTGATGAGACACCTCCCAGTTTTCCTGACTCAGACCTATTTATGCTTATTTTTTGCCTTGGCATGTTCTGATTCACACAAGTGGCATATGGGAAGGTAGACCTATGGTTATGATATTTAAGGAGAGACCATCCTTCCACTCGGTTTTGAGACTGAACAAAACAAGTTTTTTTCTGGACTTGCTTTCCCAGTAAATAGGTCCTTTTTACAGCCTATCCTTTTATTGACATTATTAGCCCTTTGAGTATTTGTTTTGGTTTTTACGTGGAATGCTCTCAGCTTCAATTCCCCTATTCCACAACCCTGCCTGACCTTATTTCCTCTTGCAAATGTGGTCACTGTAGCCTGAGGCCCTGGCTTCCCAGCCAGGCCTATGTCCTCAGGGCTTCAGGGCTGCTTTACCTTCTAGTTTTTCCTTCTTTTTTTTTGGCTCCTTAGAATTTCTCTTACTTTTTTCCAATTTTGTTTATGCTTTTTGATATATGTATTATGTACATTTTTGATATATGTATTTAATTCAGTCTTTCTAGATAATGGAAGTATTGAGAAACCTTAAGTTTACCCTGCCATCCTGGCTCCCTTGTGGAGGACACCTTTTAGTTTGCAGTTAGTGGTAAGTGGGTAACAGCTGCCTACTTGGAATACTTTTGAGTTATGAGTAAATACAGAACACCTGTTTGTTAATAATAATCACCTGTTAAGAAAGACTAAATATATGAATCAGAATCTGCTCGGGGCCTTCAGCCTGGAATGCTGTCAGCCCCTGAGGATCTCAGCTCGGTAGGCTGCTGGCCCCCCAGATAGACCCACTTTGTTGTTCTATCTGGGTTGCCTGCCTCTCATTGCCTTCAGTGCCGCCTGGGTGAGGGTCTCCTGGTGGAGTTGGTACTTGGTACCAATACATCGCTTTGGAAAGAACTTTAACATCTCTGACAAAGGCTGCTGAACAGAGGCTGAAGAATGTTAACAGTCCCCTCCCTGTCTCCGATCCTGAGGCCATTCGTTCTCTTGGTGTGAAATCTCCCCTGGACTGTGACAGACCTGGACGCTGACTGCAGCCTTGCACATCATCCTGTTGGGGCTCGGGGGAGCAGGAACAGCTCAGTTATTGGAGACACAAGCTGAGGCGCCTCAGAACAGTCCTTATGTTTAATGAATTCATGAGCTTGTTTGAACAATTTTAATGTAGTCCAGATTACTAGCTTCCTTAGTTTCTTTAGGAGGGACCAAAAGACCTGGAGGGAAATGGAAAGAAATGGAAAACAAACAAAAAAAAAACAACAAAAAAAAACTTCTTAGTGGGTTTTGTAATTGAGAGCTTTTAAGGATGGCTACTAAGTAACATTTGGCCTTTATTCTTTCATTCAGTGAATTTTTTTTTCCTGCTTTAACATATTTTAAAATTGTTGTTGTTGCGAGGGCGTCTCATTGTCATCACCCAGGCTGGTCTCAAACTTCTGGGCTCCAGAGATCCTCCCACCTCAGTCTCCCAAGTAGCTGGGATTATAGGCACTAGCCACCATGCCCAGCTCCTAGCACAGAGATCTAAGCCCATGGTGGATAAGGGCTATGAACAAGCCTATGGTGGTTACAGATTCATACCAACAACATTTTCATATGAAATTGACCCAATTTAGGCAGCACAAAAAGAGGATTTCCAACAACTTTGATTTGAGGTTCACCCCTCATTTGCTTGAGGGGACCTGTCATAGCTGTTCAGAAATGGCAGCCCCCATCTTCCCATTTGGCTCCATGACCCCCCTCTTGATTTTGTCTGCCACAGACTTTACAGTTTGCAAAGTGTTTTGTGTATGTTATTTCATCTGCACCTAACAATGTTATGACATAGGCAGAATATTGTTATCCCTTTTATTTTTTTAAATGAAAAAACCAAGACCCAGCAAGAAGTACTTGCCTGACATTATACAACCAACAAGTGGCAGAGCAGGGAGCAGACCTAGGTTTTCTGACTTGAGGCCAGTGCTCTTGCAGGAGCCCAGCCCATACAGCTGTCTAGTAAATCCACATTCAAGTGAAATTCCAATGTCTGGAAAAATTAGATTTCTAACTCATCCCTGAGCTCCCAATTTTATGACATTTCTATTAAAGAACAGTAGGTCTGCTGTTTCTCTGTGAGAGCAGTGCCCTCAGATTATACAGTTTAAAAATTTGGTGTGAGTTTTCTGAATGTTTTGAGGGTCTGCCTACCATTTGGAATGGCCAGCCAGCCATGCTGAACCACGGCTGGGGTTTTCTGATGGATTACTAGTGGCCAAGGGCTTGTGAAAATGCATCTCACTGAGCACAAACCTGAAAGGAAAAAAAGAAGTTCTGAGTAAGAGTCTGACTAATGACGTCTTGGAAGAAACTGAACAGTGTCTGAGACTTTTTCATCTGCCTTTAGGTAGCAAAGTTTTTTTCTGAAGGCCCCATAGTCCCACACATTTGACCAGCACAGCATATGCGTGCATTCACCCACCATGCCACTCATGGATGGAATCTTTAATGAATGCATGCTATGCACCAGGTGCTAATGATCATAGAGAGGGCTACAAAGACACATAGAATAAGGCTCCATCCTTAAAGGAGCCTACTGTACATATACATTTTGGCACCATAATTGAACTTACAGTTCTGGGAGTCAGATTGCCTCATCAAAATTCCGGCTCTATCACTTTCAACTAACTTGAATACCTTGTATCCAAGTATCTATATCTTTAAACTGCAGTGTTCTCATCTGTAAAATAAGACCAACAATGGGACCCATCCAACTATGCTTTTAACTCAGAGCACTGCTGTGCAGATGAAATGAGGTAGCAATGTATTTAAAGAGCTTGGCACAGAATTAAAGATCAAAATAAAAGTGAGATCATTGACATAAAACCTTAAAGGTGGTTGGGATGTGTGGCTTAGCAATGAAGAGCTATCGCAGTTCAGAGGGGAGCAGTGGATTTGGGTCTCTATGATATCAGAACAAGATGCACTTGGAGGATTGGCAGGTGACAGAGAATACCGAGGAGCTGTGGCTCTGCATTGGCTGGTTTGCATTTAAAAGGCACCTTCCTGGCAGGGCCCTTTGCTGTCTTTTAGAATTGGCTAGCTAGTTGGAGAGGCAGTCTCTTCCAATTAGAAAGGGATTTTTATCTTTGTTTTTATTTTAAATTTGATTTTTAGGATGTCAAAATACTATAATATGCAGAAAAAATTAAACATTTACAATAAAGTTTATTTCTGGATTCTCATTTCATTTTTTATTTTATTACTCAGGCTGGAATGCAGTGTTGTGATCTCAGCTCACTGTAACCTCTGTCTCCCAGCTTCAAGTGATTCTTCTGCCTCAGCCTCCTGAGTAGCTGGGACTGCAGGAGTGTGCCATCACGCTCAGCCAATTTTCATATTTTTAGTAGAAATGGGGTTTCACCATTTTGGCCAGGCTGGTCTTGAACTCCTGACCTCAAGCGATCAGCTTGCCTGGTCTCCCAAAGTGCTGGGATTACAGACATGAACCAGGCCTGGCCTGGATTCTCATTTCTATCCCATTGATCTTTTTTTTTTTTTTTTGGTGGGGGGAGGATTACGTGAGCCCAGGAGTTCAAGTCCGGCCTACCTTTGAGAAAAAAAAAAAAAAAAAAAGCAAAACGACCCAGGCATCAGGTTTAGCAAGAAACACAGTGGAGACGTAATTTGTATATTCATCCATATTGGAGAGCAGGGCCAGATCATTAGAAGTGTCACTTGCTGAAGGATTCCTACGGGAAAATGTGTTCAAGGCTGGATGCTCACCCCTGGGACCAGGGGCTAGAGAGGTGTGTACAAAGAGAATTGAAGATAGAGTCCTGCTCCAGGAGGTCGAGGAGTAGCCCGGGAACCAGAAAACTCTCTCTCAAAGGGCAAGACCTCAAGCTATTAGGAGTCAGTCTGACTTCAATTCTGTAGTCAAGCTTTTCTTCTCACTGTATGTGCTCACTGCAGAACCAGCCCATCCATCCCTGTGGCTTCCATCACCATCCAGGGGCTGATAGCTCCCTGATCTCTTTCCAGACTGAAGTGATCAATGTGTGTTGGGTGTGGATTCCCATGGGTGAGTCCCAGAAACCTCAATACATATACCTATGAATAAGCAATACCTCAAGCTATGAATCAAAATCACTATTGAAAGAATCCCAAACGAATTCTTTCCTTTCACATCTGACTGTCTCTTCCCCATTTTCAGGGGATGACTCCCACCCACTCCCAATCACCAAGGCAAGAACCAATGAGAGTATCTCTATTTGCTCCTCTTCCTGATTGGCCTGCCCCCAGCAGCTAGATAATATAGGTGTTATCTAGTATATTCACCAAATTCTGGTTTGCGACGACTCTTTCCTAGACCTCTGCCTCCTGGGTCAGATCTCAATCTTTCTCATGCCCTGCTGCACAGCACCCTTGTGTGCTCAGACTCTTCCTTTGACCAACCACCTCCCATGCCCCCTATGACCTAAGGCATAAATCTGCAATTTGGAAAGGGCGCCAAGTAGGAACCAGGCATCTAAAAGATGGAGTGTCTCAGAACCAGGGAGCTGGCAGTGGGGGATGGGTACATAGTGTAGAAATGGGAGGATTAAAGATTCAATTTTATTTTCTTATTATTAATTTTTTGTGGCAGAGTCTCACTCTGTCACCCAGACTGGAGTGCAGTGGCATGATCACAGCTTACTGCAACCTCACCTCATGGGTTCAAGTGATTCTTGTGCCTCAGCTTCCTGAGTAGCTTGTGATTTCAGGTGTGCACCACCATGCCTGGCTAATTTTTGTACTTTTAGTAGAGATGGGGTTTCACCATGTTGCCCAGGCTGGTCTTGAACTCCTGGACTCAAGTGATCTGCCCACCTTGGCCTTCTAAAGTTCTGGGATTACAGGTGTGAGCCACCATGCCCGGCCTAAAGATCAAATTTTAAAATATTACTTTGAGCACTGACTGGAGGCAGACATTGTGTTAAGTACTCAATGTGCATTATTTCATCTAATCTTTACCAGGACCCTATATAAGGCCACACAGTAAGTGCAGAGATGGGATTTGAATACAGGTTGACAGAGTTCAGAACCCTTGCTCTTAACCACTAGGTGGCTTCCTTTGCCACCTAGAAATAGAACAGTTTGGGTTAAGTGCCAGGAATAATTCTTGCCTAATAGCCTCTGGTCACCTTTCCTCACCTTTTCCCACCTTTTCTGGTCCTGCTTCTCATTTTGTAGATGAGGAAAATGAAGCTATGAGAATAGCAAGCAGGAAGCAGAGCTGCACTGACACAGACTGACCCCAGGAGTTTCCTGGGAGAGGTGATTCTTTACGATGAATGGGGTACTGGCCAAGGAATCAGGAGACCTGGCTTCCAGGCTGGGTGCAATCATTTATGCATGAACCAGTGATGTTGTGGAAGTCTCCTGAGTGCCACTTCTCTATCCAGGCCCGAATTAGCCCTTTCTACTGCTAGGGCTGTAGTGAGGGTCCAGGTGCTCTAGGAGCTGGGAATCACCCTGTGTATGAATATAGGATCCAGAGCAAACTTTACAGAATTCTTACCGCTGTCCAGCACAGCTTCACTGAAAAGACTGAAAAGGAAGGATGGTTACCTTGAGTGCCCATAGTAAAGGCTAGACTTGTAGGTAGAAGAGAGTCCAACTTGAGCTTAGGGTAAGAAACAGGCTTTTTTTCTTTTTCTTTTCTTTTTTTTTTGAGACAGAGTCTCACTCTTGTAGCCTAGGCTGGAGTGCAATGGCACAATCTCAGCTCATTGCAACCTCCATCCCAGGTTCAAGCAATTCTCCTGCCTCAGCCTCCCTAGTAGCTGGGATTATAGGAATGTGCCACTGTGCCCAGCTAATTTTTGTATTTTTAGCAAAGACAGAGTTTTGCCATGTTGGCCAGGCTGGTCTCAAACTCCTGATGTCAGGTGATCCTCCCGCCTCGGCCTCCCAAAGTGCTGGGATTATAGGCATGAGCCACCTCACCCAGCCTATTATCTTGTTTTCCATGTGGCATATATGAACAAAATTTGCTTGTCAGTTGCATCATTCTTGCTATGAACTCTCATCATACCTTTCACATTTAAAAGCTATCAGACACAAATTAACCACAACCATTTTTTTTTTTTTTTTTTTTAAATAGGCTAGGTGTGGTGGCTCATGCCTGTAATCCCAGCACTTTGGGAGGCTGAGGTGGGTGGACCACTTGAGGTCAGGAGTTCGAGACCAGCCTGGCCAAAATGATGAAACCTTGTCTCTACCAAAACAATACAAAAATTCACTGGGCATGGTGGCGTGCTCCTGCTGTAGTCCCAGCTAGGCAGGAGGCTGAGATGGGAGGATTGCCTGAACTTGGGAGGCAGAGATTGCACCACTGCACTCTAGCCTGGGTGACAGAGACCCTGTCTCAAAAAAAAGAAAAAAAAAAAAGAAAAAAGTGAAAACAAATTGTTCCCCTCACTGGGGAGATGCAGACAGCTGCTGGCGCCTGTACACTGCGGAGAGGAGCAGGCAGGGGCGGAGCCTGTGCGCCTGTACACTGCGGAGAGGAGCAGGCAGGGGCGGAGCCTGTGCACTGGGGAAGAAACGGAGCCAGTCAGACCAGTGCATGCTGACGTTCTACTTTTCAGAGACTCTGCTTCTCACTATAAAGGAGAGTTCTGAGATTTTAGGCCCTTTAAATTTGCAAGCAGCTTTTTCTTTTCCTTTTGGTTTGGGGTAGAATTAGAAGGCAATTTATCTTTGGGGTAAATAAAAAGCTTTTGTTAAAAACAAAAACAAAAACATGGGGCTTTGGAGAAGCAGGGATACAGGCCAGATATCTATGACCTTGGGCTGGAGCCTCCATTTCCGCATCTGAAAACTGAGGTATTAATATCCACCTGCCCAGCAAATCAGAGGATCATTGTGAATGTGAAATGATCTAACAGGGCTGCTGGCATTATGACCATCTTCACCTTCTGCTCTTACCCTGGTGGCGAGGGCTCAGTCTGTGGTCACATGGCCCTCACCCTGCATTCTCTCTGCTTAGGGCTCTGCTGTCAGGTCTTTGTGATGGGAGCATGTTTGTGCACCTTATTGTCATGAACAGCATCTCTTCTGTCACCTGCATAGCTCTGTACAGTAGACAGAGGGCTTTCATGCTCTCTGTCTCACCGGATAGTCTCCGGTGTGGCCAGTTAGAAAGCCTGATGGAACTTGACAGATAACGGTGGACTACTGGGAACTGAATAAGGTAACACTCCCTTTGCATGTATCTGTACCATCAATCATGGATCTGATGGACCATTTGACGATGGAACTGGGACAGTACCACTATGTAGTGGGCTTGGCCTTATGTACGTGCCACTCCACATTAACCATATGCCCACATAACCAGGAGGATATGTGCTCTCAGATTTTGCAAGTACAAGGAGCCCTTTGGTGGTTTTACCCCTCGCAGTGACTATCCCTGGAGACAACGTTTTGTCAGCGTAAATATAGAAGCACAAGTTACTGCTCTCGCAGAGCACACTTCTCGGGCTCTCAGTTACATGTGAGTAGCCTTCCTCCTGTTAATGGATGAAGTTGATCAGATCAGAAAGGTGGTGTTGCAAAACCGAATGGCCTTAGACATAGTAACTGATGCCCAATGAGGCACCTGTGCCCTTTTAGGAACACAATGTTGTACCTTTATTCCTGACAGCACTTGACAGAACATAACAGTAGTCCTTCAAGGGGTCTCACAGGAGATCAAGGAGGCTGAGAGCCTTACTGACAACCCCCAGCAGAGATGGTGGGCATCCCTGTGCTCTGACCTATGCTGGGCCCTAATAGTCATAAGTAGCATAGCTGGGATCCTAGCAGTGAGCTGTTGCTCTCTGTATTGTTGTGGGTTGTGGATTCAGGGCTCCGCCTGGATACATGCCGTGCATGTATCCCTACCCGGAAGACACCCTTGGCCTGGGGGCTGGAGTGCAAGGGAAATGGCTGTGCTTTAGTCAGGAGTAGGCCGAGGTGGCCTTCTGGCACAGCCTGACTCAGCAGGTTTGGAGCGCAGGCACGCAACTACATGCGTTATATAACCATACCACGTGAAGTGCATTAGGTGACCAACCACTCACGTGAGCTTGTGCTTGGTTTGGAGCCACTATTGTCTGTAAAAGGTATAATTACCTGGCTGATGCTGTACATACAGCTCATGCCCAGAGAAAGAATAAAGCCATGTCAAAACTGCCTACGATTCCTTGAGTGTTTTTCCAGCTATCTGTCACCCACTCACTGACTCCCCTCAGACCTCAGTTGGGGTTAGAACCTAACAGGCATGTTTGCTAGAAGCCCCCTTATAAGTTTGGAGGTTTCTTCTGCTGTGTCTCTCAGCCGTGACACAAAACTGTAGTAGCATCCACATGGGCCTGCCTCCACATTGGCCCTGTGGGACTGAGATCATGAAGTTAACATGAAGATCTTGCTGCCTCCTGTCCCCTGAGCAACAGAGTCCTTGATCTCTGACCCAGGACTTTTGTGTCTTCTGCCAGGAAACTGGATTAGCCTAAAAATAGAGCAACATCTCACAGCCTTCATAGCTCTTTACAGTTTTGGCAATAAGAATGGGTGCTGATGGAGACATGGCTTTCTGGAAGGCCCCAGGGATCTGGTAATAAATGCTCTCACCCAAGTGGTAGGTGAGGGTTGTGGAGTAAGGATCCCCCACTTTTCTTATTAATGAGGCTCTCACTTTGCCCTGACGGCACTTTTTTTTTTTCTGCCTGTTGATCACTCTCCTACAAGCAGGAAGAGGAAGGGCCAAGGAGTCCCCAAAGCTGATAGAGAGCTCCAGGTGGGTCCAAACTGAGCCCAGCTGGCCACAGGGCTGCTAAAACCCAAAGCATGAAGGCATTGCCCCTCCCAGCAGATAGACTACCTGAACTTCCACTGCAGATGTTTCTTCAGACTGATAAACCTAATCTGTGTCTTGTGTTTGGCTTTCTGGACATTGACAATGGTGTACCTTTTGTTACAAAAGCTACTGATCAGGGATTGAATTTCTGACTCTTCCTCCCTCCCCACCTGCCCCATCTTAGTAAGAAGCATAAGTCATGGGGTGTGGCATCCTCCAAAGAGAGAGATCTCCTCCTCTCAGCTGCTCTCTAGGCACTGGGGCTGGGGTGGTGTGTGAACCTATTTTGAAAATTCAGTGGTCAGTCACTTCCGAGTAGGAGGAAACTTCCTCTTGGCTGGTTGGAGAGGACTCTGGGGAGTACATAGCTCAGGGGCCCTGATTTTGCATCTCATAACATGCAATCTAGAGTCCTTTTTTTAGCTCGTTTTGGATTTGGGCCTTCACACTGCACTTTACTTCTCTGGGCACTTGGCTGTCTTCATGACCTTGTTTTCCCGTGGCTCTCTGTAGCCGTCTACCCAAGGCCTCTGCTCAGCTCCACTGGCCTGAGGTGGCCATCTGCTGACTGAATCAGGGGCCCTGGGAGAATTCCTGACCTGGTTCCCACCCCACAAGCTCCCAGCTTCCCAGTGCTGACTTGGCTAATGATCTGAAGGCCTTGCCAAAAATCATATCCTGCAGGCCTGTGGAGCCATAAACATGGAGTGGCTGTACAGCCTGGCTGGGCTCGGCTACTCAGAGTTATAAACAGAACCACAGTGCCTGTGGTGGGTGGGTGACTAACGTGGCCACTTAGGGAGTCGTCATCAGCTGTTGGGTGAGGTGATGTGTATGGGTCTGCACTTACTTCTCAGGGTTCAACCTGGGAGGCTGATCTCCGTTCTCACCTTCTAGTCCGGGTGGCAGAGATTTCTACCTTAAGCACAGAACTTAATCACTGGCTCACTGTCTGTCCTGAGATATGGCTGTGCTACAGCCCAGCTCTCGGCACTGCGGCAGGCCCTGCACTCTGAGGAATGGTCATGAAGTGAATGATTTGGTGAGAAATGACATGCTGACAGTTTGCAGATGCTACAGGAGTGTGAGGAACATGGAGTGGGCTTTGGAGTCTGAAGAGCGACCTCCATGTCCCAACTCTGCCACTTACTAGTTGTGTGACTTCGGGCTGGTTATGTAACTTCTCTGGACCTCAGTTTGCCTTGTCTATGAAATGCAACACCTACCCCATGAGGTTAACATGAAAAAAGATAGTAGAATCCATTTTTATCTGACCTTGAGTCCTGAAAGAAGGAAGAGAAGTTAACCCTGGTTGGGTGACACTTCACTGTCCCGGGTGAAGCTCTTAGCAAACCCCTGTTGTTTTTGAGATGGAGTCTCGCTCCATTGCCCAGGCTTGAGTGCAGTGGCATAATCGTGGCTCACTGCAACCCCCGCTTTCTGGGTTCAAGTGATTCTTGTGCCTCAACCTCCCAAGCAACCGGGATTACAGGCGTTCACCACCACACCTGGCTAATTTTTGTATTTTTAGGAGAGACGGGGTTTTGCCATGTTGTCCAGGCTGCTCTCAAACTCCTGGCCTCAAGTGATCTGCCCTCATCAGCCTCCCAAAGTGCTGGGATTATAGGCGTGAGCCACTGCACCTGGCCAAGCACAGCCTTTTAACAGCAGCCTGCAAGACCCACACTTTGCTCCACAAACATATCAATATTACTATTATTATGTTGGTAGGAGGCATTGTCTCCCTGGGGACCTTTTTACTTAAGCCTGGATTCATAAACTATGGTAGTAATGGTCCTCGTGTTTGTGGTGGCGCATCCATACAGGTGTGCAGCAACCTCAGTGCTTGCCTCCTCAGAATACAAAGTTTGATTGAGGGGCATAAGTCAGAAGGAGAGACCGAGGCAAGTTTTGGAGCAGGAGTGAAAGTTTATTGAAAAGCTTTAGAGGCTGGGCATGGTGGCTCATGTCTGTAATCCCAGCATTTTGGGAGGCTGAGGTAGGTGGATCACTTGAGGTCAGGAGTTCAAGACTAGTCTGGCCAACATGGTAACACCACGTCTCTACTAAAAACACAAAAATTAGCCGGGCGTGGTGGCGGGTGCCTGTAATCCCAGCTACTTAGGAGGCTGAGGCAGGAGAATCACTTGAAACCGGGAGGCGGAGGTTGCAGTTAGAGACTGTGCCTGTGCACTCTAGCCTGGGCTGCAGAGTAAGACTCTGTTAAAAAAAAAAAAAAAAAAGCTTTAGAGCAGGAATGAAAGCAAGGTAAGTACACGTGGAAGAGGCCCAAGCAGGTGACTTGACGGACGAGGGCAGGACTCAACCTTTTGACTTGGGGTTTTATATGTTGGCATGCCTCTGGGGTCTTGTGTCCCTTCTCACTTGATTTTTTTTGAGACGGGGTTTTGCTCTTGTTGCCCAAGCTGGAGTGCAATGGTGAGATCTTGGCTCACCACAACCTCCACCCCCACTTCCCGGGTTCAAGCGATTCTCCTGCCTGCGACTCCCAAGTAGCTGTGATTACAGGCATGCACCATCACACCTGGCTAGTTTTGTATTTTTAGTAGAGATGGGGTTTCTCCATGTTGGTCAGGCTGGTCTCGAACTCCTGACCTCAGGTGATCCACTCTCCTCAGCCTCCCAAAGTGTTGGGATTACAGGTGTGAGCCACTGTGCCTGGCCTTCTCACTTGATTCTTCCCTTGGGATGAGCTGCCTGCATGCACGGTGGCCTGCTAGGCCTTGGGAGGGGAGCGTGCGCAGTGCGTTACTGGAGTTGTGAGCATGCTCACCCTAGGTGTTCTTCCCTTTACTGGTGGAATACTCCCAAAAGGTCATATACCAGTTCAACTCTGCCATTTCGTGTCTTAACGCACATGCTTGAGTCCACTTTCCCAGCTCCTGAGATCTTATCAGGAAACTGATGATCACTGGTTTCAGGTGTTTTCTGTCTATAAGGAGATTGCCTTTCCCTGGTGCTGGTTGCGACCTATTATTATTTTAGAAAGGCAGTGTGACAATTGCCTAACCATCACCTGATGATCGCCTGACTTTCCTGGTGTGGGTGCCCTCTCCTGCCCTGTTCATGTCTGACTAGTTACTCACTGTTACACTCTTGGGCACACTATTGGAGCTGGTGGGGTTTTCTTTGCAAATGTGACTGTGTCACTCACCCATAGCTTGGCCTGCCGGTCCCTGCACTAGTGTCAATGTAGATATTTTCTTTCCAAATTTTATCCCTAATCTACACACTTTTTGTGATGATGAGTTCAAATTCTTAGAGAAATTGCTTAGGCCCCTGGAGAGACTGCTCTCCCAGTGTGGAGGGCTGGGGCTGGGGTCACATGTTGATGTTATTCAATGTGACACATATTTATTGAGCACCTACTCAGTACCAATCCCTGGTGAGACAAAAGGTGAGTGAGGAATGGCCCCTGCTCTTGAGAAACGTATAATAAGTGCTTCAGTAAGAAGTGTGTGTCTTTCTCCAGACTATAGTGGCAATCTCCTAACACTGGAGTAAGCTTAAGAAATCATAAAGATTTCAATGTGTGCATTGACTCATAAATACTTTATAGGGCCTCTACTGTGTTCCAGGTTCTATGCTAAACAAGTAGGTACAGCTGAATTGAAGCTTTTATTCTGCAGTTATTAAGCCTGTGAATAATTTCAGCACAGGAAGCCTACTGTGCCTTTCAGCACAGTTGACTTAGGTCCAAGGTACAGATGTGGAACAGGAGAGAAAGTATTGAATGATTTGCTGGTGGGAGAGCAGGATGGTTCTGTGTCTGGGAGTGCTTCATGGAGGAAGTGGCTACTGAAAAAGGATTAGAAGGAAGACTCAGCTTGCCAGGTGGATGCAAGGGGAAAAGGCATCCTGGGCTGAGGAAACAGCCCGTGCAAAGGCCTGGGGGCTGAGTCATGGAACAGCAGGGCTCAGAGGCTCCACAGAAGTGATCTCATCCACCCACTCATAGTTCAGATGAGGCTGGGATGCGGAGAGTAGAAAGGACTGCCTAGAGCTACTCAGCCAGTAAACCACAGAGTTTTGACTGGAACCTGGCCTCCTATCGCCCAGTCACAGCTGGTGTTTTCTCCTGCTGGGTGAACGCTACACATCATACACAGTGCCATCTTTACCACTTGATGAATCACAAGCAGGTATACATTCAAGTCATCTGAATTTAGTTCTAAGTTTGCAAATGGAGAGTAGAGTGGAGGGCTGGCATTTATGGGGCTCTGCGCTGTGCTTTCCTTGAGTCCAGATATATAGTGGGTGCTCAGTAAGTGACTGTGCCCTCCTCCATGGCCAAATGTGGTGTTGGAGGCCAGTAAAAGCAGCTCCCTGTTCTAGAGGGACATATGGATGACAACTTTCAACTTAGGATGACTTGAAGCTGGGCTTATGAAGGCTCTGAGCCACTGGGCTTGGAAGGCAATAATTTCTGAGGCAGAGCATGAGTATCTCTGTGTCATCCAGTTTGAAAGGGGGCTGGTCATCCTGAAAATGAGCGAATGTCTGTTCACCTCTGACCCGGCTGCCCTTTGAGTGGGTATAGCGAATAAGGCCTTCTCAGCCATTCCAGGCTTTTAGTTTATGGCAGTAAGAAAAAGGCAGAAATGCCAATAATATACAGTCATATCTTATTTTATTGTACTTTGCTTAATTATGCTTTGCTGATACTGCATTTAAAAAAAAAACAAAGTGTTTGTGGCAATCCTACCTTGAGCAAGTCTATTGGTGCCATTTTTCCAACAGCATGTGCTCACTTTATGTCTCTGTGTCATATTTTGGTAATTCTTTTAATATTTCAGACTTTTTCATTATTAATATATCTGTTATGGTAATCTGTAACTATTGGTCTTTGATGTTACTATTGTAATTATTTTGGGGTGCCATGGACTGTGCCCCTAAGATGCAAATTTGATCAATAGATGTTATGTATGTTCTGACTGCTCCACTAGCTGGCCATTTCTTCATCTTTCCCTGTCTTTTGGCCTCCCTATTCTCCAAGACACAACAATTTGAAATTAGGCCAATTAATAACCCACAATTCCACCTTAAGTGTTCAAGTGAAAGGAAGAGTGGCATGTCTCTTGCTTGAAGTAAAAAGCTGGACATGATGAAGCTTAATGAGGAAGGCATATGGAAAGCAGAGAAAGGCTTGAAAGTGAGGCCTCTTGTACCAAACAGTTAGCCAAGTAACAAATGCAAAGGAAAAGTTCTTGAAAGAAATTAGAAGTGCTACTCCAGTGAACACAGGAATGATAAGAAAGTGAAGCAGCGTTGTTGCTGATATGGAGAAAGTTTGAGTGGTCTGGATAGAAGATCAAACTAACCACAACATTCCCTTAAGGCAAAGCCTAATCCAGAGCATGATCCTAATGCTCTTCAGTTCTATAAAGGCTGAGAGAGGTGAGGAAGCTGCAAAAGAGAAGTTGGGGCTGGGTATGGCTGCTCACACCTGTCATCCCAGAACTTTGGGAGACCAAGGCAGGTGGATCACTTAAGCCCAGGAGTTTCGAGATCAGCCTGGGTAACATGGCGAAATCTTCTCTCTACAAAAATAAATAAATAAATAAATAAATAAATAATTAGCTAGGTGTGGTAGTGCATACATATGGTCCCTGCTACTTGGGAGGCTGAGGTAGGAGAATCTCTTGAGACCAGGAGATGAAGGTTGCAGTGAGCCGTAATTGCACCCCTGCACTCCAGCCTGAATGACAAAGTGAGACCCTGACTCAAAAAAAAAAAAAAAAAAAGAAAAGAAAAGAAAAAATATTGGAAGTTAGCACAGAGGTTGATTTCTAAGGTTTAAGGAACGAGCTGTCTTTTTGATGTAAAACTGCAAGCAAAAAGTGCTGATGTAGAAGCTATAGCAAGTTGTCCAGAAGATCTAGCTAAGACCATGGATGAAGGTGGCTGCACTGAACAACAGATTTTCACTGGAGACAAAGCAGCCTTATATGGGAAGAAGATGCCATCTAGGACTTCCTAGATTAGCTAGAGAGGAGAAGTCAATTCCTGGCTTCAAAGCTTCAAAGGACAGGCTGACTCTCTTGTTAGGGGCTAATGTAGCTGGTGACTTTAAGTTGAAGCCGATGCTCAATGGCCATTCTGAAAATCTCAGGGCCCTTAAGAATTACTATAAATCTACTCTGCCTGTGCTCTGTAAGTGGAACAACAAAGCTTGGATGACAGCATGTCTGATTAGAGCATGGTTTACTGAATATTTTAAGTCCACTGTTGAGACCTACTGCTGAGAAAAAAAGATTCATTTGAAAATACTACTGCTCACTGACAATGCCCCTGGTTACTAAGAGTTCTGAAGGAGATGTACAAGGAGATGAATGTTGTTTTCATACCTATTAACACGTCATCCATTCTGCACCCATGGATCAAGGAGTAATTTTGACTTTCAAGTCTTATTACTTAAGAAATACATTTCATAAAGCGATAGCTGCCATAGAGAGTGATCCCTTTGATTCACCTGGACAAAGTAAGTTGAAAACATTTTGGGAAGGATTCATCATTAGAGATGCCATTAAGAATATTCATGACTCATGGAAGGAGGTAAAAATGTCAACATTAACAGGATTTTTTTTGGTTGCCCAGTGCATATAAAAGTTATGTTTATGCTATTATGTGTATAATAGCATTATGTCTAAAAAACAATATACGGACCTTAATTAAAAAATGCTTTATTGCTAAAAATGCTAATAATCATCTGAGCCTTCAGCAAGTCATAATCTTGCTCAAAGTCTAGAAGTCTGGAGTTTGGAAGAAGTTGATTGCAACCCTCATGAATGACTCTGAGGGATTCAACATTTCAGTGGAGGAAGTAACTGCAGATGTGGTGGAAATAGCAAGAGAACTAGAATTGGAAGTGCAGCCTGAAGATGTGATAAATTGCTGCCATCTCATCATCAGACTTGAATGAATGAGGGATTGCTTCTTATGGATGAGCAAAGAAAGTGGTTTCTTAACATAAAACCTACTCCTGCTGCTGATGAAGATGCTATGAATATTGTTGAAATCGCAACAAAGAATTTAGAATATTCCATACATGTAGTTGATAAAGCAGGGGCAGGGATTAAGAGGATTGATTCCAATCTTAAAATAAGTTCTACTATGGCTAAAATGCTATCAAATAGTATTGTGTGCTACAGAGATGTGTTTTGTGAAAAAAAAAAAAAAGTTAATTAATATGGCAAATTTCACTGTTGTTTTATTTCAAGAAATTGCTACAGCCACACTCCAGCCTTCAGCAACCACCACCCTGATCAGTCAGCAGCCATCAATATGGAGGCAAGACCCTCCACAGCAAAAAGATTATGACTTGCTGAAGGCTCAGATGATCATTAGCATTTTTAAGCAATATTTTAAAATTAAGGCATGTACATTGTTTTTAGATATAATGCTATTGTGCACATAATAGCATAAATATAACTTTTATGTGCATTGGGCAGCCAAAAAATTTGTGTGACTCACTTTTCTGCAATATTTGCTTTATTGTAGTGGTCTGGAACCAAACTCACAACATCCCCAAGGCATGTCTGTATGCTTTTTCTGCCCTCTTTCTTTTTTTGAGACAGAGTCTTTCTCTGTCACCCAGGCTTGAGTGCAGTGGTGTGATCTTGGCTAACTGCAACCTACACCTCCTGGGTTCAAGCAATCCTCTTGCCTCAACTTCCCTAGTAGCTGGGATTATAGGTGTGCGCCACCATGACTAGCTAATTTTTGTATTTTTAGTAGAGATGGGTTTCACCATGTTGTCCAGGCTGTTCTCAAACTCCTGACCTCAGGTGATCCACCTGCCTCGGCCTCCCAAAGTGCTGGGATTACAGGTGTGAGCCACCACACCCAGCCTGACCTTGATTTTTAAAGAGCCCCTGGATTTATGGCTGGTGTTGTGCCCTTTCTTGGCAAGAAATGGATATTCCTAATCTCATTTTCTGGATTTAGAAAGCTGAGGCTCAAAGAGGGTTATAGCCCAGGGTAACCTACTGGAGGAAAGTTGACTTGGGCAGAGGGAGAAAAATCAGCACCGCCGTATGTGGTTTCAGGGACTTGATTTCATCATTGGACTGCTAACCATTATGTTCAGAATATATGGAAATGAAATAGTATCCTATTTCTTTGTAAGCTAGGCCTTCACACAGGCTGTATAATGCATAAGAAATATAACATTTATTATATTTCTGAAATATATATAACTATATATTCTTAATTTATATTTTATATTGATATAGCTTATGTATATTATATACTTTATTATATTAAAATTTCAATATTTCATATTATGTATTACTACAGCAGTCCTTCCTTTTTTTTTTTTTTTGTTGAGATGAAGTCTCTCTGTGTCACCGAGGCTGGAGTGCAGTGGTGCGATCATGGCTCACTGCAGCTTCCATCTCCCGGGTTCCAGCAATTCTCCTGCCTCAGCCTCCCAAGTAGCTGGGATTACAGGAGCACATCACCACGGCCGGCTACTTTTCGTAGAGATGGGGTTTCGCCATGTTGGCCACACTGGTCTTGTACTCCTGATCTCAAGTAATCCCCCACCTCAGCCTCCCAAAGTGCTGGGATTACAGGTGTGAGCCACTGCGCCTGGCCTACAGTAGTACCTTCTTATCCACAGGATACGTGTTCTAAGACCCTCAGTGGATGCCTAAAACAGCAGATAGTACTGAACCTGATTGTAATTAATTGAAACACACTCCTGTTCATGTCTTCTGCCCACAAATGTAATGCCTTTTCAATCTTAACAAAGCAATTATGTACTGTGGCTGTGACTTTTGCAGTTTGAGATGTGACAGTAAAACTAGCATGAACTTCTTTTTCCTTCTTCACAATTTCAAAGACAGAAGATCTTAGTAATCTCCCTATACGATGTTTTTTTCTTTCCTTATTAAGTTGAAAACTTTCACCTTTTCAGTTAAAAGAAGCACGTGACAGCTTAGCTGGCACAGCTGCATTGTCAATAGCACTACTCTTGCATCTTGGGGCCATTACTGAGTAAAGTAAGAGTCACTTGAACACAATCAAGACTGCGTAGCTGATCTGATAACTCAGATGGTTACTGACTGACTGATGGGTGGGTGGTGTAGACAGCATGGGCATGCTGGACAAAGGGATCATTCACGTCCCAGGCAGGATGGATTGGGACAGTGTGAGATTTTGTCACACTACACTGAATGGCATGCAACTGAAAACATGAATTGCTTATTCCTGAAGTTTTCAATGTAATATTATTGGACTGTGATTGACCATGGGTGACTGAAACCACAGAAAGCAAAACCGTGGGTAAGGTGAAACTACTGTATCTAGAATAGTCTATGATATTATATATTAAATACATCAAAAATAATACATTTTCTATTATAATATGTTTTATAGTGTAAACCATTTTAAATTAGAGATTACCTATTGAAAATCTAAATATAAAATATAATATAAAGACACGTATTTAATGTGTATATAAAATGTTTCAAGAAGGCAGCGTGTAGTATGATAAACACCCTCCCACTTCCTCTGAACAGCTTCCCCCCTTGTCTCACCCCAGTCCACAACTGTGGTTGACTGTAACACCTCCATGTGAGTGAGAAATTTGAGTGCAGGTTTTACGTCTGTAGCTTTTTAAGTCCCAGAGCTGCTCCTGCCTCCTCACAGAATCCTCCAGTGGCTACTGAGAGCCCTCTGGATAGGCCAGACTCCCTCTCAGCGTCTTTCAAGGCTTGTGAGATTGGATCCCTGCCCACATCTCCCCACCAGCCTCTCAGGCTCTGGCCCCTATTTTGTTTGTTCCACCAGGCATGTGGCTATCTCTGTCTGGGATGTTCTCGCCTCCTCTTTCCCTTGCTCACTCCTAATTATCCTTCAGGCCTTGGCTGAAATGACACTTCCTCCAGGAAGCACTTTCTGACAGTTCCAACATGGCTGTGGCTGCTGCCCTCCAGCACCATGCCTGCTCCAGGCCCAGCATGTCAGCTCCCTCTCCCCCAGCGATTGACTGACCCCTTGTCTGTGACCCTCACTGTTTGGTGAGCTCTGGCACAGGGACTGGCCTGGTAGCATCACCTCTGCACCCCCTGTGTCCATCACCGAGCTTTTTTTTTTTTTTTTTTTTTTTTTTTTTTTTGAGACGTAGTCTCGCTCTGTCACCCAGGCTGGAGTGCAGTGGTGCAATCTCAGCTCATTGCAGCCTCAGCCTCCCAGGCTGAAGCGATTCTTCTGCCTCAGGCTCCCAAGTAGCTGGGACTATAGGAATATGCCACCATGCCCAGCTAAGTTTTTGTATTTTTAGTAGAGACAGGGTTTCACTGAGTTAGCCAGGATGGTCTCGATCTCCTGACCTCGTGATCTGCCCACGTCTGCCTCCCAAAGTGCTGGGATTACAGGTGTGAGACACCGCGCCTGGCCCATCACATAGCTTTTAACAAGTTGGCAGGCACGTCACCCCTACTTGTTACATGTTAAACTCGAGCTGGAAGGTGGCACAGGAGGTGTCCTGGGGGATGGGGGGCCCTGAATGGGTAGAGCCTGCTGAGGAAGGCTCCGCTAGTCCTAGCACTGGCCCAGTTGGTCCATTTGGAAAGACTGGAAACATCCTGGTTTCCCACGTAGTAACCGTTCGCTTCCTTTCCCTCTTTCTGATAGAAACCCGACTTTGCTCATCTTTCTGGCCTATAGTAGTCCCTTCGTATCCACAGGATATGGATAAGAAGGGTGACTCTTGAGGATGACTCTGCCACAGGGGGTCCCTGAAGTCTCACCTTATTCTTCAAAAGGGACACAGGAATGTGGGAAATTCTGTAGGACAAATGTTTTTGGTTTTCTCAACTAGAAAAAAAAAAAAAAAAAAAGAAGTCGGGGAAGGGAAGAGAGGGAAACTGTTTAGATGAGGAGTTAATAGACTTTTTTCTTCCAAATGCCAACCAGTAAATATTTCAGTCCTCATGGGTCATACTGTCTTGATAGCAACTGCTCAACTCCGCCTCTGCAGCAGGAATAAACCACAGAACACATAAACAAGCAGAGGTGGCTGCATCCCGTGAAGCTGATTTACAAAAACATGCGGTGGGCTCCCTGGGCCCTGAGTGTAGTTTGCCCACCTATGGTATAGATGAAAAGAGACTTCTGAGGTATATTAGGCCAATGAGATGTATGGACTTTGCTTGGATACTGACTTAGACAAACCAAGACTTTTATTTTTTTTTGAGACAGAATCTTGCTGTGTCATCCAGGTTGGAGTGCAGTGGTGGGATCTCCACTCATTGTAACCTCTGCTTTCCAGGTTCAAGCAATTCTCCTGCCTCAGTCTCCCAAGTAGGTGGAATTGCAGGGATGACAGGTATCCGCCAGCACATCTGGCTAATTTTGTATTTTTAGTAGAGACCATGTTGGCCAGGCTGGTTTTGAACTCTTGGTCTCAACCAATCCATCTGCCTCGGCCTCCCAAAGTGCTGGGATTACAGACGTGAACCACTGCACTTGGCCCAAACCAAGTCTTAAAAACCAAACAAGACAAAAATATTTGTGACAGTTGGGGAAATTTGAACAACAATCAGATGCAAGATGATTTTAAGGAATTATTGTTAATTTTGCTAGATGTGACAAAGACATGGTTTTCATTGTTGTTGATGTTGTTTTGATTTTATTTTTAAAGAAGAGAGAGTTTGTATCTGCTCCTGCTGATACTAAATGGGAGATAATGTAGGGGGTTTGCTTTAAAATAAGGTGAAACCCTGTCTCTACTAAAAATACAAAACTAGCTGGGAGTGATGGCACATACCTGTAATCCCAGCTACTTGGGAGGCTGAGGGCAAGAGAATGGCTTGAACCCAGGAGGTGGAGTTTGCAGTGAGCTGAGATTGCACCATTGCATTCCAGCATGGGTAACAGAGCAAGACTCTGTCAAAAAAAGAAAGAAAGAAAGAAAGAAGGAAAGAGAGAAAGAGAGAAAGAAGAAAGAAAGCAAGAAAGAAGGAAAGAAAGAAAGAAAGAAAGAAAAAATCTGTATAAGGAAAGGTAAAGAGGAGAGACAAGAAAGAACTCCCTCTTCTACTGCCTCTGGTCCCCATTGCATCTGGTGAATATGTGGTGCCTGCAGCTAATGCAGTCATTTTACAAGAGGGGATGAGCTTAAGGATGAGATGAATCTCCAAGCATGACAGAGTGGAAGAGGAAGGGACTGAGATGCTGGAAGATTCTGTCAGGCTGCCAAATGAACCAGGTCCAGAACTGGCCTGCTTCAGGATTCCTTTTTATATGAGATAATAAATTAATCCATAGTTAATGTGTTTCGTGACATGCAACCCAAAGTTCCCTAACTGGTCTAAAGAAAGGAACAGTATGGAGGTCTGGCCCCTCTTTGCTGCAGGATGTCACCCATGGCATTTAAGAGGATGTTAAGATTGGAAGAAAAGCTGGTAAGAAACGTTTCCTGGACAAATCTCTCTGAGTCCTTTCATTATACCACAGGGGCACCAGGAGATGGGGGAGATCACTGCTTTCTGCCTTACTCTCTGGAATCCCAGAGGGCCAATGTCAGGGGCCACACTGGACTTTGCTTAGGAGGAGGCTGATGTTGCAATCATAGACCTATACTTTTAGAAGAGGGAATGGCAGAAACAGAACTCCCAAAGGACAGCTGGCCTTTTCTGGAATCTTTCCTTACAAAGGCAAGGAGACCTCCTCTCCCTGCACTCCCCAACATGCAGTAACCACAACCACACAACGTCTACACACAGGGCACAAACAGCATTGTTTCTAACTGATCTCATGGTTCAGCCAGTCTCGGGGGCATCAGCTGTTCTGTAATGCATGACAAATCACTGTGGTTAACTTAACCCATCCTTGTCTCCTAGCTACGGTCATCAAACACTTGCCAAAAAATGTGCAGAGGGAATGCTGGGGAAACAAAGGAGAAGGGTGATGTGGAGAAGGTCACGAGGCACAGCCCCTCTCCCGCACATCTGGAGGCTTCTGGAGCTCTGCCCGGCTCCTGGAGGTTAGATGCAGCGCCAGCCCAGGCTTTGGAGACTGGGGATGGGAGATGGGGGTGGCAGCCTTGAATCAGGAGCAAGTCACAGATCCTCCGTTAGTGAGTTTGCTGTCGGTCTTCATTTGGCCCCTGTTTTTTTTTTTCTTTTCTGAGACTTGGTCTCACGCTGTCATCCAGGCGGGAGTACAGTGAAGTGATCATGGCTTACTGCAGTTTTGACCTCCTTGGGCTCAGGTGATCCTCTCACCTCAGCCTCCAAGTAGCTGGGACTACATGTACACCACCATGCCTGGCTAATTTTGTATTTTTTGTAAAGACAGAGTTTTTCCATGTTGCCCAGGAAAGTCTTGAACTCCTGGGTTCAAGTGATCCACTTGCCTTAGCTTCCCAAAGTGCTGGGATTAGAGGGGTGAGCCATTGCTCCCAGCCTGGCCCCAGTTTTCAAGGCTTTGTTTAGAACAGTGATTCTTAAATTTGAGTGTGCATCAGAGTTCCCTGGAGGACTGGTTAAAACAGATTGCCGGGCCCCTTCCCCAGAGTTTCTGGTTGAGTAGGTCTGGGGTGAGGCCTGAGAATGTGCATGTCTAACAAACTTCCAAGCGATGCTGATTCTGCTGTGCCAGGGTACGCAGATTTGAGAACCACTGGCTTAGAGCTGCTGTGCATGACTGTGGCTGTCAGGTAGCAGCAGGAAGACTGAAACTCCTCTTCCTCTTCCTTCCCTTTGTGCTGAGGTAGGAACTAACAATGAATGACCAATGCCATGGTCCTGGGCAGGGGGCGTCAATAGCACTGATGCTCTGTGATCACTGTGAATCAGGAACCAGGAGACGTGAGGTGTCATCCTGCCCCCAGTGATCTTTCTGTATGGTGCTGCAAAGTCACGCTTGCTCTCTGGGTCTCAGTTTGCCCCTCTGTACAACAGGCCAGTGGTGTTTTTCTGTATGTGTTGTCATTTCCACCACCACAATGTTTTATAAACTAAGGAGGCCAGGCGTGGTAGCTTACACCTGGTAATCCCAGCACTTTGAGAGGCTGAGGCAGGTGGATCACCTGAGGTCAGGAGTTCAAGACCAGCCTGACGAACATGGTGAAACCACATCTCTACTAAAAATATAAAAATTAGCCGGGTGTGGTGGCCCATGCCTGGAATCCCGGCTACTCGGGAGGCTGAGGCAGGAGAATCACCTGAACCCGGGAGGGAGAGGTTGCAGTGAGCTGAGCTTGTACCGTTGCACTCCAGCCTGGGCAACAAGAGCAAAATTCTGTCTCAAATAATAATAATAATAATAATAATAATAATAGTAATAAACAAGGAAAATAAAATGAACTAGGTAATCTCCAAGAAGGTGGAGGTGGGAGAATCTCTTGGCAGCGGCACCGTGTGTCTGGAAGCCTGGGAGCTAGAATCTGCCGTGGGTTTGAATACGGCTGTTATTTACCATGTGTGAGTGCTGTGAGCACTGGGGAAGCTGCCCAACCTGGCAGAGCCTTGACCTCCTCTTCTTTGGAAGTGGGGATGAGGATGCTGGCCTTGCAAGGTTGTTGTAGAGTGGAGGTAAATGTATAAAGGGCCTGGCCAACAAATATTAGGTATGATGGTTGTTTTTGTTATTTTTGATACCAGCAACTCAGAAAGGCAACTCGTCTCCTGCATCCGTGCCTGACTGTGAAGCCTGGTGATCTTTGTGTTGATGGCCACTCAGAACTTCCGAGCGCGTGTCTCAAGTATTCCCCTGGAATGATTATTCTGGGAAATGCTTGACTTCCCAAAATTTCCATGAACTGTTCCTTCTCCGACTTCCGTTCCTTTGATTATTAATTTAACTAATATTTGTTGAGGGCCTCCTGTGTGCCCAAAAGAGGGTAGCCACTGGGGATGCAATGAGGAGAGAACCCCAAATGTGGTTCCTGTTTCTTGTGAAGCTCACCGTCTGGGGGAAGCAGATGTTAATTTGTGAGTCACAGAGAATCAGGAGATGATAATCATGATGGCAGTTGATAATCACCATGTCAATGGCTGGAAGAAACCATGAAAAGACAAAAAGGAAGGTGGCAACTCTGGTTCCCAGAAGTGCTCCGCCCATTCCCAGAAAAGACATGAATATCCCTCCCCTTGTTTTTAATGCTCAACGTCTTCAGTCAAGATGCCCTATATTTATGACTTCCCGGCACTCACAAGCTGAGCAGTTGATTTGTGAGCCAAGCTCCCACTTCTCAATTCCACAGTCATCAAATGAAGCCCACACTGCTTGATGTCACTGTCAGTTTTGCACACTGACTCTATGGCACTGAACAGAGAAAGACCTCTTTGTTTTGAGAGGACCAGCTTTGTCAGGAACGGAGGCAGGAAGGTGGCCACAGGGAGTTTGATCTTTGTTCCAAGAGGAACCGAGACTTTGGAGGTTTAATAGCGGAGAGGGCCATGTGATGGCTCAAACATCTCCTCTGGGTGTAGTTGGAGGCGCGATTCCAGGGGCCAGAGAGGAGTGGGGATATCTGTCAGGACAAACGTACAGCAGTGTCCAGAGAAGGGCTGCTGGTGGCCTGGTGAGAGAGAGGGTTGCATTTGAAATGGAAAGAAGTTACTGTATTTGGAGGGTCAGTCAACTCCCCAGGACTTGGAGGGGATAGATGTGGTGGGTGAGAGGGATGACTAGGGTGGGCCGGCTGTCTGGTGCCCTAACTGGCTGTCCAGGGTGGATAGTGATGGCTTTCACTCAGCTAGGGTGGAACTCCTCCAGAGCATTTCAGAGCCCTGCTGGTCACTGGCCACACCAAGGATTAGAAGACAAGGACACTTTTTCTGTGTTTCAGGGTCCTCACCTCCTCCAGGTGTCGATAAAACAGGTAAACCCAGCACAGCAGCTGGTACTCAACAAGTGACAGCTGCTTGCTGGGCCCCTGCCTCCGGGTCAGTCTCGGGGAGCTATGGGCCTCTTGCTGCAGAGACTTGTCGCAAGCTGACACTCTTACTTCCTTGTGGGGACATCTGGGACTCTCTCTGAGGTGGGGATATTTTGTCCCAACCTTGCACCGCCTCACCTTTGTCTTGGAAGATAGAACAAGAAGGGAAGAGAGCTGGCGCTCAGCAGCGGTTGTGTGTTGACAGATGAGAGAGCAGGTGCCTTGGATCTGAAGCAGGGTGAATTGGCCCTCCTCGAAACTAGCTGTGACCAGAGGCCAGTCTCTTTTCCTCTTCAGACCTTAATTATCTAACTGTAAAACGGGGCGGGGGCACAGGACTGGAGACTGCCTCCAAACCCCAGCATTTTTGTCTATGCTCAAAGCAACATGGGTGGAGGCTGGGACCCCCCTCCTCCTCAGGGTCAAATCCTTGGCATTTCCCACGCCCCCGCCCACTTATTCCATCTGTTTCAAACTCTTGCCACAGTCACCTTTTGGGGATAGACATCTCTACTTTGTCTTTCTGGCCTACCGATCACAGGAGACTTCCATGGGCGCTAGACCAGCCTTTTCTCCTCCTGCCTGGGAAGCTCACTCATGGCGGGCTGCCCCTTCCTGCCTGTGCTAATGCCATTCCCAATCAGGAACATTTCTTCCTCTCGGTCTCCCCCGTGGAAGCCTCAGCTTGGATCTATGGCAGTGAAATCTTCCTCTAAGCCCCTCCTTTCCAGAGTCCCCAAGACTCCCTGGGGTCCCCTGGTGACTTTGCATGTTCTTCGAGAGCACATTTCTCTACTCCTTCCTTATCTGGTTTTCAGGCTTTCTCGTGCCCATCTCAGGTGTTTCAACTGGTTGCTGGCTTCAATCAGCCAGCACAGACTTTCTGCATCCCTCTGCCCCAGGGCCATGGACTGAAAGTGTTGTGTTAGGTGTTGGGGAGCCACTAGCCAGAGAAACACCCAAGCCATTCTCTCCTATGCAAAGTCTCAAGGCGAGACCCTGGAAAACCCAGACCTTGACTTCCTAGGAGGGTCCCTAGCTTGCATGTGGGGATTTCTTTGCTTTGGTCCTGTTCATCTCCAGATCTAGGGCCACCCTGCCCTCTCCCCACCTTCTGGCCCAGACTTTGAGCTATGCCCCCATATCCCCTCTTCCTAACAAAGGCTTCCTCAGTGGAAGAGAGCTTGGACACATAGTACTTGCCAATAAAAGCAACCATTGTAGCCCCAGGGAAGGGGGTGGAGGTAGAGAAACAGGGTGAGGTTTTGCTCTCTGCTTGCCAAGGCTGGCTCCAGGGAAGGCCCCAGCCCACAACTGGTGAGACAGGCCTCTGGGGTCCCAGTGTGGCCTGCCCCTCTTGACTTGCTCTCCTTGAGGCAGAAAGAAGGAGGTGGAATGGAGCTGGGGCCCCTGAGTTTTCCAGGGGAGTTTCTCTGAGATGGCCCCACAGCAGAAAAGGAGCAATCCTGATGCCATGACTTTTTTCTTCTGCCCCACAGGGTCCCCACTCTGCAGCTTGGAAAACTGAGACCCTGAGAAGGGAAGCAATTTTATCCTGAGATCATTCAGTGGGTTTGCAGAGGGCCAGATCTGAAAAGCTCCAACTTGGTCATCTTCTAGCATCTCCTCTCTCTCTCTCTCTCTCTCTCTCTCTCTCTCACACACACACACACACACACTCACACACACACACACACACACACACACACACACACACATTGACCTTCTCACTTTTTTGCTCCATCAGCCCTCACACATACAATGCTGTCTGGACCTGTCTGGACCTGTCTGGACCTTGATTTTGCATTTTTTTTTTTTTTTGAGACAGGGTATTGCTCTGTCACCCAGGCCGGAGTGCGGTGGCATGATCTCGGCTCATTGCAGCCTCAAACTCTCAGGCTCAAGCAACCCTTTTGCCTCAGCCTCCCAAAGTGCTGGGACTATAGCAGTGAGCCACTCTACCCAGTCAACAGGCATCTTAAAAGACCAGAAAGAGGAGAAAGAGGAATTCTTTTCTTCCCTAATTTAATATAGATCAATTTGGTTGTGCCATTTCCAAACATCTGGATGCTCTGATGTGGCTTAGAATGCTTGGAATATAATATACTTTAGCTTTCTGAACCTGCTTCTTAAATGCAGTGGTCCTCCAAAACTTTGGCATCATTTCCAAGATTCTTTATTCCATGGTTATTTAAAAAAATCTCCTTTCCCTAACTCCCACATATTGTTTGAAATATAGTTTATTTGCAAATTATTAGTTACATATTTACAGAGCAAAGCAAGAGCATGGATATTCTATTGGGTTGTTTGTGCCAACTCCTGACCTGGTCTCAACACCATTGCAAGACCAGTATCTGCTCTCTTCTCAGACTCTTGCTTCTTTCCACCTTGGGCTGCCGCAGTTGCTACTGGTGTCAGACATGGAAGCAGAGGGCAGTTATCACTTATTGAGCATCTGTTATGTGCTATAGCTAACACCCATTTCATAGATGAGGCAACTGAGGTTCAGAGCTAGGATTTCAATCAGGGCTGTCTGACTGTGAAGCCAGGATTCTCTCCTTACCGTCTCAGATCTGCTCTTGGCTAGGACACAGGTCAGTCGTGCACCCTGGGCTGGAGTCTGGAAAATGGGTAGATCCAAGGGGTCGATGGTTAGTGAGGTTATCAAGACCGTAGTGAAAGAAAGAGGGAGTCTCTCTCTACCGGGAAGCTCACTGTCCACCACACCCCCAAATGCAGCCGGACACCCCTTTGGCCTCCTGGCTCTGGAACAGAAACAGAGAGCTGGCACTGAGGCCATAGAAAGCGGATTCGGGCCGTCACTCCGGGGAGCCCAGGCGTCTGAGGGGACAATCGTCCCGTGCGCCAGGAGCCCCTGCTCCGGCTCCGCGTGGCACTTCCGATCCCCGGCCGCAGGCAGCTGCACTCCCCAGCCACGTGCCCCGCCCCCGGGAGCCGGGCGCCCCAGCTCCGACCCGCACCCGGCCCCGCCCCGCCGGGTGTGCCCACCCCCGGCCCGCCCCGCCGCCCCCTTGCCCGGCTCCCGCGGAGTCCCGGAGCGTCACTGCGCGGGCGGGCTGACCGACCCGCCGGCAGTTGGCACCGGGGGCGCTGGCGCGTCAGCGGCTCCGCTCTCCCGCCGGCAGCCTCGCGCGCCCGGAACCAGCGGTCCAGGCGGCGGCGCCGCGCGGGGGACCCGGAGCCCGCGAGAGGGAGGCTGCTAGGCAGGGAGGCGGCGGCGGCGGCGGCGGCGGGAGCCGTCCGGTGCTCCGACAGCCCGGGGCGCAGCCTAGCCTCACCGCCCTCAGATTGGGACTTGGCGCTCGGGCGCTCGCCCGGCCCGCGTCCCAGCGCGGCCACATGGCTCCACTCCGCGCTCTGCTGTCCTGCCTGTTGCCCTTGCACTGCGCGCTCTGCGCCGCCACGGGCAGCTGGACCCAAGGTGCGTGCGGGTTGGGCGCGCGGGGGCCTGTGGGGTCCGGGGTGCACGCGGTCAGGGTGGCCCAAGGCTGCCCCAGCCACCTGGGCAGGGTTCCAGTGGGTGGGAGGCAGTGTGCCCACTCCGGGCTGACCTGCTCTCTTTTCTTCCCCTGTGCCACGGCACTGTCCCGTGATTTCTCTCCCTCTCTGGCCCTAGAAGTAGACAGAGACCCCAGGAGAGAATCTGGGAGCATGGAGTCTCTTCTTAGGAGCCGAATATCTGTCTCTTTGTCTCTGTTTCTTCTCTCCTCCCCCCAATCTGTTCAATCTGTTTCCCTGTCCTGTATGTCTTTCTCGTTCAGTGTCTTCTCTGTCTCCAACTTGTGTGAACATGGGTGCAAGGTGTGTGTGTGTGTGTGAGAGAGAGAGAGAGAGAGAGAGAGAGAGAGAGAGAGAGAGACTTACATATCCAGAAGAAGGCTAACAGGTGATCGCTTCCTGCTGCAGAGCACGCGGGGTGTCATTTACACTCCTGCACAGAAACACACTCAAACACACTCACGTCCTTCCACTGCCCCCAACATAGCATTGTCAAATGCTGCAGACACAGTCCTCTCACGTACAGCCCAGATACACTCCAGTCCTGCCCTGCAGCATGGGTTACCCTCCTGGTGGCTCTGAACATGGGGAGGAGTCTCTGGTCATTTCCAGGCAGGGTGCCTGCTTGTCTTTGAGCCTTGTTCATGTGCCAGAGTGGATCCCCTCTTACAGCAGTCTTGGGGTCCTCTGCTATAATGGATGAAACTAGAGCTGTGGGCATGGGGGTATTTCAGGAAACACCATTTTCTGTGTTTTATCAGTGACTCAAACTGGGGAGACGAGAGGTAAAGTTGTGTGGAAATGAAAATTCCTCTCAAACTCGCATTCATGAATCACCAGGCCTGGAAGCCAGGGAGCTGTCATTCCTGCCCAGCCTGGCTGGGCTCAAGGAGTGCTGTGTGAGGATGGGCCTGCTGGCATGTGGCCCAGAGCGTGGGGCCATGACCTCACACTTAATTCAGCCCAAGTGGGCAGGTCACCCCCTGTGTCTCCTTTTATTTTTGAAGATCTATATTTATCCAGCTTGGGGCTGGGCCATACAGAAATCTTAGCAGCCACGGTGCTGCTTTAAGAAAATTTCTTTCTAACCTTGGAAAAATAGAAAACTGCGCATTCCCTCCCTCCCCTCTGCAGCCCCACCTTCTCCTTGACATGTGCCCACAGTCCCTTGGGTTTCTAGGTGTGTTTGTTTTGCCAGCTGCGTCCTCAGAAGCTCGGGGAGAGGGCTCTATCCCCGCCTGGGCTGGTGACTTCAGCACACTGGGGAGTTTGGGCAGATCTGGCTTTCCCTTTATTTGCCCTGTTGGCTTTTGGGGAATTTTAGGCCTTTTCTGGGCAGAGCAAGGTTGGAAGTCTTGTCGCTAGTGACAAGACTCTGTCTGGTAACATTTGTTTTCTTCCGCTAAGTTTAAAAAGGACCTGAGGGCTACAGGGAATGATATTCCCACAAAGTACTCAAACACCCTTTATCCAAGTGTAGGAGTCCTGGAGCTCAGGATGCAATGGATGGAAAATGGATGAACTTGAGCTAAGGGGCCCATCTAAGGGTGACACTCAGGGTTCCTATTTCTCATCTCTCCCTGCAGACTTCCCCTTACCTCTGCACCAACTGCATTGAAGTGACTCTTTGTTTACCTCCAACAGAACTGCACCTCTCTGGAAAGCTCAGTGACTATGGTGTGACAGTGCCCTGCAGCACAGACTTTCAGGGACGCTTCCTCTCCCACGTGGTGTCTGGCCCAGCAGCAGCCTCTGCAGAGAGCATGGTAGTGGACACGCCACCCACACTACCACGACGCTCCAGTCACCTCCGGGTGGCTCGCAGCCCACTGCACCCAGAAGGAGGGACCCTATGGCCTGGCAGGGCGGGGCGCCACACCCTCTACTTCAATGTCACTGTTTTCGGGAAGGAACTACACCTGCGCCTGCGGCCCAATCGGAGGTTGATAGTGCCAGGAGCCTCAGTGGAGTGGCAGGAGGATTTTCGGGAGCTGTTCCGGCAGCCCTTACGGCAGGAGTGTGTGTACACTGGAGGTGTCACTGGAATGCCTGGGGCAGCTGTTGCCATCAGCAACTGTGATGGATTGGTAAGGGATGAGACTTCCATTAAGCTGCATCCTTCCCCTCCCGTGCCCTGCTCACGTGGTTCTGAGATTGCTATGGGCATGTTTTGCTGTCTGGGCAAGGCAGGGGCTGTGCTGCCTTCTTGAGGGAGTACCGCCTGCCCCTGCAGGCCACCGGGTTCACGCTCTGCCAGGTGTGAAGTGGCTGAGTTGGGATGGTGCCTGTATCATGTTCACCCCTCGCCCCCCACGGACCCAGCTGGATCACAGGCTGTTTGGTTGGTGTCTCCAAGTACTGAGAAACACCGGGTTGAGGAAGCCAGGCTCTGGAGTCTGACTGCTGGGGTTGGAGTTGTGGCTGGGCCGCTGCCTGGCAGACGTGGCCCCTGCTCTCCTGGAGCTACCCCACTGGTGTTAATGATGTGGCCCACCTCCCTGGGCAGTGCACTGGGGGCTGCCCCTGCCTGGGTTCTGGCGTGGGCATAGTTAGTGATCACTATTATGTCCTGTAACATTGTAAGATCGTGTCTTTCCTCTTCTCCTCCCTGTCTCTCCTCCCAGAGCCAGCCTGCTCTTTCCCAGCTGCTCTATGCGGTTCCTCTCCTAGGACCCCCACTGCTTCCCAGAGGCTGGGAGTGCCTTTGCTAGTTGGCTCCACCTTGCAAGCCAGAAAACCACAGGATGGGCTCTCTTTCCCACCCCCACCTGGGGCTGGCTGTCATTCCGTCCTCTCGATGCTCCCCCTGTGTGGCAGGTCCTCGTGAGCTGGCACAGCAGCCTCAGGGTCCTGCTGGGTGGCTCTTCCCTGCCCCAGTGACCTCAGGTATGAGCTGATGGGTCCCAAGAAGGGGCCTGCTTGCCCCTCTGCCCTTCAGCTTTGAGACTCAACAAATTCGAAGTGGGGAGGGGTTGGGGTTCCCTCCTCACTTGTCACCATCGTCCCCTGTGTAGGAGATGTCTTATCTGCTGATTTCGCAGCTGCCACTATTTAGGCCAGTGCTTGCCACCTTTTATCATGATGAACCCCCTAATGCGTTAGATATTTCACCCTTAATCATCAGTCCACCCCACCACGAGTTTTTTTCTTTTAGAGGCGAATTCTCACTATGTTGCCCAGGCTGGAGTGCAGTGGCTATTCACAGGCATAAGCATAGGGTACTGCAGCCTCGAACTCCTGGCCTCCAGCGATCCTCCTGCCTCCATGTCCCAGGAGCTGGGGCTATAGGTGGATGTCACTGTGCCTGGCTTTCCTCATGCAATTTTAATACCACAGATGTACTGAATACCTCCTTATACACTGTATATCTATCTGTGCTTTATGTATTCAGAGGTGTAATTTTTTTGCCTTCCCCAGAATCATTTTCACCCCATTGAAGGTGATAGGGCCCTCATGGAGAGGGCTTATCTACACAGTAGTTGGTTCTCATCGTTAAGCAAGGGCTAGAATCCCCTGAGCACCTTGTCAGGGGCACAGAATGTGCCTCTTGGAGAAGGGACCAGGATCTGATCATTACCAAACTCTCCAGGTGATCTGATGCATGAGTTCCTGAGAACAGACTGAGAAAACAGATTGTCAGGTCAGCTGGGGGAGTCTAAGGCCTTTTCAGGTTTCCAGGGTGAGCCTCCGCCATCAACCCGCTCTGGCTCTGTGGCTCTGTGCCACTGGGGCCCTTGGTCACCCTGCTGGCTAGAGGTACGCCGTGGCCACAACTTTTGGTTGAAAATCCCAAGTGATGTTAGGAATCATCCAGGGATAATAATAAGTAACCCTGACCCCCTTTGCATCCTGAAACCCTCCCTTGTCATTGAACCAGCTCAGTAGCCCACAGACATGTATGTGCTTACTTACAAGTAGTGACTGACCACTAGGTGCCACAAGGATCAGGGCCACGAAGGACCCTGAGCCAGCACTCCTGAAGCATGATCACATGGCTGCATAGCATAGCATAGACGGTGACAAGCCACCATGCTCTGGTTTTGTGGGCTGGCTGATGGTGGGGGTAGGGCTGTTCAGTGGGCTTGGGGCTGGGCATTCCTCAGAGGGTGTTGCTGATTTTTGGTGGCCTCTGAGTAAGTTCTCATTAGCTGTGTGACCCTGGGCAAGTCACCCTCCATTTCTGAGCTTTATTCTTCTCATTTGTCCAAAGAGGGGCGCACTTGATGTTCCAGGGAAGATGGACATCGATTCTGTGTGACATTTGCTGAAGCCAGATCGGGTCTCAGAGGCTGTCCAGGCACAGGCTTCTGGAGGCTTGCGGTGTAGCTGTATAGTACTGAGGCTCCAGGAAGTGCCTGGCCTGGGTCCCTCTCTGCTTGGTGAGGGGCAGAAATGGACTTCACTGGGCTGAACTTCAGGCTGGATCGCAACACGTATCCTGACTGTTTCCAGAGGCCAATCCTGAAGTCTAGTATCTGGACGCCTCCCGCTCCAGGCCCTGGGAGTGGTACTCCCTGATTGCCTGTCCACTGGGGCTGCCAGCACAGAGGTCACTCCAGGCTGAGATTTCTTGACTTTCCGCCCACTCCAGGAAACGGCCCTGTGTCCCGTGACAGCAAGGGGCTGTGTCACAGTGATCCAGCAGAGCTCACCTCTGGAACTCAAAGGCCATGGTGTAGCATTTCTGATAAGACTGAACGCTGCATCTTTACGTGGTCTCTGGATTTTAATCCAACATTCTCTAACATCTGAAATGCCAAAGTCATTCATTTCAAAAAATACGTACTGAGTGCTGACCATGGACAAGGTCCCTGGGGAGATCATAAGAAAATGAAAGTGACACAGATAATGACAGCAACAATGAGTCCTTTCTGTGGCCAGACATGTATGTGCTTACTTAACTCCATCCATTTGTAGATGAGGAAACTGAGTCATAGGCAGAGATATGAAGATAATACAGATAGCTTCCATTAGCATGGGACTTTATCGTTTATGAAGCTCTTTTGCTTCCTTCAATCTTGTGAAGTGTGTGTGCAGATATTGTTATTACTCCTGCTTTGCAGAGAGTCAGGTCCCTGTCCTCGAGGAATGTGGGTGCCATGCAGGGGGGAACCCACAAGTAGTTTTAGCATTCACTTGGTTTTCTAGAATACCGTGGGGATGGGTACTCAGTAAATGGGAGTGATTGTTTTCTTCGATGTCAGTGAAAGTGACATTTGAACTAGATCTTGAAGGATGAGTAGAAGTTTTCTGGGGCCAGAGGGTGGGGAGGGCCTTCTGGGCAGAGGGAAGAGCTTGAGCAGGCTGGTGATAGTTGGACAGAGGAAGGCGCACCATGCCAGGTGGGGCTGTGGAGTGGAACTAAAGACACGCTGGGCAGGGGGGGGCTTGGTCTGACCTGGAAGGAAGGGCAGGATGGAAGAGAGGGTCTGGGGCAGGGATGGGGCTGCCTGCTCTCTGGAAGAGGCTGGGCTGGGAGTTGAGATGTGGCTGTATGACTCTGAGCAAGTTGCCCGCTTCTGTGGGCCTCAGTTGCCTCCTGGGTGTGTTGAGAAAGCTGGAATGGGTAAGCTCAGACCCCTTCCAGCTCTGGCACTGGTGCTTTGTGGCATGGGGCTGACCTTGTTGGAGTTTGGAGCCAGGCCCCTGTAAACCTGTAGTTGACAGCTCCCTCCTACGTTGCGGTCATGCCTCACACTGGGGTATGGGATATTTTACTTCCCAGCCACTGTCCTGGAGGGCCTTGTGTGTGTCCTAGCTGTGGGAGGGGAAAGAGAAAGATCCAGGAATGGAAAGGCAGGACCCTTGCCCTGGAGGAGTTCGTAGGCTAATGGGGACCCAGACATAAAAGCAAACCTGAGAACCCTGTGAGAGGCAGCAGGAAAAGGACCAATTTAGTTTGGTTAGGGCATCTAGGAAGGCTCCCCAGAGGAGGTGGCATTTGTTCAAGACTGTTCAGACATTATAAACTTGAAAGATAGTGCCAGTCCCCTGACCAGCAGAGAGAATGACTGACCCAGCCAGTCTTGAGGATGTTCAGGGGCAGGGAATAAGGGGTGTGGGGGTGGGGCCTGGTCCTGCCTGCAAAGTGTTTCCTCTGGGGTCGGGGGCAGCTAGCCTGGGATGCTGTTAGACCTAAGGGTCCCAGACTGGGAGTGTGTCCAGGTGTCAGCAGTGACCTGATGGGCTACTCTTCAGAGCGACTAACACTCTGTAGCTGGGAGGAACATGGGCTGGGGACCAGTTATTTTTGGATCCTGGAGACGTTGTGGGGTACAAGGATGGGGCCAGCAGATTGGGGTCCCTGCTTCTCAGTGGGGCTGCATGCTCACTGTACCCTTCTAGAATCCGGGCCCCCAGCCCCCTGGAGGGTTGCTTCTCCTATAGCCATCTCTGCCTCCCCAGGCCCTGGGCCCTGGTAACCCGCACTGGGGACGGGGGCTTGGCGGCACTGCGTTTCCCCCTGTACCTTCAGTGCCTCTGTGAGTCAGGGCCTGGCGCGGAAGCAGCCACACGTGTAAGATTTGTCACCATCTGGTTCTGTTCTCCACTCTCTGCAGATCTTGCATTTTTCACGGGTTATACGGAGTAGACCCTGGCAGGTGGTTTTGGGAGGGGCAGGGGAGGCTGCCTCCCAGCTGGAATGCTCACCACTGAACAAGTCACGGAAGCTCTTGGAGCACCTCCCTTTTGTCTTTGAAATGGGACTACAATGTGGGGTAGGGCTGGGGAGTTGAGAACTTCAGGGTAAGGGGCTTCTTTATGGGAGGCTGAAAATGTTCTAAAATTGTGGCCGTGGTTACGCAATTATGTGAATATACTAAAAATAATTATATTATGCACTTTAAGTAGGCGAATTATACGGTATGTCACATCTCAATAAACCTGTTACCCAAAGCACCTGGCCTATGGAAGGGCCCCATCGCAGGTGGTGGTCGTAATTCCAAGGAGATAGTCTAGGCTGGGGGAAAGAGCAGGATGCGTTCACTCTGGTACAGACCAGCTGTGGGATCTTGAGCGCGTCTTGGTCGCCCTGTGCTTAGATGCCTCATCTGTGGGGAGGGCAGAGGAGCAGCTGTCTATGGGGTTGTTCAGAGGATTAAATGAGATAAGGCAAAGTGCAGGACCTGGTTTATAACAGGGCCTTAAAAAAATGGAGATTATTCAGTGATAATCACTGAAATGATCTTGATTACTTTTTTTCCTTTTTTGAGCCCATGCCTGGGCTGGAGTGCAGTGGCATGATCTCAGCTCACTGCAACCTCCACCTCCTGGATTCAAGTGATTCTCTTGTCTCAGCCTCCTGAGTAGCTGGGCATACACCACCGCGCCCAGCTAATTTTTGTATTTTTAATAGAGTCAGAGTTTCACCATGTTGGCCACACTGGTCTTGAACTCCTGTTCTCAGCCTTAGTTGATCCACCTGCTTCGGCCTCCCAAAGTGCTGGGATTACAGACGTGAGCCACCACACTCAGCCAATCATGATTACTTTTTAACAGTAATGATCAATAATGATAAATATTACAAATATCATCAAAGTCCCTTTATTGCAATGGTATATAGATCATTAGTGTTGTCTGACTGGCCCTTGTCCAGGTCCTGGGGATGCAGGGATGAAACTCCACCCTCTGCCCCGTACTCCAGAAGCCCACGGTTTAAAGGGGAGGCTGAACTGCACAGTAGACAGTAAAAAGCAACACAGGCCACAGTAAGCTTCAGTGATTTGTGGGGATACAGAGAAGCATAGTGCACACTATGGGTGGCTTGGAGGTGAGTACTGAGAAGGAGGGGTGATCAGGGAATGCTTCCAGGGTAGGGGGCATTTGGGCTGGGTTTTAAAGGATCAGTAGGAGTTTTCAAAGCCACAGAGTGGGAACTGTATTCATTCTGTAGGGAAGGAAATCCTGGGTCTCTGCAGGATTCAGGAAATGGCAAGTCATTCCAGCTCTCCATGGGAGAGAGGGAATGGTGAAAATGCAATTGGAAAACGTCTGCCTCAACACGGAGCTTGGCCTTACCCCTGGTGTCACGGGGAGCCACAGAGGTTTTTAAACAGGAGTCACATTAGTGTTTGGGAAAGACATCCTTCCAGCTTGATGCTGGTGCACAGCAGATTTGTCTGCGGCTCGTTTGCCTCCAGTGCCAAACAACTGTCTTTGCCCCAGGGGCTGCTCTTGGCTGGCTAGATGAGTGAGTAGGTGTCCTGGTGGTTCCTTGGGAAGCCCTGGGTCAGCTCCATATTCCACCCTGTTTTGGGGGTGTGCAGTGTGGAGGCTTGGCATCTCCCCTGTGACCGACCCCTCCCAGACACCCCGTTGGCTTGTCCCCTTACATCTTGACCTGCAGGCCTCCTGCCCTCACACATGTGTGTCTAGAGACCCTGGGAAGGGCAGGGGGCACCAGAGCCTTGTGTCTGGCCCCACGTTGGTAGTCCTTGCTGCCGTGCAGAGCTGCCTCTCCAGCCTCGGGGGCTCCAGCTCGCAGGCCGCTGTCCCCGCCCCTGCCCCATCCGGGCCGGCCTGCTCTTGCCTCACTTTCCAGCACCCTGCCTTTGCTGTGCTGTTCACACCTTCCCGGTCCCCTCACTTGATGTATCTCCCATTTCAACTACCAGTTCCTAGAAATCAGAGACTGTCTTAACCTGTGCATTTCCTTGAGCATTGAGCACAAGGCTGGGCCCCTGGGTTGGAGGAGCAGGAGGTGAAATTTCAGATGCACCAGGAGGAAGTAGGTAACAGAAGAAAGAGAAGAGGACTGGGTAGTCATAGAGATGGTGGGATTGTGGCAAACGGGAGAGGACCCGCCCCCTCCAGCGCCACTCTGGTCTTGTAAGAGCTTTGAGTATTTTAGGAGAAATGGGAAATATGGATTTTTAGGTAGTGTTCTACTTCGTAAGCCGTTGTATGAACCAAACCCGGCGAGGCTGTTAGCTGGAGGCCTTGTGTTGCTTGTAAGCTCAGCTTCATGTGCTGGGGGTGAGTGTGACTCTGGAACCAGACCGCCTGAGTTGAAATATCAGCTCTGCCTCTTACACGCCATGACCCTGAGCAGTTACCTCACCTCTGTGTGGCTCAGTTTCCCCATCTGTAAAATGGGGATAATAGTAATCACTTCATAGAGTTGTGTATGTAAAGGGCTGAGCGCAGTCCCTGGTCACTCAGCTGTTGCTGTTAAATGGTATGGATTACTGGTTGGTTGAGTCTACCAGGCCTGAGAGGGTGGCAGCAGGGAAGAAGTAGTCAAGAGCACCCCACTTTTCTGGCTGCCATTCCCACTGGGCCTTCAGTGGGGCATACAGAGCCTGTGCTGATCCCGGCCTCCCTCAGGCCCCCGTTAGTTTTCTCAGGGTGCACCTCGCTTCTCCCTCAGTTTGCTGCTGGCCCTGAACATTCCCGCCTGTGTTTCCTAGAGGCACAGGGCAGAGCGTGGTGACCTGTGTGTCCCCATGACCCAGCACCGGGCCTGCTGGAGAACCATCTGGGTGAGGAGGCATAAACTCTTGTTTTTGTGTCTTTAACCCCCGTTAGATGAGGGGGCAGCACCTCTGTCATCCTCTCCGTGGCTGTCCAGCCACCTGTTCCTAGGCCAGAGGTGACCACTGAGGTGTGCACACTGCCATCTGCCCTCCTGTGCCCTGGCTGGCCCTGCAGGCCTGCTGTGGCATGCTGTCCCTGGGCCTCAGAATCCCCCCCACCAAAGGTGCTCACGCAGTCACTCCCGTGGGCCGAGGGGGTGTGCAGGGGAAACCCGTTTTCCTCCCTGCCCTTAGCACTCCCTTTACGAGCAAGTCTGTTTTGAGGGTGCACACCCTCTCTGAGAGTGCGAGATGGTTTCTCATGTGTGCTACTTAGATTACCGGGTTTCCTGGGAAATACTGGCTTCCTTTTGGCAATTCGTGTTTGCAGCGCACAAACAAGAAAGGGACTCTTTGGAGAGAATGGGGGATTTCTCCTGACCCACCTGCCGGGGTGATTGCGGGTCTTCAGTGTGGAAAGAGGAAGTTGCTGCTTCCTGATTGTGGCAATGTGAGGGCCTGGGGACACAGAGGGGCTGTGGCCCTCATGGAAGTGTCTTGACCCCAGCCACATCCCAGGAGGTGGGCAGCACAGGCTCCACTGGGGAAATAGGCAGGGTGGGGAAACTGAGTGACTATCAGTTCTCGCTCTTGCGTAACAAACCAGTCTAAAACTTGGAACTGAAAATAACATCGTGTCCTTCCTCACAACTCTATAGGTTGGCTGGGCAGTTCCTCCCCCGCCTGCTCCTGGCCTGCTCACATGGTTGTGTTCTGCTGGAGGGTGGACTGGGCTGGAGGGTGGACTGGGCTGGAGGGTGGACTGGGCTGGAAGGTGGACTGGGCTAGAGGGTGGACTGGGCTGGAGGGTGGACTGGGCTGGAGGGTGGACTGGGCTGGAGCGTGGACTGAGGTGGAGGGTGGACTGGGCTGGAAGGTGGACTGGGCGGGAGGGTGGACTGAGGTGGAGGGTAGACTGGGCTGGAGGGTGGACTGGGCTGGAAGGTGGACTGGGCTGGAAGGTGGACTGGGCTAGAGGGTGGACTGGGCTGGAGGGTGGACTGGGCTGGAAGGTGGATTGGGCTGGAGGGCGGACTGGGCTGGAGGGTGGACTGAGGTGGAGGGTGGACTGGGCTGGAGGGCCCAAGTGGCCTCTTTTGCATGATCAGCATGGTGCTGGCTATGGGCCGGGTGGCCTCAGTTCCCTCGGTGGCCAGTCATCCTCCAGTCGGCAATCTCAGGGTAGCATTTCACGAGGGGAAGGTGGAAGCTGGAAGACCCCTTGAGGCCTAGCCTTGGAAGTTGCATGTGTTAGTTTGTTCTTGCACTGCTGTAAAGAAGTAACGGAGGCTGGGTAATTTAGAAAGGAAAAAGGTTTAATCAGCTCACAGTTCTGCAGGCTGTGCAGGAAGCATGGCGGCTTCCGCTACCGGGGAGGCCTCAGGAAGCTTCCAATCATGGTGGAAGGCAAAAGGGAGCTCACATGTGGGGAGCAGGAGCAAGAGAGAGAGGAGGGGGTTGCTACACACTTTTAAACAACCAGATCTCACTCACTGTCACAAGATCAGCACCAGGAGGACGGTGCTAAACCATTCATGGGAAACTGCTTCTGTGACTCAGTCACCCCCAGTAGGCCCCACCTCCAACATTAGGGACTGCAGTTTGAAATGAGATTTGGTGGGGACACAGATCCAAACCATATCATGGCATAAGGTCCCTTCTGCACATTCTGCTGGTCAAAGTGAGCCATAAAGCTGGACAGAAGTATCCCAGAGTGGGGAAATGGACTCTTCCTCTTGAGGGACAAAGTGGCAAAGTCTCATTGTAAAGAGACCATGCACAGAAACAAGAGGATCCGTTGCAGCCATCTTTGCAAACATTCTTCTGTATTGCCCCTAGGCAAGTGATTTGACATATCTGAGCCTCAGTTTATACATCTGTAAAGTGGGTGTCCCTACCTCGTAGTTCTGCAGCTTGTAAATTACGCACTTAAAGTACTACCACAGTGCCCTGAACAATAAAAGTTAGCATTTCTTCTTCTTGCTGATGTCTTAGATTGTATAAGGAAACTGAGGCAGGATCCACAACAGGTTTATCTCCAGCCCTCTGGGGGCCCATGCCAGGGCTCTTCCCCCCTGCTTTCCAGAGGCCCCGCCTGTCTGGGCCGCCGTCTGTCTGAGTGGAGGCCCAGGGCCTGGGTCCTGGGTCCTGGGTGGTTTTCCAGTCCTCTAGCCAGTCTGATCTTGCAGTCTTACCTCCCTTGTCTCCTGATGGCCATGCCTGACTGTCTGCCTTGGATTAATAACTTATTTATGATATGGAATAAAAGCCAGACATCACCTCACTGCAGCTCCTCCAGAGCAGAGCCGGCCTCCCATTCCAGCGAGGGCTGGTTTTGTTTTTCTTCCTCTAAGTCTTCAGGCACTGGCTGGAGGGAGGGTGGCCTGGGGCTCAGCCGGCTGGTAAGAGTGATGGGGGCTGTGCTTGCCTCTCCCTCTGCCTCCCAGCCCCAGGGTGGTACAGGCCCAGGGTGGGCTCTCAGTGAGGGCCCAGGAGATTCCACGTTCCCAGGCACTGCAGTGGAAAGTTCCCAAATCGTCCACCAGGCCCAGCATTCCATTTGCAGCGCGTGGGGATTGCCCTGCTTTCATTGCCCTAAAAGCAACAACAGTGATGATATTTACATGTTGCTTCATCCTTAGCAGCACTAAGGAGCTCCCTGTCAACAGAAGCTCAGGTGCCTGCAGAGACCCTTGTGTTACGAAAATCTGCATGGATCCCAGCTCAGCGTAATTTCCACCAGTCACCCTGACTCTGGCCTGGGCTGGAGACAGCTGTGGCTAGAAGAGGCTTTGGGGGCCTCTAGCTCCCTCTTCATTTTCCAGCAGAGGAAGCCAAGGCTTGGGTGGCCGGGCAGGGGAAGGAGATCCAGGGTCATGTAGCAGCAGGTGAATGTCAGGTGTCAGGGCCCACGGGGTCCAGGGTTCTTGACTCCCAGGCAATGTTCTCCTGCAGTTCAAGGCAGCCTATCCTGTCAGTGGAAAGACCACGTGTATGTGAACAGAGACTCCAGGTCATAAACTGTGTGCTGTCCCGTGATATGGTAGCCGCGGCAACAGCTTCAGAATGATGAATGCTGAAAGTGATTGGTCTAATGGTGGTGGGGGGTGGAGAGGCCTGGGGGTACTGAGTGGAGGTGTTTATGAGGCTCCCGCTGTGAGGGGGAGGGCTGCTCGGCTTCTGCATGGCCTTGTCTTCCCTGAAACTGGGAGGCCAACTAAGAAAAACAGATGTCAATGGCCCAGTTAGTGGGATTTGATGCTCAAACGGAACCTTCTGGTGTTTCTCACACTCAAGTCACCAGTGCTGCTGTTTTATCCATTTTCAAAATATTGGAGGGAGAGCGGACCGCTGTTAGGTACACATGATTTGTCATGGAACATTTAAAAACCCTGCAGTCTAATTTTCTTCTGCTTTCAGTAATACGGCTGATGGGGCAGAAGAACAGGCCCCTTTATAGAGAAATGTCTGAGGTAAGATCATTCGTTAGGGCCAGGTTGTTCTGAATGCAAACTCTGTTGCCAGCGGGTGGCTGAAGGCCTTTGTCAGCCTTTGCTTTTAAGCCAGCCACATATTTACACCTTTGGTCTGTCCAGAAACAGCCTGCCACTTTCTCCTCCAAGCCACTCCCTGCCCCCAGGCAGAGGTTCACAGCCACCCCTCGAGGCTGGCAGGGGCCCACATTCTATGAGTTAGCTCCTCCAGCCCAAAGAGGCGGCCTGTGTTCCACGGCCTGGCCAACCGCTGGCCGGCGATTGTGCCTTTGAGCCTTTGCCACTTCATAATTCATAGTCTCCAGTAGGGAGATGCTAGGTAAAAGACACCATCGCCTAATCCACGGCCACAATTGTGGGGAGGCAGATCTCTCACAAGGGTGGTATACACAAGGGAGTTTGTTTTAACACCTGTCCCTAAGGATGCTTGTTTGGCATGGTTTCGTTCCAAAGTCAGTTGCGCGGCATGAACGAGTTCATCCCCCTGAAGCTCATGTCTAGAAGAGGGACAGAGCTATGTGGATGAGAATAGAGCACCTGCCAAGAGCCACCGCCACGGAGCACAGAGGAGGGAGCAGTGGTGGGTGGCATTTGAGCTGGGTGGAAGGGGCATTCCCGGTGGGGTGCCCAGCAGGGCAAAGATGCGGAGGCCCGTGGGAACACGTGTGGCTCTGGTACCACACAGGTCCTGTGTGGCTCAGTGTGGGGATTTTTGTTACTGGGATTTCTAAAAGGGAAACAAACAGCATAATAAGAATAACCAGCTCTGGGGCGGTGTGAGCCACCTCCTGCTCTCCCGGACGATGACCCTCACCTCCCTGAGCTCCCTTGCCCCTGCAGTCTATTCACCAACAGCACCCGGGTAGTCCTGTGCAATACGAGTCCTCCATGGTACACGGCACTCCTCTGGGAGAAGCCAGCCAGGCCCTGTCATTGTTCCTCTTCACTGCCCTCCCTGAGGGGAACATTCCTCCCCAGGGACTGCCAGGGCCTGCCCCTCAGACCCCTCAGGCTTTCACTCAAATGTCACCTTCAGAGTGGTGCCCTCCCTGGCAACTTTATTTTCAGTTTCAAGCTCCAGTCCTCTCTCTTCTCCATGGCGCCTTCCTCTTGGTGTGTCGTATATTTCTAGTTATTTCTCGCCTGTCTCCACCCTGCAGTAGAATGTTAGCTCCATGCAAAGAGGAATTTTTGGCTGCGTCCCCAGCACCTAGAGCAGGGCCTTCTCAGTTCTTATCTGAAGAATGAATGAGTGAATATGTGATGTTTCGGGCAAGGCTTTAGGAGAAGCAAGTTACAGAAACATAGGTGAACATGTGAAGGCAGCGGGTCTCGCGGTGGCTGCAGTGTGGGCACTTTGTTTTTTGAAACGGATTCTCACTCTGTCACTCATTGCACTGGAATGCAATGGCACCATGTCAGCTCACTGCAACTACTGTTTCCTGGGTTCAAGCAATTCTCCTGCCTCAGCTGCCCTAGTAGCTGGGATTACAGGCGCCCACCACCACGCCCTGATAATTTTTGTATTTTTTAGTAGAGATGGGGTTTCACCATGTTGGCCAGGCTGGTCTTGAACTCACTCCTGACTTCAGATGACCCACCCGCCTTGGCCTCCCAAAGTGCTGGGATTACAGGTGTGAGCCACCGTGCCTGGCCTGCAGTATGGGCATTTGTGTTGCTAGTGCCTGGCAGGTGGACTGTCAGAGTTCGGTGAAATCTGGAACCTATGCTAGCGGTGATGGTCCCTGGGCAGGATTAAGGACAGTACTGTGCCACCTGTCTCGGGGTCTTCTGGCCAATCGTGCTTCATCTGTTCCTTCTGCCTTTTGCAGAGGAGACCGACCAATGATACCTGAGGGGTCACTGTGTCATCAGGAGTCACTCGTGTGTCCAGAGCTACCTGGGCATTCTCCCATGCTCACCTGCATTGAGGCCATGCCTCCCACGTGAGCACAGCTTCAGCAATCCACTGGGCCAGGCTGCTGGGGGCTCATTTGGAGGGGAGGCCTGGCTGGGACAGTGACCTCTAGGGCCCTCTCTTGGGTCTGCTCTCCACTGCCAAGGGTGCAGCACCTTTCCTGGTGTCGCTCACCGTCAGCTGGTGTGTGTCTGAGTGGCAGGGTTCAAACTGCAGGGCCTCCATGCGGGGTGCTGCTCCTCCGCTCAGGGCCTGGAAGCCATATCCCCTGCTGGCATCGGAGGGCTGCTTCCTGTCTCCTCATCCTGGAGACACGGCTGCTGCCAGGACTCAGGGCCAAGCAGGGGCCAGGCAGAGGTCCCTCGCCGAGCTTGGTGGGCTATGGTGGTGACAGAGGGGGAAGCCTCCGAGCTGTGTGGCTCCTGTGCACTGGGGAATGGAATCTTGGGGTGGCTACTGGCTTGGCAAGGTCTGCCCTGAGTCTGGCTGGGCTCTAGAGTGAGAGGTTTGCAGCAAAAGGCAGCCTTTGGGCCAGGACACCTACCTGTTGATGGAGTAAGGGGAGTAGAAATAAAAAGTGACCACCCCTCCTTTAAGGACTTCAAGCTTTTGGCTGGGCGCAGTGGCTCATGCCTGCAACCCTAGCAGTTTGGGAGGCTGAGGCAGGGGGATCACTTGAGGTCAGGAGTTTAAGACCAGCCTGGCCAACATGGTGAAATGCTGTCTCCACTAAAAATACAAAAAGTTAGCTGGGTATGGACGCTAACTTTTTTTTTTTCTTTTCTTTTCTTTTCTTTTTCTTTTTCCGGGTGCAGGTACAGTTTATTCTTCACAACAGAGAAATACAAAGAGCAGAGGATTTGTAATTCCTTTGTTTCTTGCCCCCTTTAGTGTTTTCCCCCAACATTTGATTTTCATTTGCTCCCCACCCCCTTTTTTAAACAGAATGCAAACTTCCTTCCTGAAGTGTCTGAGGGGCACCTGCCCTCACCTCCCTGCCTCTGAGATGCAGACTCAGTAGTCCCAGCTACTCGGGAGGCTGAGGTGGGAGAATCACTTGAACCCAGGAGGCAGAGGGTGCAGTGAGCAGAGCTTGCGCCACTGCACCCCAGCATGGGTGACAGAGTAAGACCCTGTTAGAAAAAAAAAAACAAAAACAAAACCAAAAAACTTCAAGCTTTTGATGATCTGAGCAGCTCTGTTCTCCAAGGTGCTGGAGGACAGAGACAGTCATCACCTTCATCATCAACATCCGCACAGAGGGACTACTACTAACTGTCCTCACTCTCTGCACTATGGACCTCCCAGCTTGGATGGTCGTGAAGGCATTGACTGGTCCTTGGCCACTCGGCAGATCACAGCTGCTCCCTCTACCTCCCAGGCTTCCCCCACCCTGGATCACTTGTGGTGTGGATGGGCCTTAGTCATGACGTAGGAGGCGTGCAGTAACCCAGCCGACTGGGCTCCCCAGCTTCCCTCTCAGGGAACCTACTCATTGTATGCTTGTTTCCTCTCTTTCCTGCCCATTTCCGGTGTTAGGATGAACACCCCTGTGCTGCTATTGCTCTCTTTATGAAACATCGATGGCCACTTAAATGTCCCTTTTCATGCCGTTCCACTGTTTGGAAGCCTCCAGGGTTTGGATGAGTGGTTCCCAGGCCTGGATGCACGTCCGAATCACCTGGCAGCGTTGAGAACGCACTTACTCCAGAGCCCCACTCATTGGGTTTTGGTTTCATTGGTCTGGGAGGTCTCCGTAGTTTTGTAAATTCCTCCAGGTGATGTGAATGACTGTCTAGGGGTAAGAACTGCTGCCGTTGCCTCCTGGAAAGCCTGCTGTGTATCCAGTCAGTAGCTGGGGTCAGGTCTTTCGGGAACAGAAATGGCAGGTGGAGGAGGGAAGGAAGGGAAAAGACCGCCTGCTGTGAACCGGGCTCCAGGAGGGGCATTTCCCGTGCCTTATTTCATTTTCCCATCCACTCTTTGGTTTCAGATGTGGAAACTGAGGCTGAGAGAGGGCTGGTGCCGCATACCTGGGAAGGGCCCTGCTGGGATGGAACCCCAGCTGTTTCCCTCCCCAGCAAAGCCTCTACTTTGCAGGGAAGTTGAATGACAGAAAAGGAGGGATATGTTTGTTTCCCTTTTTTAAAACTTTGTTTAGGGAATGGGAGTTGATCATGTGTTCATTGTAGCAGGCACACATCTGTGCAGAATAGGCATGCCTTTTGAGATAAGGACATCATAGGAAAGTTAGAAAATACCTAAAGTTTAAAGAGAAAGAAATTGCCTACAGTCTCACCACCTAGAGACAACTCCCTAACAGATGGGTATGTTTCTGCCCAACCTTTTGCCTGCAGGTCTTTATCACCTTTAAAATCATCTTCTACCAGTCCCTTTTTGGGGACTTTTCCCCTAATGACGTTCAACCACTGGTATTCTTTTTTTTTTTTTTTTCTTGAGGATTTCTTTCCACGTATAGGTAGGAGATGTGGGCATGTGTGTTAGTCCATTTTTATGTTGCTATAAAGACATACCTGGGGCTGGGCAATTTATAAAGAAGAATTTTAGTTGGCTTGTGATTCTGCAGGCTGTACAAGCACCGCTCCAGCACCTGCTTTGGTGAGGTCCTCAAGAAGTTTACAATCATGGTGGGAGGGAAGAGGAGCTGGCATGCCACATAGTGACACTGGGAGCAAGAGGGATGGGGGAGGTGCCACACACTTTAGGCAAGCAGATCTCTCGTGAACTGAGCAAGAACTCACTTACCACCAAAGAGATGGTGCCAAACTATTCATGAGGGATCTGCCACCGATGATCCAATCACCTCCAACCAGACGCCTCCTCTGACATTGGAAATTACATTTCAACGTGAGACTTGGAGGGGACAAATATCCAAACCAGTATGTCAAAGCCAAGCCATAGCAGAGCCAGGAGCTACACACAAACCCTCCTGTGGTTCCAGAATGTCACCTTTAAGCCCTGAACTCGCAGGCTCCCTTCCTGAGCCACTGAGTCTTGCAGGCATACTTCAAAGTGACAGTGGTGATCACGAGAATCACGGCAGCAGATGCAAACACTAACATGGCCCTTGTGGCATGTTCAGGACCATCCTAGGTGTCTTATGTATATTACTTTCTCAAAGCAGCCCTACGAGATGTTTGTGGTTATAATCCTATAGCACAACGATGTTAAGTAAGTTTCCCAGGATTACATGATCTGAGAGTAGCAGAGCCAGAGCCAGCATTTGAACTCAGGAACTCTCTGGCTCTAGGGTCTCTGCATTTACCCACACACCCACCACATTGCTTCTCCCCTGAGAAAGACTTTTGCACAAATGCACTGGGCTTAGCAAGACCTCGGTAGCCTTTCACCTAGCACCTCCCAGGGTGTAGAGCCTGCAGAAGTCACGACCTTGGGAACTGCTTCCGAGTGGTCATCCCAGATAACTTTCTCCAGCTGGCGAAGGCACTCTGCTTCCTCGTGTTTCTTCGAGCCTTTGGCTTGTGGTGGCAGCTCCGATGCTGCTGGTATGGGGCGTCGTGCAGATGTACGTGGCAGAGCGTGCCAGTTGTGGACAAGCCTGGCAGCTTTCAGTCCCATCCTCCAAGAGCTCCTTCTTCCTGCCTGTTCCCAAGGCTGCAGCTCGGTCTGAATCAGCTTTCAGACTTTCTTTGGCTTGGGCCGAGGACTTGGCAGCCCAGCCTCCAGCTGAGCTCCTGTGGCTTGGGGCTTCCACATCAGGTTTGAATTAGATGAAATCTCAGTGTCGGCAGGCTTTCATCCCAGCCTCGCCGACTCCTGCTTCCGTGGTAGCAGGCAGCCTGCATGCCGCATGCATGTCGTCTCTGCACGAGTGTCTGCTGGAGCATCTGTCGTCTGCGTGAGTCATTCCTTTGTGTGCCTTCTCTGTGCTTGTGTGTTATCCCTGCATGTTTCTCACCTCCATTTTCACGTGTTTTTTTTTAATTAATAGCTTCATTGAGATGTAATACACATATCATGCAATTCACCCATTTCAAGTGTGCTATTCAGTGGTTTTAAAAATCATATTCACAGAGATCTGCAAACATCACCGCAGTCAACTGTAGACCATTTTCATCACCTAAAAAAGAGACAACGTGGCCTTTAGCTGTTCACCCCCAATCCCACATTACCCTAGTCCTTGGCACTGACAAATCTACTTTCTATCTCTGTGGATTTGCCTATTCTGTTTGTATGAAGACATTTCATACAAACGGAATCATGTGATAGGTGACCTTTTGTGTCTGGCTTCTTTCACTTGGAATATTTTCAAGGTTCATCCATCTTGTAGCATATACCAGCACTTCATTCCTTTCTACGGCCAAATAATATTTCATTGTGTGGCTAGATAGGTATTGTTTGGCCATTTATCCATTGACAGGCATTTGACTTGTTTCCCTCTTTTGACTACTAGGAATAATGCTATGAACAACTTCTTCTGTGTGGGCATATGTTTTCTTTCTCTTGGGTGCTTACTCTTTGGGAAAGGAATTGCTGGATCATGTGGTAACGCTGTTTAATCATTGGAGGACTATTGCCAGACTGTGTTCAAAGTGGCTGTGCTATTTAACATTCCCACCAATGTACGCAGATTCCAGTTTCTCCACATCCTTGCCAAGACTGGTTATCTGACTTTTTGATTCAAGCCATCCTATTTCCTTGTGGTTTGGATTTGCATTTCCCTGATGACTGATGATATTGAACATCTTTTCATGTGCTTACTGCCATTTGTAGCTCTTTCTTGGGGAAATGTCTGTTTAGATCTTTTGCCCACTTTAAAACTGGGTTGTCTTTTAATGATTGTGTTGTAAGAGTTCTTTATATATTCCAGAAACAAGTCCTTTATCAAGAGAGGAGCGACCGGCCTCTCATGTCTTTTTGCAACCCCCACCTCACCCCCATGAAGCCTAGCAAACAGTGAGTGCTTCATAAAGACTTAAGGGCACGTTGAGGAAGGAAGAGATTTGGGTCACTTTGAAGAGTCCCTGCAGGAGCTGTGCTTCCCAGTTATGGGAATGTGAGGGGTGTGGCTGCCCCTCTTACCTGCCATGAATCAGAGACAACAGCCCTGGATGACCCATTAGAAGGTCTGGCCCCCACAGGTTATATGGGGTGTTGCTTTCGGCTGAACTGACAGATGGAACCACCAGGGTTGGGGGACTCGACCCAACCTAGATCACTGAGCCTGTTCCTCCTCCTCGATTTTGGGGTTGAGCAACTGGGAAAAAGGCTGTATCATTTACTGAGATGGGGAACACCAGGGGAAGAGTGGGTCTGGAAGTCAAGCCCAGAGTTCTGCTTTAAAGTTTGAGCTGCCCAGTGGAGATCCAGTCTCTATCAAGGAGGGTGTTAAATAATCATAAAGGAATTCCAGGAGGAGCCAGGGCTGGGGATATAATTTGGAAGTCATTTGCAGTCATGCGGTACCTAAAGCCATGGAACAGGAAGTGCCCAGGGAGAGCTGATGATTGGAGGAGCTGTGTGAGACCAGGACAAAGAAGCGATTGCTGGGCACGGCCATGTGGTGGTCACAGGTGAACAGTTTCCAGGAAGTGGTGGCTCTAGAAGGCCACTTGGAATGAGTAGAGGAGAAGCCAGGGGTAATGGACGCAGTGAGTGTAGACAACACTTTCTGCTGTGGAGGGAAGCAGTGACATGGGCAGTAGCTGGGCAGGGATAGGAGGTAGGGAGTTTCAAAGATGCTCATAGCTGGAGCCAAGCGCTCAGGTTAGGTGAGCAGGGCAGTGGGGGAAGGGAAGGAGCCACTTGCAGTCAAGGTTTCTGGGTTGTAGCAGCCCATGTGGTCTAGCCAAGGAACGTGGCCGGCTGTGGCGGGGACCAGTACATGCAGATGCAGCTGGCCCTGTTGAGGGGAAGCAGCTACCCGCTGAGGAATCTGGTGGAATCGTGTGGAACACAGGAATCTGATCCTTGTGTGTATCACCCCAGCATCCAGTTGCTGGGTTTTCTTTTGTTTCCTGCAGTGGAACAGTTTCAGGCTGGATTTGCTGGAAGCCTAGAACCTGAGACAGCACAGCTGACCAAGCGTTGTCTGTGGAAGTAAAACCCTTGTCGTGGAAGCTCCAGAACAAGTTCAAGGCCGAGAGTGCACTCTTCTTGGGCGGTGGTGGGATGACTGGCTGAGAGGTGGCCTGCTCTGCTACCTTCTCTTCTGGAGAAGCTCTAGATAGGCTAGGCTTGGAAGGAGAAAGGAGAGGCAGTCTGGCCCACCCCTCAGCTGGCTTCACTGGAGCTACCATATTGAAATGGCATTTCTGGGCATTTGGCAAAGGTAGGCTGGTCCAAGTGGCAGCAAGGGGGCTCAGGATCCCCCTTTCCCAGGGCCTGCAGCTGTCCCCTGAGAGCCAGGCCACTTGCTCCTGTCTGGACCCCAGGCCAGGTCCTTGCTCATTGTCTCTGTACCTGGCGCAGATAGAGCCCTGCCTGTGCCTGACACGCTTCCCAGTCCTTCGGGATCTCTTCTGTGTTCCCCCTGGAGATCTCTTTGTTGGCTTTGGGTACCCTTGCCTCCCAGTTTACATGGACATACATGCAATTTGACAATAGATGTGCTTTTATGTACACTTGCACACATATGTATTGATTTTAAAATAATTTGGCTTTAACTACCTGCTATAATATTTGGGACTCATCTTGATAGTAGACAGCTATCGGTGACCCGCTGAACTTGCTCAGTTATAGTTCACAGCAGGACAAAAGGTGATTTCTTTTTCTTTCTTTCTTTTTTTTTTTTTTTGAGACAGAGTTTCACCCTTACTGCCCAGGCTGGAGTGCAACGGCGTGATCTTGGCTCACCACAACCTCTGCCCCCCGGGTTCAAGTGATTCTCCTGCCTCAGGCTCCCGAGCAGCTGGGATTAGGCATGGGCCACCATACCCGGCTAATTTTGTATTTTTAGTAGAGATGGGGTTTCTCCATGTTGGTCAGACTGGTCTCGAACTCCTGACCTCAGGTGATCTGCCCACCTCAGCCTCCCAAAGTGTTGGGATTACAGGTGTGAGCCACTGCACCCGGCCGACACAAGGTGATTTCTAAGCCACCACTCACTGCCCCAGTTGCCACATGACCGTGTCTTCTTCGGGTGTCCTGGACTTACACCTGAACTTGGGGGCTTCCCCTGAGGGGAACCCGTATTGGAAAACCTGTTAACATGGTCTAGAGGCCTCTGGATGAGGAGGCAGCCGAATGTGTCACCTTTGCAACCAAAATGATGTCATGTTGGAAAATTCACAGTCCTTCCCATCTTTCAGCCCCACCCCCACCACCATTCAGCCACATACCTCCCAGGAAGGCACCTCAGAAGCAGCCACATGAAAGGGAGTTTAGCCCAGCTAAGAGTGGCCAGACTTGTACACTGGAGAATTTCCATTTGGGGAAATTGGACAAGAGCCTACGGGTATGTGGCTCAATTGAATGTAATCAGTGATTCTTTGTTTCAGTTTTATTGTGTGAAGAACCTTTCTAGTGCATATTTCCTACTTATTTACTGTTCGTAAAAGAATAAGGTATGGGTGGAAGGTCAGTACGGCTGACATTTATTTTCCATCTTACCAGAATTTATTTCTCCTTTTTTTCTTGATTTTTTTTAATACAGAAATTTGATTTGATTTTAGCACTTTAAAATTAGCCACCACTTTTCAGAAATATAAACATACCATAAATTGGGAGACGGGAGTACTTGAGTGAGGAGGCAGAGGGCCAGAAGGTTCTCACTGCCAGGCTGTCTACCCTGTGTGGTGCCTGACTTCCTGGCCAGGGCAGCGATTCAAAGGAACTTGGGCCAAACCTCTCATTGTGCAGACAGGGAAACCGAGGTCTGAGGGGAAGGAACTGGGCCCATCTTGCCTCCTGGTCTGGTGGCCAAGCCGTCCTTCCTGTCTTATCTGTCTAGGAGGAGAGTCTCTGAGGTCCAGGGGATGCCCAGACCCAGATGACAGCTGCCTGTCAAGGGCTGGGGAGGATGCCCACAATGGGACAGGGACAGTCTCTGGGGAGGTTCCGCCCTCATCCCTGAGAGGGTGCTGATGGGATCTATATTCTCAAAGAAATTTACAAATGTATTTCTAGGGTTGCATAGGACAGGGGCTTGGGTCTGGCTCCTTTGTCCTAAACAGTTAACTGCGATGGGGAAAGACAGATCCTTTAACCCTTTCCTGGGGAGAGGCCTGAGGGTGTGGATAGGGTCCACTGCCACCTTGGGTGCCAGAAATAGGGTCCATCCCTACAGGGTTCTGTGAGCTGCTCCCGGCTGGTGTGGAGACAAGAAATTGTAGAAATAAAAGACATAAGACACAGAGATAGAGAAAAGAGAGTTTGGGCCTAGGGGTCCCCTGCTACCCAGATTGCGGGGGCCACTGGAGACCAGCAGTGGCCCCGAAGGCCGGGACACTCTCACTTTTATTGAGTTGCAAATCTGGGGGCAGGGTAGGTAGGGCGTGGCCTTTGTGGTCGGTGACTGGGGGCAGGGTAGATAGGGCATGGCAGTGATAGGGTCAAGTACATCATGTGTCATTCAGGTAGGGGCTCAGGAATTTCTGGCACCTGAAGCGAGGTAAGGAGCATAACGCATCAGCACTTTCCCCATACTTATCAAGAAAGAACTAAAACATTGAGATCGACATTACTATCACTGATGATCTTTTCCAAGAAAAAAGGAACCAGGTGCAGAAGCAGAACATGAGAGTAGACGTGGAACGTGACCGCTGAAACACAGCATCGCACAGAGACAGTTAAGCCCCCGGATGTCTGCAGTTTTGCCTGACAGCCGTCAGGACTTACCACAAGAGCTTGGAGAAGCAGAGTTTTCTCCAAACTTCCCCAGGAAGGGGATGTCTTGGCCATTTTGGGCATCTCCTTCCCTAGCTGGCAAAACAGCGGGCGCTTTCACAGCACTGGCACTGCCACACAGCTGAGGCGCCCTGCAGCAGCCCTTATGTGGGCGTGACAGAGGGCTTAGAGCATCTTGCCTTAGTGCCATTCATTTCTCAATGTCACCCTAGGTTCACACTTCCGACCCAAGAGGCATTAGTAGAATTCAGATCACCTATGCTAAGATCACATATGAAAAACTAATAACGACTATGGTGTATTTCTAGTTACTTTCTTCTTCATTATTTATATGGAAATAGGCTGAGGCCTTTTGCTCCTGCCTCAGCGGCGCTTATAGGATCTCCCCACTACAGGTGTGGAGGCTGGATCAGACCCAGGGTCCTGGGGTTCCCCTTCTGCTGAGAATAATGAGGATATGATGAGGCTGGTCTGTGTAGGGTAAGAATCCTTTTAGGCTGGAGGGCACTCACCCGGGGAGTGGGAGAGACTGTTTCTTTTATGGGTGGTACCCTGCCCTCCCTTTTCATATCCTTGGTGGGAGGTGGGCTGGCCTCCATGGGAGGGTTTTCCCCAGAGGTGGTGAGTTGGAGAATGAGTGTCCTTGCTCTGCAAGATCATACCAGAGGCCCAGGGATTTGCAGATGGTATTAGGAAAGCAATATTTTCTTGTTCCAAGTGACCGCAGAGGGCAGAAGCACGCCCAGGGGATGACCCCAGCTAATACGGTATTGTGGTTAAGAGTGCTGGGTGACTTTGGGCCAGTTACTTAACCCTTCTGAACCTCTATTTCCTCATCCATGAAATGGGTCTAACATTAGTGCCTACCTTATAGGGCTATAAAGATGAAATAAGACAATATATAAAAATATGAGTGACAGGTACTGGTATTAATAACAGTGATATGAAGACTACTTATAAAGGATGGGAAGTAGGAAAGGGTGTTCACGCTCAATACAATGTTAGGAATGTCCCTACACAGAATCTGTTACATCGTGAGGGAAGGAGCTTTCTGTCACTGGAGGCAACCAAGTAAAAGTTAGAGGTCTCCTAACTGGGGATGTTGTCAAAGTATAATGCCTCAGACTGGGATGGGCACGATGATCTTGAAAGGTCTTTGGTCCATGATTGTGGGCCAGAAGGAAGGGGTGGGCTGGAAGGCAGTGGCTTCCTTCTGGAAGCTGTATCCCTCCTATGAGACACTGGGCCCTGGAGGCCACGTGGAGCCACTGGGCTGTGGGGCAGGGAATGCCAGGCTTAAAGGATCCTTTGGGCCTTGACCAGGTGCCTGGTGTGTGGGAGGGCCTGAGCAGAGCCTTCTGCTTCCTTGTCTGGAGAGTTTGCCTCTGCTAGGCAGCTTGAGAGGTGTGACGCACTGAGACAGCACAGGCTACTGCCCTGGGCCAGCCAGGTCCATGTGCCCGTGGCCTGGATGGAGCAGTGGCCTCTGACTTTTGCTGTCTCTTGCTTGCTTGTTCCAGGGGCAGGAACAGTCCCCCTGGGTATCAGACACAGGTGCAGAAAGGGGGATGGGGTGAATCACGTGGGGCTTGGCTGAGAGTTCATCACAGGCGCTCATGGCGGCAGAGCTGCAGTAGCTCTTGGAGGTGTGTCCAGGGCCTGGAGCCACCAGCTGGAAGACTGGACTCCCGTAGAGTGTTCTGCAGGCAGACAGTGGCAGAGGCCCTTGGATTTGACCACCACTTATTGTCCAGGTTCAGGCTTTACCTCTGTCCATGAGCCTGAATGCCCTGGTCCCCTCCCCACACTGTCTTGCCTGCCTTTCTACCCTCACCCAGGGGTCCTTCGCCTCTACCTGGTGTGCTCTTTCCTTCTCGGGTCGGTTTCTTTTGCGCCCTAACAATTTCTCCGTTCTTCTGCCTGCTGTGGAAATCTGGACTGACCTTCCTGGGTGACCATGTGACTCAGCTTGGACCAGCCACAGCCCTCCCTTGGACTATGCAGATGGGACTCTGAAGGGAGAATCTCCTTGTCTCTGGTGGAGAGAGTGGAGGTGTGTGGGCAAGGACAGGGGACGTGCAGCCTGTCTGGGAGGATGAAGCTGGTGCAGGGGCAGCTGAGGGGAGGGGTGGCAAGAGTGTTGGGTCTCTCACTTCCAGGCTTAGCCGCTGCCTCAGTGTGTCCTGGGGCCAGGACCTTCCCTTTCAGGCCAAGGGGTTTGAGTTGAATTTGTAATCCTTGCAACCAGGAGCCTGATGGATAGTTATCCTTCAGGACCCACAGATGGCACGTCCTTTGGGACACGTGACACCCCTCCATACCACCGGGCAGGACATTGGCTATCTCCGGCTCCTAGGCCTTAGTTTTCTGTCTCTCCCTGCCCATAGCAGGCACATAGTAGGTGCAGAGTCTAAGTGCTCTGCATGAATGAATGTGTGCTCAGTGTAAGTTTGATGTTGACATTTTAACAAGCACACCGGAACTTCTGCAGACAATTGAGTGTTACCTGATAAAATGGCTACAGGGAAGCCTTGAATTTGTTCCAGTAATGCCATTTTTCCCTGGAACATTTCTTGGCCTCCTGATTGGGCCTGTTTATGAGGCACAGAAGGCAACCGTCTTGGTTTGGCTCCAAAATGATGTTTTTTGTTTGATCCACTGAAACAGCTAGAAGGGGCACAGAGAAGATTGACTGCTGGGGGGGGTTAGTGGTGGGTGTTCAGCTGGACTTGGAGGGGGCTCCTAAGATGCAGCCTCAGAACGGGAGGAGGCGGGAAGATGGTGCAGTTGAGTCGTGCTGTCACTGGAGTTCCAATTCAGATGGAGAAGGTCCAAGGAATTTATAAAAACGCTTCCTTCCTCCACTGCCTTGTGTTCACAGCTGCATTCCCAGGCCTTGGTACGTCGAAGGCACTCAATAGATATTTGTTGAACAAGTGAAGGAATTCAACAAATACTTATTTGCTAAAAAATGCCTATTGTTTTCCATGCACTGCGGTAGGTGGGCTGCTCTTACTACTTTGTAGGATGACGTGGTGTGTGTGTGTGTGTGTGTGTGTGTGTGTGTGTGTGTGTGTGTGTATGTACACATGTGTATATGCAGACACACATACACTAGCCACATCTAGTTGTATATTTCATTGGCCCCTGTGATGACTGCCTTCACTGGGGACTAATAACACATTTGCGGGGCTTTGCCAACATCTTTTTAAAAAAATTTTATTTCCAAGGCCAGTACCTGATTTTTTTTTTTAAGGGAATATTTGATGTAGGGAAACATTAGATTAAAAACACGCACTCCTGGCTCATTTATTGTGAATGAGCATTAGCTGCCCTCCTCCCCGCCCCCACACGCACCCTGCCATGTGCATGCCTATGGGCTTTCAACCTGAAATAACAGCACTTTGTATTGGAATGGGGGAGCAGCACCCACTTTAGGGATAATAAGCCTTTGCCCCTAGGATTTTCCTGTCTGCCTCTAGGTAAAGCCAAATGCCTGTGATGTGCTTCGGGCTGGAGTGCAGTGCCTTGGTGTGTGTGCGAGGGCCTTGTGGGAGTGGCTTTTGTGCCTCTGTTTTTTGTAAGTAATGGAAGCTCTGGTGTAATGAAATTTTATGTAGAGCCCCATGGCACAGCACAGTAAAAGTGGATCTACTTTGCTGAAAAGGAGGGTGGGGCCCTTTGCTCAGCTTTCCTACCACCTCCTCCCACTCCCCTGCCAGGGCCTCTGGAACATCCTGGAATCACCCCAGGGCTCCTCAAGGCCCTGGAGGAAGAGCCTGCATGCATGCAGGGTCACACATGTGCATTCACAGATGCTCCCCTGTCTGCCTGTACTGTGTGTTCATGTCTCTTCTCTCTCTCTTTACCCCTGCTTGCTGTCCCTGGTTCAGGCGGGCCTCATCCGCACAGACAGCACCGACTTCTTCATTGAGCCTCTGGAGCGGGGCCAGCAGGAGAAGGAGGCCAGCGGGAGGACACATGTGGTGTACCGCCGGGAGGCCATCCAGCAGGAGTGGGCAGAGCCTCGTGGGGACCTGCACAATGAAGGTAGGCTCTGGGCAGGGGCCTGTGTGCCGCTTCTCTGCCTACCTCTGGAGTGTTTTCCGGTAACTTCTGTCTTTAAGCTGTCCGTTCCTGGCCTCAGTCTTCTCATCTGTAAAATGGGACTGGACCACATAGACCTGCTGTGCTGGCAGAGAAGCCCCATTACGTTCTAGGAGCTGCAGTAATTGGCTGGAGCTAGGGGCCAGAGGAGCCACTTGTGTCTTGAACTGTGGTCCCTGGAACTCCAGAGGTCCCTGAGAAGCTCACTATGGCTTCTCATGGCTATTTCTGAGCCAAGACAGAAAGTAGAATGCCGGCAGTGAGTTCTTCCCTTGCAAAATCAACTCAACCCTGTGGGAGCCAAGGGAGTTATTAGGGCACTGCAGGGAGGCTGCCTGGTGTCAGGGCATCATGGTCAGCTGTGTGTCCCATAGACCGTTTGACTCAAGTCTGTCTACTGTGTGACCCTAGGCAAGGTACCTAAGATCTCTGAGCTCTCCAGTTCCTCATCAGTAAAGCGGAGATGATCCATGTCTACCTGTAAAGGTTTAATATAATGGTGACGGTGTCTATGAAAATCCCAGTATGAGGCTTGGCATTTAGAAGGTGCTGGATAAATGGCAGCTCTCCTTATAGTATTATTAAGGGTAACTGCTGACATGTTAGGGTCGGAGCCCCCTGAGGGAAGGGGCATCCCTGCGCCCAGGTAAGCAGCACAGGAGCCTACACAACAGGAGCACTCAAGACTTACGGTTGAGCGAATTGAACTGTGGATGTGACAGGTGCTGGTCCTGGGCCCCTGGTCAACGTCCCAGTGTCGCAAAGCTCCTTTGGCCAAGAGGAGATGAGGAAGCTCACATGCTTTCAACCTGAAATAACAGTGCTTCGTATTGGATGAAATCTGGCTTCATCCAGATTTCCACCGTGGGTGAAATCTGGTTATGACTGGGCCATATCCTTGTGCCAGCTTTCTGTGGGACTGGCCTGGCATGAGAAATGCCTGGAAACCAGTTGTCCCCACAGACAGTACATCCTTTGAAGCTCCAGTTGCTCTTCAGGTGTCACTCATAAGAGAAGCTGTGGCACCAGAGCCAGAGGATTCTGCAGGCCTAAGGTGGGGAGGGCAGGGCTGGCGGAACCTCTGAGCACTGGTGTGGATTTCAAGGTACCCTTCCCTCCACTGGGGCTGGGAAGAGGGATGAATCTCCCTTGGGCTCCATTTTTTTAGGCCAATTTTGAATCCAAAGACCATTAAGGCCCCCACTTTTAGGAAGAGATGCTGGGAAGTCCAGCTGCAGAGCTGTGAGCCTGGGACCAGCACATCGCCAGCCACCATGGTGGGCAGCTGGGAAGCTGAGACCACTGAGCACATGGAGCTGGAGTTCAGACCCAAAGAAACGTGGCCATGACTCTCCCCCAACACCAGGATGCTGGGCTGGAACTTCAGTGGGGCCAGGCCCTGGTCCATCTATAGGCCTTCCTTAGAAAGACCAGGGGCAGGAGAAGACTTTCTTGGAAACCTGTGACTTGTACTTTTATTTGAAGACCAGTCATGGGTCTGAGCCCAGTGTGGGGAGAAGCATTTCTAGGCATGCCTGTCTCCATGTCACAGGCTTGATTAAGCCAGAGGCTTCAGCTTGGCTCTTTCTATCTAGTTTTTGGCATATAGAGGTGCCTTGGAGGCCTGGCCAGGTGCTCACAGCCTGCCTAGCAGCTGGCTAAAAAAGGCTTTTGGGGCCGGGCACGGTGGCTCAAGCCTGTAATCCCAGCACTTTGGGAGGCCGAGGCGGGTGGATCACGAGGTCAAGAGATCGAGACCATCCTGGTCAACATGGTGAAACCCCGTCTCTACTAAAAATACAAAAAATTAGCTGGGCATGGTGGCGGGTGCCTGTAATCCCAGCTACTCAGGAGGCTGAGGCAGGAGAATTGCCTGAACCCGGGAGGCGGAGGTTGCGGTGAGCCAAGATCGCGCCATTGCACTCCAGCCTGGGTAACAAGAGCGAAACTCCGTCTCAAAAAAAAAAAAAAAAAAAAAAGGCTTTTGGGGAAACTCTCTCAGGCTGGGGCCCTCCACATCTCCACCTGTCCCCATCCTGCACAGGTGTCCCTGCCCTTGGTTCCTCAGACCTGGGAGTCTCCTGGGTCTGTTCCCTTATCCCACCCAGGCCAGGGGTCCTGGAGGACAGAGACCAAGTCTCCATCTCTGCGTCACTCATAGCAGCAGGCCTGTCCTTGCAGGAAGGAGGGTCGGGCAGGCATCAGGGACTCCACTATGTGGGTTTGCTCACTGGGCTGAGGATGTGGAGGGGATTCCAGCCTCCTGCTCCACTGTAAGGAGTCTCAGGTGCACCATGAACCTGGGATGGAGGGGATGATTCCTCTTGGCACTCAGTAAGACCTCAGCTGCTGTTTCCTGAAAAGGGTACATGTGGGCACACACACTCACACCTACCCAGGCACTCACACACACTGACACCCATGCCCGCAAATACACACACATGCACCCACGTTCACCCTTAACGCACAAACCCATGCACCCACACTCACACGTGGACACACCCGATACACTCATGCTCACACACTGATGCACACACACACTCACAAACACACCCAGACACCCACAAACACTGACACATACCCACCCACATTCACACACGTGCATACACACATACAGACCCCTCTATACACATATACTCTCACAATCCCACATCCATCCGTGCTTACACACGCTGATACCCCCCCCACACTCCTTCACATACTTACACACTCACACACACACACACACACACACACACACATTCATGATGAGCCCCGAAGAAGAGTTAGGTGATTCTTTTCCAAGGGTCTGGTGAGAAATTGAACCCTTCAGAGTCCAGGGGCAGGAATTCCCCGTGCTGGGCCACCAGGCTCGAGCTGGCCCTCACCCCTCGACCCTGGTTTGGCTCCTGAGGCTGTGCCCTGGATGCTCTCCTGCTCCTGATGTTTCCCTCTCCTATTCAACCCATGGTCATACTCTCTGGAACCTTGTTCCCACCCCCGGTTCCCTCCTGAGGACATGACTGGGGATGTGCTCCTGCAGCCAGAGCTCTAGCTCTCCGTGGGGCTGCCCATGCCAGGACTGCCCATGCAGTCCTGCCAGCTGGGCTGGGGCTCAGAGCTTCTGCTGCTTTACAAACAGTTGAGATAAAATTCACCATTTTAACCATTTTGAGGCGTACAATTTGGTAGGTTTTTTTTTTTTTTTTTTTTGAGACGAAGTCCCACTCTGTCACCTAGGCTGGAGTGCAATGGCACCATCTCAGCTCATTGTAACCTCCATCTCCTGGGTTCAAGCAGTTCTCCTACCTCAGCCTCCTGAGTAGCTGAAACTACAGGTGTGTGCCACCATGCCCAGCTAATTTTTGCATTTTTTTGGTAGAGATGGGGTTTCACCACGATGACCAGGCTGGTCTTGAACGCCTGACCTCAGGTGATCTGCCTGTCTTGGCCTCCCAAAGTGCTGGAATTACAGGCATGAGCCACCACACCCTGCTGGGTTTTAAAAACTATATTCACAATGCTGTGCAACCATCACTTTCATCTAATTCCAGAACATTTCCATCCGTTAGTTGCAGTCACTCCTGTTTCCCACCCCCCGCCGTCCAACGCCCCCTGGCAACTTTCTATCTTTCTAAATAGGATTTGCCTGTTCAGAACATGTCATAGAATGAAATCACACAGTACGCCGCCTTTTGTGCCTGGCTTCTTTAATTGAGCGTGTTTTCAAGACTCACCCAAGGCTTCACGCTTCCTTATGACAGAGCACTATTCCAGTGTATGGACATGCCACGTTTATTTATCCATTCACCTGGTGGACACTGGAGTTGTTTCTATCTTTTGGCTACTATGAAATGCTGCTGTGAACATTCGTGTGCAAGTTTCTGTGGGAACATACATTTTCAATCCTCTTGAGTACATAGTTAGCAGTGGAATGACTGGGTCACATGGCACCTCTAGGTTTAACTTTCTTTTTTTTTTTTTTTTTTTTTTTGAGACGGAGTTTCGCTCTTGTTACCCAGGCTGGAGTGCAATGGCGCAATCTCAGCTCACCGCAACCTCTGCCTCCCGGGTTCAGGCAATTCTCCTGCCTCAGCCTCCTGAGTAGCTGGGATTACAGGCACGCGCCACTATGCCCAGCTAATTTTTTGTATTTTTTGTAGAGACGGGGTTTCACCATGTTGACCAGGATGGTCTCGATCTCTTGACCTCGTGGTCCACCCCCCTCGGCCTCCCAAAGTGCTGGGATTACAGGCTTGAGCCACCGCGCCCGGCTTAGGTTTAACTTTCAACTGTTTTTTCAAAGCAGCTGCACCATTTTACGTTGGCTTCTGGCTTCTTGGGTGGCTCAAGGCAGCCTCCCAGTGTCTGGTGGGCCCTGCTCCACCCTGAGGGTTGTCTGCTCCTGTCATCCTGAAGGATGAGGGACCCACAGAAGTGGGTATGGCCGAAGCACCTCGCAGCATCCAAGGCTAATGCTGGCTGGTCCTCCCCAGTTACCCAGAAAGTCTGCAGAGAGAGAATTATGGCTGTGCCTGATAGAGTGGGCTTGTGGCTGGGGGAGGCCTGAGTTTAAATTCTGGGCTGTTGTCATGAAGCTGCTGTGTGACCTACGGTGAGTGGGGTAACCTCTCCAGCCTTCCTGTGACAGACCTGGCAGGGAGGGCTCTGAGGGGTCAAGGGCGGGTCCTCACTCACAGTGTCATCTGTGGCTGATTTTGTGCTTCGGTAGTGGAATTGAATAGTTGTGGCAGAGACTGAATGACCCACAGAGCCTAAAATATTTATCTGGTCCTTTACAGAAAAAGTTGAGTAACTCTTGGATTATATGATGCAAGGTAATAAATGCTGTTTTGCTTTTAGCCAAAAGAGCAAAGCAGCAATGGTGAAATTTGGGGTCACTGGCAGTTCTTAGGAGGGATTTGAGAGGCTGAGGGCTCACAGGAGTATCCGGGGTTCCTCAGATGCCTAGTGGAGGCCACAGTAGCTCCATGACTTTTTCCCTTTGTGGAGATAACTCCACCCACTGCCACCTTTGATTTTTACAGCAACCTTGTGGGTTAGAGATAAAGGGTGATTCATCCTCATGTTATAGGAGAGGCAACAGAGGCCAGAGCAGCGAGGGATTGGTCCTGGGATGGCCAGAGAGACAGAATGAGTGGCTCCTGGAACCCAGGCATCCCGCTCTGGGCCAGTTCTCACCCCTGTGCTACTCATTGCCTCAAAGACTTAGCCATGCCCTCGTGGCAGGGTTGACTTGGTATGAAACACCCCCTCATACTACTTTACTTCCAGAGGCAGGGAAAGGGGAGCCCATGCTGGGGCCAGAGCAGGGTGGTGGGCGATGTCACAGGGGCAGCCCCTCCTATGGGTCTGACCTCACTCTCTGCCTGTCTTGGTTCCAGCCTTTGGCCTGGGAGACCTGCCCAACCTGCTGGGCCTGGTGGGGGACCAGTTGGGTGACACAGAGCGGAAGCGGCGGCATGCCAAGCCGGGCAGCTACAGCATCGAGGTGCTGCTGGTGGTGGACGACTCGGTGGTTCGCTTCCATGGCAGGGAGCATGTGCAGAACTACGTCCTCACCCTCATGAATATCGTGAGTGTCCACGTGTCCTGGGACTTGGGGGAGTGGGGTAGGGTGAGCCCCAGCGCTGATCCAAATGGAAGTTTCTGGAGCCTGGTACTTTTCAGGTGGACTTGGGGGAGTCATCGCTTGCTCCTTAGCCCAGCAGGCACACCCTTGGCAGCCAGGTTCAATGGTGTAATGAGCCTGAATTGGCCTGACTTGCATCCCAGACTGTGGCCTGATCCCAGCTGTACATACTGGGCTGAGGTGACCCACAGGCCTCCCATGCTGGAGCCTGTGGACAGTGGGTTCTGGGCTTGGACGTATTCAGAGTCGCGGTCAGGCGTGGCCTGGAGCCTCACTTGTGTTGGAGTTGAAGGGACTCCCCTGGGACTTATCATCTGGAAAAAATACCCAACCCCAGGTGGGGAGACTGGCCAAGGAGCTGTCAATCTGTGAGAGGGTCCTGAGACCCTGACGTGAGCCTTGGGTGTGCACAGAGACAGGCATGGAAAATCAGGGATGTGGGCGAATTCTAAGACTGGCGAAGCAGAGAGCCCATGCTCTCTGCCGCTGCCTGTGGCTGTCCTGCAGAGACACAGGACTCGTCACAGAAAAGCTAGTTTTGCAAGGAAAGTCAAAACGTAGGTTTTTAAAAAAAGTGTTTAAAAAATTTTATTATGGAAAATTTAAATCCAGATATTTAAGATAAAATTTCCGGTTTTTAAATGGTAAAAGAGAAAACCACTGTGGATGCCAAACAAAACATACTGTAGGCCCCAGGTGGCCCTGGGTGAGCGTCCCTGAGCTAAAGGGGCAGAGACAAGGAAGAACAGGAGGGCAAAGAGGGTGAAAGCACGGGCCTTTGTCAGGGTACCTGTGGCTGTGGTTCCGGGAAAGGATGGGGACCCGTCTGGGTAAAGTGAGACCCAAGGTAGAAATAGTGCAGGCAGGGGCCAGAGGCTGAGGTTGGGGGAAGGACCCCCAGCCCTCCCCTACAAAGTGAAGTCCTGGAGGCAGGCGACCCATTGGGATAGACGCCAGCTCAGCATGGGATGCAGTGCAATCCAGGCACAGGGGAGGTGGGCAGCGGTGCACAAGGGAAAACGCTTTTCACCTCTGAGCAACAGGTGCCCTTCACCTCTGAGCCTCTGCACGGTGACCAGGTTAATGGCTCATCATAAACATTCATCTGGAACAGCAGAGCTGAGAAAGAGATATGTATGTGGTGAGTCCCAAAGAATTTGAGGGAGGCCTCTTTTGAAGGCCAAAGCTTCCAGCCCCTGCATGGGCCCTCACTGGCCTTGATGTTAGCATCCTCTGCCCCTAGGCCTGTTTGTAGAGGATAAAGTGGTTGGCTAGCTGCATGATCATACAGACTGAAAGATGGCTGCGGAGAGCCAGGGCTGGGATAGAATCACCTTATCCTCAGTCTAACATGGGCAGTGCTGGGAGGTTGTGAGAGACGTGTAATTGATTGTGCTGCTGCACTAAGAGGAATATTAGTGAATCAGCCAAGAGCATACAGTCTGACTCGGTCCTTTCCTGTCTTTGTGACTTTGGGGGCAAGTTACGAACCCTCTGGAGTGTCTCCTTCTGCACTTTGGAAGCAGCATGAACAGTACTTACTACCAGAGGTGTTGGGGAGGATGACATGAGTGCACAGCGCAGAGCATGTGCCGTCAGTGGGTGGTGGTTGGTGATAATGATGTGGCCTTTGTGAAGTGAGTGGTCATGCATTTCTGGGAATGGAACAGCTGATGGGGAGAAACGTCAACCCCACGTCATGCCAGTCCCCTCTGGAAACATTGGTAGGGTGCTGCCTGGGGTCCATAATCTGGCTGTACCTTTGATGAGGTGGTCGTTAGGGGGACAGCCCCTTAATGCCTCTGTGACCTTGGGCAGGGGAACCTGTGTTGCTCGGGAATCCACAGGATGCAAATGATGAAAAACCAACTCAGTCTAGGTTAAGACAAATGTGGTAATTTCTCGGCTCATGGGTCAAACTGGGGGAAGGATGGGTTGGAGCTGGTTGTAAGAGTAATTGGAACTAGGTGCTTATCTGGACTCGAAGTTTTCAAATTTGCTTCTGTCTCTGTGACATGCTAATTCTCTGTGACCAACTTCTCTATAAGATATCCTGGCCACTGACAACACGACGCGGACTCCTATCCCCATCCATGGCTGGAAACAAAAGAAGTTTCGCCTCCGGTTCCTAGGCAGAAATTCCCAGGGCAGGACTCTGGTTGGCCTAACCTGGGTCATGTGGTACTCTGGGCCAATCACTATATGTTAGAGAGGGAGAGCGTCAGTGCTCCAAGCCTGGAGAGGGATTAGACACGGCCGTGGCCGCTGGAGAAACAGTTCTGAGCTGGCCAGGCTTAGAGCCTTTAGCCCCTTAGAGCCTCTGCTTTTTCACAGTAGTGTCTACTCTTGGGATTGTGAAGATTTAGTATCCAGAGTATTTGCACATGCCTGGCACATAGTAAAATACATACTCAAGTAATGTTTTCTGTCATTATTATTATTACATTGTTTGTTCTTACATGTATAAGTTGTTTCTCACCTGAGTTTGGGAAGGCGAGTTCCTTGTTGTCTTTTTAGGAACCCCAACAGCACACACAGCACAGGGTCTGAACCCGAGAGGTGATTTGTAAACGTGGAGGCGAATGGCATCTATGAGAGAAGCGGGTGGCCGGCATCTGTTGAGATGGCAGCAGGAGAGAGCAGCAGAGTTCTGTCTGCAATGCCAACACCAAAAAAAGAGCAGGAGCAGAGATCAGCTCCAATTACAGGAGCCCAGGGAGTGGGACGGGGGACAGAAAGTCTGTTCCTGGCCGCCTGTGTGTGTGGATACTTCTTCCATCCCATGAACTTAGACACAGAGAGCAAAGGCTACCACATGGAGTTGTTTGAGAAAGAGAGAGAGGGGAGAGAGAGGATGCCTGTGAATCTGAATACACCCATCATCCTGGAACACTTGACCACCCACCCAGACTCCACAAATCACAGGCCCAGCCTAGAGGCTGTAGCTGGGGACCGATCCCAGTAGGGGGAGGCTATGCTGAGAACCAGGTTGGGCCCCTGGAGCAGGTGGAGGACAAGAGGAAGGGCCAGAAAGGGGAAAAGGGACAGGGGAGACCCCAGGATGCCCAAGAGTGGGGGGAGCCTGGGTCCCATGGCACAAAGCTGGGGCTAAAGACCCCAGGACTGTAAGCCAGGCCCTGTTGCAGCCCCAGAATCCTTCAGTTTGTTAAAAGATAATTTTCAGGAAGAGGCAAACTCATGACTCTCCTAGAGAAATAAAAATGAACATGCGTTAAAGATTTGACTCTACTCATTAATGAGGGAACCAGGCAGATGCTGTAACTGGTTCAGAAAAGAACCCAAAGACAGAAACATTATAGATCAGGAATTTTATGATGGATGTGCAAAAGGAGATACAATTGGTGTCGTATAGGGTGAGAGGTAAGGCTGTTCAGCCTCTACCAGAGAATATGGAACCTGCGTGCAGCCTGGAATTTTGCGTTGCTCTTAGTGACCCATGGTGCTCTCTGCCGTGAGGGCGCTTGCTCCGCATCTGATTCTGATAAGGGGAAAAGACACACTGTGGGCAGTGCCTGCTTTCCCTTGAAGTACAAGTTTTTATTTTCTGGTTTGAGGCCCTATCAGGTGTGAGGAGTCTGATGACTTGTCTTACTTAAAGGGTGTGCCCCCATTCCTGAAACTAGTGGGGCGGCAGCATCTCCCAGGCCACAGCCCTGGATTGGACTGGGTGACAGCCCTAAATGGCTGTGTGGTGGGATTCTGTCTCTTCCCTAGGTCTGCTCTCCTAGATTCTGGCTGGGGTTGAGAGAGAGAGCCTGGGGCAGTGGCGGGGCTGAGTTGTCTGAGGGGGACCACAGAGCTGTTTTGGTCGATCCGCTCCATTTTTTCTCTCATCTTTCAGAGATACCCTGAGGGAACTCCACGAATTCTGTTACTTGGCTTCTTTTTTTTTTTTTTTTTTTTGAGACAGAGTTTCACTCTTGTTACCCAGGCTGGAGTGCAATGGCGCAATCTCGGCTCACCGCAACCTCCGCCTCCTGGGTTCAGGCAATTCTCCTGCCTCAGCCTCCTGAGTAGCTGGGATTACAGGCACGCGTCACCATGCCCAGCTAATTTTTTTGTATTTTTAGTAGAGACGGGGTTTCACTATGTTGACCAGGATGGTCTCGATCTCTTGACCTCGTGATCCACCTGCCTCGACCTCCCAAAGTGCTGGGATTACAGGCTTGAGCCACCGCGCCCGGCCTACTTGGCTTCTTAAATGACTCTTGGCTAGACTGAGCTGTCGGCAGGTTCTGGAGGGTGGATCAGGCTTGCTGGAGCCCCGCTTCCCAGCTTACTTCACTGCCAGCCTTGGCTGACATCCATTCATTTATTCAGAGCTGAGTGCTGTGCTGGTGGGCACTCCATGGAGCTAGGTATTGGGTGAGGTGGGGTTGGAGGCAGGGTTCTTGTGGTTACAAGTGACAGACCCAGCTCATGCTAGCTGAAGTCAAAGAGGGGTGTATTGGCAGGGAGCTGCTGACGTGCCCACAGAGTCAGTGGGGCAGAAGCCCCAGGGACCACAGGACAAGGGCTTCAGGCCCATTAAGACACTGTCTCCTACTCTGCTGGCCCATGCTTGTCAGTGGAACCTAGCAGCAGATGGGCTTTCTCCCCATGATGGGAAACAGGAACACCCCAGATGCTCACACTTAGGACCCAAATGCCAAAGGGCTCTTTCTTACCCTCCTAGGGACAACTGGCTAGGGTGGGACATGTGGCCATCCCTGGACTAATTGCTGTGTCTAGAAGGTTGGCTTGGCTCTGCTGGGTCACAGCTTGCCGCTGTGTATGGGGGTGAGGTGGAGCAGGATCTGTGCCCAGAAATCAAGCCGCAAAGCATGCAGACAGGAAGAATGACTTCACAGTGGGGGACACAAAAGGAGAAGAAAACACAGTCCCTGCCTCAGAGCTTACGCTGCTATGTGTCCACAGACCACTGCAAAAGATATCATTGCAAGCTGGGTGCCGTGGCTCACACCTGTAATCCTAGCACTTTGGGAATCTGAGACAGGTGGACTGTTAGAGGCCAGGAATTCAAGACCAGTCTGGGCATAGCAAGTCCCCATTTCTGAAAAATATTTAAAAAATTAGCCAGGCAAGGTGGTGCACACCTGTGGTCCCAGCTACTCAGGAGGTTGAGGTGGGAGGATCAGTGGAGCCCAGGAGTTCAAGGCTTCACTGAGCTATGATTGTGCCACTGCCCTCCACCCTGGGCAACAGAGTAAGACCCTGTCTCTAGAATTAAAACAAAAAAAGAATATCATTATAGAAAGTATTAGTATTGTTTTTGAGCAAACACTGGGAGCCAGAGTCTTTGTAGACTCAATGTCATTTACTTTAGTCTCCCCATAATCCTACAAGGGGTCTGAGTAGCCTCAATGTCCTTACATAGAAACTGGGGTAGAGAGACAGGCTGTAACCTGCTAGTCTCCCATGTTGTGGGCCGTGGGGCTGGGATCTGAGCACTATTGTGTCCACTCCAGAGCTCACCCTCTTCCCCAGGCCTTGTGCCAGCTGGTGCTGTCCATGGCTGGTGACCCAGCTGTTAATGGCAGAAAAACTTTTCTCTGTGCTCTTGTGTTCAGTACTGGAGGGCTTGTAAATCAAACTGAAAAAGACAGACTGGCAGGAGAAAAGAGTTGATTTGCCAGTTCCTTGTATATAGCAGTGGTTTACACCTGTAATCCCCACACTTCGGGAGGCTGAGGTGGGTGGATCACCTAAGGTCGGGAGTTTGAGACTAGCCTGATCAATATGGTGAAACCCCATCTCTACTAAAAACACAAAGATTAGCCAGGCACGGTGGCATGTACCTGTAGTTCTAACTACTCGGGAGGCTGAGACAGGAGAATTGCTTGAACTTGGGAAGCGGAGGTTGCAGTGAGCCAAGATCATGCCATTGTACTCCAGTCTGGGCCACAGAGTGAGACTGCATCTCAAAACAAACAAACAAAAAAATAAAAAACCAACCTGTCCCTCCCCCCAAAAAAACTGGAGGCTTATATGCTTAGCACAATAGAGAGAGAAAGGGAGAAGGGGGAAATGCTTCTTTAGGAAGGACAAATGGGTTTTCAGGAGAAAACTGGAGATAAAGTTTGAGATAATGTTTACTTAAGCAGGGTCAAGTGGTATTTCTGTCATTATTTTCCCAGCTGCTGCTGCTTTTAGTCAGATAAGGGAAGCTGAGAAGACGTCTTTCTGCATCTGTTGGCTTTCAGATGTTTTCAGCTTACACTGATCTGTATACTAATGCTGGGGTTCCAAATGGGCCCTCACACAGGCTAGGCACAGGACCCGGGGAGAGGGAGTGCTTGCATGCATGTATGTCCCGGAGGGGCCATGACCTGTGCCAGCTCCTACGGTCTCTGCTTGAGGAGGGGCTCCACATGTGTAGCTTCCGGGCACTGTGTGCTCTTGGCAAGGCCCCTCCAAGACCCTTTGGGTGGCCTGGTCTGAGCCCCTGTTAAGGGTTCTAAGAGGGTCAGCTCAAATGACAGGGGTGGGGGCGGAGGGGATGCTCTTTGGGGCCATGGCAAAAGCAATGAAACCTAGCTCTGAGGTGGAGAGTTGAAGGCAGCGAAGTTTGGAAGGTGATGGGGAGAGTGGACGGGACCTTGTTCCCCAACAGAATTTGGGAGCTTCCCTTGGAAACCAGAAGAGGTCTTTTGATGCATTAAAAGATGAGACATTTCTTTCCATCGGGAAAAGTTTACTTTTGAAACTTGGCATTCCAGGGCTGGCCTGGCCTGAAACGTGATGCATTCCAAAGTGGCTGGGAAGCCCTCCTATCTGTAGTTGCAAGACACCACGTGATGGCGGCGGGAGTGGCTGGGAAGTTCTCTCCCATGTGTTGTGATGTGGAAGCCAGTTGTCCACATGTCCTCCTTCCCTCTTTATGCCATGCTGTGCCTCGCCAGCTATCCTGCCACACCTAGATGCCAGGGAGGTCTCTGCAGACTTCTGTCACCTCTCACAACACACCTGAGTCTCCTTCCTCAACCCTGCTCCCATAGTCCTGCTGTGGTTGGAGGAAGATGGGCTCAGTGACCCATTCAAACTTTCTTGGCCAAATGAACACATTCCGATAGTTGACCCTTGACCTCTGACTCATGCATGACTCAAAGCTGTGGCCAGGGAACATTGTCAGCTTCCACTGACGACCGTGCCACGAGGGCCTGGCTTGGTGGCTGCTGTTTAGATAGTCTTGGTTCTACCTTCCTTCTCCCCATCACCTGCCAGAAAGTGGGTGAGGAGAGTGATGATCTCAGAGGTTCTGGAAGGCCGTTAGAGGCTGGGTCTTCTGGTCACTGCTGGCTTGTCCTGTGAATGTGGGAACAGAAAGGGCCTGGGATGGGTGAGGGGCACAGTTGAGGCAGAGCTGCCTCTTGGGGAGAGAGGCTCACAGCACTGAGATGGGCTGTGGCTTAAAGGAGCTGTGGCCTTGCAAACCTGCTGCTGCCATTGGGGGTATGTGGGCGGTGTGGGGTTCAGGCTTCCCCTGGTGCAGAGGATAGCAGCCAAACTTCCTACCAAGGGAGGTGAGCAGATGGGGACCGACAGTCTCTGCCTCCCTGGGGACCAGCAGCTCATCCTGTCCATTGTGTGGGAGCTTTCATTCGGCTGGGATGCTTGATGCTCAGGTTCCCCTAGGGGATTTCCATGGGGCCAGTAATAACAGCTTGCCTTTGCTCTCCCCTTGGAGCACCTGTCTGCTGTGACCATTTCTGATCCTGATTTCTGGGGCTCGGCAGGGCTGGCAGGACCAGAGAGAGGAGATCTGGTTGCTGGGATGGATGGCCCTATTGTGCTCTCAACCCAGGGAGGAGGGTGCAGAAGGCATGAGTGAAGCACCCAAAGTTATCTGATGAGGTCCTGGGCACTGCTTTCAGAGGCTGCGGTCGCGACAGTCAGGGTGGCCCTGCCTCCCATGTGTCTTTTGCATCACCCCGGGAGGTGCTATGGATATTCCTGCAGCTGCAGGTGATGCCAGCGGGCTCCATCCTCAGCACTTCCTTATATGTTGCTGGGTGCTGCCTTTCTCTGTGCTTGTTTGCCCACTCACACTGGGTCACCTTCCTTAAGTCTTCCTCACATCTCCGAACTAGAGAACCACTTGAGCACTTTGAGGCATAAAGGAGTAGTTGTTTTCAGCATTTAGTGAGCGCTTTTTCTGTGCCTTGTACCACAGACTCCTGTCCTAGAAGTTTTGGTCTGGCTGCAAAAACAAGCCTAAGTCCTGTGGAATAATCAGGGAACCATTGAGAATGGTACCAGTGCCAAGGACCTGAGAGCGGGTGGCTGCCTCTGTGGGGTTTGGGAGAGAGGAGGGCTGTCTACAGGGGTTTATTGCTGAGCCTGCGTTCGGGGAGAGGGCGATTTGACGAGGGGAGGGCACGCAGGCCATGGCAGCAGACACCACAGCAGGGTTGAGGAAGGAGACTCAGGTGTGTTGTGACAGGTGACAGAAGTCTGCAGAGACCTCCCTGGCATCTAGGTATGGCAGGATAGCTGGCAAGGCACAGCATGGATGATGGAGTAAAGAAGAGGCATGAGAACAGCTCCCCATGGTGGCATCCAAGGTGGATCCTTGGGTTCCCAGGGCCCTCTCCTGGTCTGGGGGTGATGGACCAGTTCTCTAGGGTGAGGACTCCTTTGGACATGGGGAGATGGGGAAATCTCCTAGGGCCTGGAGCTGGAGCAGAGGAAGGGTGAGAAGAGAGACAGAAAGGCCCATTCATCATTTCCTCCCAGCCAGGTCGCAGCCAGAAGCTTCCTGTCTCTGTTTCCTTTGGGAACCCTCTTGGCAGCCAGCCTGTCTGGGTGATAGGCGGCTGGCCCACCTCCACTCCACACCCTGCCCCACCTGGCTGACAATAGATAGATGCTGGGATGGTTGCCGGGACGACACTGGCTAGCACCTCTGCCAATGGTAGGGTCGTACCAGCTCTGACCTGCCTCAGAGCCCCTTTCTGAGCCTGGGACCTGCTCAGATGGCCTGTGTGGAAGAGCTTGGTGACCCTTTAGACCTGGGAGGTTTTGACGCAGATGGTTGTCAGACCAGAGCCTTGGTGGCCTCAGCCTGGAAGGGTTTGCCCTTGACACGCGTTACACATTCATAAAGTCTGGTTTGGAATGCCATGAAAACTGCTCTCCTGCTGACAGACAGTGTGGCTTTGCCAGCCAGTCTCCTTTTGGGGTAGATGAACCTCTAAGTAGCTCATTCTCCTTGACACTGGAAGCAGACAGTCCTCTTCTTCCCTCTCTTTTTCATCTTTTTCTCTTCTTTTATGTCTCTTCTCAAAAACTGCTTTTGCTGAGTAAAAAAAAAAAAACAAAAAAACAAACAAACAAAAAAACTCATTCACTGTAATGCAGTAGTTCCTTTTTTTTAAAGTTTATTTTATTTTATTTTTGAGACAGTTTCGTTCTGTTGCCCAGGCTGGAAGGCGGTGGTGCAATCTCGGCTCATTGCAACCTCCACCTCCTGAGCTCAAGCTATTCTCCTGCCTCAGCCTCCCAGGTAGCTGGGATTATAGGCATGCCACACACCCAGCTAATTTTCGTATTTTTAGTAGAGAAAAAGATTCACTATGTCAGCCAGGCTGGTCTTGAACACCTGATCTCAAACAATCTGCCCACCTAGGCCTCCCAAAGTGCTGGGATTACAGGTGTGAGCCAACCTGCTCAGCCTTTTTTTTTTTTAAACAGGTTCTTGAACTGTCACCCAGGCTAGAGTGCAGTGGTGCAATCATGGCTCACTGCAGCCTCAACCTCCTGGGTTCAAGGGATTCTCCTGACTCAGCCTCCTGAGCACCACAGATACCTGCCACTATGCTTAGCTAATTTTCGTTTTTTGTTTTGTTTTGTTTTGTTTTTTAGTTTTTAGTAAAGACAGGGTCTTACTATATTACCCAGGCTAGTCTTGAACTCCTGACCTCAAGTAATCCTCTGCCTTGGCCTCCCAGAGTGCTGGGATTACAGGTGTGAGCTGTGGTGCCTACCCAAGCAGTAGTTCTTAACCAGGGACATTTGGTAATGTCTGGGGATATTTTTTGGTTATCACAGCTAGAGGGAATGAGAGGCTACTGGCATATAGTTGGTAGAGGCCAGGGATTCTGCTAAACATCTTAAAATGAAGAACACCTCCTCCAACCAAGATCTCCACACCAAATCATCCATAGCAGCCAGATTGAGACACCCTGACCTATGGTATTAATTCTAATTGCCACACACAGGAATTTAAATTTTCAAAGCAAACCCACTGGGCAGAGAATGATATGCATCACAGAAGGAGGAGTGCTGGGAATCTTGATTCGAGAGGTATGCAATAGTGAGCACCCCTCCTGCGAAGAGAGTTTCATGGTTCACACAACACTTTCGCTTTCGTGAACAGCATCTCACTCCACAAATATATACACACTTTTTAGAGGCAGGGTCTTGCTTTGTCACTGAGTCGGGAGTGCAGTGGTATAATCATGGCTCACTGTAGCCTTGACCTCCTGGGCTCAAGTGATCCTCCTGCCTCAGCCTCCCGAGTAGCTGGGACTACGGGCATGGCTATGTCCAGCTAAATTATTATTTAAAAACAAAATATATGGGGTCTCACTATGTTGCTGAGGCTGGTCTTGAGCTCAAGCTGTCCTCCTGCCTCAGCCTCCCAACGTGCTGGTGTTATAGTCATGAGCCACTGTGCCTGGCTAAGTTTGAACCGAATAGATGCCATTGATGGAGCACATGTTAGGGGCCAGGCCTGGTTTCAAAGCCCTGACATTTGCTTTTCCCCTCCACCCTTTGGTCTCTGCAAGCTGCATTTCCTCCACACCCACAGATGAGCAGAGTCGAGCTCCAAGAGATAAGGCCATGTAGTGGAGGGAAGCAACAAGCTCGACCTTCCCAGGCCTCCATACTGCCTCTGTTTACACACAGGCTGCTAGCCTGGGACATCAAGGCTGCTGTGTTTCACAAATAGGTGGTGGGGGATAAATGCTGAGCATTGTGGCCTTGTGAAAGGGACTCTGTTGGGCTGGGTGGGTCTGTCCCTGTGCACTCTGGAGCCACCCTGCACAAGCAGCCTGGCCATGAGGTAGGCTGAGCAGCCAGATCCCCAGAGCACCACCCAGACCAGCCTGCAAGCTCCAGGAAACCCCAGAGGCAGTCACCCCTTTAAGAGGTGTGCTGGTTAAAAGGCAGCTGAAAGTGCTCATTTGGAACCCACACCAGCCCTTTGGAATATAGGGTGTGATCATGAACTTGGTAGAAAGGGGATGGAGCAGCTGAGCCTGCAGCAACTGAGAAAGAAAACTCAGCACTCTCCTTCTACTGCCCTCAGAGCAATTTCATCCTCCAAGACCTCATGAAAGACTTCACTAATGACCTCGGAGGCAGGGCCTACTAATGTGGCACATGACATAAAGTAATGGGGTATCTGACCGTCAATGGATTTGATGAAATATGGTACACACGTGAACTTGTCTGTGTGTGCATACCTGAGCGTCGCATCTTGGTGAGGTCTTAGTGTCCCAACCCAGGGTAAACCAGACCCAGACCTGGCTACTACGTAGGTCAGCCCCAGGGGGTGGGGAAGGCAGAGAGCTCAGGCCACAGGTAGTAGCATATTGCTGTTAAACATCCACATACATGTACATGTGAACACACAACACAGGTACCACACATGCACGTATGTGTACACATATAATACGGGTCCCCACACACATGCATATACATGTGCCATGCTTAACCACGTGTAACACAGATGTGTTTGTGTAGATACATGCACCCATGCGTACCATACCAAATCAGGTATGTGTACACAGACAAGTTCACATCTAAGACCCCACTGAGGGTCAGATGCCCTACTATTTTATGTCCTTGAGAACAAAAGTGCATCATTGAAACTGTGTTCATCACTTAGCATTTTTGCTGTAGGCCTATTAGAAGAGAGCCTTTAACTGTAGTCAGATGTAGGTCTTCATCGTATGTGACTCTTATTATACACACGCAGATAAGGCAACGAGCAGGTGAGGAGTTCCCCTGACTTCGCATTCAGAGCAGTGCCCTTGCAGCTCACGTTTTGGCATAGTCCTCAGTGTGAGACGTTTCCACACAGCATTGTCCTGCCTGCCATCGAGAGCAGCGGTGGTGCCACGTGAGGGCTCCAGCAGCATCCGTGGACTTTCATACAAGCCACGGGTGGCATTCTGCGGATTTTATGCTGGAGGCGTATTGATTTTACTGGAAGGTGTCGATGGGAGGTTTTCAGACAATGCCCAGGATTCACATTCCTGCCTCTGATCGTTTGTTATCTGAAATGATGAGGGCTGTGGTTGTGCAGCCACCCGGAGTAACTGAGGCTCTTGCTTGCATTGGCAGTGACAGTCACACCTGGACTGCCTCCTGGCTGACAGTGATTGAAGATGTGAAAAAGAGGAGCCTGTTGGAGTCAATAGGATGCCGCATGTGTCTCGGGGACGCTGGGGGTTGGAGCACGTGGTCTGCAGAGTCACTTTATGCCTTGTTAGAAGGAACAGGCTTGTGCGCCAAGGGGCTGGTCCAGGGCCTGAGACTCCAGGTTGCTCTTGTCTCCCCAGGACTGAGAAAGGACAGGAGGGGTCATTGTGGCTCCACCTCTGTCTTCAAGCAATGCTGCCCACATCTGTCCAGGTTCAGAGGCAGTTAGTGATAAGGGAAGGCGCATGAGCAGGTCAGGTTTTCCGAGGCCTGGACTTGTCCTCTGACGGTGACTGGTGTCCTCAGGCAAGCTTCTCTATACCTTTGGGTCTGCCTGTATCCCTGAAAACAGGGATAGCATACCATCCTCCTTGGAGGTCCTTGGAGAAATGGCTGACTCTGGGAGTAGGGCAGGGAATATGCAAGAGACCCTGGAGCATCTCCTAGAGCCAGAAATTAGCGAAGTGCTAAAAAACAAACCCCAAATCCCCAAACCATGGAGGTGTGTTTACAGGACACAGGAGCCAACTCAAAGAGCTCTCAGCTGCCAAAGCTGGGACAATTTGAGCAACAAAACAAATCACAGAGAATTATATCCCAAGATGTAAAACAGATACAAGCCCATACCGAAAACATAAACGATAGAATAAATAAATGGAGAAGGGACAGATCTCCCATGCAGAGTAATTCCAGTTTATTCATGTAGAGACTCCATCTTCAAGGAGGTGGATTTGAACTCCCCACTCCTTAGATGTGGGTTGCACATAGTGACTTTCTTCTGATGAGTTCATTATGGAAATCAGGAAACGGGATAACTGTCAATGAAGAAACCTGACAAACATTCCCTCAGCCAGGTGATAAAGGCCAACAGCAACAGGGATGAGTCATGCTGATATCATGCACCCTTGACATGGCATATGAGGTTGCACCTTACCCCTGCGGGCTTCCTCCCCCAACCTAATTAAAGGACACAAACTAGCTGCTCAGTGCTTCTCAAGACTTAGGGTCATCAAAAACCAGAAGGCAGGAGAACCTGTCACAGAGAAGAAACAGAGCAGAGGGGCTAAGGAGACGGGAAGATGAAATGGAATGTGGCACCCTGCATGGGTCCAGGACGTTTGGGGGAAACTAGAGAAATCTGAATAAAATGTGGGCTTCAGTTAATAACACTATGTCAATATTGGTTCATTAACTGTGACACACGTGCCATAGAAATGGAAGATGTTTGGAATAAAATGGGCATGGGGAGTTTCTCTACTATCCTTGCAACTTTTAGCTGAATCTAAAGTTATTTTAAAATAAAGTTTATTTTTAGAATAGTAGGAATTCCAGGCCATTTGCTGTGTGGATTCGGTGTAGTGATGTGGGGAGGCACTTGTGGGCCGTGCCAGCCATTAGTGGCGATGAACGTTCTGCCTCTGAGCACGGGTGGGCTCAATGCCCCCAACGTCTTGCTTTTGCAGCACTGGCCTCCACCAATCCCTGTTTAAGACCTGCCTGAACCTGGCTGCCAAACAGTGGGTGGACCTTTTACAACCACCTTGAGTTGTAACCTCTCTTTGTCCTCTCTCCTGGACCAGAGAAAGCCCACCCCAGCCACCCAGCTGCAGAAATGGGTTCTGGACAGCAGCTGAGTGTAGTGGCTAAGGAGTGGGGCCTGAGAGTCACAGAGATCTGAGTTCAGCTTCTGAACTGGGCGGCCTTGGGCAAGTGACTTACCCTTTCTGAACCTTGGATGTCTTGCCTACGAGACCGGAATCATTCTGCTCCCGATAAGGTGGTTGTGAGGCTGTATGCCAAGCCCTTGGCACAGTGCATGGCACACAGTAGGTGCTTGGGGAGTAGCAGTGCCTCCCTCCAATCCCAGCACCCACTACCATCCTCTCCCTGTGCTGCTTTTTCTCGCCTTGGCCAGTTAGAGTCCTGGCCTTTGCTTGTTTTTCTGGTACACACCCAGTGGTTATCTCAGGTCAATATGTGATGCTGTACTCTACTGTAGGGGTCCTGGCAGAGGTGACTTTGAACTTGGCTCAGAGGTGAGAAGCAGGGAAGCTGGACACACTGCTCTGTTTTGCCCTGTGAGGGTGTGCCTCGCAGCCATCCTGCCTCCTGGTCAACCACGGGAAGCGATCTATGATCTCCCCTGAGCCGGCTCCCTGGCCTCGCCTCTGGCATTTGGGAGGCAGCCATGGAGGGCCAAGGCAGGCAGAGCCAGGCCGCGGGTACACAGCCAGGCTGGAGCTGGTCAGCAAGCCGCCTGTGCGTGTTCCAGAGAGTCTGGGGTCCTGGCCGTGGGCCATGTGTCACGTGCCCGCTGCAGTTCCACCAGAAATGGAAGCCCTGTCCAGCCGCCTCCTTGGCCTGTGCAAAGCCTCAGGCAGCTCGAGCCAAATCAAGATGCTGAGGTCACTACTCAAGGGCTAGGGATTGCAGGAGTACATGGAGATGAGTGTACCAGGGCCCCAGAGAATTGGAACAGGGGACTTGGAATGGAAGGCCTAGCCCCACCTTGTTTTAGTGGGGGAGAAAGGGAATAAAATAGGCTGGGTACGGTGGCTCACTCCTGTAATCCCAGCACTTTGGGAGGCTGAGGTGGGCGGATCACTGGAGGCTCAGGAGTTTGAGACCAGCCGGGCCAACATGTTGAAACCCCAACTCTACTAAAAATACAAAAATTAGCCAGGCGTGGCGGTGCGTGCCTGTAATCCCAGCTACTTGGGAGGCTGAGGCTGGAGAATTGCTTGAACCCCAGAGGCAGAGATTGCAATGAGCCAAGATTGCGCCACTACACTCCAGCCTGGCAACCAGAGCCAGATTCTGTCTCAAAAAAAAAAAAAAAAAAAAAAAATAGAAGCAGTTTATTTTTCTCATCCTTATTTAGTATAAGAAAAGACCCAACCGTTTCTCATTGCTGAGCTTCTTTCCTATCACAGCCTCAAATCTCTTCACGCCTCGTGCTCTAGGCTTCCTTTTTGGGATCATTTTCCACCTTCCCTGCTGTTTAGTGGGGTCTGTGTAACAGTTTTTGTTTATGTGATAATGTCTTCATTTCATCATGGTTCTTAAAAGATGGTTTTGTGAGTTCAGGATTCTAGGTTGATGGTTTCTTTATCTTGGTGCTTAGATGGTGCTAATTCAGTGTTTTCCATTTGCTGAGTGTCATTGGAGGCCTTGATGAGTGGGTTTGGCCTGTTGAGTGAGGCACAGAGATGAGTAATATGGCAGGATTCTGGTAGCAATTCACATGGTCTACCCTATAGGAGAGAAACGTGGAGGAAGGCAGAGGCCCTGGGCACTTCCAGATGCCAAGAGGCTCGCAGATGCCCCCACTGAATGTCCCAGTGGCTCCTTTCTTCTGCCCCCGGGATAACCAGTGGGTTTCCATGTGTATGCCTGGGGCACAGATGTGGTGTGCAGAGCGCACATGGCCTGTGATCCTGGCCTTAGTCTGCTTCTAGTGCACTCAGAGCGGTCTGCAACACTGACCCACCCCAGTACAGAAGGAAGGCCATGGTCCAATGTTGGAGGGGCTGGGAAGTAAGGGTTACTGAAGGGTCACCCTGTTGCAGAACCATGATCATCTCAGTGATCAGCAAAGGCCCCTTAGTCTGGAATTGCAGTAGGGAGCCTATGTGTGTGTGTGTGACTGATTGGGTGCCCCTCGCCCCCCGAAGTCCCTCCTAGGATAAGTCTAGGGCATGCGGGTTGAGGAGGACATTGTCTTAATGCGTTGGAGCACTTTGCTCCCACTGGGGAGGGGAGGAGGTTGGGAAGGAAGCTCTGCTGCTCGTTGGACTGTCGTCATTTCTTGTGGTGGCCGTTGGCATTGTTCCTTGTGGTGGGGTGTTGGCGGGGAGCTGCTTTCCCAGAGTGGGTGGTGGTCTTTGGTCCTTCTACTCAATTGGATCCAGATATAGGCGCCAGGAAGGCCCGTGGTGGAAGCTTGACACTGGCTGCTCTGAAGTCTGCCCATTCATGAACTGGGGTAGCTGCCAGTTCTGGGCACTGCAGAAGGTGGCTTGGGACTGGGGCTCGGTGATGCATGCAGCTTCTTTTCAGTGCTTCTGCTGCCCACAGTTCTGTACCCACAGCCTGGCTCCCTCCTTGGCTGGCCCAGGAGGGGTGTGCCGGCAAAATGTATGTCTCCTGTTCCCCTCCTGGCTCACGCCTTGCCATGGGACTGTCACGTCTGTGTGGTTGGAAGCACTATTCCTCCCCTCCGTGTGGTGGACAATGATTGCTTTGTGAGTTGTTAAGTTGGTCACTTTGCTTGTGCGTGGAAAATAATTGATGGCTGAAGGGCATGGGGAGATGGAAGTGGTAAGAGCAAGACCATAAATGGAGTTCTGGCCCAGCTCCTAAGAAGCCTAGTGGGCAGGAGGCAGAGGATGGGTTCCACTTCTGCTGGCATCACGTCCCTGACCACGCCAGTGGCATCACATGCTTCACTATGCTGGTGGCATCACATCCCTGACCACACTGCTGGTATCACATCCCTGACGATGCCAGTGGGCCTCTGTGTGGCTTTGTGTGGCTTATTTATGGTTCTTTGATATTCACACATGCCAGCCCTGTGAGAGCCACTGTTGTCTCTATTCTGCAAAAAAGGAAACAGAGGTTATACGGGGTTGCCTGCTGTGCCCCAAAGCCTCTCAGCTCACAAGGGGCAGAGCTTGGCTTTGAACTCAGGACTCCCCATCTGCATTACTGCACCATTGCTATGTGCTAACACTGACTTGCTGAGCAAGCCGCTTCATGTTTTGGGCAAGTCACTTCTCTTGGAGTCTCTCAAGGTCTAGCTAGGAGATTCATTACATAAGTGATGGCCCCTCACATGCAGACATTAGAAGTTCAGCTTTTCCTTCCCTCGCTCCCTTCCTCCCTCCCTTCCCTCCATCTCACTCTGTCACCCAGTCTGGAATACAGTGGTGCAATCACAGTTCACTATAGCTTCAAACTCCTTGGCTCAAATGACCCTCCTGCCTCTGCCTCCCAAGAGCCAGAACCACAGGTGTGTGCCACCATGCCTATATCTGGCTGAGATTAGGCTTTTACCTATATTGAATAATGTTCTATGAAACAAGCAACATAGAAACAATATGTTCAGTATGATTCCAATTTTGTAAAATAAGACACATGCATGCACACATGTGGCAGGGTGCAGGTTAACTGTGGTTATTACGTATCTGGCTTATAGCAGTGTCAGCAATTTCATTTTCTTCTTTTTTTGTAGTTTTCAATTTTTATTTCTAGTGAGATGTTTTATATTAATAAAAAAAGGTTATTTAAGACAAAAAAGCTGAAGTGTCCAATGGGACCACTCAGGAAATGGGTGTCCCTCGGAGAGGGTGAGCTCCCCTGTCCTTGGGGCTGGACAAGCAGAGGCCAAGTGTCTGCCTCAGGGACCCTGTTCAGGAGTGTCCTGGCAGAGGAGTGCAAAGGGCTGGATTCTTTGATGAGCTGTGTAGGGCACTGCTGCACAGTCCCAGGCCTGTGAGAGAAAGAAATGATCTAAAGCAGTGCTCCTCAAACCTGCCCCTGCCTGTCAGTCAGCTGGGGATCTTGCTCAGTGGTAGATCCCGATTCAGGAGGCCTGGAGTGGGGCCCAAGACTCTGCATTTCTCACAAGCTCCCAGGTGCTGCTGCTACCCCAAGACCCTGGAGCACGTCTCCGGGAGGAGTGCCCACTGCTGCCTTCCCAGAGCCGGGGCACTGTAAGGCAGACATTATCCGGTGGCAACACAGGGATGTTAGGACGAGTGGCCTGGGGTTCTCTGAGCCAGGAGACATGTCTGGAAGAGGATCTCCAGACACACAAAGATGAGTCTTGGTCAGAGTTGCTGGGTTTGAGACCAGGCCCCCTATACCATGGCTTTGTGAAAAGAGCTTGAGGTTGGGATCCCATGGTCCAGGATGCGAATCTCGGTTCTGCAGCTTGTTAGCGGTGTGTCCTTGAGCAGGTCATTTTGCCCCCTCAGCCTCAGTTTCTTTATCTGTAAAGTAGGGATAACTATCTTGCCTGATAAGGTCATGGTGGGAATACCATATGTGAGGTACCCACCCCAGTACCTAGCACTCAGGCCTGTGATGAATGTTTCCTTCTCTTAAACTATATTTTCTTCTTGCAGGTAGATGAGATTTACCACGATGAGTCCCTGGGGGTCCATATAAATATCGCCCTCGTCCGCTTGATCATGGTTGGCTACCGACAGGTAAACCACCTTCTCAGCAGGTAGGATTTGCAAGGAGAAGGGTTGTGGGGCTGGAGTGTTGGACCAGCCATAGTGTGGGCTGGAGGGACAAGCATCCAGGAAAACTGTCTCCGGAATCAGAACCTGGGGCTATTAGAATTGTGGCTTCAGTGGTGGAACCTTTGGAGAGGTAAGCCGGGATTTACGGGTTCCTACAATCTGAGAACATGACGATTCCACATGCTTATGCCTGGGAGAGCCCTCTCCTTGGGGAAACTGTGGCTTAGGGTGGGATGGCCACTGAGACACTTCGTGCCATGGTTGAGCCCTGGTGCCCTGGACTCTGCAGTCTTTGACCATCCATCACTTAGTAGTAAATGGGGGTAGCAACCAAACTTTCCTATAAGGGCTATTGTGAAGATTAAATCAAACGATGAACACAGAGTATAGAGGAAATGCTTAGAACAGCAGCTGCCTTGCAGGTCAGTTGAAGGGACTGGAAATTGTGTGTGTGAAGTTCCCAGCAGAAACGCATCTCAGCATGATGCTTGACACGTGAGCATCGTCCAAAGCAGGCAGGACTGTGTGCCAGCGGCAGCTGGGTGGGGAGAGCTGGTGATCCTGGGGTGTGTCCTGCAGTCCTCTGGGCCTTAGCGTTCCCATCTGTAAGTGGGAGGAGAGAGGCCTGCTGTGTCCAGGGCTCTGACCCTCCACGTGGCTGTTGGTACTCTCCCGGCCCCTGCAGTCCCTGAGCCTGATCGAGCATGGGAACCCCTCACGCAGCCTGGAGCAGGTGTGTCGCTGGGCACACTCCCAGCAGCGCCAGGACCCTGGCCATGCTGAGCACCATGACCACGTTGTCTTCCTCACCCGGCAGGACTTTGGGCCCTCAGGTATGCAAGGTACTGTATTTGCCATGGCCAGGTGTGTGCAGCGTGCAGGGCAGACAGAGGCTGGGCCTGGAGGCAGATGGGCTCTCCCTGGGGCCCACCACAGGGAGGTTTGAAGGGACAGGACCTGGACAGCTGGGGCCCAGCTTTGGAATTGTTTATTGGGGACCATGGGAAGTAGAGGGGTCCCTACTCTGGTCCCCGGTATCTTGGTGGAGCCTGCAGGCAGCTGTGAGGGGTCAGGCCCTGGGTCCTGTGCTTAATGTCCCAGAGCCTGGCTGCTGGAAGACCCTCCGTGGGCTTCAAGATGCTTCTCCCCACACTGTGTCCTTCTGGCCTCTTTGCAGACTGTGGGACACCTAGGACGGGGCTTGTGTGGGCTGCAGAACAGGAAGTCTGTGTTCTGCCTCCAGCTCCACACCTTGCCAGCCCAGTGGTCCAAGATCTCTTCATCTCCCTGGATTCTCCCAACTGTGGGATGGGAAGCATAACAATATTTGCCTTCCCCTATTCCAGGGCTGCTAAAAGGGCTCCAGGATGCATGTTTTGACAGAGTGTTGACAATTCTGAGTGCTCTGCAAACGTACAGCTTGGATATCATGTGGGGAAACTGAGGCATGGAGCAGCAAAGAGACTTGTCCGTGTGGTTTAGCAGGCAGGAGGCAGATCTGAGATGAGCACTGGACCTCCGGATTCCATGTTGCAGGCTTTCTATTTTTTCTGCTTTAATGCTGGGAATTAGTTGGCTAGCCTGGCCTACCCAAAAGATTTCTTGTCTGAATAACTGGAGCCCCAAATGTGGTTTTACATCACACACACACACACACACACACACACACACACACACACGTACAGACACGTACACACATACAGGCCCATGTACACATAGACACATGCACATATGCAAATAGACATAAGCCAGTGTGTTCATCTACAGATATATAAACACATGCACACAGACATACTGCATACATGTACAGACACCAAGACACATGCACACACATGTGCAGGCACTCAAAGACACACATGCACACACATGTATATACACACACAGAGCATGTACTTATATCACATGTAGAGCAAATCTCAGATTTCCAGGTCAATAGAGGCTCCAGAAACCTCTTTCCCACTCAGCCTCTTATACTCCCCAAACCACCTCAAATAAAAGAACATTTCAGCCCCTCTAACACGGAGGAATAGATCTGCTAGGGGGACTGCAGGCCTAGGCATCATCCCCACCTTGGAGGCGCCTAGGACACAGGCCTCATGCATGGTAATGCTTAGCCGGTGCTGGCCCCCTGCACTGCCGTGATTCCTGTGTGACCTGCCTGCACCTTGGCCTGTGTCCTTCCCACCTCTGAAGGGTTGTCTCAGCTGTCCTCCACTGTCTGCATCAGTCATTCCTGATCCCCCTCAACTCCTTCCAAACCGTTCCCTTTCCCCCTCCTCCAACTCCCCCGCACCCTGGCTTGCTCCTTGAATTCTAGCCCTTCCAGCCCATGCCTCATCATGTAATCTTCTGCTAAATCAGGGTTCTTTAGCTGTGGCGATGGGTGGGTGGGTGAGTGGGGAGGGGGACAGGTTGCAGGGTCAGGGGTAGGCTTGGATCTGAGTCCTCTGTTTTCCCCGTGGTACCTAACGTAATGTTGCCCATGACTCCTGCATAGAAAGCGTTGGGAGCTTGTTTGCTGACTGACTGTAGGACTGGAGGGAGGCATGGTAGAAAGAAGTAGGAAAGAAGTAGCGTGTTTGCAGGCCAGGGTGTTCTCTGGTTCAGAGGGGTGCTGATAAACCCTGGGAAGCTGCAGGCCAAGAGGGAAGCCGTCAAGCTCTAGGATATAAGGGTGGTTTGGTGGGACTTTGTGAGCATCCTTCTTCCTCCAGGATATCCGCTGCCAGGCACTGACCAGATGGCTGGGCTGGGCACAGACCTCAGAGTGTCCTGCCTCGCCTGCCCTCCACCTCGCTCTCCACCTTCTCTTTCTCTCCTCTGCAGGGTACGCACCCGTCACTGGCATGTGTCACCCCCTGAGGAGCTGTGCCCTCAACCATGAGGATGGGTTCTCCTCAGCCTTCGTGGTAGCTCATGAGACCGGCCACGTGTAAGTGGCACCAGCAGGGTGGGCGGGACTGGCAGCTGTGCCATGAGCTCCAGGGAGTTCTGTGGCTGTGGGAGACCCAGCTCGGGCTGGTCCCCGTGTCCTGGGAGGTTTAAGAGGAGCTGGCCTGCCACTGAGGCGTGGTCTCCTGCAGCTGCCAGTAGAGGGAGGTCCTGACCTGAGTTGGGAGGAGCCAAGGGGCCTGGGTAGCAATTTGGGCCTGCCTTGGGCCCAGCCTCCAAATCCCAGGGCCATAGGGGCCCAGAGGTGGCCGGGCCTTCGGGTGGGTCAGTGGCAGTGTCCCCCTCACACGCAGAGGCCTGCTGTCTCTGGGTGGTCTTGATCTTTGGCTTCCCTCCATCACATCCACATTTGAGGCCTTTCTAAGACTCATTCCAGCCCAACCTGGTACTCAGCTCTCATTGGAGCGCTGGCCTGAGCACACTGTAAACAGGTGCACTTCGAACTGAGGTAGTGAGCCAGGCAGAGGCTGGCCTGCCTGATCTCAGGGCTTCAGATTTTGTTTAGAATGTGTTCATTCACTCACTATTTCTTGAGCACCTACCATGCACCAGGCCCCATTCTAGGAATGAGGCTATAGTGGAGACCAGGACAGAGAAGCCCTCAAGAGGTTACATGCCGGGTGGACACAGATGAGCTACTGTTCAGTACAACATGCCTCCTGGCTTTGGGTATGCACAGGGGCGGAACCAAGGGACACCATCAGCCTTGTCAGATTGTATCCCAGCGCTGCTCCTCCAGGCAGGTGGGACCTCCTCTCCATGCCTGTGACATGGGGCTGACACCAGGGCAACCTCTGAGGCCTCTCCCTGTGGAGACACGAGGTCAAGCTTATAGCCCCGTGTATTTGCCCAGCAGTCAAAGCCAGATGCAGCCACCTGGGAGTGACTGAGAACTTAGACTTGTTAGGATTTGGCATTAATGACTAACTGTGAAGAGCAAACTTTTAAATTTAAGCTATTATTATGGTAGGTGCCTATCATGTGCCAAGCTCTGTGCCCAGCCTTGCAGGTTCTTAGAAAGGCTTAAGAGGCAGGTACCTACCACAGGGGGCTCAAGAAACCAGGTTGAGTTGAGTTGAATAAAACCTGGTCTTTGCAATCAAAGGCGCTTGGTGGGAAGTCAGCAAATGGCTGTGAGTTTTTAATGGTGGGATAGGTGGCTCCTGCTGTGGAGGTCAGCCTCCACGGGTGGGTCAGCTAGGACCAGTGGCCAGGTGGGGCTTGTTCGGGCCTTGGAAGCTGCAAGAACATGGGTGGAGCTCAGGGAAGGGGTGGGTGTTTGGGAGTGGTGAACAGCAGGAGCGAAGGCTTGGAGGGCAGAATGAGCCTGATCCTAGTTGGAGCAGCCTTGGAGAGAGAGTTGGTCATCTGGCTGCATGGTTAGGAAACTGAGGCCAGGAAGAGCAATCTGAACTCTGAGTCAGGACAGGGTCTCTCGCTGCTGGCCTGCCTGCCTGCCTTCCCAGGGGCAGGTCCACTGTGGTGTCTCAGGACTCCTCTGTCTTCCCCATTCCAGGCTTGGCATGGAGCATGACGGTCAGGGGAATGGCTGCGCAGACGAGACCAGCCTGGGCAGTGTCATGGCGCCCCTGGTGCAGGCTGCCTTCCACCGCTTCCATTGGTCCCGCTGCAGCAAGCTGGAGCTCAGCCGCTACCTCCCGTAGGTCATTCTTGCCCCCAGAGCTGGGATAGGGAGTGTGTGGTCTGCCACTCTGAGCAGACGTCACACAGCTGGCTGTCTTCCCTGTCTTCCCTGGCTTCACTATTCTGTGATGCATCTCACCTCCCCACCGAACCTGGCCTAAAACGTACCCCAGAAGCATCACAGCCTAGTGTTTCAGAATGTGTTCAGGTGACCACTTACATAGAATTCTCATTATACATGCAGACCCCCTGGCTGACGGAAGATGGTAAGTTAGATTCTGCTGAGGTTGGGTCTAGGAATCTGGATTTATCAAGCATTGCAGGTGATCCTTGCACATGCCGAAGGTTAGGAGCCACTGGGCTGAGGCGGGGACTCTAAACCCAGGGGCTTCTAACAATCCCTTTGAGGTTACCTGGTCCCAGCCCCCAGAGCTACCCAAGGCCGACTTCTCAGTGGATGAACAGTGCCACTGTGACCTTCTCCTGGACTCTAGGGAAATGAGCATGCTCAGGAGGGAGCTCCCTCCTCTCCTCACTCCCATTCTTGGACCCAGCAGCAAGGCCTGGCTGGTCAGCTCCTGGGTCTTCAGGGATCTTCAGGTACAGAACAAGTGTTAGACTCCAGAGCTCAAGGCCTGAGAATGGGAGGCCAAGTGGATTTGGATGGGGGCAGGTGGAGGCAGAGATATAGTCACTAGTGCCACGCAGGAGCTGGGCAGGGCAGCTCACCCAGGGTTCATCCTGCAGGGTAGGCTGGTTTTTCTTCTTTCAGTACAGAGTGAGTCCTCAAATTGTCCATGAATCAATCATTGGTCTTGGCCATGACATGTCCCTCTAAGGTGGGCAAAACTGACCTAATTCACCTGCAAGCTGAGTATCTAATCTCAGTCTGGGTACCCTTACCTTCGGCTGCAAATGAAGCCCTTCCAGACACAGTCACTGGTGGGAGCGAGGTCCTCAGCGAGGGGGATGCTCAGGGCAGCCCCTCCTCCATGAAGGGGCAGTGCTGGGCACAGGAAAGCGGGTGCAGATTCCTGCAGACCTTGCTCACAAAAACCCCGGCTCCTGGGAAGGGAAAGCCTGGGACTTCCTGCTGTCAGCCTGACTCACCTTCCTTGTCTCCGCCGGCAGCTCCTACGACTGCCTCCTCGATGACCCCTTTGATCCTGCCTGGCCCCAGCCCCCAGAGCTGCCTGGGATCAACTACTCAATGGATGAGCAGTGCCGCTTTGACTTCGGCAGTGGATACCAGACCTGCTTGGCAGTGAGTACCTATCTGGCCTCTGCCAGGTGGTGGGTGCAAGGGCAGTGTCCTTCAGTGGGCCTGGTGATGGGCCAGCAGACACAGTGCCAGCCACCATGCAGGGATGAGAGTGGACACCTGTGGGGGCAAGTGTGCGCAGTGGCTGGGGAATGCATTAGCCCTGGGAAAGGTGGGAAAGCAGAGCAGAGAGGGTGGGTACCTGACGGGAGCCTGGCTGGGCTCCTTCCCTGGGGAGCTTATCTGCAAAGGAGCCCAGGTTTCCGATGTGAACCCAGACCTCCCAGAGCCTCAATCCCTAGTCCCAGCTCAGTGACAAATGGCCTCTGTGAAGTGGGGGAGGGAGGCCTTGGAGAGAGAACAGTGAGAGTGCGGGCCATGGCTGGGCTCTTTCTCAGTGCCCTGGAGAAATGAGGGGTCCCCTGGAGGCTGCTGGCACTTGGGGTCAAGTTGAACTTGAAGCAGGAAAGAGGCTTTGGCTGCCTGCCCTGCAGTGCCCTGGGTGCCTGCACCCATCACACCCTCTTTTCTCTCCATTACTGACCTTTGTTCCTTGGACAAAGAGCCAGTCCGGCCCGGTGACCCGCTTCCCTTGCCATGCAGTTCAGGACCTTTGAGCCCTGCAAGCAGCTGTGGTGCAGCCACCCTGACAACCCCTACTTCTGCAAGACCAAGAAGGGGCCCCCACTGGATGGGACCGAGTGTGCACCCGGCAAGGTACCTGTGGGGTGTGCAGCAGGATGGCCTCCCTGGGGTGCAGGGCATCCATCACTGGCATGAGGGCACATCCCAGGGGGAACCCTGAACCCTGGCCCCTCCCTCCAAGTGCTTATACGAGTGGGGGGGTGGTGCTAAAGGACAGGGGTGAGCCCAGTGTGCAGGTGAATACACATGGCATCTTCCCATAAACTCACACCCTTCTCTCCCAGACCACAGCACTTTGTCTCTGTAATTAGCTGAGGGTAGCATGCTCTCCTAGCCCATCTGACAGGAAGGCTTACTTCCATTTTACAGATGAGAAGACTGAGGCCCAGGCAGGTTAATTAAGGAACTTGTTGGGGTCCCAGGGGGAGTGATTAGTACAGAAGGGATGCGGGGAAGGCTCTGTGTGTCCTGCCTACTCCTCCACTCCCAAGCTGTCTCTGTTGAGCAAGAGACACCCGTGTTCTTCCCCATACCAACCTTCATGAATGGCCCGTGTTTGCTCCCTCATGCATGTGTGGGTGCCAGGGCTTCGTTTGCCTGGGGGACCCTGTGGCTGGGTCTGAAACCCAGCTCTGCTCTGTTGCCAGCACTGCCCCTGGTCACTGTGGTGACCTTGGACCGTTCATTGAACTTTTCTGACCACCAACACCTGACCAACCTCAGGGTTGTTCTGAGGTTACTGACTCGTGTCAACGCACATGAGGGAGGAGGGAAGAAGCCAGGTGCTAAGAGAGGTGCTTCCTCAGCATTAGCAGGAGCCCTGCTGCAGCAGCCACCCCACCAGCCTGCCCCCTGCCTCCTGCCCCTAGCCAGGCTGCTGCTTCTTTTTTTTTTTTTGAAACAGAGTCTCAATCTGTTGCCCAGACTGAAGTGCAGTGGCACGATCTTGGCTCACTGCAACCTCCACCTCCCATGTTCAAGCGATTCTCCTGCCTCAGCCTCCCGAGTAGCTGGGACTACAGGCACACGCCACCATGCCTAGCTAATTTTTGTATTTTTAGTAGACACGGGGTTTCACTTTGTTGGCTAGGATGGTATCAAGCTCCTGACCTTGTGATCCGCCTGCCTCAGCCTCCCAAAGTGCTGGGATTACAGGTGTGAGCCACTGTGCCCAGCCGCCAGGCTCCTCCTATTCATACCTGTCCTGCTGAGCAGCTCTGGGCTTGTTCCATCACACGTGGATGGAGCTTCCCATGGCCTGGCAGGTCCTTCATGGGTTCGAGCTGTTTCAGGTCTTTCCACTTCTTCAGTTTTCCCAGGTGTTTTCAAAGTTTCAGACCCTCCCCAGTCACAATTTCACAAGACAGTTCATCAGTAGTTCTCAGTCTGGGCTGCATATTGGAATCATCCTGGGAGCTTTAAAACCCCTTCCAAAGAACAAAGAGTGACTGCAGATGGGCATAGAGGATATTTTTGGGGTGATAAAAATATTCTCAAATTGGATTGTGGTGACGATTGGATACCTGTGCAAATTTATGAAAAATCGTTGCAATGTACACTTGGAGTGAACTCTATAGTATGTAAATTATGCCTCATTATACTTCCTCCAAAAGTTCCTACCCCTAGTGATTCTGACTCAGTTGTTCTGGGGTGAAGATCAGGCCTCTGAAGTTGTAAAATCTCCCCCAGGTGATTCCAAGGTTGAGAACCCTTGGGAGACTAACTTTGCCCAGAGAGCTTTGTGTACCTTTTTCATGCCACCCTACAGGAAAAGGGAAGGGAGTTGCCTCTAGCTGAGCCCTCCCTTATTGCCTGGCCCTGTGCCAGGGCCTATAGAGATGGTAGAGCAGTCCCACTTAACAGGTGGCTAAACTGAGCCTCAGCAAGCTAAAGTAGCTGCACATAGCTAGTACTGCTGAGCTGGAATTCAAACCCAGGAATCTCTGACTTCATGCGTACACTCTTTCCAACTCACGGACCTCCCCACATGGCTGGCCTGCCTCCCAGAAGCACATCTCATGATCCCTGGAAGGTGATTTTAAGATACAGAGCCAAGAGCAACTCTAGCTAGTGTGAGAAGATTGTGTCTTCTCTCCCCTTTCAGCCCTTTATTACTCCCAGGTGTGCAAATAATTGCCCATTTATTATCATTGCTCATCATAAGATCTGCCGTTTCTGGCTTTGTGTACTGGGCATGATCTCATCGGATGCTATGAGCAGGTGCAGTTTCCCATGTTGTCCAGTTGAGGAGCAGGCCCAGAAAGGCAAGCCCTTCGTCTAAGGCTGCTCAGCCCATGCTGGGGGTGGGACTCTGCCTCAACCCAGGCTCATGATCTTACCATCCCTTTCTCTGTCTCCCCCATGGTGCCCACCATCTGAGCCATGTGCCCAGTTGGACACCCTCCAGGGCGGGCTCAGGAGCACCAGCAGCCCAGGGTGACCTCACGCCCTTTGCTCTGCCCCAGTGGTGCTTCAAAGGTCACTGCATCTGGAAGTCCCCGGAGCAGACATACGGCCAAGATGGAGGCTGGAGCTCCTGGACCAAGTTTGGGTCATGTTCGCGGTCATGTGGGGGCGGGGTGCGATCCCGCAGCCGGAGCTGCAACAACCCCCCGTGAGTGTGCTTGGCTGGGGTGGGCAGGGCAGGGAGCCCCTCCTCAGGGCTGAGGGGCTTGGAGGGGATGGCACTGGGAAGACAGTGCAGGAGAGAAGGACCCTGTAGGGGGTTGTGTGTGCTAATGCATGAGGACACAGAATTGTTTGTGGAGGCAGATCACTCCTACCTGCATCCACTAAGGACCCTCAGGTCTGCCTTCTTTGCATTTGTCGGAACCAGTGGTTCTCAAGCTCATGTGCAGAAGAGTCCCCAGAGTCTGGGTGGTCCTACTTCTTCATGCGTGTAACAAGCCCTCTCATAATCCTGACCCTCTGGCTAAACTTTGAGAAACACTGATCTAAGCTCTTTGTTGGGAGAATCAATTCCCTAACTTTGTTTTCTACCACATGGAGAAAACCTCCCTTTAAGTTTTCTTAACTTACCTCCTTCTAACATCAGAGCTCCTTCCCCTCTTCCCCACTCCCCAAGTTTTAGCATTCTGGGGGAGATGTCCGTTTTCCCTGCTTATCCCCTCGGTGGGGATCTTCCCCACCACTCCATCTCCATCTCCATCTCCAAGCTGAAGCAGCCTGTTTAGAACAGCATCATGAGAGATGAGGACAAGCCATGGCTGGCTGGCTCTAGTAATGCAGAGGTTCTGAACCCCCACAATGACAGGGCCTGGCCTGACCCCTCACAGGGCTGAGGGGTATAGTGCAGACTCAGCTGTAGGGTCACAGTGGCTCTGGTGTCCTCAGGAGTGGTAATTCATACTGTTATTGATCTCTAGGCATGGGAAACTCACTTCCTATTGAAGCAGCTGTTCCTTCGTTTTAGACAATATAGCCGTATAGTTACACAGATGGCTATATTGACCTTCTACACACACAAGCCAAGGTGGACTGCCATGTAGCTTTCATCTGCTGGGAATACAAAGACTGTGGTTGTAGAAAAGCCCAGGGGTCCCTGTTCTGAGTAAATCACCTTGCAGGCATGACTGACAGTTACCCCTTGCTATAATTGGTATCAAGGCTACCATTTATTGATCTCCTCTGTAATAACTATTTTTATTTTATGGGACTTAAATAAAATGTGTGCTCTCAGCAGCATGCTCACACAAATCCTTAATAAAAGACAGCTGCTGTTATCATCATTATTATAGTGTGTCGGGCACTTTGTGCTAGGTGGCATGCTAAGCACTTAGGTACAAAAAGCTATGCAATTCTCCCGCATGGCTGTGAGTAGGGTACTATTAACCCCAGCACTTGGATGCTTTGTGTCAAGTCTTACCCAATCCTCTTGACTTACTGGAGAAGAAAGCATAGATTACCACAAAATACATGTTCTCACTATTCTTCACAGACACACCAGGAGGTGTATAAAATAAGAGGGCTTAGAGTCCCTGTTTTCAAGGGGAAATTAAGCCACAGCAAGGCTAAGTGGCTTCGCCAAGGTTGCATGGTCAGGACTTGGAAGCCAGCTCTTGTGATTCCAAATCCAAGTTTCTTTTACCACTCCTTAGTTTATAACGATGTTAAGAGGACGTGGATGCAGATGGGAGTGGCTGAGTCGTTTACGGGGACCTGCTTTATGCCAGGGCCTGCGAAACAGTTGAAGGCACCCACATAGATGAGTAAGAGGGATTTCTCTTTCAGCCCAGCTGGAGAGGGTTAGTCAGTCCCTGTGTCAGTCTGTACATCTGTCTGTCTCACACTCACCGTGGAATAGATGCTGTGTGTCTGAAGGGTAGAGCGGTCTGGGAGGAAGAGGGATCTGGAAGGCTGAGCCCCACAGCCCCATCCCCTGGGAACTATTCTCTGGTTTATGGCAGTAGAACCCCTTGTCATGCTGTTGTGAATGGCTAAGCTGCTCCTGGTGGCTGTGTGGGAAGCCTGACCCTCCCAGCCTTCCCAGCCAGCAAAGTCACTCATCTCTCTGTGCCTGTCCCAGCCCAGCCTATGGAGGCCGCCCGTGCTTAGGGCCCATGTTCGAGTACCAGGTCTGCAACAGTGAGGAGTGCCCTGGGCCCTACGAGGACTTCCGGGCCCAGCAGTGTGCCAAGCGCAACTCCTACTACGTGCACCAGAACGCCAAGCACAGCTGGATGCCCTACGAGCCTGAGGACGGTGAGCGGGTCCCGCTCCCCCTCCCACCCCATGTCCTTGGGCATCTGCTGGGGTTGTGTGTGCCCAGGCAGGGCCTCCCACCCCCACACTCTCCAGTGAAGGTGGAGGGACCATGGGGGTGGCCAAAAGGGACACTGCAGTCAGCAGGCTCACCATGTACCCTTGTGCAGGTCTGCGCATTGCATACTTCCGGGGTCATCATCCCCATCAAGGCCATCCCTGATTTGTGTACTTCTGATAACAGTTTTCTGGCAGATGCAAGGACAGTGTCTTGAGGAAGGGACACTTCACGCACAGGTGTTGCCATGGCCAGCAGCAGTGTTGGCTGTTAGGGTTGCCTCCCTTTCTGTCTTCGGTCCTTACCTGTAGGGAAAAGAATCATACAGGTGCAGGCACACTTCCCATCACGTGGCCAGTGTCCTGAGGAGCTCAGTCCTATCACGTGCTGTGTTTTTAGGTTTTACTGATTGGCCTGTGGTTTCAGCAGAGTCACTGAAATGATATTAGAAGGCAGGCAGATGGGAGCTGGTGGGATCTTCATATTGACTCTCTAGGCTGCCCTGGGACAGACACAGGCTTCTAGACTCACGTAAAGAGTCTGAATTTTGGGACCATAGTGGTACCAGTTCCCATCTGTTTTTGAGCGTTTCCAGTGATGGCTTCATAGCAGCAGAGCATCCAGTGAAGGGTTAGGATTCGTGGCAAGTCAGAGCCTCAGCTGGAGGAGCCCTCAATGGTCCTCTGATTCCAGCCTTCCCCTGCCAGCCTCTCCGTGGGTCCTCCATGGACTGACGCTCATTCTCCATCACACAATCCTTGGCCCAGACAGCTCCCATCAGGACAGGCTTTCCTCCCAGGACCATCAGCTCTTCAGCTCTGGTCTAGAATGACAGATGCTTCAGGTTGGAAGAGACCTCAGGCCTGTCATGGCCAGATTCCTTCCAAGCAACCCCGCAGTGGGTGTCTTCTCTCTGCTTGGATTCCTCCCATTCCGGGGAGCTCACCACTCCCTTGGCAGTGTTGGCTGGCTTCTGTTGCTACCCAGAAAGCTGCCTGCCTGGGTCAGGATCCTGCCTGTCCTGGGTTGGAGCCCCCCCTAGACCCAGGTCCCTCCAAGAATCTGCTTCCTGTGCATGAAATTCAAAGTGTTCTTGGAGGTTGTGGCTCCGGACTTGAGTCCTCGATGCTGGAGACAAGGAGTCACCAGCTGTCCTGGAAGCACAGGGACCAGTGCAGAGCCAAGCAGGTTCCTTAGGCATTGGCTGAGGAAAGCTTGCTTTGAAAGCCTTCCAGATCCATTCAGAAACCAAAGCAGCAACCACAGCACTGGGGAGGGGAGGGGCTGGGAGGCTCGTGGGGCAGCTGGGCTTTGGGCTTTTCCCAGGACTGTTAGACGAATTCCAGGAAGTTAGCTAAGCCCCCAACCTCCGTTTTTCTAAGAAGCACGGCGAGTGTTTATATGTTCTCTGGAACCTCCTTTTTAGGACATCTATAGCCCACATAAAGAAGAAAGCATTTAATTGTTAAGACCAGAAGGGGCTCTCTTTCTCCCTGACTGTTCCTCCATTTTGCAAACCCAGATACCTCTTTTCTGCCTTATTTTCACACAGCCTTCTAATGTTTACAAACATGCTAAGACACATGTCATACGTGTGCACAGTGAAGTTTTATAGGGGTCAGAGCAAGACTCTAGCCAGACTGCTTAGGTTAGAATTCAGGCCGAAACACTTACCATGTGGCCCTGTGGACTTAAGCAAGTTTCTTAACCTCCCTGTTCCTCAGTTTCCTCCTCTGTAATGCTAGCACCTATCTCATTGAGGTGTTGAGAGGGTTAAATGAGTTAATTCACGAAAAGCCATTAAAGCTGTATTTTAAGGGCATGTGAAGGTTTTAGAACTATCTAGAACATAGTAAGCATTCACTAAGTGTTGGCTTATTACTACTTTATCATTTGATTTCTTTCAATAAGCTGATGTACATTTTACTGATTAGGGATAATAAAAATAGGGAACGGAGACTGGGAGAGGTCGGAGCATCTGCCCAAGGTCACATGGCTAATAAGTGACGCAGCATGGATTTTTAGCCCAGCACCACACCCAGTGCTGCCCCGACTGCCGAGCTGGCCCCAGAGCTTTCTGGCTGGACCACACGCCGATCTGTCCTGGGCCATTTTTTCTGAGCCCAGCTGGGGACTCAGCCTAGTCCCTCTCCCTACAGATGCCCAGAAGTGTGAGCTGATCTGCCAGTCGGCGGACACAGGGGACGTGGTGTTCATGAACCAAGTGGTTCACGATGGGACACGCTGCAGCTACCGGGACCTGTACAGCATCTGTGCACGTGGCGAGTGTGTGGTGGGTGCATCCCGGGCCACCCCGACTGCTGGCACAGGGAGACCGGAGGGCTGCTCTGCAGCGTCTCCTGCCTGGGAAGATGAGCATTGCCTCGCCGGCCCACTCCCAACACCCTTTGGTCCTCAGCTTAGCCCTGGGGTGCTGGAAGGGGCCACTTACTGCTCAGCCCTGTTGGAGGGGGAAGGAGATTGCCAGAATCCCCACCACGCCGGGTTTAAGACCTCACTCAGGTCACATGGTGAATTTGTGCCAGAATCCTGTCCAGGGACACCTCTCAGGCCAGAGGTCCTCTCCTGGCCAGGGCCTGGGGATGGGAACGGGAGCCCCATGGAGCCTAGGGTGGCAGTGGGGCCAGGGGTGCCTCCTCCCACTGACTTCATCTCTGGTCTCAGCCTGTTGGCTGTGACAAGGAGGTGGGGTCCATGAAGGCAGATGACAAGTGTGGAGTCTGCGGGGGTGACAACTCCCACTGCAGGACTGTGAAGGGGACGCTGGGCAAGGCCTCCAAGCAGGCAGGTGAGCCGGGCTGCGACTGGGGGGATGATGAGGGCTGACTGGAGATCTGGCTGCTCCTCAGGGGGGCCCTCCCTCCTTGAACTGTGCCATAGCTTGGGATGGGGAGAAGGGTCCCCGGGGCCCATCCCCCTGGGCTGACCAGGCTGGTGAGCCAGGCACTGCAGCCAGTCACCACATCTTCCAGGCAAGCTCCTCCCTGAATTTGGGGCCCAGGAGCTCCAGGAGGCATTTTCGTACTGGGCAATGTGCTGTGATGGGAGCTTGGCCATCCCTTAGACCCGGGGCTACTGGTGGGAGGGAGGTGTCAGGCAGATCTAAAGGTGTGGCCAAGACTGGACTGATAATCTTCTTTTTCTCTCTCCTTTCTCATTTTTTTCTTTAAACCTGCAGCACTTTCTGCTTTGAATTCCTGGTATCTTTGAATTTCTTGACTTTCCTCTCTACCTCCAATCTGACCAAACTTGCTGTGCAAAAGGACCAGATATCAGTCCTTCACACTTTAGTATAAATGGGGCCTATTTCCTCTTGGGAGATGTTACAGCTTTGCCTCACCTTTGATTGTTGTGGGGAAGGTTGGTGGCTCTGAGAAAGCCTTGTTTCCAGGCCTTGGATCAGGAGGGCCATGTGGGATCTTCCTCAGGATAGTCATGTAGGGTCTTCATGGCCTTTATCATTTAAATCCCATCAGTAGCAAGTAGTTTAAGGTGTGAGAAGAAACAGAGAGAGAGTCAGAGGAGCAAAAAGTGGGGGGAAGGGCAGAAGTGAGAAGGAGAGGAAGAGGGTCAAGAAAGAGGGAAATAATAGCAGCTCTGTCACACACAGAGGCCCTTACAGGACACGTCTCATTCCACCCTCCCGGCACCCTCATAGAGAAGGCGTCATCCTCAGTTGACAAATGAGGATTCAGAGGTTCAGAGAGGTTCTGTGATCAAATGAGATGTTCCTGGATACCCAGTGGGAGAGTGGGGGTTGCTGGGCAGTGGGACCCCCAGCTTAGAATGCCCACAACTTCTGGACCCTCCTGTGTGGCAGGAGCCGCCAAACTGGTGCAGATCCCGGCGGGTGCCAGGCACATCCAGATTGAGGCACTGGAGAAGTCCCCCCACCGCATTGGTGAGTGCTGGGGTGCTGGGAGGGGACAGTGGGGCCCTAGGCCTGCCCTCTGATTTGAGGGAACTGGGAGAGCAGACGGCCAGATTCTAGTTCAAGCGGAATTATACTAACTTGAATAATGGGCAGAGACCCCCTGTTCATTTTATTTTTAAATTTATGCTGCATGGGTAACCCATTCCATGGTTTACATTTCAGAAAGTCTGAAAGTGGACCTAGTAAAAGAGTCTCCTTCCTACCCCACTAACCTGGGGACAGTTTTCTTCCCTAGGGGCAACTACTGTTAATAATTTCTTGTGCACATAGAAGGCTGTTAAAGGAAAACCATTTTCACATAGTGTATCAGTCAGCTTTTGCTGCCTAACACACCACTCCCAAAACTTAGTGTCTTCAAACAGTAATTACTTCTTAGCTCACGGTTCTGTGGGTCATCACTTTAGGCTGGGCTCTGTGGGGTGGTTCTTCTGTGAGTCTGCCTGGACCGACTCATGCAGATGTCCCCAGCTGGCAGGTCTCCGGGAGCTGGTTGGTCTAGGATGGCCTCACTCACATGTCTGGTGGTTGGTACTGGCTGTTAGCTGGGGTCACGAAGGTGCCAGGGCCATGTCCTCACCAGGCTGACCCAGTATTATTCACATTATGTCTGTCACATGGTCCTTGGGAACAGCTTGTGTCATGTTTTCTAATGTCCCATTAGTCTAAGTCACATGGCCAAGCTCAGATTTAAGGGGTAGAAAAATAGATTAACTTTTGATGGTAGAAGTGGTGAAGTTACAGTGCAAAGGGGGCATGCACAGAGGAATAGGAGGAAGGAAGAGTCATTCTGCAGTCTTCTGCACTGGCTCTTACATTATTCTCATTATAATAATACTTAAACACCAAGCTGCTAAATGAGGTAATGCCTTAATGCTTGTACCAGTTACCTAACTATGAAGCGAGGCTGGTTTAAAAAGGAGAACACCACAATACATTAACCAATTAAGGACATTAATATAATGTGAGAGATGTTTTGTTACGTTTTAGGCTGTCAAAAAATTGACACTTCCAGAGAGGGGAATCCATAGAGAGAATAGATTAGTGACAGCCAGGGGCTGGGGAAGGAAAGACGCATGACGACTAATGGATATCAGGTTTCTTTTTGGGGTGATGAAAATGTTCTGGAATCAGACAGTGGTGATGGTTGAATCTACTTAAAAATCAGGCCGGGTGCAGTGGCTCACACCGGTAATCCCAACACTTTGGGAGGCTAAGGCAGGCGGATGATCACTTGAGCTTAGAAGTTTGAGATCAGCCTACGGACCACGGCAAAACCCCATCTCTACAAGAAAATACAAAGTTCAGCTAGGTGTGGTGGCACATGCCTGTAGTCCTAAGCTACTTGATGGGGCTGATGCAGGAGTGTCTCAAAAAAAAAAAATCACTGAATCGCACATCTTAATTGAGTGAGTTGTATGGCGTGTGAATTATATCTCGGTTCAAACCTCATGAGCCTGGTTCAGAGCAGGGTCCCAGTGGCAGGTGGGCAGCAGTCTGCCTCTCCCACACTGGGCAGTGGCATCTGTGTTCAGACCCCTTTGCAGTGAACATGCGGGCCACAATGTCCCTTCGAAATGTCACAGAGGCCCCTCTTGCCTATTATGTCTGCCAAGTCACACTGCTTGGCACCAATTACATCATAAATGGAAACACAAAACACGTGTGTCTTGGCAGGCTCACATCACACACAAGTGCTGCCATTCGTATTTTTAGATTATCAGCAAGATAGTAATTTGTAAATATCTTCAAAGTTTCCGGGATAACTTGCATTTTTTGGAGGTTATCCAAAAAATAACCACATCACACACAAGTGCTGCCATTCGTATTTTTAGATTATCAGCAAGATAGTAATTTGTAAATATCTTCAAAGTTTCCGGGATAACTTGCATTTTTTGGAGGTTATCCAAAAAATAACCACAGATGTGGATAACCACATCTGCACTGGCACCTCCCCTTAGCACAGCTGCAGGGGGTTCCTAAGCTTCTGTTCTTGAAGGCACCTGAAAGGGCATTGTCCCAACAGGCAATTGGCCCAAGGGGAAACCGAGGCCCAAAGTAGCTTGAGGGGCTCTGTATGCCCTGATTGATCCAAGAGGGGTGCGAGCAGAGCCAGTCTTGGCCCAGGTGTCCTGCCTCCCAGCCCCGTTCCCGTGCCAGCCATGCCACTCTACCACAATAGTGCCCCCTGTGTGTCACCACTTACGACCACAGCGAGCCCAGGTTAGAGGACTTCGGTTCAGGCAAGTCCAGCCCACTGTGTCTGCCTGGCTGCGGGGAATGTGCTGGAATTAGGGGCTCGGGAAGGGAAGGGACAAGGAGAGAAAGGGCATCTATTCCAAGAAGAGGTGGAGCTCACTGGTACTACATTCCCTGGGGATGATTTCAGAACATTTGCAGGCCCTGGGATGCCTCAGCCAGCCCCTTTTACCCTCTGCTGTCTCCAAAAATCTAGTCCTTTGATCCCCACTAGTCTTCTGCAGAGGTCACGGCAGCGCCTGCTAGCACCCGGGGTAGGCCAAGCACAGGCTTGCTTGCCTGTTGATTGGGTGAGTTCCCTGATGGGTTAGACTTTTCCTGGGAGCCCGGTTGGGAGAGTGAAGCAGGGGCAGCCCAGGAGCTAAACTCTGAAGTTGGCACAGGTTGTGTGATTGTGCAGGTGTGAGGTGCACAGTGGCCTTCAATGAAAACATGTGTATATATGAGTGTGTGTGCATGTGTGTGCATCTGTGTGCATGCCCATGTAGGGGTGTGTGTTCCCAACAGGACACATGTAGAGGCCCGGGACAGGTAGTAGCCCTGGCAATGAAGGCAGAGGCTTGGCCCGTTGTCATTAGACTCTCCTGGAATTGGGGACATGGACTCTAAAAGGAAGTGTAGGGAAGAGAAGGAGAACTCATGCTGTTAGTATCTCCCGTGCGCTGGGCCATGAGCTGCCACTTTTCATGCATTATCTCAGTTTAGTGAGCCTCATGGCCATCTAGGAATATTGTTATCCTGCTTTGCAGTTGAAGGAAACTGAAGCTCAGAGAGAGGTTGGGTATAGACCAGGTTAGTTGTGGAGCCTGGATTTGGGACTGGGTCTGGACAGTGGAGAGTTTATGATGGTCCACCCACCACCGTCTGAAATGAAGGGTGCATAGTCAGGGCTCCGCTACAATGAGGTGCGGGAGTGGTCAAGGGCAATGGGAGGATTGGAGGCTGCCCGTGGCCTGAGGAGCTGCCCAGCATTAGTCTAGACCGTCCGGAGCCACTGGGGATCAGGGAGCCTGAGGGTGAGGCCTGGAGGCAGGAGCGAGGGGCATCTCTCCAGTAGCCTCCCAGGAAGAGGCGAGGCTCCTCATTTTCTGCTTCCCTTCCCTACCTCCCACCCCGCCCCCACACTACTGCTGTCTCTCTGGGGGCCTGGGCTCTGGCCCAGCTCTCACTGTGTATCCAGGACACTGTGTATCTAGGAGCTGCTGATTCCTCACCTGTACTAACAACAGCCAAGCCCTTAGGATGTCTTTAAGGATGGAACTGAAACAGTCGGCAGAGTGACTGGCACATGGTTAATGTTCTCAGATCCTTAGCTCTTATCTGACAGTTATGACCATTTAAATCTATTCCAGGTGGGAGCTCTGTGGGCCCCTCCTCCTGGACATCCCAGGGCTCTGGAGCCTTTGCCCTCCCCACTTGGCTAAGGGGCTTGAGTCTCAGGCTGCTGGGTCCTAGGAAGTCCAGGGTGGCCAAAGGCACCACTCAGGGCCCTTGGCCGGTGTCAGACCTACATGTCTCCTACCCACCTGCCTCTCAGGGTCTTTGGGTAACAAGTTGTGAGTTACTCACCGACTGGAACATTATGGGGTAGGCAGTTGTGGATTTTTAAAATCTCTGCCTCTTTGCCAGGCCCTGTGCTGGGCCAAGAACACCAAGGTGGAGATGAGCCAAAAGGCTTCTGGGCGAGGCGTGGCATCTGCAATCACAGTCGTGCCAGAAGTCCGGCACTTTTCTGGTGGTCTAGCAACAATGCCCCTGTGCGTCACTACTTACAAGCTGGTTATGTTTATGAACTCTCCTCACTGTCCTGAGAGCCTCAGTCGTGGGAGGCAGGCATTGTCATTATCCTCCTGGGGCAGCGGCAGCCCTGTGAGCTGTGCACAATTATCATTCCCATTCTCGAAATGGTGAAACTGAGGCAGCACAGGGAGGGTTGAGTAGTTTCCCCATCATCAATCTGACTCCAGAGCCCATACTTTTAACCTCTACACTCTGCTGTAGAAATTCTAGGGAGAGCAGATTCCCTGAGGACTGGGTAACCAAAGAAGGCTCCCTGGAGGAGAGGGGATTATGCTGAGCCTCAACTATGGGTAGAGATTAGACAGGAAGAAAGGAAGGCAGTAAGGGTGGGAGGAATGGTATGCACTATGATCCAGAGACAGCGACAATAGTGTGTGTGTGTGTGTGTGTGTGTGTGTGTGTGTGTGTGTGTGTATTGGGGGTGTGGCGGGGAGTGTGTTGACCTGTCTGACTCGGGAGGGTTTGTGTGGGGAAGAAAGGGAGGTGGGCAGGAGCCGAGATGGCTCACTGGAAAGCCTTGAATATCACATTAATGGCCCACCCCCGTGAAGGGGAGTAGAAATCTGTGTGACCCTCTCCCCACACCGGCCAGTGGTGAAGAACCAGGTCACCGGCAGCTTCATCCTCAACCCCAAGGACAAGGAAGCCACAAGCCGGACCTTCACTGCCATGGGCCTGGAGTGGGAGAATGCAGTGGAGGACGCCAAGGAAAGCCTCAAGACTGGCGGGCCCCTGCCTGAAGCCATCGCCGTCCTGGTGAGCCCCACTGTGCTCGGTGGCAGCCCCTGCCCATCCCCCTTGTCCCCTTAGCTTACTACGTCTTCTGCCAAGCCGGCATGACACCATTCTGGTGTCTTTAGGAGCCTGGGTGAGGGCAAGGCACCCTCCATCCTGGGGTCAGCTCCTCATTTGCGCTTAAAAGCCTGCAGGATGGCAAGTGAGGATGAATAAAGAGAGTTGTCTCCTCAGTGTCAGACCCCAGATACCACATGCAGGGAGCCTGCTCTCTTTAAGGCAGTCTTGGAAATGGAACGTGGAGGGCGGTTGGGCAGGGCTGGGTCTTCCTGGCATAGTCCCACATCTGGGTGTATCATAGGATGGCTGGCAAATGAGTCCAGGAGTAGCTTCCTTGGGCCTTTAAGGCGGTTGAACCAGGGGCTCCAGCCTCTTGAAAAGGGGACAAGGCTGCTGTCCTGACTGGGACCCACCTCTGCCCATACCCCACTTCCTAGAGCATGGGCCAGGGCTTGTGGAGCAGGGATTAACCCAGCAGACCAGACCATGAGGAGCTCTGTCCATGGTGCCCTCAGCACTGGCTGGTGGCAAGGATACCTTGAATGAGCTTTGTTCCTGGTGTTACCCTCACCAACTGTGGGGCTCCTGGAGGACAGGCTCTGTGGCCTATTGATGTCAGCATATCAATTCAATCCAACGCATATTTTTGACTCACCTTATATTTGTTGATCCCCCATACATCTATGGCCAGCTGATTTTCATCAAGTGTACCAAGGGCATTCAATGGGGAAAGAATAGTCTCTTCAAAATATGGTGCCAGGACACCTGGATATCGACATGCAAAAGAATGAAATTCGACCCCTTCCTCACACCATACACAAATATTAACTCAAAATAGATCAAAGACCTAGATATAAGAACTTAAACCCTATAACTCTTAGAAAAGAACAGAGAAGAAAATCTTTATGACCTTGGATTCTTAGATATGACAGGAACTAAAAGCATACACAGCAAAAGAAAAAATACATAAATTGGACTTCATCAAGATTGAAAACTTTAGTACATCAAAAGACATTATTAAGAAAAGGAAAAGACCACCTGCAGAATGGGGGGAAATACTTGCAAGTCATATATTTGATGAGGGTCTAGTATCCAGAGCATCCTTATTAACTGCCTTCTAGAGCCAGGCAGTGTGGTTGCTGCAATGAGCAGAACAGACAGATCGACAGACAGGTGGCCCTGCTCTCCCGTCAGAACTTAGATCTATGAAAAGGAAGAGCGTTCGTAGGTGAACTGGCTGTTCTTGGGCCTGGCACACGCAGGTGTCCAGTCTGAGTTTGTTCCATGGTGGCTGGTCTGAATCCAACCTCCCACTGCACCCCAGCCACGCTTGGCATGACCTCATCCTAGCTTTCACAGATTCTGCTCTGACCCTAAGGCTTTCTCTTTGGCCCCTCCCTCCCAGTGCATGCCAGCCTTGCTTGCTTCTCCGGTCCTGTGCCAGTCCCCATCTCCCCTCAGGTGCTCCCCCCAGCTGAGGGTGGCCCCCGCAGCAGCCTGGCCTACAAGTACGTCATCCATGAGGACCTGCTGCCCCTCATCGGGAGCAACAATGTACTCCTGGAGGAGACAGACACCTATGAGTGGGCGCTCAAGAGCTGGGCCCCCTGCAGCAAGGCCTGTGGAGGAGGTACCAGTTCCCTGACCTGCTGGTGCCTTATTAGGGCAGCCTAGGGTCTCTCGAGAGGCAGGGGTCGGGGGGCTGACATTGTCTCCATTTGATGTGTCCCTGCTTATGACTCAGTTTCTCCTTGAAGATCTCCAGTGTGTGAAAGCCCATTTTGGGCAGGGCCTTTGGGATGGGGCTGGGGGTGCTAGAGCAGTATCTGGGCAGAGCCTCTGCCCTAAAAGGGCTCACCCACTGTGGGTGGTGACAGACAGCTGTGGAGACAGACAGCTGCCCAAAGCCACCTTCTCACCAGTTAGATGGAGCTGATCCGGAAGGCATCCTTCAGAAAGTGATGTGGGCAGGCGGAGGCATAGGCACAGAGGGAGGTGGGATTGGCTCTCAAGGCTCCACGGGTACTGCCCTTGAGGCCCCAGCAGGGCGATGGAGGGCCTGGCCAGACCAGACCCACGGCAGCCTGCCTACCCCACAGGGATCCAGTTCACCAAATACGGCTGCCGGCGCAGACGGGACCACCACATGGTGCAGCGGCACCTGTGTGACCACAAGAAGAGACCCAAGCCCATCCGCCGGCGCTGCAACCGGCACCTGTGCTCCCAGCCTGCGTGAGTGCTCCCGGCCTGTTTGAGTGCTCCTGGCCTGCGTGAGTGCTCCCAGCCTGTGTGAGTGCTCCCAGGGAGGGACAGGGAGTCTGGTTCTATGCCAAGCCTGGGCCCCAGGCAGCATGGCTGATGAGCCTGCTCCCCTCAGCACTGGGTTATGGAGACACGACCGTATAGACCACACTGGTTTCAGTGTTTCTGGGCTCCAGGCCCAGGCCAGGATGCTGACCTCTACCTCTTCTCGGCCCGATTGTCAGGAGTCCAGGGACACGGCTCAGCCTGCCAGCCCCAAGCCATGATCCAGCCCCTAATTGGGATTTCCTGGCTTGAGTCTACATGCTCTTCTGAGCACAAGGATGACCCTGGGATTATTTGGACAAGAGCCTTTGGGGAGAGGAGAGAGCTGTGCCTGTTGGAGGACTCACGGCCAGGCCTCTGAACCTGTTGCAGAGCCAGCGCCAAGGCCGCCTCAGTTTCCACCAGGCTTCCCTAGTACACCCCAGGCAGACCAAGGCTGAGAGCAGCTGGCTGGGAGAAATCCACAGAGGGCTTTTTCCATCTTCCTGCTTCTCCAGGAGTCCTCCCTGCTAGGGGCAGGGTGCTGCCTGGACCTCATCAGCTGTTCCCTTGGGCTGGGGGAACCCCAGGGAACCCTGATATGATCAGGGGCCGGGGCGGGAACTGATAGCCAGCACTGGAGGCTGCTGTGGCCTCCCTGTCTGTGCCCAGGCCAGGCCATGATACCCAGTTCCTTCTCTGCCCAAGACGGCTTCATTACCAGCCCTCTGTACTTCTCCTTTGCTCATTCCTTTGTACTGTTATTCAGACTGCTTTTCCCAAAAATGCCTGTGGTCACAGAGCATGCAGGCTTAGCTCTGCCTGGGCTCTGCCTGGCAGGGGTCCCCCAACCCCAACCCCTTTGGGGTTTTAAGGAAGAGGTTGACTTGGGAAACCTGCCTGGAAGTGCCCTGGTTTGCTAAAAGTGGAGGAGCAGGGGTTGGGGCTCTCCCTCCCTCCATCCCCACCAGAGCAGTTTTGTTTCCTCTAGCGCACCCAGTGGGCATGTGCTTAAGGTGCTGTTGGAAGTTGCTCTGTGGATAAAAGACACTTGCAGGCCACCAGCATAGCTACTCGGTGCTGAAGCTCTGTGGGTGATGGTGGTGACAGTAACAGTGCTCTTGTCCTAGGAGCCCCTGGAGGTTGGGGGATCTACCATGAAAGCGTGGCTTTGATCTGTTTTGTGCTCTGATGTTTCTCAGCACCCAGGACAGAGCCTGCACCAGTATGCACTCAACTGTGTATGAGGCTTTGAAGTGATCGTGATGTAAAGATGGGGTAACTGAAGCCTGAGGCTTAGAGGGCTAATAGCTTGCCCAAGAACATGCAGGGTGCTAGAATTTAAATACGCATCATACCTGCTTTTCAGATGAGACATAGCAGGAGGGAAGAGTGCCCTCCCCGAGGTCACATAGCCGGGGAGCTGCAGAGCCAAGTGGACAGTTGTCCTAGGCCTCAAACATTCTGAAGCCCAAATCCCCTCTCTGGCTCCTGCTTGTAGCTGTCTGGGGATGGGAAGTGTCCCCTGGGATGATGTGTCCTCTTGGTCTCAGCTCCTTTCCTCTCACTCTGTTTCCAGGTGGGTGACAGAGGAGTGGGGCGCCTGCAGCCGGAGCTGTGGGAAGCTGGGGGTGCAGACACGGGGGGTACAGTGCCTGCTGCCCCTTTCCAATGGAACCCACAAGGTCATGCCGGCCAAAGCCTGCTCCGGGGACCGGCCTGAGGCCCGACGGCCCTGTTTCCGTGTGCCCTGCCCAGCCCAGTGGCGGCTGGGAGCCTGGTCCCAGGTGACTTGTCCTCAGGAGGTGGGAGGGGCTTGGGGAGGAGGTGGGTCTGACGGATTTTTTTGTTGCTCCCTGCAGGCAAGAGAGTTTCTGGCTGAATTGCTCCCCCTACGGGGAATCTAGTTTTTCTTAAAGAATAGCTCCCGTGCACCCTGTGAGTCTGTGTTAGGCCTTTGCGTTCATTCATTACCACCAGTAAGCTTCATACAATGCCAGAAGGCATGGGTTCATGTCCCTGTGCCCCAGATGAGCAGACTGAAGTACACTCTTGCATTCCAGAAATATTTGCTGAGCACTAGCTATGTGCCAGACCTTGTACTAAGAATGTGGAAACCCAGCATCAACCAGACAGAGCTGAGTCTTGCCCTCATGCAGCCCACAGTCCTGTGAGGGAGACGTATTAGACCATCAACCCACGGCTAAGCACTGACAGACTGCAGTCGGAGCTGGGTGGGGTGTAGCGGGGCAATGTGGTGGAGGATGGAGGGTGGTCAGACAGCTTCCCCGAGAAGGTGTTGCTCAAGCTGAGACCTGAGGGACAAGCTACAGGAAGAGACCAAAGCAGGAACAATCTTACAGAGTTCCAGAAACCAAAAGGACAGTGGGGCTGGGAGGGATAGGGGCTTCCAGATAACACTGGGGAGGCAGGTGGTGATAGAGGGGTAGGGGGTCCATGCTACAGGGCTTTGCAACGAGTTTGCATTTATTCTAAGAGCAATGGGAACCCAGGGCAATACGAGCTCTAATTTCAGTTTGTAAAGATCACTCTGGCTGTGCTGTGGGAGGCTGACTGTTAGGAGATCAGGTAGCAAAAGGGAAAAGTAAGGCTGCTTAGTTATCTGGTGCTCTGTGGCTTAGACCCTGGAAGTTGCCTCGGGGAAATTGCCTCAGGGAAATTGTCTTGGATTTCCTTTTAAATCCTCATTTGTTGTGAACGTTGGAAACCTCGCCAAGTGAAACAAGCCGGTGTGGATGCAGTGACTCATGCCTGTAATCCCAACACCTTGGGAAGCGGAGGCGGGCAGATCTTTGGGAGGTTGATGTGGGTGCATTGCTTGAGCCCAGGAGTTCGAGACCAGCCTAGACGACATGGCAAGACCTTGTCTCTATAAAAAATTTAAGTTAGCCGGGTGTGGTGGTGTATGCTTGTAGTCCCAGCTGCTCTGGAGGCTAAGGTAGGAGGACTGTTTGAGCCCAGCAGGTCAAGGCTGCAGTGAACTATGACCATGCCACTGTATTCCAGCCTGGGTGACAGAGCAAGACCTTGTCTCAAAAGAAAAAAATAATTCCAGACATGTAAGGACAAACACTGTGTGAGGGCACTTTGCTAGTGATTTTCAGGGGCTGGGGGAGGGAGAATGGGGAGTTAGTGTTTAATAGGCACGGAGTTTCTGTTGGGAAAGAGGAAAATGTTCTGGAGACAGATGGTGGTAATGATTGTATAACGATGTGAATGTGCTAATGCCACTGAACCGTACACTTAAAAATAGTTAAGATGAGGTGGGTGTGGTAGCTTACCCTTGCAATCCTGGCATTTTGGGGGGCCAAGGTGGGTGGATTGTCTGGGGTCAGGAGTTCAAGACTAGCCTGGTCAGCATGATATAACCCCATCTCTAATAAAAATGCAAAAATTAGTTGAGCGTGGTGGCGTATACCTGTAATCCCAGCTACTTGGAGGCTGAGGCAGAAGAATCGATTAAACCCGGGAGGCAGAGGTTGCAGTGAGCCAAGATCATGCCATTGCACTCCAGCCCAGGTGACAAGAGCAAAACTCATCTCAAAAAAAAAAAAAAAAAAAAAAATTTAAGATGGCAAACTTTATGTAGATATTACCCCAAAGTATAAAGCCTCATTTGATCACAGTGATGTTTATTGTAATAGCAAAACTTTAGGACATATGCTAAATGTGTATCTATAGAACACTGGACAAAAATTATGGTCTGTCCATATAATACAGTACGATACAACAAGAAAAATGAACAAGCCTGAACTGTACTCACCAAAATGGATAAGCCTCTATTAATAGAGAATACATTTAGGTGAGAAAAAGCCCTTCGGTATGAAGTACAAAAGCACTTCCAATGGATGCCATTTACTTAATGTTTAGAGTAGGCCCCTACATACTGTTAGCAGGGTATCATCACATCAGTTGACTGCCCCAGGGCACACCATGTAGTGGATTGCAACAGGGGAGTTTGCTAGAGCACAGTGCAATTTGAAAATATGCTGAGATGCTCTTTTATTAAAGCTGCTGGTGGCATGTGGATAGCGGTTTGTGAATAACTCCGTATTTTTCTGTATGCTTCAAATATTGCATTATGAGTATTTGTAAAGAACCAGAAATCCACACACAACTCATGCATTTTATCTGACGGCATAATATATAGCTTCATTTATTTTGACGTAAAATAGAAAGATTGCTGGTCTTCAAAGGACCCCATAGATAAAAGCAACAGAGAGATGGCAGACAGTGGAGGATACTGGCCCTGTTGCAATGAGAAGAATATAGAGATGAATTTCCAAATTTAACTTTTTTTTTTTTTTTTTTTTTTTTTGAGACGGAGTTTCGCTCTTGTTACCCAGGCTGGAGTGCAATGGCGCGATCTCGGCTCACTGCAACCTCCGCCTTCTGGGTTCAGGCAATTCTCCTGCCTCAGCCTCCTGAGTAGCTGGGATTACAGGCACGCGCCACCATGCCCAGCTAATTTTTTGCACCTTTAGTAGAGATGGGGTTTCACCATGTTGACCAGGATGGTCTCGATCTCTTGACCTCGTGATCCACCCACCTCGGCCTCCCAGAGTGCTGGGATTACAGGCTTGAGCCACCGTGCCCGGCCCCAAATTTAACTTTTATTTGGGAAGTAAGAATTGCAACTCAAGGCATACACAGAGACGACGTAGTCTTCAGTATGTCCAAAGAACAAAGGAAAGGTTGGGGATTTTATTAGAAAGGGACATGGTATGTATTGTGTTGAACACAAACTCATTGGCACTAGACGAACTTTGGGAGCTGGCACGCCCTGGCAGTGAGTGACGGTGTATGTAAAACTAGCCCTGGAGTCACAGCAGGTTGTTTCAGCAGCTGCTAGATAAAACTGGGCTTGGAATTACATCAGCCTGTTTCAGCAGCCGGCTTTGTGGAAAATTTGATTCTTGGAGCAGGTGCTAGGTGCCCTGAGTGCTTTTTCCCCGGTCCCTCAACTCCGATTTCGCTGGGTGTGACAAGAATGACCCTACTCATACAATCAACTTTCACAGCCCCTTGTGAGACTGAGTGAGCAGTCAGGAGCTGTTGGCTGCTGTTTGTAATGATTCATCCTGGGAGGATGAGCCCTGTTTGTCTCGTAGTTCTGTGGGGTCCCATGATCCTTGGGTCTCAGTGGTCACATGCTCCAGGGTGTGAGGTAGGGTCCTTCAAGTTCCTCTCCTTTCAGCTAGTTAAGGCTATGGTTAGCGCCTAAAAAATGACCGAGTCACAATGGGCAACACTGCTTCCCTGGAGTCCCTGCCCCTCCATTGAGGACCTCCACATGCCCTGTTTGCCAGAGTAAGAGTAGGTCAGGTCCAGGTGACATTGTGTGTGGCCATCCCCTGCAAACAGTGGTCCTCTGCTTGCCTTCTGCTCCTTGTACCCACCTCCTGCCCTCTCAGAGAAGACACTCTTGAACATACTTCTGCAGGCCCATGTTTAGTAAATTAAGTCACAAGATCATTGACTATCAGAGCTAGTCAGAGAAGGGCCCATGGAGACCCTGTCACCCAGCTCTCTCAGTTTACAGAGTTAGACACTGAGCCAGGGTGGGGGTGGGGATAGCACATGCCGGAATCCAGGCCCCTACATCCTGTTAACAGGATATCATCACATCAGTCGACCTGCCCCAGGATTACATGTATTGGATTACAACGTGGGAGTTTGCTAGAGTGATACCAAAATATTGAAGAATCCAGGCACAGACCAGACACAGTGCATGCAGGTGGTGGTAGGGAATGGGGTCCCAGAGGTTCCCTCCTGAGCCATAGGCTAACCGTTTAGATTGTGGAGAGGCCCGTGGGGTTCTAGGCTCAGGGCAATGGCTCTTTACCATTGGTATCAGGACTATCGGACAACAGGGGTGGTGTCCCACTGAGGCTACTTAGAAGCAGTCCTTGCATGTCCCTCTGGTCAAGTGAAGACTTGGCCCTCTCCTTTGTACCCTTTCTGTCCCCGGGCATTGGCTGCTCTAAGCTCACTGGCTTGCCTTCCTTCTCTCTGTCTACCCTGACCTCGGCCGCTGTGGCCTGGCGCTGACCCACCCATGGCAGTGCTCTGCCACCTGTGGAGAAGGCATCCAGCAGCGGCAGGTGGTGTGCAGGACCAATGCCAACAGCCTCGGGCAGTGCGAGGGGGATAGGCCAGACACCGTCCAGGTCTGCAGCCTGCCAGCCTGTGGAGGTGAGCTGGAGGGGATGGGGAGACAGGTCTAGTCCTTGAGACCAAAGTCCCAAATACTAGAATCGCTTCTCCCTGTTCACAGGAAATCACCAGAACTCCACGGTGCGGGCTGACATCTGGGAACTTGGGATGCTAGAAGGGCAGTGGGTGCCACCGTCTGGACACCTACATCCCGTTAACAAGATATCATCAAGTAAGTGTAGTCTATGGACACGACCCCGCTCCCCAGACCTTTCAGTGGCCCTGGTGTTGCAGCATGGGTCACGCGGTGGACTAGACCCAGCTTGTAGCTGTCCGTGTGACCTTCGCCTCCCTGAGCCTAAGGTACCTCAGCTGTGAAGTAGGGAGGAGGCTGTACTGGTCTATGACCCCTTATCTGCAATTCTAAAATGCTGATTTCGGAGTTTGGTGCACACTTATCTGGTGGCAAAATCTGACCTGAACTAATGAAATCATTTATTCTTTTGCTATAGAAACATAGCCATATTTGGTTACAAGGTGATATCCCAGGCTCCACTGAGGATGTTCTATAATATAAACACAGAATATTACTTTTCTGACCCCCAAATTTTTGAATTCTGAACTACTATCTGGTCCTAAGATTTTCAGATAAGCAATTGGCAATCTGAGCTGCCTTTATAGGGCTGGGGAGAGAACTGAATGAGAGAACGCATGCGCTCCTGTCTGGCTGTCAGCTTCCAGTAACAACAGGCATAGGGATTTCTCTCTGCCCCGTGATCAGGAGCCTGTCAGTTCATCCTGCCGTCTTTCCATTTATCCACCAAGGATGAGTATTTACTGAGCATCTGCTATGTGCCAGGCTGTGGATTCGGCACTCCTTTCCTAGGCTCCAGCTTTCTTTTCCTTCCTCACCCTCCCCAGGACCAGGGACTGGCAAGATGAGTAGCAGAAAGATCAAAGATCCCAACTCCTAGTTAGAGGACCAGTTGGCTGGTTGATCTTGTGCAAATTCCTTAACCTCTCTGAGCCTAGTGACCTCATTTGTAAAATAAGGTTTCTGACTTGATGTCCTCAAAGGACCTTCTACCTCCAAATGTAGCTACTTCTCTGCTTCTAGGCTGAGGTTCCAGCTAGGGAGATCCCTGGGTTTCCGGCCCTTTTCCTTCCCAAATCAAGGGATGAGGCCCTGATTTTGGATCCAGAAATCTGGCGCCATCTAGAGGTCACTGGCTTGCCATTTTTCTCTGTTCTTTCTCTTCCACTAAGCCAGCCCCTCCACCTGTGCCTCTCTCTTTCCCTCTGTCCCTCCCACTCTTCCCACCTCCCACTCTCTCTGTTTCTTCCTCTGTCTCTCTTGCTCTCTCTCAGCTAAAATTAGTAGAAAGCAGAGCTCCTGCCTTCACATTCTGTCTGAAGAAACCTACATGGAGTTATCACAGAAAGGCCCAATATTTTGGGCAAAGCAAACACGTGTAGTAGCACTTATCTTTGCCGGCCACTTTGAAGATGTTATTTGTAATTGCAATGTTATTATTCATTGGTAAGTGTCAGTATTAGCCCCATTCTATAGGTTAAGAAACCGAGGCTTGGAGGGTTTAAGTGACTTGCCAAAGGCCTCACACTTTTAAGTGGTAGAGGCTGGATTTGAACTGAAATCAGCTTGATTCCAAATTAAGCAGTGGCAGTCTTAACGTCCCAGATGTGTGCTGACTATGGCAGATGGTCAGTCTGCCTGGCCCACGCTTGAGCCTCCTGGGCTCTAGCTTGGCCCTGGCTGGAGTGAGTCAGACTCCTTGGGTTGATTGGGAGGGGTGAGGGTTCCTACTTCCATCCAGAGCCGTTAGCTGCAAGTTAGAGCCGCCTGGTCGTGGGCCACACCCCAGACTGTTCAGTGTTTGGGTGAAGGAGACAGGCATCCCCAAGGATTCCAGTGTGCAGCCGGGGTGAGGACGAATGGCGAAGGGCTGGGGTTCTCAGATGTACCCACACATGGAGTCCCCTGAAGGGCTTGTGAAAGCACAGCACTGAGCCCCAGCCTGAGTTGCTGGGCGGTGCTGGAGGATGTGCTTTGCCAGCAAGCTTCCAGGTGATGCTGCTACTGCGCGTGGGGACATCACTTCGATATGTGCCGTTCTAGACGATTTTAGTTCCTTCCATGTAGTGAGGACTCACTCTCCTCTTGGGTGGCCCCATAGCCTGCTCTAGGAAAAAGCTTTACAGTGGGTCCAGCAGGGACGGGGTGGAGGGCAGGCAGTCGGTGGGTGAGTGGAAGGAGGGGCCATCTGACTGACAGGCATCCCATGTTGCTTCCATCCTTGTGCTGTGTGTGCAGCAGAGCCCTGCACGGGGGACAGGTCCGTCTTCTGCCAGATGGAAGTGCTCGATCGCTATTGCTCCATTCCCGGCTACTACCGGCTATGCTGTGCATCCTGCATCAAGAAGGCCTCGGGCCCTGACCCTAGCCCAGACCCTGGCTCGACCTCACTGCCCCCCTTCTCCACTCCTGAGAGCCCCTTACCAGGACCCAAGTCCCTTCCAGATGCTGTGGAGCCCTCTGGAAAGCCAGCGGGATCCAAGGACCATCAGCATGGCCAAGCTACGCAGCTCCCAGGAGCTCTGGACACAAGCTCTCCAGGGACCCAGCATCCCTTTACCCCAGAGAAACTGAGCCCTGGAGCATCCTGGAGCATCTCCACTACCCCCCCCGGGGGGCTGCCTTGGGGATGGACTCAGACACCTTCGCCAGTCCCTGAAGATAAAGGGCAGCCTGGAGAAGGCCGGAAGTATCCGGGCACCAGCCTCCCGGCCGCCTCCCCGGTGACATGAGCTGTGCCCTGCCACCCCACCAGGCATATCTACACTCTGGCGTGCTGCCCCACGACCCCCAGCTCAGAGGACACACACAGCGGGGCAGGCGCAAGCACAGACTTCATTTTAAACGATTCTCCTTCTTCTCTTTTGGGGCTGTGATGCTCTTTACCCCACAAAGCGGCATAGGAAGAAGGCAAAGATCAGGGAAAGCCCTAATCAGAGATACCTCAGCAAGCTGCTCCCGGTGGCCAGACTGACCCCCTCAGGGCTCCTGTGGGTCTCCCCTGCTGGGACCAGGGTCACCTATTGCCCCCTCCTCACAGACCCTGGGTCCAGGCAGGTCTGAACCCTGCTGGTCTGAAGCTGGAAGCTGTCAGGGCTACCTGCCTTCCTGGAACTGTGAGGCCCCCTGTGGAGGCCCTGCCTACTTGGCCCCTCTCCCCAGAAAGGCAGAGCAGGGCCAGGGGAGGTGGGGGGCTGTTCACAGCCAAGCCCAGAGGAAGGGGGCCTGGGAATGTGGTGAGGCCTCCCAGCTGCAGGGCCGTGGCGGGTGGGACCCGAGGTGATCGCAGGCCCAGCTCCTGGAAGCTGAGAGCTCCATGCAGTTCTACCAGCCTTGGCCAGGCAGCAGAGGTCAGTTTGTCTTTGCTGGCCAGGGGATAGTGCTCATGGCCACACTCTGGCCCTGCACATGTCACTTGTGTTACTTCTGGTAACTCCAGGTACAGACTGGCCTCCCAATCCTACCCTCAGCCCACCAGAGAAGGGGACTCAGGACACCATGGATCCCAAGTCCTCAGCATCCAGGGTTTTCTAAACTGGTGCTCAACCCCTGGCTTGACCAGGATGGCGTCTTCCATCATCACTCTCAGCCTGGAAGGGGACTCTGTGGGACACAGAAGGGATGCCATTTCTCAGGCTGTCGCTTCAATCGTTGCCCTTCGCCAAAGATCACTCCTGCTAGAGTTGGACGTCTTCGTCTCCCACCTGGCTCAAGCTGGGCCAGAGTGTGTGGTTCTCCCAGAGGTGGTCAGACCCCAGGGCTGAGGACCAGAGTCCACTCATAGCCTGGCCCTGGAGATGGCAAGGGCCACTCAGGCTGAGTGCCCCAGGGCAGGGTGCCAGCCACTGGCCTGGTGCTGGGGTGGGGAAGATACACTGACCCATGGTGCTGTAAGGGCCTCAGCGCGTCCATGCTACCTCCAAGGGACAGATAACAGCCTGAGATCCTCTGGCACTCAGGAAGTGGCCTTGGTTCCCAGGACACCTTCAGGGTCATGGAGGGTGTCTCCCAGACTCCTGCCAGGGAAGAGAGGTGCTTCTCACGTCTTCCTTCCCCAAGGCAAGGGGAAGTGGGCCCCTGGCCTGCAACCCCCCTTTGGAGAATAGAGATCCTGGAGGGCCTCCTGGTGCTCCCTCCCCTGCCACCCTCCTCTCCCTGGGATACTGGGGCACATATGGAGTCATTCCTGTGAGAACCAGCCTGGCCTGTCTCAAACTCTTGTGCCTTGGAAATTCAGATCTTTACATTTTCAGGTATTTATTAACATTGCCCTTGGATCCCAAAAAGTTGTGTGTGTGTTTCTTTTTCTCTCTCTGTTTTGCCGGAAGGGGACATGGAAGCCAGAGCTCTAAGGCTGTGGCCTGGGCTATAGCAAGAGAACTGGGGGTGGGGGCGCAGCTGACTGCCCCTGTCTCCCGTTTCTCGGCCTTTCTACCCGTGCCCTGCTGTGGCATGGCCAGGTGGCACACAGGGTGGCCACCGTTTCGTGGCTACTGAATCTCCTGCTTCCCTGAGGCCCAAGTTGCAGGACAACACTTTATTTCAGATTAGTGCTTCTGGAGAAAAAAAAATCTTTTGTGATTCAAATTTGTGAAATTCTCAGCCTGTTTAAATGCAACTAGAGGCCAGTGGGGCAGGGGGGCTCATGTTCATAATCCCAGCACTTTTGGAGGCGGGAATTCCAGACCAGCCAGAGCAACATAGCAAGACCACAACTCAACAGAAAATAAAAAGAACATGAGCCAGGCATAGTGTGGCACATCTGTGGTCTCAGCTATCTAGGAGGCTGAAGTGAGAGGATCCCTTGAGCCCAGGGGTTTGAGGCTGAGCTATGATTGTGCCGTGGCACTGCAGCCTGGGTGACAGAGCGAGACCCTGTCTCAAAAACAAAAAAAAAAAGAGCAACAAGAGGGACTCAATTTAGCAACCAAAGAACAAAGAGATGGTCATTGAATGCAAAATGACTGCAACCACTTCTACCTTCTAAGCAGTGGCGGAATTTGCGTCATGGAGTAAAAGAATCTACACTACTGGGCACTGAGAAAAGGTGAAGCTGGCAAAAAGTCCTCTTGTCCTTATGCAGATCTCACTCCTCCCCTTAAGGCCAAGCAGAAGATGGTTTGGAGAGCCCTGTCCCTGTGGGGATGGGAACACAGCAGAGAGGGCAGCCTCTCCACCTGTCTGTGGCTGGGGGCTTTTTAGGATACAGGTTGTCTCGTATATCTAAGGTTCAATTAAATCTGTTTGTGTTGCTGTCTCCCCAAACATCTGGAAATGTCCAACCCCTCCCCAAAATTAAGGGTTTCTTATGGGTCAGGATTTTTGCCTGTTTTGGTGGAAACTGAGAAAATGAAGGGATGCATGGGTGAAGCTAGAGGAGCAGCCAAGAGAAGGAGCGGAGTCCAGGAAAATGGGAGGCAGGGAACGGAGTCCTGACCCACAAGCCTTTCCTCCGGCAGCCACCCCAGCTCCTCACACACAGACTCACAGCAAGGTCACTGAACTCTACAGATTCTAGCCACTGGCCTAAAGAAGCAGGAAATCCAAGCTGACATCTGGGTTTCAGTAAGTAAACCACTTCCAATTTAACAACTTGGGTATGACGTGTCTGTTTCGGGTCCGTGGAAGTAAAGCCGGCCTGTGGATGTACCGCTGCTTTTCTCCCATGGAACCATAGCATTTGTGGACTTGGAAGGAGCCTTAAAATTTGCTGGACCCTCTACTTTACAGATGTGGAGACCAAGGCCAGGGAGGAAGGGACATTCCCAGGATCACATGGTACAGATGTTTATGTGCAAAGCAAGGAGGCTCCTTTTATTTGGGGCAGGCCTGAAACCCAGAGTGAAAAAAGAGCCTAGAGTGGTGGGGGCCCAAGACACACTGTGGAGCAGCAGGGCATCTTCTGGGCCTGCCAGCAGTGGGTGGCTGAGGCTGCCCAGGCACTGCCAGGGCCTCCTGCAGGCTCCAGCTGGGCATGCTGGGAGGCTGGGCAGGGACTGGGAGACCAACTTTAGATGTTTTCAGGAGGGAGAAGGGCAGAAAGGTACCCACTGGCACTTCACGGTCCCCAGACCCAGGGTTCATCCCCAGCTCCACCAGTACCACCCGGTAGCAGAGGAAACTAGAGGGTGAAGCTTTTCCCTGGGGAGGTGGGTCACAGCCTGCAGAAACCCAACCCCTCCCAACACCACTCTGACCCCACCACTGCGGAAGCCCGGATGCCAAGCTCCTGGGTGAATCCTCAAAGTCTCCTTGGAGCCCCTGGCTCCTGCCATCCTATTCTTTTTTTGAGATGGAGCTTCGTTCTTGTTGCCCAGGCTGGAGTGCAGTGGCATGATCTCAGCTCACTGCAACTTCCGCCTCCCAGGTTCAAGCAATTCTCCTGCTTCAGCCTCCCAAGTAGCTGGGATTACAGGTGCCTGCCACCACACCAGGCTAATCTTTTGTATTTTTAGTAGAGACGGCGTTTCTCCATGCTGGTCAGGCCAGTCCCGAACTCCCTATCTCAGGTGATCTGCCTGCCTCAGCCTCCCAAAGTGCTGGGATTACAGGCGTGATCTGCCATCCTGTTCTAGGCCTAGCTGCTTTGCATAACACTGGTGGGGGCAGCACCCGCTTGGAGGTGATTCTGGCCCCCACAGGTGAGTGAGGGGAGAGTGAGAGGGTACAGGCCTCCTTGGCTAGCCCTTCCTGGATCAGGTCCCTGAAGGACGCAGTGCTGAGGCTGGAGGCTGCCAGTGCCTACCAAATGCCTCGAGGTGGGCAAACACCAGTGTTCACTGCGGGGCTTCTTCAGTGAGTTAGGGGAAAGGTTGCAGAGGCTGAGGGTGCCCAGGGGGTGATATGAATGTGGACCATGTGACTTACAAGGCCTGCCCCAGCCCTAGGGTGTTGTGAGGATGGAGGACCCATTCTCTCTCCCTCCTGCGCAAGTGCTAGCTCACAGGGCCATTAAAATAGGGCATTAGCATCCCTCCTTACAGCCAGAGAATCTTGGAATGGTTGAATCATAGAATCCTAGAAATACCTGATACTGAGATACTAGAATAATTGAAACATAAGATTTTAGAATTGGTTACATGTGTAGAATCATTCACTGCAGAAAATATAAAAATCTTACACGGTGTAGGATCTTAGGGAAAGGGTTGCTTAGAGTCTCAGAATCCTGGAAACGTAGGCTCATAGAATCACAGCTTTGGAAGGGACCTGAGAACACCTCTTAGTCCTGGACTCCAAACAGGAAATTGTTTAGGGGTAGAAGGGGTAGGAAAAGTCAGGTCATTGAGTTCGGCCCCAGCGGTTATCTAGAAAGCTGAGGACCTGCCTTAGGTTGTTAGAGAGGCTGAGTCCCACCAGCCTCCCTGCCTCCTGCTCTAGTTGATACCCTCACTCCCCGAGCCCCACCAACTGCTGCTCAGACTGTCTCTGTGTCCTCCGCAGAGTACCAGCTTCAGTCATGGATCCCCTAGGGGCTGGGGGCTCTCAGACTTTCCGAGGCTTCTTGTTTCTGAAGGCTGAAATGATGGCAGGGGTGGAGGGATGGGAGAAAGGTGAATTGAAAATGAGTAAATAAGCTGTCCTCCAAACCAGGCCAGATGACCCCTTGTTGGGAGTTGAACCTAGGAGAGCAGGGGATAATGCTGAGTGGTCACTTGCTGGGCTAGTGGCTTTCTTCTGGGCCTCAACCCCTCATGGCTGAGAGGGTCCCTGGTCTCAATCACCATGTACTTCTGCACAGAGCAGGATACCTGGTGGGTCCCAGATACATCCTCCTGGAACCAAAACACACAAGGCCTGGCCGTGCTAGTAAGTCTCTGGGCATGGGGTCCAGGAGAACCGACCTAGGAGAGAAGCAGGGAAAAAACATCTGCCTGCCTGGAGAGGTAAACAGCTTAGAACTTTTGGCCAGGGGCTCTCAGAGATCTTCGGCATCACCTGGTCCAGTTCCTACATCCATATATGGCGATTCTATTGCCCAGTGAGAGGAAAACAACTCATCTCAGATCACCCAGCAAGGGAGGGACCAGCACCAGCCCCAGTGTGCCCTCCTCCATGGCTCCCATTAAAGCAGGAAAAGCTGCACGACAAACCTCTTGAACAGCAAACTGGGAAGGAAGGAGTGATCTATTCAGCTGGGAGCACAGCGGCATAGTTGCATAACAGCTGAGCTCACCTAACACAGAAAGTCCCTGCCCTTTTAAAGGTTTACAACTCTATTTTTTTTTTTTTTTAAGATGGGGTTTCACATGTTGGTCAAGCTAGTCTTGAACTCCCGACCTCAGGTGATCTGCCTGCCTTGGCCCCCAAAGTGTTTGGATTACAGGCATGAGCCACCACGCCTGGTCCCCGAAAGGCTTACAACTCTGGAAATTATATGTAAAAGGGTCTTGACCCATGAAGTAGGTGTGGGGTGGGGGTTTGATCCTGTTTAAGTAAAAACAATGCCTTCGGAGAGATTCCTCCATACCATATCCGTGCTCTATAGATGGGATTGTGTTCAGCAGTAGGGGTCTTATGCTTAACCGGGCTGGCGGTGCCAACCGGTCCCTTCTCTAGCTGACTTCTAACTTCTCCTTTTGAGATGCAATGTAGAAGGCCAGAGGTGATTAAGGGTCTCCTTCCTCACTCCCTCCTTTGAGACTCTCACTTATAACATTAGTGAGAGTTCTCACTCTTATTCTCATTCTCCTGATCCTCTAAAGAAACTGGTTGATAATGATTCATGTAATATACTTGTGATGTGGTTCTCTGGTCTATTAAAGCCATGATGAATCTCTTAGTCATTTAGATGAACGGGGGGTTGGGGAGGCAAACAGGGGCGTAGCAAACAAACACCTACTATTGTTATCACACTTATAATGAAAGTCTTTAACTCCCAAGGCTGAGGACCAACGTTTAAATGAGAACTCAGGGTTGAGTCTGTGCCATACCTACACAGACACGTGTGCTAGTGTGGTCATGTCTTTTATAATATCCTTAACTGTTTGACCCTGGTCGTCTGTTGAATTTTTCACAGAGTCCTCCTTCAGCTGCTAGCAAATAATCTAAGGCCAACCGGTTCTGATAAATCACATTTCTCATTTGAGTTTCTTGTCTGGCCCAAATGGACAGAATTTGGCCGTTCCATTAACGAGTATTTCCAAGGCAGCCTGCAACCAGATGATCCGATTGAGCATATAGCCAGGAGTCTGGCGTCCCCATGAGCCATTCTCCGCCCATGTGGCCAGCCCATAATACTTAATAATTCTTTCCAGTGGCCACTCTTTATCTTCCCATTCACCTATCTTAGATTTCTTTTCTCCAGGGCAGAACAGACTGGATGTTGTTAACAGCCCACCTGTCTTGGCAGACGATAGGAAAAAGGAAGGCTTAAATTGGTGCCTAGGACACAGCTACCGGTCCATCTTTCAGGCAGCTGTACATACGCTCTATGTTCACATAGCCAGTACAATCCAGCTGGGGGCCGTCCAGTATCTGATGCCCAGGGTGATTCCAAGCATCCTATAATTTTGGAAATTTTAGGAGGGGATTTTTCTCTGTACAGTTTGAGCTCCACCAGGTTACAGTGTCCACTGTTCCATTACACAGTCACTGCCCTAAGCGGCTAAGCTTTCCAGCTGGAACAGTGAAGTTTGTTCCTTCTTTGGCCAAACAGTATCGTCCAATAATTGAAACCTTTAAAACCTGGAAACTGTTGGTTTGAATTCTTTGAACTGTCAGGTCAGGGACAGGGTCCGAGGGTACTAACTCACCGGCTTCCCATGGCCACGGATCACCCATGGTAGTTCCTCCACACGCATCGCAAGAAGTGACATTAAGCGAATGGGCTACATTTTCAGCAAGTTGGAGGAACAAGTTTTTTCATTTAATATATTATAGAGGCCGGGCGCAGTGGCTCACGCCTGTAATCTCAGCACTTTGGGAGGCTAAGGTGGGTGGATCACCTGAGGTCAGGAGTTCAAGACCAGCCTGGCCAACGTGGTAGAACCCTGTCTTTAAAAACAAACAAACAAACAAACTACATATTTTATAGTTTCTATTTTATATATATATATATATATATATAAAATAGAAGGGCTGGTACACTGGCTGGGTTGAGTGTTTTTGGATTTTTCCCTGAATCTGGATGCTGACTCCGGGATCAAGCCCATTTCCCTCAATTTCTAGCATTACATTTTCCCCTTTTTCTCATTTGGGGTCTTGGGGGTTTGTGATTATTAATTCTACTGGGTTACAATGTCCTGAGACGCAGGGGACATTACTCCCTGGAATGGTGTCCCTCCCTTTTATAAGGTGAACGGGATTATTTGTATTATTTTTCCAAGTGGCCCAGAGGACACAAGACCTAACAATGCATTTGCTGCACCAGTAGGTTTCCTGGCAGATGTACTTCTGCTCTTTTGCATAACTTTGTTCCCATCCGAGGGAACCACAGCACCCCCCAATGGAATGACAGGCATTGATGGCTGCACAGGCATCAAACCTTAGGGTGATCTGCTTTGGGCTTCCTTTCTCCTCTGTTTTAGCTATTAATTTAGTAGGGCTATTCCGTTGCCCTGTTAGGAGTCTAATTTCAAAAGTTGTATGTGTAGGGGGGCTCTGATGGGTCGCAGCGTACATCGGGTTGTCCATCCCCTGGATTTCACACCTTATACTGAGTACCATTATATAAACTGGTTTCCTTTTGTGTCCCTGTGGACTCATAATAACTGTAGATCAAAAGAACGGCAGTAACTTTATGTCCTGCCTTAGTAACCTGCTCTTCTCGCACAAGAGGCTAACAAGCTAGCTCTGGGGCAAAATTCAAATGTCAAAGCTCCCCACACAGTAGAAACGCTAATGAATACCACAGGACATCACCGGTTAACAAATGCTAGGTACACACTGAGAGCATTCTTCAAAATTAGTTAAGGTCCCTACTGTACAAGTTCAAATATTAAGAAGAACGAGTCCCACGATGCACTTCCTCATGTTTCCGCCGTACGTGAACCAGCCAGCTTCCGGGATGTGGCTGGAGCCGAGCTTGTTGTCCTTTTTAAGGTGATTTTGCAGTTGTTGTCTGGGTCTGGTCTAGCTTCCCAAGCTTCAGCTGCTGCCAGTTTGACACGGCTGTGGTGGATCCAGGCTGGGATTCCCTCTACGTTTACGGCTGTGGGGGTGCTCAGGATCACAGTCTGGGGTCCTTTCCACCGTGGCTTCGGAGGGGCTACACTCCAGTCCTTTATCCACACGCGGCTACCTGGTAAGAAAGGGTGAACTGGGGAGAATAAGCTTACAGGGCATCTTTCATTTACCCAGGTTGAAATTTCCCGAGTGATTTTTCCTAGAGCTTGTAGCTGTTTTTTTAGCTTAATTTTCCCCACTCCCGAGGAGTTCCCGGGAGTGCCTGCAGTATGGGAGGGGGCCTATGATATAAGACTTCACAGGGGGAATATCGGGAGTACATCTAACGTTGAATAACACCAAGGGAAGTGCCTGCACCCACTGTAATTCTGTTTCCTGGCACATTTTCCCTAAGCTGTTTATCTGCTCCATTTTCTGCTTGGAGAAAGTCCTTTTCCTCCGGAATTTAACAGTCCTTCTCTTTGTACAGCGTCCCATGTACTTGAGGAGTGAAAAAGGCATACCGGGAATTAGTACGGAAGTTCACAGTCTTATCTTCACTCAGTTCTAGGGCCCAGGTTAGAGCAGTAAGTTCAGCCTTCTAAGCCCAGGTACCCTGAGGCGGTGGCACGGTCCCAGTTACGGTGTCCAGAGTTACTACTGCACAGCCTGCCCAGCTTTCTCCTCGTGGATTAACAAAACTGCCTTTATCTACACACAACTCCCAGTCTACCACCGTCCATGGTTGATCCCAAAGATCCAGCCTGCTGGAATAAACTGAGTCCAATACTTCAACACAGATGTGTTGAACCGGGTCTTCTGATACCGGGGGCAAAGTGGCCAGGTTTTTAACGTGTTGCAGACCTCAATGGTGAGGTGGGGATTTTCACAGAGCAGGCTCTGGCATTTGGCTAACAGCTTTTGTTAACCAATGATGGCGTTTGGTATTCATTAGAGTTTCTACTGTGTGGGGTGCTTTGATATTTGAATTTTGCCCCAGAGCTAGCTTGTTAGCCTCTGTGCTAGAAGAGCAGTTGTTGCCAGGACCCTTAAGCATGGGGCCATCCCTTGGAAACTCCATTTAGCTGCTTGGAGAGATAAGCTACAAGCCTGGGCCAAGGTTAGAACTCCAACTGCTTTTATTTTTTTTTTCTTTTTGACACCTACAGCGTGATTGTTAATCAGCGTGATTGTTAAATCAGGTAAACTCAAAGCTAGGGCTGGCAAAAGTTTCGCTTTTAGTTTCTGATAGGCCTGCTGCTGCTGAGATCCCCATTTAAAGGGTTCCTCGTCTCCCTACTTTGTCACTTTGTATAGGGGTTTGGCCAGTACTGCAAAGTTTGGAATCCACAATCTACAGAAGCCCACGGCTCCCAGGAACTCCCTCACCTGCCTTCTAGTCTCAGGTTCTGGCAGGTTGCAAATGACTTGTTTCCTCTTTGCTCCTAGGCTGCTGCACTCTCCCTGCTGGATGGTGAACCCCAGATATCGCACTTGCTGCCAGCAAATCTGGGCTGGTTTTTTTTTTAGACACTTTATACCCACAGTCCTCCAGGTACCGAAGTAAGGCATCTGTTCCTTTAGCACACCTGACTGCTATGGGGTGTCCCAGTAAAAGGTCACCAGCATAGTGGAGCAGCATGCAGCCTAAGTCTTTAGCAGGAAACTTCTGGAGGTCATGGGCTAGTGCCTCCCCAAAGATGGTGGGAGAGTTCTTGAACCCCTGGGGAAGCCGGGTCCAGGGGTACTGGGTGGTCACAGCTGTTTCTGGATTCTCCCATTGAAACGCAAATTGTTTCGGACTCTCCAGGGCCAGTCCAAACGGTAAAGAAAGCATTCTTTAAGTCCGAGCAGGTGAACCAACTATCCTCCACTGGTGATAATCCCGACAGCATGCACAGGTTGGGTGCAGGTGGGTGCAAAGTCACTGTAGTCTGATTAACCAAATGCAAGTCCTGAACTGGCCTGTAGTCTTCAGTCCCCGGTTTAGTTAGAAAGAGTCTCCACCCCTCCTTCGAAGGGGCTGTGAGAGCCATGATAACCCCTGCCTGAGGCAGTTTCAGCTGCAGGGAGCCCTTATTGGTGAAGGTGATAGTAGTAACTCTTAGTTTGCTTAGCAAATCTCTCCCCAAGAGGGGTAGGGGGCAGTCTGGCATGAACAAGAACTGATGTATAACTCATGGCCTCCCAGCAAACAGGTCTGAGGCAAACAGAAAGACTGTTTCTCTGATACCCCAGTAGCTCCAACAATGTTGGTTGTTTCCTTTGATAGGGGGGTTACAGGCCTGTCATCCTGACCATGAGCTCTTTGGGGCAAATGAGCCTGGCCCCCTTCAGTCCAGTGGCCCTTCCGTTAGATTGAACAGAGCTCCTTCATTTTCGTCTGAAGCTTCGTGCTTAAGATTGCCCTGTTTTCCTGTCCACTGGGGGCACTCGTCCTTCCAGTGTCCCACTTCCCTACAGCAAGCACACTGGTCACACTGCAGGTGTGGGTGATTAGACTGCTAGCGTTCCAGGAGCCCCCCTCCCCCGCTTCTGGGGGTGCTCCTCTAACAGCGACAGCTATCAAGTCAGCATTTCGTGGAGTCTGACGCTCGTTTTCTCTACAACTTTCTCTATGGCTTACCACGTCTCTGTTCACAGACAGCTGGTTAGCTATTTCCAATAACTGAAGTATTCATGTCCGCAAATCTGCCTGCTTCTGCAGTTTTCTCCTAATGTCTTCTGCACATTGACTGACTAATGCCATATTTACCTTATGTTGGTTTTTGGGGCTCTCAGGATTGAAAGGAGTATACATGTGATAGGCTTCACACAGCCTCTCATAGAACTGTGCAGGGCTTTCGTCTTTCCCTTGAATGACCTCAGAGACTTTATTGATGTTTGTAGCCTTCTGGGCTCCCTTTTTCAACCCTTCCAGTAAGGCCTCTCTGTACTGGATTAACCTCTGCATGCCCTCTGGGGTGTTCGGATCCCACTGGGGGTCAGTCCCCTGTAATTGGACCCTGACATACTCGGAGGTTCTGGGAATCTGCAGGAACATGCTGCTTTAACCATTCGGAGGTGGCTTGGAGTACTCTCCGACTTTCATCCATGTTAAAAAGATATATAAGCAGCTGGTGGCAATCATCCTAAGTGGGATTATGAGGTCAATGAGAGCTGTGGCTCTTGGTATAAGACAGGTTGTTACTTTCCCAGTTGATAAGATCAGCTGAGGTGAATGGCGGGTATGTGAAAACACACCTTTCCACCATGTGGCCATCTTCATCCACTCCCATATACCTCTGCTCTCTTAAAGGCATCTGCAACCCTGCCCTGGGTCGCAGGCAGGCTGCTAGAGGTGGGGCTGGAGTTCCTTCTGGGAAGCAGGCGGCTATGAGAGGGGGTCTCTCTACATTCTCTCGTCTACTCTGGGTGGTTTAGGGGTGTGCAATTCTGGTAGAGGTGCTGAGGTGTCAGGCTCAGGGGCAAGGAATCCTTCCCCCAGACCAGGAGGAGGGGATATTATTGGTAAAAACTCTTCTGCCACTGGATTTGCCAGGACCTTAGGGGTCAGTAGCCCTCGGTGGGTGGGGCAGGGTTTTTCCCAAGTATGTGCATGTGCAAGACGGTCTGTGTACACATATGCACACACTGGGTGAATATTATTAATACTGTACACATACATGTCATCCCCCTCCTGCTACCCCCACAGCAATGTAATAAGAACACCTTTCCATCCTGAAATACATTGAACTACATCTTCATTTTTAATGATGACACAGTACCCCATGGTATGACTAGATGATCATTTATTGAACCAGAATCCCCCAGTACCATAAACTTCCTGTACAGCCTGTGGAACTGTGAGCCAATTAAACCTCTTTTCTTTATAAATTACCCAGTCTCAGGTAGTTCTTTATAGCAATGTGAGAACAGACTAATAAAAAAAAATGGTACCAGAGAAATGAGGCATTGCTATAAAGATATTTGAAAACTTTGGAACTGGGTAACAGGAAGAGGTTGGAACAGTTTGAAGGGGTCAGAAGAAGACTGGAAGATATAGAAATGTTTGGAATTTCCTAGAGACTTGAATGTTATGACCAAAATGCTGATAGTGATATGGACAGTGAATTCCAGACTGAGGAGGTCTCAGATGGAGATGAGAAATTTATTGGGACCTGTAGTAAAGGTCACTCTTGCTATGCTTTAGCAAAGAGATGGGTAGCAATGTGCCCCTGCTCTAGAAATCTGTGGAAATTTGAACTTGAGAGAAGTGATTTAGGGTATCTGGTGGAAGAAATTTCTAAACAGCAGGGTTCCAGATGTGTCCTGGCTCCTTCTAACAGCATAAACTCACACACGTTTGCCAAGATATGATCTGAAATAGGAACTTACATTTAATAGGAAAGCAGAGCATAGCAGTTTGGAAAGTTTGCAGCCTGACCATGTGGTAGAAAGACGCATTTTCTTAGGAGAAATTCAAGCAGGCTGCAGAAATTTGCATAAGTAGAGAAGCTGAACATTACTAGCCAAGACAATGGGAAAGATGTCTCAAAGAAGTCTCAGAGGACTTCATGGCTGCCTCTCCCATCACAGGCCTGGAAGCCTAGGAGAGAAAATGGTTTCATGGGCTAGGCCAATGGCCCCACTGCCCTATGCATCTTCAGGACGTGGTACCCTGCATCCCAGCCACTCCAGCTCCAGCAATGACTAAGGGCCCCAGATACATCTTGGGTCACTGCTCCACCATAAGAAGCCTTGGTGGGCTTCCACGTGGTATTGGCCCTGTGGGTGCACAGAGGACAAGAATGGAGACTTGGGAGTCTCTGTCTAGATTTAAAAGGATGTATGGAAATTCCTGGATGTCCAGGAAAAATTCTGCTGCAGGAGCAGAGCCCTCATGGATAACCTCTACTAGGGTAGTGCAGAGGAGAAATGTGGGGTTCGAGGCCCCCCAGCAGAGTCCTTACTGGGGCACTGCCTAGTGGAGCTGTGAGATGAGGGCCACCATCTCCAGACCCCATAATGGTAGGTCCACCGACAGCTTACACCATGCGCCCGGAAAAACTGCAGGCAATCAACACCAGCCTGTGAAAGCAGCCAAGTGGGCAGTACCTTGCAGAGCCACAAGGGTGGATCTGCCCACTGCCTTGGAGCTCACCTCTTGTATCGGTGTAGCCTGGATGTGAGGCATGGAGTCAAAGGAGATTATTTTGGAGCTTTAAGATTTAACGGCTGCCCTTCTGGGTCTCAGACTTGCATGGGGGCCTGTAGCCTCTTTGTTTTGGCCAATTTCTCCCATTTGGAAAGGAAGCATTTACCCACTGCCTGAACCTTCATTGTATCTTGAAAGTAACTAACATGTTTTTGATTTCCCAGGCTCATAAGTGGAAGGGACTTGCTTAGTCTCACATGAGACTTAGGACTTTTGAATGAATGCTGGAATAAGTTAAGGCTTTGAGGGACTGTTGAGAAGGCATGTTTGTGTTTTGAAATGTGAAAAGGACATGAGATTTGGGAGGGGCCAGGGGCAGAGTGATATGGTTTAGATTTGTGTCTTCACCCAACTCTCATGTTGAATTGTATCCCTCAGTGTTGGAGGAGGACCTGGTGAGAGGTGATTGGATCATGAAGGCAGATTTCCCTCTTGCTGTTCTTGTGATAGTTCTCATGATCCAGTTGTTTGAAACTGTGTAGCACCTCCCCCCTTCCCTCTGTTTCTCTCCTGCCATGATGTGAAGACATGCTTGCTTCACCTTCACCCTTCTGCCATGATTGTAAATTTCCTAAGGCCTCCCCAGCCATGCCTCCTGTATAGCCTGTGGAACCATAAGTCAATGAAACCTCTTTTCTTTATAAATTACACAGTCTCAGGTAATTCTTTATAGTAGTGTGAGAGTGGACTACTACATATATTTATTTAAGCAAAAAAAGAAAGGTACATTTTAATAAACATTAAGGAAGAGTATAGGTGGTAAACAGTTGTAACAAGGCTGAGGGGAATGGTTCACACCTGTAATCCTAGCACTTTGGGAGGTGGAGGTGGGCAGATCGTTTGAGCCCAGAAGTTAAAGACTAGCCTGGGAAGCATAGGGAGACCCTGTCTCTACACAAAAATACAAAAATGAGCCAGGCATGGTGGCACGTGCCTGTAGTTCCAGGTACTGAGGAGGCTGAGATAGGAGAATTGCTTGAGTTCAGGAGTGTGAGACTGCAGTGAGTTGCACTCAAACCTGGACAACAGAATGGGTTGTCTCAAAAAAAAAAAAAAAAAAAAAAAGGCAGGTATAACAAAATTCCTGATGGGGTAGGGGAATGGTTCAAGTTTAAAACCAAGGGCTCTTGTCAGTCAGAGCCAGAACTCCAGAGTCTGGTGAATCTGGATTTAAATTCTGAAATCTCGGCTTACCAGCTATAAGACCTGAGATTATTGTGGATCCTTTTCATCACATATGACACAAAAATCACCTACTTTTGTACACTTATTCTCATAGCAGCATTTTTCACAGTAGGCAAGAAGTGGAAACAACCCGAGTGTCCGTCAGTGGATGAATGGATAAACAAAAGGTGGTATATTCATGCAAGGGAATATCGTTTAGGCTTAAAAAGGAAGGAAATTGGCCGGGCAGGGTGACTCACGCTTGTAATCCCAGTACTTTGGGAAGCTGAGGTGGCTGGGTCACCTGAGGTTAGGAGTTCAAGACCAGCCTGACCAGCATGGCAAAACCCCATCTCTACTAAAACTGCAAAATTAGCTGGGCATGGTGCACATGCCTGTAATCCCAGCTACTCAGTAGGCTGAGGCAGGAGAATTGCGTGAACCTGGGAGGCAGAGGTTGCAGTGAGCTGAGATTGCTCATTGCACTCCAGTCTGGGCAACAAGAGTGAAATTCTGTCTCAAAAAAAAGGAAGGAAATTCTGACATATATTGCAACATGGCTGAAGGGTGAGAACATTATGCTAAGTGAAATCAGCCAGTCACAGAAGGACAAATACTGTATGATTCCATTTAAGTGAGGTACCTAGAGTAGTGAATTCCAGAAAGACAGAGTAAAATGGTGTTGCCAGGAACTAGGAGAGGAGAGAATGGGGAGTTACTGTTTAATGGGCATGGAGTGTTAGCTTTGCAAGATGAAAAGAGTTGTGTGGAGAGATGGGAGTGATGGTGGCATAGCGATGTGAATGTACTTCATGCCACTGAACTGTGTATTTTAAAATGGTTAAGATGGTAAATTGTATGTTAAAAAAAAGTACACGTAAAAATCAACTATTGGATGAAGAAGAAATTTTATTGCCTCAAATATGGGGAAGGGTGGGGGAGAATCAGGAGCCTCAGGTATGACTGTATCCAGGACTTTGTCCATATAGAACAATGATGGAATCCTCTGAAACTCGAACCTTCCTTCCCCCGCAAAAAAAATTTCCAAGGACAGACTGTGATTGGCCCAGCTTGGGTTAAATGTTTGTCCTATCCCTGACCAATCCTACTGATATAGAAGGTAGAAAGAAATTATTTAGGCAGATAGTGAGGGTTAAAGAGTCCTTGGTAGAGTTTTCCTTTAAACAAAAAGCAGCCCAAGAAATCTTTTTTTTTTTTTTTAAACAAAGAGAGCCTGAAAAAATCAAGCTGCAAGCATAAATAAGGAGGCTGGAAGCTTGCACAGGGGAGTGTTGGCAGCTGTGCCAATAGAAAAGGGCTACCTGGGAGCCAGCCATGTCCAACATGGAGGCTCCGTCTTCGCTTTTATTGTTACCACGTGTACAGTAAAGGAATAGGCAACATGGCACAGGCCAGGCAGAGGACCTGCCTGCATAATAAAAGACTAGGGTGAGGGTGGCCAGAAATTCCCACCCTATGCAAATGGCACACCTAAGTCCTAACCAGTTTTTTGCAGCCTATGCAAAAGGCACACCTGGTCCAACTGATTCCCACCCTATGTTAATAAGACACCACCTCCTCAAGCTCATCTATAAAACTCCCTGCATTTCACCATGGAACCAGCAACCTATTTCTCTGAGACTTCTGACTGTAGCAGAGAGCTCTTCCTTTCACCTGTTAAAACTTCCACTCTTAACCTGACTCTGTGTGCCTGCATCTTTGATTTTCTTGGCCGTGAGACAACAAACCTCAGGTATTACCCTAGACAACGAGGCTGCTTCACTGTGCCAAGGGATGGGGTCTCTGGTTGGGCAGTGCTAGGTTTCACATTCCTGGACAGTCAAAAACAATGGCTACCTCTATGGTTAAGGAGACTGGGTCCCAAGAAGGACCTAGACCCTTAAGGGAAAAAAAATGAAAGGGAAAATCGGTCTCAACGCTTTAAGGAGAGGAGCAGGGGAAAGGCAAAAGAGAATTTCCAGGTCCTGGAGACAGAGAAAACTTGGGAGTGACCAGGAAGTGGCCATGGCATCCTGACACCCATGAGAAATCACCCGGATACCCCAGAGGACAGGTAGCACCTTGGGGAGCAGGGCCTAGAGACTTTCCTGAACATGACTGTGTGTTACAAATGCTGCTGCTGGGGAGACGACCCCAGTGGAAGATGGGCGAGGAGCTTTAAAAACAAGGTGGCTTAATGTTCAATGTGAAGCTGTTTACTTGGTTAATAGCAAATCTCCATCCATCCACTAATCTTGATTGAAGCCTGTGGCACAGAAAAGTTCTGCATGAATCGGGTATTTGGGAAAACCCAGGCGGTCTGAATTCCTCTGAATGAGTGTGAGGTAGAGTGGTGTTGCAGGTATAGCACGGAGCCACAGACCATGGAACCAAGTCCACTTACTTCATCGACTAAGCCAGTAAAATAGCAGCTCAGAGCCGCAGGGGCCATGACCTTATAAATCCCCAATGCCTCCTCCCCACCCCAATTTTCCAGGGAATTTGTAGAATTGCCATGGAAGACATTGGACTTCCCAGAGAGTCTTCTCTAGATCTTATGCTTTTCGGAAATGTAACCACAGCCTTTGGCTAGAGTGGCTGTGAGACAGTAGAATGCAGTTTTTTGTTTTTTGTTTTTTAATTCTGATACAGAGTCTTACCCTGTTGCCCAAGCTGGAGTGCACTAGCATGATCTTGGCTCACTGAAACTTCTGCCACCCAGGTTCAAGTGATTCTCCTGCCTCAGCCTCCTGAGTAGCTGTGATTACAGGCATCCACCATCATGCCTGACTAATTTTTGTACTTTTAGTAGAGGTGGGGTTTCGCCATGTTGGCCTGGCTTGTCTTGAACTCCTGACCTCAGGAGTGATCCGCTTGCCTTAGCCTCACAAACCGCTGGGGTTACAGGCCTGAGCCACCGCGCCCGGCTAGAATACAGTTTTTAGGAGCAGGGTCTGGAGCCAGACATCCAGCCTTTGGGACCTGGCTCTGCCACTCTTTAACTGTAGGACTTTGGACAAGTTGTTGCATCTGCACGTGTGTAGGTATGCAATTCACATTGTTCATCATTGTGCTCATCACCAGCTTTAACCTGAGTCCTGCCTCTGTGGCCAGCCCACATAAAAAGCAAAAACTCAATAATTGGCAACAGTGATTATTCTAAGGAGGCCTTCATGGTCTCTGACCTCTGCTCTACCCTACTCAGAGTCCTGTGTGTCTCGGCTCTAGGAGGGGCAGAGTCCCTTTCTCAGGATGCCCCAACTGCCATTGGCCCTTCAGTTCTCCAGAACATAAAAGAACCAGGGAAGCCCCACATGGAGGTAGCACTTGGGCTTTCCCATGGGAGTGGGGAGTGGGGATGGCTCCATGCAGCCCATCTCTCTCCTGGAATCAGTGACCCCAAGCACAGGCCTCCCACTGCAAGGAAAGTGGAACTGCCCTCTCCCAGGGAAGACAGGGTTTTATTTAGTAGGCTTTTCACAGTAGGGGATCAGGTGCTGCTGTGAAGGTGGTGGAGACAGAAACACCCCTGAACCCTTGGGGCTGCTCTCGGGCAAGGCAGGGGCAGGTGTTAGGGCTCCTCAGCTCTCTGCCCTCGGCTTCGACGTCTTCTCCTCTGTGTTCTGGCTTGAATGCATCCGGAGGACTTGAGCTTCTCCAATGTACTCTAGTGGGGGGAGAGACAGCAGGCAGGAGAGCACCGGGAAGGCGAGGCCGCTACCTGGGAGCTGCAGGTGGATGTGTGAGTGCTGAGAGGGAGGTCAGAGTCAGCCGCAGCTCCTGTTCTCAGCTCTGCTGGAGATGGAGGAGGGAATCCGACTTGAGAGGAATGGAGCAATTCCCTTCTCCGAATGGAATCCAGCCTCTCTTCTTTCAACATCCAAGTAACAAACATCAATAAGGTGCCTATTTTGTGCCTCTCTGCCAGGTACTCTGGACTGTTGATGGTCTAATTAGGGAGAATAAGATACACCGAGGATGTGTTTCCTCTTCTCTCCCCTCCAGCCTACTGCACCCCTGTCCCCTACTCTAGTCTAAGGCACCGGGATGAATGCAGTGGTCTCCCTCGCCCCTTCTTGTCTCCCATAGTCCATGCTGCACACAGAGGGGGCACACCCACCCTCCTCACAATCCTCTTACGCATCCATGCGCACACCTGGTCTTTACCGCAGGCCGGCTTCTCCCACCTGTCCCATCCCTCCCTTACCACTGTCCCCCGCAGAAGGCCTTGGCCACCGTGGTCTGCTTGCTTCTCCACTAGCGCACCAAGAGGTGGGAGCTTTACTAGTTGGCTCTTCCTAGACTTGGCAGGGCTGGATCTTTCCTGCTCACCTCTAGGAGCCCTCTCCCCACCTGCCAGTTCTTCTCACTATCGACCACAGAACCCTGCTTCTTCTCCTTACAGTCTCTGTCCCCACTCATCCCCAGGTGTTTTTATTTGTTGTCTGTATGCCTCCTCACTGGGATGTAAGTTCCGTGACAGCAGGAAGTTGTCTGAATTCTTCCTCAGTGATCCCCAGAGCTCAGCACGCTGTGGGTGCTCAATAAATATTCGTTAATGAATGAATGAATGATCGAATGAATAGGTGAAGTGAGCAGCTTCCTTGGGCTGGGACTCATCTCCACGTTGACTGAAATCTCCTGAGAAATCCAGCCACAGTGGGCCTCGGTGAGCCCCCCTGAATGACCCACTACTTGGAATCTTACCTGGTTTTTCACTTTTTGAAAAAGGTGGCATTTTCGTTTTCTTCAGGGATTGACTGTAACCAAATACAAAGGAAGGGCTGGGAAGGTTATGCTGGAAACCTACCCCTGTGGGTGGCAGAGCAGACGGGGAGGTGGGGAAGGCGGTGCAGGTGCAGGCAGCTGTCTGCTCCAGGGAGAGGCAAGAGCCACCCCTCCTGGAGGACCAGAAAACATCTGTCCATGGCTAGCACCCAGGTGGCCTTCCTGTGTCACCCCAGGCCAGACCCAGACAACTGTGGCCCTGCTGTCTGCAGTTAGTTTCACTGGGAACCAAGGCCCTCTTGTCTCTGGAGCAACAAGGGATGGACTCTGCACCAGCCCTTCCCCAGCCCTCACTCACTCGCCCCACTGGCTTCCTTGTGAAACAAGACAAGAACCCTGCGTCTTGATGGAATTACAGTATGAGATACTCTCCTGTCTTGTATTGGGCTTTACAACTCCCCACGCCTTTTTATTCGCCTGGTGTTGCTTTCCCTCCCCATGTCTGGGAGAGGTCTTTTGAGAGATGGATGAAGCTGACTTTCACAGCTGGGAGGTGGTTTGCCCAAGGTCGCAGTGAAGCCCATCTTCCTCAGCGTGCCTTCTCTGCTCTCTCAGAGTGGAAGGGAACACCGAGTCCAAGGCCATGCAAGAACCCATGCCTTCAAGAAACCTCAGTCCAGTCCCTACCCCTGCTTCTTCTCGCTAAGCCTACCCATGCTCCAGACACCCCAAACTTGGCATTCCCCCAGGATACCGTCCTGATTTCCATGCCTTCACCCTGGCTGGTCCTACTTTCCGGGATAATGTTTTCCCAGGCTTTTATTTGCTCAATCAAATCCTACCCTTCCTATCAGTATTCCCCAAACTCTGTTGGAAACACTCAGATGACTTAAAAATACAGCACCCCACCCCCCACCCCGCTTCACCCCTGGCCTGCTACATTAGAATCTCTAGGGGTCTGCATTTTTAATGCTCCCGGGGCAAAGCTGAGTGCTGCTGGGCTTGGGAGTCAGATGGATCCGGGTCTGAATCCCAGCCCTTCTGTTGACCAGCCAGGTAACTTTGTGAAGGCCATTCAGTTGTTCCTGAGCCTCAGTTTTCCCATTTGTAAAAGGAAGCTAACACTGCCTCAGTGGGTTGTTGGATGGACTAGAAAAATGTGAAGCACTCAGCGGTGTCAGGCAAACGTCCCGCAGCTCAGTGTGGCCTCACCGACTCTCAGACTCCACCCACCTGCTTTGTGAGGCCTCCCGCAGCTGCTGATCTTTCTCCTCCAGTCCTCAGGGCACTTGGTACTGGTATAAAGGCACTGCCTTGTGTTAGCATTTCCTCTTTACTCACGTCTTCCCATAGACCAAAGAGCTTCTGAGGGGCTAGGGGTGGCTAAACCAGCCCTGGTTACAACCGACACTGGTGGTCCCCTCCACTGCTCTCCCCACCCCTGGCAGCCCGGGATGGTCTGGCTTTGGGCAGCACTGGAAGGTCTCCCAGACAGGCTCAGTCAGCCCGGGCCCTGGCCAGCGCTGGGCTCCTTTCTCCAGATCCCACTGGCTTCACCTGGGAGGACAGAAGGCTGCAGAAGGGCAGGAGAGGGGTGCGCGACCCACCTGCAGGGTGGCTCTTGCTTCTCTTGAGCAGGTTCCTGCATTTCTTGGAGCTGGTTTAGGAGCTTTTCTGTAGGCATGGAGACTAGGGGCTGTGGAAGGAGCTGAGCCACCGCTGTCTGCAGGAGTCCCAGAGCCAGGTCTTTTTCTGAAAGCACAGCCCGGGGTCAGAGTCCTCAGTCCCCAGCCCGCTTCGTGTCTCTGCAGGGGGTGGGTTGGGGGCAGAAGCAGGGCCTCCAGCTCTTGCTCATCCCTGTGATTCAGGGCAGCTTTCTCTAAGCATCCCACCTTCTGCCCTCAGGTCCCCTCAGGAGAGCTCCCCCTTCTCTCCTGGCTCCCCTGTGCAGAGCCCCCTGCCCTTCCACATCCCTGTCCTGCCACATGAGCATATGTGTACCTTGTTCTCAGCCCCAGCTGGCCCTCCAGCCCACTCTAGGAAGTCTACCTGGAACCTGCCTTCCTCCTCCTCCTCCTCCTCCTCCTCCTTTTCCTCCTGCTCCTCCTTCTTCTCCTTCTCCTCCTCCTCCTTCTCCTCCTCCTCCTCCTTCTCCTCCTCCTCCTCCTTCTCCTCCTCCTCCTCCTTCTCCTTCTCCTCCTCCTCCTCCTCCTCCTTCTCCTTCTCCTCCTCCTCCTCCTTCTCCTCCTCCTCCTCCTCCTTTTCCTCCTCCTTCTCCTCTTTCTCCTCCTCCTCCTCCTTCTCCTCCTTCTCCTTCTCCTCCTCCTCCTCCTCCTCCTTCTCCTCCTCCTCCTCCTCCTCCTCCTTCTCCTCCTCCTCCTCCTCCTTCTCCTCCTCCTCCTCCTCCTTCTCCTCCTCCTTCTCCTCCTCCTCCTTCTCCTCCTTCTCCTTCTCCTCCTCCTCCTCCTCCTCCTTCTCCTTCTCCTCCTCCTCCTCCTTCTCCTCCTCCTCCTCCTCCTTTTCCTCCTCCTTCTCCTCTTTCTCCTCCTCCTCCTCCTTCTCCTCCTTCTCCTTCTCCTCCTCCTCCTCCTCCTCCTTCTCCTCCTCCTCCTCCTCCTCCTCCTTCTCCTCCTCCTCCTCCTCCTTCTCCTCCTCCTTCTCCTCCTCCTCCTCCTCCTTCTCCTCCTCCTCCTCCTCCTCCTTCTCCTCCTCCTTCTCCTCCTCCTTCTCCTCCTCCTTCTCCTCCTCCTTCTCCTCCTCCTCTTCCTTCTTCTCCTCCTCCTCCTCCTCCTCCTCCTCCTCTTTCTCCTCCTCCTCCTCCTCCTCCTCCTTCTCCTCCTCCTTCTCCTCCTCCTCCTCTTCCTCCTCTTTGTCCTTCTTCTCCTCCACTCTGCTATCCAGATGGTCTTCTCCAGCTAGCTTCCTGGCTGTCATCACTCCTCACCCTTCTACTCAGATGCCCCCCCGCCGCCACTGTCCCAGTGTGCCCGTGTGTGTATTCATGTTTGTGTGTATACATGTGTGTATCCCTATGTGTGTATACTTGCACCTGTGTATGTGTGGGTCTCCCACTGCAGTGTGTGAGGGGCTGTGTCTGCTAAGTACAGTCTTTGAGGCCTGGGGTCAGCATGAAAGGGGGTCCCCTCCAAGGAGCAGGGGTAAGGAAATCCTGCTGAGGAATGGGGGAGGAGGAAGCAGAGACACTGTCCAGCTGGGAAGGGCTGGTCGGGGGCTTCAAAATGGAGGAGGAGAGGCCCCATGGAAGGACCCCTCCAGGGTGGGAGCAGAGTGACATTTGAGTCCTGCAGAACCAGAGATCAAGGGCAGGACCTTTGGAACCTCGGCTGAGACAGTGCTGCCGGGCTGTGTCCTCACCCTTGGGCGGAGCGTAGAGCAGCCAGAACTGGATATCGCTCAGCGAGTCTGTTTCCAGGATCTGACACAGGAGCTCCAGGACCTGTGAGCAGGAGGCCAGCATGTTCCAGCCAGGAGTACAGGCAAATGTAGGTTTGGCGGGCACCAAGGGGCCCCTTCCACCAAAGTGGGCTCCCAGAGGTGCCTGCTGGGCTAAACGTTCTCCCACAAGGGTCCCTGCCTTTTCTCACCTTGGACTTTGTGCTTAACAGAGGGATTTCTCTCACGACAGTCCTGAAGGAAGATTCTAAACCTTCCTACTAGACAGATGGGGAATCCAAGGCCCCGAGAGGGAACGCTAGCGGGAAGTTGGAGGTAGAACACGGCCTCAGCTATCAGCTCTGTGGACCCCACATCCCTGCAGCCTGATCGGCTGGTTATTCCCTCGGGCCCCACACGGGGAAGCCAAGGGCAGAGCTGGCCAGTCAGCTCCTCCGAGACATACCAAATCCCACGTGCCAGGGCCTCGGTGGGGGGATCTAAGGAACCCCATGCACGCCCGCCCCGAAGGTCCTGGAGTCTGGAGATGTTGGAAGAGGTGGGGGAAGCCCAGCGAGCAGCCTGAGGGGCAGCACAGACTGGTCCTGCCAACCGCCCAGCGCAGGGCTCCCTCCCACAGAGCTGGGGGGACGCTTGGCTCCTCGCGGCATCCTCAGCCTTTGACATCTTTGCCACTTCCGGGCTCATTTTCCCCTGTGTTCTTCAGTCAGGTAGCATCAGAAAAAGGCCCAGCTCTGTCTGGGGTGGACTACGGGGGCTCCCTAGGCCAGATGGCTGCTGGTGGCTGTAACTGTGGCAGGCTGGAGTTGGGGCCCGAGGTAAAACACGGAACCCCTGGAGTCCTAGGAAAGTGAGGCCCTCTTGGCTCTTGGCGGTCCATCACCCCAGGACCTGGAGGGGCCCATCGGTCCCCAGCAGGTAGGCCTCATCCTCAGCAGAGTGGAATCTGGGCTGGGCCTCTCCCTAGGCCGCTGCCTGCGTAGGAGCCCACCCTGGCCCTCAGGTGCCCACCCGCTGACCCACCCCAACCTGCCCCTGGGCCCTTCTCTGTTCTCTGAGTCCAACTTACCTGCCCTGTGCCCCCTCCCCACAGGACCCGAGAACCTAATTCCAGGCGAGGAGAGGCCGCCCTATGGTGGAGAAAGCACCTTAGTCCTGACTATGCTGCTCCTTCTCAGCGGGACCTGGCCTGTGGACCTATCACTTGGCAAGGCCTCAGGCTCCCCATCCCTGGCATGGGGGTCCCAGGCCCTATCTGCTCTATCCACTTTGCTCCACTGTGGCAAGGTTTCAGCGGGAGTGTGCGTCTGGCAGTGCTGGTCACAAGGAAGGTGGCTGGATGCTAGCTCCACCTCTGGCCTTTCTTGGAGGACATCGTGCATTTTCACAGGGACCCCCGATACCTTAACCCACGGGGATGAGGCATGGACTCATCTCAGGCCTCGATGGGAAAACGTGAGCATAGAGGAGGCGGGCTCTGCGCTCACTGAAGCCCAGGCCAGGTCCCTCTCCGAGTGTGCACACCAGGCTGGGCCTAGCCGTGCAAGGCTGTGGGGTGCGGCCTGCTGGGGTGGGCAGGAACTCCTTCTTCACCCACCATTGCAGCTCCCTTCACTAACCCATCAAATGCCACAGCTGGAAGGGACCCTCGATGACAAGGCATTCATGCTTCCAGTGGATAGATGACGGAACCAGGGCCCAGAGAGGGGAGAGGACTCATATGGAAACCTAGAGGCAGGGGGGGTCATAGGCCCAGCTGCTGACTCCCCAGGGCTGGAGTTTTCTGGTCTTAACAGTCCTAGGAACCAATATCCCTGAGATGGGCCTTGCCCTAAAGCAGTTTATGAGACTCCTGATTTGGCAAGCCAGGAGCCTAGGAGCAGAACCGGGGCCTCACCAGCAGCTCCTGATCCTGCAGGAAGAAGGCCCCGACTCCTTCATCTCTGCTCAAAGACTGGCTCCCCTGGCTCTGGTGGGAGCTGCGGCGGCTGACAGCCCGGGTGGAAGCGGGAATGAGCCTCCCAGTCTCCGCTGAGTACTTTGCCCCCTGCTCCCGTGGAGGCTCCTCCTCCTGCTGGGACAAAAGTGGCCAGAGACTCCAGGTAGTCAGCAAGAGGGGAAGAAGAGGGCTGAGGGGAGGAGAGGAGGAGGAGGCTGGGTCACCATTCCAGGGCATTGTGCCCCCCAAACCCCAGCAGCACAGTGTTGCCAGGGTCTTAGGGTCTCATCCAGGTCTGCCTCCCACCCCCACCTGCCCTCGACCCCCCCTTGGGCATCCCCAGCCCTCTCTCCAGCAGCCAGCCCTCCCACTATCAGCTCTCATGCTTAAACTAGCAAAAGCTCTTCCTCCTGGAACTCAGTAATGGAGGGGCGATCACTGGATGCCCGCAGCTGGTTCTCGTTCTTCCTCCAGGCAGGCCCTCCCTGCTGCCCCTCCCACAGCCATCAGAGATCTGAAAAGAGCATCCTGCACCAAGGGCCCACTGCCTACCTTAATTCTCAGCTCAGCTGCCCCCAGGTCTGTCCCAGAGAGGCCTGGGGTCTCCTGCCCTTGTAATTCCAGTTAAGACTGGTGGTATCCTTCTCCCCATTTTAAAGATAGAAAAACTGAGATCCAGACAGCTCAGCTGAGTTGTCCTGAGTGCTGCACTGACTTAGCTGTGAGCAGGAATGAGATGCCAGGCTTCTGCCTGCCCACTCTGGTTGCCTGAGACAAGGGACAGGACCAGAGACTGTCCTAAAAGCAATTCCAGTCACCTTCAAGCTGTCTCTCAGGTGACTTCACTGTTTTCTCACCAAATGGCACCCATGGGGTGACCTCCATCATGTTTGAAAACCTTTGAGATTCTCTGCTCCTTATGTGATTAGACACTAAAAGATTTGGAGATTAAGAACAAGCTGCTCCTTTCCACATTCAGCCGGCCCCCTCACACCTTTCCCATTGCTGCCCACTTATAGCCCAGTCTCTGATGGTGCCCTGCCTTTGCCAGCTTTGCATCTGCTGTGCTGGATGCATCTGCTCAGAACTCCCCAGTCCCCTTGTGAACATCTCTAGATAACAAAGGCCCCCGAGTGCCGCCTGTCCTAAAACCCCTGATTGCGTTTCTCCACCTAGGTGTGCTGTCTCCCTCCTGTGACCTTTCTCCTGATGTTCGTATTAATTAGTTCCCCACCCAACCCAGCCTAGACTGAACTGACTCAGGATGGATCTCCTCACACAGGGATGGATCTGTTTCACCTCTTCCCAGACTAGTTCCTGTGTTCCGCACCCACCTCTTTCTTCTTCAGCTCATCCTCCTTGGTGAAGAAGGCCACCCGGGAAGCCAGCTCCTTCAACTCCCTCTTCCAGGCTTCTGGGAGAAGACAAGGTCCTGCCAACTGAAGTCACGGGCTCTCCTCCCCTCCCTGTACCACCAGACCTTGGTAGGGGAGTCTGCTGTCCTTCCTGACCTTCCTGCCTGGATCTCAAAGGGAAAGGGGGAGGCGGTGCCCTGGAGGGATAAGGATCTGGATTCACAACATGAGGGGTAGTTATGGCAGTAGGTGGGGTGTGGGAGTGGGGGATTGCTTTCCTTCTAGCGGGTGCTGATGTCAATGCCCCAGCCTGTGGCATTTCTAGGAGATGCTGGAGAACAACTGACTACCTGTGCCAAGATGCACATGGTTTAATCTAGCTTTGCCCCTTTTAGGTCCCTGAGGCCAAGACTGATGCTGAGGAGATATGGACGGGCTGTTATTAAGAAATCAAACTACTCCCCAGAGAGGGTGGCAAAGAGAGCCACAGCCAGCCTTCCAAGTCTCTCTGCTCTGCACCAGCAGCCCCAGCCCCTTCTCCAGGATCTCTCCCCTGTCTTCACCAAACTGACTTCCAGCACCTCGGTCATGGAAATGGTAAGGCTTGGCAGAGCAGAGGCCCCTGGAACGCTGCACCAGCACTGCGGCTGATTGTTCTGGTTGGCCAATGCCTGAATACACAAGCTCCTAAATATTTCCTGTAGCATTCCGGCCTACAGCTGCCAAGTCACATGACTGTGGCTCAACATCTGCTTGCCCTCTGCGTGTCACTGCTTCTCAAGCACCTCAAATCCAAGCAGGGGTGCACTTTTGCTGGCTAGGGTTTGCTGGGTGGGGAGTGATGCAGAAATGAGGTTGTCCAAGGAAATGAGAGAAAAAATGGGGATCCCTCAACAGACCTCACTGACCTAAGAGCGATGGCCCTTTCCTTCTGGGCACCCACCCAAGTGAGGCAGCCCTTGGGGAGAGGCCTGAGCCCCAGGAGAGAGGGAGGTATGTCCCAAGTACCCACCAGAAGAAAGCCGGGGGTTCCGGTTAGACTGTGGGTCCCCAATGGGGACAGAGATGGTGGGCATCCCCATTTGACAGCCGGAAAAGGCAGTGGACTCAGGCAAGAGGGCTGGAGAGAATTTGTCCCTGATGACACAGACAGGCTTCCCGCTGAAATCTGCAAAGGGTTAGAGGCTGTGGGAAGGGAGGCTTAGGTGGACCTTAAGAGCTCCAGGAGGCTGGGAAGAGGCTGAAGGGCAGGGTGATTCTGGCTCCACCTCTTCCAGTAACCACAAGCTGCTGGATCATCAGAGCTGGGAGGGCCTTGCCACCAGCCAGGCCAGTGACCACCGCACCCACGGGGGGACCTTAGAATGGACAGGGGAGGGGACTGCTCAGGGCTACACTGTGAGTTGGGCAGACGTGAGACAAGAATCTAGGCTTCCTGGGCCCCTAGTCCCGAGGACCTTCTGATTTCCTATGACAGGGCAACAAATTGCTGATGTGAGTACGCAGGGGTGGGTAGGCAGCTTAAAGATGAGCATGCTGGGGTGAGGGCGTGAGGTCACAGTTTGTGACGGGAGAGGCCCAGGCTCACATCACAGGGAGAGAGATGGAGCCACACCCTCTGCAGAAAACTTCTGCTCTCGGTTAGCCTGTACAAGGCTGCGTGCAGGGCAGCCTGGAGGTGGTGGGGGCCATTTACATGTGAGGACCCTTCTAGCTAACCCTAGGTGATTATTGCATCACTAGTGATAGGGAGGCTTGAGGCCTGGTGAGGACTTAGCAGGGCTGCTCTCTACCCCCTGAAACACTTCCCTTTTGGTGCCAGGACCCCTTGCTCTTGTCCTGGCTCACCACCACTCCTCATCTCCTCTTGCTGACTTCTCATCTTCTCAACCTCTTAATCTCAGGGTCCCCAGGGACCCATCCCCAGGTTTTTATCTCCTGTACCTACATGGACTCCTTGATGATCCCACCCAGTCCCGCCACTCGAAACACCCCCTCTCAAATGGATCTCATGCCTGTGTCTGCCCTGAACTCCAGATCCGACTGGACACTCTGTACCTCCGCTTGGAGGTCTAGAAAGCATCTCCTGTCACCTATGCCCCACATCCAAGACCAAACCTCTGACTCCTCCCAGCCTTCACTGGCCCTTCTGCGGTTTTCCCTGTGTCGGTCCATGCACTCCAGTTTCCCAGGTGCTCAGGCCGAAACTCTCAGTCAGCCTGGACTCTTCCTCTCACACTCTACTTTTAATCAATCACTGAGTCCTGCTGGCTTTACCTTCTATGTATCTCCAGAATAGAGCCACAAAGTCTTCCATTGCTAGCCCCTGCTCCAAGCCACAGTGAAGACAGAGGCCAGGATGACCTTGCTAAAATTCGTCACTTCTGTGCTCTCAACCTTCCAAGGGCTCCAGTGGACTCAGGGAGGTGGCTTAATGGTGACAATAGTGGCCCAAATGCCTAGGTGATCTGGGCCCACTGTCTCCCTGACGCCTTCTCCGTTCTCCCGCTCCTACTTACTCCAGCCAGACCAGCTTCCGCTTCCTTGCTGCTCCTCCAACAGAGTGGGAGCACTCTTGCCTTCTGGCCTTTGTATTTGCTGATCCATCTGCCTGAGACACCCTTCCCCGTGCTGTGTGCACAGTTCCTATGTAGTTCTTTGCTCAAATGTTAATTGCCATGTCTTCTGTGACCGCCTTTGAAAAACAGCAATCTTCCCACCGAAGCCTGGGCACTTGACACCTGCCGTATCTCCCGTCCCTCCCCCTGGAGGTCAGCTTCAGGAGGGCGGCCACTATGTCTGTCCTGCTCACTGTTGTACCCCTAAGGCCTACAAAAGTGCCTGACCCATACTTCACAGTCAATAAATATTTGTGGCTGGCTGGACAGCTGAGTGGCTGATGTGGCCTAAGTTAGAGAACAGAGCACCAGTCCAGGACAGAACTGATCCCTTTCTCTGATTTGTAAAATGGGAGAACCCAGCAGTCAAGGGAATCCTACAGGGAACCTGCCACCCACCCTTGGAGCCTGTGCTGCTCTCCTGCCCATCAAGGCGCAGTCCTGGCTTGGGTGCTTGGCAGCTCTGGGATCCTGGCTAGGCCCCCATCCTCTCTGGGTCCCAGCCTAGAAAAGGGCTGCCATCGATTCTTCCTTCCCAGTTCTCAAGATCCATTGTGATACTCCCTCTACACCCACCCCGACCAGCCAGGCCGTACCTTGGATGTGGGTCACACGCTGGGGATGTGGGTGGTGGCGGGAGAAGAAGGAGTTGTGACTGAGGCATCCAAAGCGGTAGGTGCCAGGGGTTTGGGGCTTGGGGGTCCTCAATGCCCGGCGGATCTGCTCGAAATCCACAATCCCTGGGATCACCAGCTCTTTCTGTGGCCCGCTGCCCCCGGGGCTCCTTGGCTTGTGCCCTGACTTCTCAGGTTTCAGCTCAGCCTTTGGACTGAAGGAAAGGGTTTCAGGAGAAGCTAATGGAGCCTCCTCTGCTAGTGGGGTCCACCCAGGCTTGGAGCTCAGTGCTTATCACAGAGCCCGTTCCCGAGGAACTCTGAAATCTGGTTTCCTGGGTTTCACTACCACCCACATAGCACCAAAAGCTAGGCCTCCCCCAGAGTCCTTTCCCCGAGGGCTTCAATCCAGTCCTGGTTAGTGTTTCTTATCAGGGAGCTAGCATCCACTTGAGGGAACTCAGACTCTCCCAACACCCCAGTTTTTTTTTTTTCCCAGAGACCATATCTAAAACTAGAAAGAGAAGCTGCAGGCCCACCTACTCATCAAAATATCCAGAAAGGAGCAAAGTCACCTTATATACATCCCTGGGGATGGGGCGGGCCCCAGCAAGGGCCTCTCCCCAAGCCAGACTGTGGACAGCCCAGAGGCCACCTATAAGCTGTCATTCTCCCCCAATGCACTCGGGAGCAGTCTTGGCCCAGACTCAGCGTCTGGAGGCCACAGCTGGAGCTTAGGCCAGACCAGACCAGCAAGTCCTGTTCCCATGGAGGGGGTCCCTCCTAGGAGAGGAAGAGCTGATGCAGCAACTACTGGGGCTGTGACTCTGCGGGGAAGCTTCAAGCTCTGCTCTGCTTCGCTGGAGACAAGCTGGCTCCGGTTTTCTGTCTTCTACCCCACACCCCTCCCCTTCCCAAGGACGCTGTGCCTCTGCCCTTGGAGGAAGGTCAAGATCAGCAAAAGTGGGCTATTCCCCACCCGGGGCCTGCTGGGACCACCTGCCTGATGGCTGTCTGCATGCCCTTCTCCCAGTGGCCCTGGCTGAAGGGAGTCCTTTTGGAGTACTGATGGACTCTGGATGTGCTAAGCAAGGCGTGCTGCCCCCGGACCCTTTAAGGACTCTGCTGACCCAGCCCCTGAGTTTCCTGTTCCATTCTCCACTTGCCTCTAAGGGATCTGAGGCTTCAAGAAATAAAGCAAACCTTCTCTGAAAGTTGCAGTGGACTGTCTACTACCCCCAAGTAACAGAGGAAATGAACTCCTGAGAACCCCTGGAACTCCCATGCTCAGTGCTTCTGGCACCTGCTCAGGACCTTTCCCTGCCCAAGACAGGCACAACCCATAACCTGGGCTACCTTGGGCCTGAGGACCTGTTGGGGGTCTGGCTGACAGTCAGTGGAAGTCCAGGAAGAACCACGCTCTTGGGCTCCTAATCTGCTGAGTTCCCCCAAGGCCACCTTTGTCTTCTACCCTGCCCTATCCCAAGCCCTCCACCATCAGCAGGGTGGGCATTTGGAGCCTCACCTCATCAGTGGATGTTCAGCCAATTGAAGATCTGTAGCCATCGTATGCTTTCCAGCAGACTAAAGACCAGTGCACTTAATATAGTGTTGAAGATGGAGGACAGGCGCTCTCCTGAACTGGTGGTAGAAGTGTAAACGGGAACAGACACTTTAGGGGGAGAAATGGTAACATCTCATAAAATTGAAAATTTGCATGCTGTATCACCCAGAAATTTCTTTCCCAGATATAAGAGAAATTCTCACAGATGTGCAACAGGGGCTACTTATAAGAATATTCGTAGAAACACTGTTCAAAAATAGCAAAAACCTGGTGCCAACCCAAACGTTTGGTGGCAGAAGGTAAGTAAGCTGTAGTGCATTCATACAATGGAATATTTTATTGCTATGAAAATAAATACGCCATAGCTTTGTGTAACAACATGGATGAATCATGATCAGTATGAGAAAACTTACAATTCTTGGCTATGGGATGTTATATTTATGCAATCTTATTAACTCAATTGGCTTTTTATTAATTACTATTAAATAGGCTACGGTATAACAAGACATATGCATTTGAAACAACACAATTGTTGTCATCCACTATACATAATGTATGGATAATATAACATGAAGTAACTACTAAGCTGTATAAATGTTGTGTTTATGAACATATTCTTTCTCTTTCATAAATGGTTTAGGTTATGTGTGTTCCAGAGGACCCTAAGTTCCAGAAGACCACATAGCCTGAGATCCTTTCTAAACATAAACGTTTAAAAGCAAGCAAGATAATTATGAACATGTGATAAAACAGCAACAACAGCATCAAGTAAGGCAACGCTAACCACGAGATTCACATAGTGGCTGTTTCCAAGGAAGGGCGGGAGGAGAGGTGTGCAGGAAAAGCCCAGGTAAAGAGAAGTGTCCGTGGTGATGTTCTAGTTCTTGGTTTGGATGGTGCATTTTCCGTGCTCATTGTATTATTAAATAAACTAACGAAATGACATAAATGAAAGATGATAGGTGTCAAAACCAAGAATTGTGATGAAATCTATGAACCTGAATATATATATATATATATATATATATATATATATATATATATATATATATTCAGCCAAAGTGCTAGGGATGGGATATCAGTGCATTCTGAGAATTAACCCTCAGAGTCACAGAATCTGCCAAGGGACCCCAGAGAGCTCCCAACGCCAGCCTTCATCAGGTAAGGATGGGATGGGTTGATGTCTGAGATCAGAGAAGCAGGGGAGACTTGCTAAGATCACACAGAAAGGGGTCAGAGTCCAGATCAATCTGACTCACAGTTTGCTGATCTTTTCTCTTTAAAAGGAAGCTCCAGACATCCTTGATGTCAGGCACTGTGCTCTAGAGTACTTAGATGCTGCAATCTTGAGAACAGGGTATCTGGAAGCCCCAAATTTTCCTGCCTATGGGAAAAAGTACTCTTTAGAGCAGAGACTTGCAAATATGTTTGGCTATGATGACAGTAAGAAATTCTTTTTTATGTCATGACCCAGTTTACCCACAGGTGTCTGTGTGTGTATGTGAAATGAAACAAGAATATCCTAAGCAATACTTACTTAGTACTACATGTGATGACCATTGATATTTTGACCCTATTTTTGTTTTTTATTTCTTAAATGTTAGACGTGATCCATTAAATGGATCTAAGAAGCCACCAGGGGGTCATAACCCACAGTGGCTGTAGAGAGGTTGACAGGGAGGGACTCTAGTGGGCCAAGTCTACCTTGTCCAGAGCAGGACAGGCGGGACCCCAAAGTAGTCTGCCCTGCCCAGCCCCTGTTCTCTGTCCCCGGGCCCCCAGCCAGCCAGGCAGAGGGGTCTGAAAGCTCCCACCAATCCCCCTACAGAAATTCCTTTTCTACCTCTGCCCTTCTGGGCTCTTCAGTGTCCATCTCCTCTCCTGAGAAGTCCCTGGACTCACCAAGGCGGTGCTTGCTACAGCATGTGCACGAGAAGCCCTGCTGCCCCAGCAGGGAGGAGCAAGAAGACCAATCAAGGGAAGGCTGTGGGTTCTGTGGGCAGGTCTGCCTGCTTTGTGACACTGAGCCCAGTGGTTGCTAGGTTACCCCATTCCTGCAACTCCAGAACCTCTGCCCAGCACTCCCCTACCACACCCCCACCTGTCTGTCTCTTTCCCTCTCCTGGAAGGGCAGACAAGGGCTGAGGACCTTCTGTCCCTCCTGGCTTCCCCGCTGCCTCCCATTCACTTTCAATGGGGACAAAGGGAGAGAAGGAGAGTCTGGGGCTGGTTTTAGCCAGCAAGCAGCAGACAGAGCACCGAAAGCTGGCAGAGGGTGTTAGTGGCCTGCGTCCCAGCTTTGTCAGTCCCTCCTGGCCTGCCCCCACCACACGGCTTCCATGCATTCTGGTTCTGGGGACTCATTCTCAGGGGGCTGGTTCCTGGAAGGAGAGAAGGAGACAGCCCACATTACCCAGAGGGTCCCTCCAGCCCCTCTCTGCATGATAGCTGGGTGGGAAGATTCTGGGCTTTCATTTGGATGGGTGTTCTAATCAGATTCCAACATCCCATAGACACGTAACCTTGAGTAAGTCACCTGGACTGCCACAGATGCAAAAATAGTGGTAAGAATCCTTGCTTCAAGTCCCCGTTCTGCTACTTCCTAGTTGTGTGGCCTCAGACAATGCACCTGCCCTCTCTGAGCCTTAGTTCCTGTATCTCTAAAATGGAGATGATGCTGCACTTACTCTCACAGGATGTTTGAGAACATTAAGTGAGTTGATACACATTGAAGTGTTTCAAACAGCGTCTGCTCCCAAATATAATTTCTTACTATCATTGCCATCTCTGGGTCTGTAAAATGGGATATCCTCACCTACTTCTGCGGCTGTTCTGAAGACAAGCTAATGGAGGTGAAGCCCTTCGTCATATGTCTGGCACACAAGAAATGCTCGAAAAGGATAATAACGATCATTATTATGGATAACTTGATGGAGGTAGTGGGATGAGTCCTTCGTCTGAGAACTATCTTGGGTAGTTCACTTTATTTCTCTGGGGCTCAACTTGGGCACCTGTAAAATGGGGGTAAGGATAATCCTTGGCCTACAGGGCTGTAACTTGATCAGATGCCAGGACGGGTGTAGACAGGCTACATAAACTATGGGAAGGTTTGCAGACAGCGCCGTGTGCTGTCCCTCAGAATGATAGAGTGGGCCTTTCCCAGTTCTGCCCCTCCCGGCTAAGGGGTGGGGATTCATACCACTGTGGTGGCCCCCTGAAGGCTGGCCTCTGGTCTTGGTCTACTCCAAGTGCCCACCCATCTTTCTGCAGGTCAGGATGTTCCCTGTTTTAAGCTCTGGCTTTTTCTGGGCCTGTCTTTGCAGGAATGAGGTGACTCTTTTGAAATCATCCTGAAACCCCCCTCTTCCATACTTCTGGACATCCTGGCAGCTGTGACGATAGATGATATTGCATTTGGGAGAAGAGAGGCTTTCTTCCCTGTGACAAGCCACTCCTCCCTCCTGCGTTCAGCACTCTTGGGGCATTTCCCACCACATGAGCTGACTCAGCTGAGATGAAAACCCACTCTCATCCTCCCCACTGGAGCCTTGTGCTGCTTCAACTATGTTATTTACAATCGAACGTGACAGTCTGCATAGGGATTGCAGCTGTGAGGGATGAAAGGGTTCCTCAGGAAATGTCTTCAACATGATTGCAAAAGAAGAGCTGAGGAAACCCTTTTGACTTCTTTCCTTGTGGAATGTCAAAAACAGGAGAGAGATCCATCACCTTGGGAGTGATTTGCGGTACATTCCTCGGCCTGGATGACTCGGTTTTAACAGAAGCGATATAAACGTCATGGAATACTTCCTATGTGCCAGGCACTGTCCCAACATCTTAGATCTGTTACCTCACATAATCCTATACATGGGGAAATTACTGGTCAGAGAAATCTTTAGTTATATGTGTTGCAAACATATTCTCTCCTTTGTGTCTTGCGTGTCTATGTCTAAATGCAGTTTTTGATAAAGAGAATTTCTAATTTTAACATAAACCAATTTATCAATCTTGTCCTATCTTAATGGTTAGCGGGTTTTGTGTCTTAAGAGATCTTTGCCTACCCAAAGTTATGAAGATAATTTTCCTTTATTATTTTCTAAAGATTTACTGTTTTGCAGTTCACATTTAGATCTACAATCAATATGGAATGGATTTTTGTGTTTAGTGTAGGATAGGGGTCAAGATTTATATTTTTTTCCATATAAATATCCATTCGACCCAGTACCATTACTTAAAATATTGTCCTTATCTCTGCAGTACCATCTTTACTAAAATTCAAGGATGTGTATATATGTGGGACTGTCTCTGGACTTTCTGTCTACCATTGCACCAACACTATACTATGTTACTGTAGCTTTAAATACATCTTGATGTCTAGGGGTATAAGACTTCCAGCTTTGGTTTTTAATATTTTCTTGGGTATTCTAGTTCTTTGCCTTTCCATACAAATTTTAGAATACCCTTACTGATACCTACAAGCACTTTTGTTTAGATTTTTATAGGAATCAAGTTAAACTTCTGTATCTATTTGGGGAGAATGGATATCTTTACCATGTTGAGTCATCCAGTTCATGAACATGGTATGTCTATTTATTTATATCTTCTTTGATTACTTTTATCAGATTTCTATAGTTTTCAGCATAAAATCCCTGAACACATTTTATTAGATTTTCACCTATTTCAGTTTTTTTTAAAGGAACTGTAAATGGCATTATATTTTAAAATGTAGTGTCCAGATATGGATTGCTAGTTTATAGAAACACTATTAATTTTTGTATGTAAGTTTGTATCCTGCAACCTTGCTGAACTTACTTATTAGTTTCTGGAGATATGTTGTAGATTCCTTGGAATTTTCTACATAGATAATAATAATATCATCTGCAAATGGGGACAGTTTTCTTTCTTTCCCATATATATGCCTTTTCTTTTCTTGACCTATTGCACTGCCTGGAATCTCCAATACTAAGTTGAATAACGGTGGTAAGGGTGGACATCCTTACCTTGTTCCTAATCTTAGGAAGTAGACGCAGAGACTTTAATTACTAAATATAATGTCAGCTGTAGGTCAGCTGTAGGTTTTTTATTTTAAAGAAGTCCTTTTCCATTCCTATCTTTTCTGAGTGTATTTTTCATAAATGGGTGTTGAATTTTATCAAATTGCATCAGCTAATATGATCATGTGATTTTTCTTCTTTTGCTTGTCCTTACGGCAGATCACATTGATTTCTCAAGTATTGAACCAGCCTTGTATCCCTGGAATAAGCATCACTTGGTCATGATATACAATTCTTCTTACATATTGCTGAATTCTACTTGAAAATATTTTGTTAAGGATTATTGCACCTATATTTATGATGGATATTGGTCTGTAGCTTCCTTTTTTGTACTGTCTTTCTCTGATTTGGGTATCAGGGTTATACTGATTTCATAAAATGAACTAGGAAGTGTTACCTCCTTTTCTATTTTCTGAAAGAGATTGTGTCACATTGCTGTTAATTCTTCTTTAAATATTTGCTGGATTTCTCCAGTGAAACTACCTGGGCCTCGAAATTTATTTTGTTTTGGTGTTTTAAAATTGAAAACTCAATTTTCTTAACAGTTATGTGACTATTCAAGTGATCTGTTTCAAAATGGGTGAGTAGTAATGTTTTTGTTTTTCAAGGAGTTGGCCAATTTCTCTTATATTATAAAATTTGTGTAGACTTGTTTTGTAATATTCTCTTGTTATCCTTTTGATAACTATAGACTAAGTAGTGACACCTTTATTTCATTCCTGATACTGTTACTTTGTGATTTCTTTCTCTTTTTTGCCAGTCTTGTCAGATGGAAGTTTGTCAATTTTATTGATGTTTTCAAAGAACCAGCTCTTTGTTTTATTGATGCTTTTCCTATTTTTTTTTCTGTTTTCAGTTTCATGAATTTCTGCTCTTATCTTCATTATGTCATTGTTCTACTTGTTTTGGGTTTATTTTGCACTGCTTTTTCCAGGTTTGTGAGATGGTGCTTAGATTACTAGTTGAACATTTTCCCTCTTTTCTAATATATACGTTAGTGCTATAAATGTTCCTCCCAGTGTAATTTAGCAGTCGCCCACAAATCTTGATGTGGTATGTCTTTATTTTCATTCGGTTATAATGTATTTTTAAAACTTCCCTAGAAACTTCCGCTTTGACCCATGGATTATTTTTAGAAGCATGTTATTAATTTCCAAATGTTTGGCAATTTCCCTGTTATCATTTTAATAAATTAATTAATGTTTTAAATGAGACAGGGTCTTACTCTGTTACCCAGTTTAGTGGTCAAATTACAGATAACCACAGCTTTGACCTCCCAGGCTCAAGTGATCCTCTCACCTTGGCTTCCCGAGTAGCTGGGACTACAGATGCACACAACCTTACCTGGGTAATTTTTGTATTTTTGGTGGAGATGGGGTCTTGCCATGTTGCCCAGGCTGGTGTTGAATTCCTGAGCTCAAGTGATCCACCCACCTTGGCCTCCCAAAGTGCTGGAATTACAGACATGAGCCACCATGCCCACCCCACTGTTATCTTTATGTTACTGATTTCAAGATTGATTCAATTGTGTTTGGGGAAGATACTCTATATTATTCTAATTCTTTAAATGTGTTGCTGTTTGTTTTATGGCTCAGGATGTGGTCTGTGTTGATGAACATTCTATGGGCACTTGAAAAGAAGGTGTCTTCTGCTGTTGTTGTGTGAAGGGGTCTATAAATATTAAAGTCTATTGATTGATAGTGTTATTGAATTCTTAGGTATTCTTGCTAATTTTTTGTCTAGTTCTATCAATTGTTGAGAGAGGGTTATTGAAGCTTCCAACTATTCTTGTGGATTTGTCTATTTCTCTTTTTAGTTCTTCCGGTTTCTTCACACATTTTATGACTTTGCTGTTCAGTGCACATATATTTAGGATTGTTAGGTCTTCTTGATAGATTGGTACTTTTATTATTATTATTTTTCATGAAAAAGAAGTTTTAAATTGAAGTCAACCAGTGTTAACCCTGGTGTGTTTCCTGTCAGTCTGTTCCTCCCTATGGGAGTCATACGCAATTAAGATCTCCTAGAAAGAGAAATTCCTCCATCCCCTGACTTCTTCACTCAGTACACTGTGACCTTCCCATATTCTTCAACATCTTCAACCTGGAGCTCCACTGGCTGGAGGTGGTCTACAACCGAAATTGGCTTAGCCATCTCTTCACTGAAAGGTGGGCATTGAGGGAGTTTCAGTTTTCAGTTGTCATAAACAACTGCCTTAGATGGCAAAGCATTCACAGGTCAGTCGTTCCCTTGTCTTTGAACTTCTTTGCAGACCGTTCACTTGACCGAAGCTGGAATTTGCTCCCATAAATGTAGGAAATAAAGCCATCAATTTCTGCAGTGAACACACAGTTTAACTTGGGGCTAACTTTCAGGCGGTCTTCTTTGATGATAATTTTGAAAATGTGTTTTGTTTCTTGTAGAAGGATTCTGTAATACCCAAATAAGAGGGGCATTTGGATTTCATCACTGAAATAATAGCCCCCTGAAGATCTGCCTTTAACAGCTTGACCTGAATTATCTGTGGCTGCATGTCTGGCTTAAGCCCATTGCACAGGTCCCTGATGTACCGTTTCCAGAGTTCATGGAGAGGTAGAAAAAGACCGTATCTCTGTTGTTCTGGTTTAATGTCAGAGTTGCAGCTCCCCTCTTTGCCTGGCAGAGAGGGCTTTGGCTTTCTTCTTCCTCTCCTTGCACCTGTGGTGGGTGAAGTACTCCAGGACCTCAGCCTTGCGCTGCAGCTGGTCCTCACTGGCCTGTGGGCTCATGCGAGGTGTGCTGTGCTTCAGGAAGGCCCACTGTGTTCCTGAAGATGTATGTTGGCAGAAAGTCTGTCTGCTCCAGCTTTGCACCTGTAGATGCTGGACATCGGAGTCTTTTGCCTCTTTCTGAGACAATGCATGGTAGATCTCACTCCATTCTCAGACTGCTTCTCGGTACTTTTATTATTGTATAATATCCACTGTGTTTCTGTCATTTTCATTGCTCTGAAGTCTATTTTATCTGATGCTAATTTAGCCACTCCCTTCCTTTCATTAATGATCGCATGATTTCTCATTTTTCATCATTTTATAGTCAATGTGCCTATGTCATTATATTTGAAATTAGTTTCTTATAGACTGCATATAGTTGTATCAGATTTTAAAATCCACTATACCAATTTATGTTCTTTGTGTTTTTTCTTATTCCTGTCTCACTGTGGGTTTCTTGGACATTCTATTAAGAATTCACTTTTGGCCAGGCGCGGTGGCTCAAGCCTGTAATCCCAGCACTTTGGGAGGCCGAGGCGGGTGGATCATGAGGTCAAGAGATCGAGACCATCCTGGTCAACATGGTGAAACCCCGTCTCTACTAAAAATAAAAAAAATTAGCTGGGCATGGTGGCGCGTGCCTGTCATCCCAGCTACTCAGGAGGCTGAGGCAGGAGAATTGCCTGAACCCAGGAGGCAGAGGTTGCGGTGAGCCAAGATCGGGCCATTGCACTCCAGCCTGGGTAACAAGAGCGAAACTGTCTCAAAAAAAAAAAAAAAAAAAAAAAAAAAGAATTCACTTTTGATTTATTCACAATGTTTTCAAGTGTATCTCTGTATGGATTTTTTAGTGGCTGCTGTAGGTATTTTATTATATACGTATCTATACATATAAAATGTATCACAATCTACTGGTGTCCTTGTATCACTTCAAGTGAGGTATAGAAGCTCACTTCCTTTTATGTTCCTTTATCTCCCTTTGTTTGAAATTGTTTTATATATTTCCTCTACATACATTTAGAGCCATATTAGGCAGTGTTGTAAATTTTGCTTTAACTGTCAAACACAACTTAGAACTCTCAAGAGAAGGAGGGCCCATTGTATTCACCCGTATTTTTACTTACTGGGCTCTTCCTTCCCTGTGCTCCAGAGGTTCATCTATTATTGTTTCCTTTCTGTTTAGAGAACTTCCTCTACCTTTTTTTTTTTTTTTTTTTTCAGAAGATTTGTGCTGAGTGAGGTATCAGAGCCCCTGCATCAGGAAGTGGTTGACTTGCGGGTTGTTAAGAAGAATTTACCGACGGCAGCATAGGTTTGAAAAAGAAAAGTTCTATTACAAAGAAAGAACACTGCAGAAGAGTGCAGTGGGGTGCCTCAGCAAGAGAGGACTGCGCACACCACGGTGGGTTTTCCTTAGGAGCATTTATGGACTTAAGGTGGGAGCTTAAAGGCAATCAGACCATGTTAGCCACATAGGTCACGATAAATGACTCCATGTGTCGACATTTTGGTGCCCTTTTGTCAGCAAGGGTTGCACAATGAGTTTTGACATGGCATTCCAGAGATGTATAGAATTTCTATTTACTTACAGTTTTTTCTTTTGAAAGGGACCTGGAACCAGATGACAACTTTAGGTACTAGGGAAGTTTAGTTACTTTAAAGTTTCCTAGATAAGGAGTTTGCCTCCGAATGGACCGTTTGATGCTCACTGGATGGTCTTTGCTTCTTTCGTTTTACTTCTAAATTCCTCAGATATGGAGTTTTTGGACTCTGGGGCCTGCTACGTGCTCACCAGGTGATTTTTGCTCTCCTCTTTTTTCCCCTGACAAATATTTTGGTCAAATCATTGATTCTTTGTATTCTCCCATGCTCATGTCTACCTGCTGCCTACTCAGGTCTCGAGAAAGGGAAAATGCCACAGTGAAAAGAGGCATTGAGTCCATCTGGCTAATCCCTATTGGAAGGGGGCATTGAAGGTGTAGATTGCATTTTTCCCTTTCTTGATCTCTGTCATAAAGGGAATTGAGGGTCATGAAAAACTCATTCACGAAGGAGTGGGGAAGACCAGATTCCATTAAGAGGCCAGTATTGGGATTGCATAGTCATCTGTGGGTGAAACCGTTGTAATTTGGAACATATAAACTTAATGAGAGCATTAAAAAGGCAGGGACCAAATATCAAAAGAAGAATGACAAGGTGTAAAGGTCCAAGGAATGGGAGAAGCCAAGTGATTTTTGGAAATGAATCAGTAGAGGTTTTGGCCCAGTCTTGGTTACTTTGGGAGAGTGTGTGTAGCCATTGGCTTGTTTGAAAATTTCTTGGTCCTTAGTTTCCACTTCTCCAGACACATTAATGTCGGTGTAACAGATTTTTTTGATGACGGCACCGGCTCCTCCTTGTTCAGCTGGGGGTAATCTAGAGCTTGTCTTTTATTAAACTCATTTCTAATGGTACTCACTGGTGAAGACTTTCTAGTGCTGAAGGACTCGTGCCAGTTTTTGCCAAGGCTATTTCAGGGGAGGTGGTAAGTTCCCGTAGTGAGATTTCATATAAGTAAAGGGGTGAGAGTTGCAATAGTTCCTGTAATTCTGGCCACAGTAAGTCCTAGGGCCTTTTTTCTTCTAGAATGGAATTCTGAATTGGAAGTTATACTCAAGACGGTGATTTGGGTATGAGCTATTGTTCCCAGAGTACAAACACCATAATGAAGAGAATTATTAAGATGGGATAGGGCTGAAGTTTGAAAAGGGTTTTAAAAATTATTAGCAGTGCTGCAAAGCCATAATAGCCCAGGTGGGTCAGGTAATATATTTTTGAGGCTTCTTGGACTAAGAGGGCCACTGTTGCTAAGGGTCTCAGGCTGGGGTGAGGGAGAGAGACCTTCCTGGGATACTAGGTCTAAAGTTTTCAAAAAATATGCTATAGGGCACTTAGAGGGCCCTAGATCTTGGGCTAACACTCCCCAAACTATTCTACTTCATTCATGTACATACAAAAGAAAAGGCCTAGTCAGATCTGGTTGGACTAAAGCTGGGGCTGAGATTACAGCCTGTTTCTAAGTGTTTAGAGCATGCTGCATATCATAAGTCTAGGATAGGGGTTGCTCCTCAGTTCCCTTTAGGGCTTCATATAATGGTTTTGCTATTAATCCAAAGGAAGGAATCCTCATTCTGTAAAATTTCACCATACCCCAAAAGGACTGAAGCTGTTATTTAGTTGCTGGAGTTGTCACATTTAAGATAAGATTTTTACAAGTGCTAGAGAGGCTCTTTGTACTGAAGGTTAAAATAAGACCCCAGAATTGAATGCTTTGTATGAATATTTGTACCTTAGAAGGAGATGCTTTGTACCCACAGTCAGCAAGTTTGTTTAGTACTAATATTGCGTTTTGGCCTAAAACAGCCTTGTTAGGACTGCAGATTAGTAGGCCATCCACATACTAAAGTAGATTGTTATCTGGGAGAAGCTGCAGGGTAGACAGGTTTTTATCTCGGGCCTGTCCAAAATGGTGGGGGCTATCTCTGAATCCCTGGAACAGAATTTTCTCAGTTAACTGCTGAGCCAGTTGATTATCTGAGCCTCGCTATTCAAAAGCAAACGATCTGGGTATACAGGAATGCAGAAAAAGGTATCTTTAATATCAAGTACAATAAACCAAACTGTGGTGGAGAGAATTTGTCCAAAAAGAGTGTTAAGAGTTTGAGACAATAGGATGAATAGGAATAATAGTTTCATTAATAATTCTAAGGTCCCGGAGTAGTCAGTAGGAGCCATCTGGTTTGTTTGTTTGTTTGTTTTAAAGTACAATGGCCATTTTATTTTTCTGCAGAAAATAATTTGCCTTCACTCTTTAAGGACTTGGTTCCTTACATGGGCTTTGGTGGCGGTCTTGGGGCAGCACCCGCGGGTCTAAATCAGGGTGGGGGTGTTTGGTCCTTGTGGGTTTCACGAGATCAATTCCTGACTACTTTACTGTGAATTGCAGAACTCACACAGTCATGTAGCTTCACATACAGCCTGGAAAGCACATGGGCATTGAAGACACTCACTTCAGAAATGTCCCTGACTGCTGAGGCCTCTATGATGTTTCCGATGACAAATTTCTTAATGGCCTTGTCCTTGGGCACACACCAGGCACAGTTTGTACAGCAAATAGGCTGCACGTGGCCGGGGCCCTTTTTGGCAAGACTGTTGTTCTTTTTCTTTGTCCTCTTGGAGGCACGGACTGGAGAGAGGACAGACATCTGGTTTCTTTACAGGTAAAATGGGAGTGTAGCAAGGCGAGTTGCACGGACGCAATAACCCACGTGTTTAAAATTTTGTTACTAGGGGCTGTAACCCTTTATGTGCTTTAAGGGGCATTGGGGGGTTCTGGGGAACTTATTGGGATTTTTAAGCTGAATGATGATGGGAGCAGCTGATATTGAATGACCAAGAATAAAAATATTCCAGATTTCAAATGACACTTGTTTTAGAATGTGAGGTTCCATAGACTGCAGTGGCTCTTTTGGTGAAGCGTGAGTTAATACAGCTGCTAGAAGATGAGGTCTTAGCTGTAAATTGCTTGTAACTTTGTAAGTCACAATCTAATAATGAAACAGGATGGGCTGGCAGGACTAAAAAGAAGTGGGTGGGTAAAGGAATAAACAATAAATAATACAATGTTACAAGGGAGTGGCAGTGTGAAATAGCCTCATTGGGGTTTTCCATCAATACCCATGAGGAAAATGGAGAATTGGCATATTGAGCAGTTTGAAGCTAAGTAACTGGCCCCTGTATCTATGAGGAGCATTATCTCTTGTTCAGCCACAGTCAGATTTACCTGAGGCTCATCCATAGAGATGTAAAAGACAGGGGCTGGATGGATGGCTTCTGAAAGTCATCTAGAGGACGCTTGATCATAATCCAGGAAAAGACTTAGAGGTGCTTGTCCTTGCCGTTGCCCTTGTCCTCGTTCTGCAGGACCCCCTTGGTGGGTAGGTTGGTGAGGTTTTGGCTGTGCCAGCCCAGAAGAAAGAGGTGCCTCATCTCATGAGGATTACAAGCATGAGCTTCATCTGCCCAAGTTTGAGCTAAAGACCATACATATGAGTTTTTTTCCCATGGGAACAGCAAGTAGTTAATACCGTGAATATGTTTTTCCAGATTAAGTCAAAGGTAATAGTTAAAGCCCAAAATTTTTGAATACACTTAGAGGGATTCTGGCTAAATGAACCCAACTTGATTGAAGTTATGAAAATCAGACGTTAGAAATGAGACATGAACTCATTTGGTAGGCTATTTATTACTGCCTCAATTCCAGAACTTATTATTGGCCTATTCAGGGATTTGATTTCTTCCTGGTTCAGTCTTGGTAGCGTGTATGTGCCCAGGAATGTATCCATTCTTGTAGGTTATGTAATTCTGGGTTTGGGGATAAAGCCAAAAAGACTTAAAGGACTTCTGAATCCTTTCCGGGGTTCTGGCAAAATGAGACTAGTTGTAAAATAATATTCCAATCCAGGGTCCCATTAAGAGGACAATTTAATTTACTGGGGAGCTTATATTGACCCCTTACAAAAGAAAATCATACACTTCTTTTTGAGAGTTTGTGGGTCAAAATGGGACAGCTTTTTTTTTTTGAGTTGGAGTCTCACTCTATCACCAGGGCTGGAATGCAGTGGTGTGATTTTGGCCCACTGCAACCTCTGCCTCTGGCTTCAAGGGATTCTCCTGTCTCAGCCTCCCAAGTAGCTGGGATTACAGGCACCCGCCACCATGTCTGGCTACTTTTTTGTATTAGCAGAGACAGGCTTTCACCATGTTGGCCAGACTGGTCTCAAACTCCTGACCTCGTGATTTGCCTGACTCAGCCTCCCAAAGTGCTGGGATTACAGGCGTGAGCCACCGCACCCAGCCTGGGGCTGCTTTTCAAGAATGCAAACCAAGGGCGAGTCAGATGGAATAGAAGAATGAATTAAATCCATGTTGGGTTTTGATGAGGGACTGCAAGATCTCCGAGGCATCCCTGAGGGATTTGGACCTCCCCTTTCACTTTGGCTCACTCTATTCAGGGGTGTGTCCCACCACAAATAGAGGGTCTGCCCTTGCCTGGATGGCCAGTCCAGGCAGGCCCTTGTCTGAGTGGTCAGCTCGAACTTCATGTGAAGCAGAACTCTCCCGTAACTTGGGATGCAGAGCCTGTCATGAAGTTGGATCCAAAATGGGATTCACAACCAGCAGATTGTATCTGTGCAGAGTCGAGACTGCTGCTGCTCGCTTCAAGGTTCGTTTAGAGTGTACATGTGAAAGTGGACTTGCTACCCTGTTGGGCAATAGCGAATTCACTCTTTTGTCTTGGCCTTCAAGTAACACCCAGGAGTGACCTCAGCCAGAAAACCCTCAATTGCTAGAGAGTACTCAAGCTGTTTCACTGGCAAGTCTAAAAATAGAAAAGAACCCTGGTCAGTTTCTCACCCCTTAGGGCAGCCACAGACAGATATCCCTTCTCTAGGGCTTCAGAACCCCACTGAAGAGTGGCCTCAGCCAGGGACCTTCAGCTCCTAAGAGTTAAGAACGAGAACATCAGGCCGGGTGTGGTGGCTCATGCCCATAATCCCAACACTTTGGGAAGCCAAGGTGAACAGTTCACTTGAGCCCAGGAGTTCGAGACCAGCCTGACCAACATGGCAAAACCCTGCCTCTACAAAAACAAACAAACAAAAAAGAACCAGTCCATCAAGGGAAGCAGGGAGGAAAAAGAAGGGAGAAATCCCAATAAAGTCCCTGTATGGGTCACCAAGATGCTGGGTGAGGTGCCAGAGCCCTGGCATCGAAAAGTAGTTGAGTCACGGGTTGGTAAGAAGAATTTACCAACCACAGTATAGGGTTGACCAAGGGAAGTTTTATTAGAAAGAAAGGGAAGTTTTTATTAGAAAGGGCACCGCTGCCAAAGAGGACTGAGCACACCCCGGTGGATTTTCCTTAAGGGTATTTACGGATCTTAAGGCAGGAGCTTAAGGGTAATTTGGATCACATTAGCCATGTGGGTCATGGTAAACGATTACATTTGCCAACATTTTGGTGCCATAACATTATCAAAGTTTGCACAATGAGTTTCAGCATGGCATTCTGGAGATGTATAGAAATTCTAGTTACTTATGAATTCTATTTTTTTTTTTTTTGAAAGAGGCCTGAGGCTGGGCATGGTGGCTCACGTCTGCAATTCCAGACTTTGGGAGGCCGAAGAGGGCAGATCACAAGGTCAGGAGTTCGAGAACCGCTTGGCCAATATGGTGAAACCCTGTCTCTATTAAAAATACAAAAGATAGCCGGGCATGGTGGTGCACACCTATAGTCCCAACTATTCGGGAGGCCGAGGCCTGAGAACATCTTGAAACCAGGAGGTGGAGGTTGCAGTGAGCCTAGATCACGCCACTGTACTCCAGCCTGGATATGACAGAGTGAGACTCCATCGAAAGAAAGAAAGAAAGAAAGGGAGAGAGAGAGAGAGAGAGAGAGAGAGAGAGAGAGAGAGAGAAGAGGAAAGAAAGAAAGAGGGAAAGAGAGAAAAGAAAGAGGCCTGAAACCAGATGCCAACTTTAGATACTAAGGAAGTTTACTTCTGAATTCCCCAGAAAAGGAGTTTTGCCTACCGATAGTCTGTTTGATGCTCACCAGGTGATCTTTGATCTCCTCATATAGGATTCTGGGTTAACAGCTTTTTACTTTCATCATCTAAAATATACTCCTACCAACCCCTGTGATTTTTTTCATGAGAAAACTGCTGTCATTCTACTTGTTTTTTCTCCTGTACATAAGGAGTTCTTCTCTGGCTGCTTTCAATATGTTTTTTTCTTTGTCTTTAGCTTTTAGAAGTTTAATAACTATGTGACTTGAGACACGAATTTCCTTAGGTTTATTCTCTTTGGTTTGTCCATCTTCTTGAATCTGTAGATTTATGTCTCTTCCCAAATTTGGGAGCTTTTCAGCCATTATGTCAAGTACTTTTGCAGTCCCGTCTTCTTCCTCTTATTCTTCTAGGACTTTGATGACACAAATGTTAGATCTTTTGTCAGAGTTCCACAGCTCCCTGAGGTTCTGCTTGTTGTTGTTGTTGTTGTTGTTGTTTTGAGACGGAGTCTCACTCTGTCACCCAGGCTGGAGTGCAGTGGCATGATCTCGGCTCACTGCAGTCTCTGCCACCTGGGTTCAAGCCATTCTCCTGCCTCAGCCTCCCGAGTAGCTGGGATTACAGGCACCAGCCACCACACCCGGCTAATTTTGTGTTTTTATTAGAGATGGGGTTTCAGCATTTTGGCCAGGCTGGTCTTGAACTCTCGACCTTGTGATCCACCTGTCTCGGCCTCCCAAAGTGTGCTGGGATTACAGGCGTGAGCCACCTCACCTGGCTGAGGTTCTGTTTTTATATTGTTTTAATTTGTTTTGTTTTTGATTTAGTGTTTCTTTTTCAGATTGGTTAATTTCTATCTCCCAGTTCACTAATCCTTTCCTCTGCCTCCTCCATTCTGCTGTTGAGTCCCTCCACTGACTTTTAATTTTAGTGATTGTAGTTTGCAGCTCTAGAATCTCCATTTGTCCTTTGTATCTTCTATGTCTTTGCTGAGGCTTCCTGTGTTTTTCATTTGTTTTAATTGTGGTCCTAAGTTTTTACTGAAGCAATTTTTCAAAAATCATGGCTGCTTTAAAATCTTTGTCAGATAATTCTAATATCTCTGTTATTCAAGTGTTGGCATGCACTGTGTTTTTCTAGAAATTTTTCCATATCATCTCATTTTCAAATTTGTTGCATAAATACCATATCTTTGTTTCTAGGAACTAGAGTGATATCTTTGTTTTCATTTTTGATATTGGACTGAATTTGTTCTCTCTCTTTCTCATCCCTTTCTCTCTCTCTTATTTCTTAATCAATCCTGCCAGGGGTTATTATTTTTGGTAGTTATTTTTAACAAACCAATTTTTCATTTTGTTGGATCCTCTTCTGTGGGAAGTAAAAAAGTTCCTTTTTAAAGTTTCCTTTCTTGTTAAAGAATAAGTGTGCTAATAACTTCGTTAAGCCCTATCCTATGTAGCTGTTAAACTTGCCATGCTTACAGGCATATAAAACATTCTATGTCCTTGTATTTTAACCAAGATATCTGTGCTGGACATGCTCACAGGTATATCCCAGCTCTCCAGTGCTTTCGCTTGTTTAGAAAAGTTTTCAGTTAGCCAATCAGTTTTAGTTTAGATTGTGATGTCTGGATCCAGCCAACAAAGATCAGACACAGCAGTAAGGACAACCCCAAATGCATAAGAGATAAATATGTGTGTTTCCCTTTGTTCTTTGTACTCTCATGGCAAGATGGCTAGTGAGAGTACCTTTCCTGCAGTCCAGGAAGTAAAAATTGTGTTGCTGAAAGATCCATTGTCTCAGTGCTAATTTGTCTTTGCAGCACAGAGCATCTATTTCCAACATGTTTCCAACATCTTTGTTATTACCTTCTACTTTCTTTAGGCTTAGTTTGCTATTCTTTTTATGATTTTTTAAAGATAGATATTTAAATCACTGACTTTCCTTCTTCTCAAATATATTACATGTTTAAGGACATCCCACAAGTTTGTTAAGTTTATAGGAGACAAATGCTATGTTATAGCTTTTTTTTTGTTTGTTTAGTTTTTTTGTTTTTTTGAGACAGAGTATTACTCTGTCACCCAGGCTGGAGGGCAGTGACATGATCTCGACTCACTGCAACCTCTGCCTCCCAGATTCAAGCAATTCTCCTGCCTCTGCCTCCCGAGTAGCTGGTACTACAGGTGTATGCCACTATGCCCAGCTACTTTTTTGTATTTTTTAGTGGAAATGGGGTTTCACCATGTGAGCCAGGATGGTCTCCATCTCCTGACCTCGTGATCTGCCCACCTCGGCCTCCCAAAGTGTTGGGATCACAGGCGTGAGCCACCATGCTTGGCCAGTATAGCTTTAATTTGCATTTCTTTACTGAATGAGGTTGAATTTTCATATGTTTAAATGGCATTTGTATACATTTTTGTGAGCTTTGTTCATATCCTTTGTTCATTTTTCTGCTGGTTTGTTAGTTCGTATATGGATAGATGGATTTAGGTATTAGAGAGATTATCACTTTGTAATATGAGTAATTAAAATACTTTTTTTCTAGTTTGTTGTTTTTCTTTTGACTTTGCCTATTCAATGAACTCTCTTGCTAAACTGTGACTCTGCTGAGGACTTACTCACCTGCCTTTGGAGGTCAGAGAGGGCAGCTCATTTCAACTCACTCCGCTTTGGTGGGTTCTCATTTAACCCCATGAAAGATTCCACAGAACAGAGGCCAGAAGCCTGGGCTCCAGAGACACTTGTGTCTGCCATTTTCCATGTGAACTTAGACCAAATTTTGACAACTCCTGACCTGTTTCCTCATCTGTAAAATAGAAATAATAATTCTTCTAACTTTAAGTAGCTGTTTGATGATTAAGTAAGATCACGTATATGTGATCATTCAGCACAGTGTGTGATCCACAGTAAAGGTTTGATGCATGGTATTGGCTTTTAAATGATTCGTGTTTACCAAAATCAAGCAAACCTTTTGTGAATGGCTGCTGTATTATCCTGATGCTATTCCCCATCAGTGTACAGGGGACAATCCTGTGGCCACATGCCCTTGGCTCACTTGCTGTGTCTTTTTCGCTTTGTGCATGGAGTTCTGGATTGTGGCCAGTACCACTGAGTGCTTTGATGTAGGTTGGCTGCTCTGAGAGTTTGAGTTTTTGTCAGGCTCTTTGGGTATATCTGTCACAGCAATTTTTGGGACTTTATTGTCCTGAGATGCGCATAACTAGCCTTTTGATGGTCTTTCAGAAAAGAGAAGCAGGAAGAAAGAAGGTGTGGTTAAAGACCTCACATGGCTTACCTGTTTCCCCTGGGATGATCAAAGTTACCTAGTTACCTGTCATCTGAGCAGGGCTCACAGCTCTGGAGCTGACAGGTATAGATTGGTCTAAGCCAGCATTCAGAAGGTCACTCAACTGGAATAACAGGCCTCAGAGTAGAGAGAATAAGCCTGAGCTATCCAGAACATCCAAGGTCATAGAACAAAATGGCTTTCGGGGAACAAAACTAGGTCCCCACACCTAGTTCTCCTTCTGTACTCCCTCTTAGTACCCAATAGTTTTTACAATTTTTTTTAAATTGAGATGGAGTCTTACTCTGTCACCAGGCTGGGGGTGTAGTGGCACCATATGGCTCACTATAACTTCCACCTTCTGGGTTCAAATGATTCTCCTGCCCCAGCCTCCCAAGTTGCTGGGACTGCAGGCATGTGCCATGACACCTAGCTAATTTTTGTATTTTTAGTAGCGACGGGGTTTCACCATGTTGGCCAGGATGGTCTCGATCTCTTGACCTCATGATCACCCGTCTCTGCCTCCCAAAGTGTTGGGATTACAGGTGTGAGCTACCACACCCAGCTACAATTTTATATATCTCTTCCACAAGACTGTAAGTTCTAAGACAGGCGTCCCGAAACTTTTTACACAGGGGGCCAGTTCACTGTCCCTCAGACCGTTGGAGGGCCGCCACATACTGTGCTCCTCTCACTGACCACCAGTGAAAGAGGTGCCCCTTCCTGAAGTGCAGCGGGGGGCCAGATAAATGGCCTCAGGGGCCCGCATGCGGCCCGCGGGCCGTAGTTTGGGGACGCCTGTTCTAAGAGGTCAGAGGTCACATTTGCCTTGCTCACTACCAAATACAGGGGCCTTGATCTATGTGGTGGTTACATGGGTGTGTTTACTTTGTGTTAATTCGTCAGGCTCTTGGTACAGTGCCTGATGCCCAGTATTCACTGAATAGATGAATAAGTGAGTCATAGAGTCTCAGGTATTTATTCAGGCCATTCATCTACTATAGGCTTGCATCCTTGCCTCATTCCTATCAAGGGTTTGCTAGCATTTATCATTTAAACACCTCTAGTGACAAGAAGCTCTCTACTGCCCAAGGCTGCCTGTTCATTTTCTGTTTAGGTTTCTTGGCTAGAAAGTTCTTCTTAATGTCGAGCTGAAATATACCTCCTTGGGGTTCTGGTTAGTATTCTTCTTCTAGCCTTTATGGGGAAGGTTGCAAGTAGACCAAGGACAGGAGGATGCTCCAAGAAAAGGGAACAGCATATGCAGAAGTCTAAAGCTCTAAAAGCCCAGGGCATGTGATGGGAACTCAAAGTTGTTCTAGATGACTAGGGAGACCAGAGGTCCCAGATCGTTAGAAGAGACCGATGTATGCTTGCTGTCCCAGAAGACTTAATAATATGTCCTCAGTTTCAAAAGTATCCCAGATAGTCACTGTGAGTATGGTTGGGGCATAAAGTCTGAGAGCGAGGTGGGAATGGGGAAGATGAAGGTGGAGAGACGCAGCAGCTGATCATAGGGGTCGTTGTGGCCGGGTTCAAGAAGGGCATTCAGTTAACCGGGCTTCTTATGGTGTCTTTCCCTTCAAGGTTGTCTTCGCCAGATATGATCTGATTTACAGATAGATCAGTACAGCCATTGATAGATGATTATTGCTATGGGTTACCATATACGGAGAGGTTACCAGGTAAGTGCATGCTTTCCATGTGAGCTGGGGCGAGGCCCGGGTCACCTCTGCGGACTTAGTTATGCTTGTCCTGTAACTGATTTGTCAATAGGCCTTGGGTTTTGACTTGTTTTTACTATTGTGAGGTCATGTCCTGAGACAACATTGGGCAATTCCCAAAGGGCCATCTGTTCCCAACCAGAAACTTTGTAAGACTTCCCTGTAGGTGGACAGCTGAGGTCAGGAGATGGCTACTAGGTATAAACAGTTTATTTTAAAGGACTTGTATGATGTGTATATTGAAGGAATTTACATGAATATTCAAATGAAATTCAAATGAAATGAGTTTAATTTGTTCTAAGATGACGCAATAGAGAGGAATGCTGAGTTAGGTGTTTGGATAGGCAGCCAGGGCACATGGTTTAAACGTTAGACATACTTGAATTAAATGGATAGTGGATAGTAAGAGTGGTCATTTGAAATATGTCTGAGTGAGTGGTTTCCTCTGCAGTGCCTCCTGCAACAGCTATCCCTAAGTGGCAGGTGTGGGTTTATACCCTAACACTGAATGTGGCAGTACCCTCAAGCAGACCCACAAGGACCAGCTTGAGGCTGCTTTGTCTCCCAGAAAGCCAGCTGGCAGCAGCTCTCAGGGAGCTCTGTAGGCTTCCGAGTCCCCACCACTGCCCCAACACTTGGATGCTCAGGGGGAACATGGGGTCACCGAGAATGGTCATGCCACCCTGTCCTTCCCATTCCTCGACTGCCAACCTACTGACGTTTGGGGCTAGCACGAGAATCTATTTGTGTTAGCTTGCTAATCAGGCTGTTGTAAACAAAGTGCCACAAACTGGGGTGACTTGTACAACAGAAACAGATTGTCCCCCAGTTCTGGAAGATAGAAGTCTGAGATGAAGGTGTGGGCCGGGCTGCTTCCTTCTGAGGGTGATGAGGAAAAACTCGTTCTGTGGCCCTCCCTTAGCTCCTGGTGGTTTGCTGGCAACCTCTGACGGTCTTTGGCTTGTAAAGTCATCATTCTGATTCCCACCTTCATTTTCACACGGTGTTCCCCCCTCTATGCATGTCCATCTAAATTGCCCCTTTTTACAAGGACACCAGTCATATTAGGCTAGGGGTGTACCCTATTCCAGTAGTACTTCATCTTAATTCATTATGTCTGCCATGACCCTATTTTCAAGTAAGGCCATATTCGGAGGTACTGGGATTGAGGACTTTACCACATGGATTGTTGGGGGACACAGTTCAACCCATAGCACTTAAGATAAACTGAAATAGCACCAGCATGAACACAGTCACTCTGTGGTTACTTCTGCCAACCAACCTTCAAGTCAGAAACAATCTAGTGGTTAAGGGAGAGGTACCCCAACCTTGCCACAACAAGTTAAAGGTAATAGCCCACTAGATATGGGTTAGTTTGCCCTGAGCTCTGTATGTGACTTCATCCCTGGGAATCTTGGCTTGAGGGCACATGTGGGAGCCTGCTCGCCACAGGGTAGCTTGTGGCTTTGGGAGTCTTGTTTCAATCTGCTCTCTCACTTTCCAAAGGTCTGTCTTCTAAGCTTATGCCATTGTTCTAGAACCATCCATCCTCATTCTTTGCTGAGTACCTCGTCTGCCCATATGAATTCTCTCCCAGCCATTCTCCATACCTCGCAGAGGGATTGTTCTAAAACACAAATAGAATATTGTCAGTCCCTTAACTGAACAGACTTCAATGGCTGTTGCTCAAAACACTATTTCCTGTAGGACCTGGAGGTCTCAGACAGGAGGCTCGCCGTCTGCATTTGCATTTATTTAAAAAACAGTTGAACTGGTGACATACTGTTTCTTGATCTGGGTGGCACTGAACAATGGTATTCACTACATGAATATTCATCAACTCTATGCTTTGATTCCTGGACTTGTCTGTACATAAAGTGTATCTCTATTTTAAAAGATCTTCAAAACAACTGAATGAAGTTCTGGGAGTTCCTTGGTTGTATCACACTTTATGATCTTTTGGAGCTCTTGACCATCACCACACAACTAGAGATTTTCCCCTACCCTTCGTATCTTGGGAGAAAAAAGATGGAATTAACAAACAGAGATGATTCAGTGAGTTACACTGTGGTCACAAGATAAATTATGCAGATTGCTACAAGAAAACAGCATGGTTCTATAAACTATGTGCTCTTTTTATCCAGAAATTATGCTGGCTTGCTATTTCCTGTTGATAACTAAGAATAAAGAGGGACCTGCCTATTGCCCTGCCTGTAACACCTAGAGAAGAGAGAGAAGGCATGATGGGCCTCATTTCTGCTCCAGGGACCACAGTGTTCTGCTCTGAAGCAACAGTCCTGTCCTTCCCCTAGAGCTTGGGCAAGGAGAGGGGCTGCAGGCAACCCCTGTGTCTGCCCCAAGAAAATGGGAATTCTGAGCAATTTGGGCGTATGGAAAAAGGAAGCACTCTCCACAGATGGCTGAAAAGCATTGTTGGTAACATCTGAAGCTTGTGACTAAGGATCAATAACAAGCCCTCTAAGTGGGCTCTGTCTCTTGGAGTGCTGAACCCACTGTTTAACATAAAGAACCAAAGTATCCCTGGCAAAGAGAGTGAGAATAATCTCTGACTCTGGCAGGCTTCTAGGACATCATCATTTTAAAATTGAGAGAATTTTTTAAAATCTAGATTTCTGTTTTTCCTTGGAAAAATTGAGATACTGAATTACCCTACTATTCTATTTTAAATTGCCAGGTGTGGTGGCTCGTGACTGTAATCCCAGCACTTTGGGAGGCCAAGGTACATGGATCACGTGAGCTCAGGAATTCAAGACCAGCCTGGCCAACGTGGTAAAACTCCATCTCTATTAAAAAGCAGGGGGTGGGGAGTTGGGGAGAGACAGCATGGGGAGAAATGCCAGGTACAGGTGATGGGGAGGAAGGCAGCACACCACACTGCCATGTGTGTGCCTATGTAACAATCTTGCATGTTCTTCACATGTACCCCAAACCTAAAATGCAATTGAAAAAACACAAAAATTAGCCTGGAGTGGTGATGTACACCTGTCCCAGTTACTTGGGAGGCTGAGGCAGGAGAATTGCTTAAACCTGGGAGGTGGAAGTTGCAGTGAGCCAAGATGACACCCCAGTAACTTTAGTCTGGGCCACAGAGCGAGACTCCATCTCAAAAAACTAACTAAATAAAATTGCAGTACCCATGATATCTTGCCCCAAGCCCCATACTTTGTGCTTCCCTTATACCACTTTGCTTTCTCCCTATCCATAGCCCCAAGCATCTCCTAACTTACCATATAGTTTACTTATTTATTATGCTTATATGTCTGCCTCCTTCTGCTGGAATGTAAGTTGTTTGAGGGCAGGGTTCTTTGTTTTGCTTGATGATACATCCCAGGCCATCAATATTGCAACCTGGCATTGAGTAGTTGAATGAATAAGCCCGAAGCCTGCATTCCCAATTGGTAGCAGTCACATTACTTGCCTGGGCCCCGGGAAGGTATATGTATTTTCCATGTCTGCCCCTACTGACCTGCATGCCAGCTTCTCCCTTCCGTCCCTCTCAGGCTTGTCTCTGGCCACAGTGGCCTGCCACCCCTGCCCCACCACTGGTCCTTGGCACTTGCTCAGCCAGTATGCTCTTCCTGCCCCCCTCTGTCTGGCTGGCTCCTGATTCTGCTGTGTTCTCAACTCAAGCTGCCCTTGATCCCTCTGCCTAGGTCACTCCCGCTGAGCATAGAGAATATTCCGCCCTTAGTCACTGACTAGAGAAAATTCCTTTCATTCAGTTTTAAGACATAAAAAGCTCTTGACCCCTTGTAGATTAGGGCACACCCCTGGCTACCCTGACCTCTGAGCCTAGGATACAGGTGCTGCCCAGCCCCTCTGAGTGAACCCTGGAAACCAGTTCTACAGGGCCAGGCAAGGAGCAAACCAGGGCCAAGGGCTGAAATTACCCCACTGATGCTCTGTTTACTCAGAACTTGTATAACACTGGGCCTCTTTATCATGTCCCATCTGTGTCAACACTCAGGAGGGTGGTGAGAGGGCCTGGCCCCCCAGGGCAATCTGGCAACATGATCATCCTCACAGCAGGGCCGGGACAAACACTCTCTCAACCAAGCAACCACAGGACAGAAGGCCCTTCCTTGGCACCTGGAGACAGACAGATGGAGATACCAAACAGAGGATTCTGGGAAGAGTAACCCCAGTGGCCCAAAGAGAACTCTAGACTGACAGAGGTGAGGAGCAGCTTCCCCTCTCTACCTAATTTTGAGATGAGAAAATCGAAGCCCAGAGAGAGTTAATGGTGCAACCCAAACCCCACAGCACAGCATCCCAGCGGCCTCACAAGAACCCACAAACTTCACTACATTTCCTGGATCTGGGCTTCTGGGGCTAGAATGTCAGAAATTCTATGTTCTGCCCCATTAGCTGCAAGACCAAGGCTTAGAAACAGATAAAAATGGATAGAATTTTCCAGCTCTTATCTAGGAATGTGCAAAAGACAGATGTCTGGGCCTCACACCTCATTCACTCCGTCTGCAGAAGAGCCCTGACGTAGATTTTGAAAGGCTCCTTGGAGTTGCTGACCATCCATGCTAAATGGACACGGGCACCTGGATGATGCTTAAGTCCTTCTGGCTTGACAAATCCTCAGCTGTAGATCCTAAAATGAGGCTTGTGCTGGAGTGTATCTTTGTCATCAGTCCACACGAGAATCTCTCAATTGGGCAGCTGGGCTCCCTAGGGAGCACTCCCGAAATTAAAAAACTTTTGGTTGTCATAATGATGAGGCTGGTTCCTCTGGAATTCAGTGATGGGATGCATCCCTCACAATGAAGAATTGTCCTGAGTCCCATACATCTTTTGCATGTACCATCAGAATATTCATAGAGGTGAAAAGCTAGTTTATAGTCACATGAGCCATAATCAACTTCACTTGACACATATGTTTATTAAAAAAAAAAACAGCTGGGCACAGTGGCTTATGCCTGTAATCCCTTCTGTCGTCTGTGGGAATTTCAGGGCCTCTCTGACACCCAAATGACAATCTTCCGTCTTCATCCTGGAAGGTACCATGATGGTACCAAAGGACAACTGGGGAGCACTAGTTTCCTCCACAGCCCCACACAGACACCCTCTTCATCCACCTCCTTAAGCCATCCCAAACAACCCACAAACTTAATACAACGATCGTGCCTTCTGTCTGGGCAAAGCACCGTGTGTCTGTAGTCCCGGCTACTCAGGGGGCTGAGAGAGAGGAGGATTACTTGAGCCCAGGAGTTCAAGGCTGTACTGAGCGATGATCACAGGTGTAAACAGCCACTACACTCCAGCCTGAGCAACATATTGAGACCCTGTTTCTAAATAAGCAAACAAAAATCGTTTTGCTTTCTCTGCAAAAAGAGGGTCTGGGGTAGTACTTCTTACTTTCTTGTGCATTGAGACATTGAGATCACCTGGGGACCTTGTTAAGATGTAGATTCTGATTCAGGTCTGGAGTGGGGCTCCAAGAACCTCCAGTTATAACAAGCTCTCAGGTGATGCCAATGCTGCTCTCTCTCTCTCTCTCTCTCTCTCTCTCTCTCTCTCTCTCTCTCACACACACACACACACACACACACACACACACACACACACACACAGACACACAGCCTCATAGGCTCACAGAGTTGCAAGCCCAGATCCATGTTCTAGGCTGGGCTCTGCCAGGAACTGCCAGGAGTTGCATCTCTCTCTGGACCTCAGTTTCTGTGTATTTGAGTTCCTCCCTACAAGGTCTGAAGCCTCGGATCCCCATCCAAACTCCCATGCAAACTCCACCCCCATCCTGCCTGTGTGTCTTTGGGAGGATCATGTCCTTCTTTGGTCTTGGTGTCCTTGTTTACAAGTTGAGAGATGATGAGAGTCATCTGATCTGTGCAGGTCAGGACATAAATAAAGCTTGTATGTAAAGGTGCCTAGCATAGTTCTGGGCAAAGTAAGGATCCATCAGTATGATTGAATCGGTTTGTGCATCTGGGAAGAATGAGCAGACTGCATACTGTGTGTTAGGCTGTAGGGAGGAATCAGACATGACTCCGCCCTCTAGTCATCTGGGTGCACAGATTCTAGATTAAAGGTTGGGGTAGGGTGGTAGCTAAGAAGAAGATGGGAGAGGAGATGTGCAGTTCCTGGGGGATCTGATGAAGAATTAAAGCAGAAGTGTACGAGATGGGGAATGGGAAGGTATGCTTGAAACTCCAAAGCAACTCTTGATGAGCAGACATTGGCAGGAGGCACCAGAACATTTTCTGACCCTTAAACACTGAGAATGCATGTCTGCTGGGTAACAGTAGTGAGAGGGGTAAGGGTATGGGGGTGTTCGTGCCTGTGTCGGGGGCTTTGGATGGTAGAGATGTCTGGGAGTTCTGATGGAATGGGGGTGAGGAAGCCTAAAGATAACCTGTTACAGTCTTTCAGGGCCTTAACCATTCTGGCTGGGGAACTGGGAAGTGTGGATGGGGTGTGCAGAGGAGGGCAGCTGTGATAGTATATTTCATCCTGAAAGCACTACCTGAGGATAATGGTGGTAGTGATGATGATGCCCTCATTTTAGTGTCATGGCAACATTTTCCAAGGGGTTGGAATTGGGTACCCTCATTAGCGTCATTTTTGTTTGAGCGATTTCAAGATTCCACCTAGGTGTCATTTAAAAATCTACTGAAAAAATAATCTTGAATGCAGGTCCCTGACCAGTTGGTTCCAGGTCACTGCACCGCCTTCTGCTTCCACTAAAGCAATCCACGACAACATGAAAAAGTCATGGGAAACCTATCTGAGACTTAGTTTTTTCTTTTTCATTTGGGAGCTGGGGGGTCTCGGTATGTTGTGCAGGCTGATCTAGAACTCTTGGGCTCAGACAATCCTCTGGCCTCAGCCTCCCAAAGTGCTGGGATTACCGACGTAAGCCACCGCACCCAGCTGAGACTTAGTTTTTTTGGTCCGGAAATGAAGGTGACCTTTGTGCTCCCTGTGAGCCCTTGCGCTTGCGCGTAAGATGATTCCCAGCACTGCTCATGAAAAGTAGTAGTGATGGCCGAATAGTCTCTGCTCTCCATTTTTTTTCCGAGGGTGGTTGTGGAGGGGAGGCTGGGGATGGCATTTCCATTAAATGAGCTTCCATGTTGCTTTTCTTCACGCACCACTGACCTCGATGGAAAAATGAAGTCCCCGTCCCAGGAAAGAGACAGGTCTTGGGATTTTGATGCATGAGAAAGGTCAAATGCCTTGCTCATTCATTAAAAACCCAAAACCTTCCTCTAGAGACCTAACTCTGTGGCTGTTTTGGATTAGTTCGTACAATGCCCTGCAGGCCTACTCTCTCAGAGAGTTCCAAGTGGCCAAATGTGACCAGAAAGTGTTTTTTTAAAAGCAGGCTGGAAGAGAAGTTGGTGAACGCCAGGATCCCACAGCGACCCCCAGGACGGCCTGGTTGAGACAGTCACCGGAGGGCCTGCGTGCAGCCTGCTGCCTGGCCAGTAGGCGGCGCGCACACGCCGTGGGGCCCGGGGTCCGGGCGTGCGCGCGGCCGGTGGCAGCGGGGCCGCGCACGGCGGGGTCCCGGAGCCAGGCCGGCGCCCGAAGCCATTTCCGGGAGGGGCGGGGCCGGCGGTAGCCGGGCCTCGAATCCTGGCGGCGGCGGAGGCGACCTGGGAGCCCAAATCCTTTGGCTGCCGAGTCGGTCGCGCGCAGAGGTGGACGTGGGAGGTGGAGCTGCCAGGCGTGAGAGAGTGCTCGAGAGAAGGAGACTGGAAGCTGGTTCCGGCGTGAGGAGGTGGAGGGACCGCCGCTTGCTCTGGGGGCGGGGAGGGTCGGGATGGAGGCGCCGCGGGGTGAGAAGAGGACGGAGGCCGGGGGCGCGCAGAGGCATGGGGCGGCTGTGGCCAGGGCGGAGGCGGGCGGAAGGCGCGGGCACCGGCCGCCGAGGTCTGAGTGAGTGGACGGCATGCGGGCGCGGGGCTGCGGTGGGGGCGGGCCTGGAGCCCACTCCTGCCGCCTGAGTAGGAGTGGGCGTGGGCAGCCAGGGTTTGCTGGTCCTCCAAAGGGAGGGGAGGCCAGCGAGGAGGGAGGCGTGACGACGGGAGCGAGGCCGGGCTACTTCGGAAGGGAGTGCGGAGGAGGCAGGACCCTGGCACTCTCAGGACCCCGGCGCACCTCAGCCCGGGTTAGGTGGCCTGGGCTGGGCTCTGGGCTTCCCACCCTGATCGCGCGTAGACGGGGCGTCTCCCCTGGTATCCACCTGGGTGGAATGCTTTGTGGGAGTCTGGGTCTGGATTCGTTTCATCAGCTGTGGGAGGGAAACCTAGTTGCAGCAGGATTTTGATTCGCTAGTCTGGTGCAGGGGGTGGAGTGTAATATCTGGGAGTGAAATCTGAGCCTTCAAAGGAGGGGGAGAACCCTAACTTGGCTACTCTGGCGAATCTAGGCGGGCCGGTGAGACAGTTTAAAGCTCTAGAAGTAAACAAACCTGGTTCCCTTTTACAGATTCTGAAGAAGGGGAGCACGGAGAGGAGGCGGAACGAGGAAGATGCCTAGCACAGACCTTCTGATGTTGGTGAGCCTTTTGCAGACATCCTCCTGGTTCCAAGGCACTTGTCTCAGTTTTTTTAGTTCAAAGGATCCCAGTGTGTAGATTGCACCTCTGATGCTTGCTTTTGGTAGCTGAGCATTTCTGCCAACTTTTATTTTGTTTTGCTGTGTTTCTTTTTGGAGACGGAGTCTCACCGTTGCCCAGGCTGGAGTGCAGTGGCGCGATCTCGGCTCACCGTGTGACCTCCACCTCCCAGGTTCAAGCGACTCTGCTGCTTTAGCCTCCTAAGTAGCTGGGATTCCAGGCGCTTGCCACCATACCCGGCTAATTTTTGTATTTTTAGTAGAGATGGAGTTTCGCCATGTTGGCCAGGCTGATATCAAACTCTTCGCCTTAAGTGATCCACTGGCCTTGGCCACCCAAAATACTGGGATTTGCCACGCCCAGCTAATTTTTGTATTTTTAGTAGAGACAGGGTTTCACCATGTTGGCCAGGCTGGTCTTTAACTCCTAGTCTCAGGTAATCCACCCGCCTTGGCCTTCCAAAGTGCTGGGATTACCGCCAAGCTCAGCCAACCACCTTTTATTTTGGATGAATGATCAGGGTGAATAAATGGCCGAATTAAATATATCAATACAGTATATGTAGAACTTAAAACATTGAAAAATCTTTTTCAAGATTCTTTTTTTTTTTTTTTTTTTTAAATAAATGAGACAGGGTCTTGCTATGTTGCTCAGCCTGGAGTTCAGTGGCTGTTTACAGGCATAATCATAGCTCACTGCATCCTGGAACTCCCACTTCAAGCGATCCTCTTGCTTCAGCCTCTGGAGTAGCTAGGACTAGGAGCACGAGCCACCTCTCCTGGCTTTCTTTTTCTAATTATTGCAGTTTGAATCCCTCCCTTTCCATACTAACAGAGCAGATTTGAAACCTCTGTTACTACATTTTATCAGGGTCTGTCATATATTAGTTCATCTTGAGTGTTTGTCTTCCAGATTAGAGTTATGGTTCCCTGGCAGGCAGGTATCATGTCTACTTTTTTAGAGATGAATAAACACCTAGCATGGTGCTCTGAATATAGTAAGTGCTTAACAAATGCTTGTTGGATTGAACCAGTCTGTATTTAAGTTTTTTTGTTGGGCAGAGAGGTATGCCTGTTTTAGAGGCTGTTTCGTCGCCTCCTGAGATCTTTCTGTGCTGTTGTACTGAGCAGGGAAGAATAGTGTTGCTAAATGTGTGTTTACCAAAATGACATTTTATTTTTGGGACATTTATGATTCTTCATAGGCTTTTCAGTGTGAGAATTGGGAATTCATAGCTGTGAAATGGTGATATAGAAAAAGTGTCCGGGTTTAGTTTTTTTTTGTTTTTTGTTTTTTTTTTTGAGGTGGAATTGGCTCTTGTTGCCCAGGCTGGAGTGCAATGGCATGATCTCCGCTCACCGCAACCTCTGCCTCTCGAGTTCTTCAGGCGATTCTTCAGCCTCAGCCTTCCGAGTAGCTGGGATGACAGGCGCACGCCATCATGCCTGGCTAATTTTTGTATTTTTAATAGAGATGGGGTTTTGCCATGTTAGCCAGGGTCTCAAACTCTTAACCTCAGGTAATCGACTGCCTCGGCCTCCCAAAGGGCTGGGATTACTTAAAGGTATGAGCCACTGCACCCAGCCAAGGATTTTTTTTTTTGTTTGTTTGTTTTTTAAATAAGTCACTTTTCTCAGTGCAAAATCAGTGATTTAAAAACCATTCATTTCTCTCTTTTATCTCACTATCCCAGAGGGCGGGTTGGTATCAGTGGGAAACTGGCAAAAACTAGTAGTGAGGTTTTCTTATGCTCAGTGCTGACATTGTAGTGGCATAATCTGTAAGGTCTGCAGGGGGAATAGAGAAGAGAGAAAGTAAGTTTTGATCCATTGCATTGTGATTTGAGGCGGGGAACTAGGATGATTTTAGGTTGTGTGAGAGACATAGGTGAATACTTAGATTATCCACAGATCCCAATAAAAAGTTCATCGAAAATGGTTTCTTGCCCCAAATTTCATGGATTTTTAATGAATAGCCATATAGGACTTAAAATTCTTATTAAGAGAGCATCGTGTTAGAAATACTGGAAATTATAAATAAGCAAAAGGAACAGGGATTTGTTAATCCCCCCTATCTCCTACATCCCCCTTCATTCTCCTCTACCCACCCCACCCCCAGAGTAATTTATCACCCAGAAATAACAGCTGTGAGCATCTTGGATAGTTAATGCAGAGTGAGTTGTAGTAATTGACAGTTTCTGTTTTTCCTCTTATAGGTGGATATGTTTATGTAAATTATAGGTTCTTATATGTAAGTAGGATATTTCCCCATGCACAGAGATGTGCCTATTACTTCTAGGGCCTATGTGTTAGTTTAATAGAGCAATGACTGCTTTTACTCAGAATATTATCTTTGGAATCAGTTTTGTTTTGAGGTATTTGTCTGGCTGTTGCCACCACCTTTTTTGACTTCCTCACCTGTTAATCTAGAATGTTTAGGAGTGTTGCTTTGCTTGTTGCTGTAAGGAATTAATTCACATAGATGCGAGTGGCCCTAGACAGTCACCACTTTCTGAAGAAAACATACATGCTGCATGAAGTACCTTCACTGGAAAAGCTATCATTCATTCCATGATTGTAATGTATAATACTATTTGGGACTAAATGGTGAAGAACCAGTGACCAAGGCTGGGTTTTCAGTGGCACACTAAATCATCATTGTATGAGGTGTTTCTCAGTTATGTAAGATGCGTTCTTGACCCTCCCAACTGGGACGGAAGGACCTAAGTGAATGAAAAAACCTCAGTGCAGTGTAGCATCTCAGAATTAGAAACAATCTTAGAAGTCATGTGATGCAGCTTCTTTTTTTTGGAGGCAAGGTCTCACTCCGACACCCAGGTTGGAGTGCAGTGGCGTGATCTCAGCTTACTGCCTCCTTGATCTCTGGGGCTCAGATGATCCTTCCACCTCAGCTTCCTGAGTAGCTGGGACGACAGGCGCATGCCACCACCCCTGGCTGATTTTTGTATTTTTTTTGTAGAGATGGTATTTTGCCGTGTTGCCTAGGCTGGCATCTAACTCCTGGGCTCAAGGGATCCACCTGTCCTCCTTGACCTCCTAAAGTGCTGGGATTACAGGCATGAGCCACAGCACCTGGCCTGTGATGTGGCTTCTTATACCCGAGTCTTTTGAAGAGTGTCTCTGATAAGTGGATATCCAGTCTTCCATCTTTTCTGCTAATGGAATAAGTGAGCAGAAGCTAGAAAACAATACTAGGTGGATTTAGGAATAGTATTGTTAACTCCAATAGCTAACATTTATTCAGCATGTATTACATGTTAAGTGTAATACTGTACTTAATTTTCACAAAAACCTTCTGGCATCCTTCTTTTATAGATGAAAAACTAGGCTTATAGAGGGTAACTATAGCAGTTGAGTGGTGGAGCCAAGTTTGGCCTCAGTTGGTCTAACTTCAGATCCTTCCCTCTTACCTACTTTGTGTGCTTACCCTTGGTAAGGGCAGAGGTTGCTGACCATTGTGACTGATGGGAGGGGGTCTGTGTGGAGCAGATGGAGTAGGATGGCTCTGGCCTCTAGGGGGCACTTTGGGAATGGGGGTCTGGGGGAGGAGGGAATCTTTTTTTTTCTAGTGTAGTCTTATCTGAAAATACATGTTTTATTAAATCTTGTTTATTGGGTTGGGCGTGGTGGCTCATGCCTGTAATCCCAGCACTTTGCGAGGCTGAGGCGGGCAGAGCCCTTGAGGGCAGGTGTTCTAGATCAGCCTGGCCAACATGGCGAAACCCTGTCTCCACTAAATATACAAACATTAGCTGGGTGTGGTGGCGCACGCTTGTAATCCTGCCTACTCGGGAGGCTGAGGCAAGAGAATTGCTTGAACCTGGGAGGTGGAGGTTGCAGTGAGCTGAGGTTGTACCACTACGTTTCAGCCTGGGCAACAGAGCGAGACCGTCTCAAAACAAAAACACACAAACCAAATTGTGTTTTATGTTCCTTTATATGGCATTTAAGTTGTTATATTGAAATTTTAAAATCTGTGTGGGCAGGTATAGTGTTACAATCTTTAAATGTCATTTCAGAGTAGCAAAAGGGCATTAAAGAATATTTGTTATAAAAAGAGGGCATTGGGTCATAGGGTTGAAAACTACTTGTTTGGACAATGTGCTGTGAGAGAAAACCTGGAGATGACCTGGAGGCCACGTGTAACAAGCCTTGAATCTGGACTGAAGGGCTCGGGCTGTCAGCCGTCAGTGAGTTCCTGTCTTCAATTTTGTTCTCATTTGACGAGGACAGTTTGCTTGCCTTTTTCCATTTGCGCATATGTGACATGTAGTAGACCGTAGTACTTTCCACCTGTGTCTCATAGAGAATAAAAGGAGTGAGTGTGTTCATCTGCTGAGAGTTTCGATGATGTCAGAGGGAATTCAAGTCAGGTAGTTTTGTGGCAGCCTTTCTCCCCCTTGGCAACCATTCTTTTTATTCATACTCTCCTCTTTGGTGCTAGAGGTGGTATCACTTTGCAAGTTGCCAAATACTTGTAGTTTTTAAGGAAAAGGTACTTTATAAAGCCAGGTCTACCCCTTAGTTGGCTTTTTTCTCTTCCCATCAAAAAAGGATGACTAAATTAGCTGGTATTCATAGATGAAGCAAGGTTAGCATGTGCAGCCTGGTGGTGCTAGGTGGGGTTTGAGTGATAATTGCTTATCATGGCAGTGGTTCTTGACCAGGGGCAATTTTGCTCCCCCACCCCCACCCCGGGGACATTTGGCAATGTCTAGAGACTTTTGGGTTATCATACCTGATGAGTTCTGCTGGCATCTAGTAGGTAGAGGTTAGGGATGCAACGAAATACCCTACAATGTACACAGTCTCCCGAACCAAGAATTATCTGGCCTAGAATGTCAGTAGAGCTGAGGTTGAGAAACTGGTCTGGTTTCTTACCATAGATACCTACATATCTGTGTAGTCTGTGCTTTCTTATGGGCAGGAGATTGATTCTTTTCTTGGACGTTAACGTGTCTTTAGTGTCTCACTTGGGGTTATTCTGTGCATGGGTCAAGCCTTGCTGCTCCGGAATATACATTGAAGAGTGTGCAGTGTGCATGATCTTCTATAGCAGTGCATAATTCTTAAGAAATGCTTTCCTTTGCAGCATTTCTGCACCACTCTTGTTTTGCAAACAGCAGGCTTCCCTCAGTTTTGTTTTTGGGTTCAAAAATTGAATCTTTCCAGGTCCCCGAGCCTCTTTATCTTTGACTCATGAATCTTTTTCAGGGATGCTTGCTTTTTGAATCTCAAGGGGGATTTAAGTAATAAACTGAAAAAGTGACCTTCGGAGCTCTGTTCTATTATTAGAGCCTCGTGTCTCCTTTGTAGGATTTGCTAGAAGAAAGGGAAGATTCACTGGGATGGGTAGATAGGACATTAAAAAGTTGCTTGACGTTTGAGTGGCCATTGTAGGATGAGCACTGTACTTGGCATTCTCCTCATGTTATAAGTGAAACAGATCTATAATAATTTTTCACAGCTTTTGGTTTAAAGGAAAAGGGAGTTCTAAACAGAATCCAAATCCCAGTATTTGATTTAGCTTTTTAGTCTATGTGTCAGGATTTTTTAGTGATATTTGCCTTCTTAATTAGGTCTTACCCAATCTAATATTATATACAGTTTGTACACATTGGTGGCAGAATTGAGAATCAGCCTGTGGTTAAGAATTTCCAAAGGGAATTGATGTGAGTCAGTCTGTATGTGTAAACCTACAGAACGCAATTACTGAGAGAAAAACCGTGCTGTGGGAGAAGGGGTGATAGGGGCCCTCTGAGAAGATGGAATAGTGAAGGCTGTGAGTAGTTTGTGGATATATCAGTCATATCTTGGCATACTCCAGCAGCATACTGGGGGATCAAGGGACTATTTACAAGGCTGAGCAGGTTTAAGGAAAACATCTAGGTGAAACATCTAGGACTAGCTAGCAACAGGAGAGCCATTATCACTCTTAAGCCTGTGAGAGGGCAAGGAAGGGAGTCGTTTCTGGAACTGTGAGAGAGTTGAGTTGAAGGAGAAGGTAACCTGTAGGAATCCCAACCAGTGACCCAGCAGGAAGGAAATCAAGGGGAATAAATACTTCAAAGTCTTTTCCTACCCTCTGATCTGCTGTAGCCTCCCATTGGTCTAACCCAGCTGGAAACCAGAGGTTAAGAAGTCTGGTTGATACAGGTCAGAGGGTTATATCCGGAGGCACGTGGCAGAGCTGGAAAAGGCTAGGCGGAGGATCTGGAGTAGGAGATCATCTGGAGGGGAGAACACCGAGCATGCTGGAGTTCAGGTCAAGTTCGTCTTAAAAGGCACAAGTGAGGAGATAATTATGGAACAGAAGCTTGAGGTGGAGAGGATATGGATTGCTATAGAAAGGGCGTGTTCTCACTGATTGTAGCAGGATAGATTGAGGGGCACACAGTTGCCACAGCTTTGACAAGCCCAGATCTGCTTTGTTCCAGTAGTAGCCTTAGAATCTTAATTGCTTGAAGGGCCTTTAGAAGTTCTGCAGTCCAGCTTTCTTGCTGCCTAGGGATCGCTCTACTCCCTGTCAGGAGTGAGTGCCACATACTTTCTCAGGGAGTTCTTTACACTGTTGTTCAGCTTTACTTTTTATTTTTTATTTTTTATTTTATTTATTTATTTTTTTTTTGAGACGGAGTTTCGCTCTTGTTACCCAGGCTGGAGTGCAATGGCGCGATCTCGGCTCACCGCAACCTCCGCCTCCTGGGTTCAGGCAATTCTCCTGCCTCAGCCTCCTGAGTAGCTGGGATTACAGGCACGCACCACCATGCCCAGCTAATTTTTTTGTATTTTTAGTAGAGACGGGGTTTCACCATGTTGACCAGGATGATCTCGATCTCTTGACCTTGTGATCCACCCGCCTCGGCCTCCCAAAGTGCTGGGATTACAGGCTTGAGCCACCGCGCCCAGCCAGCTTTACTTTTTAGAAAATTTTTCTTGTGTCCAGATCACTGAATGCATCAGCTGGAATTAGGTTTGAGTGTGTATAACAGAAAAACCTAAAGTAATAGGTATTTTTTTAAAGATATAAATGTGTTTCTTTAAAGTAAGGGAAAACTGGCCAGCACGGTGTCTCATGCCTGTAATTCCAACACTTTGGGAGGCTGAGGTGGGCGGATCATTTGATGCCAGGAGCTCAAGACCTGCCTGGGCAACATGGTGAAACCCTGTCTTTATTAAAAATACAAAAATTAGCTGGGTGTGCTGGTGGGCACCTGTAATCCCAGCTACTTGGGAGGCTGAGGCAGGAGAATCACCTGAACCAGGGAGGTGGAGGTTGCAGTGAGTTGAGGTTATGCCATTGCACTACAGCTTGGGTAACAGAGTGAGACTGTGTCTCAAAAATAAATAAATAAGATAAATAAAAAAAATAAAATAGGACATTAAAAAGTTTATTTATTTATTAGAAATAAATAAATAAAAATAGGACATAAAAATAAAGAGAAAACAGGAATAGGCAGTACCTAGCTGGTAAGGCCATTCCTGGGTTTTTGGGGCTCCAGGCTGCTCTGTCTTGTCATTCCACTATCAGCAGTGCATCCCCTCCTGGCCAGGGTAGCTGCCTGGGGTTCCACCTGTCAGGTTCATGTTTCATTCATGAAGAGGAAGAGGAAAGGGAGAAAGAAGGCCTTGCCTTTCTTTTATAATTAAAAATTCGTTTGGAATTTATTATATGTGCAGAAGAGTATAGAAAGCACATATCTGCATTTTAATGAACAATAATAAAGAAAACAATGATACCAGATTAGGAAATAAAACATTTACCTCTAACTCCATACACTTCACTCTGTTACGTATATTTCCTTCCTTCCCCTCAAGGGATAACCACTGCCCTGACTTTCAGAATAATTATTCCCTTGCCTTTTCAAAAATAGTGTTAACCACCTGTGTATGCATCCTAAGTTTAGTTTGTTTTTTTTAAACTTGATTTACATGGATGTATATGTATTTTTATTTTTGCGATTTTCCCATGTTGCTCAGTGTTCATGAGATTCATCCATGTTATTGCATGTAGTTTAAGTTCATTCATTTTCATTGCCGTATGTATAGTATTGTGTGACTAAACTGCAATCATTCATTTGACTTATAATTCATATTTGGGTTGTTTCTATTTTGAGGCCTTTTCAAACATTACTGTTATGAACTTTCTTATATAACAAGTGATTACAAGTGCAAGAGTTTTTCTGAGATTTATGCCTGGAAGTGGAATTGCTGATTGTAAAGGCATGCATCCCTCACTTCACTAGACACTGCTAAACTTTTCTAAAAAGGCCAGTACAATTTATACCACTATCAACAATATATGAGAGTTCTTATTTCCACCCAACTGGCAAACCTGATATTTATAAAGTTGCTTTTGCCAATCTAGTAAGCTGGTAAATCTGATTGTAAATCTTGATCTGCATTTCCTGATAAGTGATGTGATTAAGTACCCTTTTAAGTGTTTACCAACCACTTGGATTTTCTGTTTTGTGGCTGCCTCTTCAAGTCATATGCCTTATCAGTTATTTCTCCTTTTTAGTTCTATTATTATTAGATTTTGCTGTATATATGCTGACGTTTTGTTACTAGGTGCATTCAGATTTAAAATGGTTACATTTTGTAAGTTGAGCTTTTCATATAATTTGCCTGTTGTCATAACATAATATAGCAGCATCAGCTTTTTGTCATGAAATAGGAAACTGCAAATGCATGGTGAATGAATGAGCTGCCTGTCAGTATAGGCAGAAACTACAGAACAATCCTCCTAGCCCATTATTCAGGCTTTATGTATCAGTGATTTGTTCTGTTATTTCGTACAGCGAATGAGTCATTTTTGAGTTTAAAAAATCATAGGGCTTTCTTTTTTGAGCCCCAATTTGCATACAGTAAAAGACACAGATCTTAATTGTGCAGGACAGTTAATATTTATTTATGAATATACTCCCCAGATCAAGATATTAAACATTTCCAGCACTCCAGCCAGCTTATGCCCCTTCCCAGTTGATACCTACCGAAGGTAATCATTCTTCTCACCACATGTTAGTTTTGCTGATTTTGAACTTTACGTAAAATGGAAACATACAGTAGATGGTCTTTTATGAGTTGCCTTTTTGCTCAGCATTGTGTCTGTGAGATTCAGTCATGTTCTTAGGTAGCACTAGTTTTTCTTTCTGATTGCTGTGTAGTGTTAAACAGTGTATAACTTTATTGTGACTAATTCTTTAGTTGTAGTGCATTTATGCTTCCAATTTTTTGGCTATTGTGAATGACAGTGCTGCCTTCTTGAATATGTCTTGGTAAACATAAAATGTAAATAGAGTTCTTGTATGGTAATATGTACTGCCAAACAGATTTCTAAAGTGGTTGTACTAATTTACACTCCCAGAGAGTTTTTATATATAACTTCTGGATTTAGCTTTGGGCAACAGATGTTAAATTTCTGTCATCTGCTTACCACACATGGAGGAGAGCCCTGAGAACTCTTTCCTGAAGTTGTATAGGCACTTTTATTTTATTTTTTATTTTTATTTTTTCTGTGATAGGGTTTCACTCTGTTGCCCAGGCAGGAGTACAGTGGTGCAATTATGGCTCCCTGCAGCCTTCAACTCTGGGGATCTAACCATCCTCATTGAGAAGCCTCAGGTTCCCAAAGTGCTGGGATTATGGGTGTCAGCCACCATGGCTAGCCTGTACAGGCAGTTTTAAAATGTGAAATGCCCTTCCTTTTCTGTAATTTTCCTGGAGAGTAAAGCCTACTGCATTCTTGTTTATCTAGTCTATAAATATTAATACACGTTTGATGGGAACAAAGCAACCTTATGAGTATGAAAAGGGCCCTGTTAAGGGCAGAATTTAAAATATTTGTAGTAGTTAATTCTCAGGTTAAAATCGTAATCTTCTAGAATGCTTTAGATTCTAAGTGACTGTTGTAGTATAGTTACACTTTATACTCAGTATCAGGGGACCATGTTGTTTGAAGGCTTTCGCTGAAGCATTTAATTCCATTCTTTTGAATTCATTTCAGCAGATGGGTCTAAAAAGTAATCAATAATTCTGTGTTGAGTTCCATTCTTAATGGCACTGAGTCTTTGAGACAATTGAGGCAAATTGAAAATTCTGTTTTTATATTCTTCCAAAATGGGATGTAAGGCAAATATAAGGATGCCATGGTAAGTCTGCTCCTTGTCCGGCTGTACTGGGTCAGAGTGGAAGAAGGCCTAGGAGTCTGTTACTCAGTCCTTTCTGAAAATGTTTTCAACTACTTTCCCAAGAGTCATGACCACAGCAGTCAACAGTCTGTTTGGCTGAGGGAAAACATACAGGTTTATGATCTGTAAAGATAGTAACTGATTTAATCCTGTTTTTTAGGTAGGCCAGAGGGCACTCGCAACCTTCTGATTGATTTAGTAGATTGTTGAGGGTTGAGTTGACTTAACATCTTTCTTATAAAAATGAGGAACAGCTTGTTATTAAGGTGTTTTATTACCACCATCTGTAAGAAAATACAATGTAGGTATGGGAATCAAACTACTTAAAAGCCTCTCCCAGCTCCTTTGTGACTGTGACAGTTGCTTTTCCTTATTGCTTATTGACGAGAAAAGGAAAAGGTTTATCAGATAATTCAGGTTCACTGAATATTTAATGATTGTTTATTATCTGAAGTCATTTCCTTATTACCTTATCTCATTTAATATTCACAACAACCCTGTGAGTGGATGGTGGTATCTTTTTTTTGCTTCTGAACTTTTTGTTGAATTATCCCAATGGCATCTGTTTTTGCAGATGAGCAAAATCCAGCTGCATAGAGGTTTCGTGTTGTGCCACACATCAGACAGCTTCTAAGTGAGAGCTAAAATTGGAGCCCAAGGTTTTGATGACCAGTCCAGACTTTGTAGGACACCACAGCGGCCTCTCTGTAGAACACATTAACATGACTGAAAGAGTCCACAAGAGCAGTGGTGCGGTGTCAGTTCAAGGGAGTACACCAAGGTCACTGTCCTTTTCAGATATCTGGGTAGTTGCTATAGTGTGTGCTTAGGAATTGCTGAAAAAAAATATATATATATATTCTTTAAAAGTTACATCGTTTTGGTAGTTAATAATCCTGATTATAAATTCTTAAAAACATACCTTTGGACAAGTTATTCTTAGGTAGTTATGGTTGCTTTCATTTGGAGTCCAGAGCTTTACTCTCTTATTTCTGGTATTGCAATTTCTGCTGTCCTTGGCCCATTTAGAAACTTTTTTCAGAAGGCCTTTTAAATTTTATTTTTTATTAAAAGAAAGCCTGTGAATCCAAAGAATGTTAGGTGGTTGTTCTTAGCTGAGGGGACATTTGGTGAACACAGATGGAATTGCGAGGTCATGATGCTTCCTTAAGTGTGCTGCTCTCACAGTTGTGCAGCCGTCCCCACGATCAATTTTAGGATGTTTTCCAAAGAAACCCAGTACTCAGCAGTCACTTCTTTATTTCCTTCCCTCCGGTCCTCGGTAGCTACCAGTCTACTTTCTATAGATCTACTTAGTCAGGACACTTTATGTAAATAGAATCATACAGTAACTATATGGTCTTTCCTGATTGACTTTTTTCACTTAATGTTTTTGAGGTTTATCCATGAGGTAGCATGGATCAGAACTGCACTCGTTTTTATCGCAGGTACGGGGCTTTTCCTACAGAATTTTAAGTAATGGATATGTCTCACAGTGTCTCTTGTTCTTACCTACTTGGGCTTACTTTACTTATATAGGACCTTTTGTCATATCGAGGCTATTTCTGTGATTTACTGTAGAACAGAAGTTATTAACTAGGGAACATGGACTGCCTTTAGGATGTCTTGAATTCTTCCTAATTACATAAGATTTTATGTTCACAAGCATTTTCTGGGGGTTGGAGGAGTCTGGGGAACAGTGAAGATCTCTAGCTTTTGTTAAAAGGTAATTTTCAAAAAGTAAAATCCTGACTCTCATACAGATATAAAATGAATGTACGTTGAAGATTTTATTTTACTCCAAAAGAGGAAACCAGGCAGATGTTATAACTAGTTCAAAGGAGAAGTCCAAAGAGCTGCTCATTTATAGATCAGGAATATGAAATGAATGTGCAGATGGAGGCAAAATTACCATCTCTCGTACAGAGAGGAAAGTCAGCTGAACCCTCACCTGATAAGGCAGAATTTGCGTATTTAGAGATGGAGATAAGTTTGCATTGCTGTCAGTTATCTACAGCTTTCATAGTTGTAAACAGCCTTCTCGTAATCAGAATCTGGTAACCCGGAGGGGTGTCCCAGATAATGCATAATTTTTCCTTGGAAGCCATAGGGAAGAACTCTCTCAAAAGGTGTTTTTTCTCTACTCTCATACCACAACATTCAACACAGAAGACTTCTGTGACCAAGCGTGTGGGTTATTTCCCCCCACACTAAGCAGCAGACATCACTGGAGGTAGCATCAGATCCCATGGGTTGAGGGCTCGGTCCCCAAGACTCCCTCACCCCCAACCTGTCTCAAGTCTGGTCCTTTGAAATGTCTGACTGACTGTCTGCAGGGTGAGGTTCCCACCACCTCTTCTTTGGGTTTGATTAATTTGCTGTAACAGTTCACATAGGGAAACATTTAACTTAAGTTGACAGGTTTATTTTAAGGGATATTGCAAAGGTTACAGTTGAAGAGATTCATGGGGTGAGGCATAGAGGAAGGGGTTCAGAGCTTCCATGCCCTCCCTGCATGTGCCACCTTCCGGGAACTGCCATGTGTTCAGCTGTCTGGAAGTGCTCTGAACCCTGTCATTTTGGGTTTTTATGGAGGCTTCATTACATAGACAGGATTGACAACCATGTAGAAATGTGACTGGACACAGGGGGCATGACCTCATGCTAACAGGCTGACCAGAAACCCAGCAAGGCCTGTCTGTTTAGGTTCTCCTGGGCCTTTCTGTGCAGTCTTTTCTCCAGAATATGGGGCACGACCCTCTTAGGAATGAACATTTTTTGACCCACGATTGGACTAGAGTCTTGCCTTAAGGCTGGTAAAAGGAAAGGAGAAGGTCGAGAGAGATTCTGTTTCCTGAGGCCCATAGTGCCCCAGCATTTTAACAAAAGACTGTAACAAGGGCTCTGGGGGTCATGAACCAGGAACCATGGATGTAAACCAATGTATACATAGAACATCACAGAAGCACACTTTCCCCCTCACTTTCTTTCTTTTTTTTTTTTTTTTTTTTTGAGACAGAGTTTCGCTCTTGTTACCCAGGCTGGAGTGCAATGGCGCGATCTCGGCTCACCGCAACCTTCGCCTCCTGGGTTCAGGCAATTCTCCTGCCTCAGCCTCCTGAGTAGCTGGGATTACAGGCACGCGCCACCATGCCCAGCTAATTTTTTGTATTTTTAGTAGAGACGGGGTTTCACCATGTTGACCAGGATGGTCTCGATCTCTTGACCTCGTGATCCACCCACCTCGGCCTCCCAAAGTGCTGGGATTACAGGCTTGAGCCACCGCGCCTGGCTCCCCCTCACTTTCAATAGATTATCAAAAAGTCTGAAAGTCTTCCAAATATTAATTGTAAATTAAATTTACTCAGCTTCTTACTTCAGCTTTTAAAAGTAGGTCCTTGGTATTTTCAAAGGTGCATTTTCCATAGGGTGTTTATATAGGTTGAAGGTCAGAGACCCAGGGATAGGTCCCTGCTTATTCTTTTGAGCAGGTTTACGTGTTGGGAATCTCCAGAGAAATAGCTTTAGTTGGTTACACTTCTCAGCAAATATTTAATATTTCTCAACTCTTAGAGCAGTGTGACTGTTGTAGGGAAGGAATTTCTATAAATGGTTATGAAAGGTCATAAGTGTCTTAACTTTGTGACAAGGATAGAAAATTCTCTTAGTAAGATACGTATGGGACGGGAGAAGTCAGCTAACCTCTGCCCTTCGCTCAGAGAAGTTAGGACTTCTTTCTGACTTAGCCACATTCCATGTGCAAATTTGTATATTTTCCCCCTCATATCTTACCTGCTTGCCTTAGGCTGGGAGGACAAAATCTGTAATTGCTCTTACCTCTGTGTCCCTTACTGTGTGTTCCTCTGCTTATTAAATTTAGTTTTATGTATTTTAGTCTCTCTACTAGTATAAGCTCCCCCTGGTTCTTTAAAAAATGCATTTCAGAAGAGAGGTGCTGAGAATTATACTAGGTGGATCTAGCATGTGCCTTCACTTGATGCCTTGTCCTGACCACAAGTGAATTAATAAAAGTGACCATTTAGCAGTGTTTCGGGCTCAGCATTTAGGAGCTTAGAAGCTTTGGTTTTCCATGAGTGCATTTCTGATGACTTGAGAACATTTCATATTTGTGTCTTTTCTGTGGCCAAGATGGTTTTGTTATTTCAGGGGCGGAAAGATGCTTTGCCTGAATACTTCTGTGCTAAGTGTGGAGCAATTTAGTGCTTGGGGGATAGTACTGTGCATACATACCTGATAAGGCATGGCTAGAAGGGAAAGTATAGACTCTTAAGTTCTTTGAGACGAACTCCTCAGATGCTGGATCTCTTGACTCAACGTAGTGGAATTTTGGGGGAAGTATGTGGTTGGCTTTTTGTCTCCTAAGAAATGATGATTCAGTTTCCTCAGATGTTTCTCACAGTCGCTACTGTTGCTTGGAATGGCTGTTTGGTTTTGTTGCTCAATTCTTACTTCTTTAACAACCCAAGGGAATTTTCCCTTTGGGGTTGTGATCTGTTTTTAATGATAAACTTTACTTCCTTTTGAGGCTCTGAAGACAGTAGTGTTTTCTTACCTGTTTACTTTGCACTTTGAAGTTCTGTAGACTGTAATATGAAAGAAAATTAGATTAAGTTAGCATTGCTTTCTTTTTCTTTTTCTTTTTTTTTTTTTCTTTAGGGCAGAAGTTGGTAAGAATCAATATACTAACTCTGAGTCTCTTCTGTATTTTTTAACTTCACTCCCTAATCTGAGGCTCAGTCCTTAGGGTAACACTTGATCTTAAAACTCTTATGGCAGTGGGTGAACTGGGTAGAACAGATTTTTCTTTTTCTCAACAGCCCATTCCTACTTTAAATCTCAGATTTATGGTCCTTCTAGAAAAAATATTAAGTGTTGAGTAGTTCAGGAAAACACATAACAAATTCTTTCTTCTTTGCAGGATTGTGGGGTAGAAGATTTTGATTTTTGTTAATATCTGGCCAAAGAATAAATATAAGCCAGGAACAACGAATTGATATCTAGTAGAGTGACGTGACTGGGCCCTCACTGTTAACCAGGGAAGCTTGGTGGATCTTTTCCCTACTACTTGAATGCCAGCTTGGTGATGGGGTGTCAGTAGTGTAAGTCAACTCTTGGGTCATTTTTTTTTTTTTTTTGAGACAGAGTTTTACTCTTGTTACCCACGCTGGAGTGCAATGGTGCGATCTTGGCTCACTGCAACCTCCGTCTCCTGGGTTCAGGCAATTCTCCTGCCTCAGCCTCCTGAGTAGCTGGGATTACAGGCACGTACCACCATGCCCAGCTAATGTTTTGTATTTTTCGTAGAGACGGGGTTTCACCATGTTGACCAGGATGGTCTTGATCTCTTGACCTCGTGATCCACCCGTCTCGGCCTCTCAAAGTGCTGGGATTACAGGCTTGAGCCACCGCGCCCGGCAGTGGGTCATTTTTTAATAAAAGAAAAGGTTGAGGAAGAGAAGGGATTCTTAAGTAGGGTTGACTATCAGAATCACCCGAGGGAGGTTTACAAAATGCACATTCCTGGGTTTCATTCTGTACTCAGTGACACTCTGAGTGGGATATTCTGACCCAAGAAGATGATTCATCCAGGAATCATGCTTCTTGTGGTGGTAGGGGGGAACCTGCAGGAGCTGAGGCAAGGATCTGAGGCCTCAGTCTACTCTCATGTAAATATAGAATTAGAAAAGAATTAAAGATATAGTTACCTAGTTATTCCTATATATAATCATAAATAATCACATAGCTATTCACATGTAATCATAAATATATACATATATATAGTCATATAATCTTTAATCTTACTAACAAGTTTCAGGTTAAGAAGTATGGGACTGAAGTGGCATTGGAAAAAGATGTGACCCAAAGGCAAGATGCTCTAAGTCCTCTGTCCTGCCCGCATAAGGGTACGTGCTGGAGGACGCCTCAGCTGTGTGGCAGCACCAGCGCTGTGAAAGCGCCTGCTGTTTAGCCAGCTAGGGAAGGAGACGTCCAAGATGGCTGAGACGTCTCTTTCCTTGGGGAAGTTAGGAAAAAATTCTGCTCTTCCAAGCTCTTGTGGTAGGCCTGGCGGCTGTCAGGGAGGCCCCCAGACATCCGGGGGCTTAACTGTCTCTGTGTGATGCTGTGCTTCAGCGGTCATGTTCCAAGTCTACTCTCATGTTTGCTTCTGTACCTGGTTCCTCTCTTTCTCAAAAGATGAGAATTAGTAATAGTAACATAAATCTTAGTGGCTTTGTTATTTTTTGACAAGTATGAAGAAAGTGCTGATGTCTTAAGTTTTCTCCTCGTCTCAGCTTCTTGAAAATCCTGAGCCCCCGTCTCCAAGACATGTGATTTACCTGACCCTGTCACTGACCACCATTACCTCATCCTACCTACCCTTCCCCTGCTTTATATTCAATAAAAGTCAGAGTGTCCAGGCACTCAGGACCACTGCTGGACTCCATGCTTTGGTTGGCAGTGGACCCCTGGACCCAAACTCTCTTTTCTCTGTCTTTGTGTCTTGTGTCTTTATTTTCACAGTTGCTCATCTCCACATCAGCAGGGAAGGGCTCACAGGATCCTTTAGGGCTGGACCCTACATTCTTGGATGATATTGATGTACCTCACTGGTTTAACGGAAAGAATCTTGAACAAGAAATTACGTTCTCATGGGGGACTATGCCTCTAGTTTGAAACCAGGAAGGCACATTTTTGTGGTAATCTGCGGCCTCAGTTGTTTCATCACTGAAAGGGATCGGACTATAGGTGGTCTCTAAGGTTCCTTCAAACCAGTAACATTTTGTGATTTTGAAGACAATGCTTCCGAAATACCTTTCACACTAATTTATTTCAGTCTTTCTTTTGTAAGCAGATAAATAGTATGAATGTAAGTCTTTAGCTCAGAGAAGAATGAAGTTTGCAGTTCGAGAAGGCCATGCAGTTCACTTCCCCAAAATGCTCAGCCCTTGTAGGACACTAAGATTATCTGACAATTCTGTATGCCTTCACTGGGAGCATAGTGAAGCTGAGGGTGTTTCCTTTGGCTTTTGGAGTAAACTAGCTGTCAGGACTATGAGAACTGTTGGTCTTCTGGTTTGTGCTGCTGATAGTTTGGTTGTGGAAAACTAGGCAGTGGAAAAAACAATGCATTTTGAACCAGAAGATTTGAGTCCTGGCTCTGCTATTTCTAAGCTCTGTGACCTATGGGCCTCAGTGTCTTCATCTGTGAAGGACAGATTCAGCTCTGATGGCCTATGACAGGCGTCCCCAAACTACGGCCCGCGGGCCGCATGCGGCCCCCTGAGGCCATTTATCTGGCCCCCCCTTCGCACTTCAGGAAGGGACATCTCTTTCATTGGTGGTCAGTGAGAGGAGCACAGTATGTGATGGCCCTCCAACGGTCTGAGGGACAGTGAACTGGCCCCCTGTGTAAAAAGTTTGGGGACGCCTGGCCTATGATGTGGTGAACCTTAGGAACTTGTTGGCAGAGTGTCACGGTGTGCAGAGTCCAGTTCCAGATAACAAGCCATTCTCCTCTGCAGATTCAACACACTGCCACTGTGTCTTGCTAAGCTTAAATAGGTGAGATGTGGGAGAGGGGAGGCAGAAATGTCCTAGGATCTTGCAAAACAAAACTCAAAAGTATAGGCAGTATCATAATTATTTTACTTTATTTGAATAAATGTTGAAGATGCTGTTTTAGGCAGTGTAAGATGTAAGACTTATATCCTCCTCCTAATTTGTATTCTTATCTGCACCCAGTACCATAGAGAGTTCGTATGTTAAAATTTTTTGGTTATTCTCCCTAACTAGAGTTGAATCCTTTCCTTCTAGGATAAATTAGCTCACAATACAATTGGCTAGTGCAGTTTGGGCCTGACTGGCTCTTGAGAAATACCCTGGGTTGAGGCATGGTGGATACCTGGCACGTTAGAAATGCAAAGAAAACATTGTACAGGAGAGTGAAGGTAAACTTCCTGTAGGGAAGTAGCTTTCCTAGAACTCTGACTTTATAATGAACCTGCAGAGATCGGTAAAATCATTAGGGCGTGCTGTTTTGGACTTAGACGCAGGGCCCTGGGTCTCTGTTGTGGCCCAGCAAGCCACATTCAGAAAAGGAGGCAGTTTGAGAGGTACAAGTTGTTATGGAAGCCTGAGAAAACTGGTTTGTGTGCACTTCAGTGTTGACCATACAGCCTTCACTTACTTAGCACTGTGTAATAATCCACGGAGCAAAATTGCTACATTTTCCTTGGCAGGAAATCTGTGTGTCTGTGGCAGTTCAGAAATTATTTGTAGAGTGGGTCAGCCTGTCAGCAGGAATGTTTTTCTTTGATCTTCAGCCTATTTTTCTTTAATGCGAGCAGAACAGTAAAGAGAATACATTGGAATATCTTGTTGGTTCCCTGTTTGGCTTTACTTATAGCTCTTTGGTTTTCTTCTTTTAGGTCATATTTTCCAATTAATGTGTAGATATTTATAATGTTTGGAAGCCCTGAGAGATGGTTCCAGATATCTTGTGGAATTCAACCCTGAGTGTGAAGTCCTGACTTTGTCACTTTCTATCAGTTTGATTAAACAAGTCACTTAACATTTCTTGACTTCAGTTTTCTCCATCTATAAAGTTACACTGCACATTCTCTTTTGTTTTCTTTTCTTTTCTGTTGAGACAGAGTCTTGCTCTGCTGCCTAAGTTGGATTGGAGTGCAGTGGCATGTTCATAGCTCGGTACAGCCTCAAACACCTGGGCTCAGGTGATCCTCCTGCCTCAGCCCACTGAGTAGCTGGGACTACAGGAGTGTGACACCATATCTGTTTTTTTTTTTTTTTTAATTTTTTGTAGGGATGGGATCTTGTTACATTGCTCAGGCTGGTCTTGAACTCCTGACCTTGAGGGAACCTCCTGCCTTAGCCTCCCAAAATGCTGGGATTACAAGTACTTTATAACGTATAAATCGCCTATACATTCTTAATCTAATAGCCTCAGGAGGTTATTAAATAAAGTAACATGAAAGCCATTTAGAGTTTTAAGTTGTATAAATATTACCATGTATTCTCATTAATTAAATTAAATCTTAATAAATTTAAAAAATAAAATTTTTATAAAATAAGTTTATTTTAAAAATTTTAATTTAGTTAAAATTTAATGCTTTTTTTCTTTTTTTTTGAGACAGAGTCTTGCTCTGTTGCCCAGGCCGAAGTGCAGTGGTGTGAGCTTGGCTCCCTGCAACCTCTGCCTTCAAGGTTCAAGTGATTCTCATGCCTCAGCCTCCTGAGTAGCTGGAAGTACAGGCATACACCACCATGCCTGGCTAATTGTTGTATTTTTATTAGGAGACGGGGTTTTGCCATGTTTCCCAGGCTGGTCAGGTGATCCACCACCTTGGCCTACCAGAGTGCTCAGATTACAGGTGTGATAAATTGGTGCTAAAGTAATTTAATACTTTTTGTATTTTTAGTAGAGACGGGGTTTTGCTCGAACTTCAGACCTCAGGTGATCCACCTGCCTTGGCCTCCCAGAGTGCTGGGATTATAGGTGTGAGCCACTGTGCTTGGCCAAATTAAAAATTAATACTTTTCAAGTGCTTCACTCTCTCCTGTGCATGTTGTCATGGCTTCTTATTCTAAATTAGTTTTATTTCCTCTGTAATCAGAGGGTCACCAAATCTTTAAGTTTTAGAGGGAAGAGAAAAGTTTTTAGTGAAACGTGTGGGTGAACTCTGATCCCTGTAAAATAGTGCCTTCATACAGTAGGTACTCCAAAAATAATTGTTGAATGACTGAAACCGTTAAATAGCAGTAGGCATATTTGTAGCAGAGAGTACATTACAGAGCAGAGCTCTTTATAGGTTGGCATTTAGATAGCTCGGAGAGACTCCCTGAATGGAGATGCCATTGCTTTTGAATAAAACAAATATACATGGTGCCTTAGTCCATTTTCTGCTGTGATAGCAGAATACCACAGACTGGGTAATTACAGACAGTAGAAATTTATTTGGCTTGTGGTTCTAGAGGCTGGGAAATCCAGGAGCATGGCACTGATACCTGGTGAGTGCCTTCTTGCTACGTAATAACATGGCAGAAGGGCAAGTGAGCACACGAGCTAGAGATGGGCCAAGACTTGATCCTTTATCAGGAGACTACTTCCAAGATAATGGCATTAATCCAGTCATGAGGGCAGAACCCTCCTGATCTACATCACCTCTTAAAGGTCCCACCTCTCAACACTGTTACAATGGCAATTACATTTCAACGTAAGTTTTAGGGCGGACATTCAAATCATAGCAGGTAGTTAGCCCTGTTGAATAATGGAGAAAGTATTGTATTAGCTCCAAGGAAGGATGCATCGTCCAGATGGCTTTCCTCTTTTAGTAATATTTATTTGTAAGTGTTTCTTTAGGTATAAATTGGTGCTGAAGTAATTTAATAAGGGAAAATATCACTGCCTAATTGGTATTTGGTCATGAGCAGTACTAGTTCTTGAAGAAGGTTTTTTTGTGGTAGCAGGGGATGGATAGTGCTACTATTGGAATTTTGCTTATGAAATCTTTTGCTCTCTTGAAGTGATTTGGAGGTTAAAAGAGTTTAGTATCATTGGGGATAGCTGTGGTCTACTGTCAGTAAGAAAGTAACTCATATTCAGATATCCTGGGCATATTACTTTAGATCATATTCCTAACCTCACAAAAATGTTAAGAGAATAAATCATAAGTATACAAAGCACTGAGATTGTGTAGAGTGGAAAATAACATTAGTGTTATCTCCCTCACTGTATTACACAGCCACATTCTAAATTTAAGGAAGCCAGAAGTAAAATTGCTCTGAGGCATTGGTTTTAAAACTGCAGATTATGATCCATTTAGAAGGACACAAAATCAACAGTAGGTGAAGCTTTAAAATAAGATGGAAGAAATAGAAATGTGAGTACATTACAATTAATAAGGTGTTAAGTATTTCGGAAACTTTGGTGTTGGGTCTTTCTGTTTCTACATGTATTAGATTGTGTTGTAAAATACACTTCTGTGGGAATGTATTTTATAACACAATCTCATACACATAGAATCTAATAGACATATTAGAAGTTTGAAACTCAGTGGTCTGACAAGTATTATACCCCAAATTGACAATATTTGTAGCCTTCTGCTGTCAGGTACATTCTTGAAAGGATCTTGGTCCCTTAAAGTGAAAGCTGACAGATTTGATGTCATTTGGGAGAGTGGGCTACCAAGCTCCCATAAATTCTAGGAGCTGCCTTTTGTCTAGTGATTAGGATTATTGAGTACTATTTTGAGGCCTTTTGGGCATCATCTGAAATGTAATGATTGGATTGGAAATGGAATAAACTAGAGAAAGGCTAGTTTACTCATTATTTGACAATAGCTCTTTAAAGTAGTTAATATTATGAATATTCCTACACTAAGTTTGATCAGAGTTTGTTTTTTTCCTTTAATATTATGCTTTTAAAAATATTTATTATATAATTTACTATCATTCACTGGGCAGAGAATTTTTTTTGTTTGTTTTTTTTGTTCTAGAGGAATACCTTTCCAATTTTACAACAGTGAAGGAAGGAATGTTTTGCATGTAGAAACTGTACTGAAACTACTGTTCTGTGAAGTAAGGGTTGGAGATAAGCACCCCTGTCCCCTGTCCCCACCCAGGCACACACATATCCAGATACAGCTTATTTTATGACTGTATTATTCTTGTGTTTCTTCTTCTAGATAAAGACATGAAGGTTGGAGAAATAATTAACCTGGAGTTGCACAGTAAGCTAGTGGTCTTCATGGATGATCATTCATAGTTCTTGTATTTCTAGAGACAGAATACATTGATAAAGTTGAAATAAACAGAAGCCTAAGAATTATAACTATATATATGCAGAGATACATAGGCAAAAAAAGTACTGCTATAAGTAAAAAGACATAGTGGCAATAGTAATTATAATCACATTAACTTTTGTGCCACCTCTCTCTAGATCAGGAGTGTCCAATCTTTTGGCTGTCCTGGGCCACATTGGAAGAAGAATAATTGTCTTTGGCCACACAGGAAATACACTAACACTAATGATAGCTTAAAAAAATAATAATAATTGCAAAAACATTTCAGAATGTTTTAAGAAAGTTTACAAATTTGTTCTGCATTCTTAGCTGTCCTGGACTGCATGTCAGACAAGCTTGATCTAGAGGTTTATCTATAGTCATGACCTAACTATATAATTTTAGTATGTTGTACATGGTACCAAATATTCAAGGTGGATCCTGCCAAGAACATAAATTGTAAAAAGGAAACTCTTGGGATGCTGCTGGATTGTAATGTGTTAATCCTCTGCCCGTGAATATTGAAAATCAAGAATTGAAAAAGTACTGAATACTGAGTCAAGAGCCATGTGTTCCTAGACTCCACTTAATCACAAGCATGTCTGTAAGAGCGTAGGCATGCCATTTCAATTTGGGGTCTCTGCTTGTAAAGTGAAAATGTTAGACTTGATCTCCCAGATTCCCTTCAGCTCTTAGATTCTGTGCTTCCCAGGGGCTGCAGTATTGCATCAGGACACAGCCTGGGGTTTGTGCTGTTTTCAAGGCCCTAAGGGACTGCATCATCTTTTATTCCAAGGAGATAGGATACGTTACCCCATAGCGCCCAATAATGCAGTGAGCTGTTGGTGTTGTGAGTTGCATTTTCATTGGGGACTGAGCCTAGGTTGTTCTAGTAACCTAGAAGGACCTTAGAATGATGCCAGTAGGTGTAATTTCTGTGATCAACTAGTTGCCTCCTCAAAAGCTTATCAGGATCCATCCAATTGCAGTGTCACTCTGTCTTTGGTGTTAAAGAATTTAGATACATCTCCTTTTAAAGAATTCCCTTTGAATTTAAGGATTGCCATTATCTTCTTAAGAATCCAAGTAAATACAAAAAATATATATTCTTGCTGAATATAATTTTTAAAATGTTAATGAGGAATGTCTTTCTATTTTTAAATGTTAGTGAGGAATGTCTTTGTATCTTAATTTTAAGGCTTTTAATAATAGTTTGCATTTGCTGGTTCTTTGCTGTCTCCCTAAAACTAGTTATATCACTTTTTTGTTCAGTGCTGTGAATCGTTGATAATATTTGTAGTCTTTTTTTGACAGTGGTAACCTCTATTTTCTGGGTGAATTAGGAATTAGTATCACCAGAAGAAAAGCTAATCTGAATGATTGTTCTTTCATCATCTCATTCATGCACAGTATTTAACCATCTGGTTTGACCACAGCTTTCATACTAGACAAGTCTATGTAATGATAGACATCATGATATACCTTTGATGATAGACTCCTCTGATCTTTCCCAGGATTTGGCTGGTATTGCCATTGTTTTGGATAGAGGTTGTTGATGTAACCGTGGGCTCTGGGGAATAACCACCAAGAACTATTTGGGGAATTGCAGATAAACTGTCTCCATGGATAGCCCTCCAGGGAGCTTAATAGTTGCCTAATGTTAATTACCTTATACCACAGTCTGATTACTAAGAGTATTGTCTGAGTCCATTCAGGCTGCTGTAACAAAACGCCATAAACGTGGTGGCATATAAACAACAGAAAACCATTTCTCTCAGTTTTGGAGGCCAAGAAGCCCAAGATCAAGGCAACAGCAAATATGGTACCTGATGAGGCCTGCTTCCTGGAAGGTGGCCTTCATAAAAGTGGTTCATAGAAAATGTCTTCTCACTGTGTCTTCACATGATAGAAGGGCCAAATAGCTCTCTGGAGATCTCTTTTATAAAGTCACTAATCTTATTCACGAGGCTTCTGCCTTCGTGATCTAATGACTCCCTCTTCCAAGACTCCCTCTTCCTCCTACCATCAGCTTGGGGGTTAGGTTTTAACATACGAATTTTGGGGAAGGGCATAAACTTTCAGTCCACTGCAGGTATAAATGTTTTCAACAAACATTTGTTGAGTATTTGTCCTTTTTCTAAGCTTTCGTGTTTCTACTAGAACATTGTACGTGGATGTCCAATAGGAATGTTAGTCAGTATCATTATCTTTTGCTCAAAACATCTTCTACCTTCTTTACCTTCCCTTCCTCTTCTAGTCTTAACCATAGTTAATAATGATATTAACTATTAACATCATAGTTAACCCGTCTCTCGAACTTGAACTTGAAAAATTTGAATAATCTCTATACTCACACCCGGTAAAATGACTCATATACTTAAAAATCCATGCCTTTTGTTTTGTTTTATTGCTCTTGTTTGTAATTTACTTATTTCTACTTGATACTGTGTTCTGGAAATATTTTCATGTAGTTCATGTAGATCTGTCTTTTTAATGTTTCCTAGTATGGGTACATAAAATATGTGTATTATAGTTTATTTAACCATTCTTCTCTGGATAGACATTTGGATTATTTTTTTCCTTTTGTTACAGAGAATACCGAAATGAATATCCTTGAACATGTTTACTTGTATGCATGTGCAAATATGTAGATGTCAAAAAGTGGGATTGCTAGGTCAAAATGAATATACGTTTAAAATGTTAATAGATACCAACACTTTGCTTTACAAAAGTTCCTATCAGTTTTTCTAAGTCTTTTTAAAATATGGACTACATTAGCCCATTCTTGCATTTCTGTTAAGAAATACCTGAAACTGGGTAATTTATAAAGAAAAGAAGTTTAATTAGCTCATGGTTCTGCATATTTGTACAGACATGGCTTCAATATCTGCTAGTGGTGAGGCCTCAGGAAGCTTGCAATCATGGTGGAAGGTGAAGCTTAGAGCAGGCATGTCACATGGCAAGAGTGAGAGCAAGAAAGAGGGGAGAGGTTCCAGACTTTTAAACAACCAGATCTACATGAACTAACTGAGGAAGAACTCATTTATCACCAAGGAGATGGTGCCAAACCATTCGTGGAAGATGCCCCCCATGATCCAGTCACCTCCCTCCAGACCTCATCTCTAGTATTGGGACTCATACTTCAACATGAGATTTGGAGGATAGGCATCCAAACCGTGTATGGACCTGGTATACTTCTCCCAGCCTCAGGGCTCTGATTTCAGTGTTCAGTCACTTACTTGGGCACTGTCAGCCACTGTCCAAGTTTGTATTCAGTATAAACTGTGTGCTGGGCACTCTGCCACATGTTGGGGATTTAGCACAGGATGACACAGAGATGGTCCCTGCCATCGTGTAGCTTACACTTTACCACATAGAACTTTTGCCATACGCAGACTCTATGCGCTTGCAGCTACAATCCTCTCTTCCAGGTGTGATCTTTTTCCTTTTAACTTTTCTACCTAGAGAATTTTCTTTTACCCTTTTAACTGGCTTAAATTTTACCCTCTGTCATTATCTTTATCCCTTCTTAGTTAGATGGGCCCTCCCCAGTGCTCCGTCTTGGCACTCATATGCCTTTTGTGGCTATTCTCCTGAGGAGTTTTCGTGATTTGTTTTTATATGTGTGTGCCTTTGTGTGTGTATAGACACATGTCTACCTCTTGGATTAGACTGTAAACTCACTATAGACTTGGAGCTATGATATGTACCTGAACACCTAGCTTACTGCCTTCAGCCCTGGAAATGCTTAATCAATACTGATTAAGTGAATGAATAACGAACTATAAAATGACCTTAGTTTGTACAGGGCACTGTAGGGGATTGTAGATATTAATAGAACTGGTCTTTCTTCAGGGACCTAACCATATAGTCAGGGAGATAAGAAACAGATGAGTAGGCTGCAAGGCAGGTTGTGATAAGCTCTGCATAGGACTTGTCAGGGATGAGTGCTGGAGGAGAATTTAAAAGGAGAGAGAAGTTCTCCTAAATGAGATACTCTGATAAGTTTACAGAGAACTGGATTTTTTTTCTTTCTTGTACCAGATGTTGTGAGGAATGTACATGCTGATAAGATATGGTTGTTGATTAAGAGATTTATAGTGAATTAAGGCCTTAGAGCAGGCATTAGTAAATTACGGCCTATGGGCCAGATCTGGCTATATGCCTGGTTTTATATGGTCCATGTGCTAAGAATGATTTTTCCATTTTAAAAATTGTTAAAAGAATATTTTGTGAACATGAAAATTACATGAAATTCAAATTTTTGTGTCCATAATTACATTGTGTTGGAACACAGCCATGTTCATTTGTTTATGCACTAAATGTGACTATTTTTGCACTCCAGCAGCAGAGATGAGTAGTTGTAAAGGAGAACCTTTGGTTCACAACAGTTAAAGTATAAAATAATTTAGTATCAGGCTCATTCCAGAACCAGTTTGCTGACTAATGGGGTAGAGAATAGGAAAGATTCAAATAGGGAAGAGAAATGACATTCATACTGGGGTATTAGTTTGAGTTAAGAGAGTGGGACAGTGATACTGACAGTCACACAGAAACTTTAGGGCTAAAGTGACGATCTAGCTTAACCCTCTTATTGTACAAAATAGGCACAAGATCAAAAATATTCTCAAAGTCCACTAGCTCTTAACTGGGAGTGGAGTGCCGCTGGAGTGACTGGTACAGAAGTCTTGAGGGCTGTAGATGATGATAAGATTATTGCTGAAGAAGGCCAAGATCAGGAATGACCTTGCCCTTGAAAAATGAGAGTTGAAGTACAAACTAAGAACAAACTTCTTTTCTCTCTCAAAATGTAATGTTTCTATTTTTCTCTTGTATTTCTAGAAGGCCTTTGAACCCTACTTAGAGATTTTGGAAGTATACTCCACAAAAGCCAAGAATTTTGTAAATGGGCATTGCACCAAGTATGAGCCCTGGCAGCTAATCGCATGGAGTGTCGTGTGGACCCTGCTGGTAGTCTGGGGATATGAGTTTGTCTTCCAGCCAGAGAGTAAGTATGCTGTCTCCTCTGTAAAGGTTTTGTGCTGTGTCACTAGCCTCAAACTCATTGCTGACAGATAGGACTAATTTATTGCCTTTTGGTGTGGTTCTTTTTTTTTGAGACAGAATCTCACTCTGTCGCTGTGCTGGAGTGCAATGGCACAGTCTCAGCTCACTGCAACCTCTGCCTCCCAGGTTCAAGTGATTCTCCTGCCTCAGCCTCCTGAGTATCTGGGACTATAGGTGTGCACCACCACACCCAGCTAATTTTTGTATTTTTAGTAAAGCTGGGGTTTTACCATATTGGCCAGGATGGCCTTGATCTCTTGACCTTGTGATCCTCCCACCTTGGCCTCTTAAAGTGCTGGGATTATAGGCACCAGCCACTATGCCATGCCCTTGTTTGGTTCTTATTTTTAAAATCTGTTTAAATGTAAAGCAGTACTGTCTTCTGATTGGTCAAGTTATAACAGGACTCTTGTGTAATTAATACTCCTTAACATTGATTAATTTGAATTTATAGTTTATGTAAAAACACCTCAGAGTTAGTCATTGTAAGGATCCACAGCTATCTCAGCATGGCTTAAACCTTTGGTACCAGTTTCTTCCCTAGAACATAATTATGTCACCTGGAGTTCCCTGAGCAGGAATTTTTTGCTTTCCGTTTTGTGCCATCCCTTTCAATAAAGATTAGGTGAAATTGGAACAGCACTTAGGTGGTGACCATTTGAGTGCTTGTTATGTGCCAGGCACTGCAGCAGGCTCTGGGGGTATCTGCACAAGTAGTACAGCATCTCTCTCCTCTTGGAGGTGAACTTCTGGTATCGGAGCTGCGGTAGGGTGGGGATCGTATGCTTTGAGCTTTCTGGAAGTGACTCAGAGCCAGATCAACATGGGGAAGAAGAGGCCACTTCTCAGGGCGCAGAAGATGAGCAGTCCAATGATCTGCTTATGAATCTTCCACCCTTGCTTAGGATTAAGCCCCTTTCCTGACCACCCACTTTTTTCCCACCTAGAAACCTGGTTACATGTTACCTTCTTATGAGTTGCAGTCTGTGCTTGGTGAGTTTTGTTTGTACCTAAACACAAATCATCGATTTGGTGCTGGATGTTCTGTAACACTCCTCTGCACCCTTTCCCCACTCTTAGTAGGGTATTGGAGTTAACTTTGTTGGGATAAGAAATCAGTAACAGTAGCCAGGCGCAGTGGCTCATGCCTGTAATCCAGCACTTTGGTAGGCCGAGGCGGGTGGATCACCTGAGGTCAGGAATTCTAGACCACCCTGACCAATATGGTGAAACCCCATTTCTACTAAAAATACAATCAATCAATCAATCAATCAATCAATAAAAAATCAGCTGGGTTCCTAATATCCGAGCTACAAGGGAGGCTGAGGAAGGAGAATCACTTGAACCTGGGAGGCGGAGGTTGCAGTGAGCCAAGATTGTGCCACTTTACTCCAGCCTGGGTGACAGAGCAAAACTCTGTCTCAAAAAAAAAAAAAAAAAATCATTAACATTCCAGATAATTATTCACTGTTTCTCATTTGTTTGAAGTTTCCTCACCACTTTGCTTCCCTGATAACATGTGTTTAAAAGGACTCTTCACCTGTGTTTTTTTCTGCTTTTCTTCTTCTTGCTCAAGGAAAGTCAATTTAGAAGCCAGATTCCATTTTTGTCTCTTTACTTGTCAAATAGCTTCTTAGTGATTTATGGCGTAGTAAACATTGCAAAACCTGACAACCAAGAAGCAAGTTCCGGCTACTTAAGAGTTTTTCAATTAAAATGGAAATGAGACGTGACTGTCCTGTGTCAATCTGTACTTCATTCCAGCTTTAAAAGCTTTGTCCTCAGTTGCTGCTCTTAGTCCTTGCAACATCTTCTGATAAACTCTGACAAATTAGACTGGCTGGCCCTTCTGCGGCATCTGCTCAATGGTTTGGGTATGGATGTAGCTCATGTCCTTCTGCTTATGCTTATTCCTGTATTCAGTTCATTGAGTAAGTGGCCCATTTCAGAGGACTCGGAGGGGTAGCAAGAAATGTACTTTCTTTTTATTTATTAACTTTTAATTTTTAAAAATAACTGATCTCTGCTTATCCATCTTTCTATTATAAAATATATGTAACATGAAATTTACCACTTTAACCATTTTTAAGTATGCGGTTAGTCATGTGGCAGTATGTACATTCACATTATTATACAGGCATCACTACTACCAGAACTTTTTCATCACCCCACTGAAACTCCATTTTAATAACATCAGATAATGACTGCCCATTACTCTCTCCCCCATTCCCTGGCAGCCACCATTTATTGTACTGCCTTGTTTACAAATGTACTACCATTCAGAAGTGGTACATCTGTGAAACAAGGCTAAGCGTAGAGATCTGAAATTTATATTATACTGCTATGATTAGTATTAACTTTAGGTATTTACTTCTTTTTAAAACAAATTTTAAAATTATTTTAATTGGCAAATAAACATTGTTTATATTTATCATGTACAACCTGTTGTTTTGAAATGTGTATACATTGTGAAATGGCTAAATTGAGCAAGTTAACATGCATTATCTCCCATATTTTTTATTTTTTTTTGTGGCTACATATTTCTCATTTCAGTTCTGCAGCTCACTGTGCCATACATTTCACTTAACTAATAGTAGAGACACAGCCATCTTAGGTTCTGATAATTACTTACCTGATTCTAGTGGTCAGAAAGGAATATGCTGGCCTCTGAGAGGCCAATTTTCCATGAGAAAATTGTTAGTCATAGTATGCTGATGACATATGCCATCTAAATCCCTGTGGGCTGAACTCCAAGCCATTTGAGGTTTTTGTTTTGTTTTGTTTCGAGACAGTCTTACTCTGTCAGCCAGGCAGTAGTATGATCTCAGCTCACTGCAACCTCTGCCTCCTGGGTTCAAGCAATACTCCCTGCCTCAGCCTCCAGAGTAGCTGGGATTAGAGGTACCCACTACAATGCCTGGCTAATTTTTGTATTTTTAGTAGAGATGGGGTTTTGCCATGTCGGCCAGGCTGGTTTTGAATTCCTAACCTCAGGTGATCTGTCCACCTCAGCCTCCCAAAGTGCTAAGATTACAGGCGTGAGCTACTACATCTGGCCAAGTTGTTTTGTTTTTAAACATATATATATATAATATAAAACAAAAGCAGTACATATTCACTGTGGAAAAGTTGGACAATATGGGTAAATAAGAACAAAATTAAAATCTTACTACTGAAGGATACCACTGTTTGTTTCTCTCTTTCTATATCTGAATCCAGTTTGAATCATACAGAATATAATTTTTATAATAACAAATTGTTGGATATCTACAATTTTGTACAATTTAGCACATACACAGCACACTTTTATTTGGTAACTTCCAACTTGAATTTTAGACACAGATAAGAATGTCTTCCCTCGAGAGATCAGATATAATTTTGATAGAATATTCATTTTTTAGCATTTGCTCACTTGCCATGTGTTGCTGAACAATCAAGTTATTTTTAGTACACTGCACTAGAGGAGTCTGAAGTCTGGACTAGTGATGAATTTTGCTGATCTTCCAACTCTGAATCCCTCCTGAGGGAAGAGAGTAGTTCTGGAACAAAAGATGGAGCCTGAGATAGAGGAGAAGTGGGCAGTGGCATGAGCTGGGCAGGGGTTAGCAGCTCTCCAGGATGTTGCCGCTTCCTTATTTCTTCTCTGTGATGATCAGCTCACAGTTTATTACTTTTTACTTTAACACTGATTTTAACTGTGGATCGTCCATAGTTCACCAACAGAAATCAGCTTTATGTCATGGGAGGAGATGATAAACTCTCAGTTTCTTGTTGTGTCACCTTAGGTAACACCCTTTTAAGCTCTCTTAGCCTATTCCTTGCAATAAAATGATATCATAATAGCTGCTTTATCTAGTCACAGGTAATATGAGGACTGAATTGCATGTTTTGCATGAGTGGAATTTGTAAACTGTTAAGAACCATGCATTGTTCTTATACTGACATTTCCTATTTTGTTATCTTAAACTTTTTAAAATTAAAAAAAAATTAACAAATATTGTATATGTTTATGGTGTACAACGTGTTGTTTTAAAATACGCGTAAGTTGTGGAATGGTTCAATCAAACTAACATTACCTCATGTACCTTTTTAAATGGTGAGAACACTTAAAATCTACTTTCTTAGCGATCTTTAAGTATACAGCACATTTTTGTTTACTGTGTCACCATGATCTCTTGATCTTACTACTTCCATCTAACTGGAATGTTCTGTCCTTTTGACCATCTCCCAGTATTCCTTCTTCCACTTACCCTCAATCCCACTAAAAAATTCTAATTACTTTTCTTTCTGTACCCCTAGGGACTTTTGAGATAATCTTTTTAGGTGATAACCATGGGATCTTTTTATTTTTAGTTTCTTCATCTCTGATGCGGTATTCTGTTCTTTTTACCCTGTACCCTTTTTTTTCTCACAACTTCCACAAAATTAGTCTATTCTTTTATCCTCCGCTAGTCACATGACTATACTTCAGGACAGCTGGTTCAGTGTGCTGATTTTTAGATTTCTTTTTACCTCAATTACTTCATCAAATAAGGAAGCAGTTCTGAATCCGTACAGCTTTAACAGTTAGAAACAGTTGAATAACAAGAAGTTGAACTATCCAACATTAGATTATAGTAATTTGTTGGGCTATTACAACATTAAAAAATATGTTTAGAATTGTTAATAATGTAGAAAGTGCTATCAGTGAGGAGGATACAGTTATTTTACATTAAATAGGATTTCAGGTATGTATTACAGTGTGTAGAACATATGGCTGGAAGGAAATACTCCAGAATTTAAACAAAAAGTAACCACAAACAAGTGGGTTCAGTCCCTTTGTCTTACGATTAAGTCTGTGTCTTAGTTACCTGGTTTTGTCCCAGGTATTTACAGAATGTGGACTCTAGGGAGAGTTAGAGAAGGTTACAGGTGAATCAGAAACAGCTAGCAGAGATGCAGGCATGATGCAATGGATACAAAAAGCGGGCACAGACACATCCTGTGGTTGTTGAGTGAAGAGGGAGCTCCTTCTGGCCAGGAAAGTGAGAATTCCCAGATCTCCTAGGAATGCAGTTCAAGTTCATACTCAGTTCACACCTTGGATAAAAGCCAGGCCTAGATTCTTATAGACTCAAACAGGAAATTCCTATGGTGCATTTGAAACAGTATAGAATCCTAGGAATCCTGGACTGAAAATACAAAGACTTGAGTTAAATCTTTGCTTCATCACTGATTTTATCTGTGGCCTTAAGCAAGTTTTGATGCTTTGATCTTCCATTGGCTTTTATGTCACTTGTGGATGGTCTATAATGCCTCTGTGCCAGCATCAGAATACTGTTGTCAGAGTCAGTGGAGATATATTGAGTACGAATGCATTAGAAGGTCTATCAGTCTGTTTAGATGCTGCGTATTTATGATTATTATAATCAACAGGATTAGAATTCTCTATTTGTCGCATATACTGCCTGATAGTATGGACTCTGGCATCCACGATTTTTCAGACTTTTTTTTCTTTTTGTTGTTTCTGTCTCACTGTGTTGCCCAGACTGATCTCAAACTCCTGTGCTCAAGCAATCCTCCCACCTCCGCCTCCCAGAGTGCTGAGATTAGAGGTGTAAACCACTGTGCCCGGCCAGCATCCACGATTTTGAGGGCATTTGTAGGTCCAGAAAATGTTAGAATTTGCATTGAATGAGAGGGTGGACATAGATCCAGGAAAAACAAACTGGAAACAGGGGCTGGCCATTAGTCTTGGGGGAAAGAAGAGAAATGTTGAACATCTAGAAACCTTAGGAAGGTCAAGAATTCTGGAATACGTACATCATTTGACCTAGTAGTTCTGCTTCTGAGAGTTTATCCTGTAGGTGCACTTGTAAGTATGCAGTATGGTGTGTGTTAAAAGGTTACTTATTTCAGCATGATCTGTAGTAGCAAATATTAGAAACAACCTGTATGTCCATCATTAAGGGGCAGATTAAATAAATGTTGGCACATCCATATAATGTAATACTCTACAGCTATAAAAATTAGCGAGGGCCGGGTGCGGTGGCTCACACTTGTAATCCCAGCATTTTGGGAGGTCAAGGTGGGCAGCAGATCACAAGGTCAGGAGATCGAGACCATCCTGGCTAACACGGTGAAACACTGTCTCTGCTAAAAATACAAAAAATTAGGTGGCATGTGCCCGGAGTCTCAGCTACTTGGGAGGCTGAGACAGGAGAATCGCTTGAATCCGAGAGGCAGAGGTTGCAGTGAGCTGAGATTCTACCACTGTATTCCAGCCTGGATGATAGAGTGAGACTCAGTCTCAAAAAAAAAAAAAAAAAAAAAAAGAGGATGCACTGATCTTTAAGATAATACTCCTAAGTGGAAAAACAAGGTCTACTACAGTGCTAGAGTATGCTTTTTGTGCAAAAGAAGGTAGACAAATAAGTATAGCACGTGTATGCATAAAGAAACTCTGGAAGAGTGTACCAGAAACTAACAGTAGTGTTTACTTGGGGGTAGCATGAGGGTCAGGGGGATAGGTTTGAAAGAGGGAAACTTCACTGCTTTACTATATGTGAATGCGTTTGTATTTTTTAAATTTTGAATCATGTAAATACGGTACTTCACAAATTTAAATTTAAAAAGTTTTTTTTTGTTTTTTGAAGGAAAGCAATTCTTTGCAATTGGAGGCAAGTGAGGTTGCGGAAGGCACGTTGAATAGTTGCTATATACCAGGTCATATCTGGAAATTTATTTTAATAAGAAAACCATTTGTTTCTTACAGGTTTATGGTCAAGGTTTAAAAAGAAATGTTTTAAGCTCACTAGGAAGATGCCCATCATTGGTCGTAAGGTAAGTGGAATCTGTATATGTCATTTTTTTCCTCTCTTGAGCATCATACTTCTTTCTTCCTATTTACTGAACCTAATATTCTCAAAGTGGAGGGATGATTTTTTCCCCTTGCCTCAGGGGACACTTAGCAGTGTTTGGAGAAGTTTTCCATTGTCACAGCTAGGATGGAGTGGTGCTCTTGGCATGTAATGGATGGTGGCCAGAAATGCTGCTGAACATCCTACAATGTACAGGGCAGCCCCCCTGCCCCAACACAGAATTATCTGGCTGGAAATGTCAAAAGAGCCAAGGTTGAGAAACCCTGACTTAATGCTGTCTCCCAACATGAATGGCCAAAGGAGAGATGAGAAGCCTGTTAAGGAAGAATTTGAAATGAGAAGACTTGACTGTAGTGTTACGGTGCTTTGGAACAATATATGGCTGGCTGACTCGAGATATTTATCTAGGAGTTGGGTGCTCACAGGGTTTAGGTCGGGTCCGCAAATGTTTTCTGTAATGGGCTAGATATGAAACATTTTGGGCTCTGTAGGCCATATCGTGTCTGTTGCAACTCCTCACCTCTGCCCTTGTAGAGGGACGGCAGCAAGAGGTTCATGAATGAGCCTGGCTCTATTCCAGTGAAACTTTCTTTACGAATTCAGGAATGCCTTAGTAGGTTCCTGGCTGTAGTTTGCTGATCCCAAGTTGCACAGCGCTGTCACTTGCTCTTTGCACTTATCCGTATTATAGAATGTCCCCTTTGTTTCTTCCTCTTTGCCTCCACCCATGCTGAGGATAAGGTAGTCACCTCTGTGCCTCCCACAGGTTCTTTGTCACAGATGAAGATAAACAGGGCAGGCCCCTTGGCAAGCTCTCAGGAAGGCAGTTGAGTCCTTGGCATCTTCATCTCCTCCAGTGTCTTCCCCTCACCCTTCTTTGGTCTTTCCCAACTTTGTCTTCAAGTTTTCTTTCACTTTGGGCTTTCAGTTTTCTTTCCTGGCTATACCAGGGGTCTTTCGCTGACTCCTGACCTAAAAGGTTGCCAGTTATCTTTAGCCTTTGGCTGAAATCCAATCAGGCTGCTGTGCTAACCCTCCCAGAGATAATGTCTTCAGGTTCATTTCCTGTAGGGGAGTGGAAGCAATAAATGGAGTGGTGAAGGGGGATGTGAGCACAAAGGCTTCTGTTTGCTCTCCAAATTGTATTAATCCCTAAAAGTAAATCTAGCCCTTACAGAGTATAAGGGGTGGGAACAGGGAAGGTATTGTAGAAGATGGACTACAGCACAAATTACATTAGGATTTCCCCTTATTTCCTGCATTTTTTTTTCTTCTCACTTTATTCAGTATCCAGACTTTGAGACAAATAAATGCTAGGGTTCCAGAACCCATTCTTTAACTTATAAAGTAAATATCCTTAGCTTGCTAAGGGCTATCTGATTACCCTCTGTTTTTTCAGAAGCAGATTCCGAGGCTTAGAGACAAAAAGTTACGTGTGTGTGCACGCTCACGTGCATCTGTGTATATGTGTAGCCCTCTGTCATTTATTCACTTATCAACACATGTTTATTGAGCCACCTGCTCAGTGTCAAGTACTTTTCTGGGTGCTGGGGATATGGTGGTGAATAAGACCAAGTTCTTCCTCTCATGGAACTTACTTTTTAATTTTTTTAAGATGGAGTCTTGCTCTGTCGGCCAGGCTGGAGTGCAGTGATGTGATCTCGGCTCACTGCAACCTCTGCCTCCTGGGTTCAGGCGATTCTCCTGCCTCAGTCTCCTGAGTAGCTGGGATTACAGGTGTGCACAACCAAACCCGGCTAATTTTTGGTATTTTTAGTAGAGATGGGGTTTTACTATATTGGTCAGGCTGGTCTCAAACTCCTGACTTCATGATCTGCCTGCCTCAGCCTCTCAAAGTGCTGGGATTACAGGCATGAGCCACTGCGCCCAGCCAGAACTTACCATTTTAATAGGAAAGACAGAAAATAAATCAGTAAACAAATACATGAAATGTTATTTTGAAGTAAATGCTTTGAAGAAATTAAAATTGGGTACCGTAATATAGGCTTTGAGGCAAGAATTGGGAGTAAGGAAGTACTTGCTGTGCTTTCTAATATACCTCTGTCATTTGCTGTCTGTTTTATTTTATGGTAATAGCATATTCTATGTATGGAAGCTAAGCTTTCATAGCCTGTTCTGTTTATGTGAATTAATTTTTAAATTTACAACTTAAAAAATATCTTCATGCCCATAGCATGCCCGGGAATTGCCCAGGAGTGTAGCCTCTGCTTTCTGCTAGTGCAGGCCTGTTAGACTATTTGCAGGTGTGCTCAAAAGAGTGGCTTACCCTGCGGTTTCATCAAGGGCCATATCTAAGAACATCTCTTTCTTCTAATCATTCATGGCTAGAGATGAGAAAAATCTTAGTGTGGAGTGAGTTCTTGAGTTCTTTAGCAAATATATTGCTGAAACAGTAGCACTGTGACATGAACAAGTTGTGACATGTAGCGTCTCTCCCCAAACCTACTAACCAAGAGTCTTCTGCTTTAAGTCTAAGGCCCTACCCTTCTGCCTCTTTACTCTGCTCTTTTTTTTCCTCAGCACTTTTTGCTACCTGACTAACTTGCCGTCTCTCCTGCTGAAAATAAACTTCATGAGGACAGGAAGTAATTTTTAGTTTTTTTTTTTTTTTTTTCCTGTGTTCTCTACTGCTTAAAAGTTTGTTTTGTTCACTGTGTATCCCCGGCCTGCATATTTGTTGAGTAAAAGAAAATGGCTTAGAAGGTATTGCTTTGAGGATGGAAGAGAAGAGAATCATAGTTAATAAATGGCATAGCAGAAGGGACCTTAGCTCCTCCTAACATTTTGGGGTCAGATGGTACAAGCTTAAGGAGATACGTTGGAGCCTTCCTGGCAATTCTTAGAATGCTTTGTGCTTGTATTGTATGGGGCCTCCAAATTCCTGGTGTGCTGTGTGCATGTCTGTTGAAGGAGCTCAGCACTTGCACAAGGACCAGAATGCCTTTTATTGCAGCATGGCCAGTTTGTAACTTTGATTGTTTTACACACATACTGTAGTTGCTGCCAAGGCAGGATCAAAGTCCAAATATTGCCCTCAGGGATGTGCTGACTTTAGCAATGCAAACCAAGTGAAGTGGCAGTGATATCAGCATGGCAGAGAAATGGGTTAAGGGGAAATTGGGTGCATTTTTTTTTTTTTTTTTTTTTTTTTGAGACAGAGTCTTGCTCTGTTGCCCAGGCTGGATGGAGTATAGTGGTGTGATCTCTGCTCACTGCAATCTCCACCTCCTGGGTTCAAGTGTTTCTCGTGCCTCAGCCTCCCGAGTAACTCGGATTACAGGCACCTTACACCATGCCTAATTTTTGTATTTTTAGTTGGAGTTTCACCATGTTGGCCAGGCTGGTCTCTACCTCCTGACCTCAAGCAGTCCACCCACCTTGGCCTCCTGAAAAGCTGTGATAACAGGCATGAGCCACCGCGCCCGGCTGAGTGCATCTTTGACCTTTAGAGAGAAGCTTCACTTTTCAGATTTTTAAGAGGCTGTTGTACATGCCAGAAAGTAGCTGACCAGTCAAAATAGCACCATATATCTTTAAGAAAAATGTTATCTAGTTACTTGTGCAGTGCCCAGCGTTTAAGCAGTTGCTTAAATGTCATAATGGTTCTGCTGTCTCTACTGTACTCTTGCATCTCATTAACTTTGTCTTTCTTACCTTTGGAGATTCAAGACAAGTTGAACAAGACCAAGGAGGATATTAACAAGAACATGTCATTCATGAAAGTGGACAAAGAGTATGTGAAAGCTTTGCCCTCCCAGGGTCTGAGCTCATCTGCAGTTTTGGAGAAACTTAAAGAGTACAGCTCTATGGGTATGATGCTTGGCATATACATGCTCTCTGCTTCCTTAAAACAACGGGTTTTGTCATTGTTTAATGTACACATAGGTTAAGAATAACTCATCGTTGGTTCTTACATGTTTAGGAGGGTCTACTCTCTGTTTCACAGGTTGTATTTCATATTTTAAAAATTATGTTTAGATTCATTCTTCATCCATAAAGCAAGCACATCTCAGAGATAGTGGAACTTTGCTTTATTTCCTTTTGTAAGCATGACTGAAACAAATATGTTTGTGTTTAAGAAGAGAGAATATCAGGCCGGGCGCGGTGGCTCAAGCCTGTAATCCCAACACTTTAGGAGGCCGAGGCAGGTGTATCACGAGGTCAAGAGATCGAGACCATCCTGGTCAACAAGGTGAAACCTCTGTCTCTACTAAAAATACAAAAATTAGCTGGGCATGGTGGCGCGCACCTGTATTCCCAGCTACTCAGGAGGCTAAGGCAGGAGAATTGCTTGAACCCAGGTGACGGAGGCTGTGGTGAGCTGAGATCGTGCCATTGCACTCCAGCCTGGGTAACAAGAGCAAAACTCCATCTCAAAAAAAAAAAAAAAAAAAAAGAAGAGAGAATATCAGATATGAAATACAGATTCACGTAAAAATGTGAAATACGCATAAAGGCACAAAGAAAAATAAGTCACTATAATTCCATCATCAGAGATAAAGAGATGGTATATATCTATATGCATGTAGCTACAGGTAGATCTGTCTGTATAGGTTCACATCTATCTTTATCTGTATATCTATCTGTTTCTGAGAATGCTGATAGTGTTTGTGTGTGTTTATACACGTATATGCATGAGCACCTACGTGATAGATAATACACCAGATAGCTTGGTGGGCTTAAGAGCATAACCCAGGAATGAGCCTGGATTCAAATTCTTGGTTTACCACTTAAAGTATGCCTTTGGTGAATTACTTAACTTGTGTATGTCACAGTTCCTGTATCTTTACAATGGGAATAGTAACATCAGTACAGTACTTATCTGAAAAGGTTAAATGAAATCATACATGTGTAAATGTTTTATAGTGCCTGGCATATAGTAAGTGTTCAGTAAATGTTAACCATTATTGCTATTAACTCAAACAGATTCATGTTTGTTACTGATTAAGATCATATTACAAGTACTTTTAAAAAATAAGCTTTTTAGTTTGACATAATTTTATATTTATAGAAAAGTAGCAAAGATGATAGAGATTTCCATATACCCTTCACTCAGCTTCTCATGATGTTACCATCCTCTATAACCATGGTACGTTTATCAAAACTAAAAAATTAATATTGATACAGTGCTATTAACTACGCTACAAATTCTGTTGCTAGTTCATCAGGATTTTTTTGTTTTGTTTTGTTTTAAACTGTTCTTTTTTATATTCTAGGAGCCAATCCAGGATATCATGTTGCATTTTGACAAATACCCTTAATTTTTATTTTTTGAGGCAGAGTCTCACTCTGTCACCCAGGCTGGAATGCAGTGGTGCGATCTTGGCTCACGGCAACTTCTGCCTCCCAGGCTTTAGCGATTCTTAGGCCTCTGCCTTCCAAGTAGCTGGGATTACAAGTGTGCGCCACCATACCCAGCTAATTTTTTTGTGTTATTAGTAGAGATGGGGTTTCGCCATGTTGCCCAGGCTGGTCTTGAACTCCTGAACTCAGGTGATCTGCCTGCCTTGGCCTCCCAAAGTGCTAGGATTACAGGTGTGAGCCAGTGTGCCCGGCCTTGACAAATACCTTTATAATTTCTAAGTGACATGTGTTGAGGTCTTGACGTTGGATAGTACGAAATTTGATATAGTCTAGGATGTAGATGAATAAAGCAGGGGTTAGCACCCTAAAACCTGTGTGTTGAAGATTTCCATGATTATGAGAGCTGGTTGCCACCACCATATTGCCTTCTTCAGTGTTTAAGTCACTGTCCATTGCTGTGTTCTCTAGCATCAGTAAAAGAACAGGAAACGAAACCAGATAACTTATTTTTGAAAGGCTGGTGACCTCTGGTCTGAAGATGTGCATGCTACAGAGCAGTGTCCTCTAAGGAAAGAGTGAAAGTCAAATGGGCAGCAAGCCAGAGGTTGGCAGATTGCTGTGTGAATGAGTTTGTTTGTATATTTACCACTCAGTTTTCTGTTCTCAAAAGCTGAAGATCTTTGCTTTGGAGAGTCTGTGGCTCCATGCAGTTTTTAGTTAGTGTGTTACTGTAATAGCTTTCTCACTACCCACTTTCAATAGGGCACAGCTGCATTGTAGCAGAAGGACCTGAGACACCCACATCAGCAGATCTATGGATAAAATGAATGTCTCCCGGGGAGAGAGGAAAGTGGAAAGTCAGATCTTATATTCTAGTCAGGAACTTCACTTTTCTTTCAACACTGGGACAAAGGAGGTCTATCCCAATGTTGCCTGTGTTCCTGATTTTGAATGCTACAGCATGTGCTGCTGGAAGCAGGTAGCTAGTTCTGTGTGGGTTTCCAGGTTTGGCTGAAGGGAGTGGCCTCTGAGACCAGGGTGCTCATGGTTTATACCTCATTGTGGTTTGTTTTCTCGTTTTGTCTCTGATGATAGTGTGCTGAAATTTCATACTTCTCGTCTTGCTTTTTCTGCCAACTCTTCCCATTAACAGTTCTCAGAATTCCTAGGACTGGTTAGGAAGGGAGAGAAGAAGGAAGCTATTGCAGAAAAAGGTCACTCCAAAGCCATACAGAGAACAGAAAATAAGTATAGACCAAGGAAAATGTTTCTGGTATTAGAAGGCAGTTGAAGATGAGGAAAATGTTATTATCGGACTGTTTTTATTGTACCTAAATGCTACTAATGTCTTTTTCACATTGCTGATAGTAATTATTTTTTATCTTTATTGGGCTGTTTATTGAACTTTTTTCTATTTACTATAAGAATGCGGTTGGGTTTCCACTCAACTTTTTTTTTCTTTTGTACCCAGAGAGGTTTCTTCCTGTTTGTTCTTTATTAGAACCTGTCTTCCCAGAGATTCCTGCTTACTGACCCAGTAATCTTACCTTTCTCTGCAGATGCCTTCTGGCAAGAGGGGAGAGCCTCTGGAACCGTGTACAGTGGGGAGGAGAAGCTCACTGAGCTCCTTGTAAAGGTGAGCATCCAGTTCTTGAGGGAAACCTGTGAGATCTGTGCCAGTTTACATGACCTCCTTTTTTCTCCTTACTTTTGTAATTAGAAAAATTACTTAAGGAAAGCTTATTGTTACAATAAAACCATGAAAGTTTCTCTTCACCCAGACATAAGCAAATATGTATGATATTATCAAAGACATCTTCAGTCTGTAAAGTAGTAAAATGTTATTTAGGTTTTCAGGCTTCAAAAATGTCCTATGTAGAAGGCAGATTACTAGGGAAGGTAGGTCTGTTAGATGAGATTTTTTTATGGTGAGACAGATTTTGTTTGGTAAGAAGAGATAAGGAAACTCTCATAATTTTCTCAAATCATGTGACCCAAGATGAGCAGTGATCTCACATGTACTTCAAATAATTTTCATTGTTAGCTTCTTTCATTTCTAATCAAATTTATTTTTATTTTATTTTTTTAGAGTCAAAATCTCACTCTGGTCACACAGGCTGCAGTAGAGTGGTGTTATCGTGGCTCACTTCCTTGAAGCCTTGACCTCTTGAGCTTAAATGATCCTCCCACCTCAGCCTCTTGAGTACTTGGGACTACAGGAGTGCACCACTATGCCCAGCTAATTTTTGTATTTTTTTTTTTTTGGTAGAGAGAGGGTCTCACTGTATTGCCCAGGCTGGTCTTGAACTCCTAGCCTCAAACAATCCTCCTGCCTTGGCCTCTGAAAGTGTTGGGATTACAGGTGTGAACGGCTGCACTCAGCCCTCACATTTATTTTTATTTATTTATTTTATTTTTTAAAAATATGGAACGCTTCACAAATTTGCGTGTCATCCTTGCGCAGGGGCCATGCTAATCTTCTCTGTATCGTTCCAGTTTTAGTATGTGTGCTGCCAAAGGAGCACCTCACATTTATTTTTGAAAGTCCACTTCATCATATAAAATTGGGGTTGTACTGATGATCTCTAACATCTTTGTGTTTATTATAAATATGAAACTACTTATACTTTACTAAATAAATATGATAGGTTTTGCATAGCTTGGTGTAATGCTCTGATCTGTGCTTAAAATCTTTCAGTAGCTTTTCATCATCTATAAGGATGAAACAGGTTCTTATGCAGCAGAGAATACAAGTGTCTTCATGAGCCAACTCCCACGTATTTTTTCTCAACTACTACTCTTTATTTCCCACATAAACCTTAATTCTGCCTTTTCTCTTTACTGAATGTGTCATGCTCTCATCATGTTGTTTTCCTTCCCTTCCATCATTCCTCTTGTTCTAAATGATGATTACCCTCATCTCTCAAAGTTCCAGTCAGTGGACACCTCTAGACCACTCAGGATGTTAGTTGTTCCCTCTTCAGGGTCCTTTAACACTCTGCACACAAATCTGGTATTGCAGTCGATAACAGCTGCTTTTTGCCAGACACTCTGCTAAGTTCTTCACAAGCATTATGTTATTATTGCTAGAACACTAGAAGATAGCTACCATAACTTCTTCTGCATATGAAGAAACAACCTTGGATTATTTGACCTACACAGCTGAAAGTGATAGGCAAAGCTAAGATTTCTTGCTGGGTCTGTTTGGTGTTATAGTCTGCTCTTTTAACCATGTTTATACTTCTTTCCTTACTGCATTGTAAAATTATTAATTTACATGTCTGTCTTCTCCACTATGTTTTGATCTTTTTTAGGTTGAGGAATATATCTTACCTTTTTTTCTAGTTCCTATCATTGTGCCTAATACTTAGAAACTCTTTAGTGTGTGATTCTTTGTCCCGTATAGTGTAATAGTTTAATCTCACATCTGCTTGCATTTCTTTGCAGGCTTATGGAGATTTTGCATGGAGTAACCCCCTGCATCCAGATATCTTCCCAGGATTACGCAAGATAGAGGCTGAAGTTGTGAGGATAGCTTGCTCCCTGTTCAATGGGGGACCAGATTCGTGTGGATGTGTAAGTATATGCAAGTGGCATCCAATAGCCTTATTTTTTAGGTTAAAATAGAGGAGTTTATTAAAAATATTTTACCCTACAAGTAATATTTGATCATTGTAGAAAGATCATCTTACTACTCAAGGAATATTTGATCATTATAGAGAGAGCCTAATTAACTGCAGTTTTAAATGTTGCTTGTAATTTTGTAACCCAGAGAATGTCAACATTTGGTATATATTCTTATAGATATTTTTCTCTTCACCTTTTTATTTTGAAAAACTTTGAATCTACATTCAATTGCTAGGATGGGTTAAAGAACACCTTAGATTCATTGAATGTAAATATGTTGCCATATCTGCTCTCTACACACCTTCCCTCCCTACCCCCTTCTTTGCTTATCCCCCACCGGCACTCCTACCATCCCCCTATTTATCTATGTATACTTTTGTTGAGCCATCCAGCAGTGTTTTTACTATACTTCCGGTTTTACCTGAGCCAAAGTTTAGTTTATTATTTTGCTGTAAACTGAACCTCATTTAGTTGGTGTTAGGAATCTAAAAAGCAAGAAGACATCATTCTATTTAAAGAAACACATGAGAATTCCTTGTTTTACCTGTTCTTTCAAGTAGATGGTTGTTAGTTTTCCTAAACATCTGTTTAGATCTGTTGTCTTTAGAAAGAACTAAACCTCAGGTTATGTAGGATAGATAGATTTAATTCAGTATGCTGTAATGGTGTCCTAGAGGTGCTAATCCTATTAGATACTCATGATAAAGACTGCAGATTTAATTATTGAAGGGTCCATTTGAAGGCAAGGACACCTAATAGTTTAGTTTAGTTTAGTTTTTTCCCCCAGGAAGCATTGTTTTTGTTTTGTTTTTCTAATGTGTTGGCACCATGAAAATCATCATGTTCAGATATTCAGAAGTAATAAAAGTGATGTTCCTGTCATTCATTTTCAAAACAAAATAATCAAACTGTTAAAAAACAGAACCACCTATAATATAGTAGCAGTTTTCCTTAGAGTATTGAGGTGAACAGGGTGACTTTCAGAGGGAAGATTATAATGTACTCACAATATATTCTCCTGTGCCCTTAGATTCTTGAAGAACTTGTAAGAGGCCACAGAGTAACAGCCACAGAACAGTTTGGCCTTATCTGGTAAATTTGAAGATACATGTATCTTATGACCCAGAAATTCTGCTACTCCGGACATACTCTAGAAAAATTAGTACACGTTTATATCAGGGTATATGGACATTTATATTCATAGCAGTGGGCCGGGCACAGTGGTTCATGCCTGTAATCCCAGCACTTTGGGAGGCCAAGGCAGGTGGATGGCAGATCACAGGTTAGGAGTTCGAGACTAGCCTGGCTAATATGGTGAAACCCCGTCTCTACTAAAAATAGAAAAGTTAGTCGTTCGTGGTAGTAGGTGCCTGTAGTCCCAGCTACTCAGGAGGCCGAGGCAGGAGGATTACTTGAACCCGGGAGGCAGAGGTTTTAGTGAACCTAGATCGCCATTGCACCCCAGCCTGAGCGACGTGGTGAGACTGTCTCACAGATACAAACATATATACATATATATATATATATTCATAGCAATGTTATTTGTGATAGCTCAAAACTGGAAATAATTCAAATGCCTATACACAGTACACAGATGAATAAATTGTGGAATGCTGTGTGTGCCTTAATCCATTGTAGCTGTTATTCAGATTGATGCTCAAATTATTTCATCCATCTTCGGCTGGTGAGAACATCTTCGTATTGGCTCCTAAGTCCATTTGCATGACCCAAGTAATCTTTGAAAGCCTTTTCTTTCTTTCCTTTTTTTTTTTTTTGACAAAATATTCCATGTTCGCTGCCCATTTCCTGCTCCAGGCCTACAATCAGCCATTTGTCCAAGGAGCCCTGGTTCATTTAAAACTAGGTAAAATAAGTACATAGTTCCAAAGTCACATTTATGGAATAAGATGCAAAAAAAATAAAAATAAAAAATAAAAAAATTAACCAGAATGCAGTCCAGAGAGACAAAGAAATAGAAAGTATGAAAGAAATGTTAAGAGATGCAAAGGATAGAATAAGAAGGCTAACACACATCTAATTGGTGTTTGAGAGCAGCCAGAGAACATAGATAACCTACAGAGGCATAACTGTTATTCTCAATAGCAACAATGGCTGGGGCAGGTGGGGTTAGATGAAAGCTTGGCTGTAAATTAAAAATTGTTGGAGCCTGATGATAAGTAGAAGCCCATTGGGCTTTTAAATTTTATTTACTATAATTTCATTCTTAAGAATTCTGTTTTGTAGTTCTCCTTTTATTTATTTATTTTTTTTCTTTTTCGAAACAGGGTCCCACTCTGTCGCTCAGGCCAGGGTGCAGTGGTGTGATCTTAGCTCACTGCAGCCTTGACCTCCCTGGGCTCAAGTGATCCTCCACCTCAGCCCCCCAGAGTAGCTGGGACTATAGGCATGCACCACCACACCTCACTAATGTTTGTATTTTTGGTAGAGACAGGGTTTCACCATGTTGCTCAGGCTGGTTTTAACTCTGACCTCAAGTGATCTGCCTGCCTTGGCTTTCAAAGTGCTGGGATTACACGTGTGAGCCACCACACCATCTTTTTTTTTGAAATCTGCTTGGTTGTCTTTTTATGGTTCCTTTCCTTGGCTTAAATTTTGTTTACTTAAATATATTACACATAAATATTTTGTCCTCTGTGTCTGATAATTCCAATATCCATGAGCCTTACGTGTTTGGTTCTGCTGGCTTCAGTCATGGTTCCTTGTTTCCTTATATTTGTGATTGTTTTAATATGAGCCGCTCATTTTTCTGGGAACCTAGGGTGTCTTTGAGGCCTAGATTGAAGTTAAGTCTGGAAGTTCTCTTCTTCCAGAGAAGATTTGTCATACTTTTGTGAGTTGCTGGGGATTGCCACCACACTGGAACCAAATTAAGCCAAATTCTTAACTTGTCGTTTTGTTCCACAGAGGTAGTGTGAATTCTGACCACAGACTCACATGAAGACTTCGTTGTTTCACATTCTTGAAAGATTCTTATTTTTCTTTACTTGAACATCAGGGTTGAGAAAACAGTTTTCCTTTTCTTTCCTCTTTTGCATTAGTGGGATTTATTTCTTGTACACTTAAGAGTCTAATTTTTTCTAGCCATCTCCTGTTGGACTTCTTACCTTGGGCAATCTCTAAATGTATCTTCTGGTCCATCCTTTGCTCACCTGTCAGTGTAGGAGTTTGAAGTCTGTAGGGGTTGCTGCTGCCCTCAGAGTGAAAGCTAGTTTTGGTGTTCTCTTATCTTGCAGGATTCTTGATTTTGTTTTGTTTGGGGGTTTTGTAAGTTTCTTTATGTTAGCTTAATGATGGGTTTAAATTTTTTGTTTTTTGATGTTTCATCAAGTTTTTTAGTTATTCAGTTAGGAGGGTTGCTCAAGGTATATAATCTATATATTGCTGAAAATAGAAGTTCCGTAACTGTTTTTTCCTTGTGACAGAGCTTTGTATATTTGAAAGCCCCTTTCTCCCTGAATCTTCTCTTCCCCGAATTTTTCTGGGTTACTCTGCTGCTCAGATGATTTCACAGCTGTCCAGCCATCAAAGTCATTCTCTGAATGCCTTTCGGTTGTCTCTGGCTTGACTGAACATGGTTCTCTATGTGTGGAGTGGCACTGATCTTTCAGTCTCTCTATCTTTTTAATCTGGGTTCACTAAACTTATCTCAGACCTTTTCCTTGAAGTCAGCATTTTTATTCTCGGCAATGTTTATTTTATTTCTCGCTATTCCTAATGTTTTTATTAGTTCTATGTGGATGCTACTGGCTTTTTTTTTTTCTTTTTTCTTTTTTTAGGTCTGTAGCTCATTCTGTTGTTTCATAGTCTAGGCTTTGAACTCTTTGTTTTTTTCTTAAATTCATGTTCTCATGATATTTTCCTATAGTGAGAGAGTTGTAAGGAGTTTCCTTCTGCCTCTTAGCTTGTTTTCTTCTGAGGTGGGCTTTTATTTTGCATGCTACGTGCTGCCTTTTCCCTTCCCTTTCAGTATGTTTGCATAGTTGCCTTGCCATTTTCTGTCATCCTGGGGTGGCATTCTCCAGACCTTGTTTGTTCTTACGCACTGTGGGCGCTGCTTGTCTGAGACCATTTGGTGGGGGACAAAGTCAGCCAAAGCTTTGTTCTGTCTGTAAGAGAATATATGGGTCTGTTCTGAGATTCTCTTAAAAATTACCTATCAGAGTTCACTCTCTTATTTGGAAGAGATAATACTCTTTGAGCTCTGATTATTTATTTAATTCACTTAAGTCTTCGCTCTAAAGAGCCAGTCCTGATGTTCTGTCTCCCATTTTGCTCATTTCTCCCTAGCAGCCATGTTTACCACTCACTCATGAGAAGAGGAAGAAGATAAGGAAACCCCCTCAGCTTGCCTCTCTGCAGGTTTGGGGGGGTCTAAAGGAAAATTCTCAGAACTTTGCTGACTTTGCAGTACAGTTTCAGGGGCTGATTAGAAACTAGTGTTTTGTTTACTTCTGCTTTCTGTTGCCTCTCTCTCTGTGTCTCTCTCTCTCTCCCCCCCCTCCCTCCCTCCCTCTCTCTCCCTCTCCCTCCCCCCCTTTTCTTTCTTTTCTTTTCTTTCTTTCTCTTTCCCAATACTTGAAGTTTATTGCATTAGATTATTTCTCTTTCCTTGTTTGGTGGTGGTTGTAGGTTTTGACTCTTTTCTCCCACTGCCGCCACCTTTTTTTTTTTTTTTTTAAATTCCCATCTTACTCCAGAAGTCCTGGCCTAAGTTTTTTTTTGTATTGCTGCAATTAAACCTTGTCTCTGTTATTATGACCTTCATCAGCACATGTGTCAGGGATCAGGAGAAGGATGGCGTGATTCCCAGGCTCTTCTAATATTTAGACTTTTATAAGATAACCAATCAGCATTGTTATTGTCTTTTTCCCTCTCCTGCTTCGTCTCCCGCACTCCTTCCTTTGCTTCTTATTTCTCTCTCTGGATGAGTTGCTTTTGCTGAAGAAAGAGTTCAGTGTTCAGAGTGGGAAGCAAGAAGACAAGGTCAAATGGCTGGGCAGTCTTTAGGTTATTCCTAGCTGAGAGCTGTAAGCTCTTCTCATTCTTTGTTCTTCAACCTTAAAGTATCTTTCCTTCTATTAACTGTGTTTGTCTCAGTCACAATGATAGAGATAACTTCACATACTGAAAGAAATTAGGTTACCATGTGAAACATTCTTCTTGTCTTGCGCTCGTATCATCAGACCCAAACAGCCTCCGAGAGAAAATTTTCCAACTAGATGGTATTCTCTTGTTTTCTGAAATACATACTATATGTTAAAGTGAGAGTTTTTATACATGTTGAAAGAAGTTGAATAACATAACAAGTAGTTACTGAGGCCTCCATTTTCTTATTTCACAGTTAAAATTTCTGTTTTTTTCTTTGAGTATAGAAGGTAGAAAGAAGTGGAATTTGTCTTGCTTAGGATTGAAAACAAAACAATAAAAAAAAATAAGTGGAAGAGTAAAGAGTAATACAGTTTTAAAACACAGAATCAGAAATAAAACTTAAAAGTAGAATTTAGGGCCAGGCGTGGTGACTCACACTTGTAGTTCCAGCACTGTGGAAGGCTGAGGCAAGTGAATCACTCGAACCCAGGAATTCGAGACTAGCCTGGGCAACTTGCTGAAACCCTGTCTCTGCAAAAAACACAAAAGTTAGCCAGGCATGGTGGTGTGTACCTGTAGTCCCAGCTACTCTGGGGGGCTGAGGCGGGAGAATCTCTTGGGCCTGGGAAGTGGAGATTGAAGTGAGCTGAGATCACACTATGACACTCCAGTCTGGGTGAAGGAGTGAGACTCTGTCTCAAATAAAACAGAAAAAAGTAGAATTTAGATATTCCTACTTTTGCAGTCAAAAGTACACTGGTGTTTGCCTAACAAATAATGATGTTTTGACTAGTTATTGGACTAGAAATAGGCCACATGAAGCAGGTGACTAGGAATTTGGAAATATTTTTGCTGAGGTCATTACTGGACCTTCGGAGAGATTGACACACTGGAGACTTGGACTTCGCTGGTCCCTTCCCAGCTTTCTTCACAGCTGGCTTGGCTCCTCGCGTGACCTTCTGAGGTTTTATGCTAAACCACAGGACATGCTGCTGATTTGCAGAGCTGACCTCAACTGTAAGCACTTTATCTTCTGCAACACAGAAATGCAGAGACCTACAAGCAAGTGTCCCATGCCTAAGTTCAGTGCGTTATTTTGTGGTGATCGTCACATGTTTCATAAAGACTTCCTGAATCAAAAAATGACGTAACTTTTCTCAGCTAATCTTCTATATAACTCCTGGCCACAGGGATTTTGTATCCAATGGTATTTTTGTCCTATATGTGGATATTATTTTAGGAAAGTTCAGTGGTCACTTTCTGTGATTCCATCTTGTATTAAGGTACGCTGAATATCAAAATGTCGAAAAGTTTTACTTCTTATCAACAGATGCTAATGTATGACATTGAGTGAAGACTTTAATTTCTCAAGGGCTCAGTTTTCTCACCTGTAAATTGAAAAAACCTTTCAAAGACTATATGAATCTTCAGAGATACTAAGTCTAAGAAGTTGTCCAACAAGTTTAGTGCTGCGGCTCTTTGTTTTGGAGTGACTCATTCTCATATATTATTTTAAAAAAATATAGCCAGGTGGCCATGACATGCCTGTGTTGGTCAGGGTTTACTGAGAGTCAGGTGAGGCATTAAGACGTGTGGGGGCCAAGCGCAGTGACTCACACGTGTAATCCCAGCTCTTTGGGAGGCTGAGATGGGCAGCTCACTTGAGGCCAGGAGCTCAGGACGAGCCTGGCCAACATGGTGAAACCCTGTCTGTACTAAAAATACAAAAATTAGCCAGGTGTGGTGGTGGGTGCCTGTAATCCCAGTTACTCGGGTAACTGTGGCAAAAGAATCGCTTGAACCCGGGAGGTTAAGGCTGCAGTGAGCTGAGATCACGGCATGGCATTTCAGCCTGGGCAACAGAGTGAGACTCTGTCTCAAAAGGAAAAAAAAATGGATCGAGGGTCTGTTTGGTGTCAGCATCCATGCCAGGTGCCAGGAATGTTGTCATAAACAGATTGGTCCCTACTGTCATGAATCTGTAGTCCAGCGAGGAAAATAAGATGAATAAAAAGATCCCTACTTTTTTGGTTTGAACTCTGGTAAGAAATTTGTTTATCAGAGGGGCTAGGCCAAGCTTTAGGAAAACGTTTTACTTCATTTTTAAAAAATTAGGATTTTTGTTTTATTTCAAATAAGGCCACAAACTTCTATCAAGTAGAAACTTCTGCTATTCTCTCTCTTTTAAACGTGTCAAAACCACCAGTTTACTTTGGAAAATCTGAATGTCTCTTTTTAGCATATTGCACAATTTACCAAAATTGTAACATCACAATTTCACATTCTTTAACAGGCATTGAAGATTTAAATAAAATAATTCTGATATTTTCGAATGGCATAAAATGCCCTATCTTATCTGAAAATGGAAAAATTAACAGAAATGTAAATGGATTGTGACTACGTGGGATCTGGGCAGATGTGCATTTGTCTAGACAGTGCTGAGTTTCTGCCCATTACTTAGTACCTTTCATTCTTCTGAACCAAAATTAGGCTTAGCAGTAAAGCCAAATTTTCCTTCTGGAAGACTGCCTTGCAGTGTCTGCCTTGCAGCATGCATCCAAGACCTTATCTATTTCTATATCAAACATTGTCAAGATCAGGGCATGAAGAATCAGGGCATCCCTGACTCTCCCCCAGCAGATGGCATCTCTTCTTTATTATAGGTGACTTCTGGGGGGACAGAAAGCATATTGATGGCCTGCAAAGCATATCGGGACCTGGCCTTCGAGAAGGGGATCAAAACTCCAGAAATGTATGTATGTGTGGCTGTTTTGTCCCCTTTCGGATTTGTCTGTTTGGAGTACTGCTGTATGAAACAGAGCCAGATAGTCTGTTTTCCTGCTGCTTCTCTTCCTCTGGTAATTCTGGTCCATCTCCTAGCTTCTGTGCCCTTATCCTTTTACATTCAGTAAAATTCTAAATAGATCAGCCAGTTATTTTTAAAGATCATTCCCATCCCCTCATCACACATAGTATATACTACAAGCAAAAATGAGATCCTTTTTCCAAAAAGTCAGTTTGAAGACTGCATCTTTGAATCCTGTGATGTTTGTAAATTATTTGGAGCCTAAAGAAAGCTCTGTAGGTACCTTAGTTCTACTTATTTTAGAAAATTACTTAATATTATAGGCTGCTTCCAGGGTACTCTCTGGGAAAATCTTAGTGTGAGGGCTGTTTTCTGGGAGGAAGAATAAAAATATCTTACCGAGATTTACCCACATTGCCTTCCTTAGACATAAATTTCATGTTTGGTTACATTATTTTCCCTAGACTGTCTATCCCTTTGTACAGTATGTTTATCCTACATCTTAATATTTTCACCACAAATGTCAGAGACAGAGGGGATTTATTGCATATGGTCTCATGCTGTGATTCATACTTAGCATCAGAGAATAAACCAGGCTGCCATTCTTTCTTCATACATCACTCTTTGGTGTTTGGTAGCTCTTCAGCAGTAGAGATTTTTCTCCTTAAAAGTCACAGATTTATTGTATGAATGGACTCGTTGAGGGAAATCTAAAGCCAATACTTATCTGTGACCTCATTTCCTCTTACAGCACTATTTGAAATACTATTTCCAAATGTATAGGAGAAATGGGGATTTTAGTGTCTTCAGGTTTGTGGTTTTTCAAGGGGCCACTGAGCTGATGCTTGAAGGCTCTGTGAATATTTCTGCTTGAACATGGGTTGTACTGGGAAGCCTGCTTCTCATTTTCACAGAGTGCCTGTCTTTGGTAGGCAGCCATTAGCCAGCTCTACCTTACGTTGCTCTCATCCAAAGTCTCTGTCTCCCAGCTTTCCGCCTGCCAGCCCTGCTTTATGCTTGGGATCCCTCACTGTGGGATCACTTCTGAGTCCTCTTCCTATCGCCAGAATAATTTCCTCAGTAGGAGGGAAGTTTTTACAGAAAATCAATTGGCCTCTTTTTGTATGTACTTAAAAAGAAAAGTAAAGCAGTATAAATACTTAATATGGGGAAAAATAATCAGAATTTACTCCCAGTGATTAGCTGCTAATGCTTTTTTTTATTATTTTGGTCTGAATTTCATTATTCTCCTCTTCCCTGTCATCTAGTGTGGCTCCCCAAAGTGCCCATGCTGCATTTAACAAGGCAGCCAGCTATTTTGGGATGAAGCTTGTGCGGGTCCCACTGACGAAGATGATGGAGGTGGATGTGCGGGTGAGTCCCTGTGGAGGGCCCACGGTCTGTGCTGGACTCTGACAGCAGAAAGGGCTCTTGCTGACTAACCATATCCAGTCACACTCAGATGGGCTCTGACTGCCTTTGATTGTAGCAGCCAGAATATCAAACTGCACTGATAGTGGTGATTGACTGCGGCTTCAGTCTTTTCATAGGTTCATGAATTCTGAAAGAGGGGTGATCTAGTCACTAACTTGAGACTTTAAAGACGCCACGGGTTTTGCTGTCAGCACCACCACTTTTCCTTTCTTTTCTCTATTTGTAAAGTGAGCATGGGCTCCCTTCCCCTAGGACTCTTACTGTGGCCCAGGCACAGTGGCTCACATCTGTAATCCCAGCACTTTGGGAAACTGAGAAGGGAGGATTAGTGAAACCCTTTAGCCCAGGAGTTTGAGACCAGTCTGAGCAACATCTCTACAAAAATTTAAAAAATTAGCTGGATGTGGTGGCATGCACCTATAGTCCTAGCTACTCGGGAGGCTAGGGTGGGAGGATCACTTGACCCCCAGGAGATTGAGGCTGCGGTGAGCTATGTTTACAACCACTGCACTCCAGCTTGGGTGACAGAGCAAGACCCTATCTCAAAGCAAAACAAAAAGTCTCACTGTGGTTTTGGTTGGCTTGAATTAATACCATTGTCATTATAAAAGTGATTATTTTTATGCCTCACGTTTGTGTAGAGGAATTTTCTAGTTTGAGAGTTCCGTTAGAATCCCATTTGAGCTTTACGACATTCCAGAGAGGTTAATCAAGCTGTTATTGCAGTTCACGGATAAGGAACAGACTGAAGTGGTGTATTCAGGGTTTCACTGCTGGTAGGCTGTGGGGCTTGGACTCACATAGGGCACTTGCCTCTTAGCTCAATATTGCTTTTGCCCCCACAGCAATTGTAGTCTTATTTTGTGCTCTCAGACTATTCCCTGAATGGGCCTACCTGGACTCGCCTGTGTCCTGTCACCATAGTGGGATGTAGTCTGCTCCCAGTTGGAGTGGTGGAGGGGATGCTAGTGGAACTGGAACTCTCAGCTAGCAGCCCAGATTGCTCTTGGCAGCAGAAGAGAAGAGTAATTGTGACAGAGATTCTCATTTTCCGTTAAACTTTAAATCCCTAGGCAATGAGAAGAGCCATCTCCAGGAACACTGCCATGCTCGTCTGTTCTACCCCACAGTTTCCTCATGGTATAATGGATCCTGTCCCTGAAGTGGCCAAGGTAGATGGGAGAAATGGGCTGCTATGGCTGGCAGTGGATATTTTAAAACAAAGCCTAATGGAGCAGTACTTGGCAAATAGAAGCGATTTTTATTTTAGTTTTGACCACGTTAGTGATGAGTAGCTCTCATCAGCCCTAGGGGAAGCCCTGAGGCTCTGTTTGAAGCCTCTGAAAGTTGCTAGTCTCTGCTGTGGGGTAGGATAGTTCTTTAATCTGGATATTCTGAAATGGTCTTGCCTGTTAGATTGAGTTCTGAAAAGAATCTGCATGTAGTTATGTGCCCACCAGAGGGTGGCATTTCACATGCTGCCCCTCAGCACCTCCCTCTCCCTCTGTCCTCATCCTGTAGTGACTGAAGCAGGCAGGACCTTTCTCCTGCGCCAGAGGCAGCCTAGATCAGAGCTCTACTCATTTCCTTTCTGATTTTGCGGGGAGTTTGAGGTCATGCTTATTTAAATATAAAATAGATACCATATTTCAGTTGAATTATTTTGAAGGGAAAATACATTTGAAAGATAAATTTTATCAGGAATGTTAAAAATCGCAATTTTTTAAAAAAGCATATGAGGCATAATCCAAAATAGCCTTGTTTTTATAGCCCATCTTTTCACCCCTGTCTTGCAGTTTTTATTATAGGGCTATAAAGGAAATTCTCTTATGTTCTTTGTTTTTTGGAACAAGCTGGCTGTCAAATACAAAATACCCCTTCATGTCGACGCTTGTCTGGGAGGCTTCCTCATCGTCTTTATGGAGAAAGCAGGATACCCACTGGAGTACCCATTTGATTTCCGGGTGAAAGGTGTGACCAGTATTTCAGCCGATACCCATAAGGTGAGCTAGGAGGAGACCAAGTGTTACCAGTTGATTATTTTGACTATTATTGATAAAATAAATTGGTAGTTTCCCCGAAGTATAAAACTATCTATAGAATTCTCATCAGACGCTTGTTTTACACTCTCTCCCTGCCATCACCAGATTAGCTGGTTCAGGTGATGGAGTATAGTGGTAGAATTGACAAGCAGTGAAAAGGAACCTATTACCTTTATCTCAAATTGGCTTAGAGAATTTCTGTGTCCATTGACTGTGTATAACTAGAGCATGCTAGTATAGTGGCCCTTCCCTGAAGCCTTGAGGTGATTTGAGGTGGAGGTTAGAGTGGTGTGAGGGTTGATAGTGGACTTTACATGCTGGTAGATAACATTACAGTGCCTGTGCAGCTGGGCTCCTGAGCCTAAGTGACAGGAGAATGTTGATGGAAGACTCCTCTGGGAAATAGGGAAGAACCTGTGTGCTCAGGAACATTCAGCATTTGAGATGGCCATGCCTGCCACCCTTGGTGGACTGAGACAGAGTCTAGATCAGTTAGTAACGCTTCTGAGTATAAATCCAGATGTGGAAGACGTATTAGTAGTCTTGGGAATGTGTACCATGTTTTGATTGCATTTTCAAAGCTTGTTTTAAACTCAAGTGTATTAAAGACGTGTTTTTTAAAATGTATATGATCTGCAGCAGATTTTCAGTCAGGATCTGTTTTTTCCTTACCACCCAGATAGCTCCTGTGTCCTTTTCCCATAACCATCCATTTCTGGATGGTTCAGGTAATGAAATTAGTTCCACGTTAGTTTTACTAAGAGTTAGTTAGGGGGGCAGATGTTCTATAAGAAAACCAGTTACGTGGTTAATTTTAAAGCTGTATTAAGTAGCTTTTAGATTCTGAGCACCATTATATTCTTATAAGCATAATAGTCTTAGTAATACTAAGCAAAAAAGATGGGAAGGGGGTCAGTTGGTGATTTTAACTCAAAGTGACAAATTCCATCCTTTCCTGGCTTCCATTGGAAACTTATCCTTGTTTCCACCCTGACATACGGCTCCCAGTGAAATACTTTAAATAAGAAAAACTACATACTGGGCAAGAGAAATGCATTAACTGGGCACTGTTCTTCCCTGGGTCTCAGATTCCTCATTCCTAACATAGAGAATTTAAACTCCATCCCTTAAATTCCTTCTACCCTTTAACATTTTAAGTTTGAATCCTTAATGGGAATGGGAAACATTACAGAGAAACTGACAAATAAGTAGGATTTCCTTTGCATGCTGAGAGCTCTGGGACAAGGTCTGCCAGACAGAACTGTACTCTTACTTGTCTCGTCTGCTGCTTCTTCCACAGTATGGCTTCGCCCCAAAAGGCTCATCAGTGGTGTTGTATCGTGACAAGAAGTACAGGAACTATCAGTTCTTCATTGATACAGATTGGCAGGGTGGCATCTATGCTTCCCCATCCATTGCAGGCTCTCGGCCCGGTGGCATTAGCGCAGCCTGTTGGGCTGCCTTGATGCACTTCGGTGAGAACGGCTATGTTGAAGCTACCAAACAGATCATCAAAACTGCTCGCTTCCTCAAGTCAGAGTATGTGTGGAAGACTGAGATTCTGCCTTGTCTGTTGCTTTTTTTCCTACTAGGCTCAAGGCACCTGCCTGGCTAAGTATCCACAGCCCTAGCCCACCTCTTGTCTCTTGCAGGACAAAGGGGTTAGGGCAGCAGCTTATGAGTGTGGTGCTGGCCTGGGAGGAGAAGCTCCCTTTGGAGGGTCTTTAGAGACAGGGGCCTCATTCGTAGGTTGTCTCATCTCTGTGGATGTCTTAACAACTGGCAGCTCTTACCCTAAGGCTAATGTGCAATTTAATGGTTAGGACAGTGGTTCTCAAACTTGGGCATGCATCCTCATCACCTGAAGAGCTTGTTAAAACAGATTCCTGGGTCCATCCCTAGAGTTTCTGACTCAGTAGAACTGGGATAGGACCTAAGGATTTCCATTTCTGGAGATACTGATGCTACTGCTCCAGGAATCATACTTGAAGAATCATTGGAATAAGAAATATTTGGAAATGGGCCAGAAAGAATGAGGAAAGGAGGGTAATGAAATCTGGGGTTAAGCCAAGGCCAGAACAGGCTGCATGCTTTGTCTTATGTATCTGTTGACATCTTACCTGCCGGTCTCTCTGTGTGTCACTTGGATTGGGAGGCTCTTTTAATATCTTGAGGGGTAAGGAAAGCTGCCAGCAGGCACTTCTCATTTGAAAAAGATCCTTGACCAGGCATGGTAGCTCATGCCTGTAATCCTAGCGCTTCAGGAGGCCAAGGCAGGAGGATCGCTTAAGCCCAGGAGTTAAAGACCAACCCAGGCAACATAGTGAGACACTGTCCCTACAACAAATGTAAAAATTAGCCACATGTGGTGGTGTGTACCTTTGGTCCCAGCTACTCAGGAGGCTTAAGGCAAGAGGACTGCTTGAAGCCCAGGAATTTGAGGTTACAGTGAGCTAGGATCATACCACTGCACTCCAGCCTGGGTGACAGAGCGAGACCCTGTCTCAAATAAATAAGCAAACAAACAAATACATAAAAATTATATAGGTATACGTATATAAGTCCCCATATAGCTCTGCTTTTGTTAAGACTTGCTGTGCCATTTGTTGCTCTAGGGATTACATACAACTTTTTAGAACTGTGGAGATGGACAGATTATTTTTCCAGAAATTTTTTTAGTACATCTTTTATGCCTCAGAGGCCTGTAGGGGAGTATAATTGGGAGTTGGGTATAAGGTTTGAAGTCAGTGATTCAGAGTCATTAGATCTAGATGGGGTTTGGGCCTTGGAGTATTTTTATTGTTCCAGCTATGATTCTGATCTCAGTAAGAACCATTGATCCCAGTCTAGCCTTCTTCTTTTTGAAGATGAGAAGACTAAAGCCCAAAGAGTTAGATTGCATTCGTTATAAGGAAGACTTCGAATGATTAAACAGATAGTGACCAGAAGACTATATGTGACTGAATTTCCTTTTTCTTCCTTTTTTTATTTGTTTTTCTTGTTGTTGTTGTTTTAAGACTGGAAAATATCAAAGGCATCTTTGTTTTTGGGAATCCCCAATTGTCAGTCATTGCTCTGGGATCTCGTGATTTTGACATCTACCGATTATCAAACCTGATGACTGCTAAGGGGTGGAGCCTGAACCAGCTGCAGTTCCCACCCAGGTAAGCTTGAAGAAGCCTCTTGCCCTTATTTTGCTCCATGACTTTGAAAGAACTTGGGTGGTAAGGTAACCTGAGTATAGAGTTTGACTGTTAGAGGCCAGCACTTCAGTAGCGACTGTAGTATCCAAAAAATTTCTGTCTTGCCACCTGGAATTATAAAGAACAAGACCATTTGCTTTAAACTCTGGCAGAATTAGGTGACAGCTTCCCTAGACCAGTGGTTGGTCATGAGGTTTTTCTCCCACTCTCTAGCCTTTGTACTCTCCAGTCCATCCTGTACACAGCATCAAATTGCTCGTATAAAATACTCGTTATCTGGCCTATACTTAGTTCAAAACCTTCCGGGAGGTTTGTAATCATTCAGGCCTGCTATTGCCATCTTTAGTAGACTTTTCTAACCTAATCTTCCATGATTCCTTTGAGTAAATACACCACTCCAGCTGAGTAGGTCTGTTTATATCCTCTGTGTACAGCTTAGCCGTCTGCACGTTGGTGCATTGCCAGTCCCATCTGGACTATCTTTTTCCCTTTCCACAATTCCACTGACCCCATTAAATTCCTTCAGGGCAAGATAGAATTTCTTCTGTGCCCTGAAGTCCTTTAAGACCCCAGCCATGAGAGCACATGGGAGCTGATTATCTAAGATGACAGCGTCCCATTGATGGTGACGTAGTTGAAGGAATGGTGGTGGAGTTCGTGAGGGGATGGGTGGGACAAAGCAGCCAACCCTGTTCTTCCTCTTAGCATGGTTGTCGGTCATGCTGAGAAGCTCTGAGGCCAGCCCACGTCTGACAGCCCAAGCATGGGAGAGCTGGGATTCCCAGGACGGGGATCAACTTGGATGTCTACACTTGCCAGAAATAATGTGAAAGGGCCACCAGGAGATTCCCGTATTTGGGGCCGCATTACTTTAGAACATTTTTATTTCTTCAAGGTTGGTCTCTCTCTGTCTCTTCTTTCCTAGTATTCATTTCTGCATCACGCTAGTACATGCCCGGAAACGAGTAGCTGTACAATTCCTGAAGGATGTCCGAGAATCCGTCACTCAAATCATGAAGAATCCTAAAGCGAAGACCACAGGAATGGTAGGGACACTTGGTTTTTTTCTTCCCTTGGAAATTTAGGTGTTGGTGGAGAGTTTGAAAAAATCAAATGACCAGGAGTCTGTTCCTGCCCCTGCACTTTTGCCACAGACATTTTTCACTTGTTTGGAGCTGATGATCTCTGTGTCACTCACCCTTAGGGTTGCTGAGGTCTCAAATGAGATACAATATAAAGCCCCTTGTAAGGTAGAGACTGCTGTACAAAAGCACCTGCTGGTAGCATCCATTTGAAAAGAAAATTTTGACACAGGAAAGGTAGTAAACGTGTTTTCTCTGGACTTTTCTACAGTAAATCCCTTAGGCTAGTTCCTTTATGCAAAAAGGCTGACTGGAAAGCCCCTGTGAAAGTTTACTGTTTCTGATAGAATGATGGGATGCCTGAGGTGGAAAGGGTGGGCAGCGCACATGTGAAGCTAGGATTCGGGGAGAAGGGGCTCATCACTGCAGTTTTATTCTTGCTCCTGGATCCAGCCTCACTAATAATGTCTCTTTGTTTGGATTTGTAGGGTGCCGTCTACGGCATGGCCCAGACAACTGTGGACAGGAATATGGTTGCAGAATTGTCCTCGGTCTTCTTGGACAGCTTGTACAGCACAGACACTGTCACCCAGGGCAGCCAGATGAATGGTTCTCCAAAACCCCACTGAGCTTGGACCCTTTCTAGTCCCAAGAGGCTTCCAGCCTTCAGAAGGTTCTTGGGGTATGGAACAGGCCATGCGCTACCTTGACATCTGGTCTGGCTCCATAGAGCACAACTCAAGATAGACTGAGACAGCTTGAGCCTCAGGATTCTTGTTCCTCCTCTTGTCATCCTTTTGTGGTTTTTAATTTGAAGACCCCAGAGGATTCTATTATATAATGATTTTGCCCTTGTTATAAATGTTACCCTAGGAATTGTTTTAACCATTTGCTTTTCTAAACTCTCTAGCTTTCAACTTCACTTAACCATTGTGTGGCAGCTCTGACCTGTCCTGATTCTGTAGAGAAGCTGGGGTGCAGTGTATGAGATAGCTAGAGTGTCTTTCTTAGGCAGGAGGCGTTTACGTAACAGATGTTTCCCCAGCCAGGTGTGAGGTGTACTCTAAGCAGGCGGCTTTTTCAGCACCCCCTCCTTTTTTTTTTTTTTTGAGACGGAGTTTTGCTCTTTTGCCCAGGCCGGAGTGCAGTGGCATGATCTCGGTTCACTGCAACCTCCACCCTGCCAGGTTCAAGCGATTCTTCTGCCTCAGCCTCTCGAGTAGCTGGGATTATAAGCGCCTGCCACCACACCCAGCTAATTTTTCGTATTTTTAGTAGAGACGGAGTTTTGCCAGGCTGGTCTCAAACTCCTGATCTCAGGTGATCCACCTGCCTCGGTCTCCCAAAGTGCTGGGATTACAGGTGTCAGCCATCATGCCCCACCCTCTCTGTCTTAAGAGTAGGTTCGTTGTCTATCTTAGAATCACTTCTATTGCAACTCATTTTGTTTTTCCAGGACACAGATCGGCCAGGCTGCTGTTCCCTAATATGCAGGACAGGACTATTCTAGCTTACCTGCTTACTCCACCCAGGCAGGGTTTGGGGTGGTCTCTTCTGTGTCTGCAGTCCCCACTTGACACTTGGTTGCCACCATTTTTGGAGATTCTTGTTTAAAATGATGCTCCCATTGGCTTGTTCTTGTTACCATGGACTAGGAAGAAAACATGGTTTCCAAATATTCTAGGAGCTTTTGGCCATGGTGCTGCCTCCTGGAATTGCTAGTAGTCAAAGCACACCTGAGCTCTATCCTGGGCTGGTGGTGAGCAGAAACCAGGCCTTTCTCTATGCTTTTCTGAATGGTTCTCCAAAACCATTCATGTTAGTTAGGATCTGAAGGCTGTCATTCAGATAGTCAGATTTCCTGACTATCTGAATAGGATGAGCACCCGGATTCAAATTTGTCACCAGAGTTGGTGGTGGTCCTTCCCTGCACCCTCGCGATAAGCCATCATGTAATGAAAATATGTTTGCTTGAAGGAACAGCTCAAAGCACCTTCACAAGTTGCCTTGACTTACCCTAGGTGGGTGTGAAAGAGCACCTGTTGCAAGGAAAATTTTCTCTATTACTGTGTTCTTCTGCCTCTTCCCCCTTGATTCAGCTTTCTAAGGTACTATGGCAGTTTTGCCTCAGGTGCTGGACGTTTCTCAGCCGTGGCAGCACAGGGAGAGAAACAGGAAAGCAGAATGGCGAGCAGCCTTATGGCCCAGGGCCTATAATCCCAAGACTGGCTGCTCAGGGTGGTGCAGGGACAGGACCAGACCCTGCGTCCACTTCCTGCCCTCTTTCCCCTGTAGAGAACTCTCCCTTAGGCTGAGCCACTGTCCTGCTCTAATGACATCATACCATGTGCCTTCCTCCTCAGCAGTGAGCAGTGAGCTACTCCTGGCCCAGGCCTTAGGGGAAATTTGGATCAGTCTTTGAGGTTTCTATTTGGGTAGGGGAGTACTTAGGACAGGTCGGGAGACACTTTCCTCTGTTCCATTCCCCATCTCAGGGACTCCTGAATATTCAGCCTCTCCAGGCTGGTATCTTCTAGTTTCCCCACTGGGAATGCTGGCTGAGAGAGCCATGAGTACCAGACTTTTCCTCAAGCTCCTTAGCACATTAGTCTAAAGTGTTCTTGAGCACTGTACTACTTACCCAACAACTGTGACTAGGTGGCCACGCCATTTAGGGCTGGTGTGGCATTTATGTGTGTGTGTTCTTCCCGTTTGCTCCACATTGCATTGTAGGTTCCAAGAGTGGGCAATGTTTGTGTGTGTGTGTGTGTGTGTGTGTGCGCGTGTGTGCGCGTGTGTGCGTGTCAGAGGGAGCCCTGGCAGGTACCTCTTTGAGAGTAGTTATAGTCAAAGCTGTGTGGTCAGTGCATTATGTTGGAGGAGGTCCAGGAAGCCAGAACCACCCAGCAGACAGACACCACTGTGGCTTGCCAGCTGCCAAGATGGAGAAGCATATCCCCTATGAGTGTCTCCCCAGAACCAGACCCCTGAGCCGCTCGCTTCCTCTGTGCTGTGACAACATTGGTGCCAGGGGAGATGGTGTTTTTCAAAGGGACCTACTGTAGCCACTTTAATTTACAATTAAGAGCCTTAGTTTGACTTCACACTTGTGTAGGCTTTTCATTTTGTATTTTTGTGTATGTGTGCATATAGCAACTAGTCTGTGGCAGAGGTGGGTAGAGAGTCTTAGTAGTATCATGTCGCATGCAGATGTCACATCGGCCTCTGCAAAAACTGTACTGTGTTGTTTCTGCATTAGACTTAAGTAGTCATGTGAACACTGCTGTGTCACTTTTAATATTACGAGTTTTATACTTGGAAAATGGTACTTGCTTATTTTAAATCTCTTATCTTCTCCAACCTCCCCCTTCTCATCTCAACCCTCCCTTCCTAATTGCAGCAATAATCCCCAAAAGCAATTAAATAGTTAAATGACCCTAACTGTAATTACTGTGAATGGTTGCATTCATTTGATTACTTGGGCACAGACGAGATCACAAATGGGGCGGTGGCCATGCTTGAATGGGCTCCTGGTGAGAGATTGCCCCCTGGTGGTGAAGCAATCCATCTGCTTTCCCGACACAGTTAAGCGGCAATCTGTCTCATTTCCAGGCATGTTAATAGGTCGCTGATTGGTCCCTGCACTAGGGGTAGTGGTCATCTCTATTTCAGAGAGGTCTGAAATTCAGGTTCTTAGTTTGCCAGGGACAGACCCTGTCTTAACGTTTTTTTACATCTTCATCATCCACTTCTGCCCATGCTTTGCTGCTTACAACAACGAGGGATTGAGCCATCTGGGTGGTCTCTAGCCAGCTGGGCAGTGTGGTTCTTTCTAACCAAGGGGTAGTTTCTAACCAAGGGGTAGGCCTCAAGCCCTACATTTGGTTTAGGGGCTGACAGAGCTCCTCAGATAATCTTCTCACACATGTAACTGCTGGACATCTTATTCTATTATGAATAAGAAATGAGAAGTTTTCCCAAAGGGTTAGTTAGGATCTGAAGACCGTCATTCAGATAATTCACCTTTTCCTTTTGGCTTTTGGCCCATTCAGACTTTGCCAGAATCAAGCCAAGGACTGCTTTTTGTTGCTACAGTTTTCTGCCAGATAGCCTAGTTCTTGAGTACCTGGAAACCAGAAAGAGGATCCAGTATATGCCTGGATTAGGATGCCTGGCTCATCTAGGAAGTCACATCTGGGGTGCTTATTGCTGCTCCATACAGCTGCAGGCCCGCCCCTTGGCCTTCTCTGTAGGTTCTTGGCAGCCATGAGCAGCTTCCAGCCAGTGACAAGTAGTTACTGAGTCCTAATTTGATAGCCACAAACTATACCCTGGGTAGGCAAAGTCAGATTTTTGAGAACCTTTTCTTGACTTGAAGTTTTTATTACCTTCTTTTATGCTTTCCTCTGTCTCGTAATTTCTTCTCTGAATATCCTTCCCTGTAATTTCAATTATTTGGATTTAGAATAAACTTATTTATTTCTAAAAAAAAAAAAAAAAAGTATTGTCTGTGTCTTTGTCTCACGTAAATGTGCTTCATACAACTATAGTACTGCCAAGATTGGCTTTATCTTTTGGAGACAAGATTTCACTGTTCCCCAGACTAGAAGGCAATGGCACGATCATGGCTCACTGCAGCCTTGACCTCCCAGGCTCAAGTGATCCTCCCACCTCAGCCTCCTGAGTAGCTGGGACTGCAGGTGTGTGCCACTGTGCCTGGCTAATTTTTCTGTACATTTTGTAGAGAGTTTCTCTATGTTGCCCAGCCTAGTCTCTAACTCCTGGGCTCAAATGATCCTCCCACCTTGGCCTCCCAAAGTGTTGGAAATACAGGTACGAACTGTCCCTGTACCTGTATTTCAATATTTTTCAACCCTTGACCCTGATAATAAGCAGAGGCAGGAATGTAACATAACAGCATCATCCATACCTCTGTGTCTGGTGTCTTCTGTCCTCTAGTCCTCAAGTCATCAGATCAAAGCACACTTGGAAAAATTTAAGTCCGAAGTGGAGCAGATGGGAGACCGCTGTCTGAATCTTGTTTGCCATCAACATAGGTGTTGATAATTTCTTACTGTTGATAATTTCTTACTAGCATATATGATAGGAAGGGGGTCCTGCTAATTCCTCTTATGAAAAATGTGCTTATTTCCCAGCCTCCATCCTCTGGCCTTTGCTGGGGGACCAACTTATCTAGGCTGACTGAGTTGTGACACTGCTAGATTCCTGCTCCAAGTGACCCTGGCATTTGCAAGTCAGCTTAGTATTTGGGTTAGGAGACATGGGTGAGAACTATTAGGAAAAAGGCTTCCCAGTCTCTGCATCATGGCAGATGTGAGGTGAAATCTGTGTGGCATGCACACGGGGGTAGAGATGAGGCTGCTCTCAGTGTCCCCTTCATGACACGGTGTGGGACATTCTGTCCTAGAGAGTTCCAGGCTGAGGAAACTTGACTGTGCGAACCATCTCCCTTAACTGCTCCAGTGGTCAATAGCCAGCCAGCTCCTAAGCTGCCTGTGTCTTCTCTCCTGTGGAGTAAAACCAGGCAAGCCCTAAGAACTTGGCTAAGATTTTAAGAAACTGAGGCGACCATCAGGATTTGAAATATCCCGTATCTGATATGATAGGCCTGTGTATTAGGATTCTCCAGAGAAACAGAACGAATATACACAGAGATTTCTTAGAAGGAATTGGCTCATGTGATTCTGGAGGCTGTCAAGTCCCGAGATCTGCAGTTGGCAAGCTGGAGACCCAGGAAGGCAAGGTGGTATTATTCCAGTCTGGAGGCTTACGGCCTTGAGACCCAAGGGGAGTGGATGTTTCAGTTTAAGTCCCAAAGCAGGAAAAGACCAACGTGCCACCTCAGGGCAGTCAGGTGGGAGGACTTCCCTCTTATTTGGGGGGAGGTCTGCCCTTTTTAGCCCTTTTGTTCTATACAGGCCTTCAGCTTGTTGAATGAGGCCACCCATGTTAGGGAAGGCAGTCGGCTTTTCTCAGTCTACGGATTCAAACGTTAACCTCATTCAGAAACTCCCTCACAAACACACCCAGAATGACCAAATGCCTGGGCACCCCATGGCCCAATCAAGTTGACATAAAACTAGCCATCACAGCCAGGAAGAAGATACAGGTTAGGTATTCCTCATCTGAAAGGTGTGGGGTCACCAGATGTGTTTCAGATACAGGATTTTGGAATATTTGCATTATCCTGACGAGTTGAGCATTGTAATCTGAAAATGGGAAATCTAAAATGATCCAGTGAGATCATTTTAGATCATCTCAAAAAGTTTCAGATTTTGGATTTCCAATTTTCAAATTAGGAATGTTCAACCTGTAATATGGCCCCAAACTGCCTTTCTAGACATAGGTTCCACATGAATATAATACCTGTGACCTTCACATCCTTATCTGTGTTCATGGTGTTCTTTTGGCGGTCTCTGTTTCTCAAGAATCCCATCCAGGTCTTCAAGGCATAGCTCAAAGCCTCCAGATTTGCCCTTGTCACCATTAATCACTTGTGTCCCCCTTAGCTCATCTTTTAACCTGCTATCTAGCGTTAATTCACCTTAGTAACAGTTAATTAGTACTCGTTAATTGTGTTCCTGTTTGTTGATAATCACGATATCCCCCAGATGATAATGAATCTGAAGGCAAGGTGGTCTGGTCCCACTCTTTACCCGGTACCTTCAACAGTGCCTAGCACAGAGGAAGTGCTTTCATTTAAATGCCTATTGACTCCAATTTGGACTGACCTGTGGAAAAGAAGTGTCTAGAGCCTGAGACCAAGTGATATCATAGTTTTATTTGAGACATAAAAGCACATGTGTTTCTGTTACATAGTGTAGGTTTAGCTTACTGGTTTCTAAGACAAGACTTTATTTCACCCTGTGTCACAGCTTCCTGGGAAATGAATTAGGGAGCAAGATACAGCTTGGCAAGAAAATCATTATTGTTGCTGGGAAGTTGCAAAGAAAGGGGAGCGCTTATTCAAATCAGTGTAACAGAGCTCCCAGGATAAAGAGAGTGGTGCAGGGAAAAGTTCTAAATTCCTGATGTTGGTAGGGATGCTAGCACATCCCACAGCAAGGACTAACCCCTCAGTGGAGGCAGCTGGGTCTTGGGAGGGAAGTCGGGGCAGGCCAAGGGCTCCTCAGCTCCCTCCCTGGATTCCCAGTTCATTCACCCCTTTTCCCTGAGGAATTCAGAGGAAGGGCGGGGTCTATGTCATGGACACTGCTACTTGTTCAATGAAGCTGGCCAGGTTTATGTCCCGTTCTGAAAGGCCGGCACACTCGTGGGTGCTCAGTGTGATGTGGACCTGAAACGAAACCAGAAATTCTGCTTCCACGGACTTCAGAACAGGAGGGAGTCAATAGCAGCTGGGCTCAACCCCGCTAGGAGTTCCAGAATAGCAGCTGGCCACTCTGATCTCTCCTGGGTACTCCTTCCTGTCCTGTCTGTCACAACATCTTCTACATCTCCCCTTACGCTGTCTTTCAAAAAAAATTGTGACTTCAGCTATAGAGTAAACACATCCAAATGTCAAGAGCAAACTAAAAGCTAAAGACAAAACCAAAAACCAATGCCAACTCCTAAACACTATCCATTCACAGATGGCCTCTTTCACCCTTACTGCTTTTATAAACAGAAACCAGCAGAGCTTTTGGCACGTGGTAGACATTTCATGACTGTTTTCATCATTAAGCAATTTGATAGACTGGCTATGTGTGTGCATTCTTAGTTCAAGTTTATTAAGTTTTCATTCTTCCATACCTCCAGCAAGATTAAAGCCTTTTAATGCTATGAACCCTGAATAAGTATGCCTGACTCCCACAGCCTTTCCTTTCTTGGGTTTTGTCTTCTTTTTTTTTTTTTTTTTTTTTGAGACGGAGTTTCACTCTTGTTACCCAGACTGGAGTGCAATGGCGCAATCTCGGCTCACCACAACCTCCGCCTCCTAGGTTCAAGCAATTCTCCTGCCTCAGCCTCCCAAGTAGCTGGGACTACAGGCATGCACCAACATGCCCAGCTAATTTTTGCATTTTTAGTAGAGACGGGGTTTCACCATGTTGACCAGGATGGTCTCGATCTCTTGACCTCGTGATCTACCCGCCTCGGCCTCCCAAAGTGCTGGGATTACAGGCGTGAGCCACCATGCCTGGCTGGTTTTGCCTTCTTAATTTCTACTTTCTCCAAGTATCTCATGCACCTTTTAATTTACATTTCTTTATAGTAAGACTGATGATTTTTTTCCCAGGTGTATTTATGCTGATTTTAGGCATGTGCAATCTCACTGAGATCGGGAACGAGATGAGTGGATGATCTGTGGGTCAGGAAGGGTCATTGTTAAGTCCAAAAGCCTTCAGAATGTGTCAGAGTTCACAGGATTTGTATGGGGGCAGAGCACAAGAGAGGCACATAGCATCACTCACCTTGTTGTACACGTTAAACCATTCAGGATGGTGGTCCAGTTTCTCAGCCTGCAGGGCCACTCTTGTCATGAACCCAAAAGCCTATATAAGTGAGATGAGAGCTAGGTTAGTTTCTTTTCTTTTCTTTTTTTTTTTTTTTTTCTTTTTGTGAGACGGAGTTTCACTCTTGTTACCCAGGCTGGAGTGCAACGGCATGATCTCGGCTCACCGCAACCTCCACCTCCTGGGTTCAGGCAATTCTCCTGCCTCAGCCTCCTGAGTAGCTGGGATTACAGGCACGCGCCACCATGCCCAGCTAATTTTTTGTATTTTTAGTAGAGACGGGGTTTCACCACGTTGACCAGGATGGTCTCGATCTCTTGACCTCGTGATCCACCCGCCTCGGCCTCCCAAAGTGCTGGGATTACAGGCTTGAGCCACCGCGCCCGGTGAGCTAGGTTAGTTTCTAAGAGAAAGGACTTCTGTATATCACCAAGTCAAGGCCTAGACACAGGAGGATCAGGAGACTCCCCTCTCTTTAATCATTTCCCCCTTGACATCCTGTCACTGGTTCTCAGGCTTGAGTTCGAGGTTTTCCCTGCAGTAGGAAGAAAGTCTTAGGACACCAGCAAGGTGGAAACACCACAGCCGGCTTTTGGTCTGGCTAGTCTTGGCTGTCTGTTCAAATGTCTTCAGATGTACATAGTTCCTACTTGAACTATCTCCTCAGAGGACTGCTGCTAAAAGTTCCAGGAAGGGAGAGCCCAAGACACATACAGCCTCCTACTCTCCAGTCCCCAAAGATGCCACTTTCCAAGTTAGGCGGGAAAATTAATTTCCCTACTGGCACAGTGCCCAAATAACTGGATGAGTGTGGTGTCTAAGAGTCTTGGCTAACAGGACGTGCAGGGAGAGAACATGCTCTGGAAGGTGACCCTGTCAGCCCCAGCCTCAGAAAACTCTGTCCCGCCCTGGTGCCATACCCTGTTGAAGTCTTTGAAATGAAACTGCTTGAAGATGGCATCGCGGCCTTCCAGCTCATTCCACCCCACGGCCCTCAGGTTTGGCAGCAGCTGCTCCCTCTCCTCGGCGCTCAGCCTGTGTGCTTTGCCAGCCTAGAAGAAGGGGAAAAAAACAGACGCCCAAGGGCATTGCTTTTTATAGGTCAAAACAGAGGGGCTCCAACCTTTAGGGGAACTTAGCCAGCCTCCACTGGCTGCTTTGGATGTGGGTGACCAAAGGGCAGCAGGTCTTTAAGCAATAAGCTGGGAGGCTTCAAGGGTGGCACTCTGCCTAGGAGGTGAGGTCCGGGCTTATCCACTGATAGGCTCTCAGGTCTTGGGTTTTACATGTAACACAGAGAAAGGAGATCCCAAAGGCAATGTAATGCATATGACCTGGACAGAGAGGCACTCTTCCCCAACCCTGCCCTCAAAGCCTTACAGACCCTCCCTCCATGAGCTCTATTATATCCATGAGGGCGTAAAAGCAAAATAAATCCCAGATGCAAATATGTTACTCCACAACCTCTCAGGAAAAGAGTACCCATGACTGTCCCCCGTTCCTTTTCCTATTATGTACTTCATCATACGCGCCCCACGTCCCTGCCATAACTTCCACGTGTACTGAAGAGGAAACAGGCCTAGAGAAGGGAAATCACTTGTCTACTGTTCTTTCCCGCCCACCCCTAGCTAGTGATGGCGCAGGCAGCATTTTCAAAGTGTGGTCTGTGCGTCAGCATCCCTGGGGCTGGGCAAAGGAACCAGCATTTAAAATACGCGTCCAGCCCATTCTCAGCTACACTGCAGCTGACCACCGCTGACACTACCTGTAGCAGGTCCTCAGTCACGCTCCCATGCAGCCTCTGGTCTTGAGCCGCCTGGGCTCGGTTTCTCAGTGTTTCCGTATTCTTTTCTGGCTGGTTGGTAAGCTCAGGCCACAGAGCTCAGTCCCCAGCGTGGAAGGAACTTGGCCAAAGGCAGCTGGCAAACCCAGTGTCCCATCCTATTTACCTACTGTGCAAAGTACCCTCAAGGCAGTCCAAATTGGCACGATTCAAGCCATGAGTGGAACCTCAGAGAATGCAAGGAAGCAAGGGTCAGTTTCATCCTAGGAGGATCCAGTTCTAGGAGCTTAAGGGATCCCAGAACGTAGGCTTCTAGAGTCGCTCCACCCCAGGGCAGAAATAAAGAGAGTGCTGAATTCAAAAGGAATGATTTAGGGATGGGGGGTGGAATGTGAGGGAGATTAATTCAGCTTTTATGAGGCAGCCTGCAGACTGAACACGGTGTCTTGATTGGCAGGAGGCTTCAGCGCCGGTTTCACCATTTACCAGCCAGGTGGCTGTCCCTCCCTTGGCAGAACCTCCACCTCCACAGATCATCATGAGGTGCCAATGGGACACTTTAGGAAACGCCACTGTTATAAAGCAAATGTCATCTGCATTTAAAAAAAATACTTCCTAAGGCAAGTAGACTTGTGATGGGCCTGGTAGCATTTGGGGTGGTTGAAGCATCGCAGTGCTTTTCCAAATCCGTCTTTTTTCCCTCCTGAAAACGTGAGCTCTCTCTGGACTGATGGGGCTTGGCCCCTCTCCTCCCCTCCGCTCTGGATGGCTACCGGGATGGAACGGCTGCAGCGATTTGCCTCACCTGCCCAATAGGAAGGTCTCTACTCCAGAGCCAGCCCTCTCCCACTGGCTGACCCTCTGGTCCGTGTATCCAGGCAACCAGAAGTCAGCCGAGGAGGCATCAGAGCCCACTGTTTACTTCCTTGGCTCTTAAAGGGGTGGGTGGATCCAGGTGGGTTCTTGGGAGGCTTCCCTTTCTCGGTAGAGTCTTCGGGAAGCCCCAAGTTGCACAGCCGGGAGCTGAACTGACAACCTTCCAGCTGCCGGCTCTGGAGGCAGAGATGGGGAAGGGGATCCTGTTTGCTAAGTAAGTCCTCCTCGCCTCCTCTGGTGAGGTGTGCGGAACGGAACGGTTACTGATTTCCCAAGTCTGCATCTCTGGGGCCTCAGCGCCCCTCACAAACAGCCCCTCGCATCCTCTCTCCCGCCAAGTCCCTCTCCTATCAAAAGGCCCTCCCGGTCCTGACTGCTCCCAAGGCCTCTGGACCTGAAATGGTCTGGTGACGACGCTCCAGAACCTACAGCAGAGCAAGGGCCTGGCCCCGCCCCGGGGCTGCGGGAGCAGCTCACCCGGGAGGAGGGTTGACCCTGAGCCCTCCAATCCCCCGTGGCCGGGCATGAGCCTCAAACCGGCTTGGGGGCTGGCTCTGGGGCCCGGGACAGCACAGGGACGCAGAGCCTGAGTCCCAGGCAGACCCTGTACCCGGGATGCTAGCCGGAAGGGGCGGCGGACAGGCACGCACAGGAGCGCGCAAACTCGGCCTCCCTCGCGCTCCCACCCCAGTACAAAGCAGAATCCGGCCACTAAGGGGAAGCGATCTGCGGACTGCCCCACCACGGTCTTGCCCCGCCCCCGGCAGGGTCCCGGGCCGAGCCTGGCCTGGGTCAGGCAGGCCTGGCCTCCCGCCTGCCTGGGACCCAGACCCGCTACCACCCCTCTCAGGGCCTCAGCTTCCTCTCCGCGCTGCCGGCGATAGGGAGCCGGGCAGAGACCCCACTCTCCGACCCCCGCAGCTCCGCAGGGGGCTCGAAGGGAGCCTCCCCTCCTCCCCAGCTCCCTCCCGCCCCCACCTCGCCCGTGGCTGCCCCGGCCCCGCTGCCTGGATCGCGGCGACGCACCCCTGGGCTCACCATGGCGCGGGCGGCAGCAGGTGGCTGGCGGAGAGGGCAGGCGGCGGCCAGGCGCGCAGGCGGCCGTCCCGGGGCGGGGCCGCGCTCGGGCCGCCCCCGGGTAATGGTTAACGTCCCCAGCCAGGGACGCGCTGGGCTTGCTGCTTTCCAGCACTTTCCTCGCTGCTCAGAGCCATCCTGCGTGCTCGTTTCATGGGGCTAGGGTGAAACATGAGGGCTCCAGACGCCCGCTTCTGGGTTGGAATCCCACCCCGCCGCTTACAGCTGGGTGGCCCTGGGCGCCAGAATACCTAAGTTTTTATCCATAAAAATATTTTATTTGGATATAATTGACATGTTATAATTGCACATATTGAAAGTGCACAATTTGATAAATTTTAATCTGTTTCCCTGTTCTCTCGTGAAACTATCACCACGATCAAGATTATGAACCTATCATCACACCTGCAAGTTTTCTTGTGCCCTTTGGTAACTAACCCCTTCCTCCAGAAACCCCCTGGCCAGGCAACTAGGGATGTGCTTTAGGTCACTATAAATTAGTTTGCATTTTCTGTAAATGGAACCATACAGTATATACTCAGGTTAACCGTTTTGGGGTTCAGCCATGGTTTGCATATATCAATGGTTTCTTCCTTTTATGTCTCAGTAAATTTATTTTATAGTATTGCATTGTACAGGCAGACTACAATTTGTTTAGCAATTCGCTGTTGGACATTTGGGTTGTTTACCTTTTGGATCTTACACATAAAGCTGCTATAAATATGGTACACAAGTCTTTGAAAGTTCACATGTTTTCATTTTCCTTGAGTAAACACTTAGGAATGGAATGCCTGGGTCATATGGCAGGTGGACTTTTATAACTTATTAGGAAACTGCCACACTGTTTTGCAAAGTGGTTGTATCATTTTACATTTCCAGCAGCAGTGTATGAGAGTTGCCGTTCTGTGTCCTCACCAACACTTGGTGTAGTCAGCCTTTTTAATTTTAGCCATTCTAATTGGTGTGTAGCAGTATCTCATTGTAGTTCTGCGTTTCCTTGATGACTAATGATATTGAATATCTTTTCGTGTGCTAAGGACAAGTCTTTTTTAGTGAATAGCATGTTTGAATTTCTGGCCCATTAAAAAAGAAATTGGGTTGTTTGTTTTCATATCGAGTTTTGAGGGTCTTTTATTCTGGATATAAGAGCATGATCAGGCATATGATTTGCAAATACTTTCTTTGCATTATCTTATGGTTCCTTTCAAAGAGCAAACCTTCTTAATTGTGATGAAATCCAATTTATCAAATGTTTCTTTTATGGATTGCTATTTTGAGGTTGTACGCATAGAGATCTTGGCCTAACCCAATATCACAAAAGTTTTCTCCTATGTTTTATAGCTTTTGGTTTTACATGTAGTCTGTGATCCACTTTGAGTAAATATTTTTGCATGCTTCAAGTTGCAGATCCAGACTGACTTTTGCATATGGATGTTCAGTTATTCCTTTCTCCACTGAATTGTCTTTGCCCCTTTTAAAAAAATCAATTGCCTGTATATGTGTGGGTTTATTTCTGAGCCCTTCTGTTCCATTGATCTTTTTGTCCATCAGGACAGAATACTACCTTGTTTTGATTATTTTAGCTTTCTGAGTCTTAGAGTCAGGTTGGGAAAGTCCTCTCTCGTTTCACATTTTTTCTATTAACTTTCATTCTTATACTCCATTTTTATTCTCCCCCCACCCACCACCCGTAGCAGCCTCTCTAATGTGTTAATGTGGATTTTGGTTTGCACATGTTCTTGCAAAATGTGTGGTGGTGTTTCGTCTATATGTATTTTTAAATTTATGGAAATGGTATTATGTAAATATATTACATTTCTCAGTCTGTTTCTTACAAAACAGTATTTAGTGGAAAATTAAGATGTACCTATGTTGTTACATGTATATTCAATCTGTAGCTTTTAACTGTGGCCTAGTATTTTGTAATGAGAGTCAGCTGTGGTTTCTTGTTCTATTTGGACACTCAGGCTCCCTTCGACTGTCTGCTGCTACCACTACCGCTCAAGCCCATAAGCATGTGGGCACATGCACACATACACACACAGAGTGAAACAACAATGCTGCTGCAATGAACATCTCCAATAGCTCCTGGACTGTGGGCAGCTTCTTAGGCAACTTAAGTCTATTCATACCCTATAAATCCATCAACTCCCCCCATGGGTGTGTACCTCAAAATAGTTCTAGATGATGTCAGAATGGGGATACCAGTCCTCATTCTCGTCTGTACGGTGTGAGGGGGTGCTATTTCCATATGCACCTTATACGTGCATACTCACTTCACATTAGCCAACTTTAAATTTTTTGTCAGGCTAGTAGCTATTAAATGAGAGCTCACTGTGATGCGGGATTCTTCTTGACCCCTTTGCGAGGCTTGCAGCAGGGAGTGCCACTGTGACTGCATGCTCAGCCCCTGGCAGGAGGGAGCATGTGAGCGAGCGAATGCAGGGTCCAGCCAGCTGCATTAAGCCATGACACAGGAACAGGCTCCATGAGGGGCCCAGGCCAGACCAGGTGTGTCACCCCGAGGAGAATGTGGTAGCGCCCAGGCAGGGGTGCCTGAAGCCCCAGAGACGGGTGTTACAGTGTGCTAATTAGCTCTGTTAGTTCCACCATCTGCAGCCTGAGGGATGGCGGCATGTTAGCAACTCAGTCGGCCCCTTTCTCCACTCTAGCCCGTGGCTCCGGGACCAGCTTGGCCCTGTTGCTGCTTCCATTGTGTGGGGCAGCTGCCCTACACCACTGGGGGCAGAGGGCCAGTGTTACAGCCTTTCTGGGTACCCACAGTTGGTGGCTCCGAAGCTTTTGTCCTGCATCCAAGAAGAATGAGGTCGTGCTGACAATTGAAGGGTGATGAGGATGGAGAATTTTATTGAGTAATGAAACAGCTCTTGGTGGAGAGGGAATGAGAAGGTCGGGTCATCTCTCTCAACGTGGCTGAGACTAGGGGTTTTTATAGGCACAGGATGGGGGAGGGGTGGGCTGTAGGTAGTATTAGAAAAGGCAACATTTGATTGATTAAAAAGCATTATTCAGAAAGAGCCAATCAGGAAAGGATGGGCAAACAGGAACAGAAGTTCCCACCCTGGCTTGAGGGTTTCACTCCTAAGCTGCAGTCCGGGCTGTTTTTGGATTGAAGGTGGGGTTTCACTGGGGACTGCCCCTATCTGCCTAGGCATCTGGCTGCCTCCTGCTGCTCTCAATTGTTTTACTCTACATGGTTTTCTGATGACTAGTGATTTTGAGACCCTCTTCATATGCTCGTTTCCATTTGGGGCTTACTATTTGTGAATTCCTTTTTAATATCCTTTGCCAATTTTTAAGAATTTACAGTTCTCTCTTTTTTAGTTGGTTTGTGGGTGTTTATATAAAATCTAGACATTAATTGCTTATCAGTTTTGCTATCGCAAATATCTCCTCCCATTCTGCCATCTGTATACTAACTTCTTCCCTTATGCCCATAATGTCTGTGGGCAGATATCTTATATTTTGGTATAATAAGATTTATCTTTTTTCCCTCTGCCTTATAATTTTGTGCATTTGAAAATTTATTTGATAAGTCCTCTCCCCACCCTGCTACGAAAATATTCTCCCCTTTTTTTTTGTTAGCTTTATAGTTAAGTAGGTTTAAGACCTAAATATAAAAGGTCCTTTTGGAATGTAGTGCTAGGCAGGATGTTAGTTAGTCTCCAAAGACAGCCCCCAGTGAACCATGACTCCCAGTACTCATGCCCCGCATAGTTCTCACCCACGTTGAATCTGGAATGGCCCAGTACGACCAATCAAATATAGAAAAAAATGTCACCATGTCACGTTGTTTGTTTTGATACAGTGGTGCAATCATAGCTCACTATAGCCTTGACCTCCTAGGCTCCCCCAAGTAGCCACCACACCTGGATAATTTTTAAATTTTTTATAATGCCGGGATCTTTCTATGTTGCCCAGGCTGGTTTCAAACTCCTGGGCTCAAATGATCCTCTCACCTTGGCCTCCCAAATGTTGGGATTCCAGGTGTGAGCCACCACACCCAGCTATAACTGCTAAGACTAGGCCAGAGAAATGCTGGGATCTGTTAATCATCCTCCAGCTACATGAGTGAGCCTCCTGGATGCCCAGGCCTGCCAAACCTTCAGATGACTTCAGCCCCAGGAGACCTCTGGCTTCAATCCCATGTGAGATCCTAAGTGAGACCAGTCAACCCGTGGAACCATGAGAAATAATACTTTTTGTTTTAAGCCACTCAGTGTGGTGACTTGTTCTGCAGCAATAGGAACAAAGGGCAGGAAGAAAAATGGGTGCCTGGAAGTGGACTGTTGCCGTAAAAGCAATCTAAAACGTGTAGCATTAGGTCGAGGATGGGTGGCGAGAGAGGGCAGAGGAAAGACTTATGGACAGCAAGAAGTACTCACAGCCTCGCTCTCACACTGCACAGTAAGACTGCATGCACTACAAAGTCGTCACTTTTCCTGAGCTCAGAGGGCAACCAAGTAGCCTGAACTCCAAGGGGGCAGGCCCCTCCAAGGAGGGGCTATTGGGCAGCGCTCGGAGGAAGGGGCAGCCTCCATTAAACTGGGTAAGAAGAAAGAAATCAGTTCAGTTTTAACAAATTGTTGGGAGCCAGTGAGGGCTGGCATGTCAGCCTGAGGTGGCAGGGGTCCCAGACAAGGTGAGAGTTTGCACATACTAACCGCCTCCTCTCTGTGCATCCTCGCAGGGTGCTCCTCCAGGGAGAGAGTGGGGAAGGATGAGGGAAGGAGAGGGACCCAGTCAGTGGTGTGGGGGCTGAAGGGGCCATTTTTGCTGTGGAAAAAGAGCCACCTGTTCAGTGGAGCAAAAGCCTTAAGCCAGGAGCAGAGGCCAACAGAGCCTGTCACTTCCAGAGGTCAGATGCTGGCTCTGTACAAAAAGGGTCTTGTTTCCCTGTATTACCCACATCTTTCTCTGCCAGAGGCCACGGGACCATCTTATAAGTGTGAATATTCCCAGAAGGCACTTCTATAAGCATGATGGCTAGCAACAACTTACCTAGATACGGTAGTGACAGAGGATGGCATAAATGTATCCCTCTAAACCCAAATTAAGTGTGTCCCCAGCTCATCTGGCCCTCAGCCAGATCTGGAAACGTGCCCGGCATCTACTCTGATACCACCCAACGCGAGGGGTGTGACTTGGGGAAAGTTATTGTGGAAAAACCTATTCACTGGGCCTACGCTGAAAATATCTTTCTCTGGCAAATTCTGCAAAAACATATGACCATGTTGGTTCTTGGGTGGGACCCATTCAGGTGAAGGCCCCGGAGAGTCAGGCTTTATTTGCTTCTCAGGAATCCCACTCCTGCCTGGAAGCCTTCACTACTGAACACACCCGATTCCTGCCCACCCCTGATTCCTGCCCACCCCTGGGTCTCTTTCCTCCCTGCTTTTTCCCTTGCTCCTGAAGAGTGAAGAATGACATGCTTTCAATCCCCCAGGATGTCTGGAAATCTGCCCTGCACTTAATACCTTCTCAACAAATGTTTCCCAAATTCATGTTTGTATATTTCTGGGGGGAGCTGAGATTGCCACTCAGCACCATATAAACTATATTCAAGAAATATTGTTCAACAGTGTCAACCCTGAGACACTAACATTTTTGTTAGTAGTGAACTTGGTGGCACACACATTTGTGCTTTCTGGTTGGACCTAGTATCTAAAAAGGTTTATAAAAGCTTTTTTCAAATTATAGAAGGAGCATGTGCTGATAGTAAAAAAAAAAGAAAAAGAAAAAAAAAATAGTGGGGCCCATATGGTTGCTATAAAGAGAAAGGCAAAAACCCACTCTGCCACCCTGCTCTGTAGCCATCCCAGGTCACCAGGTGGAGATCACCAGAGCTTCTGGAGGCAGCATCTGCCCTGAGGTCTGGCTCCTCCGCTTGCTTGATTGTGGGATCTTGAGCAAGTTACTTAACCTTTTGCAATATCAGTGTCCTCAACTGTAAAATGGGGATAATAAAAATAGCAGCCTTGTGGGATGTCGTCATGATTAAATGAGACATTCCACGTTGAGTCTCAGTGCCAGGATACCTGGCACTGCCCCCTGTATCCTCTCAACCCCACACTGAAGGTGACTTTCACAAGCATGACTTTCTGCCCCTCTCTGCCTGGGGCGGCTCTCTGCTCATACAACACGCTCTGCTCACATGCTGGACAGGCTGCAAGTGACAGGGAGTGAATATCCTACTATCACCCAATGTAGGATGGGGGTTAGTGAATACGTATCCACTTCCTTATCCTTCCGTGGAAGGATTCTGGTGTGTTTACGCCTTTGCCCCGAGGGTCCTCAGCAAGACTGGGTGGTAACCTGCTCCTTACGCGGCTCTCCCCACTCCTCATCCTAACCTGCCTTTTTTTTTTTTTTTTTTTTTTTTTTCCCTTAATTCAAGATTGTCCTTTTGTTATTGGTTTGTAGAATTACAGCCCCTCGTTGATTAACTATGTTGTAAATGTTTTCTCCGAATCTTATTTGCTTTTTAACTTAGTGACAGAGAAATGCTTAGGTCTTAGATAGCCCAGTCTGCCTGACTTTTCCTTTCCAGTTTCTAGACTTCTATCTTGCTTAGGAAGGACTTTCCCACCCTAAGGTAAACAAATACCTTCTCTATTGCCTCTTAGTACTTTTTCAGTTGGTAAAAGTTGGTAAAAGATTTGTTAATCTCTTTGGTGGGTACAATGTGAGACATAATAATAATAATAAAAGTAACAATGATTTTATTTCCAAGTGGATAAACAATAACTCATACTATTTTAAAAATACATAGAATAGGCCATCCTTTCCCCAGGATAGGGGAAATTATAGGCCAGCCTTTCCCCATAATTTGAAATGCTACTTTTGTAATAGACTAATTTCCCATAATCCCCATAGCTTGGTTTCTGGGTTCTTTCTTCTGTTCCTTTGATCCATCAACTCTATCCTTTTTTAATTTCTCTAGCTTTATAGTTTGTTTTAATATCTGGTAGGTCAAATCCCATCTCATTTTTCTTCTTCAAAATGTTCTTGCCTATTCTTGCTTGTTTACTCTTTCAGATGAGCTTTAAAATCAGCTTGTCAAGTTCCATAAAAATCCCTTTAGGATTCTGATTGGGAATGCATTGAATTTATAGATTTAATTTGGGAAGAATTGACATCTTCATATTATCGGGTCTTTCCATCTTGGAGCGTGATATATCATGCATCTGTTCAGGCCTTCTTTACACCCTTCAGTAAAGTTTGACTGTGTTCCCCATTCAGGACTTGGATGTTTCTCGTTCAGTTTATTCCTGGGTGTTTTATAGTCAGGGTTGGCTGTTGTGCATGGGATAATTGCTTCATTACATTTCCATTTGGCCTTTGAGGGTTTCTAGGAGAAGTGTGCATTTTGATAGGATATCTTGTCTCCAGTCATGCTGATAAACCCTCTATTTAGTTCTAATGTTTGTCAGTGGCTTAGAAAACCTTTGAACCAGTCACTCCTGTCGCACGTGGGCTGGGCCTCCTTTTTTTTGTTTTGTTTTTTGTTTTCTGAGATTTTTTTTTTTTTTTTAAGGAGTTTCACTCTTGTTGCCCAGGCTGGAGTGCAGTGGCATGACCTTGGCTCACTGCAACCTCCACTTCCTGGGTTCAAGTGATTGTCCTGCCTCAGCCTCCCAGCAGCTGGGATTACAGGTACCCGCCACCACGCCTAGCTAATTTTGTGTTTTTAGTAGAGACGGGGTTTCAATAGCAGTCCTGAGGGCCACGATTGAATCTGTTGATCCTGTTCAGCTGCTTAGAGACTGCGGTGTGTGTGGGGCAAAGCTTCGGACCAGACTGCCTTTAGTTCCCTTCCCATTCTGAGCTTCTAACAGTCACCGTTCTGGTCCCTGCCTGCTTCAGGCACTGTCTCCCAGTTGCATGATGACCAAAACAAAGTTCCCTTCCTCCCCTCCCTCCCTCCTTTCCTTTCTGGACTACACTTTGATTTCTACCTGCCAAGCTCTGTGTCAGGGGCTGGGAAGGCGGGGAGGGAGAGATCATGGTGATTGTTGCAGAGATGAGTGCCCCATACCCTTGGGATGCAAGCAATGTTACTTAAATACTCTCAGACTAGAATGTGGTAGAACCCCCACACCCAGCCATGGGCTGGAAATACAATCTACACTTGGGGGACTCCCTGCCCCCTACCCCACCTCCCTAAACGGTTCATGAACCCTAGGGTTTGCCCGGTCCCAAAGGAGGGCTTCCACTGTCAAGAAACCTGGAGCCACATTGCCTCTCCCTACTGCCATCCTTGCCTTTGCTGAGCAGGGCGCCACCGTCAGGTCCTGTTGTGCTTCTGCTCAGGGAAAGTCTCCCAGGCTCCTGCCCAGGGGTGGCAGCTCCCCGAGCCTCCAGCCTTCTATGCAGGTGCCCCCAGGGAGGGTCCCTGTCTCTTGGCAACCAAGGCTGCTCCTCAGGGGCCCTCTCTGCAGCGCTCCTTGGGAATTGGCCCCAGAGCCCGTGGATTAGGACAGCAGGGTCAGGCCCCTACCTGGTGAACCTTGACACTGGCCACCTGTGGTCCCCCTCCTGGGCCCACAGAGCTGCCCAATGCTGCTGCTCCCCTCCTTGCACCCCCAGCTATTTCCACCCATCTCTCACAGGGGACTGTGATGATTGCCCATCAGAAGGGCCCAGAGCGGTAGCTTTCCATCAGGGTGGCAGTGAATTTTTGTCCCCCAGAGGACAGTTAGCAATGTTTGAGGACATTTTTGGTTGTCGTAACCGAGGATGGCGGTGCTGCTGTCATCTAGTGGGTGGCAACCAAGGATGCTCCTGAACATCCTATAGTGCATGGCTCAGCCCCTCACAGGGAAGAACTGTTCAGCCCCAAATACCAGGAGTGCTGAGGGTGGGGGCCCTGGTCCACTGTAGCACCAGCCAGTAAAATAGAACGGGAGCCACAAATGCAGGCTCTGCACATGAGTTTACACTTCCTGATAGCGATAGTCTTAAGTAAAGAGGACACAGGACACTGCTTTTAATTTCTGCATGTTATTTAACCCAATATATCCAAAATGTTATCATTTCAACATGTCATTGATATAAAATTGAGCTGTTACATTCTCTTTTTTTCATATAAGTCTTTGGAATCCACTGTGTATTTTACCCTATGGCACACCTTAATTAGAACACTAGATTTTCACCAGAATCACTTGATCTGCATTTAGATTGCTTAAATTTATGGTTGAAAAGGCAGATTTACATGTCAAATTGTTTATCAGTGTTTAAATGTAAATGAAAATGAATTAAAATTAAATAAAATATCAAAATAAATTCCTTAGTCACAGGGCGTATTTCAGGTGCCCAGTGGCCACAGGTCACTATTGGCTACCTTATTGGGCAGCACAGGTCTAGACATTAGAAATGGAAAGTTCCAGTTTCCTCTTAGGGAGGCAGAAGCTGCTGCCCCTTCCTGTCTGAGGGGCCAGGCTGCCTTCCCATCAGAGAAGGGCAGGAGCTTTTGGCAATAGTGGTAGAGACCTAACACATGAGTTCAGTGTTTTTAGTCTGTTTGTTTGTTTGTTTTTGAGATGGAGTCTCGCTCTGTTGCCCAGGCTGGAGTGCAGTGGCACTTACCACAACTTCCGCCTACCAGGTTCAAGCAATTCTCTGCCTCAGCCTCTCGTGTAGCTGTGATGACAGGCACCCACCACCAAGCCCATCTAATTTTTTTGTATTTTTAGTAGAGATGGGGATTCACCATCTTGGCCAGTCTGGTCTTGAACTCCTGACCTTGTGGTCCACCCACCTCAGCCTCTCAAAGTGCTGGGTTACAGATGTGAGCCACCGCACTCGGCCACCAGTTCAGTTCTTGGTATGTCCCTGCCATGCTGAGAGCCCATGTCTTCTCTCAGGGACCCTCTGATCTAGGGAAGGAGATGATCACACCAATGCCACAGGTGACAAGTGCTATAACAGAGGCCATGAGGCCAGGCTGCAGTGGAGTGACAGAGCAACTCTACACTGGGAAGCACTTACATTTGAGGGGGTGTTTAGGGCAAGCTTGAAGATTCATCAGGAGCTGGCCAGGCAGAGGCAAGATGGGGTGTGGGGATGTCCCAGATGGGCATCTGGGCAGAGGAGGTGGCCGAGCAAAGGCCAGTCGGTCTGTGAGTGTGTGGCATGCTCCTCTAAGGCAAGACCAGAGAGCACTGGAGAGTCTGGGAAGGCTCAAGGCAACAGGCTCGGCGTGTTTGTGTGCAGGATCCCCCAGGGAGACCCGTTCCCAGCTCTGCTCCTTGAAGGATAGTAGACTTCGACTTGGTCCAACTTGCTTCCCGCTGTCCCTGCAACACTTCTGTCCACCAACAGGGGGCAGGGCGACCTCAGAATACGAGCCCCATTCTCTGGGGCTCAGCCAAGGTTCAGTCCTGAGTTAGGCGAGACCTTTCAATCTTCAGTGGATAGGTACTGACTGAGCATCAGGCCCCATGCCGAGACCGGGGTGCACTAAGGAGAGCCCCACCCCTTGCATCCTGTGCCCCCGGTGTCCCAGGCCGAAGGGATGATGGGGGCTTCAAGGAAGCAGTGGGCAGCTCTGCTTGCTGGGAGGCCAGAGGAAAATTAGGACCAGCTCCCTAGAGGAGGCGACTCTTGAGCTGAACCAAGAGAATTTGCCTTCTCGGCTGACAGGGTTGTGAGATGTGCCACTCTGAGGGGGCACAGCAGGCGGCATGCAGGTGCGGGAGTGCCTGGTTGCTGGCTGTGTCCCAGAGCGCAGGGTGCAAGGGGCTAGGGTGACAGGCCATGGCTCGTAGGGGGCCCTGGAGCCACACGCACGGGCTCCATCCTGGAGCAGCAGGGAGAACAGACAGAATTTCCTTTTTAAAAAACAAAAAAATATTTTGTTATGAAAACTGTCAAAATAGGCACCAAGTACAGAGAAGAGTTCACAGACCCCCATGTACCCAGCGCCTGGCACCAGCAGTGATCTACCGGTTTCTCATCCGTTCTCCCTCCACATTTGTAAGAACCTTTTATGATATAAATTGTTAACCACGTGAAAGTAGGGAGACTGGCATAACATTCCCGCAGACGCACCAGCCAGTTCCACCAGGAACAGTTTCCAGGCTGGTGTCCGCCGCCCACTCCTTCCCACTCTCAGATTATTCTGAAGCAAATCACATCCCATTTTATATTTAAATATTTCAGTGTGTAACGTTAAAAATGGGGGGCTCTTTAAAAACACAGATTTGCACTCTGTGGTCACACCTGAACAACATGCATAGTCATTTTTTCACTTCATCCCATACCGGGACCGACAGGTTTCAAACCCAGGAATGGCTGGGATCGGATTGGCACTGCAGGAGGATTGGCATTGCAGGGAGGAAGCCGGGGGGAGAAGGGGCGAGGCTGGGCATCTGCAGGAGACTTGTGAGGGTCTGAGGGAGAAGCAGCGGGGAGGAAGACGGCTAAGGCTGAGCTGTGGGGGGAGGAGCTGTGCAAAGCTTACCAAGTGCCAGACGCACGGCACACATCGTCTTAATTAATCCTCCCAAATGCCCCAAGAAGGAGATTCTATTATCTTCCCTTTTACAGACAAGGAGACTATGGCTCAGGGAGACTAAATCACTCAGGGCAACACAGCAGAAACAGTAGAGCGAAGCTGCAGCAGTGGGCTTCAAACAGGCTGGGTGGTCCTGCAGCTCCAAAGCATGGCCTCCTGCAGCCTGGGGGGCCACAGAATGGGCGGAGAGCACCTATGCAGGGCTGGTATGGAGGCAGCGGCCACAGAACTTGGTGGCTGCTTCGATGTGAGCGCTCAGGGTGGGGGGCTCCACCCTCCAGCCCTGTGCAGCCTGGGAGCAGGTTTCCGAGAGACAGCCTTGAGATCGCCCTCCCTGCCTCAGCTCAGCTCACTTGCCTTATCTTTCTTGAGAATCAGTCCTGTCTTCCTCTCCAGCTCCTGCCCCCTGAACAGTTCCATTAGTCTCCAGCCCTGCCCGCCTTCCACCTCCCCTCCACCCCTGGCAGGCCCGTTCGTCTGGGAGGAGCAGCCCTTCACGCCTGAGCCTCCCAAGGCCTGGACACTCCGGGCGGGAGCTCTGGGCCTGTGGCTTTGAAGGAAGATGGACAGAGCCTAATTGGTCTCTTTGTAGCCCTGTGGCCCGCGAGGAGGCCCAGCCATCGATGCTTATCGATGTCTGAATCAGACTCCTGCATGCCCCAAACAAGCCCAAACTGCAAGGTCTGCCCCTGTGGGAGCCACAGGGAATCATAGCCACCCTGGAGCCAGAAGCCCACTAAGGAAATTTGCTTATTCGGTGGAGGAGGAGATAGACGGCCAGTGGGTGAAAGACATGCCCAAGGTCACTGCCAGCTGGGGGTGAAGGGGGCCAGAGCCTGGGTCTGCTGCTGTCCTTCTCCCTGCATCCCGCCTTCCCGGGCCCCTCCCTCCACATAAGCACCTGGACAAATGAGTGCTGGACAGGGCTCCCCTGCCCAAGATGCCTACAGGGGCTCTGGTGGGCTGGGTACTGCTGGTGGACCCCCGACTCTCAGAGACCGCAGCTACCTCAGAGCCAGAGGACACTTTAGATCTCACCATGTCCAGCCCCATCCTCACATGAAAGCGGAAGGGGTCGGGGCACAGACAGAGGAGGGGTCTGCCGTGTCCGTGAGCCCAGGGAGATTTCCCATCCATGGGGGCCATCCTGTTTCTTCTTACTCTCCTCCTTTCCAGCCACCTGTGGGCCAAGAGCGGGAGATGGCCATGGCGGCTGCCCAGGAAGTGGGATCCCAGAGCAGAGTGGCCCTGGCTCTGCCCCATCCCTATCCCCCTGCAGGCAGGTGCAACAGGACGAAGTCTCCCTCCTCCCATAGTTACTGGGCTCACCTCAGTGCTCCTCCTGGATCCTCCCCAACTCAACTTTGAGGTGGTTGGGGGCAGCTGCAGCCCTGGTTAGAGCTCTGGTTGGGAAGTCCAGGGACCTGGATTTGAGTCCTCAACCTGCCCATTGCTGTGTGATCTTCAGTAAGTCACTTCACTTCTCTGAGCCTGCACAGTGATGATAATTCCAACAGTCCTGCCTCATCAAATGGAGTCAAATCTATTAAAAATCCTGGACAAGTGTAAGGGGTGGGCCTGTCCTAAGATGGCCAGAGAGAATGTCCAGAAGATGGGCCTTCCTGGGCCCTGGAATACGCATTCCAGTTGTGTTGCTGATCTGCTGTGTAGCCCTGTGCAAGTGGCCAGCCCTCTCTGGGCCTCATAAAAACGTGGAGATAAATGCTTCTCTCTGCCGTGGTATTGACCTCCTGGCAATAAGGAGAAGTTAAATGTAGAAGAGCTGTAAAAGCCTTGGAAGAAAGGCCGTCTATAAATGTAGGAGATTATTAACACCGTCCAATAATCATGCTGTCTGCTGACAAAAGTAATGACTCCCTGAGTTGGGCATGGAAAGGGGCCTGTCAGCTCACTGCGGCTCCAGGTAGGGCTTCCTCTCGGCTCATCACAATCTGTGTCTGTTGATGTGGGGTTTTGCCTCTGCAAATCAACCACGAAGTAGTTCCTCCATGGGCGTGCCCAGAAAGGAGGCAGGAAGGGCAGGGCGTGATGAGAGCTGGAGCCCCCGGAAGGGGGTTCTGGCCCAGACACCCAGCCAGGTGAGGGAGGGTGGGGCTGGGAATAAAAGGTCCTCCTGGTTCCCAGCGCCCACTTCTGCTGCTCGCTGTCCTCAGCACCTGGGTGGAGAGCTTTCCCTCAGTTACCCCGCCAGGGCTGCCAGGGCAGGAAGGTGGGGAGGCATTGTGGGATGTGAGACCTCAAATCACCTTCTGACTTGCGCACTCGCGCTTTCTTCTCTGTCCTGCTGGAAGCTTGGTGGTGGCAAAGGGAGGTGCCCATTGTACTTGGACTCCGAGCCTGGGGAATCCCTTGGTGGGTGGTCTCTGTGGCCACGTCCTCTCGGAGGTACCTAGGAGTCGGTAGCACCTTGTGGACTCTCTGAGCCTCTGTTTCTCATCTGTCCCCACTCTGCCAGCTTGGGGTGCCCAGATCTTGGGTGCAGGGAGCCAGACCCATGCGGCCCCAGGTGGGGTTACTATTCTGCAGCCCTTCCTCGGGGCTGAGGCTGAGCTGCAGAAATGGTCCTCAGCCCAGCAGGCCGACCCGCATGTGGCTGGGAGGCTGCCTGGGTGGGAGAGAGGCCACGCCTTGCTGCTGTCATTTTTCATACTCGCTGAGGCCTGTGGGACCTTTCCCCCATCCCTGGCTCCGCTGCCTTCTCTGTCTTTAGACAACTGCCCTCATTCTGTCTCCCATTCACCACACTGCCTATTTTTAACTTTCGGCTTTGGGGGAGGTGGAGGAAGGGAGGTTGGGCGGTGTTTTTTTCCTGTCCTCCTCCCTGGTCTCATGTCCTTTCTGGGTCCTCCTCTGGGGTCCTCACCGTGCGCCCGCCCCAGGCTCCTCACAGCCCTCCTGACCTACCTGCCTCCCTGCCCAGTCCTCTCCTCCTCTCTTCCTCTGGGCCCTTTTGCCCAGGACCCTCATCTGCCTCTGTCTCTGCTGCTCCACTCAAGGGACGCTTGCAGGCTCCATCCCGTTCCTGTCCCAGTGGCTTCTTCTCATTGGCAGCAGTTGGTCGGAGTGCTTGCTCTTGCCACAATCCCTCCTGACAGCTAGTGGCGACTGACATTGGTGATCCCTCCCTCTTTCCAGAAACCTGACTTTTTCCTGGAGTTCACACCCCACCAGGCGTGTGTTTGTGGGGGACACTCCATTCCCCCATTAATGCTGGTGCTGGCTGGTGACGCTGGCAGTTGTGGGGGTGCCTGCTCTGCCCCCTTCCACCTTCTTTGGCTGCCAACACCTGGGTTTTCCTCGGACCCCTTCTCACCCATTAGCCCCATTGTTTGGATGGGGCTGATCCACCTCCCGGCTTCAGAGATGTGCTGTGTCCAGGTCTGGCCAGGGTGAGCCCAGCCTAGGTTTCTGCCAGATAGGAAAAGGGGTCTTTCCTCTTGATTGTGTGGCCTAGGTGTCTCGGCCACTGCAGAAAGAGCCTGCCTGAGGAAGAGGCCCACGGGGAGGAGAGCACAACCAAGTGACGGAAGGAGAAGGAGAGATTCCCAAGCTCTCAACTGAGCTCCTGGACCCAGTGTTCCCTGATTTTGATGTTTTGGTTCCATGAACTGAGGTTTCTTCCCCTTCAGCCATTTGGAGTTTATTTGACACTGCAGGAGTCCTCACCGGACTGCTAGGATGCTGTCTGCCTTCTTTCCAGGCCACCCTCTCTGCCCCGGCTTCCTGCCCTGCTCTATGGCTTCTCCTATATCCTCAGCCCAGAACACCCTCTTGGACTTCAGGTCTGTGCCATCAGCTGCCCCTGGATACTTTTGACAGGATGCCTTGCGGAGGCACTCAAAATGCAATGTATCCCAAAAACACTCATTCTCTGTCCTTTGTCTTCCAAAGTCTTCTGATTGGGGATGAATGCTCCCTTCATTCCACCCACCTTTCCATTCATCCACCCATCCATTCATCCATCCCTCCATCCATCTACCTTCTACTTTCCTTCCTTCCATCATTACACCCACCATGGTATAACGTTCCATCCATCCATCCATTCTCCGTCCGTCCGTCCGTCTGTCCATCTGTCCATCCATCCATTCATCCCTCCACATATTCACTCACCCATTCATTTCACCTCCTCTCCTCATAAAAACAATGAGGATAACAATAACCTATGTTCATGAAGGTCTTACATGGTGCCGGAGACTGTTCTAATCAATTTACACATACATATTTAACCCTTGAAATCTACCTGCACAATAGGTAATACTATTATTTCTGTCTTAGAGGTGAGGAAACTGAGGCACAGAGGAGTTAAGTAGCTTAGCGTTCGTAAGTGCATAGCCAGGGTTCCTGGTTGCTGAAGCCAGAGACTTGGGAACTGTCCTCCTGTCCCATGCCAGCTCTGCCTCCAAAGTTCCTTTCAAACTAGCCTGTTTCTCTCAGCTGACCTACTTCAGGGCACCCCCATGTCTTTCTGAGGTCACAGTCCCAGGCTTTAGGCTCCCGTCCCCCTCCACTACCCCATCCCCTCTCAGCCAGGCCCACCCTACTGGGTACCCTCCATGAGAGTCCATGGCACGGGCAGGTGGGCCTTGCTGAGAACGTATCTGCTGCAGGGCCGAGGCCACATCTGGGCTTTCACCATCACATCTCCTGAGCTCCGAACAGCCCCTGACTCAGGCCAGGCACTTAACAAATGTTGTTGAGTGAAATAAGGCATGGAAGGCAGCTTGGGAACCACGCAGGAGTCCTGAGCACGTCCCGAGTTGGCCACTGGCTTTCAGGATGACATGCCCCCGGTGTGCACTGAGTGCCTCAGTCACTGCTTCTCACCTCCTTCCTCTCCCTCCACTCTGGGATGGCTCCAGCCACTTCAGCAGAAGTTCTTGCTGATGGGTGAGGGGTATGACAGGAATAGCTGAATGTCTGCAGGCCGTTGTTCAGCTCAATACCTCATCCGCCCACCTCCAGACAGTCTCAATCCCTCCACCCCCAACTCCCTCTTTGATGACTTACGGGCGGAGAACATCCAGAGCTGGGTGGGGACAGGGGGGCTCAGTGTGCCTGCCACCACCCCTCACCTCAGGTAGGTGCTCCTGTGTTAGGCCATTTTGTGTTTCTGTAAAGAAATACTTGAGACTGGGCAATTTACAAAGAAAAGAGGTTTAACTGGCTCACGGTTCTGCAGGCTGTACTGGAAGCATGATGCCGGCATATGCTCCTGGTGAGGCCTCAGGAAGCTTCCAGTCTTAGTGGCAGGCAAAGGGGGAGTAGGCACATCACAGGGTGAGAGCGGGAGCGAGAGAGAGAGGGGAGGTTCCAGACTCAACAACCAGAGCTCGGCTGAACCCACTAATCACCGAGGGGATGGCACCAAGACATTCATGCAGGGTCTGCCCCCATGATCCAAGCACCCCCCACAGACCCCACTTCCCACACTAGGAATCACATTTCCATATGAGATTTAGAGGTAGCCAACATCCCGACCATGTCCCTCCCTAAGGAGGGAGCCATCAGGGATGTGGCACGGGAGGCTGAGGCTGGGGAGATCTGGGTGACCAGAGGCCCCAAGTGAACTACTGCTTTCGGTCCACTGCGGTGAGCCTCGGGGCTCCTTCTGGGGTCTGCAGGAGGGTGTGCCCGAGGCCGGGGGCAGGCCCGGGAGCCCCAGGTCCTCCTTGAAGCCAGGCTGCCCAGCCTGCTGGCAACACTGCCTTGAGGCCTGTCCCTGGGGAGGAGAGGAGGCTGCTGGGCTGTGCCAGGGCTGCCTCAGAGGGGCTGAGCAAGTGGGAGGAGGCTTATATTCCTGGGTGTGCTCCCACAGCATACGGGGGACACCTGTTCAGCCTGGAAGGACTCTGGCCCCAAGAGGTCAGTGTGGCTACCGCAGAGGAACACCTCTCAGGTCTCCCTTCAGGAGAAACTACCCCAAGGGCTGTGGCTGCCCATCCCAGCTGCTGCACCTGCAGGCCCTGCTGCGGTACTCACTCCCAAGGCTTCCTCTCCCCACACTGCCCCTGCTCGGCCTGAGCCCGGGAGGCCATTTGCAGATGCGGGACTCCACCGCAGGGAGTCTGCCTGGGTCTCCACCTCACCTGGCTAAGGCATCCCTAGAGCAGTGCTGGCTGCGAGGCTCGTCCTCCCAATTCTCCTTCCTGCCCTCGTCCTTGCAGCTGTGACGCCGGGCGCCATGGTCTGAAGGCTCTCCCGCCTAGTCCTGCTCCCTCTCCCCTTTATCCTTCAGAGGCATTTCTTGGAGGACCCCAGACCACTCAGCCTGAGGAAGGGAGAGTCCTGCCGGGAGCCGAGCAGTCCCAGCACCACCCGCAGCCCTGGCAGGTGTGTCCGGCGGGAGATGCTGTCTGGAGCAGATGGAACAACCCACAGCAGCACCTCCAAGTCCAGCCTTTGGGGCAGTTTTAGGGGGGCAGTGCTTGGAAGCTCTCAGTTCCCACACTCAGCCTTGGGCCTGACTGGCTTTACCCACAGCCCTTGGTCTCCACATTGGCAAATGTGTGCTCCTCCGGGCCCCTGCCTGAGATCCCTGCTGCCCAAAGCTCTGTCTCGGTTTATCTGGATCATCTTGTCCCAGAGCGTTCTGGCCCTCTGTGGGATTGAGAGGCTGTCAGGGCAGGAGGGCCTTCAGACTTTAACAGGTTCCACCACTTAAATCTACAGAGAGGCACAGAGAGGTTAAGTAACTTGTCTGAAGCCACGCAGTAGGTCTGAAGCAGGCTAGTCAGGACCATGGTTTTGTGATGGTCCATCCTGGGCTCTTCTCACCTGGTTGGGTGATTTCCTATGGCCTCAAATCATACCAGAGGGCACTGTCTCAAAGGGCCATCCGTATGCGGCCCAGAGCTCTGAGGGGAGGGCAGTGAGCCTCAGCATCTGCCTCCTCAGTCTGCAGACCAGGCCCCTCCGCTGACGTTGCTGGGGCCTCCCCAGCCTGGCTCAGCTGCCTCTCCTGGTTCTCCTGGGCCCACCTCAGGCTTTTGCTCACTCCCTTGCCCTCCTGGGGGGGTCATCTCTTCTTGACCCGTGTACAAGTCCATTCTCACGCTGCTAATAAACACATACCCAAGACTAGGTAATTTATAAAGGAAAGAGGTTTAATTGACTCACAGTTCAGCATGGCTGGGGAGGTCTCAAGAAACTTACAATCATGGTGGAAGGGGAAGTCAACATGTCCTTCTTCACATGGTGACAGCAAGGAGAATGAGGGCCGAGTGAGGGAGGAAGCCCCTTATAAAACCACCAGGTCTCGTGAGAACTCACTCGGTATCACGAGAATAGCATGGGGGAAACCACCCTGTGATTCAATTACCTCCCACTGGGTTCCTCCCACCACGTGTGGGGATTATGGGAGCTACAATTCAAGATGAGATTTGGATGAGGACACAGCCAAACCATATCTCTGCGAAGGTTTCCCTGACCCCAGCCTAAACAGCCTGCACTGGGCCTAGGCTCCTTGCTTGGCCCTTGGCGTAGCACGGTCCCCACGATGGTCTTTGCTTCATGAGCATCTCCTGCCTCAGAACCAGCCTGAATGGACCTTGAAGGCTGGAGGTTTGAATCCTGGCTGTACCACCAGCCTGGGTGGCTGGCTTTGTCAACCTGGGAGGTGGAGATAAGGAAGTGCATGGGCTTTGGAGTTAGACAGACCTGGGTTTGAGCCGCAGCGTGGCTCAGAGGTGGTCTCCGCACATCTTTGTGAATCAGTTTCCTTGCATGTGAAATGGGGAAGTTGAAAACCATCTTGGCTATGTGAGGATGACCTGGCTAGTGTGTGGAAAGTGCTCGGGACAGTGTCTGGCCCAGCAGCTCTCCCCAACCATCTGAGCTGCCTCCCCTTCCCTCCCTGCCTTAGGGTGTGGCTCAGGGCCGAGCACCCAGGAGATGTGTAAAATCCAGAAGTGGAATTTTGGGGAAATAGTGCAGGAGGCCTTCTGGGAGGGGACTGCTGGGGAGGCAGAGTGAACTCCTGCCAGCTCGCAGTGGAGCTCAGAAACACCGATTCAGCACTGCTTCCAGAGTGAGAAACTCTGCAGGGCTGGGAGCTGCCGGGAGAGGGGAGAGGAGAGGCGATGGGTGGGGTGTGGGGAGGGATGAGGGAAAGAAGAGACAGAGAGAGACAAAGAAGAACAGAGGCGGAAAAAGAGGAGATCAGATTTACAGACAAACCCAGAGGGAGAGACACCAAGCGACTGACAGAGAATGAATCAAATAAACACCAGAAGATGGAGAGAAACCCAGACAGAGAAGCAGAGAGCCAGGAGAGAAAGCATGCAAACTCAGGAAATGGAGAGAGAGGGAGGGAGAGGGAGGGAGAGAGGTCCTGGGGGTGATGGTTTGCAGGCTGGGTCCCCTGTGCCCTGCCTGAACACTCTCCACAGGGCAGGTGCAGAGACTTCCTTTGGGGTGAGGATCTTTCAGGCTCTCTTTTTCCTGGTCAAAGGCCACATCCACTCTTGATTTGACCCTGCGAGTGCTGCCCTGGAACCCTGCAGCCCGGGGCCAGCAGCAGAGCTGGCTGCGCCTGGTCCATGGGGACTCTGGGAGCCCCGGAGCTTGGTGATGAGCTGTTCAGAGAACACCTCCAAATGCCAGAGCCCCAGTAGAGGGACTGAAAGCAGGGCAGGGACGGGACATCTGTGGACTTGTACTTCAGGCCGGCAGGCCTTGCGGTGAGTGGAGGAGGAGGAGGGCGAACGGTCAGTGTCCTAGTCTCTCTGGGGCGGAAAAGTCCCCTCTGCCTCATTCCACTGCCTTGGCTTGAGTGCCTCTAGGGCCAGGTGGCTCCCGCACCCCCGAGAAAGCCCGCTTTGAGAGTGGGAAGGTCTTCACTAGGCTGGCTCTGCCACTCTGGCCTTGGCTGTGGGCTGTGTGTGTATGCTTGTGTGAGTGTGCACGTGGGTGTAAGCTGTAAGCCAGCATGAGACCACAGCGCTGCCTGTGGGGAGGACTTGTAGAGAAAAGCAGAGGTCCCCCAAAGGAGCAGGGGCATTACTCTTCGGGTCCCTTAATTGACTTCAAGCCCCTTCAGCCCCAGAAAAGGACTTCTGATAGATTCATTTATACTGAAATGACAAGAAATGACTTCGTAGTCTCCTTTAAAGGGGCAGTTGTCACGTAAAGCATCACTTCTCTCGGGGAATGGCAGGCAGTGTGGTGGGAGAAGTCAGTGGGGTGGCTGCTCTCTGTGGCTTCCGCTGTCACCAGAATCCCTCCTGTCACCTCTACAGCAGGCTCTTGGCAGGAGGGGACCATTTCTTCTGTTTCTTCTATGTCCTTCCCAAACAAGGCCCAGTGAGGTCCCTCCAGAGGGGGCTCCCAGGGAGGGACAGAGATGGAACAGCAAGCAAAGCCTTTGCACCCATGAGCCACATCACCAAGCAAGACCTGACTAAGGTGTGAGCCCCAGCTGTGGGTGGCTGCTGTGTGGCCTTGGGCAAACCATCACCCTCTCTGGGCCTCCACAGCCCACATGGGAAAGATGAGGTTTGGGAGAGTGATAGTTGTTGAAGCCCCTCCAGAGGTGGTGTCTGTAGTTCTGGGCTTTTCAGCCTCCTCAGGAGCCTGGTCAGCACCCAGGCCAAGCCCTGATTGCCACTGGACTGGGTGATGGACTCTAGGTGACTCAGTGGCTGTAGACCAGCCAGGCAACCAGACTCTTCCCTCTGGAAATAGTGGAAACATTCTTTACACACCCCCTTGCCTGACTCCCTCAGTGACAGGTGGCGAGACCAAGGCCTGGGCAGAGGGGTGGCTTGCCGGAGTCCCACAGCATGTGAGCCTTGGGTCCAAATTACGAACAAGTCTCCTGCCACTTTTTGCAGTTGGTTGAGTCTTAGGGGTAAATCCTGGTGGACTCGGTGATAGAAGTGAAAGCTAAGCTAGGTTCTGAGGGAAAGCGTGAGTGGAAAGAGATGGGAGGCGTGGGTGTAATTTGCAGGCCTGACAGAGAGGGGGCCCTGACTTCTGCCCAGAAGCCAGCTGGGAAGGGAAAAGGGGTGCGTGGTCCACCTGCCCTTGGCCTGGGTACCTCCTGTACCCTAAGGCTCCAGAATCCCCTGGCAAGGGCTGGCATCTAAGCTGGCTGTTCTGCGTTTGGTCTCTGGTGTGAGTAATAAGGACACCTCTCCCTGTAGGCTGCCCTGGGCCAGCAGCTAGACTGGGCTGGACACTGCTGTAAATCACCCAGGGAGCTGGGCTAGAGGACATGGTTTATGCATCTTAGGCACCCAGCCTGTAACTCTGAGAACGGGCAGCAACATGTCATTTTAACAAGGTTGCAGATTTCCTTGTCACCCAGGAGGTGGACAGCCATGGCCGGCACCAGCTCACTCACCCACAGACCCCTCCAGGACCTCCCCGGCCTGGGGAGTGGGTGCAGAAGGTGAAGGCTGGTAGGTCCCATCAACTAGATTGGGGAGAGGCACCCACCTCCCCAGTGAAACTGGCCTCTGGGTTTCAGTAGCCGCCGACCTCCCACCCTCCCTTGTACTCTCTTGACCCTCTCTCCCTTCTGGCAGCAGATGCCACTGTCCCAGGTGTGCTGTGCCAATTTCTCCCCCAGGGGTATTCACACTGCCCCTGCTACCTGGAATATGTTCTTCTCTCCTCTTTATCTCGATTCTTGCTTTCAAGGCCTAGGCGAAGACTTCCGCCTCCAGGAAGCCTCCTGTGGTTGTCCTAGCATGACCCTTAGACTCCTGAGAGCAGGTCAGCCCCTTTTGCTCGCTAACTTAGGTGATGAGGCTGGGAGCTGCCTGGAGCACCTGAAACAGGCTGCATCCAGTCTCAGCTGGAAAGAGTTGCATGGATTGGCGATGCCTGCCAGGGTCAGGGAGAGGGAGACTGAGGTGGCTTACGTTTGCTTTCTCTGCGGAGGCATCTGAACCTTGTGGCCATTGTTCATACCCTTTGTGCATGCAAAATTTCTCTCATCTCTTTACCCCCTGTCTGTCCAGGGGAGACGTAGCCCCCCTGATGGCAGGCGCCCTGCCTCATGCTTCCTCTGTGCCCCTCATCACGCTGGGCACACACAGGCTCTGTAAACCCAAGTCAGATGGAGGGACAGAGCATAAGACGCTGTCACTTTCTATGGGGAAACTGAGTCATAGAGTTTCAGAGCCACTTACAGGGAAAGAACCTGGGGCTCAAAAGGGGAAAGCATTTTCTCACAGCCCCGGAGGGAGTGCTGGGAAGGCTCTACCGGAGACTGGAGGTCAAAGTGCGGCTTTCTTGCCTGAGGGGTGCCTGGCAGTCCACGTGGAGCAGGGGTGTCGATGCTGCCTCCCCAGGCCCCTGGCCCCTGCAGAGGCCACCTCCTTTCTTCATCCAAGGCTCTGAGAGCATTCATTAGTACATTTTACTCCCATGTGTGGTGTCCACGCCTTTCATTATTCCCATGTTACAGATGGGAACGTGGAGAGAGCTCAGGGCTCATGGCTGAACCCCAGGTCCCATCCGGCAGGTTGCCAGTGGCTGTTGTGACTCTGGCCCCAAACATGGGCTGACCATGACCCTGGCTCAGGTTGGGCCCCAGGCTTATCAAGGAGGTGCATCTCCCCTTAGGGGATCCCAATGCAGAGTATCTGAGCTAGAAAGTCACTTACAGTTTCTAGATTCTGAGCCACTGGTGATCCGGATGGAGAAAATGAGTCTCAGAGAAGGCCAGGGGCTGGTCCCAGACCACACAGCTTCCCCTAATGGACAGGCTTCCTGACAACCAGGTCTCCCTTGATCTTCCTGGAGCGCAGAGCAGAAGGAGAGCTGTGGCCATGTATCTGGCTCCCTGCTGGAGCTCCATCCTGCCCAGGCCTGAGAGCACTGGAACAGAGACCTGGTAGGATGCTCCAGTAGCTTGCCCTGGGCCAACATGGCACTGAATCTCTGCAGTCTTGTCTAGCTTCAAGTTCTCACTATAGTGTAAATGACTGAGAGCAGAGCCTTTCCTGTAGCCATGGTGGCAGGAGGCGGAAAGGAGCTTCTGAAAGAGGAAATGGGACGCTTCTCGGTACTGCAGGGATGGGTTGTGATGTAGTCCAAGAGGGAGTCTGGGGACCTGGACTCTCAGCTTCTTCTAGGCCCCGCCCAGATGGGCCCTCCTCCCCTTCCTCCTCAGCCTCTCCATCTCCCCTCCTCTTGCCCTCTTGCAGCAGCTGTTAATTCAGCCTCCCCTCTGCATGGTGCATTGTAAAAAGCTGGCCCTCCGCCAGATTTGCATTGGTGGTTTATTGATTTAATTAAGCAGGGGCCGTAAACAGTGCCCCCCTCTTCAGCTTGAGGAGCATCCACCGGGCAGCTGGCTGGCACTAAAGACCCGTGGAGGCCACTGACTGTGGGGGCAGCCTGATTTAGGGACCAGTGATTCCCGTGACTTTCGTTCCTCCATTCCTCTTGGATTCTGGCAGAAGTGCCATCACAGGTGGCAGTGACGGCCTCACCATAGCCCAGCACCTCTGCTGGGGAGAGGGCCTCAGGGGACAGGGGGCAGAGGGTCTTGGAAGCGTTGGCTCTCAGTCCGCCTCGCCCCCTGCCTGGCCTCACCAGCCCAGGGCCAGCCCCAGCTGTTCCCGCTCCTGCTGGTGCCCCGCCCCACGCTCTAGGAAAGCTGCTCTTTTGTCCTCAATAACAGAGCCGCAGTTCCAGAGGCTCATGGCGTACTTTCCCGTGCCCACTCTTGCCTGGCATCTCCAGATGCCATCATAGGGCAGGCATTTGCTGCGTCTGCAAAACAAGAAGGAGTGACTGTAGGTGACCGCTGTGTGCCCCACTCTCTCCCAGACCAGAGAGTTCTGGCCTGGGAGACAGACCGGGGCTAACTGTCCCGTCCTCACCCTGACTGCAGCCCTGCCTCCCAGCCGATGTCTCTGGGCTGCTGTCTTTCCGGTTGTGGATGAGGCGATGGAGTCGGCACTATCCACGCCCCCTTCTAGCCTGGTAGTCACCTTTCCTCTTTCATGGGGAGATGTTCTTATGCCAGGGAAGGCTAGGCCCTGGACGGACAGGATTCTCACAGCTGTAGTGTCAGCAGATCCTCACACCAGCTCTGCGAAACAGTAACCTCATCCTCCACCTGCCCTTAGAGATGAGCAGCTCAGACGATGAATGACCTGCCTCCGGTCACTCAGCCCTTCAGTGTGGAGCTTGGTTTGAGCTGAACAAGTGCTGGGAGAGGTGAGGATGACGTTGATGGATCTCCCCTGGTATCTCCCCCGACCCTGCTTCTGCATCAGCACCTCCCGTCAGTTGTAAGGCCCCTTTCCCCAGAGCCCCAAGAAGAAGTCTTCCCTGGAAGAATGGAGCCCGGGTGACGGAGAGGCTGCAGGAATGGAGGCTGAGTGACAGAGAGAGGCTGCAGGAACGGAGCCTGGGTGACAGAGAGAGGCTGCAGGAACGGAGCCTGAGTGACAGAGAGCAGGAACGGAGCCTGAGTGACAGAGAGAGGCTGCAGGAATGGATCCTGGGTGACAGAGAGAGGCTGCAGGAATGGATCCTGGGTGACAGAGAGAGGCTCCAGGAACGGAGCCCGGGTGACAGAGAGGCTGCAGGAACGGAGCCCAGGTGACAGAGAGAGGCTGCAGGAACGGAGCCCGGGTGACAGAGAGAGGCTGCAGGAACGGAGCCCGGGTGACAGAGAGAGGCTGCAGGAACGGAGCCCGGGTGACAGAGAGAGGCTGCAGGAACGGAGCCCGGGTGACAGAGAGAGGCTGCAGGAACGGAGCCCGGGTGACAGAGGGAGGCTGCAGGAACGGAGCCCGGGTGACAGAGAGAGGCTGCAGGAACGGAGCCCGGGTGACAGAGAGAGGCTGCAGGAACGGAGCCTGGGTGACAGAGAGAGGCTGCAGGAACGGAGCCTGGGTGACAGAGAGAGGCTGCAGGAACGGAGCCTGGGTGACAGAGAGAAGCTGCAGGTATTCTTTGTCCCCTTTCATTGTTGAGGAAGAACCAGGCCCAGGTTGGTGTGGTGCGGTTGGCCATGCTTCCCCTCTGGAGCTAGGAGGCTGGATGAAAGGGGTGGAGCATCTTTGCAGGGGCGGGGCTGAGTGCAGGAGACAAGCCTTGTGGCTCAGAGCCTGATGGCTGGCCAGGTCCTTGGAGAGATGAGTGTTCCCAAATGAAAACACTGAGGCCCAAGGCCACACAGTCCGGGTAGGGATCTCCCTGAGGAGAGCCTGGCTCTCCCTCTGCTGATCCTCCTCCCTTTTGCAGCCTTAGGCACCTGGACCAAGGTGGGCAAAATCAGCTTGCTGGGCCTCCGGGGAGCGTGGGGGCAGCGGGCATGATGGGAAGGGAGGAGCAGGTGGGAGCTGACAGCGGCAGGGCCGTGCCCGCAGCTCTGTGTTTGCGTGTTTGTCTGCGAGTTCACAGCTGCTGGCAAACATCTGCTCCGTCTCCCACCTCGCACCGCTGCCTCCTGCCTCACCGCCCACTCCCGGCCGCTTTCTGGGGCGCTCCCTGTCGCTCCCCCTCTCCGCAGCCCTGACCTACCTGGTTTCTGCTTTTCCCCGTTTCTTTGCCTCTCCATTTCTTTCTTCCTTCTTTCACACTCTGGGTCTCTCGGAATTGGTCCTTCCTGCCCTTCCACTGGGAGGCAAGCCCCTCCAGCCCTCTGGGCCCAGGGGGAGGTGTGGGAGTGAATGTGACCCGCTGGGCTTAGGTCTGCAAGGCTGGGGCCTTTGCCATTCTCTGGGTGGCCTCTCTGAGCTTCCGCCGCCCCATCTGTAAAATAGGGACTGAGGGGTTCGGACAGTGAGGGCTGAGGACAGTGCCTGACATCTTGTGGGGCTCCCTCTGTCCCATGTCCGGGTGCAGAGTCACTGCCACAGTCACCCGACCTGCCCATTCTCAGGAAACCTGGAGGAGCACCAGGACTCCTGGCAGCCCTGAGAGGTTACAGATTCCCAAGCCCATCCTCCCAGCGCCATCTTGCCCAGTGGGCCCCACCCATTCTGCATCCCTGCCACATTGTTCCTCACAAGTGGTCATCCACCCCTAGTGTGACATGGTTATTGGTAGGGTGGGTTAACAGACTGGGGTCCTGGCATCGATACTCAGCTCTCGGAGCCTCAGTTTGCTCATCTGCAAAATAGGAAGAATAAGGCCTGGCCAGGAACAGTGGCTCATGTCTGTAATCCCAGCCCTTTGGGAGGCCGAGGTGGGCAGATTGCCTGAGGTCAGGAGTTTGAGACCAACCTGGCTAACATAGTAAAACCCTGTCTCTACTGAAAATAAAAACAAATTAGCTGGGTGTGATGGCATGTGCCTGTATTCCCAGCTGCTTGGAAGGCTGAGGCAGAGAATTGCTTGAACCCAGGAGGCACAGGTTGCAGTGAGCTGAGGTCACACCACTGCACTCCAGCCTGGGCAACTCCATTTAAATAAATAAATAAATAAATAAATAAATAAATAATAAGGCCTGCTTCATAGATTTGATGAGCACTCCCCATTCTGATGTCTGTGGCAGCGCAGGGTCTATCATGGACCTCAGAAGGATTCAGCAAATGGGGGTGACCGTTCTTGTTGAACTTCTCTGGGGCGGGGAGCTCACCCAGTGTGAAGCTGCTCCAAGTATCGGGATGGGACCCCAGGGTGCTCGACCTGGGTCTGTTGAAATGCTTCAGTGCCCCAGGGGGTTCCTGCCCGGTCTGCTCCAGTTGAGCCCCTCTTCCTCCTCCCAGCACCTCCCCCACCACCTGCCCATGCTGCTGCCACCATCCTCTGGCCTCCCACAGCATGGCTGGCCCTGCTCACACCTGGCACCTGTTTCCCGCTGGTTTCTTCACTCTCCGCCTTCATGTTGCAAAAGCCTCCCAAGTGGTTACGCTCCCCCCTCACCCTCTCCACTCCAGTCTCCACCTCCATCTGGAGGGCTTAAAAAGAAAACATTTTATTGGGGGCATTTCTTAGTATAAAGTGCTTACATTCAAAGCGTGTATATACACTTGATGGATTCTCACATGTGTATACACCCACGTAAAGGCCTCATAGATCAAGGCATAGAACAATTGCAACAGCCCAGGAAGTTCCACTGTGCCTTTTCCAGTCAGGAACCTGCCCGGAGGTAACCTCTATTCAGGCTTGGATGCCCAGGGTTAATTTCATCTAACCCTGAGCTTCACATGCGTGGGGCCATTCAGCATGCACTCACTTCTGTCTGCTTTCCTTCAGCATTTCCACCATGAGGTCCATCCATAGGGGTGCATGTATCTATAATTTCTTCTTTTTTATTGCCACATAGTATTTCACTGAATGAATGTACCATTATTTGTTTATTGATTCTATAATAGATGGACATTGGAGTCATTTTCAGTTTTGGGTTATTGCAAATAAAGCTTTAAGGATGATTTGTAAATCTGTCATTTGGCAGTCACATGCCTGCATTTCTCTCGGGCAAATACCTGTGGCCGGAATCTCTGGATCATATGCAGGCATGTGCTTAGCTTCAGTAAACATTGCCAAATCATTTCCTAAGTGGTTGAAGCAATTAACACTCCCACCAGCAACATGAGAGTTCTGGTAGCTCCCAGCTCTTGCCAAAATTCAGAATTATCATTTATTTTTAATTTTAGCTTTTTTGGTGGGAGTATAATGGTATTTCACTGTGGTTTTAATTTGCATTTCCCTAATGATTGATAATGTTGACAACTTCTCACATATTAAGTGGACAGCTGGGTATTATCTTTTGTAGATGGTCTATTCAAGTCTTTTGCCAAAGTTAAAAATTGGATTGTCTATTTTGTTCTTGATTTTTTTCTCTCATTCTTCTTTTCATGTATTCTGGATTTGAGTCATTTTGAGATATATGCATTGGTGATGTGCTTTTCTATCTTTATTACCTACCTTCCCACCCTCTCAAAACCCCTCACCCTGTCTGAAAGTTCAATTACAACTCACTGCAGCCTCAGCCTCTCAGGCTCAGGCAATTCTCCCACCTTAGCCTCCTGAGTAGCTGGGACTACAGGTGAGAGCCACTCTGCCTGGCATAATTTTTTTTTAACTATTAAAAAAAGTGTTGATTGGGCTCTTCCAATGCTCTTGGTTGCTGTGAGGAGCTGCCTGCTGTGTCACTCAGGTGTGGCGTGTTGCTGGAGCCGGGCTCTGTGCAGGACGCTGCCACCTGTGTCCACACCATCAGGACTCCCTGGTCAGAGGACACATGGCTCCATGTGAATTAACTTGGTAGACTCTCTTGGATGACAGTTGGCTAGGACAGGTGTGTGTGGGGTTAAGGGAGAGTGACTCAGCACCCAGGGCTCTGCCAAGAGTGGGTGCCAGGCCAGGCCAGGGCAGGGCTGGAGGTGACAAAGTGAGTGGGACAGAACTCAAGGCCAGAGTGGGGCTCCCTGAAGGTCATGGCCGTCAGGTCTCCCGCTGTGCAGTTGGGGAGACTGAGACCCAGAGGGCAGAAAGGACTTGGTCAAAGTCCTGTGGAAAATTTGGGGGCCAGACCTCCCCACTGACTTCGTTTCCTACTTTCATCTGCTCTCGCCAGGGTCATCGGGAAGCACTCTTCTGGGTTTCTTCCCTGTTCAGAAAGCTCCAGGCTTGGATTGGCCTCTGGGTCTTTGACCTGTGCTCTCAAGCTTGGAGGTCCTTGGGGTTCTGGGGAATGGATCCCCAGAAGAGCACAGGATGCAGGATGGGCACTCTGGGCACTGGAGCTGGCCCCCTGGTTGGTGGAATCCGTTAAGCACATGCCCAGCTCTGAGCTCAGGGACTCAGCTGGCACCGGAAATGGCTGGGGAGACAGTGTTTACACCACAGAAATCAGCCAATGCCTCACCCCAGAGCTTTCCCCCGAAGCTGGAAGCAGAATATTCACCAGCACACTACTGCCTGGGCCCCATCCCCCTTCACCCCAAGCAGCTCCACGTCATATGTTTTATGCATTGTGTCTGGGTGATATTTCATTTGAGGGAGGGTTTAAATATTTTTAAAAAATCATTTATTTGTTTTAATCAATCCTGGCGTTTATACCAAATAAACCTATGTGGTTTGTATTAAAGTGTGCGTTCTAGGCTAGTCTGGTCTAAGCTATGTGTTATGAGATAACAGCCATCTTCTGAGATAACCTGTGGGTTCTGGGCTCCCCTAGGAACCTGTTCCAGGTTCACCTGTAGAACCTGGAGTCAAGGACAAGGAACAAACTCCAGTCCCAATCCCCTTTTAGTTCTCTAACGGTGGAGAGAGGCCCTCAGTTTTCCTTCTGATCAATAAGAACTAGAAACTACCAAGAAACTTGGAGCTCCATTGGGAGCAAGCGGCTGCGGTGGCTTGGCTGGTGCAAGCCTCCTCCTGGGCTCCAGGGGGAAGGACAAGACGCAACTGTGCCTGCCTGGGTCGGTGAGCCTCGGCTGGGTGTGTGACCCACAGTGGGACCCTGGGGAGGATGCCAGACAACAGGAGAGCTCTCTGCCCTCTCTGAGTTTTCTTCCAGAAGGAAGGCAGGGACCTCATTAAAGACTGGCTCCGGCCGGGCGCGGTGGCTCAAGCCTGTAGTCCCAGCACTTTGGGAGGCCGAGGCGGGTGGATCACCAGGTCAAGAGATCGAGACCATCCTGGTCAACATGGTGAAACCCCGTCTCTACTAAAAATACAAAAAAATTAGCTGGGCATGGTGGCGCATGCCTGTAATCCCAGTTACTCAGGAGGCTGAGGTAGGAGAATTGCCTGAACCCAGGAGGCGGAGGTTGCGGTGAGCCGAGATCGCGCCATTGCACTCCAGCCTGGGTAACAAGAGTGAAACTCCGTCTCAAAAAAAAAAAAAAAAAAAAAAAAAAAAAAAAAAAGACTGGCTCCACCAGGAGTCATTGGTGGATAGATGGAACTTAGAGCCATGAGGTTAGATGGGCTTAGAGAAGATGTTTGAGGCCAGCTACCCAGGGCATTCGGCTTCAGGAGCTCAAGGCTATGAGGAGACAGGGGGAGCAGCCACAGGGCACATTAAGGGGACAAGGCCCTGGGGCAGGTGCCTGGAGCTCAAGAGAGAGGAGGGCTGGGAGAGGTTCCGGGAGGCGGGGCCACAGGGCCTTAGAAAGGTGGAAAGGCGGAAAGACTGGGAAGCGAAGTGTGGGCTCTGAGTGGCAGCACGGAGAAGGGTTGCTCCATTCTATCAGCAACAGGGCGCGATCGAAGGTTGGTGAGTGGAAGACGGACAAGAGAGACATGGCAGGCCTGGGGGCCCACTTGGCGACTGCAAATAGGAGAGAGGGAGGCCTGGAGGTGGGGACTAGTCTGTGCCCAAACTAGGGGCTCGACATTAATTTAGGCTTTGCGGTGACCTTTATCCTTGGTTTCCTTTTATTTCAAGTGGGATAAAAAAATTCTAAGCCTGCCAAATGGGCCGTTTTGTCTGGGGGCACTGACCTCCATCTTCTCTGGGTGCCATGACCTGCCATTCCAATGCTGGCCGCTGGGTGGCAGCCGGCCCCCAGCAGCCCCACCTTCAGCCCTGGGTCTGGGTCAGGGGGACTTTCCTGCGCGGTGACCAGGCTCAGGGCCGCTCCCATCCCAGCCTACAGTTTTGGGATGGAATCTTTGCTTCTTACTCTCCCACCAGCTCCTGTCTACTTGGAGGCTCCAGGGGCCTCGGGGCCGTGAATGAGGAACTCGCTGTCCACACTGCCCGCGTGGGGCCTTCCTCTGGGGCAGCTCTGTGCCAGGCATGGGGCACAGTGGAAACTCTTCATAAGGATGTCAGATTTAGCAAATAAATGCAATACTTGGGGTATCATTACACTAAAAATTATCATCATTAATCTGAAATTCAAATTTCGCCGGCCACTCTGCCCCTACAGCGCTGGTCCCTGTCGAGGGAGGCCAGTCACATCCACGCTGAGTACAGGGTGCCTGCCAACCCAGGCTGTCGAGGCCAAGGGCTGTCAGAGAGGGAGCTGGCGCAGCGCTGCAGGGACCAGCCTCCGCTCACAGTCAGCTCCCTGGATGCCGTCCACCTGCCCGTCCACCCGTCTGACTCCCGTCTCAGGCCGGACTGGGCTCTGAGGATGCAGAGACCACCGCCACTGTCCTCACATTCTCCTGGGCTCTGTTTCTGTCCTTCCAGGTCCCAGCCACCCAGCTTCTCTGCAAGGCCTTTGCAGAGCCTGGTGTGAGCCAGACAGAACCCGTAGCTCCTGCCTGCTCTGGGGACCCTGCCCTTGCTCGGCCTCTGTGGGGCATTCTACCTGGACTCACGCACTCCGCTCACCACCCCTCAATTGGACCAGGGTAGCCAGAGGACTACCTGGGTGGCTCAGTGTCCCTGGAAGTATTGGCAGTGAGCCTTCATCAGGGTAGTCACGTGCCTGAGCAGGACCGGGGGAGGGCAGGAAAGGAAATGGAGAAGAAGGGGCTGGGTTCTGAGGCACTGAAAATCAGCCGGGGCGGAGGACGGATCCTCCTACCACGTGGAGACATCTTTGGTCTCTCTTCTCACCTTCTTGGAAAATATGAGGCTGTGGACCCAGACGACTGGCTCTGGGATGCCTGCCGGAGACCAGCTGGCCTCGCCTCCTGCTGGATGCTAGATGTGGAAACTGAGTCCCAGAGAGGGTTAGCAAGCAACCCAAGGGATGTCCGGCTCCCTATCTGAGCTTGGTCTCTGCCTCCTCCAAGTTGGCATCTGCCTCTGGCTCTTGGGCTTCATGAGGCATCTTCTGTCCCTCAGGGTCCCCAGCAGACCATTTGCAGTGATGCAGGCTCAGTCCGGAAGACCTGGCCTCATCCACTCTCTTCACTAGGAGGAAGATTCACGAGGCAGGTGAGTTGGTTTAAAGGAACCTGCAGCCTTTTTATCACCTTGATGGCTACGATGGATTTTGTTTCAGGGAGTATCTGTAAGACTTTAATTAAATCAGGAACTCGGGCCCAGCCAGCTTCCCTGCTGCTTATCAGCTTCTTAAGGCCATGATTCATTACCCAGGATTATTTTTTTTCAGCCCTGAAATAATCTTTAAAGGCCTTCTATCAGGGAGATTAAAGCCATAAGTCATACATGCCCACACGGATGCTTTGTTTTCTCTGCACATGGGCAGCGTAGAGCCACCCAGAGGACTGGGCCATGGTGCTGCCCCAGCCTTCTGCCCCACAGGAGCCCCCTGCTGCCAGGACCAGCAGTTAGGGGAGCATCTGGTTGGCATGACTCTCTGGCTGGGCAGAGGTTCGGCTGTCATTGTGGGTGCTGAGGTAGCTGAGACAGGTGAGGAGTGGGTGAGAAGGGAACTCCCTGCTTTATGATTTTTCTCCTGCTTTCATTAACAAATGTTCATTGGCCCCAGCTCTGGGCCACTTCCTGATCTGGGTGCTGGGCAGAGTAAGACAGATGACATGCCTTTTAGAAATACTGACAAGTAAGCGAGCGATGACACCATATTTATTTCTCACTCTGCCTCTTTCAAGCCTCTATTTCTTTGCCTTGACTCTTTCTCCCTCTATCTTTCTCTCAAATCACAGAAGCAAGTCTTTCTTTTCCAACAGGAGGCAGGATTACTTACTGGAGGTAGGGGCTTTGGATCTCACGTTGAATTATTCACTGTGAATCTCCCCTGAGCCAGTTTCAGAGGCAGGAGGGTCTCAGTTTGGGTCCCTAGGCCCCTAAGAATTAATAAAGCCCCCAGTTCAGCCTCTAATGGGGACAAAGGTAATGGGGGATTTAGAGAGAGGAGGGTGGGCTGCCTGGAGGAGGTGGCCATGGGGACTTGGAGGTTGGACTGCAAATAACTTGAGCCTAAAGCACGACCTTCCCTTCTCTGGTTGCAGAAGGAGCCAAAGTGGGTCCTCAACCCTAGGGCTCAAGTGCCTGCCTCACCTCTTTTTGATGTAAAATAGGAGATGCTGAGGTTGGGCCCTTGATGGGCCCTCCCCCAGTGTTGGAGCCGTGTGCTCACCGTCAGCCCATTAAGCAGCTAGTCACATGGCCAGAGTCTGTCCATGGCTTTGGACATGTTACTGCATTTGTGCGATGCTGTTTTGGCAGGGTCAGCAGGCTGGTGACCTCCTCCTCCTGCGGGGAGCAGGAGACGTAGCTGGGGAAAGCCTCATATGAAGTCCCAGGGGACTCAAGAGTCTCACTGCACCTGCTAGACAGTGGGGCAGGAGTAGCCCCAGGCACGTGTTTGCAGGAGCGGATCTTTGAGGAAAGTGTGTATGGACAGAAGACAACACATACATGGTGGTGGGTGGACAGGGACAGGGTGAGGGGTCCAGGGAGCTGGGGACCTGAGACGAGAGCCAGCCCCTTCCCCCCAGCTCTCAGCTTTGTCAGACAGCACGCTCCAGCATGTGACTTTCCTTCCTTGTTTTGAATGTGTCTTGTCTTCCGCCAGGTCTCTGCACATCTGTTTCTACCCCCACGTCACCTGGGGTCATCCGTCCGTCTCAGGGTGCCACACTGCCCAGACGAGGTCAGGGCCCTGTTCCTTGCCATCTGCCAGAGCAGGTTTGTGTAGTGACTTTGTGGAGCCAGGCTCCCTTTGGGGTTGTCCGTCCCATGAGAGTTGGACTGTGGCTGCTTGTTTGTGGCTGGGCCCCTCTACCTGGCACAGAGCAGACCCTCAACGAGTGTTTGTCAAAGGAAAAGATGAGCTGAGGGAGGGGCGGTGGCCACACTGGAGGGCCTTTGGAGACATGAGACATGGGGGTCCCTGCTTTAGGTCTCTGGTGGCCCAGCAATGGCCTGACCCAGGGAGAGAAGCATCCCCCAGCCTCTGCCCAGAACACAGAGGGTCTCATGACGCAAAGAGGACTGAAGGGAATAGTCAGGTTGGCCTGGGAAGGGATCAGATCTGGGACCCCCTGCTCCTTTCTTATGAGGTCATACATGAGAACTGGGCCTGAGCACATAGGAGAGGCCCCTCCTTTCCCCTTCCCGGCCCCCCACATCTTCCTGGGGTGGGGCGGGGGCTGCAGTGAAGCCAGTGGAGACAGTGCAGCCTGTGGTCTGGGGGTGGACACTCTGACCTCCTTTACCCCATACTGGCCAAGTTGGAAAACATTTTTATTTATATTGATTTATGTCACCCACGATGACTTCACTTTCTGAAACCAAACTCAGAAATACATGCAGAATTGTTCCAATCCAGGCCACGCTGATTTTCTGTAGCATCTGTTCCCAATACCGTGTCGTACGGCGTGTGTGCGCGTGCGTGAGAAGCCCTGGGGTTTTATTAGGCAGTGATTGAGTTTTTGGGGGCTGTGGGCTGACCTGCGGTTCATCCAGGAGTTGAGGGGGGAAAGCCGACCATGGAGAGGCAATTAGCTGGCGATTCCTGAGTGGCAAAGGCCTTTTCTTGTCATCCCAACCCCTCTCACCCGCGCCCAGCCTGGTTCCATGCTCGGGGCTGTGTGAGCTACTTCTGAGCCTCCCAACGACCTTGGCGGGTAGTTGCCACTATCCCATTTGACAGATGAAGGAGCAAAGGCCCCAGGGTACCTCATTCATTCATTTCTGCGTGCATGCATTCACTCATCAAAAGCTGTATTGTGGATCCACTGTGTGCTGCGCCCATGCGTGGAAGTGAAGGAGCTGCGCTAGAACTCAGCCCTGTTGGGACCTCAGCTGGTGCCTTGCTCTGTCACTGGCCTTTTCTCTCCCTGCAGTGCTGCCATCCAGAAATGGGCGCCTCAGAGGTGCCTGATAAAAACCCAGGACCTGACTGAGTTAGCAAGCCAAAGAGATGGCCGTGCAGGCAGCTGGGGCCTGGGTGGCTGGGCTGGACCCAGGCTCAGAGACACAGGCACTGGAGTCTGGCCCTTCGGACGCTTGGAATCCAGATTCATGCTCGTCCCAGCTCTGTGCCACCCCCTTTGCAGTCTCCACTCCCACTAAATCCTGCTTGAAAACATAAAACCTTAACAGTCCTTCATCTTGCTGCCTCCCCTGAGCCCTCGATTCCCCGCAATCCTCATGGCAGCAGCCCAACCCCCTCGGTCCCTGCCTTGGATACAGCATGGTGAGGTTCTCAAGACTGTTTTTGTCTTGTGTTAGATCCACATAGCAGGAGCCGAGGCAGCAAGGATGGTAAGATAATTAGACTGCTTCTGTGTCCGGCTCCTTTCCTATTCACAATCTCATTCTACCCAAGGACCGTAGGAAGGAAGTGCTTTTATCATTACCCCCATTTTCAGCAGAGGAGACTGAGCGATGACTTTTCCCTGCCCAGCAAAACGTGGCCACAGCAGATGCCGCTTTGGCTTAATAGCAAGGGCAGGAAAACCAAAGGCAACAGGGGCTTATAGCTGAGAGGAAAGAGTGGACATTTGGAGTCCAGTCTTGGCGTTGGAACCTCAGCTGCCCTGAGCCTTAGGCTCCTTGCCTCGCTCTTCTTTCCTGTAGCTTTTGCGAGGTTCGTGAGACGGTGTGCATAAAGCCCTGGGTTCAATGCTGGCTCAGAGCAGGCGGGGACAAAAGGCACCAATGAGGAGGAGGGAGGGCGGAACAGAGAGGGAAAGACAAAGATTCGCTTTCTCTGGAAGACAAGCTAAGAAGCAGTTCCCGGTCCTGCCTTTCCTGCCCTGGAGGGAATAGAGACCTGGAGGTTGGGCTGTGTGGCCTCAGGCCGGGTCATCTCCCTGAGCCTCAATTTCTCTCTTAATGAAACAGGACAGGCTGAGCTTCACTGTCCCCCTTTTTAGGGCATCCCAGTGGCCGGAACAATGTCAGATAAAAAAAGTTCTCTGAGAAGTTGCCGGCATTGCTCAAACGCGAGGGAGACCGGCTTTTCCAGCACTACTAATAACTTACTCTGTTCTACCTCTCAAATGGTGAAAAAGAAACTTCTGCAAGAGGAGGCTTCCAGCCTGAAATGATTCATCCCCTCTGTGAGATTCCTGTGGCTTCCCGCCACACCGTTCCACCTGCCACCTCAGCTGCTGGGTCTCACCAGTCTTGGGTCGTCCTTTGCTGTTTGAGACCTTGGGGTTCACTGCGTTGTCTCCTGGAGGTCACAGTGCTGCCAGCTTGTTGGGTGGCTGCTCCAGCCTCAGAGCCTCCTTTCTCGAATGCTAGGATTGTCTGCAGGATCCAGCATGATGGTGGACGGACACGGTGGCTGGCACGCAGCCCACAGAAGGTGCTTAAGACATGTCAGGCCGCTCTCTCTTAACTCCTCAGCCCAGTGCCTTCCCCTCCTTCCACATCAGCTTCCTCATCTATAGAAGAAGGAGTTTGGAACTTGAACAATGGCAAAGTGTGAGGCCATGCTTGGGGCTGCCCCACATTCTTTAAGGCCAGTGGCAGCCATCACTCATCAGCCTGAAGCAGCTGCAGACTCCTTAATCCAGGACCCAGAGAGCCTCAACCCAACAGTTCATGGAGGGCTGGAGCTTCTAGGGCATGGATTTCTAGGGGCTGAAACAGTTTTGAGGTGGGGATGTTCAAGGATTCCAAGGGAAGAAGAGTGGGAGGAGGAGGAAAATGAGAATGCCCCGTGTGTATAAGCCTTGTGGTTTCTAGAGCATCCATACCTCGAGGGTGCCCTGTGATACAGGAGGGCCTGCCTGGCAGGAAGTGAGAGATGGGGCTGAGAGGCTCAGGCCTTGGGCTCTACACCTGTGACCTTTTACCAACTCATGGCCCCAGATGGGTTCCAGTACCTGCCATTGGCACCATCCTTACTGAGGGCCTCCTCTGTGCTTGGCCAGAGGCAGGCATGCACATCTATGATCTCATGACTCCTCACAGCCACCTGCACCCCCATCTTGCAGACGGGCAGGCAAAGGCTGGATTGCCATGACTTGATCATCAAAGGTTGCACTGCTAGATGGGAGCTGAGTGGGTGAGCCCCCATCTGTTCCTGCTGGATTTGCCCAGGCCATTAGCCAGGTCTCCGGCATCAAATGAATTCTATAATTTGTAAACGCAGCCGAGTGGCTTTTACAGAGGATTGTCAGGAAGTGATAAAAAAAAATACCTCGGATAGATTTATAGAGCAGCTGAATGCCAGCATCTTGCCTCTCTCCTGCTAGCTCCAGGAGCCACGTGAGGCCGGAGCGGAGACACGAGCAGGCTTTTGTGGCTGACAGCCAGGCCTTTCATCGGCTTTTACAAGACAGGTTTACAGCATGGAGGAGATGGGGGCACAGGGCGGGAGGAGGGAGCTGCCTCCATCTGGGGCTCAGGCAGAATAGAGGACAGATCAGCCAGGCGAAGCCGAGAGGGTGAGCAGTCCTTGCCCTCCCCTGGGTTCCATACCCTCCCCTGTCAATGCCTGGGGCCTCAAGGGCTGGGGGCATGTTGGGGTGGGGCCAGGAACCTCAGTCCTGACACATGGTGTGACCCAGGACCCTCATTTTCCTTCTCTGGGCCTCGGTTTCCTCATCTCTAATGCAAGGAGGTTGGACTAGTACAGTGGTCAACTCCCACCGAGCATCAGAATATACCAGAGAGCCCTGGATGAAAGCTCGGCCCTGGCCCATCTAGCAGGGATCTGATTCGGGAGCTCTCTGGGGTGGGGCCTGGTGAGGGGTCTGCTGTGCCTCTGATGGATAGCTGGGGCTGAGAACCACTTCCATAGAGGGAGGTGCTCCAAGCCCCATGGGCCAGTTGGCTGTTGAGTTTAGGAGGCTGCCATGCTGTCTGGGGCCCATTCCTTTCCTGAAACCCACCTGCTGGGAACAGTCACCTGGGCCCAGGTATGGTGGAGGGCAGAGAGACATGTCCAGCCCCCCAGGCCTGAAGGCTGCCGCTGCAGTCAGGATGCTCTCTCCCCTCCCCACTGCCCTCCAGGCTCAGCATCAGCTGAAGTCAGCTAGGAGTGTGTGGAGAAGCACTGGGGGCCAGGGACCCCCCCTGTATGCCTCCTTTCCCACATTACTGTGTTTAGTCCACTGCCAAATCCTTGAGTCCATCTTCTAGATACAGCCAGGATCCATACTACGCTCCATCACTCCTGCCATGCCCTCCTCCCAGCCACCGCCACGGCTTCTCCCGGATGCCGGCAGCAGCCTCCCCAGTCATCCCTACCTCCCCATGTGGCCTGTTTCCCCTACAGTGGCCAGAATGAGCATCTGCAGACACAAACCTGCCCCTGTGGCTCCCCAAAAGGCAGCATCCTGCTGCCCTCAGGATGCTCTCCGCCTCCCCTGCCCTCCAAGACCCTGTTCTGCTCCGTCTTAGGAAGGGGTATCTGGGGCCTGATGGAATTCACAGAAGGAGCCCCGTAAGGCACAGAGCAGGGGAGGGGGTGAAGGCAGCAGGGTGAGAGTGGGGCTGTGATGTCCCTGATGTCCCCCCTCTGCTCATCACCAGCACACCAAGGCTGGAAATCACTTACTGGAGAAGACGTGCTCGCAGTGCCCCAGGGGTGTGATCACAGCCTCCCAGGCTGAAAGGGTAGTGGTTGAGAAGCGGGGGCAGGCATGTGTGTTCTGGGAACTCTCCTTGCAGGAGGAGGGAGGAAGGCAGGGGGAGAAGGGGAAGGGAAAAGTGATGAAAGAAAGGCCACTGTCAGCCCGCTGTAAGAACTTTCTAGCTCTTAGAGATGGTTCCTAGTGAAACAGGCTGTCTGGTGTGGTGCGGAGCTACGAGGAGCTGTGGGCATTGGAGCAGAGGCCAGTGACAATGAGCTGAGGGGTGTGGCGGTGAAGCTGATGGCCTCTGAGACTCTTCCCCTCCAGCTCTTTGGTTCTACCCCGGCCCCACCATATATGGAAGCCATTGGGAGGGCCACCAGGAGGTTAAAGGGTAGGGTGACCAACTGTCTCAGTTTGCCTGGCACTAAAGGGTTTCCAGTGGTGTGGGACACTCTGTGCTAAAGCCAGGAAAGTCTTGGGCAAATGGGAACAAGTTGGTCACCCTATGAAAACATGGCTTGTGGGAATGCACCCCTCCCAACCTAGCATGGCTGGGTTGGCAGAAGTGCCCTGGGCCCTCCCTGCCTTCACTCTGCCTCTCCCCTTTCTGCCCCTAAGCCAGGAATAATGGAGCCTGCCTCACTGGGAGGGGCAGACACTGAGCCCCCTGGGCCAGGAATGGTTGCTAATGATAGGCGGGGCCACCTAGAGGCTCCCTCACTTGCCTTCCCTGGGCCTCTCTTTCTCTTTGTGAAGTGGGACCATGTGGGATAGGTCGCCGGAGACGGCACCCCCAGGGGTACCTACCAGCCTGACACAGGTGCTCCAGTCCCACCTCTCTTTTCCCTGGCCTGAGGCCACCTTCCCAGCCTCTTTTGTGCTGCACATGTGTGTGTGGAGAGGAAAAGTGGGAGTTTCCTCCCTCTTTCTCCAGCAGGCCGGCTGGGGAGTGCGAGGCCTACTCATGCCAGTTTCCTGTGTGTTACCTGCCCTAGCTGTCTATCTGACTCTAGCCAGGCACCCTCCATCACTCCCACCCAGCTTGCTGTGCCTGGAGAGGAGAGGGCTGGCAGGAGGAGTGGGCTCAGGCGAGAGTCTCTGCCTGCTCATGGCTCCATGGAGGGCACACACAGAGCTGCACCTTCAGGCCTCAGTCCTAGAGGGTGGCTGGATGAGGGTCCCAAAGTTCACCATAGCTGAGCTTCAGTTCTGGTGTTGCCTGTAACTAGCAGAACCTGGGGTGTGGAGCAGATGGCACAGGGCAGGGGTAGCCTCAGTCCAGGAACCAGGGAGCTGACGCCCTGTCCTGACACCCCACTGACCTGGGCAGACCAGCGATGAGCCTGGTGTCATACCTGCCAATTGCTGTGGCTTGGGTGGCAGGCCCTGCAGTGCTGGCACCTTGGATGGATGCAGGTGCTGAGTCTTACCATGAAACCTGCCCACAGGGCTAGGTGGTACCCAGCTCTGCGGGGGCTGCGCTCCCAGCCTCGCTCTTCCTCACATGCACCCTGAGCCATCTACAGATTCCCTCATGGCTACCATGCCTGAGTATGCACACTTGCACACACACGTACGCACACCTCCCAATACTCTACCTCTTCAGACACCCCATCTTCACACAGCCCCTGCGTCCACCCACGACATACACACCTTCATACACCCCATGCACCTTCACACGCTCACACACTTACATGTACCCCCAGCCCCAGAACTACCTGGGAGGGAAGATGATTGAGTGACAGTGGAGATCACGTGTTAAGAAGAAAAATTGCCGAGAAGACTTGCTTGGAAGCACCTGCGGGGCTGGCAGAGGTGCAGGCTGGCCGGGCACCCAAGCCCTCCCTGTGCTCGAGGAGCCCGAGCGATCTGCTCAGTCCAGGCCACAGGCTCTGGTCTCCCTCTGCCCAGCCCCGCAGGGTGCCGGTCACCTGGCAGTGCCTGAAAGGTCATCTGGCCCTGTGACCCTACCACAGCCTGGTTCCGGGCAGCAGCTCAGCCATTACAACTCTACCTTCCCTATGCCGAGCTTTAGGCTTCTCTAAAGTGCAGGAGGAAATGAAGTGGGGCGAGCAAAGGTGACTGGCCCAAGGTCGCATAGAAACGGAGAAGGAAACCAGATCTCCCCAGAGAGGCTGTGAGATGCACGAGGAAAAGCAGAGCCTCCTCCAGGAGCCAGGGCTGCGCCTGCCGGCCCAGCCGACCACCCTTGGCTTCAGCCACCCTCCCTGGACCTCAGTTTCCATCTTTGTCAACCGTGGAGGCTGGCCAGGTCATGCTTCTCAGGCTTTTTCCTGCCCCAAAGTGCCAGAGAGATCTGCAGCCTCACTCCCAGCCATGACTGGGCCTCACCTGCCCGGACTCCTGTGTGCACTTGAGTGTGAGGTGGGAGGGACCCCCGGAACAGGAGCCTGGATTCTGGGCCGCCGCAGCTAACCCTGATGGGCGCGGCGCTGGGCCATGACCCCATGAAGGCCTGTACAGCATGGCCTTCCAGGTTGCTGGGGTCTCAGGCTGCTAGCCAACTGAGCTCTCTCCTCCCATGGAGGGCCTGGGCAGTGGTGGGGGAAACCCTGAGGGTTGTGTGTTTGTGGAGGAGCTGGCAGGAGGAAGGGCGTTCATCTGCTTGGGGAACTGGAACACTTTACTCAGGGAGGGAGGCCAGAGGTTCGTCCAGGCGGCCTTAAGAAAAGGAGGTTTATTGGGAGGAGAGGTGGAGCCAGGAGCCAGGCAGCTCTGGACCACTCCTCCCCGCAGCCTCTCTGCCTCCTTCCTGCCCCACCTCCAGGGTCTCTGACTCCCCTTCTGCTTGTCTGCTCCATCCTGCACCCTCCTCTTCTGGCCTCTTGCTCCAGCTTTTCTTTTTGTAGAGATGGGGACTCACTGTGTTGCCCAGGCTGGTCTGGAACTCCTGTTCTTCAGCCGTCTTCCCACTTCAGCCTCCCAAAGTGCTGGGATTACAGGTGTAAGCTCTGTGCCCAGCCCTCTTGCTCTAGTTTTGTCCACAGCTCTAGCTGAGTCTACTGCCCATGGGGCAGAGCCCTTGATGCCAGTTCACATGATGGGCCTGGCTGCCCATGGAGGGTCATTTCCCCATCCAGTCAGTGCCATCTGGCAGGCGTGGGCAGGACCATCTAGCTAGAAGGGGACATGGCACCCTGAGTGACATGGCAGTACATGGGGACGTTATACGAGGCTTCCTGGAAGAGGAGAAGTAGCGACTTGATCTTGAAGGAGAAGCAGGATTTTAAAGTGTGGTGAATGTTCTGTTCATAGCTCAGGGAAGCCTAGAAATGTGGACTGAAGAATGATCCACCTAGAGAGAGAAGTCTCAGAAGGCATGGGGTGAATGGATCAGAGCGACTGAGGGGAGAGGAGGAAGAAAGGAAGGATTTGCAGGTCGTGGGTGCAAAGCTGCAGGAGGTTTGCATTGCAGGGGAAGCACAAGGGCCAGAGTGGCGCCCAACGGGGGCTGGGACAAGGGCTGAAGCAGAACTGGAATGGGGCTGTGTGTCCCAAAGTCAAGGTTGGCAGGGGTGGCTGGCAGCTGAGAAAGAGTCCAGGGTGACAATTGGGAGGCTGATAGTGACCATGGTGAGAGCAGCTTCTATAGTGTGGTGGGGCATCGCCTGAGTAAGGCGGAGTAAGGCTGTAGACACAGCAGGCATAGCTTTGGATGTTCACGAGTGAGAGAGGGCCCTACCACCTGTATGCTTTGTGCGCCCAGGGTGAGCAGTGAGAACAGTGAGTGGTGATGCTCATGCCCGCCTCTCCTGGGGAATCCTTTGATCTCGGCATGGCTCGGACAGAACCAGAGGAAGAGGGATGGGAGTGAGGGTGCAATTCTCTAGACCAGGGTATTGGAGGCCACCCTCCTGGAAGTTAGACACCCCTGTCTGGGCTCTCCACTCTCTCTCTGGGTGACCACAGGTTGCTTCCCTCTCTGATCCTATTTCCTTATCTGTAAACTGGGGATAGTGATTCTGCTCTGCTCCTGCCCAAGTGAAGGGTCATGTTTAGCCAAGTGCCTATTTGTTGACAGGTGGGGCTGGGGAGGGAAAGGAATAATCATGCTTTCATCATGCACCAGCACAGAAGGCGAGGGCGTGACCTGGGTGCCCGTCCAGGATGCAGGCCCAGGGATTCTCCCTTGAGGAAGCCCCAGAACAGAGACGACCCTGCATCGTTGCTGGGAGAAGGTGGGTCTTGAATGAGTCTGTCCCTGTGGAGTGGCCTGTTGGCTGTGCTAGGCCTGGGCTCTGCAGGCTGACCTGCGCTTGCACAACACCTCCCCTTTAACTAGGAGCCTTGGCCGGAAGGAGCCGTGGCTGATGGGAGACATCAGGCACCTGCAGGTGGGCGGGAGAGTGAGGCGAAGTCTTGGGTGAGGCCCTACTGAGAGATCCCAAATCGATCTGAGGATCCAGCAGCCCATTCCTCAGGGGGCTCCTGTTGCCCTGCATCCAGAAAACGAGGGACAGTGTGCAGGGTCGAAGGATGTTGTTGCAGTTTGGGGTGTTGGGTCTCAGGGGAAATGGCTGCTGAAAACAGGGGCATGTTTCGAGTCCCAGGCCCTTGCTTTCTGTGGGGTGTTTGGGGGGCTTCTGCCTGTCATCTATGAGGGTCATCCACTGCCTCCATTCTAATCAGGAGTGGTTGGGGCCTGCACTCAGCAAGAACCAGCAGGAGGAGGAGAGACAGCTTCTCTTGAGGTCTGGGCACTCATTTTCGGGTATTATCTTCCTGGGAGCCAGGAATTGTTGATCCTCCAGACCTTGGTCCCTTGTAGCCTCTCTGTACCCTCAAAGTTGCCCATGCTCCCAGCTTTTCCACCTGCCTCCTGGGCTCCGGCACCTCCTACTGGGCCTGTGGGCAGGAGCAGGTTGGGATCAGACTCAGAGGCCTTGGCTCACTTGGTGCTGTGCTGAGGGGCTGGGATCCCTGTTTGCCAACCTCCCAAACCCCGCTCCACCAAACCAGTTTATGCAATTGCAGAACTACAGTAAACTCCTTCCCTGGCAAGCCAAGGTGGTAGGGTGGGGTTGGGGTGACAGTATATTTCCAGGGGCCGCGGGGTTCTTTCCTCGCACTTACCCTGCTGGAGACAGCCTCTGATGATCCCGTTGGGGCATGTCACCAGGTTGTGAGGGATGGTCCACCCAAGAGAAGCCTCAACAGGTTCCCCAAATAATTTCCGCAGGTTGGGACACCTGAGTGAAATGAAGAAATGGGATTCAGCAGAGAGAAATGTTAAGTCTGCCTGCTGGGTATGAAGGGCCGATGGCTCAACTTGAGGGAAGTCTGTGGAAAATCTACCTGGGAACATTTGTTGATTCACATGAGCTAACCTAACAGTGTAAGTAGCGGCTGCGCAGGCTTGTGTGGCAGTCACTGTTGACATCACTGTTGACCTGGCTGTGCTCAGGCCTCAGCCCGAGTGGGGGACCCGATCCTTGGATAAATGTTGGTGAATTTCCCTGTTTCTTCCGGAGAAAAGTGGGAGGTGCCTGGGCTGCAGAGCCAGGCCAGACCAGGGCAGGCCTTGGAAGGAATGTGATGGAGTTCTCAAGGATTGGAAGGTCTGTCTAGGGGAAGAAGATTTCCACTTGCTCCAGGTGATCCTTTGAAGGCAGAGCTAGCTCCAGAGCGTGAGGAGGGCCAAGAAATGACTTTCACCTGAAATGAGAAGTTTCTAGGTTACCACTCTCACCCAGTGGCTGCTGGAGACACAGGAATGGGAGGGAGTGTCCCAGCGCCCGTAGCAGTGTGAGCAAGGGATGGTGCTTTGTCACGTGTCTTGCACAGGCAAAGTAACTAAAGGACATTGAGTCCAAAGGATTCCCAAGAAATGGATGGCTGAGCGCTGTTCCTGGGGCCCGGGGGCTGGCAGTGTTGTCTGGGAGACTTGACTCAGACAAAACACACAGAGGAAATGACAATCCGTGGCGGATCGGTTCCACCTATGTGGAAGAAGTTGGTCTCAGTTAAAGCTGCCCTGCAGTGAGCAGCAGCCTGCCCTTGCCGGAATGCAACTGAGACCAGATAACCTTGGGCTGGAAAAGGGATTCCAGTTTCGGGCATGAGGAGGGGGTGTCGGATGTGAAGAGACGATCTCTGCGGTTCCTTTGAGTCCAGAGTTCCTTGGCGGAGAAAAACACCCGCAGGACTCTGAGCGGCACACAAGGTTACGGAGGACGGAGCAGAGATCCGAATATAGCTGGCGGGAGGAAGGCGGCGGCGGGCGAGGGGAAAGTAGGTCCTTGGAACAAATGAGGTGGGGCAGGAAATTGACGAGGCTGGAAAAGGGCTGAGCTCAGGGACTCGTTTTTAAAGACTCTTTTAGCAAGAAAAATGAGGAAAAGAAATCTGGGCAGTGGCGATTGTAAATGTAGCTATTGACAGCTGGCCAATTGGCTGGAGAGAGGGGCCTCTTGGAGAACATGGAAGTAATGTAGATCAGTGGGTCTGGGGTGACCCCTGCATGCCATGCAGGGTGAACAGGAGTTGGCTGATGGCATGCTGGTGACATCAGCTGCCCACATCTTGAAGGCTGCTGTGCTCCGGTCCTTTAGCTGGGCCATTCTATCCCCCCACTGTCATGCACTGAGCTGTGACCTGCTTATCCTACCCCCTGACCTCGGCACATACTCATCCCTCACTGGGCATGCCACTTTTCTTCTTTTTGCCTTTCTGGGTTTCACCCCAAGCACTCAGCCAAGTCCCCACCTCTCCAAGAAGCCTCCTCTCAGGGGCTCATAACCCACACCCAGTTCCGTGTGAGCATCTGGGGCCATTCCGCCTGCTTGGCATGTGGATGGACACATTCTTAGGAGCTCAAACAGCCTGTCTGTGCAATGGGTGAGGGCCTGTCCACCAGGCCCGGTCCGCAGGGTAGATGGAGAACATAGGATGAACAGCTATTTGCCCCCACAGTGCTGACCCTCTGGAAATTTAGAGTCCCTAGGAGCCCCCGCCATGTCCTGCTTCTCACCTGTGGTGTAGGGGTGGAGACAGAGGGGCTTGAAAGGGCCCCTAGTAGCTTTCCCTTCCCTGGCGGGTAACCCAGGCAGCCTGCTCCCTTCTCCTAGCCCTGCCAATTGGCCAGGCTTATCCTGTGGCCCTGTCCAGGTGACAAGGCCCTGGAAGAGGGCCAGCAGGCTGGACTCCTCAGGGGCTGTCAGCAGAGCCCCAGCACGCAGTGGGTGGAAGGGAGCACAGAGGCAGCAGGGCCCCTTCTCTAGGGAGGACGAGCGGGAACACCGGGAGCCTTAAACCGGAGCCACTTCACACCTTGCCTATTAATTGCCAGATTGATTTTGGATTCTAGTCTCCAGGAGGATCCAAAAATCAATCCCCTCCACTCCACGCTTCTCTGGGCTCAGGAGTTATTCTTAAAGCTGCAGCTATCCTGGCTGCTGTGGCTGAACCCTCCCGTCCAAGAGCAGGCTGTGGATTCCAAAGTGTGCTCAGGGCTGGGTGGTGGCTGGTGGCTTTTTGCCAGATCCACTGATCTCTGTGTAGAAAGACACTTACCCTAAAGGCGAGCCATGTGGTGTGATTGGAGGGGCATTAAAAAGGCTCTCATCCTCAAAGCTCCCTCCTACCAATACACCCAATATCATAATTCCATCATTAGGAAGTCATTCCTTTGCATACATTTAGGTCAACAGTCCCAGCTTCCAAAATATGGAGCCCCAGGAGAAGGAACACAGATTAGGGCTGTACCATTTCTGTTCCTTGTGAGTGGAGGCACTGGAGGCTAGAGGCATCAGGAGAGCTCTGTGTGAGGGGTGGGGAGCAGGAGGCAGATGTCACCGCATGGGGGAGGGGAAGCAGAAGTTGAAGACCACCCCAAGAGGAGGCTGTGGCAGGGTGGTGAGCAAAGGAGCAGTAGATGCCCCCAAGGCTCTTCCCACTTGGGTCGCCGCTTTGGGGCTGGGGGAGAACGGCCCTGTGGCAGGTGAGGGAAGATGAAGGAACTCCCATCGCTGGGTAGCCTCTGTGTCCCCAGCCCTGAGCCAAGCACCGTGGCAGTCTGAAGTCACCACCATCCCGTGGAAAGGGCTCCCACAGCCTCATTTCTTAGATGAGACACTGAGGTATATGAGGCTGGGTGACCTGCCCAAGGTCACACAGCCGCTCCTGCAGCATGGGGGCTAGAGCTTAGCTCCACCACCTCCTTGTGTCATGATTCCACTGCCTCCCGCCTCATCTGCAGAAGTGGCCAGGAGTTGAGGAGGCTTCTAAGAAGCTGGGAGAGCCAGAAGGAGGGGGAAAACAATGGAAGGGGTGCCTGAGGTTAAGTCTGCCATGATTTCAAGAAGCTAAGGCAGGAAGTTCTGTGACCTGCTGATGTTAGAAGCTGGGGACAGCCCCCAGGCTTCCATTGTCAGCCTTTCTGACACCCTGCCCCGGTGCAGAGCTCCCTCGTGCGGGAAGGCCTGGTGGACAGGTCTCCTGGGGCCTCAGCCCATTGGCTACTGCCTGCTACTCCATCATGGCTGTGGAGATGCGGGCTCTAGGCAGGGTCACTGCAAGTCAGCCTGTGTGCTTGGGGACATGGGGACATCATTGCTCATCCCCTGCCCACATGGACCCAATTACTGATGCAGCACTTTGTGTTCCCACGACCACCAACAAGGGCCTCTTTCCTGGAAGCATCACAAATGGACAGAGAGGTCCTGGGCTTCCCTCTACCCACCCCCATGCCAATTACAGCTAATTTCAGGTGTGTGCAATTATGCTTTGCCAGCCTGGAAGGTGGAGAGAGTGTGTGTGTGTGTGTGTGTGTGTGTGTGTGTGTGTGTGTGTGTGTGTTGGGGAGGGAATGAGACCGCAATTGCAAGACATTTGATGCAGTTACAGGGAACACGTATCATCTTTGCTCAGCCTGTGAGCCCCTTGAAGAAGGGCCCCTGTTTGTTTTGCCAAGAACAGACACCCGAGGGACTGGCATTGATGTGGGTACGCAGTGCATGTTTGTTGAGTGACTGAATGGCTAAGTGAATTAGGAATCTCTTGGTGGCCATCTTAGTCCTTGCCCAGCCACAGCTGTGCTGTGTGACTTTTGGTGAGTTGCCGGATGTCTCTGTGTGCAGATGGCTAGAAATAGTGCCAGTTGGGAAGAATGGCTAATGACAGGCATGTGCTGAGGGGATAGTGTGGGCAGGAGGGCACTGCTGTTTGTGGAAGGTGCCTGCAGTGTAAATTGCTGGGGACACTGGGGCGTTGCTCTTTTTCCCAGGGCAAGGCTGACGTGGGTTGGAGCATAGTATGGTCCTGATAGAGAGGAGGGGACTGTCCTAGGCTTGGTTGGAGTGGGGCATGTGGACTGGCATTGGAACTGAAGAGTGACAGGGAGGGCTGGGTTGGTGCTGGCTCAGGTAATGGCTGGGGGCTCAGGTGGATCCCAAATGAAGAAGTTGGTCAGGGCTGGGCAGAGCTGGGGTGGCTTCAGGACTTCAACTCAGGGCTGGATCAGAGGTCTCTCCAGGTCAGGGCTAGGGTCAGTCTGGGGCCATGCAGATTCTGTCCAATAGGAGCACTGGGAATGGCTCTGCTGTCCTGGCCTCATTTACTCTAAGCACATCAGCTGAATGGATGGATACCCAAGGCTTCCTGAGGGTGATGGCCTTGAAGAAATCTTCCTGTCCCCAAGCTTGTTCATTGGGGAAGCTCAGGGCTGCCCAGGGACCCAGGGGCCATTTCATCCTGTCCGTGTGTTGTTGGGAGAAGAACAGAATTACCTGGCTAGCACTGACTGGCAGCTGGAGGATGGTATCATCAGCATTTCTCACTTTCACGGCATTCTATAGTTTATAACCCCTTTCCCATCCCATGTCTTCTTATCTTCTCCACAGCCCTGAGAAGCAGGCATGACAAGAGAGGATACCTGTGTCACAGATGAGGAAAACAGAGACCTGGGAAGAAGCTTCCCTGATGCCACTCAGAAGGTAGAGGCACAGCTGGGAAAGGCCCTGGGTCCCTATACTGCCCCTCTGGAACTCCACCATGCAGCCGCCTAGCTGTCCTGCCCGGGATGCCATCTCCAGGCTAGCCTGGCACTCAGGCCCACGCCCTGCTGAGCACTGGCACCCCGCAGAGCTTAACGCCCTGCTGAGTCTGCCCTGTAGCCCTTGCCAAGCCTGTTGGAGTGGCTTCCGTCATTGGCAAGTCACACTGCTGACATCACAACTGCATAAAATTAATTTATTTAGTTAAGGGAGGTGTTAATTAAAAGTTCTCATTTATTGTGTCTTTGCAGACAGCTCTTGGGGGCTTCTGAGTTGTCATTGCTGGTGACAGCAAAAGCTAATCACTATTCTAAAAGTTATTAATAGAATGGTGTGAGGGGGGAGGGGCAGGAGCTGGGGCTGTGGGGGATGGGAGAAGGGCGAGCTAGGGGAGGGGAGAGGATGGTCCCATACTTCCTTCTCACCAAGTCAGCTCCCCTCTGCAAGTTGATCCAATCGCCAGCATTTCTGGGGGATCTGGGGTTTGCTGCCAGGCCCTGCGATGATCAGGGTTTGGTGAGCCCTGGAGGAAGGCTCCTCAGGCCAGCACCCGCCCACTCCCGCTGCCGCCCGTATTCCCACAGTTCCTGGTGTTTGCCTTGAGGAGTGTCGGCTCTCATACAAGGAGCTTGTTCTTTGCTTGCTTGGTCTCCCCACTTACCATGACCCTGAACGTCTTGGGGTACAGAGAGTGACTGGTTTAGCTCTTTATCCCCAAAGCTTAGCACAGAGCTTGGACCTTCATGGGAGGACAGCAGACATTTGCAGAGGGATTGAGGGGTCCTCTGCCCCTCAGCTGGTCTCTAGTCCTGGTCTCCTTGCTGAGAGACTTTGGGGTCACAGGGGGGATGGTAGGAGGGAGAGGGCAGGTGGATCCAGGACTCCCCAAGTCCCCCACCTCTTTAGGTTCCCTCAGCCTTGTAGCCCTGGAGATCCACAACCTGGGGAGTGGATAGGTCTTTGCTGATGAAGGTGGGGTGCGTGCAGGTGTGGGCAGCCAGGGTATGGTAGTGAATGGGGAGTCTTCAGTCAACTCTGCACAAGGACCCACCATGGGGAAAAGGGAAGATGAGATTTTAAACTATATTAGGTAAACAACGATGGCTGTAAATCAGCCACTTGGTGCAGTGGAACAAACACAGCCAAGGCGCTCAGACCTGCAGGTCTGTCCCTGACAGTCTCTGTGACCATGGGAAGGTAACTGCTCTCTGGGCTTCAGCTTTCCATCTGAAATGGAGGACTGGGCTGAAATTTATAGAAGTCCCTCTAATGCCCAGTGTGCTCCACACCTCCCATGTCCTACACGGCTCACCTTCCAGTAGATGTGCCAGGCCCTTCATGGTTATCATCTCCAATGCCTACAGCTTCCCTGTGGGGGAGACAGTCAATCATCCCCTGTTACAGTTGGGCAAACTGAGGTTCACATGGGAAAACATATCCAGTGGAATTTAAAGCCAGGTTCCTGCTCTTTCCAGAATATCAGCTTATCTCCCTGACCACCTGGGATGGGGCCGATACAGGGAAGACCCTGCATTAGATGTGGGCTCACTGACCAGGGCAGGCAGAACTGAGAGAAAGGAGGAGAACAGAGCACCCACTGGACTCAATGGGTCCAACCCCGGAGCTCCTGGAGCATGGGGAGGCAGGGACAAGTTCTGAGACCATGATGGGACCCAACACACCCTGCACCACAAATTTCAGCAGCCGCCTGCACGAACCACCTCCTGCCTGCACTTCCTCCTCTCATCTCAGAGACACTGTCATTCATTCAGAACACTTTGATTAGGGAGCTGGCCTGACAGCTGGGAGATGAATGACTGTCCCCTGCCCTCAAGAGGCTCACCATTGAATGGGAGAAGTGGCTCCATGAACAGTGAGCCCCCTGATGGGTCACAGGGACTGAGATAGCACATACACCTGCCCAAGGAGTGAGGGAGCAGGGGCAAGTTCAGGTCAGCTGGGGCTCCCTGGCAGAAATGATTGCCTCTTCCTGAGGGAGAGGTCAGAAGTGAATTTCTAGAGGAAGTAGCCATCGAGCTGAGTCTTGAAAAGCAGGGAAGGCAGTACTGAGAAATTCTTGCGTAGGTTCAGATTTTAATCTAGATTCAGGGACCCAGTTCACTAAGTGGAGGGGATGTGTTGCGGGTTGTGGGGTGGGCCTTCAGGTAGGGGAAGTGGCATGAGCAGAGTGTTGCAAGTGTGGGAAGAGGGTATCCAGAGGTGAGATGGGCAAGGGCTAGAGCATGTAGGGCATTGCACACCAATCTAGACTCTGAACTTCATCCGGGGAGCCATTCGGGGGATTTGAGCAGGAAAATGGTGTCCGGATCCTGATAGCGTCACTTGCCACTCTCCTGCTCTGGGTCCTAAGGATGCTGCTGAGAGTGGATAAGAGGGAGATTTAGTTTGGGTTCCCCCAGAAGCCAATCCTGGGATGCATGTTTAAGTGTGGGAAACGCTGCAGGACAGGAAGGCAGCAAGGGCACTGCTGAGCCAGCTCCCATGGTAGGTGAGTGAAGCCCAGTCCTGCTGGGGAACCTGAGAGCTGCCATAGCACACGCGCCTGCCCAAGGAACAAGGGAGCAGCGGGGTTTATGTAGCAAGTCTCACCAGCCATTGCTTGAGGGCTGCCCCAGGAGGCATCCCTGACATTTCTGGCCTTCTCTTCAGCAAAGAGGACTCAGCAAAGTCCTCAGGCAAAGAAGTAACGTTGAGTAAAGTAAAAAGTAAAGTAAAGAAAGAGTGCCTGGGGAAGCTTGGACCTTGGGAGGAATGCCTAAGGTTTTTGCTTAGGGACATCAGTGGGGGATGCTTTCAGCTGGCTCCTGGGGATGGAGGAAAGGCAGAGGAGGATGGGAATGACAGTTATTAAAGCAGAAAGTGAGGTGGTTACCTGAGAAATATTATGACAAGTTTTGGGCAGTTTGTCTCATTTCCTATGCATGCAGGAACATTCCAGGATGTGGCTTAAGGGCTCCTGTCCACACCCAGTTGGTGAAGTCCAGGGAAGCTGGTTCTGGCCAGGTTGGCAAAACCAGTCGTCTCTCAGAGGTCACATGGCTTTCTTCTCTTCCTGACCATAGACTGACCTGCCCTCTAGCCCTTCATCTCAGCCAGACTGAATGCAAGCCCAACCCCATCTCAAGACTGACCCCAATGGGATCATTCAGTCTGGCTAAGATGAAGGGCTAGAGGGCAGGTCAGTCTATGGTCAGGAGGAGAAGAAAAAAAAAGAGGGGACCTCTGCTTATACAAGCAGCTCTGGATTCAGAATCCCCCAATCCAGGGAACCATTTTCAGTATCGCCCAGAGAGTGAAAGTCATGGCCTTAGTGGAGCAGAGACAGGAAAAGATGCATACCCCAGCTTGGGATGTCCGGGTGGGATGCATCCTTCACAAGAAGACAGTAATCTCCCATAATGATAGTGAGTAGAGACGACCAGAATGATGCATTGTCACCGTCTCCTTAGACCCATAAAAAGTACCAAATGGACAAGTCTTCACATCCTCCCTGAACCCCACTTAGAGTACAATAGCTTTGCGGGGTTAGTTTTCATTTGGGGGGCGTTTCTTTGTAACTTCTTGATTGGAGTGACCTAAGATATAGAATGAAGATTCTTGGTGCTATTTAGAATCCCTCTGCCACCTGAAAGAGGCCTGCTCTGGGGACCTCAGGGCTCAGACATGATCGGTTCAGGGCCAGGGAAGGCAGTATTGAGAAGTTCTTGCAAAGGTTCAGATTTTAATCTAGATTCAGGGACCCAGTCAAACTGTTTCCCCAAAATCTTATTTTAGTTTCCAAACCTAAAACCTCTAAAAAAAATTGGTTCTGCTTGTAGTTTAAGTAAAAACCTTCAGGTTTATGGCTTTTCTAGTTTTCCTTTAGTGGTTCATATCCAACTAACCTTCTGAATCCAGAAGATGCTTTGTGAACTGAGACCATGAGAGGAAGCTAGTTGGGAAGATGAGGGTCATAACATCTAGAGGTTTGGAGGCGAGGGACCTGGGAGGGGATACAGGGATGTAGTGGAGGAGGTAAAGAGGGGATACTGGTAAACCAAAGAGTGAGAGTGAACGGTAAGTAATCCATTGGGCTAGGAGAGAGGGAGGGGTGGGAGTTGAAAAGAGAAAGAGAAAAGATGGAGGAGAGAATAAAATAAAGGGAAAGAAGAGAGATGAAAGTGCAGTAAAATGTGATGGCAAGACATGAGAGAAAAGAGAGAGGGGGAAGCAGAAGAGAGGAAGAGGAGGCAAGTGAGGCAGGGGAGGTGAGGTGGAAAGAAAGTGGGAGGTGGGTAGGGATTGGGGTATCGAGGTCCCAAGATCAGGACTCTTTTCTTTCACCACACATCTGTACAGCAGATAAATATAGTGCAGCTGGGCTTTTCTCTCTTCTTAATTGACGTCTTTGTATCTATCCCCACTTGACAAATCAGGCCACTTATTATTAGTGATGACAAGGATAAATATGACAGGCATTCATTTTGCATCTGGGCCTCCTGATAATAGAAGTCAACACATCAGCCCTTCTCCCCACTTCTTCCTCACCAGCGGCTTGGGCTCCGTGGTGGGGAAACCTATTGGCCAGGAACTGTCCATGGCTTTGCCAGATGCTGAAGTCGTCTACAAACGCCCTCTTAATGGGAAACCAATGGTCAGGAACTGTCCACGATCCTTGTGGTGCTGAAAGCCTTTATACCCTGCCTCCTCTCTGATTCCAACAAGAAAGCTGGGTGGCTGAAAGCTGTCCACGGCCTATGTGGTGTTGAAAGTATCTACTGTCCCCAGGGCTGGGGGTGGCAGGGTGCATCTCTTTCCCACAGGACACAATTACTTCTGGCATGGAGTGCTCGGTGGCTTAAATTTACCTGTCTTCCTGTGGTTCTAAAAAGCCTGGATGACTTTAAGTGTGTTCCTTCTCTCTGGGTCTTAGGATTTCCACCTTTAACATGAAAGGCTGGATTAGGTTGTTCTTTCAGGGCCTTCAAGTGCTAGCCCTTTCTATTATCAAAAGCCTTCAAGAGGTTCCTTCTAGTTATAGGATCGAGCTACAAATCCCTTAGCCAGGCCCTGAAGGCCCCTCTCTGGGCCCTCTTCACTTCCTGGCTTTGCCCTCGTTCCAGCCAGATGAGCCTTCTCTCAGGCCCCAGACACACTCTTGTTTTTTTCCCCTGAGCCTTTGCCATCCCCACTGCCCTCCTTCCACCTCTGACTCTCCTTTCCTGATCTCTGGGAGCACTGACCATCTGGGCCCCTTCTTGAAAAGCAATGGCCTTGTACTCAGTGTGCTTTCAGTTTCTTAAGTCTTCTATGGCTTGTGTCTTACATGGCTCCCCTTGAAGGAGTTCCCCAGGACCAGGGTCATGCTCTGAATCAGTGATCAGTGTCTCACAGTTTCCCATAACCGTGTGTATGGAGCAAAGGTGAGTACTTGCGGTATTTTGACCCAATAAGCTCTTTTAATAAAACTATGATTGATCTTTCAAGACTGTCAATGAAAGAAGATAACCCCAAGAAGTGCATAGCTGAGGCTTGTGACCCCCTCTTTGAGATGGAATCTTTCTGAGGCTCCCACTCCAAGCTGGCATAGGTGGGCAAGGTCACACTTATGTGGACAGATAATCTTGCCTCATGTCCCCATGGAGTAGCAAAGTCATGGTGGGTCACACACACAAGCCTCCATCTCTGTTTACTTTGAGCCTGTGAGAGTTGACCCAATGCCTTCATTGTATGGTTGTCACAGCCCTCCCACCTTCAATTTTAGGGACCTTTCAGGGGGGCTTCCAAACCTGTCCCACTAGAGCTCAGACTGCCCCATAAAGTTTTCTCTCTGGAGCTCAACTGTGGAGGATCCAACTTGATTAGCGGAGATGCAAGAGTTTCTCTGCACACTGTTCCAATACAGGTGAGTTGCCTCTCCCTCTGCCCTCCAAAAACAAGAAGGTTCCATCTGTTGGGCTGGGCAAACAGGTAGAGAAATGGTGGCTCTCTTTTCTCCATTAACCCCATGAGGAACTCAAAATGGCCCAGAGGTGGGCATCATGCATGAGATGGGCATCATGCAAAGGTGGGCATCATGAGATGAGAAACTCCTCATCTCAGTTGGGCAGACAGAACCACATCCTGACAGTCTAGAAAAAAATCATTGGGAAGAAAATTCTCTCTTCTCCCTAGACCCATTATCATCCAATTCACCATTACAGGCCTTGGCATCCATTCTGCCCACTGCCCACTGCTTGGCAGAGCCCCTAATGCCATGGCTAGTAACCAGAAGTTCCAAATGGTTTAGAGGGGAGAGCTGTGTTTACTAATGGATCTGGCTGTGTCTGACAAACTGAAGCCATGTGTTTGGTGGCCTCAGGACCTCTGGAGAAGTGGGCTCAGAGCACTTACCTTCCCTCAAACATATTGGCACATTCTCAGAATCCCAGAGTTTGCCCTGTTGAACCTCATATCATTAATCAAGAGGCTTGGAGATGATCTTAGATTCTAGACTAACTCCTTTATTTGAAGATGGGAAAACTGAGACTTCTTAGGAAGGGAAAGTCAGTTGCCTGAGCTCACAGAGCAGAGAAAGGAGCATCTTTGACTCTTGGCTCTCAGTCTCATGCTCTTCCTCCTCCTGCCAGAAGTGTTTGCACTTTGATAGACTTGTGGAGGATGAGGTGCCACACCGACCCCTCTAATGGTGGGGACTTCAGGCATGGTGACATGTGGTGAGGGAGCTGTTGGAGATCCATGCTGAGGCTGAGTCTCCTGCCTTGTGGAGAATGCCTATGACCTCCCTCAGAAGAACTGTACAGGGAGCAGATATGTCAGCGGCCCTTCAGAAACTACCCTTAGGGCCCTGCACGCTTCCAGGCTGATGGGGGTTGGAGGGCCTCATTTGTCTCTGCACTGGGGGATGAATGGCTCGGGAGGAGCTAATGAAGCTGTTTTCCCACCGACAAGCCAAGACAGTGACGGATGTCTTGTGCGGAAAAGGCAGGTGTGGGCACATGGCCCATTGGGCAGGGTAAAGAATAGCACGTCCCTCAATGTCACTGTAGGTCACAGTGATGACTAGGGCCCCAAGGAGGGGGCAGGTAGGCTCTGGAGTGCAGTGACAAAGACCCTAGGGAGAGCCAGTGCCTCCCATAGCCCCTTTTGTGTGACCGGCAGACAGAATGTCAGACTTAGAAGTGTGATAACAACCATATAATCCGGCTAGCTTGTTGTCTAAGTGGAAGTATACAGGTCCAGAAATGAATAGTGAGTTGACCAAGTTCACACAGCTAGCTAAGGTCAGAGATTGCTGAAAAGGTCCTCCATGGTTGAGGATAGGGAGAAGAGTGACCTCAGGATGCGTCACTGCAGCACTCTTCTCACCTACAGGGGAGGGGGAGGGCAGGATCCCACTTTCTGCCTGGTATTAGAGACTTGATGATCCGTCTGCACCTCCTCTTTCTCCTCACTCTGCAGCCCACACTATCTGCCTTCTACTCCCAATCTCCGAGCCTTAGCTCTTGTCCCCTGAGGGCAGGTTGTCCTCCAGGGGCCTCCCATCCATCTGTCTGCTTATCTACAGGAGGCATGTGCCCATTGCCACTTGTCATCATGTGTTCCACTTGGCATTCTGAACTCACTCCCAGTGCAAGGTCCCCACCTGAGTGTTGTCCCATCACCATGCTCCCTCCGCCTTAGTATTTTGGAAGACCTCCCCAGAGAACTTTCTCTTCCATGGCAGCCATTCCTGAAGTTTTGGAAGTATTACAGCTAGAGATGCCAGAAGCCTGCATTCTTGGTGTGTAGAAAATAAGTCAGGCCAAAGAGGGGAGAGGGATGGAGAGAAAAGGGTGAGTGAGTTCTTGGCCTCTCTGCCAGGCCTACAGCAGTTTCACCCCAACCCTGGTCACTGAGAGCTTCACTTCTTGCTGGTCCAGGTGGTCCGTCTGGCCTGGGTGGGCCTGTGGGATTTGATGGAGGAAACGGGAGAGAGAGAGAGTGTCCCCAGATGCAGTTGCTCCCCTCACCTCTGCCAGGGGCTCCTCACCATCGCAAGTGTGAGCATGGGCTTGCCTGACACACGCCATCACAGCCCTGGAAAGTGTGCTGGGCATTGCTGGCCCCATTTCCCAGATGAAGACACTGAGGTCCAGGGAGAGCAATGACCCAACCCAAAGGGATAAGTGGGTTAGTGGTATTTGTTCATTTTCTGAAATCGATAAATATTTATTGAGGCACTGTGCTAGGTACTGGGAATATAAAAGTGAGCAGAGCAGACATGATTCCTGCTGAGCAGGGCCCTTCAGAGGCTCCGGATGCCTGCATTGCTGGGTCTCTGGCCCCTGGAGGCACATGCATTGGCAGGAGCACTGTCTTGGGAGTCCTCCCTTGAAGCTCAGTGTGCAGATTGCATATTTGTGCCTCCGGGCTCTTCCTCTTGTCCATGAGACTTTCTTGGAAGCCAGCATCCTTGCAGGCACTTCCCTGCCTTCTCCCCTCACAGCATCCATCGGTCCCTCACAGTGCCTGGTCTTCAGTGTCCCACCTGCCAATGGCCTCGTCCCTTACCTGCCACTCACGATTCATTATTCACCTTTCACAGGGAATGGAATGAAAGAACAAACAGGAAAATCTTAACCTGTACAGCCTCTTGGATGATAGCGTGGGAAGTAAGGACCTGCCCCCCAGTTTCCTGATGTCTGGAAAAATCTGGAAGAGCTCCTAGGGCTTTGGAGAATGAAGGCACCCTTGTCTGGATGCCACTGCAGCTTCCTCTCTCTTACTCCTTCCTCCTCCACCTCCTCCTCCTCATCTTCAGCCCACCAAGGCCAGATTTGTCTTGCAAAGTGGCATCATTATAAATGCATCAGCCTCCTCTGGATGCCTGCGCCTGCTACCACCAGCCCATCCAGACTCGATTATATCTGAGGCTGTCTGGGGTAATTAAGTGACATTAGGACGCATCCCCCATTGTAATGCAATGTTCAAAGCCCTGGGCTCTCCCTTCCCGAGAGCTGCTGCCGATGCATTGAGGCTGTGTCTGCCTAATGCATCCCACTGTGATTGTGGCTAATTACTCCATAGACAGGCCTCATTAGTGGTTGGTTCAGGCTGGAAGGTGAGAAGCAGGCTGTCTCCCCTGCCTCCCCCAGCCTGCTGGTCTCCCCTCTCCCTCCAAGGCCCAGCTTGCCTTACTTTGCTGTTGAGGCAGGATTAGAATAGGGCAAAGGAATTCCCAAAAGAGGGCTCATCTAGACAAGGTCATCTACTGAGCTACAGGGCCTTCAGGAACTTTTCAACTGTTTTATTCAACCAATGGGAAGCCAAGGCCCAGAGGGGGTTACTGACTTGCCCAAGGTCACACAGCACCTCTCCTAACTGCCCAGCTTGGAGGGGCAGGTGGACCAAATGGGATTATGCACAGCCAGGACCCATCAGTGTCTAAAGCTAGTGGGAGAAACGGCTCATGGGCACCCAGGAGAAGAGCTGGATGGCTACGCTACCCCACAGGCTCTTTCTGATCTCTAGGCCTTTGCAATTCTTGCCTGGAATCTTCTTCTGACGCCCTCTACCTGCCACCTTGCACTAACTGACTCCTTTTCTCCAGGTCTTACTTTCTCGCGGAAGCCTCCCCTAACGCCTCAGTTTTGTGCTCCTTATATGTGCTCCCATGATTCTCTGTACTTTCCCATCTTGGCAGTCGCTGCTCTGAATTATCAATGCCTAATACCCTACATGACTATACCCAGAGGAGGAGCAAGCACTGAGACTGTCTTGTTCATGTGCTAGGCATTAGACTAGCTCACAGATGGCCTCTCAGAAGAATTAGTAGAAGGAACGATGTAATGATTGATGGCTGCTTGGCCAGTACCATGGTAAGGCTGTTAGTGTTCACTCACATCTGAGAGCTTCTTTATACTTCCCAGTCTCCTTTGTGCTTAGGTTGGTCACATGACTCACTCCAGCAAATGGGATGTGAGCAAAAGGTATATATGTTACCTGAAATAAGGTGCATAATTATCTGGTGTGCTTTTCTACAATCCACGTTCCCTGAGTAATGCCAAGATAATTTTGAAGCTGCAAGATGGTAGAGCCACAAGATAAAAGGAACCTGAATCCCTGAGTCACTACATGGAAGCGAGACATCCAGGAAAGCCACCTGACATGGGTCATATGAGTAAGAAATCAAACTTACCATGCAAAGCCACCGAGATGTCAGGGCTGCTTAGTAGAGCGGCTAGTGGGAATTACTCTGACTAATACGAAGTGGTTAAACTTGATGGAATGCAAATAGGCAATGGCTTAATTTTTTTCCAATCACTGCTTTTAAACATGCTCCTATTAAGCCTCCTTTCCCTGTCTCTTCACAACATCTTGGACAGATTCTAAGTTCTTGGTTACTGTTGGTTGTAAAAAGAGCCTCATCTTAGTAATTAGAACTCACTTTCAGGGCCAGTCTGCCAGAGCTTTATGCTGACATCCAATTTAAAACTTGTTCCTTTCCTTCAGCTCAGGTCTGACTCATGGCTTGGAGATCAAGATTGATCTGTTCTTTAGCTTTGTTTCTACTTTCTTGCCCTCCTGCTGGCTCTTTGAGGGTCAGGGCAAGGAGATAGAGGAATAGTAGAAAAAGGGGCTAAGTGCCAGGTGCGGTGGCTCATGCCTGTAATCCCAGCACTTTAGGAGGCTGAGGCGGGTGGATCATGAGGTCAAGAGATCAAGACCATCCTGGACAACATGGTGAAACCCCATCTCTACTAAAAATACAAAAAATTAGGTGGGCATGGTGGCGCGTGCCTGTAATCCCAGCTACTCAGGAGGCTGAGGCAGGAGAATTGACTGGACCCAGGAGGCGGAGGTTGTGGTGAGCCGAGATCGCGCCATTGCACTCCAGCCTGGGCAACAAGAATAAAACTCTGTCTCAAAAAAAAAAGGGGGGCTAAAAGTCTTAGGTCCCCATCACTGCTGATGTCCTGGGCATCAGATTCTCAGAGGCTGATGTTTGGGACAGTGCTTTTGCTGGTCCTTTGGAGGCTCCAGATGGACCACCATCTGCCCCCTTCTCTGATGGTGGCCATGCAGAATGCCACTTAGGGTGTCCTCCAGTTATACTCTCCTCTTCTGCCCTCACCCAGTTTCTGCCACCAGAGGTGTGTCTCAAGCCCATGGGGAACTCATGCATCCTTCCTACCATAGGACAGCAGGTTGCCCCACTGATTCTCATACTCCTATGCCAAGGCAGGCATCTGAAAGACCTGGGAGGTCACAATTCCAAAAATGAGTGGTACTATCTGTACCTTCTTAGGGGTCCTGTGGAGGGAGGAAAGACACCTGAAAAATAAATGGGGCTTGGGATTCTGTTGGCTACAGATTCATAACGTCCAAGTTGAGGGGAATATTTTATGTCACAAAAGGATTCTTCTAGGATTTACTAACTTGGAATTTGGCTAAGTGGAGAGGTAAGGGTGAGACAGATTAAAGAACTGCTCTGTATTCTTTGTAGGTCATGGGTTCTTTGGAGAATACGATGAAAGTTCCCTAGAAAAGTGCATGTATTCATGTATGGATAGTGTTTATTATGAAATTTTAGGGCATCTGAATCCCACTGTGTCTCCCAGAAGGGTCCATGAAATCCCAGTTAATTATCTCCAAACCAAAGTGCTGCTCCCCTGAAGTCTGACTCCTTCAGTGTGGACCCATTTGGGGACCCTGACACTTGCCCCCTGCCCCTTCCTCAGACTCTCTCTGCAGCATCACAGTGAACTTACTCTTCTCCAATGCACATGACAGCTCCTGCCTTCATGTCTTGCATGTGCTGTGTCTCCTGCTGGGGGTTCCTTTCCTCTATGCCACCCAGGGCTCACTGCTGTGCAGAACTCAGCCCATGCTCCATCTTCTCTAGGAAGCCATTGATGGTAGGCAGGATTTAGAGACATTGCCCCAAGATTCCTGTCCCTGACTGTTCAGTTGAATATGAATCCAGGTATGCCGCAAAGAAGGGATTTTACAGATGAAACTAATGCTGCTAATCAGCTGAACTTCAAGTAGGGAGATTAACCTGGATTATCTGAGTGGCCCAAATATAATCACACGAGCCTTTAAAAGCAGCAGACGAGGGCAGCAGAGTCAGAGAGATGTGGTGGAAAGGGAGAGCAGAGAGATGAGGCAGAAGAGGAGGTCAGAGCGAGTCACAGTGCAAGGAGGACTTGAGCCTGCATTGCTGACTTTGAAGATGTGGGAAGAGGCCAGGAACTGAGGATGTAGGCAGCCTTCAGAAGCTCAGAATCATGGCCAAAAAATGGGAACTTTGATCATGCAATGGCATGGAACTGAATTCTGCCCACCACATGAGTGAGCCTAGAAACAGATTCCTCCCCAGAGCCCTGAGACAGGAACATAGCCCTGATGGCACCTTGATTTAGGTTTTATGAATCCCAGACCAGAGAACCAGCTGAGCTGTGCCGTGCCCAGATTTCTGACCTACAGAACTGTGAGGTGATAGATAGGTCTGGTTTAAACTGCTGAATGTGTGATAATTTGTTATAGCAGCAATAGAACACTAGCACATCATTGGCAGTGCATTAAATAGAGCCACAAAGTCTTTGACATATTGAGAGGTGTAGGTGTTTCCCCAGCTCTTGAATCTCAGCTGGTCTGTGACTGCTTTGACCAAGGTGGCCAGCAGAAGTGAACACATGCTAGTTCCAGGTCCAATCTTTAAAAAAACAATTAGGCTGGGTGCAGTGGCTTATGTCTGTAATTCCAGCACTTTGGGAGGCTAAGGCAGGTGGGTCGCCTGAGGTCAGGAGTTCGAGACCAACTTTGCCAACATTGTGAAACCCTGTCTCAACTGAAAATACAAGAATTAGCCAGAAGTAGTGGTGGGCGCCTATAATCCCAGCTACTTGGATGGCTGAGGCAGGAGAATTACTTGAACCCAGGAGGCAGAGGTTGCAGTGAGCTGAGATCGTGCCATTGCACTCCAGCCTGAGTGACAGAAGACACTCTGTCTCCAAACAAACAAATAAAAAACAAGTAAACGAACAAAAATACTGGCAGCTCCCATGTTGGTTTCTTGGAGCTGGGAGCTGCCATTTTAGAACTTTGGCTATACCTAGACATCCATGTGAGAAGAAGCCCAAGCTAGCCATGTGGACAGGCCATGCAGCGAGAGGTGCCTGGCCAGTCCCAACTCCCAGCCACTAGCCATTCCAGCTGAGGCCACTGACATCATGGAGCAAAGATAAGCCACTGACCCACAGTACAGAGAGATACAATAATAATAAAATACTGTTCTTAAGTCATTAAGATTTGAGGTAGTTTATTCTGCAGAAATAAATAACTAGACTACACCATATCAGTTTCAATTCCCAAGGATCTCTCCCTTCTTTCAGTCCCTGGAGCTCACTTATACTGCTGCACGCACTTGATTCCAGAAGCTGATCTTAATATGTCTGCAGCAAGAAGAGTCAGTGGTGGGGTTGGCGTATTTCCCCTGCCCCGAGGACTAACCCTAGCAGGTTACACTGCACACTTGAAATTTCTGGGTCCTGAGTCTGCATCTGCAAGTCAGTGCCTGGTAGACCAATGAAGGCTTCTCTGGCCCAGATCCTTTTGCATATAGTGTGCTCTGGACTATATGGAACTCTCCCTCCAGCCTGCTGGTAGTACCAGGAAGAGAGCTGTCCCTGGTGGTGGCAGTTCAGTTAGAGGAAAGTCACTTATTATGCTGGACATACCCAAGGATTACCTTACTCACATCCCTGCACACCGATGCGGGTGTTCCTCCCTCTGTTCCCTGTTCTCATTTCCTATGGGGTCATCCCCATCCACCACAGAGAATACAGAAAAGGATTTTCCCCCACCAGCCATGCCCCAGCTAAGGTTGACCAGTTCTCAGGTTACTCCCAGGAAGCAGTGGGACACTTTATGCAAACTAAGTAATAGATTATACCAAACTCAAAGACAACCACCAGACTTTGTGATCACATGTGATTTTGTCTTCCTCAGGGGACTGAGGGCAGAGACCATGGCTTAGATTTCTCTGGGTCCCCAGTGGTACCCAGACTGAGGCTGGGGATGAATGAAGGTTAATTCATGAAGGTCAGCAGCATCACTGAAATGAAATTTCAAGTCCAGACATCAGAGCTACTCTTACAACACATCCTTTCTGGGTTTTGATACCTTTCTCTGTAGGGACCCTTGGTTCAAATGAAGTCTTATGTGGAAGCTGCACAGCTGTGTCTTGGAATTGGGGGATAGGCAGGAGGTCCTCTTCCCTCCACCTTCTCATCACTCCCACAGCATCTCTGAGGCAGCTTCAGGGAACCCTGAGATCCATAGGACAATGTTTGAAACCCATGGGTTCATCCATTCTTGTGGTTTTCTAGCAGAGAAACTGAGGCTCCAAGAATGTCTGTGAGTCTGCAGCTTGCCTATGGTCACACAGCGAATAGAAATGTTGGGACTAGAACCCCCATCCTAGTTCCTTACTTTCTTCCACACCCCACTGTCCTGGTCAGAATTATAAAGCCCTAATATGGAAATGATCTCTAGGTCAGCACCTCTGGGAGCAGGAATCCTTTTTGTATGCCTCTAACAAGCAGGATGGCGTCAGCTTGCGTTCCCACCAGGGGTCTGCTGCCCAATACTTCCAAGGCAGCACATTTAATGGTGAGACCATTCTAATTCTTAGAATGTTCTTTTATGTGGAGCCCAAACATATCTTCCTATAAATGTTTGTCCCATGTTTCCAGGGTCAAGGTTATGACATATTATGTATATGAGGGCCAAGAAACCTATGCTCTGGCCCTGCTGGAGGGAGCTTTTGGTGTATGTGAGTGTGAGAGAGTATGTGAGGGAATGTGAGAGTGTGTGTGAGAATGTGTGTGTGTGTGTGAGTGTATGTACGTGTGTGATAGTGTGTGTGTGAATGTGAGTGTGCATGTATATGTGCATGTGTGTGTGAGAGCATGTGTGTATGTGTAAGCACATGTGTGAGAATGTGTGTGTGTGAGAATGTGTGTTTGAGTGTGCATGTGTGTGTGTGACAATGTCTATGTGTATGAGAATGTGAGTGTGAGTGTGTATGTGTATGTGTGTTGTCTGAGAATGTGTATGTGTATATGTGAGTGTGTGTTTGTGTGAGCATGTGAATGTGTGACAGTGTATGTGTAAGTGTGTCAGTGTATATGTGTGTGAGTGTGTATGTGTGAGTGTGTGTGAGAGAGTGTGCGGGAGAGCAGCTGAGAGGGGGGATGGGTTAGCGAAAGAGTATTCAGCGTGGTTCCCCTGGTGGCACTGACTGCCCACAGCCACTCTTACCCAACATAAATAAGAGTGAGAATCTGCACCATCAGGGACACTCTCAGAGGCCCCTGTGCCCAGGGAAGGGGGAGCAGCAGGGTCTCTGAGGCTTTGCAGCCAGGAGGGCTGTCCTGGTCCCAGCTCTGCCCTGGCCCCTGTGGGACCTTGGACAAGTAAGCCTCCATTCTCTCATCAGTCAAATGGCTTTAAGTCCCCACCTCTTTCTCTAACCCATCCCTCCTCTCAGCTGCTCTGCTGTTCCCTATGCCTAACTGGGTGACTCTGAGCCAGCGCCTGCCCTCTCCGGCCCTCATTTCTTCCTCTGTGGGTGGGAGTGGTGCTGAAGACGAAGTGGAGTGACAGATGGAGATGGCTGACACATAGTAGGTGCTCAAGGAATACCGGCTTCTAAGAGGAGCCCGGCTCTTTCTCCTGCAGCCGCAGCCACTGCAGCTCGTTCTTGTTCCTTCTCCCAAGGCCCACAGATGGTCTGGGAAATCCTCTCTGATCTTCATTTCCCGGCCAGCTCACCTGCTGCTTCCACATGCTGAATGATTCCCACATCCTCAGGTCTTACTGGAGCCAGAGGCCCATCCTGCCTGCCCTCCAGTGTCTAGCAAGACCCACCCCTAAGGCACCAAGGCAGAGAGGCGCCTGTCCCAGTGGCTATGAATCCTGCAGAGGATAAGTTCTCTCCCAGCATCTCACCCTAGAGAATTCTGTCTTCCTTTGCTAGGAAGTCTTGGTTGGCCCTTCCCCACAATGGGACTCAGTTTCCCCATCTCTACAATGATGCAGTTGCTCCATCGAAAGCTCAGACCGCACGGGTCCCTGTGGCTTTGGTGAAACACCGCTGGACTAACGGGTTGTTCTGCACACAGTTTGGGTGCTTTGGCGTTTGCATCCAGTGAGCTGGCCCCACTGTCTATCCCGCGAGGCCATTTGCCCTGCCCTGCCCTGCCCTTCCCTGCCAGGACAAGGTCAGACTCCAGGGTGCCTGGGTAGGAGCCTCCTCTGTGCATGCTGGTTTAGGCTCTCTGAGCCTCACCTCCTCATGTGTCAAATGGGGATAGTGCTGTGGGCCCTGCCCGCCTCCCAGTGCCAAGCCAGGTGAGGGAGTAAGCCCTGCAGAGTCTCTGAAGGGTCACAGAGAAATAGCTGATTGCAAACCGGTCATGACACAGAGGTGAAATATGTCGTGGGTGAGGGCATGGGCCTCACAGCCATGATGCTGGGATTTGAAAGTGGCTCTTCAACCCCAGCTGCATGCCCTGGGCACCCTCTCATTTGTGGAATGGGGCAACAGTGGTAATAGGACCTGGGGGCTGTGGTGAGGATGAACTGAGGCCTCTGTGCATGAGCGCTGAGAGCCATGCCTGGCTGAGTCAGCCAGCAGTCCCTGCCACTGTGTTCCTGTGCCAGCACCGTCCTGGGTGCCTGACACCCGGCACTCCCATCTGACCTTTTCTGACCTTCATCCTGAGGGCCCTGCCACCCTCTGCCAGCCCCTTCCTATGAGCCAAACTCACGGCTCCCCATTTTCACTTGGCACCGCCCACCTGGCCAGCCCTCCCAATTCTAGTGGTTTAAGGGCAAACCATTACTCATACAATAAGCACGTATTGAATGCATACAGTGTACCAGGCCGTGCTTCTAGCATGGAAGGGCAGCCTTCTTGTGTTGCTCATCCCGCACTGAGAGCTTGTGCTGGAGCTGAACAGGGTTTGGAAGAGGAAAGGAAGCAATGGACACTTCCCTAAATGACAAAACCTCTGACACCCTCTCTCCAAGAGTGCCCAGTGGTGCTCTGCAGAGCCCTGGGGACCATAACCAGAAGGGGGAGGTCAGAGCCCAGGGACTCTGGGACCCCACTCCTGCTCCTGCCCACACATGTTGCATTCTGGAATCCTGAAAGCTGCTTATAGGACAAACTCCGTAGTGAGAGGAGGTCTGAGAAGCACCGCTCAAATCCAGCCCTTCTTGGTATAGACAAGACAACTGATTCACAGAGGGACTTGTCTAAAGTCACTCCTAGATTCTGAGTCATCCAACTCCCAGTCTAATGTTCTTCCCACAGCATCCTCGGAATCCCCTTTCAGGCCTGTACTCCCTGGCCCCTGGTTTCGTGTGGCCCAAGTTGAGCCTCTGGAAATATCCATCTAACATTATAGGATGAACTGAGCCCCAAGAGCCTCGGACCCCGGTGGACACCTTTCCCCTGCCAGCCCCACACTCGAAATTGATTAATGACGACATATTTGAGACGGTAGCACAAATTAATTTCTGAATTGCACCATTAGTGAGTAATTAATTTCTTTGCTCTGGGAAATGAAGATATCCCTGATGAGCATGTTATCTAAATCTATAAAAGAGGAGAAACGCTGAACGGGCAACTCCATTAATGCAAACATTGATTTTTTTTTTCCCATTTCCCCCGCTCTTGTGTGAGCACTTTCCCCCTCTTTCTATACCCCCCCTTTTATGGGAGGGCAGCATCTGTTTTTCCAAGAAAGGGTAGGGGCCCTTGGAGACGGGGAGGGCTGCCTCTTGATACCTTCGGCAGTAATCAAAAGATCGTGTATGCTTACTGCAGCCAAATAATGTCCTTATTGGATGCTATTAAGGATATGGTTGCCATAGAAACCCAGGATCTCGACCCACCAGGTTTGGATGCCAAACCTGGAACGCACATTCTTCTGCAAGCTGCTGGAGGTCTGGGAGTGATGGGAGGAGAGAGGTGGCTGAGCTGGGAGGCTGTGCTGTGATCCTCCATACCAGCCCCTCCTTTAGACAGCGTCCGCCTCCTTTAGGAAGTCCTCCAGGATTAGCATATCTCCATGTCTCACCCCCTGTCCCCCATCTGGTAGCTGGCATGTTTCCCAGCTGGCCTGACCTAAGTAAGACCTCTTGCCCTGTCTGACACATCCCTATCTATGTGACTCTGGGCAAAATACTTAGCCTTTCTGTGCCCCATGTCTTCATTTCTAAAAACACGATAATAGTCCCCCCCCCCCCCCACCTTTTTTTAAGACTGATTATGAAAACTCAATGAGATAATGAATGTAAAGTGCTTAGCACACTGGCCTGGGGTGAGTGGTTAATCAATGAGAGAGATTATTGCCATGGCAAGTGGAGGGTGGAGGGTCTACCACGGGCGGGACAGGAGCAAGAACTGGCGTCTGATCTGATTTGGATCTGAGACTTGCCTCTGCCCAGCTGTGTCCCTGCGGAAGTGGCAGTCTCTGCGATCCTTGGCTTGTCTTTTAGATGGAGATGAGGTTGCTGACGGTAGATGGGATGACCATGCCTCTCAGTGTTCTGGACGGTCCCTGTTTACACCTGTTGTCCAGTGTACTCATTCCCAGCATACAAGGGCACTTGTTGGATGCTTGTAACCCACAGGGGACCCAGGCTGCTAGGCTCAGCGGAGGTCCCAGGCTACCGATGTTGCAGCAGCCCCAGCTGTCTGGTTGGGTTGGGAAGTCACCTCATTAGCTCAGATTCCAGGTCCCCCAGGGCAACCTCATGCAGGCCCCTGCTCTGAGGTCAAAGGAACAAAAAAGGAGACAAAGGCTGTTTACCCCCCTGCCTGGCTCCGGACACCAGTTCCGGTGGGATATCAGGGCCTCTTGACCCAGTCAGCTCCAATTAGTGCCCTGGGAGAGAGACCTGGCGGTGGCCTCCCAACCATGGCTTCCTGGGGCTCCCTGCACACCTCATTTCATTCAGGTCCTGGCGTCAGCCCTGACCAAGAGGGACTGGCTGCACCCGAGGCCTGGCCCTTCCCCCAGTTCAGTAGCACCTTTTGGACCAAGGATGTTCAGATATATGCCAGTCTCATGATGGTTCACCATCTGGCTGCCTGTCACTAACTGGAGCCTCAGGCTCCTTATCTCTGAAATGGGTGAAATAATCCCTGCCTCACTTGTTGGATGGAATTTCACGATAAATGAGAAAGGGCTTTATAAACTCTAGAGTGCCGTGCACCCCATGAGTTGTGGGTCTTATTGAGGGACTCCTAAAGCAGATGTCTGTGAGGCTAGCCCTGAAACTGTACCAGTTTCATTTTAAACCCTTGGCTTCTGTGATGACTGTCACGTTTCCACGGGAACAATGTAACTCCACCCATTCACATATGTGTGGGCAGAGGGGTACCCCAGGAGCCAAGGAAGCTCACACTGTTGTCTTGGCTCTGCTCTCAGCCTGCTGGGGGACTTAAGGGCAGGTGCCTCAGTATCCCCATGTGTCACAGGGCATGCAGATGCCAACTCTGTCTCTCTCACAGGTCCCTGTGTGTAACTGGACAAGGGGTGAGGTTGCTGGTTACATGGCAGAGACGGGGAATACAAGTAAGTATTCCTGAGCTAGAAGGACTTTCCCAGCTCTGGGGCCTTGGCCAAGTTACTTCATCTCTCTATGCCTCAGTTTCCTCCATGGCCAAATGGCATTGTAATATCTATCCTATAGACTGTGACGATTAGTAGTAAAGTATGTGAAGGCCTGGCTCACAGTCAGGACTTGTCAAGTCGTAACTACTCCTGTTATTTTTATTTTCACACTGGCAAGGTTAAAACATTACCCAGATGAGGGGCATTGTTTTTGTTTTACACACAAGAGCTGTGCACCTGGGGGCTGGGTGTGCTGGACAGGAAGCACAGAAACCCTGGCCCGAGCTCTTCACTAACCTCCTGAAGTCCTGCCTCCCTGGTCGCCACTGAGCAGGGAGGGCCCGAAGTTCCAGGTGATGAGGTCAGGGAGAGAAGGAGGTAGGAAGGCCAGCCCTTGGCTTCACGTTCCCTCTGCCCCAAACTGAGAATAAGTTTCCCTAGGAAATTGGACCCGCGTTCAGGAGGAGACAGGTGAGCTGAGTGCACCCACTACCCTGAGTCAGTGACTTTTCTTTGTTGATATTGGCTGGAATGTGGTGTTGGCTCCTCAGGGAGTCCCAGGGTCCTAGGAATTCCCCCCAGGGACACAGTCAATTTTCAGATGTAAGCACTGGCAGTTCTCAGACCCTCACAAGTCCCCTCCTCTGGGCCCCAGGGCGGGATGAGAAGGGGCAGAGGCAGAACCGGGCCTGTGACCTGTGGCCTGCTCGAGGTGTGAGTGCAGGGAGTGGAACTAACCGAGTTGGTCACAAGGGGATTACAGATGGGTGGGGGCTTCTTGGGGGCCTTGTGCTCAGGCTGGGCTGGTGGCAGCTAGTTGAGAGGAGTCACAAGGTCAGAGAACCTCAGTGACTGCCCCTCCTTCTCTCCAAGCCACCCACCCTGCCCGAGTGTCACCCTGGAGCTGGCGGCTGACAGCAGGCTGGGGGAGAACAGCTCTAGAGTAGGGCCTGTGGGTCCCGATGAGCTGCTCCCTGCGGGGGAGAGCGGGGCTCCTGGCCTTGGAATCCCTGGGCATCTTAGCAGGTTCTCCTGCACTTCTTAGCTGTAGGACCTTGGGCACTCAACCAAGTCAATCAACCTTTCTGCACCTTAGTTTCCTCATCTGTAAAACGGGGGTCAGTAGCGACTATGTCATGCCATAGTAACTCTATCATAGAACGATGGTATTTGATGGAATCATGTGCATAAAATGCCTTGTACAATGCCCAGCACAGAGCAATGTAGAGAAATACTGTGAGGACTGAAAAAAATGATTCTTGTGAGAGCATCTAGGTCAGTGTTTGCTACAAAAGGGCCAAACCCATTGGGTTCAATACTCTAGGTTTGAAAGAATAAACCAGGCTTGGGCTCTGATATAATTTTGTGTTTTTTTTCCCCTCCAAATCTCATGGTGAAATTTCATCCCTAATGTTGGAGGTGGGGCCTAATGGGATGTGTTTGGATTATGGGATGGGAGGTGGTTCCCTCCTGAATGTGTTGGTGCCATCTTTGTAGTAAGGAGTGGGTTTTCATGCAATAATTCTCAGGAGAACTGACAGTGGAAAGGAGCCCGGTACCTCCTGCTCTTCTCTCTCTTGCTTCCTCTTCCCATGTGATGCTGGCCCCCCTTTGCCTTCCGTCATGAGTGGAAGCTTCCTGAGGCCTCACCAGGAGCAGGTGCTGGTGCCATGCTTCTTATACAGCCTGCAGAACCATGAGCCAAATGTACCCCTTTCATTATAAATTATCCAGATGCAGGTGTTCCCTTATAGCAGTAGAAACAGACTAAGACAAGCTTCAAGGAACCCTGAGTGGGGAGGAGGGATTGGGCAGGGGTTGAAGAGGGAGGCTGTGTGGAGAACAGGGTTTGCATGGCTTTTCTCGGTCATGCCCAGATTTCTTCCCCTCTATCATGCCCAGGTTTTAGGAGGAGAGGGTGTCTTCTGCTGGCAGAGGTGTGGCAGATGGAAAGGACTACAATAAGGAAAGAGACAACATCAGTTTCAGCCATGTTAGAATTACTGAGTTGCTGAGACTGAACTTACCCTCCCCCCATAAATACCTACAGAATTAGACAAAATATATGAAACAACTATTTTCAGACACTGACAGTAGGTAGCTGTTGACTGTGATTGTTGGGATGAAGGAAACAAATTAGGTGGACCTTATGATCACCCCTGCCTGGAGGCACTGTTCAGACTGCACCATAAGGAGGAGGGGCCCAAGGAGAGCTCAGTGAACTCTCCCCGTTGAGGGGATGGATTGGCATTTGATCAGGCTGAGGCAGCTGGGATTTGTGGAGCAGAGAACTGGATATGAGGAAGCTATACAGAGAAAGGACTTTGGAAATCTCCATAGAAATTCCCCAGATTCTGTTGGTAAATCCTAAGACATGAATATTTAGGGTAAAACTCCACAAGCCTAACAAAGAGTGACCAGGGAACTGAGCAATTCCCCAAATTTACATAGACATGGAAGACCTTCAAGTTCTGACCAGTCAGAATGGAGTGAGTCAGAATGGAGTGTCCCTAGGAGGCTGATGCTTTAGAATAGGCCTCAATAAGTTCAAGGAACAGGGTACTCTAAACTCATCTTGAGTGAATTTAGTAAGACTCTAGAGGATTGAAAGTCCTCTGTAAGTAGAGGATCTGTAAGTAACCTAACTGCATGTTAAAACAAAGTCCAACACTTTTTTCAGACTACAGTAAGAATAGCATTCTGCAAAATGAAATTCACAATGTCCAGCATTCAATAAAAAATAATATGAATATGGGAACATTCTCAACTCATTTTAGGAGGACAGAATTATCCTGATACCAAAACAGATAACAGATCAATGTGTTAATGTGTAAGAAAAATCTAGACCAATATCCCTCATGAACATATATTCAAAAATCCTTTAAAAAATTTTAGCCAGTTGAATTTTAAGATCTATTGAACACCATGAGCAAGTGAGGCTTATCCCAGAAATGTAAGATTGGTTCACCATTTGAAAAATCAATATATGTAATTCACCATGTAAAGAGATTAAACTAGAAAAACCATATGATAATTTCAATAGATACAGAAAAAGCACTTGACAAAATTTAACATTCATCCTTGATAAATATTCTTAGGAACCTAGGAAGAGAAGATAACTTCTTCAACCTGATAAGGTGGTAGGTAATATTATAAATAATGAGAAACTGATGCTTTCCCCAGAAGATCAGGGCAAGACAAGAATGTCCACTCATACCACTCCTATTTAACATTGTATTGGAAGACTCACCTGTGCAATACGGCAAGAAAAAAAAAAAAAAAAAAAAAACTAAAAGCACCCAAAGTGGAAACATAAAAAAACCTGTCTTTATTTGCAGATGACATAATTGTCTACATCTACACGTAAAATTCCAACAGAATGTACCAAAAAACGACTAGAACATATGAAGTTAGTAAGATTTCAGGATAAAAGGTTAATATACAAAAGTTATTGTATTTCTGTGTACTAGCAATGAACAATTAGAAATGGTAATTTTAAAAAATTCATTTACAATAGCATGAAAATATGAAACATTTGGAGATCAATCCAACAAAATATGTGTAAGATTTATGTGCTAAAAACTACAAAATTGATGAGAGAAATCTAAATAACTGGAGAGATATAAAATATTGTTTATAGATCAGAAGACTCAGTATCATTAAGCAGTTAATTTTTCCCATATTATTTATAGATTTAATGCAATCCTAAAAATTCCAGCATACTTCCTTATAAATATTGACAGGCTGATTCCAAAATGTATGTAGAAATAAAAGAACTTGGAAGAGCCAAAACTATTTTAAAAAAGAACAACGTTAGACAACTCATACTACCATTTTCAAAACTTGCCAAATAGTCACCATAACCATGACAAATAGGTAAATGAAATAAAATAGAGACCAGTATTAGACCCACACATATGTGGCCAATTAATTTTTGACAAAAGTTCCAGGTGATTCAATGGAGAAGAGATTATCTTTTCAATAAACTATGCTGGAACAATTGCAGCATAATTTATTGAAAAGATGATCTCTTCTCCATTGATGATGATGATCTCATCATCCATAAGCATAAATGAAATATTGACTCCTACCTCACACCATACAGAAAAATTAATTCCAAATGGATCATAGACCTAAATACAACATGTAAAACTACAAAGTTACTAAAAGATAATATAGGAGAAAATCTTTATGACCTTAGGTTAGGCCAAGATTTATCAGATTAGACATAGAAAGCACAAACAAGAGAACATTTTGATGAATTGGAATTCACGAAATTTTAAACTTCTCATCTTGAAAAGACTAGCAAGAAAGCGAAACGATGGATATAGATTTGGATAAAACATCTGTAAATGATAAAGAACTTGCATATAAAATATATAAAGAAACTTCACAACTCAATAGTAATAAAACAACAGTTTTTAAAATGGGAAAAATATTTGGATGTTCACTCAAGAAGGGACACAGATGGCAAACACATAAGTAAAAGATGTTTAACATCATTTGTTACCAGGGAAATGAAAATTAAACTGCAGTGAAATCCCACTCTACACTTATTAAAACATCTAATTTTAAAACAACAACAAAAGCTGGAGAGAATGCAGAGTGACCGGAACTCTCATATTGCTAACGGGGATGCAAAATAGTACAAATACTTTAGAAAGCAGATACAGCTTTAAAAAATAATGTCAAATAAATAACTTGGCATATGATCCAGCAATCCCACTCCTAAATATTTATCCAAGAAAAATGAAAACATGTTCACAAAATGACCTGCACATGAATTTTTACATCAGCTTCATTTCTATTCACTGAAACTAGAGACAATAGCATGGATAAGATCCATTCTACATATTTGTATAATGGAATACTACTCAGCAATGAAAAGGAGTCAATTAATGCATATGACAACACAGATAAATCTAAAACATCATCATGCCCAACGAAAGAAGCCAAACTCCAAAGGGAACACACATAAGATTCCATGTATATGAAACGGTAGAATAGGCAAGAACAAATCGAAAGCAGATCCGTGGTCATCTGTGGCCAAAGTCAGCAGGATTTCAAAGAGGCAGGAGGAAATCTGGGGGCTGAGGGAAACATTTTACCTCTTGGCTGTGATTTTGACCTTTGTTAGACTCCTGAGCTGCCCACTTAAAATGGATGACCTTGCTTAGTTGCAGATTATACTTCAATAAAGTTGATTAACATGAAAGGAAACGGCCATGGGTGAGCATCTACCAAGAGCCAGGCACTGTGCGAGGTGAGTTCAAATATATTCAAATACATCACCTTAGACATTGTAAGCATCTTTTTACAGCTGAGAAAGCTCAGGGGCAGAATTTGAGTGACTTTCCCAGGAGCACACAGCTGGAATGGTGAGGCTGAGCTCAAACCTGTTTCAGGACTAGAGACTGCCTCTCTCCATTGCTCAAAAGCCTCTTCACCTGGGGAGAAAGGGTGGTGGGGAGAAACTGCAGTTTAGATTCCTTGTGCTGACTTCATCTCTGATGCATAAGCAGGAGTGACATATTATTGTCCCGCAAGCACCATAGAATAACAGCCAGACAGTGACACCATCAAGGCAGTGGGAGAGGATGGGGTCTTTGGCTGGTGCTAGGAAAGGGGAGCATCAACATTCCTGTAGAATTGTGGGGCATGTGCTGTCACTCTGGGACTCAGTTTCCCCATCTTTAAAATGACATTCTCCATCCTGGGTCTCCTGTCCTTACTTGGGGGCTGTTCTCCTCTCCACTTTTTCTCTCCTCCCGTATCCCCTCCGCCACCTTACCTGCTGCTGGGTTGGAAGTAAAGGAGGAGGCATGTGGGGAAGAGAAAAATCCCTTCTACCCTGTGTTTCCCAGTGCCTGGGGTGTAAGCCTGAGGCTGGCAGTAAGAGGCTGTGACAGAACAGGGCCCAGGGCAATGACTGCGGACAATGATGGGTCATCAAAGCCCAGATGCAGAGGCAGTGGGGCCGAATGCTTTTTAGCAAGGCAGACACAAGAGGAGGGGCTCTTCAGTGGCTCAGGACCATGAAGGTCTTCTAACTGAGGCCCCAACTAACATTGAAATCTCTGCCAAATTGGTCAGACAAGCCTCTGCTTGATCACCTCTCGAAACAGGGAGCTCACACCTCTTGAAACAGCCTGTTCTATGTGGGATAGATCCAGTGGGTAAATAGATCTCCCTCTTCGAATCTGTCAGGATTCCTGCAGAAAACAGCCAGCCTTTGAGGAGTCCTTTAATACAGGTACTGTTTGCACAGAGTTGTAGGAGAGTGTGTGGATGCTCCAGGGGTAGGGAATGCTTGGTTAGGACCATCAAGAATGCCAGGCTGACAAGCTTTTGGCTCCTGCGTAGACAGTGGGAAGCTATGAGGTGTTTCCAGGGGAGGGCATGCTACAGTTAAGTCTGTTTTATAAAGATCGCTATGACTGTGTAGAGGAGAACCTGCCTGGGAGCAGGAGTAGGGGGCGGAACGGAGGCTGCATGGCCAGGTCAGATGGAAGATGGCTCAGGAAGGACTGGAACCGTGAAGGCCAATGGATGAGGAGAGGAGGGATCTGAGAGTGTCGGAGGAGCTGAAGCACTTCGGCGAGAGATTACTTATGTGGACTGGAGAGGGACTGGAGGGAGGCTACAGTAAGAGGGAAGAAGGCTGGGCCCAGATTGGAATATGATTTGGCAGAGAGAAGTGGCCGTTCTGAAGGGAGAGTTGGGGGAACGCCAAGGAGGACCCGCTCGAAGACCAAGCCTCCTGCATAGCTCGTCTCCTCAGAACCCTGACTCCTGCCTCCAACACTGGACCCAGGAAGCTGTGCTTTGGGAGGATTAACCCAGTGGTATGTTCGAGCTGGCTTACACCAGTTCACAAGGACCAATTATGCACATGTCTTCCCCACAACATGTTCAGTAGTGTCACATCAGTAGCTTGAAATTATCCATGGTGGAAATATTGACACCACGGGAATCGGCAAACACGACAAACTGGAGCGTTTTCATTCCCCAACCCCACCACCATGCCAGTTGTTAAACAATTATCAGTATGCCACTGAACTCAGAGAGCAGGAGCAGCTATACTTAGTACCCCAGGCCACTAGGTCGTTTTCTAGGCAAATGTCTGCCCATCTGAGGCCAGACAGAGCTGCACTAGCTGCCTGCCCAGAACAACGTCAAGGTAAACTGGTTTGTATGTTGGGAGCTGTTGCAGCTCTGGAGAAAGGTGGGGTTTTCCCACAAGCTTTTCAGGCTTTGGGACACTCTATCCCTCCAGGCCCCAAGTGCATTCTCACAAAGGCTTTGGATAGCTGGAAGAAGTTGGGGGTGGCATTGTGGCCCGTTTACACTGGGGAAAATGAAAACTTCAGAGGTCAGGAGATTTGTGTGACATCACACAGGACATTCTATTCTGCTTTAAAACCACCACCTTACTGAAGAAATTGCACATTTACAGCCACCCCAGTTTTCCCTCCTGCCTCTCCCTGACATTTCCTTCCCCAAGCCACTATTCTGACTTCTATCACCTTATGTTATTAGTGTGACTTAGAACTTTCTATAATTGGAATCATAAACTGTAGTATGCTCTCTCCTATGTCTCTTTCTTTCCCTCAACACTGTGTCTGTGCGATTCGTGTGTGATGTGGGCAGCAGCAGCTCATTTTCACTGCTGCATAGTATTCCACAATCTGTCTACTCTCATGTCTATTGACATGACTTGTTTCCAGTTTTTGGCTATTATGTAATAGTGTTGCTCTGAACACTCCAGTGTGTACATTTTGAAGACCATCTGCATGCATTTTCATTGGGTGGATATCCAGGAGTGGCATTGCTGGGTTTGGGCTGGTCTAATGCAATGTTGATGCAACAGGGAGTTGTTGAATCCCTTTGGTATGTGAGTTCCTGAATGACACTCCCTGGGCTGGATACGATTTCTTCTCTCGAGGGCCTAGGGTGTGTGTGTGCGTGTATGTGTATGTGTGTGTGTGTGTGTATGCCTGTAGGGGCAGTAGCACACACATTTGGCAGAACTCAGGTCAAATATGGAGGTGCTGCCAGAGAAGAGGCACGAGAGCCTTGGGGGTTCACGGTGCAGGGATGGTCTATCTGTGTGGGAAATGGGCAAGTCTGGAGGATGCTGCCTTTGAAGGGCTTGGGAAAGACTTGAGTCCACAGAGGTGGAGATAGGGGCTTCTGGGAAGGGAGCTGCAGGGCAGGGGGCGGAGGCAGGGAAGCAGGCACTTGGAGAAGAGCAGGTGTTTTGTCTTGGCCAGAGGGCTGGATTCCGAGGGGCAGCAGCCAGTGGCTGGGGAATGATCCCTGATGACAAAGGTCTTGAACATAGGTTCAAAGGGAGTTTAGGCTCTGTCCTTAGGGCCCTGGGAAACCACTGGAGGTCTCCGAAAGGGGCAGTGTGTGGGACACTTGTGTGTCTGTGTGCGTACGTGAGGGTGCTGGAGTCAGACAGGGGTGCCCACAAGTTCTAAACTCAGCAATGGGGAGAGTGGGGAGGAGAGGGGGAAACAGAACTGAGTGGAGGAAGGTGGCTCATACGAGGGAGAAGCCCGGGGTGGGGATGAGAGCTCCTCCGGCCAAACCTCCTTTTCCAGGGCCCCTCCCTCTGCAGGGAGACACACAAGCCTGAAGCATCAAGTGGCCCCAGGAGGCCACTTACCAGAGGAGCCGGACAAGGCCATCCCTGCCAGCCAGGACCGCAGGCTCTTTGAGGCAGGAGGAGGGACCAGGCAGCCTTCGGTTCCCTCCAGCGTCCTGTTCAATGCTCAGTCTGGGATTCCTTTGATGGTTGTTCCTTCCTTGAGGGAGCAAGGTCCCTGGACTCATTGCCAAGGTGGGGAAATTGAGGCAGAGCCCTAAGAAGACTCTGAGGAATGTGTCAGGGGTTGGGAGGCCAGCTCTCATTTCTCTCCACCTTCCCATCAAGCTCAGGGCCTTTTCCTGGTGGGGAAGGAGAAGCAGGTGGGAAAGAGAGAGCTGAGAGAGGAAGCCCCTCCTCGAAGACTTTGTGAAGGGCCTTGCCTGCCTCCACACCTGCTGCTCTGCTCTGAGGCCCGAGGCCTTGCTGCTGGCACGGCGCTGCTTTGCTGAAGGTGCCAATCCTTCCAGGGTGTGGTGGGAGGGGGTTGGTGGAGGGGGAGCTGGAGGGCTCGCATCAGAATCTGAAGGCTGGGCCCACGTCCCAGCCCCTCTTCCCCTGGCTAGGGGATCCTGACAAGTCCCCTGCTCCCTGGCCTCAGGTCCCCATCTGTTCACAGAGGGCAGCACTAGCTGATCTGGGGAGACCTCGCCTCCCGCAGTCCCTGCCCGGCCTCTCTGCAGGGTGGGCCTCAGGATGACTGCAGGGGTGATGGATGGGAAGAGGCCATAAGGAGCCCAGAGCGCCAGACAAGTGCGAGGGAAATGAGTCGTCACCCCTCTACTTAGCGCATGTTTCAGCAGCCTGGCGATTTATTGCTGGCATTATTATTAATGACATTAATAATGAGGCCAATGGCCCCATTCGTGGCTTGTATCACACTTTTGTTTTCCACTGAAACACACCTCTCCATGGTCCTCACCCCTCTTTGTGAGTGAGACATTTGACATCCAAATGGGTAAACTGAGACAGAGAGCTGCTGTGTCAGATTAATCGAGGTCAGTGAGTGAGTCACTGGGGAGGGGAGAGCAGCTTTGACAGTTCCAAGCCCAGGAGTGTTAGCCCCAGCCCAGGCTGCCTGCTTTCACCCTTCCTGTGTGATTCTAAGCTTTCCTTGTGTATCCCATCAGCATCTGGGCTTAGCCTAAGGGGCACTGGGCGGGGTGGCTGACAAGTTTGAGTTGAAGCCACCTTCTCCACCTGCTGGCTACATGACTGTGGGTAAGCTGCACCCCATCTGCCACATTGGGGTGCCGAATCCTCCCCATGGTGAGAATTGAGGATGTTGGTGGAAGTACCAGCTTGGGGTCCAGCACGTTGTCCAGGTGCCTGTGCTGCACCTAACTGTCCCCCTCAGGTCAGAACTTGGTGGGTGGGATAGAGGATACCTTTATTTTGCTTGGACTGGCTGTAAAGTCCTCGGTGGCCACCAGCGCCAATTTTCCCAAAGCTGCCCTTTGCACGTGTGAGTGTATGTGTGTTTCTGTGTCTGCACGATCTGGCTGAGGCCAGAGGTGAAGTTTTATTCTACAAGAAAGGCCTCTAGGCAGCAGGTGGTGATACGACAGGCCACCATGTCACCACTGCCACCACCTCCGGCCCCCGCCACAAACTGAATGATGAGAAAATCAAAGACTGACCTTCTCCTCCACAGCCTCCCTGGTCCCCAGCTCCTGTGCCTCTCAGGAAAGAGAAGCCTTCAGGCTTGGCACCTGTGGGAACCCAGCCCTGGCTGCCCACACCAGCAGGTGAGTGCCACACAGTTCAGTCCCTGGCTTCCACTCCTCTGTGCCCATTTCTTCCTGCCCACTCCCTGCCCTGAGCACCACTGGCTGGGGCGCCCATCCCTGCTGGCAGCTCTCCAGGGCTGCCTTCCCAGACTTGGGCGGAGGCCTTGCCTGGAGGGGCCCCTGCCAGCCTCTCTGTTCTCCGGGCTCACCCTCCCAGTGGCCCATGCAGCAGCTACTCTGCCATTGGAGGCTCCCAGTGGCCCCATCTTTCCTCCTGCCCCTGGGCCCTTCCCATGCTATTCCCATCTCCCCACCTTTCATCCCTCCACTCCTCACGCTTTATCTTTCATCACGAATGTCATTTTTTCTCTGAACACTTTTCCCGATCCCTCTATCCAGGATGGATCATTTGCCGCTCCCCACCTCATGTTCTGATAGCTCCTGTGCTTCCTCAGAGCCTTGTGGAAATCTGTTTGCAAGTGTGTATTTGTTTAGTAATGGTTTGTTTAATGCCCGCCTCCCTCAGAGGGTAAGCTCCATGCCAGCTCACTGATTCTGCACAGGTGGAAGGAGCGCCCAGCATTTAGCACAGTGCCCAGCCACAGGAGGAACTCATCTGGTCCCCCAATGAGTGAGTCCATGAATGAATGTGGTTGGTATCACGTGCCTCTGCTCTTCAGCTTGGAAGCTGAGGAAAAGTAACCTGGTATCACCTGGCCAAAGTCCCACGTACCGGAACCAGAAGATCACTCCTGGTAATACCTGGTTCTGCCCCCTACGTGGGGGCAGAATCCTTATTCATGGGAGCCAATTACATGCTCCCAATGACGGTGTTTTACTCCCTTAAAGGGCAGCAAGGGAAGCCAGCAGAGGTCCTTATGTTGTTCCAGGCAATAGTCTGTGACTTACAGATGTCCCTAACACTTCTCCCAGGAAGCCCTCAGCATTTCCCCTCTCTTCTGAGTATTGTACCTGAGCAGTGTGGAGCTCTCCTGGAGCTGTATATGCAGAAGGAAAAGTAGGGACCTGCTTGCCCAGCCCTCATTTGATACCTGACTTTACAGAAGATCAGAGAGGCCAGGTGACCTGCCAAAGTCACGCAACTGATTACCTGACTGATCGGCGACAATGATGCCATTTTTGACATTTTGACTATTTTAAAATTAAAAAAAAATTTACCACTTTGAGGACAAGGGGAAATGAACAACCTCAGAAAATGTGGTAACAGACTCAAAATAATGCATACTTTTAAAGAAGAATGCATCCTTTTGACCCTCAGGATGCAATTTGAAATGCGTGCAGAGATTTATGCGCAAGAGTGCTCGTCACAGCCTTGTTTATGAGGGTAAAAAACTGGAAATAGCTTAAAGGTCCAACACAGAGATTGGTTAAATAAATTATGGGGCACCCATGTGATGGAATACCATGCAGCCATTAAAAATGATGGCCCAGTAAAAGAATATTTAACGACATGGGGAAATGTTCACAAGATACTGTTAAGAAAAAAAAACAAAATAGGCTCAGAACGGCATGTTCTATATGCCTCTGCCTTTGCTAAAACAATTATTAAAAAAGAAAGCCCAGAGCCCCTGAAGTTATTTATGATATTGTTCCACTGCCTCCAAGACATCAGCCTCATTAATTCCTACTTCAGTATGGCTCAGCAGAAAGCATGAGAATTTAATGTCTGAAGGCCTGATTCTGAGTCTGGGCTGTGCTCGTTATTAATGGGGTGACCTTGGAGCTCCAGACCTCACTTTCCCTCATCTGTAAAATGGGGATAAGAGTCCTCCATTAGAATTGTGTTGAAAGATACCAAATGTTGCACAAATGATATTCAAGGATAGCGTGTGCATGCATGAAAGATCCCGGTAAGCCCTACAGAGCTGTGCAGATATTGAGAATAATGGGTATATTTATTCCCTAATTAAACGTAGGACTCTGTGAGGGCCCCATGAGATGTATTATTCTTCCCTGTCACTCTGCAGCCAGTGCAGTGGCTCACACACTGCTGTCCTTAAAACATGGGTGGGCCTGCCCTTCCACCCCTTTGGGACATCTGCCTGCCCGGGGCTGGGCTTAGCATTGCCTACACACAGGGGAAGAACGCAGCCATGGGCGATTCGGTGGCTGGGGCTATCCAGCCTGTTCCCGGCATCCCTGCTTCCCCATCCCCTGCAGGGCCAGATGCGAAGAGTACACCAGGTGTGGCTCCAGGGTTGAGGCCCAGCCAGAAGGTAACAGGCCCTCAGCACCTAGTACAGACTTCATCTGACACCTAAGGGTGTCTCAGGGCTGAAGGGGGGTTGCCTGCCTGCCACCTGTGGAGGACTGGGGTCAGGCTGAGACGGCCTGCTCTGTCCTCTCCCGCCACTCCCTAACAGTGGAGGATGGGTCAGCAACATCTCTCTGTGTTTTTGCTTTCTCCGTTGCCCCACAGGTCCCTCCTGGAGGGGCTGGGGAAATTCTTACCCACTCTCTGAGGGAGGAAAGTGAGCCCCACTCAGGGGAGGTGGCCTGCTCTGAGTCCTGTGGTCACTGAGTTAAGCCCCTAGGCCTAGCTCTGCCCCCTGGCCCCTCCTCACCAGCCCCTCAGTGGAGGGAGGGACTTCAGGCAACAGAGTCAGGAACGTGGGGGGCACTCAGGGAGCAGTCCTAAGCACTCATATTTTCCATTCATCATTCTCTCTCCACATGCTTTGCATGCTTTTGCTGTGTGTGGCTCCAGGCTAGATAGAGGCTGGAATTGTTTTGGGGGAAAGTGGCAGAGGAAGAGACTGATAACATCTTTCAAGCATATGGAAAGAAAATAATAAAAGAGGCCCAGCGTGATGAGAAGATCCTGCAGAAGGTGCTGCTGGGCCTCACCCAGGCCTCCCTTTGCCTGAAGATGGGTCCCTTCCCCAGCTGCTGCTGGGTGACCAGCGCTTACAACTCCAGAGACTTCCCGAGGGGCCAGAGAGCTGCTGCCCACAGAGAGCCAGCAGGTGACAGCCTCTCCTGCTGTCAGCACCTCCTACTTGGCCCTGTCCGTAAACAGAACAACTTCACTGTGTCATGATTTACTCTCCAAAGGCTCCCAGTGAGTCAGGTCAAGGCCAGGCCTTCCCCAAGACCTTCCCTTACCTTCCTATCCTGCTCCCCTGCCTCCCATGAGGCTTTTACTGAAGAAGTGGGGCTGCGGAAAATCTTGTGTCCTGAATCCCTGCCTCAGGCTCTGCCTTGAGGGAACATGTCATGACGACTCAAACCCTGACGTGCCTTAGCTAAATATAACAGGCATAAACACTACACTTGGAGGCTCTGCCCTAAATAGAACAGCTTCCAAGCACATTATTTTTAGAGAGAGAAAATGACTTGAACCTACCAGAAAACATACTAAAGGCTGGACTGAAAGTGAAACCTAGAGATTCTCTGGTTGTACAAGCCCGGCTGGAGCTAACATACATTCACGGCAGATGCACATGCAACAAAGATTAGGTCTGAAGGTGTGTGTGCTGCACATGGAGAAAACACGGACCAAACTTTGGCGTGGCATGTTCCAGGCAGTGTCTACTGGACTCCGACCTGCGGCACAGGCAGTGCTGGTCAAGCCTGCACCCAGTCTCTGACAGCCCCTTGCCAGGCCAGCACCCCAGAGTCCTTCTGAGATCTTGCTCCTAAACCCACAGGGAATTCTCCTGGTCACAGGGCATGGCTGGAGGCTTAGGAAGCATCAAGTGCCTCAATCCCTTCTCATCGCCTTTCAAACCTCAGCCTCCTCCAGGAAGCCCTTAGAAGTTCCATCCTCATAACTTCTCCCTCCCTGCCTGTCAGCAGGCTTCAGCTGGCTCCATTATGAGCAGCTGGGAATGGAGTGACCTGGAGGTTGGCACACTTTTTGGCCCCACCCTTGTGCACAGGATGGGGACGCAGTAGAAAGGAAATGCTGGAGAAATGCACAGCTTCAGGGCTAGATGACTTGGGCCACAAGACATGCCCTGATTCCTGGTCATCCTCCAGGTCACAGGGCAGACGTCCTCCCAAGTCAGGCACCCTCCTCTGACCACGGGTCCAGTGTCTGTTGCTCTGCAGGCTGAAGCTTTATTGGTCCTGCTCTCTGCCCTATCCTAGTGCCCAGGACAGAGCCTGGTACACAGAAGTCACTCAATCAATGCTTGTGAAATGGAAGGACATCTTGAGAAGTGACCCACACCCAGACAAAGGGTGGATACTGCACGCAGGCAGGCCTCGTGTCTTCCTCACATGTACTGGGCCAATGGCATGTGGCGAGAAGAGGCTATAAAGCAAGCCTGCCAGGGCCTCAGAGGCTTGCTTAGGCTGCCACAAGGGAGATAGTTTATCTGAGGATGTCCAGATAAACCTTGTTCAGGATTCCACCTGAATGAGCCTAATAACAGCAGCTATCACTTCCTGTGATCACGACTGTGCACCGGGCACTGGCTAAGCATTTCCTACACCCAAGTTTACCATTGCAAAGAATATGAAGTAGCAAGTTTTCATACTTGGCATCTAACCTCCTTCCCTGTGGCCCCTCTGGGCCACCAACCCATCCTTATTATGTCAAGTGATTAGGTGAAGGGCAATTCCAGGCAGTCACTGTCACACACTAAGGCGGGGGTGGGGACCAATCTTTCCTCTTCCCACTCTAGGGACAGTCAGGAGGAGAGCTGACACCAGACACCCTCCTAGGACTTCAGATACCTAGGAGGTGAAGCAGGGATGGATGGAGTGGGGAGTGGTGATATCACAACATTGGTAGGAGCCTTTGTGAGTTGGGGTTCCAGCAGGAAACATGTGGCATACTCTTAGGGACTAACGGAGGACAATTCCATGAGGACAGTGAATTAGTGTATCAGCAGGGCTAAGGAAAACCACCAAGGGTGATACAGCACCCTGAGGCTAACACTGGGAGCTCTCACCACCTCAACCTGAGGGGCAAGGGGAAGGCTTGGCCGCACCTCTGTAGAGAAGCTGTAGGAGTAGCCGCAGAATGGAAGCTATGGCCTTGGTAGAAGAGCCCATCCAAGGAGCTCTTGCCCTTCCTTCTGTGTCCTGCCACCCTCTGTCCTCCTAGGAACCTCCTAGGTAGCAGGTGGTGGTGGTGAGTGCACACTGTCTGGCACAAGGTCATTGCTAGTTTGCTGGTTTCTGTTTCTTACATTTTCTTGGAAATCTGTTGATTATCCAAGTTTCCCTGTAGGCTTTTAGGAGATCCTGTTTTGCTTCAGTTAGCTAGCGGTGCTTTCTATTGCTTGCAACCACAAACTCTACAAGGCATTGTATTAGTCTGTTCTTGCATTGCTGCAAAAAAAAATACCCGAGACTGAGTAATTTATAAAGAAAAGAGGTGTAATTGGCTCATGGTTCTGCAGGCTGTCCGAGAAGCATAGCAGCTTCTGCTTCTGGGGATGCTTCAGAAAGCTTTCCAATCATGGTGAGAGGCAAAAGGGGGTAAGGCATCTCACATGGTGAAAGCAGGAGCAAGACAGAGCGAGGGAGGAGGTGCTACACACTTTTAAACAACCAGATCTTATGGGAACTCAAAGCAACACCAAGAAGGATGGTGCTAAACCATTCAAGAGAAACCGCCCCCGTGATCCCCTCACCTCCCACCAGACCCTACCTCCAGCATTAGGGATTACATTTCAACATGAGATTTGGGTGGGGACGCGGATCCAAATAATATCAGGCAGCATGCTAGTATTATTCCCTTTAACAAATAAGGAAACCGAGGCTCCCAGAAGTTTTGGTGTGGTCACATCATACAGGCTGGCAGTGGCCTGCATGAGTCAGGTTGTCAAGGCTGCTCTGGGTGTGGTTAAAGCTCTTAGCATAGAGCAGCCGGCCGCATGGGGATCTAGAAGGCTGTTGGTCCCAGGCAGTGGAGCGCCTGGCTCACTCCTTTGTCAGAGGCATTTAAAACAGAGCAACTCCATCTTGCATAGGGCTTGGGTAAAACAAGAAGACCTGCTGGCCTTCATTCCCAGTAAGTTAGCATTCTAAGTCACAGGATGAGAAAGGGGGTTGGCACAAGATACAGGTCATAATCTTGCCTGTAAAACAGGTTGCAGTAAAGAAGCTGGAACCAAGACGGTGATGACAGTGACCTCTGGTCATCCTCACTGCTACACTCCCACCAGTGCCATGACAGTTTACAAATGCCATGGCAACTTATAGACAGACATTCCCTGTATATCTAAAAAGGGGAGGAACCCTCAGTTCCAGGAATTGCCCACCCCTTTCCCTGGAAAACTCACAAATAATCCACCCCTTGTTTAGCATATAATCAAGAAATAACCACAAAAATGGGTAACCAGTAGCCATTGTTTAGCATAGTAAACAATCATAGCATTGTTTAGTAACCTTGTTTAACATACAATCAAGAAATAACCATAATATGGGTAACCAGTAGGGCTCTGGAGTAGCCATTCTTTTATTCCTTCACTTTCCTAATAAATTTGCTTTCAGTTTACTGCGTGAAGCTGCCCAGAATTATCTCTTGTGTGAGATCCAAGAACCCTCTCTTGGGCTCTGCATCAGGCCCCTTCCTGGTACCACTTTCAGCACGAGTAAGGATTATGGCTCAGCCACGTCCACCTTGTGTTTGCTTCTCTCTGCGTCTGGCTGACTGTCCAACCACTTGTGGCACTGGAGCAGCTGGCAGGCAGAGTCACACTATGCCACCTAGGGCCTCACTCAAGTCAAGGCCAGAGCAGGGCTGGGTGGGGAAGGTGACTTGGACAGTTGAGTTTGAATAAACAGGTCACAGTGGTGTCGTGGAGGTGGAGGCGGAGCTTATGGGAGGGGGAGGAAGGAGGCTGTGGGTGGGCCCAAACTGGTCCTGCCTGGAGGGAAGGCCTGAGGCTAGGGGTGAGGAGCCCCCCAACACCTGCCTTTCTCCCCTCCAGCTCAGACAGGGCGCCTCAGCCTGAAAGCTGTGATTTCCTGCCGGGGAGCCTCCCCAACCTCATATGCAGTCCCTAACCTCCCCATCTGGCCCGGACACCCCCATCAATCACTCGGTAAAAATCCCTGGCTTTCTTGCATAAGTATTAGGTGGTTTGTCAGAAATTACCTAAGTTATAATCCAATTACACAATAATTACATTGGGATGGCTTCGTAACTACAGCATTAATTAACTTTGATGGCTCTCATAAATTACTCAGGGGATTGATACAGTGGGAAGAGGGTGGGTGGAGCCCAGTGGGTGGGAAGGTGGGGCTGAGGGACCATTAGTTGTCCTGAAGTCAGGAGGCCCCTGGAGAGTGATGGGGGAGAGGAGAAGCCAACCCCCAAGCACAGTGTCAGGGCTGGCTGGATGTGACCTTCAGGGTCAGTTACCCCAAACTGGCCTCCTCTGTCCTGTGCTTGAGCCCTGACACTGGCCGTGTAGAAACTCTAGTATGAAAAGCCACTGCCCCTGAAGGGGCATGCAGTGTAGAAAGAAGCTTGGACTTTGGGGCTTTGCTTTCCCTGCACTTCAGCCTTGCTGCTTGGAAATGGGCAGGATCAGTCCCCTCACGTGATGTTGCATGGCCTAAGTGTTAAGTGGACCTACACCCTCTAGCCCAGCTCCAGCCAATAGAAATAGGACGTGGGCCTCAGATGTAAGGCACGTGTGTAGTATTATATCTTCCAGGGACCTTGTTAAAGAAGTCAGAAGAAAGAAACAGGTGGAATTAATTTCTAATAATACTTGCATTTCATCTAACATATCCAAAACATTATTTCAAAATGTATTTAATGTAAAAAAGCATTAATGAGATAGTTCTCATTCTCTTCTTACACTCGGCCTTTGAGACCCGGTGTGTCCAGCACCCAGGGACCATACAGGCTGGTGGCTACTTCATGGGACAGGCAGACGAGTGCATGCTTGGCATACAGTTGACACCCACCCCCTGCCTGTGCCCTGCCCTCATTGCTGAAGCCTTCAGCCTGTCTGCCTATGGTCATGCCTCTTCTCCAGGATAATCTTTCACACTGTGGGTGGGGGTGGTGAGACCCAAATCTCCACTTGCCCAAGCAAAACAGTCCTGGACCCTCAAAGTCTTGTTGGCTGAGCACACCCAAACCATCACCAAGCAAGGTCTTCAAAACACAGCCTGGATGCAACCTCCACTCCACCTCCACTGCTGTGATCCAGGCCACCCCATTTCTCCCTGCATGACCCAGGGAGCTCCTGACCCACCTCCGGGCTTCCCGCCTTCCTCCTCCTACCCACTGCCCGCCTGGCATCAATAAGAGCATCAGTAGGATGGTGCCATTGCCTCCTGTCAAGAAGAGACTGTGGCAGGGGTTTGGGTGCAGATGGCGGATCTGGGCGGTAATCCCAGAAGGTAAGACAGAAGTATCTGGAGTGTGAGGAGGGGCAGGAAGAGGAGCTAATGGAAGAATATGTCATTGGGGCTGCCACTGTGAGCTTGGGGGGCTTTCTTCTGCCAGATCTCCTAAGAAACATGCAGAAGGCCTCCAGGGTCACCCCTGAAGTGGCACGGATGCCGGAAGATTTATCCATGGCATGGTCCTGTGTTTGAGGGTGGCTGTGCATCTGGGGACAAAGCTCTGGTGTAGGTGCAGGGGCTCCCCCGGTGTCAGAGAAAGCCCTGAGGCTGAACAGGAAGGGTGTGCAGTTGTCCTGAGGAGGGACCCTGTCAGCATGAGGCCCATCAAGCTGCCGCTGAGATAGCAAGGCCGGGGTATAGGGTGTCCACCATACCTTTTCTAAATGTTTCCTTCAGAGGCTTTCTATTGACCTCAGAATGAAATTTAACCTCTTAAGGGCAGCCCCCAAAGCTCTGCCGGATCAGGCCTCCTACTCTTTAGCCTTCTGTTGGGTTCCAGAAAATTCCAAGTTCTTTCCTGCCTCCAGTCCTCTGCATTTGCAATTCCTTCTGCCTGGAATGCTTTCCCCAGTCTCTTCTCTCTCTCTCTCTCTTTTTTTTTTTTTTTTTTTGGAGACAGAGTTTTGCTCTTGTTGCCCAGGCTAGAGTGCAATGGCGTGATCTCGGCTCACTGCAACCTCCGCCTCCCGGGTTCTCCTACCTCAGCCTCCTGAGTAGCTGGGATTACAGACATGCGCCACCACACCTGGCTAACTTTTCGTATTTTTAGTAGAGACCGGGTTTCTCCATGTTGGTCAGGCTGGTCTCGAACTCCCGATCTCAGGTGATCTGCCACCTTGGTCTTGCAAAGTGCTAGGATTACAGGAGTGAGCCACCGCACCCAGCCTCCCCAGTCTCTTCTATCTGGTTCATCTCTGGATTTCCCTCCTAATGTCACCTCCTGAGAGATGACATTTCCCCTGACCTACCTACTTAAAGCTGCTGTGCCGCCCCCCACACCCCAGCCACGCTCTTTTCCATCACTCTTCAGTTACTTCACGGTTCTCATTAATTCAGAAAGTGGCCTTATTCTGGGGTTTTACAGCTCTGCATTGTCAGGCTCTATCTCCCACGAGGGCACGGTACTGGTCGCTGTTGTTCAGAGGTGTCCCCAGCACCTGGAGCTGGGCCTGGCACCCAGAAGGAGCTCAGGAAGTACTGCCTGCTCCAGTGAGCTGTCCGCCTCCTCTTGGCCGCTCCACTGTGGGCGCCTTCTGGGTGGTCTATGTGCCTCCCGGGCAGAGGGGAGCTGGGTCCTGGGCCTGAGAGGAGAGTGGGTCTGTCTCCTCCTTGTTCTGGGCACCGTGCCTCTATGCAGCCTAAGTCCTGCTGGAGTTCTAGCTGTACATCAGGACGATGACTGGCAGGCACGGGGCTTGGCCATTACTGCCTTCTACTCTGGGCTGGGGCTGGGGTTGCAGAGATTGAGGGTATGAAGGAGAGGCAGGAGATAGAGAGATGAGTGTATCCCACAGACTGGGTGAGGCAATCAGAGACACAGGGCAGTTTCCTGAGACCCAGCTGTGTGTGTGAGGCAGTGATTTCAGGATTTCTTAGAAAAACTTAGGAGTTGGAGGGTGGGCTACACAGAGCCACTCCCCTCTGGGATCCAGAGGAAAGGCCAGACCCCTTCTCAGCCTCTGCTCCCACTTCCATGAGAGCAGCTTCTGCCTTCCCTCCATGGCCCAGTTGAGGGTTGAGCTTGGCACCCCTTTGACTTCCCCCAAAGAATTCCTGTCCAAGGGCATCTGTGAGCTCCATGGACTTCCCTGGAGATGTAGTGGAGGTGACAGCAGTCACCTCCTTAGACCCACCAGGAAGACCATCCTGAGAGAGACAGACAGTGCCCAGTGTAGGCTGGCATGTACAGCAGCTGAGTCTTTCCCTCGCAGCTGCAGGGGTGTGAACTTGCACAGCAACTTCAGAAAAATTGTCCTGTAAGCGTCACACACACAGACCATGATCCAGCCCTTCCACTCCTGGGCACACACCTGCAGCAGCGTGTACATGTGTTCAGCAAGAGCGCATTCAGAGCAGCAGCACTACGCATAATTGTCAAAAAATGGGGATGACCCACGCGCTTTTCCAGGTAGAACAGGTAAGTAAATCGGGAGCTACTCAGCCAACAGAATTCTCTACGGGCTGAGGATAAAAAGGCTATAGCTAGAGTGCAGCAGCATGGCTGAGTCTCACAGACAAAATGCCGAGTGAAAGGAGACAGACATGAAATAACACACCTGTATGATTCTGTTTCTGTGACGTTAAAGGCAGGCAAAGAGCATCTCTGCGGTGGTGGCTTTGTGGGGAGACAGTTTCCTGGGAGAGGCATGCAAATCCCGCAGCGGGCTGTGTCTCACCTGGAAGTCTGCTTTGCAGGTCTTGACCTGGCGACGATCCGTTGAATGGTGGCAGTGTGATTGCACGCTTTGTCTTTGTGTGTTATCCTTCAATAGAGGGCATTTAAAAGAAAACCCCCATGAGCTTCGTCTCCTCTAGCAGAAGCTCCTCCTCCGTCTTGGCACCACTGGCTTCGATGGTCTGTTGTTAATCTTTTAATCCCCTCTGCCCCCACCAAGAGTCAACCTCTCAAGCTTCCTCTTCACAGGCCTGCCCCTGGCCCTCCACATCCCCCAGGATCTGCCATTTTCTGCCCCCTAATTATGTAGAGCATTTTAGATTTGCAGAGGCTCCTGCCCCCATATACCAAACTCAGACCCAGTATGAGGCGCAGCGCACCCCTAAGGGGCGCTGTGCTTAGGACCCAGGATCTGTGAAAAGCAGCTCAGGGGCCATATTTTGTGATATTAACCTGTTCCTCGGAGTCTCATTCCTTACCCCAAGAGGCAGACCAACATATTATTTTTCCAAATAAATACAGCGCTGTCCCCAAGAGGAATTCCCAGGGCGACTGTTGAGAAAGTAAAAGTGCCTCCTTCTCCTTTGTCGTCTTTAATAGAAAGGCAGACAGAGACTTGGGGAGGGAGGGCAGTGGACACAGCACTGGCCGAGATGGGACCGGAGCCAGGATTGCTGCTCCGGGCACCTAGTGCTACCTCCTCCTCAGCACCTGGGAGCAGGGTGGGCAGTGGCCAGGTTGTGGCCGGCTGCTGTTTCCTCCCTCAGGCTTTGCATGCCAGGCAGGTAGTCCATTTGTCAGGAAATGCCCAGGTACCCACACCTGGGCTCATTTGTTTGAGGAGCTGAGTCTGCAGGCACACACTCGGCATCTCAAACAATGTGGACACTGGGGCAGACAGAAGAGCTGGCGGGGGAGGGCACCCCACCAGACCCTGGGCCCCCCAGATACCATTAATTTAGATACTCTGCCCTCTGGAGAGTTCCTGCAGTTAAAGATGTTTTACATCTCTGCGGTGTCCTCCCTCGTGATCCCACAGCAAAGTGGGAACTCCTGGGCCTCACTGGGCCAGGGCTGTAAAGTAATAGGGAGGAGAGGGAATGAAATTAGGCAGCGGGCACCTTAGCCCTGGGACTAAAATGGAACCTCCCTCTTGGTCTCTTGTCACTGATTGCTACATATTGTGGCCTTCCCTAGCAGCCTGTTGCTAAATATTTAACAGCCTCATCTCCAGAAGGTGGAGGGGAAGCCCTGCTTTGTCACGTGTGCCAATTTCCGTGGTGTAAATGCTCCCACCACGGCCAGTTTCCAGCTACCAACCGATTGTCAACTGGTTCTCAAAACTGCTGAAGTTGGAGCAAGCAGCTGTCCTGCACAGGTATAAGCTGGCTCCAGCAGGAAGTCCTGGGGAGGGGACTTGGACTTTTAACCCTCTACAAGCTAGCAGTTTTTGGAATTTGTCTGTGAGGCCACGGTAAAACACACAGCAGAGGTTCCAAGATACTCCCTTAGACCAGACCAAGGTGCGTAGGGTGCCCCTGGGCTTCTCCCAGGGCACTCGGCTAACTTTGTCTACAGCATGAAGGAGTTGCAAGGGGGGTTGAACTAAACATATGGAATATTCCTTTTTCTCCTTCCTTCCTTCCTTCCTTCCTTTCCCTTCCCTCTCCTTCCCTCTCCTTCCCTCCCCTTCTCTTCCCTTCCTCTTTTTTTGTGTTGTTTTTTGAGACAGAGTCTCACTCTGTTGCCTAGGCTGGAGTGCAGTGGCATGATCTCAGCTCACTGCAGCCTCTGCCTCCCAGATTCAAGCGAATCCCGAGTAGCTGGGATCACAGGCAGGTGCCACCACACCTGGCTAATTTTTGTATTTTTTAGTAGCGACAAGGTTTTGCCATGTTTGTCAAGCTGGTCTCGAACTCCTGGGCTTGTGATCCACCTGCCTTGGCGTCCCAAAGTGCTGGGATTACAGACATGAGCTACCGTGCCCGGCTGTGTGGAATATTCTTGTTCAGAAAAAGTACCAACAGAATTAGAGAGCACATAGTCATCATTATATCAGAAGTGTCTCTTTCAGATATTACATTCAGACTTTTCAAAAGCATGCAATACTATTTTAACCTCTTGCAAAACAGAAGGTATCACAGTGGGCCAGCTCAGAGTACTTCCATGATTATCTCATCGGATTTCCCGACAGTGCCTTCAAGTGTGACTAGTCCCACTTCACTGGTAATCTAGGGAGACTGTCCACTTTATCAACGGAACCAGAGCAGTTTTGAGACGGACAGGCAGTACTTGTTACGCTAGGGCAAGAGGAGTAAGCAGGCTCCTTCCCAGCCCCAACAGGTGAGGTGCACGGGCCCCGGAGAGGCTCGCTCGAGGTCACGCAGCTGTGAGCAGGACAGGGGGCTCCTCTGGGCTTCACAGGGAAGCAGCATCCTCGGGGTGACTAAGGTAGGTTTCCCTGGATCTACAGACTCCTCTGGAGTCACAGGGGTTGTAGGTACTTTTCCATCGGTGACATCTGGCTCTTTGGAGCCTTTCCTGAGAGCCAGTTCTGAAGGGTGAAAGCCCAGCGTGCCCATGGTGAGGGGTGAGGATGAGAACAGGGTGCGGTGCTATAGGGGGGGAAGGCAGGCTCCACCCACTCACCATTCTCTCTCTTTGTTGAGAGGTTTCATCCACAGACTCTGGCGTCCGTATACCGTAGCCTGACTTTGGAAAGCTGGCTCTGCATGGCAAGGTTGCGGTGGGAGAGGGCAGGGAGAGGCTGCTGGTGCCTTTCCTTTCCTCTCTCTCCAACTCCATAAACACTACCTCACCACACCTGGCCTTGCGCACCTGATTTACAACAAGGGAAGTGGCTCCAGGAGGCAACATCTCCCAAGCCATTATTTGCCTCCCACTTTGTGCTGCATGGAGAAGGGAAAAACATCCTTACCATGGCCAGGAATGGACCACATCTCTATCCTTCCATTACTGGAACTCATCCTGGAGGATCACATTAGCCAGGTGCCTTAGCACCTTCTCCAGGAAGCCTTCCCAGAATCCTTCTTTTAAGGGAAAAGAAGTGCTTTTCTTGTGCCTAGTCACTGGTCTGGGGTGTGTAAATGCCTCTCTGTCCTGCTAGAGGGTGAATGCTTCTCCGCTTCTGCCTCCGCTTCCGCCGCCGCCGCCTCCTCCTCCTCCCCCTCCTCCCCCTTCTCCTCCTCCTCCCCCTCCTCCCCCTCCCCCTCCTCCTCTGCAATCCCCACCTCCAGGTTCAAGCGATTCTCCTGCCTCAGCCTCCTAAGTAGCTGGGACTACAGGCATACGCCACCATGCCCGGCAAATTTTTTATTTTTAGTAAAGATGGAGTTTCACCGTGTTAGCCAGGATGGTCTTGAACTCCTGACCCTGTGATTTGCCCCCCTCAGCCTCCCAAAGTTCTGGGATTATAGGCATGAGCCACCGTGACCAGCCGAGACTGAACTTCTTATAGGCACGCCTTCTACCTTGTCTAGTTCTCTCTCCTCCCAGAGCCCTGTGCAGAGGAGGCACTCAGCAGATAAGTAGGTGGCAGACCGACAGGGTGAGCAAGCCTAGGACTTGGTGTGGCACACACCTGGGAGATTCCACCTTTAATAATCGTTCATGTATTGAATATAATACCACATGCTAGATGGAGTCTTAAGACACAACATATTTCCAGGCTTCATCACCATGCAGTATGTTCATGTAACAAAACTGCTCTTGTATTCCCTAAATCTATTTAAAGAATAAAAAAAGACAACACACGTATTAACTCAGTTAACTCTAACAACAACCCTAGGGCAGCAGGTACTGCTATTTTTCCCACTTGTCAGATGGAAAAACTGAGGTTCTGGAGGGTTAGGCACTTTGCGCACCTCACACAGCTTGGGGAGCATACAGTGCAAGGGTGTAGGATGCAGACAGAGTGCTTGTGTTCAGCCGGGCTCTACCACCGAGGGCAATTAACCTCTCTGTGCCTCAGTTTCCCTGTGAGTCAAATGGGACTACTAATAATTTATTCCCCATTCTCAGGAGGAAGGCCTCCTTCTCCTAGGGTTTGTGGGAGGATCAAAGGGAATAATGGATGGGGACGCTCTCTGTAAATCGCAGGATGTTGTACAAATGTCAGGCGTTAATACGTGTTGACTCGAATACTCTCTCTCAACGGCCCCTCTGGTCTTCAGAAGACATGGTTCTTCCAAAAACCAATCCCCTGGGATCAAAACTGGCATTTCCTAATCCCTTCCAAGCACAGAGGCAATTTGATGTCCACAAAAGACTTCTTAGGAGAATTCGATGACCTGATTAAAAGGAAGTTGTGGGGCAGGTGTCTATCTTGCAAAAAACATCAACCAGGGCCCTTCAGTAAGGTTGTCCCAGAGGGGATTTTTCCCCTCTTTTTCCTTGGAAAAAAATTTAGGAATTACTAAATAATGAAAAGATTAGAAAAAGCAGATTCACATAAACATGAGAATTAAAATATCCTATACTATCCCATTACCCAGAGAGAATTTTTCTGAATTCTAGGTAAAGTTTCTGGGCTGTTATGATACTAGATAGAGCCAAGCACCCAGAAATTCCCAGATCACAACTTCCCTTCCCCAACCCTGTGCAGAGTTCTGATCAGGGAACTCGTATACCAGAAACAGTGGCCAGATGAGATTCCAATTGCTACTCAATGAATAAATTTATGAATAAATGTGGAATCCTGGTAAGGGTTAAGATGGAGAACATGGCCCAGGCCAGAATCCTCTGAGGGACTTTCTACTCCTTTCCCACAAAGTCAAAGCCGGCAGCCTCTTGGGGCAGGACCAGCCTGCCTTCTGCAGCCCAGGACAGGCCTGGAGGAAGTGCCCTGGTAGTGGCTTTTCAGGACAGTGACCTTGCCCCCTAGTGAAGGTGGCCCCCAAATATCCTGGGCTTGGACCATTCCCAATTAAACTCCTCCTTGCTTATGTGGTGGAGGAGAGGAGACGGTGCGAAGAGGGGCCAAAGTGTAGAGATGGGTGGGAGTCACCTCCACCAATAACCCCAGCTCACACTTTGTGGATATCCATCCAAACTTGAGTTTAATTATCTTTCGACAAAAATAAATTTCTATATTATTTGTAATTAATTTTATTTTCAATGGTTAAATACATGCATGTGATAAATAAGTCTAACAGTAAAAAAGAGAACAGAATGGAAAATAAATTTCCCTCCCATCCCTGTTTCTCCACCTCTCATTCACCTCTGAAGGGACCCCCACTACTAGCAGTTTTTTGAGTCTTTCTAAAGATGGTCTAAAGATGTGATGGTTTGTATGCATCCTTCTTCATGGCTCAAGGTGTTCCATTGTGTGGAGGCACCCAGAATCATCTGACTAAGGCTTTATCATTGGCAACCAGGCATGTCTTAAGAAGACTTGATTAACATTTAGATACACATCCTTGAGACATTGCTTCAGATGAATACTTAGGAGTAGGATCACTGGGTTGAAGATTATGCCTGTGTTACAGATTCTCAGATTTGACCGTCCAATCGCCCTCACCTCGAGAAGGATGTGCTACTTGTCACTCACTCCCACAATATGCCATTGTGACACGCTTTTCCTAACACAAACTGACACTGGATTGAGTGAATCTTCGCTAATTTGCCAGGTGATAAATTGCATTTTACTATTATTTGAGTTTGCAGGTCATGAATTATTAGCGAAGTTGACAATTTTTCTAAATTTCCTTCTGGTTTATTGGCTCTTCGAATTTGTGAATTCCTAGTTTATCTTTTCTCAGTGGTTTGAAGTGCTCTCTGTGTTAAGGCTATTAACCCTTCGTCTCTCATATATGGTAGAAATGTTTTTGCCAGTTTGTCATTTGCCTTTTGGCTTTGCTGCAGCGTTCTTGGGAAGAATGTAATAAGATTTTGGGGTATATAAATAGCTGATATAAAATGGTATTTTCCCCCTTTTCTAAGAATCAAACAGAAAAAAAATGAAATGGAAGGGAGACAAGCAAGACTTGACACTGACTTAGGAAGGACTTAGGTTACAGGGCTTTCCAGATTCCACAGAGAGTGAGTCACCCCGGGCCACTCATGGTATCTCTCTGGGCTCCCAGCTGGACCCACTCAGCCCTGCCGCTCTCCACCATGATGCACGCCCACCTGAACAGCTTGTCCTCTGGCCAAGCCAGTGTCAGGTGCACAGTACCCCCTGAATAAGTAGGAGCTGTGGCTGATTCTTCCATTCACTTGACAGATATTTCTTGAACCGCAATTCTGTCCCAGGAGCTGTTCTGGGTCTTCGGACCCTGCAGTGAACAAGACAGACACAAGTCCCTGTCGTCTGGTGAAGCTGACGTTGTAGAGAGGGGAGAGAAGTGTTATTGCTGCTTGTTGTTAGGGGTACTGGGTGGAGAAGGCTCAATTCTAGAAAGAACTTTAGAAGTGACAGATCAATCTCATGATGGGCCAGATGGGGAAACTGAGACTCAGTGACAAAGCGACTTGCCAAGGTCACCAAGCCAGGCTGTAGTAAAGATAAAATTAGAGTTGAGGTCAATAAAGACCAAGGGTACCTCCCAGGCACTATTTTTATACAGGTAGGTGAGTTCATGGTTATGAATTAACCATCTGACACTGACCTAACTTGGTAGGGAGTGATGGTAAGATGGCAGCTGGCCAGAGATGAGGGGAGGTAGTAGAGGTAGTGTTCTGCAGGGGCTGCAAGGTGGGATGGGGAGCAGGACACAGACAGACCCTGGCTCTCCTGCATTTGGAGGATGTTTGCTCACCCACATCCTACTTCTAGGGAGAGAGAGAGAGAGAAAGAGAGACAGACTCAAGTATGGGGCAGAATGAGCTGTCATGAGCCAGCTCCACCTGAGATGGTTGCACCAGGAACCATGGGGTCCTGGGCACTAGCCCAGCTCAGCTGACCCAGCTGCAGGACTGTGGGCATGTCACCTTCTGCTGCCAAGCTGGCTGTGGGCTGTGGCCCCTTGCTGCCCTCTTCATGCATCAGACAGGCTTCATGCCTTTAGCACTGCAGGAGGCTACTCTTGTTAGGTCCTTGGCCCCCCACTCTTTAGGATGTGACCTGCTTGGCTTGCGTCCCTCAGGCACTGAGTGGGAGCCTCCTCCCCGGGTGAACAGGGAGCGGAGAGGCACCCAGCTAAGTTCCCTGACTATGCATCCTCAGGGCATCTGGTGAAGGGAGGTAGTTGTACCAGCAGGTACTCAGCAAATAATACGGATTGCTTAATGAATGAAATTGATGATAACAATGTCCAGTGAGGCATCCCGGCTCATGGAGATAGGATCATGAAGCGGCTGGTTTTCCCCCCAGTAACTGCCAATACCCTGTTAACACCCCCACCCTGGAGGATCGAGCTCCATTAACTATAGCCTCCTGACTTGTTTATTAAGTAGTCTTGCTCCCGTTCTCTAAAAGCCAGTTCCGTTTATTTAAATCCTGCGGGCTCCCATTTAATTCAAGGCTCATGCTTGCCTCCTCCCCATCCTTGGCATCGGGAGGGAAAACACCCCCCTCCTTTCTAGGTTCCAGTCTCCTCTGATATTGGGGGGTGGTGGGGTTGGGCAGGATGGGGCAGGCAGTGGAGGGTTGGCTGCCTGGGCTTGTCTGGGAGGCCCTGGGGGAGCTGGACCCCACACTGGTGGTCCTCTGGACGTCTACATGAGCCCTTGCTCTCCTCTCTTCTCACCTGCAGCCTTGAACATCATCCTCTGGATAGCAGGATGCCCCTGTCCACCATCTCCATCCTGGCATCATCATAAGAGCCATCATTTACTGAGTGTGTACTATGTGCCAAGTGCTGTTTATACCTCAGTGCTCGTGCTGGTGACAACCCTGTGAGATAGTCCTAGTTTTTCTCCATTTCACAGCTGAGAAAATGGACACTTAGGAGGTGCAGCGACTTGCTCAAGAGCTCTCGAAGCAGGATTTATACCCAAGCCTGTTCACCTCGAAGGCCCAAGTGCCACGAAGCCTCTGTGGATGCGTGTGGGGCTGGCTCTCCATGTGGTTGGAGAGCTGGCTTTTATCAGGAGTCCCTCAGGAGCATGCTCTGCCCCGAAAGCCCCTCTTTCCCCAGGAGGGTCGGGAAAGAGAGTTGTTGAGATGAGACTCCATATACCCTGAAACCCCTAGAACAAGAAGCAGAGTCTCTAGGTTCTGGGTTGGGAATACCACCACCAAGTGTAGGCCAGATCAAGAAAGAATTTCCTGATCAGCGGTTCTCGTTGGATTTGAGGAAGGGGGTCCGGGAGCTTTTGGGTCACGTCCTGGGATGCTCTTGGATCGTCGCTGCTGATCCTCCTGGCTCCAGAACTCCCAATGGGGCTGGGCCTGGGAGGCGTCCATGAATCAGAGGGCAGAGGGAAGGAGAAGCATGTGGAGGGGCTGGGAAGCAGTGCTGAGACCCGCCTCATGCCTCATGGTAGCACACACTGCTTCCTAGAAGGCCTCGCCCCATTAGCTCAGGGTTAATTACACCATCGCGGCTGGGATGCGGTGGCCGGCAGGAAAGCCTTTCTGGGCGTGTCCTGGCCTCACAGTTGTCATGTGCAAGCTGTACTCATGTCTCCTGGCCAGGCTACATTTGTTATGGTGAGACAGGGAGAATGAGACCATTTTTCAAAACAGACGCAGGTCCCTCCTTCAGGGATTTCACCAACACTCCCAGGCCTACAGCAGGGCCTGGCTCCGACCCTCTGCTCAGACTCTGGTTGCTCCCCATCCCCGAAAACTCATGGAACCTCTTTGCACAGAGGTATCATGGTCACAGGGATGGGTGGACCCAGCCTTTGCCTGTACTGACAATGTCCAATTCAAGTTCTGCCTCCACCCCTTGAAGCAGGTGTTGCTCTCAGACACCTCAGGCCACTCAGCCACACCTCCCCTTCCTGGGCTGATCAGCTCCACACAGGCCTGGTAGCCTCCTGATACAGTGTGGAGGCTTGTCCTCTCCAGAACTCATGTTGAAACGTGATCCCTAAATGTCGGAGGTGGGTTTAGTGGCAGGTGTTTGGGTCATGGGGGCAGATCCTTCATGAATGGCCTGGTGCCCTCCCCTCGGTAATGAATGGGTTCTCACTCCGTTAGTTCCCCAGAGAGGAGAGCTGGTTGTTAAAAAGCAGTGTGGCACCTCCTCCCTCTCTCTTGCTCCTTCTTTAGCTATGTGATGCCATCTCCTCTTCACCTTCTGCTGTGAGTAAAAGCTCCCTGAGGCCTCACCAGGTGCAGATGCGGGTGCCATGCTTCTTGTACAGCCTGCAGAACCATAAGCCAGATAAACCCTTTTTAAAAATAAATTACCCAGCCTCAGGTATTCCTTTATAGCAACACAAAACGGGCTGATACGCCTCTCTGAGGTGCAACCTGAGTGACTCACCTTACTCCAGGTGCAAATGAGGCCCCCTTGCTATGGCGTGAGATAACTGCAGGGGCACAAAAACATTTCAACCATAGCCCTCCTCCCCTCTTCCCCCAAAATGCATGTCCCTCTCACAGGCAAAATGCATTTATTCCATTCCAGTAGCCCCCAAAGCCTTAACTCATTTCAGCATCAGCTCAGAAGTCTAAAGTCCAGAGTCTTATCTAAATATCATCTAATTCAGATACGGCTGAGACTTAAGGTATCTCCATCCTGAGGCAAATTGCTTTCCAGCTGTGAACCTGTGAAATTAAACAAATTACGTGCTTTCAAAATGCAGCAGTGGGACAGGCAGAGAATAGACGTTCCCATTCCAAAAAAAGAGAAGGAAGAAGGAAGAAAGGGGTAACTGTTCCCAAGTGCAAAACCCAACAGAGAAAACAACATTAAATCTCAAAGCCTGCAAATAATGTCTTAGACTTGATGTCCTACTTCTGGACAAACTGAGGCAGGCCTTGGCCCCCACGGCTTTGGGTGGCCGAGCTCCCATGGCTGTGCTCAGCAGAGCCCACACTGCAGCTCTCATGGGTTGGAATCACATGTCTGTGGTTCTCCCAGGGTAGAGTTACCTGCTGGTGGCTCTACTGGCCTGTGGTCTTCGGGGCAGCTCTGCCCCCACGGCTCCACTGGGCATCACCTAGTGGAGACCCTCTGTGGTGGCCCCACCCCTGTGCCAGTTCTTTGTCTGGGATCTGAGGTTCTCCAGGGCATCCTTTGAAATCTAGGTGTAAGTAGCTACGTCCCCACAGCTTGTTCACTCTGCACACTTCTAGAGACAGCAGTGTGCTGATGCCACATGGCTCCTCACCTGTGCTTACCAGAGAGTTGGCCCAAGCCCCACCTGAGCTCTCTTGAGCCACAGCTGGTAGCCATGGAGCACTGAACAACAGTTTGGGGAGAAGAGCCTTGAAACCATTCTGCCCCCAAGGCCTGGGCATTCTGGTAATGGGAGTGGCAGCCTTGAAGACCTCCAAAACATTTTGGGGACTATTGATCCACTGTCTTGATGAATAGCATCTGGCTCTCCTTCTTGACCGTGTCATTCATTCATTCATTCATTCATTCATACAACAGATACTTATCAAGTTTCCATGCTCCACACCCTACAGAAAGGCTTTGAATATGCAGGAGTGAAAGAAAATGGCCGTGACCCTGCCCTTATGTAGATTATTACAGTCTTTATGGAGAGTTAGACATTAATCAAATGATCACATGAATAAATATAAAATTACCCTTTGGGCTAGTGCTAGGAAGAATTCCATGATTCTCTGAGGGCAGATACTATGTGGGACTCCCCTAGCCTGGAATGTCAGGGAAGGCTTCTTTGAGGAGGTGATTACTCAGCCACCTGCTGAAAGATGGGTAGGGGTGTATTAGTCAGGGTTCTCTAAAGGGACAGCACTGATAGGATACATGTAAATATAACGGGGGGGTTTTTACGGGGTATTGACTCACATGATAACAAGGTGTGGTCCCACAACAGGCCTTCTGCAAGCTGAGGAGCAAGGAAGCCAGTCCGAGTCCCAAACCTCAAAAGTAGGGAAGCGGACAGCGCAGCCTGCAGTCTGTGCTCAAAGGTCCACGAGTCCCAAAGCTGAAGAACGTGGAGTCTGATGTTCGAGGGCAGGAAGCTTCCAGCACAGGAGAGAGATGTATGCCAAAAGTCTAACTTCTGTCTGCTTTTATTCCGGCTGCGCTGGCAGCTGATTAGATTGTGCCCACCCAGATTGAGGGAGGGTCTGCCTTTCCCAGTTCACTGACTCAAATGTTAATCTCCTTTGGCAACACTGTCACCGACATACCCAGGAACAATTCTTTGCATCCTTCAATCCAGGCAAGTTGACACTCAGTATTAACCATCACAGTGGGTATGCAGGTGAAGTGGCGGGGTGGGGGGGGGCAAAGAAAGAGATCTTGGTCCCAGATCTCTGCACCTGGATGCAATCCCTCCCGAAACTGCTTCTCACTGCTTCTAGACCTGTGTCCTGTACCCCACATGCCCCATCAGGAAACTGGGCCCAGAGAAGTTAGCACATGGAGGTCATAATGAGATAGTCACTGAAGGGAAGTAAAATTTCTCTAATGGCAAAGATCATGGAAACAGAGACCCAGCGGCAGAAAGCCGAAGGTAATGCAGCCTTCTTTCAAAAAGAGGGAGCCTGAGTTACCCACACAAGGGTGGTTTCCACATGGGGAGGCTTCTCCAGGTGTGAGTGGCTCCTTCTGCTATTCTCACATCAGTGGTTCCATGTCTCTCTCTCACTGGTCTCTCCAGATGGTTCCAAAGGCTTTCCCCACAGGCCTGACTACTTCATTGGTGCCAATGATCTCCCACACTTTCCTGAGTGCTGTTTTCCAGAAGTGCCCTTCAGAGAGTTTGGGACGCGTCCTCCTGCTGGGGGAGAAGGAGCTGTGATTTTCCCCCAAGCCCAGCTGGCTGCGCAGCCCGGGGTTCTCCCTTCCAGGTCCCTGCCGCATGTTGTGCGAACAGGCAGCATCTGGGACCTGGCCATCCCTGGTCCTGCCTCTGCCACTGACTCACTTTGTGACCTGGAGCCAGACCTGACCCTTTCACAGCTCCATGAGGGGAAGCCAGTCCTGTTTCTCCCTGTTGCCCGATCTAAAAGACAGAGACAAGACGAGCAGGATCGTGTGTCAGGAGCAGGGCAGTTCTCGGCAGGGCAGGCTCCAGCTCTGCAGGCAGTGAGGTGGCCGTCCTGTGTCCCCAGCCAGGGGACCCACCCTGGGCAGCCTTGCCCCTTCCCTAGCAGCCCCAGATGGAGCACCTGTCACAGCCAGACCAGCGTTCATCCACCTCTCAAAATGCCAGGCTGTCCCCACCCAACCTGGAAAGGATCAGGAGGAGAGACCTCAGAAGAAAGAAGTTTCTCTTTGTGCTTGCTCTCCCTAAGAAGAAAAGCTTAAAGCTGGGAGGTGAACGGCACCTCCTCTCTCCTCTGTGAGCCGAGAGCCCAGATCCTCTGCCCACTGGCTCTGCCTCTACTCACCCACTGGTCTTGGCTGCCCTCTCCCAAGCCCATCCCTGTATGACCCCCGTGGGTGGCTGGCCTAGGAGATCCTGGGGTCCCAGGCGGAGGCTGGCTGGCATCCCTGCAGCCCTACCTTTGTGTTCACTCTTATGCCCATCCTTGGCCCATGGCTGGGGCTGGGGCCTTGCCCTCTTGACAGCCCTGTGCTCTCCTGGGCTGTGTGATCAAGGAGCTGGTGACAGGCAGAATGAGGGAAGCCAATGCTCCTTTAGGGAATTCTCTTGTGTAAATGGGGAAACTGAGGCCCCAAGAGGGGCAGGCAATATGGCAGCAGAGAGCAGATGAAGAAATGGCACTGGCCTGGGAGTCCACAGACCTGGGTGTGTACCAGCCCCATCTCACACTGCCTTCTGCCTTCTGCCTTCTGGGCCTCAGCTTTCCCTGTCTCTGGAATGGAGATCACGGTCGCAGACCTGCCTAAGATGCGCTATGGATCTGGGGCTGGTGAGACCCTGTTTGCATGATCTCTGCCAGTTGTCAAGTGCTGTGCTGACTGAGCCAGGCAGAGGGCCTGAAATCTGGAACTCTGGGCTCCCAGAACAGTGCTCCTTTCTCAGCTCTTTGGGGCCTGGGTGAGTTTCAGAGCCTCAGAGACAAGGAATAGGATGGGGTGAGGAAGAAGGAAAAAGTTCATGGGGGATGAGCCCTGGATGTTTGGCCTCTGTGCGGAAGTTCTCCAAATGGTTCCCAGAGTGACAGAGGCCCCAGGAGGCCTAGCCCAGGGCAGGGCTGGGTGGGTGAGGCTGGAGAAGGCCCCTCCTAGGTCCTTGGTGGCACTAGAGCTTATCACTGGCCAGAACTCAAGCCACGCACCGGAGTGGGACAGATGCACAGGTCTGTCTTCAGCCTCCCAGACTCCCGCTCGCTAAGTAAACACCTGTGCGTGCTCATCGCTCACCTCCCTAATGAGCTCATCTCTCACCAGCTCTCCACTGCTCTCCATCCGTCTTCACCTTGCTGCCACGGCGCCATCGCACAGCTATTTTTGCACTTCTCAGTAAGCACTCCACTGGGCGGGGGAGCTGAGTTAGGGCTGGGCTTGATTGCTGCCACCTGGAAGTCCACAGCCTGCGTGTGGGCACTTCTGGCCACCGCTCCCCATCCCCCATGTTGCAAAATGACATTCGATTTAGTTCAGTGAGCTCCAGTGCCCTCCCTCTACCACTCAGTAGCTGTGGGACCCTGGGCTAGCCATTTATCCCCTCTGGTTCTCAATCTGTGAGATAAAGGCGTGTGATGCGGGCTGCAGGCAAGTGCCGACTCCCTGGCCTGAGTTCCTGCGCCTCAGTCATCTGTGCTGGACCCGAGGGCTGGTCTTAGGGTCTGAGTAAGTGGATGGGGTGGGGGCTGTGGGTGGAGAAGAGGAGATTTGGGGCATGCATGTGCAGGTGATGGGCAGCCCCCTCCCCGGCCCTTCCCCCCTGCTCTCTAGAGAAAGACCCTCCGGGTACCAGGAGGCCTGGTGACCCTAAGCGTGAAGGTCCCAGCCCTCTGCATGGTCTCCATCACTTTCTCCAGACACAGCAGAGCGCCTCACCTGAGCTCAGGTGGGAAGCGCCTGAGGCATGTTTCATTGTCACCCCGTGTCCTACGGGCAGAAACAGAGGCTCTGAGTGGCTCACAGATGTGCTGAGGCCACACAGCTTGGGCAGGGCCACAGCTGGGACACAACCCTAATGCACCTGACTTCATCGTCTGCCCACCCTGCCCTCCCAGCCTGGCATGGGGCAGGAGGCTAGGCAGGCTGAAGAACTGCAGCCCCTCCTAAAGGAGATAGTGACCCTCCCTCTCCCGTGGCCATTGTTCTCTTGAAAATTAAGTCATCCCACTGGGCCCCCTAAGCCTTTTTGGAGCTGTCTGTTCCCAAGGCCTCAGCCAGACGGCAGCTGGAAGTCTGTTAATATTCATTGAATCCCTCCAGGGCGGCTGGGAGCCCGCCTTTTAATTGTCTCATCTCTGTCTATCCCTTTATCGAGAAAGAGACTAAGAGGCAAGAACAATCAGTTATCTCATTATAGATCAAGGCCTAGAAAGGGGAACTCCTCGACTAGGGTTCTCCACCCCATGGAGGGAGGGGCTTGGTAGGGGGAGGAAGGGGCTCAGTCCTTCAGCCCCATGCCAAACTCATCCCCACCAGCGTGGAGAAGAGGTCTGTCCACAGCATTTGTGGCCAAATGGTACAGAGCTGGGAGTGATGTAGTTGGCGATAACTGGGGGACCAAAGAGAGGTCAGAGGACACTAATATGTGGGCCCCAATCTCACTCTCTGCCTTTCACTGCTCCAGAAAGTGCAGAGAACGTAGAACTGGAATTTAGAGATTATTTTGTTATCTAACAATCCATACATCCTTCCTTCTGTCCAACCACCCATTCATCCATCATCTGTCTACCCATCCAACCGTCCCTCCATCCAAACATCCATCCATCTGACCAGCCATTTGTCCACCCATTCATCCAGTGGGCCCGCAAGAAACTGGCATTTGTCAAGCATACATATCGTACTTTTCAAAGCAACTTTCTTTATCTTATCCCGTTGGACCTTCCCAGCTGTTTGGTCCCATTTGACCAATGGGAAAAATCGGGCCCAGGGAGAAGCAGGGACTTGCTCAAGGCCAGACAGAGCAGAGCGGTTTCCAGGATGAAAGCTCAGTATGAAACCTGCAGGTGAGATTGTGTACAAGGCCTGGACCCAAGGGCAAGTGGGGGCTGAAATCCAGTCCTTGCTCTGCTCACCAAGTGGCGAGCAGCTGTGCCTGCTCGAAAGAAGGGGAGCCTTTTCCTTTGGCATGCCATCTTGCCAAGCTAGGACCCCCTGGCCAGGTGTGGTGGCTCACATCTGTAATCCCAACACTTCGGGAGGCCAAGGCGGATAGATCATGAGGTCAAGGGATCGAGGCCAAGCTAGGACCCCAGCCCATGGGCTACATTTTGGGATTCTCAGGGAAAAGAGGTGTGGCCTACTGGCAGCCCCGAACTGATATTCAGCTCAAGGAGCGCCCCTGGAGAGCAGTAGGCAGGAGACTGGGCCAGGAGGGAGAGACCCCATGCCCCATGGCACCACAGCTTAGCCAGCCCAAGGATGGCAAAGCGTGCCACCAACCACATGCCAAGTGGGTTGTTTGCACTGGGGCTTCCAGTTGGTGACTCTTTAGGGTCCTATGCTCTCTGGCAAGTACCAGCTATTTGGATTCCTCTGGTTGGCAATTTTCTTTTTGGTGCTTATGTTTTGTTTTGACCTGCTTTTAAATCAACTTTATCGAAGCAAAATTTAAATACAACAAAATGCACCCATAAAAATGTACAGTTCTGCGGGGTTTGACAGATGTTTACACTCATGTAACCAGCACCACAGTCAGGATGTAGAACATTTCTATGACTGCCCTTTGCAGTCAAGCCTCAACCCAGTGTGAACCCAGAGAGCAACCTCTGGCCTCTGTCCTGTTACTAGTAACTGACTAGATTTCCAGGATTTCATAGAAAGGAAACCACACGGTATGTACTCTTTTGGGTCTGGGTTCTTTTGCTTCACGTCATTTTTTTTGAGATGGATCTATGTTGCTTCATGTGTCAGCAGTTTTACAGCATTCCACTGCATACTGCAAACTGTTCATCCCTTCACCTGCTGGGGGACATCTGGGTTGTTTCTAGGCTTTGGCAATTTGTATACACGTCTTTGTGTGGTTGTACGTTTTCATTTCTCTTGGATAACATCTAGGAGTGAAATGGCTGGGTAAAGAACAGCTGTATGTTTAGACTCATAAGAGGCTGTTGCGCCTCTTCCCAAGCGGTTGGATCATCTTGCGCCGTCACCGGCAATGTGGGGGAGCTTCGGTTGACCCACAACCTCATTAACCTAGTGTATGGGCCATTCTGATGTATGCATATTGAGGTTTCATTGTCGTTCTGATTTGGGAGCCTATTTTGGGGACCCACCCCTTGCCTTGACTGCCCTGCCCTCTTGACTGTGAGATCTTCTGGGACACAGATTGACTCACTGGTGTCACCTGAGGGCCCAGCAGTGTTGGGTAAAAGTGGCCAGGGGCAGAACTAGGATGTTTTGGAAAGAGGGAGGGATCTTTCTGAGCCTCAGGGCACCATCCTTGACCTACCTGGTCCATAGGGCAGGTTTCGATTAAAAATTGAGTGAGCTGTCAAGGAATGGAATTGCTTTCAGGACGATCAGCACTAAGACTAGTGGGGGCTCATGACAACCCACACCAGCTTCTATTTGCTCTATCTTCAGCCCCAAGAAATGCTTATGGTCACGTCCGGTGTACAAATGTGCAGACTGGGGCTCAGCCAGGCCAAGTGGCACCAGGTCCATGTGGCTCCAAAGCCTGCGCTTGTCACTTCAGTATGAACCACGTTGCTGCAAAGCCACCCAGGCCGAGACAGGGCCTGATTGCCTTCATGGTCACAGACAGATATTAACCAGGATGTTCGCACACCCAGGTTCCTGCCGCCATTCCGGCAGCTCTTCCGGACGCTCCGGTCCCTGGGGCTCAAACACCGCGTCTGTCGCTCCATTATGCTAAGCAGCCTCCCCGGATCCCGTTACTTCACTGCTGTTATTATTTATTCATCGACAGAGCCCTCAGCTTGTGGATGGGCACTTACCTTGATGGCCCTGACGAGGGGTCAAGGGCCCCACTCAGAGCGTATTAATCACCAGCCGTGCCAGCAGGGAGTCTGTGTCCCCTGAGAGAGGGGAGATCATGTTGCAAATACAGAGGGCCTGTTGGCTAGTCCATTTTCTCACGGAGGAATCCACTGCCTGGCGCTTTAGAGCAGGATGAGCCCTAAGAGCATCTGCACAGACAGGGAAACTGAGGCTAAGAGGGGTAGGGCCTTCTCCAAGGTCCCACATCTCATCCACATGCTATCTGGGATTCTTTCTATACATAAACACACAATGATAACTCCATTTATAGGGGCATCACTTTACAATTCGTGTCTATTTTACTATTTGATGTTTATAACAACCTCTTGAGACCAATAAGGGCTTTTAATCAGCTATCTAGCTAGCTAGATCTAGATGACGTAGATATAGGAACTGAAACTCAGAAATTAAGTGATGTGCTGAATGCCAGGATAAGTCACAAAGCTGGGGGTAGGACCCAGGTGTCCCTGCTCCAGTCCAGTGCTCTGGCTTCGGCCAGGGAATGTGGGATGCGTATCTGGGTCCTATTTGTTCCTGCTGATTCTCTATGAAAAATGAGTCTCTGGTTGGCCGGGGTGGAGACTGAGGATGCAACCCAGCTGGAAGGGGGCAGCAAAGGCAAAGTGACTGAGTCCCTGGATACCATTTACCTTGCTTTAAAGGCAGCTCATGGTCATGAGAAGAAAACTACCCGCAGCACTCAGCACCCACTGTGCCCTTCCCATATGCCACAGGCCGCTTTACAAGCACCCATAACCACCCCAGGAAGCAGTTGCTATTATCAGTCCCATTTTACAGATGAGATAACTGATCCAACACTAGGCAGTCCGAGTCCAGAGCCTGAACCCTTAGCCACCACCCTCGCCTATCAGAGTGAGTCTAGCGGGTCGGCAGGAGAAAGAAGCAGAGGTGCCAGGTGTTTGAGCAGGTCAGGTCCCCATGGGGCCAGAGATCAGCATCTCCTGGAAGAAGTGCCCTGAGCAGGACTCCCAGGACCTTCAGAGACACAGTGCAGGCCATGAAACCAGCACCACCTCTGCAGCCATGACCAGCATTGTCCTTGCTGTTTGCTTGCTGTGTGAGCTTGAGTGACTCACTTTACCTCTCAGAGCCTCGGCTTCCTTCCCAGACAGTTGAGGCCAACAATGTCCACCTCCTGACACTGTGAAGATGAAATGAAACTAAATGGCAGCTTGACAGTCATGGGAGAGACAGAGAAAATGTGGCTTCCATCTCAGGCATGGTCCTCACTCAGGGGCCTTGTCCTTTCTGTCCTCTCAGCTGCTTCAGGGTTGAGGGCCTGGGCCTAGGCTGGGCTCGGTGGCTTCCTCAGGGATAGAGCAGGGAGCTGGTTGTGCATTTGGATTATTTTTCCTGGAAGGAGTTATTTTCTGCTGATCTAGGTCAGCCCAGCCAGAGGACAGTGCCAGTTGCTGTGTTAGTCCATTTTCACATTGCCATAAGGAATACCTGAGACTGGGTAATTTGTAAAGGAAAGAGGTTTAACAGACTCACAGTCTGCATGGCTTGGGAGGCCTCAGGAAACTTACAATCATGGGAGAAAGCAAAGGGGAAGCAAGGCACGTCTTCCATGGCTCCAGGAGACAGAACACTTGGAGGAACTGCCCAACACTTTTAAAACATCAGATCTCATGGGCACTCACTCACTATCACAAGAACAGCATGGGGAAACCGTCCCCATGATCCAATCAACCCCCATGAGGTCCCTCCCTTGACAGTTGGGGATTACATTTCCAGAAGAGATTTGGCTGGGGACAAACCACATCAATTGCCTTTCAGTCTAGCTGCAAAAAAGCAGATGGCTCAGCCTGTTGCAGGGTGAAGAACCCGAGAAACCAGCCTAGGCTTGAAGCTGGAGGGGGGTTGGCTTAAAACTTTGCACCCTGGCTCCTGGTTGCCCAGAGTGGGGAGGTCTTGATAAGGGCCTTGAGATAATGGTCTGGAAGTTGAGAACAGAGCCCCTGGGCTCCTGGCTCCTTGCAGTCCCAATCTAAGGGATGCGGTACCAGGCTGTGTGCTCTGGATGAGTCCCTTCCCCTCTCTGGGTCTTAGACATGACTGTTGTCATGGTGAGAGTTTGGGAGGGTGTGGGAGGATGGAGATGTGCCCATAGTAGGTCCTCGGGAACTTAACTGATGATGAAGCTGGCCCAGCCCAGGGAGAAGTCTGTGGGTACCTTGTTTCCTTGGCCTTAGCCATGGGCAGGTGGGCCAGGACCTCAGGTTACTGTCAGGGACTCTGGGAGAGCCCGGCCCTGCCTCATCCTGGCACTGAGACCTGCAGTGATTTCCTCACTCATTCTTACAAAGATCGTCAGAGGTCTCAGGACCACACTAGCTCATGGTGACCTTGTTTTTATTTGTCATTGTCTCCTGAGTGATTCTTTTGTCACTTCCTATGTTCCCCCAATTAAAGTGTGAGCTCTCTGGGTCAAGAGGGGAAATAGAGGCTGGGTGTCCTCTGCCCCAAGTCCCAGTCTCACCTTCTCCCTTGGCAGCTGTGTGATATTGACTAAGTTGATTAACCCTTCTGAGTCTCAGTTCCATCCGCAAGATGGGGATAAGGCCTGCTTTGCCTTCTTCTCTGGGCTCAAGTACACTAAAGAGGACTAAGACCAACTTTACCTGGAGCCCCCTCAGCTGGGCCCGGTTCGGGAAACAGAGGTGAGCTGGGTGCCGTTCCTGGCCTCAAGGGGCTTGCAGTTGGTGGGGAAGAGGGAGCCGCCGCACTCTTAATGGGGGCTGTGGAGAGCCCTGGGGTTGGGGGAGAGTTTTCTAAGTGGGGGTATCATTGGAAGAACCATGAGCAGGACAGGTGGGCAAGGCCGTGGTCAGGTGCATGCAGGGCTATCAGGGATGCAAACAGGAACCGCAGCATACAGAATGTGTCAGCACCGGGGCTACGCAATGTCACCCCAGAGCAGCAAGCAGCCCACAATGCGGCCTTGGCTCCGCCCTCCTGGGGTGCACAGTGTGGTTTGGGAGACCTATGCTCATCACAAACTCACCAAGCAATGATAAGCTTTACTGGGGATGGGGGGCACGTGGGGAGAGGCAAAGTGCTGTTTGTAAGGGAACAGTCATTATCTCATGAATGTTTCCTATGTGCCAATCATTTTGTGCACATTACCTTGCTCCATCCTGACTCAGGTGGACATTGGCAGTGTCCCATGGGAAATCAGAGAGGTAAAGTTATTTGCCCAAGTTTGCACAGCAGGCAGGCAGCAGAGCTGGGCTGGGCTTGAACCCAGACCGTCTGTCTCTAGAACATCGCCTTACTGTAATGATGGACTGGCCCTGCCTCTGGTATGTTTGGTTCCCTCCCCACTTCCTCTTCCTATCACCAGGATGCTGCAGCAGAACAGAGTCCGTTCCTGAGCAGCGCAGGGCATAGGCAGTTGATTTGCAGGTATCTCTGCAGACCTCTGCTAGATGGCACCCCTCCTTCTCCTAAGACTCCAGGAAGAGCCTCAGCTCCTGGCAGGGAGCGGGCGAGAAGAGTGAAAGGACCAGAAAAGGCATTGTGGATTGGTAGGTCCCCAAGGAGGTACACTGCCACTGCTTCCCTGCCTCTCCCACCCCTACCCGACTTGGGGATTTTCAGGACAGAGAGGATATGCATCTGTCCCTCCCTTGTTCCCCCTACCTGGTGGGCTTCCCCAAGTTGCCCTGTGCCCAGCATCACATGGGAGCAGAAGAAATGAGAGCAGCATGGGTCATGGCAGGGGACCCAGGTCAGGCTGGTAATGATGCAGTGGGGCTGTGGGGCTGGAGAGGTACACCTGTGCTGGAAGAGCTGGTTCCAGAGGCCAGGGAGCAGCTGGCACTGAATGCCAGGGAAAGCAGGAGCACCCTGAATGGCCTTCGATCACATTTCTGCCTCCTGGCAGAATAGATGCTTATAGTAGAACTTAAGTTCCATGATGCAAAAGTACAGTTACTTTTTTCCTGCCCTGATTTCAGCAACTCAGAATCACTATGAAAGGGACTTATGGGGCACCACGAATCTGACCTCAGTGGGGAAGTCATGGAAGGCTTCCTGTAAGAAATGATGATTGACCTGAGTTCTGAAGGAAGAATAGGAAATAAGAGGGTGGAAAGAATATTCAAAACAGGAGGCACAGCATGTGCAAAGGCCCTATGGCAGGCAGAGCTTGGAGGGAGAAACAACGAAGTGCTTCCTCCTGTTGTGTGCAAACTGCCTGCTTTATCCAGTTGGGAGCCAGGACTACAGCCAGTAGAGCTGCTGGTAATTAATATGGGGACCCAGGAGAGTGAGAGTCTGAGAACACCCCATCCTTGGTTTTCATCTGCTCAGACTGTGTTTTTGCCAACCCCGGGATTCCTGATACCTGCACAGACTGAATATGAGGAGCAGAGGAGGAGCCCTAGATGACACCCTGATTATCCTGCTGGAGAAACCAAGGACAGAGAAGACAAGCACTTGCTGAAACCCACCAAGGCCACATGGCAGAACAGCCACTGCAGAGCTGAGGCCCTGCCTGCAGGGACAAGCCTCCTGCCTTCAGAGAGGAGGACAAGTTCTAGCTGTTCCCCAGCCCTACTCAGGCCTGAGAGGTTTCTGGTGGTCACAGTCAGGAGGATACGATGGTGGCGGCCCTGGGTGGAGATGGGCCAGCCAGAACTCACAGCCATCCACTTGTGCTGGTCACAACCCCACCATTACCGTGGTGACCCCTTCAACAGCCCGGGGGGCTGAAAGGGACAGGCAGCCAAGCTGTGTCTGATGCTGGCTGCTCCATCTGAGCCCCCACCTATACCCACGGTCCCTCTGAGGTTATGGGGGGGAACAGTGAAATGCTTAAGTTTACCAGCAGGCTAGTAGCTCAGGAGCCCAGGCCACCAGACTGGCTCCACCCCCAGCTCTTCCTTCTCCACCAGCGCCTCTGCCTTCCTGGCCCTGAAGAGCAGGTGGCCTAGCCAAGGAGAGCAGCATGGATGAGGCGACACGAGCATCAGCCCCCTGGGCTTGCAGGTAATTACGCATTAGGAGCTAATGTTAATAAAGGCTCCAGGAAAGGGGTTTTAATTCCAGATCTCACCACCAGATTATTGCACATGAGGGAAATATCAGAGCCCCAGACTGTCTCCATCCCTCGCCCTCCATCTCCAAGCAATCTGCTGCATTTATTAATTCTGACAGAATTTTCCCAGGCTGGGGAGGAAAGGAAAGGGGGAGGGAAGTATGGTGGGGGCAGGGAGGTACAGGGAGAGCTGGAGCATGGCAATTTGGAGCAGAGCTTGGGCCTTCTACTCTCTCCTCCTTAACCCTACCCACCTGCACAGCCCCAAGGCGTCCCTGGGCCATGCAAGCCATAGCTCTTCCCAGCCCCAGGTCCACCCTGCTGCTTCCGGAAACGGGCCCCCTCCAGCACATCTTTTACCATCACTCTTCCTTTTCCCTCTCAACTTCCCCCTCTTTCTTATCCCTTCCTCCTCCAAGAATCACAGTCTGGCTTTCCTTTCCACCTAAACCCCACCCCAGTGGCTCCAGTGCATTGAGTTACTTAGAGTGATGCTGAGATTCAGCTTATAAGAATTTCCCCCCAAAATGAACCACGTCAAAGGAATACTTGAAAAAATCTGAATTATCATTCAAAGGATGTTTATTTTTTAAATTATAGAATAACCATGCACTGGAACTCTGTCTATGAAATGAAATGGAATAATCTATAAAGTATATTGTTGAAGGTAAAAAAATCAGGATGCAGAACAGCACGGACAGTGTACTATGTTTTGGGTAGAAATACACACGCACGTGGAAGATGGAACACAGGCACACACATATTCATGTGTACACACAGAATATGACCTAGTTCCTTATAAAGATGTTGTACAGACAAAAGGAGATGATGTTTGTAAAATACTTGGTACAGTGTCTGTTACATAGTAAATGCTCACTTAAAGCTTGCCGTTGTTATCATTTGACATCTGACTCCTAGGTTGCTTCCCACTCTACCCTGAGGCCTCTCTGGAAAGAACAATTGCATGAACAACACTTGAGAAGAGGATGGGTTATAAATGAGAGGAAGCCAGCATAGGTTTCTGGGGGGGCAATAGGAAGTCGTATGCTGGTAAAGCCACACAGGAGTTCTGACTGCATCCCTAGATAGGGCCCACCACTTCAGGGACCCCGGGAGGTGGCAAAGAAACCCAGACCCACAGCTGGAAGTTTCAGGAAGATGGAACTCAGTGTAGAATAAGCAAGCACCATTACAGCTGATTTCCTGGGGAAGTGGTGATCTCACCATTACCTCGGACATCCCAGCAGAGGTGGGCCACCACTTGGTTAGGCAGCGGAAGAGGAAATAGTTATGCAGCATGGAGATGCAGCCAATCTCTGTAACAAGGTTCTAAAGGTCTGCGATCATGAGTGCAAACTCTTAAGGTCTTCAGAAATCCCACAGGGAGCTTGCGAAAATGCAGATCCCCGCACCTCCACTTACAGATATTCTATTTGGCTGGGGTGGGGCCCAGAAATCAGAATTTGGAAAAAAAAAATAATTGCAGGTGAGAGTTCTGGTTCTGGGTAAGATAGAGCAAGAATACTTCACCTTGTTTCTCCCCCTGCTGAATGCAATATACATACCCGGCCAGACTGTAGGAACAGCTGGTTGAAGACTTTGAAAAGTAAGTAGAAGTAGGTAGATTGGAAAAGAAAAGCAGAATTTGAGTTACCATCAAACCAGAAGATTTAAAGAAGACCCAGAGTCTCAAAACCTAACATTCAAAATATTGAAGATGTTGTCCAAAATGATTCACCATATGGAGAACCAGGAAAACCACAACTCACATGGGAAAAGACATCAGTAGGTGTGAGTGTCAAGGTGACGAAGATGGTAAAATTATCTGATGAAGATTTTAAAGTGGCTATTCAACAAATGCTCAAACATGCTTGACACAAATAGAAAAATGAAACATGTTAGTGAAGAAATAGAATAGGGTTTTCAACAATGGCACCATTGTTAGTTAGAGCTGAAAAATTTGTTGTGTGGCTGTGCTGTGCATTATAGGACGTTTACCAGCATCCCTGGTCTCTACTCACAAAACACCAATAACAGCGCCTCCCACAACCAGTTATGAGAATTAAAAATGTCTCCAAACATTGCCGAATGTTTTCTAGTGGACAAAATCGTCCCCAGTTGAGAGCCACCAAAACAGGATACATAAAGAAAAACCAAATGTCAATTTTAGAACTGAAAAATATAGTAACTAAAATAAAAAATTGCTGGATGTACTTAGTAGCAGATTGGAGATGAAAGAAGAAAAAACTCTGATAACTTGAAGATAAAGCAAGAAAAATTATCCAGTCTCTACGACAGAGAGAAAAAAAAATGAATAGAACCTCAAGAAATGTGGGACAACAACAAAAGGTTTAATTCTCACGTCATCAGACTCTCAGACTGAAAGGGAAATGTATGCAGTGCTGAACAAATATTCGAGAAAATAATGGCTAAAACCTTCCAAAGTTTGGTGAGAGATATCAACTTACAAATCCAAAAAGTTTAGTGAAACTCAAATAGGATAAATCCAAAGAAATCCATGACTAGATGTACCATAATCAAACTTCTGAAAACTAAAGACCAAAATGAAAATACAGCATATCAGAATTTGTCATATGCAGCTAAAGCAGGTTAACAGAAAATTTATATCATTATATAGTAGGTTAGAAGATAAAAGCTGTTTTAAATCAATAACATAAGTTTTCACCTTAAGAAACTAGAAAAAAAATGGAAAAGAAAGGAAGAAGTAGGAAAGAAATAATAAAGGTAATAGCGGGAATCAATGAAAATGGAAATAGAAAACAATAAAGAAATGCGTAAGTCCAAAAGCTAGTTCTTCGAGAAAACCAATAAAATGTATAAACCTCTAACAAGAATGACAAAGAAAAAAAGAGGAAACAAACTGTCAAAATTATAAATAAAAGAGAAGACCTTGCAAACATTAAAGGGATAAAAAAAAAAAGGAATACTGTGAACAACTCTACGCACGTAAATTCCGCAACTTTGATGAAATGGACGAATACCTCAAAAGAAAAAATTACCAAAAGTCACCCAAGATGAAATACATTGAATGATCTTATAACTGTTAATAATATGGAATTCGTAGTTATAGATCTGGAAAAAACATCTCTAGGTCCAGATGGTTTCATTTGCAAATTCTAAGAAACATTTAAAAACAAATAACATCATTTCTACATGATCTCTTCCAGAAAATAGAAGAGGAGAAAATGCTTCCCCTCGCTGAATAAGGTCAGTATTACCCTGATACCAAATCCAGACAAAGCATTAAAAGAAAAGAATACTTCAGACTAATACCACTCATGAACACAGACACAGATCTCTTAAACAAAATACTAGTAATTTGAATCTAGCAATGCATTTAAAAACATATCACAACCAGGTGGGTTTATTCTGGGAATGCAAGGCAGATTCAACATTCAAAAATCCGTTCATATAGTCTACCTTATGAAGAAATTAAAGAGGAAAAAAACATACAATCTTATCAATTGATGCAGAAAATACATTTGACAAAATCCATTCATGATAAAAACTCTCAACAAACTATAAATGAAATGAAACTTTCTCAATCTGATAAATGGCGTCTGTGAAAAACCTACGTCTAACATCATTCCCAATAAAGATTGAATGCCGAATGCTTCCTGCATTATATTGAAAGCAAGGCAAGTATGACCACCCTTGCAACTCCTGCTCAACATTGTACTGGAAGTCCTAGCCAGTGCAAAAAGTCAAGAAAAAGAAAATTTAAAATATACATTGGGAAAAAAAAAATCCCTACACTCAGGTGACATGATTACCTAGGTAGAAAACCCTAAGGAATTTTAAAAGAAATTCCTAGTGCTAATAAGTAAATTTAGCAACGTTTCAGGTACTAGGTTAATACACAAAAAGCACTCATATTCCTATAATTAGCAATGTGCAATTGGAAACGAAAGTGGTAAGAAGCAGTATCACTTACGATAGCTTCAAAAATGAAATACTTGGGTTAAATCTAACAAAACATTTTAGATTTTTGCTAGATTTAACCCAAGTACTTCATCTGTATGCTTGAAGCTGTAAAAAAAATCTGATGAAATAAATCAAAGAAGACTTAATGGAGAGACATTCTGTGTTCATTAATTAGAAGAAAACGTAGTACAAATAACAATTTTCATCAAACTGATCAATAGTTTTAGTGCAACTCCCATTTTATGTAAGTATAGACAAACTGATTCTAAAATTTATATTAAAAAATAATGGAGCCAGAATAACTAAAACGATTTTGAAAAAGAAGAATAAAGTTGTAGGAATTACACGACTTCATTTTGAGCCTTACTACAAAACTACGGTAAGGCAGTGTGGTATTGGCAAAAGGATAGACACATAGAGTAATGGGACAGAATAGTTTTAAAATAGACCCACATAAATATAGCCAATTGATTTCTGACAAAGGTGTAAATGTGATTCCATTGAGAAGGGATAGTCTTTTCAACAAATGGTACTGAAACAACTGAACATCCATATGAAAAAAATAAACTTCAACCTAAACCTCATAGCTTATACAAAAATTAACTCAAAGGGATCGCAGATCTAAATGTAAAACATAGAACTCTAAAATGTTTAGAACAATAAAAAATGGGAGAAAACATACGTAATCTAGAAACAGCCAAAGAGCTCTTAGACATGATACCCAAAGCGACATCTAGAAAATAAGAAGTAGACAACTTGAATAGTGTCAGAATTAGAGACACTGTTAAAAGAATTCAAAGACATACTACAGACTGAGAGAAATCACATACAGTACTTGCCAAAGGATTTATATCCAGAATAGATTTCAAAAGCTCTGAAAACTCAACAGTAAGAAAATAAACAGACTAAGAAATAGATAAAAGAATTGAACAGATACATCACTAAAAAGGACATAAGGCGGTCTGTACTAGTCAGGATTCTCTAAAGGGACAGAACTAATGAGCTTATTAAGTATTAACTCACACAATCACAAGGTCTCACAATTTCAGCTCTTTCTCTACAGGAGATGAGACTCTCACTCAGGGCAATCTTAGCAGAGTTGAGGCTCAGTATCTGCTTTTGAAGTCGGGAGACAGAATCCCTGAGTTCATCATTTTCTTTAATCATTTTGTCTGCTGACCTGAGGAGCAACCAACCAGCTTCATTATGTTCCTTGGTTTTCTACATACGGTCAATGGTACTGTGTATAGAGTCCCTAAACTCCTTGCCTCTCGCAAGTGAGGAAGGAGGGTCAAAGGCATTTATTTTGCATCACTCTCTAAGCAGTTCGCACCAAGGACTACCGGTATTCCCTATAGTATTAGAAGTAAAGTCCTTAGCGTTTTGGGGTCTAATCATATTAAGCAGCCAACTTCAGGAGCCCCCAAACCAATGAAAGCAATTCATCCTTAATGTTCTGTTCCTCTAGAACCACTCCTGGCACCAAAATCTGTATCAGTCAGGGTTCTCTAGAGGGACAGATCTAATGGAATATATATATATATATATATATATATATATATATATATGAGTTTATTAAATATTAACTCACAGGATCACAAGGTCCCACAATAGGCCATCAGCAGGCTGAGGAGCAAGGAGAGCCAGTTCCCAAACTGAAGAATCTGGAGTCTGATGTTTGAGGGCAAGAAGCATTCAGCACAAAAGAAATATGTAGGCTGGGAGGCTAGGCAGGTCTCTCTTTTCATTTTTCCTCCTGCTTATATTCTGGCCATGCTGGCAGCTGGTTAGATTGTATCCACCCAGACTAAGGGTGGGTCTGCCTTTCCCAGACCACTAACTCAAATGTTAATCTCCTTTGGCAACACCCTCACAACCTTGTATCCTTCCATCCAATCAAGCTGATGCTCAGTGTTAACCAACACAGTGGGAAATAAAGGAATAAAAATATGTTCAACAGCCATGCATGTTGCAAACAGCCATGCATGGTGGCTTATGCCTGTAATCCCAACACTTTGGGAGGCTGAGTGGGGAGGCGGATTGCTTGAGCACAGGAGTTCAAGACCAGCCTGGGAAACATCATGAGACCTCAACTCTACAACAACAACAAAAAAATTACCCGAGCATGGTGGCACATGCCTGTGGTCTCAGCTACTCGGAAGGCTGAGTGGGGAGGATTGCTTGAACCCAGAATGTTGAGGCTTCAGTGAGCCATTATCGTGCCACTGCATGCCAGACTGGGTGACAGAGTGAGACCCTGTCTCAAACAAACAAAAGTAAATAAATAAAGAAGAAAAAGAAATGCAAATTAATCTGCTGTGGTTTGAATGTGTCCCCACTCCTCCCCAAAGTCATGTGCTGGAAACCCTTTCCAGTGCAACGGTGTTGAGAGGCAAGTGCTTGAAGAGGAGATTAGGTCTTGAGGTCTCTGCCCTGATGAAGGGACCAATGCTGTTATCACAGGAGTGGGTTAGCTATTGTGAGACTGGGTTTGCTATAAAAAGCAAGTGTGATCCCCTTTTGCTTTCTCTTGCCTGTGTGCGCCTTTGCCCTTCCACCTTTCTCATGGGATGACACAGCAAAAAGGCTCCCCTCAGATGCTGGTACCTTGATATTAGACTTCCCAGCCTCCAGAACTAAAAAAAAAATTCATGAGAAATACATTATTCTTTTTTTATGAACTGCCCAGCCAATGGTTCTGTGATAACAACATGAAATGGACAACATCTATAAGAATGACTAAAATAATTTTTAAAAAACAACCATACCAAATCCTGACAAGAATGTGGAGCAATTGGAATTCTTACACAATTCTACACAAAATAGAGCAGCCATTCCAGAAAACAGTTTGGCATTTTCTTAGAAAGTGAAACATACAACTGCCGTTTCACCAAGCAAGCTAATACCTGAGACTTTATACTGGAGAAATGGAAACTTATGTTCACAGAAGAACCTGTATGGGAATATTGGTAGAAACTCTACTCCATAACTGCCCAAAATGGACTCACTCCAAATATCCTGCAGTGGCTGAATGGATAAACAAACTGCGGTAGAGCCACGCAATAGAATACTAGTCAGCGATGAAAAGGAACAGGCAACTTGAACTTCACGCAGCACCTTGTATGAATCTCAAAGGCTTATGCTGAGTGAAAGAAGGCACTATCACAAGGTTACCTTCTGCCTGATTTTGTCTATACTATGTTCTCGAAAAGCCACAAGCATAGTGTTAGAGACCAGATTGGTGGTCGCCATAGGGATGCGACTCTAAAGGCATAGCATGAGGGGGTTTTGGGGAGTGATAGGACTATTCAGTACCCTGATTGTGATGGTGGACACACAAATCTATATATACATATTAAAATTCACAGAACGGGTGATTATTTTACAGTGCATTGGCATATCAAATTATCAAGTTATAAAGCTTCAATGTATAACATTTTAAATTGCCAATTATACCTTAATAAAACTGGAAAAAAATTCACAGAATCGGACACCAATTCTATGTATGATAATTTAAAAGTAAAATGAATTTAAAAAGGAAAAACCACTCAGGTTGTCCAAGCATCACAGTTGGCTGCATTCCTGAGTTGAGTAGTCCACCTGTTGCTTAGCAACAAAGCTTGGGCCTTTCCATCAATTACACCTTGAGCTCCCAAATCAAAACAAAAGTTTCTTGAAGGTAAGGGTCAGGATTCTTGGGCCTCTGGCTTCATGGCTACTCTCAGATCCTCCTTTTTTTCTTTTTTTTCCCCTTCCTTTCTCCCTTGGTTCCTTCCATTCTTTTTTCTTTCCTTTATGGAAACACCCCGCAAGAAGATGCTCACCCAGGACCTCATCTTGTTTTCCAGGCCTGGGTCACCCCCATAAGACCTGACAAGTGGGCAGTGGCTGGCTTGGACACAGCCACTACGGAAGGCGAGAAATGTCTCTGGATCTTCTTGTTCAGTCACCCCAGTGGAAAGACTGGGAGATGAAGGCTCAGAAGGATGCCCTGTCATACTGCAAGTTAGTGCAAGGGCCAGGACTGGAAGCCAGCACCCTGACCTGAAACGTGGGACCATTCCCATCAGCACTCCCAAGCAGGTTCGCTCCACTCCCCTGCCCCTGCCCTCAGGCTCCAGGATGCTATTTAGTGTTTTCCTCCTTGTTCAATAGGAGTCACTTTCATGCCGATAGCTCCCCTAACTTCCGTTTCCCACCGATCACTTTTATGCTTCAAACCTACAGGGCTAGACAGTTGCACTGGGAGATCCCCCAAGATCTTTAAAACCAATCACTCCAAATTGAACTCTTCTCTCCTTGAAATTACCTGCCCCTGGCCCCATTTCCCACTATTTCTGTCTCCTAAGTCAGAAACCGGAAGCCTCACTGGATTCCTCCAGTCTCTCCGTCCACAGCCAGTTCTGCTTCTGGAAGTGCTCCTGAATGCATCTTCTTTTTGGCGTCCTTTCCGTCACTGCTGGGGTCCAGTCCTCATTATGTCTCAGCAGTGCTCTGGCCTCTGGCCCATCCTCTACAGCACCACCAAAACATGACTGGATGTCGCCTCGCCCTGTAGGGGAACCTATCTGAACTCGTCCTTGCTTGGTGAGAAAATGGCCAATGTCTCCACTTCCGCCAACTGGGACTTTGCTGCCTGGCCCCAGCCTGTGGCTGCAGTCTCGCCATCTGCCCCACACTGCCTGGCCACTCCTGATGGAGCCTGTACATGCAGCTTCTTCCCATTGGGATGCTCTCCTCATCCCTCACCCGCCTGCTCCTGACTGGCTAGTCATCCCTGGGTAGTGGGCTGAATGCTGGCCTCCATACCTGATCTCTAGAGCCTATGAATAGGGAGAAAAAGCCTTGGCAAGTATGATTACATCAAAAATCTTCAGATAAAGACATCACCCTGGATTATTCAGGTAGGCCCAAAATCCAGTAACAAGTATCCTTGTAAGATGAGGCAGAGGGAGATTTGACAGAGACTGGGAAGAGGCAATATGACTTCAGAGGCAAGGACTGGAGTGACATGGCCACAAGCCAAGGTCTGCCAGCCACCACTGGAGGAGTGGAGGAAGCTGGAAGAGTCAAGGAAGAATTCTGCCCCGATCCTCCAAGGGAGCACCACCTTCTGACACCTCGATTTCAGACCTCTGGCCTCTAGGACCAGTAGAGAATAAACATTTACTGTTTGAAGCCACTGAGTTTGTGAACTACTTACAGCAGCCACAGAAAACTACCACACTCAGGGTTGACCTTCTCTGTGACACGCTTCCAGGCCTCTTGGGGAGAGTTGCTCCTTCCTCTGTGGTTTCACTTGTCCCACTGGAAGGGGTATCAGGAGGGGCTGAAGGTTGTAGCTTCTGAACCAGGCTGTCACCAACAGGGAGAGGCGGAGCGAGTGTTGTGCGTGTGTGTTGTGGGGGAGTAGTTTGCCCTTCCTGAACGAGCCAGGGGTTTGCAGATCCTACTGAATTACGTCTTCCCACTGGCCACACAGGGTCCAAGTGTGATGCATTGGAATGTGTACAGCAGCAAGCAACGAACCATCCAACAGCCCCTAATACAATCATTAGAAACAGCCCACGTGCATTCTGAGGATGGGTAAATAATGGTGGTATAGCCACGCTGGAATACCATACATAAGTGAAAAATGGAGTCGTAACTGCATGCAAGATGGAAAAAATCTACAAAATACAATGTGGGCAGAAGAGGTACTGCAGAAGAATACATGCAGAGTGATCTTGTTGATATAAAGAATTAACCTGGGTGAATGCAACATGGTGGTTTAGGGGTATGAAAAGAAAGGCAAGGGAATGACAGGCTAACCTGGAGACCGTGGCCACCTCTGCAGGGCAGCTGGGCAGGAGCAGAAAGAACCATGCAAGCAGTGCTGGTCAAACGTTAATGGGCACACGTCACACAGGGGCTGGTTCACATGCGATTCTCATTCGGTGGGTCTCAGGTAGGACCTGAGAGTCTGTGTCTTCTACAGGCTTCCAGGTGAGGCTGAGGCTGTGGATCCAGACCACATTTCAGGAAGGGAGGGTGAGCCAAGAGGCGGCGATGGCCCAGCCCGGACACTTAACCCTTGCTGCACGTCAGAATCACTCTAGGAGCTTCTCAAAAGCACTGATGCCAGGTCTCCTGAAGACTCATTTTGTGAGCAGCCCTGGGCACAGAGCCCAGGCATGGCTGTGCTGTGTGGATAGCTCCCACGGCTGCACCAGCCGCAGGTGGAGGCCTCTACTCCAGTCTGGACAGGGGTCGGGGGATATAGGCATTCATTTTCTCTTCATTTTTTAGGCTTTTCATGTAGGTTATCTATGTTCCTTTGTATGTATAAGGCACACACAAAATATAAAATGTTTTTAAAAAGAGCGCAAAGTGAAGAAAAAAAAAAAAAAAAAAAAAGCCCGATCTATGGGGTCAGGGAGGAGAAAGAGCAAGGAACTAAAAAGGATTCTTAGGTCAGGCACCGTGGCTCATTCCTGTAATCCCAACACTTCGGGAGGCTGAGGTGGGTGGATCACTTGAGCCCGGGAGCTCAAGAGCAGCCTGGGCAACATGCCAAAACCCCATCTCTACAAAAAAATTAAAAATTAGCCGGGTGAGGTGTTGCACACCTGTAGTCCCAGCTACTTGGGAGGCTGAGATGGGAGGATCACCTGAGTCCAGGGAGGTCGAGGCTGTTGTGAGCTGTGATGGCATCACTGCACTCCAGCCTGGGCAACAGAGCAAGACCCCATCTCCAATTAAAAAAAAAAAATTAACAAGGATTCTTAAAAACTGCTTTAGTCCACAGCAACGAATGGACTGTCGGTTTAGACGGTTCTTTCTGCTCCTGCCCAGCTGCCCCGCAGAGGCGGCCACAGTCTCCAGTTTAGCCTGCCATTCCCTTGCCTTTCTTTCCATACCCCTAAACCACCATGTTGCATTCACCCAGGTTAATTCTTCATATCAAGAATTGGTATTGGTCGGTGCAGCCGGCAGCTGTGCGTTGTTGAGTGGTCAGCCCCCATCGGAGAACAGTCAGGGTCAGCCAGGCAACAGCACAGCGTGTTAAGCAGTGGGTCCGTCCAGCAGCCAGCGAGTCGGTCTGGGTCCTGAGCAGTTCCACCTGCTTCCAGTTAGCCAGGGCGTCGGCTTGTTAGGACCACGGTTGCTGCTCTGTCCGTCACCGTGTAGTCATTGCGGTCAGGCATCAGTGAGTCACCGCCCACCCAACCCCACTGTCAACTGTGGTTGCAAGGGTCGATGGGGAAGGCCCGTGGGTGCGTGGAGGGCTCAGCTGGCCTGTCATTCGGTCAGCCAGTCAGTCGGTCAGTCATAATGGCAGTCAGAGAGAGAGTCAGTCGGTGAAGAAGCAGCCAGCCAGCAGCCTGCCAGACAGACTTTCTCGACTTTAGCCAGCCTGTCGGTGAGAAGGTATCTAGTCAGGAAACCCCTGAGTCTGTCAGTCAGATCCCAGACAGACAGATAACCTGTCAGCCCGAGTCAGTGAGACAGCCAGTCAGTTGGGCAGCCCCAGGCTGGCAGGTAGCTGTACCATCCATCAGTCAGTCAATGAATGGGCCAGTCACCATGCTGGCATCTCAGCCTGTCAGGGAGACAGCGTTAGTCAATGCCTGGGGCTTCACTCAGGCGTGCTGTGCCAGCAGTCCCTACGAGGTTGATCTGCCTGTCTGTCTGTCTGTCTGTCTGTCATGCAGGTAGCTGTGAGTCAGGCCACACCCCAGCCAGCCAGGCAGCCTCAGGACCAGCTCACCCTCTCCACGCTGAGCCAGTTCATTAAGAGCCCTGCAGACCTGGGAGAACTCCAAGGCCCTGTTCAACAGCAGTGAGGCTCTGTTACTATTATTAGCGAAGAACGCTCTGGAGGCTCCGGAAAGTGGAAAAGGCCATCAATAGCCCTATCCTGCTTCCCCCTCCACACTCCTCCCTCCATTAATGAGGTTCCTGCCACAGAGAAGGGGCGCTTCCTGGAGGCCGGAATTGGAGGAGGGGGCAAGAGGGTGGGGGAGTAGTACCAGTCAGCCCTGCTGCCATCCCCATGGGGGGTGGGTGGGAGTGGGGCCCAAACAGGGGGAGTTCCTCCTCCCTGGCCTGGCCCTGCCCACCTTCAGGGCCTCTGTGTCCCCCTCTGAGCTGCCATCTCTGAACAAGCCAGGCGGGGGGTGTGCAGCTAAAGTCCACCCAGGGAACAGGGATTCTATGTCAGCTCTTGTTTTTATCTGTGACTCAGAAAGAAAGGAGGAGACACAGTTGCAGAGTCTACTTTTCGCTTCATGGAAGTTCCCGTCGGTGATCTTATTTCAGATCACAGCCGTCCTGAAAGGTAGCAGCATCCCCCGGTAGACACTGAGGTTTGGAAAAAGAAGCATTTGCCCAAGGTGGATTCCACCCAGGAACGTGTGGCTCCAGCGCGCACAGCTTCTCCTCACTGGGCTGCCTCTCCAGGGCTGGCGGGGGCTTTCCACTCACAGCTGCGTGCTCCCCTTCTTTTCCATGGGGCTGGAGAGGAGATATCTGAGGTCTCTCATGCTCTAATGTTCTCTGTGGGACATATGCTCTCTTACGGACTTACTTTTAAGACCGCTATGCCTGGGGCCAGACTGGAAGCAGAGGTAGAGGCTGGGGAGCAGCATTCCTTGGCCTTGGGGTAATGGGCTCACTATTTTTTTTTTTTTTTTTTTTTTTTTTGAGACGGAGTCTCGCTCTGTCACCAAGCTGGAATGCTGTGACTGGATCTCAGCTTACTACAACTTCTGACTCCCTGGTGCAAGCGATTCTCCTGCCTCAGCCTCCCCAGTAGCTGGGACTATAGGCATGTGCCACCACGCCCAGCTAATTTTTGTATTTTTAGTAGAGACAGAGTTTCACCATGTTGGCCAGGCTGGTCTCCACCTCCTGACCTCATGATCTGCCCACCTCAGCCTCTGAAAGTGCTGGGATTACAGGTGTGAGCCACCGCACCTGGCTGGGCCCACTCTTATGAACCTCTAGATTTATGGAGCTAAAGGGAGCTTGATGGTTACCTGGTCTCTATCCAGTCACATCGGAAGCAGAATCTTTCCTGCAACCATGCAGCCAGCACCCATCTGTGCATACACATTCCCAGTGACAGGGAGCTCACTGCCTCTCCCAGGTGCCTTTTCTATTGTGGGGCAGCCTCAGCCCTTGGAAAGTCACTCCACATCTTAGGCCACACCTTTAGGTCTCAGTCCTGCATTCTGGTGCCACCCAGATTAAGCCTCATGCTTCTTAAGAGGGCTGCCCTGCTATTCGGACTTTGGGGAAAGACAACAGAATTTCGTTTGTCAATTGCTTCAGTTGCGTGCAAGGGAAAAGAACGCTGGAGGAGCGTGGAAAGAGCAATGGCCTTGGGTCAGGGTGGTAGACTGCTGGCGCGAACGGCCTCAGTTTAGCATGCCTTGCTGCATCTATGGCTCTAAGTAGCACCCTCCAACATTGACTTACTTGGGCGGTGGGATACTAGCAAACTTGATGTAAGCAGAGGCTTGTAAGGGCGGCTGGTTGTTTCCACATTCTCCCCTGGACCCTGGCCACCTCCACGGGAACAAGCCCTGGACAGCCTGCTCGAGGGATGCGAGAGACGCTTGGAGAAGAGCTCATTTGTCCCAGCTGAAGTCATCCTACAGCAGCCACCACCAGCTCGTCCTCCAGCTCACCACAGACACCTGAGCGAGCCCAACCCACATCAGCTGAGGCTGGTGCAGATGAGCCAAACTGCCCAGGTGACCTGGAGACTCATGAGAAATAACAGTTGTTATTTTCAGCTACTAAACTTGGGGGCAGTTTGTTACACAGCAATAACTCACGAAGAAAGACACTCAGAACTGTCCAAGGTTCAGTCTTGGTTTCCCCTTTCCTAGCAGTGTGACTTCAAATAAACCATATAGTCACTGGAAGTCTCAGTGTTCTCATCTGTTACGTGGGGCTACTAAGTCCTGTTCTTCCTCCAAGGACGCAGTCAAAAGAGTAATAGATAGGGGAGTACATTGCTAACTAGGAGGAGCAAAGAAAGGGGTTGGGTTCAGGAGGGCCCTGGGATTGGCCTGAGGACGGGTGTCCCTGCAGCTGCATGTCAGGGCTTGGCTAAGCAGAGGGCAGTGCAGTATATTAACCCAGTTCACCTCCCTGTCCAGAAGCAAGCCTGGCAGGCTGAGTGATGGGGCCAACTGCAGGCTTATTTACAAACACGGCCCTTTTGCCTTCTCTTCCTCTGTAAGCCCTACTGGCAGCATATAAATGAGAATCAATAGGCCAGTTATTAAACCGTAAATATCCCTCCCCTCGGGCTCTTGGGCCGAGAGCTCTGAGCCTCTCAGCTGAGAGGAGGGCCAAGAGTGCTTCACATGCAGTCTGCCTTACGCCCCAGCCCAGCCCACCACCCCAGAACAGAGGAGAGACTGCCACTACCTTTCTGGGTAGAGAGGAGGCCTGATCCATGCAGAGCCAAATTAAAGAACCCCTCAAACCACCATACAACATCTATTGTTTAGGGGGGAGGAGAGCCACATGAGTATGGCACAAACCGTTTCAAGTACCTAGGCTGAAACTCCAAATGCTTGAGTCAGAAAGGGGCTGAGAAATTTACCCATGCACCTACATACTCTGTGGATGCAGAGACAACTCAGGGTTCCAAAGAGGGGGTGACTCATTCAAGGATATACGCCCAGAAAGTGACAGAATCCAGATTCAAACCCAGATGTATGGCCTAAGTACTGTGCCATCATTTAAGACAGAAGAGGAATTATGGTGCACAGGTAGGGAAGGGACATAGAGGGTAAGGCAGTTAATAGGGGCCAGGGCGACAGGACTGGGATATAGCAATGAACGCAGGGAAATAAGGCTGCTTAAAGGAGCTGGGGGTAGATGAAGGGAGGGAAAGACAGTGTTAGGTGAGCAGGGGCGGGTGAACTGGGAAGTTTGGTAGTTTGGTACAAGAGAGAAGAATATAAAGACACACACACACACACACACACACACACAGAGCAAACAGGGGAAACTGGTAGGCTTCCTGTATTCCTTGACTGTGGACATCATGAAGACTGCATTTGAGCTGAGCCATGGAGGATGAGTAGGATCTATGCTCACTCAACTCTATAAATTGAGCAGAAAGGAATGAAGAGCATTCGAGGAGGAAGGGCCAGGAAAAGCAAAGGCATCAATGGTGCTAGTGACGATAACAATGATGATGATAGTGGTGATGATGATGGTGGTGTTAAAGATAATAGAGATGATGGTGGTGGTGATAATGACGGTAATGTGATAAAGATGATGATAGTGATGGTGATGATAGTGGTGGTGGTGGTGGTGGTGGTGATGAGAGTGGGGATGATGGTGCCGATGAAAATGATAATAACAGTGAAGGTAGTGATGATGATGATAACAACAGTGAAGGTGGTTGTGATGAAGATGATACTAACAGTGAAAGTGGTGATGATGAAGATGATAATAACAGTGATGGTGGTGGTGATGAATGTGATAATGTTGAAGGTGGTGATGATGAAGATGATAATAACGGTGAAGGCGGTGGTGATGAAGATGATAATGTTGAAGGTGGTGATGATGATGATGATGATAATGGTGATGGTGGTGGTGATGAATATGATAATGGTGAAGGTGATGATGATGAAGATGATAACGGTGAAGGTGGTGGTGATGAAGATGGTGATGATAATGATGGTGATACTGATGCAGAAGATGCTCCTGCTGCGAACGATGTTGATGATGATGATAGTGATGGTGGTGATGCAATAATGACAATGGTAGTAATGAGGATAATGCTGCTGATGATAATAATGGTGACGATGATGATGGTAGCTGTCACTTTTTTTGTTTTGTTTTGTTTTGAGACAGAATCTGGCTCTGCCCCCCAGGCTGGAGTACAACAGCTCAGTCTCAGCTCACTGCAAACTCCACCTCCTGGGTTCAAGCGATTCTCACGCCTTAGCCTCCCGAGTAGCTGGGCTTACAAGCACCCGCTATCATACACGGCTAATTTTTGTATTTATGTAGAGACAGGGTTTCACCATGTTGGTCAGGCTGGTCTTTAACTCCTGACCTTAGGTGATTCATCCATCTCGGCCTCCCAAAATGCTGGGATTCTAGGTGTGAGCCACTGAGCCTGGCTCATAGCTGTCACTTTCTAAAGGACTTTGTGCATCATGAGCTGTGCCAGGCATTTTACATCCTCCACACTATTAAGTTCACATAACAACTCTATTGGGCACCTGGGTCAGTGTAGGCCCAGAGCTGCCAGGCTCTTTCCAACTATGTAAAGGAGAGTGGCAGGTGACTGCTAGGAGGTGGCCAACTCTTGGGGGAGCCTTGACCACCTGGCTAAGGCACTGGGACTCTATCTTGAGGGCATGGAGGAGCTGCAGAAGGTTTTTGAGCAGACTATTGTCTAATCAGAGCTGTTCCCCATCTGTTATGTTACCATACTCTCAGTCAGGGCTGGAGGAACTCAGGGGGCAAGATCTCTGTGACTAGGGCTCAGGAGGCTTCCTAGAAGAGGTGGCCTTTTGTGGATTCAGAGTTTCCGCATCTGAGCGTGGGGCTCCTTTTGTCAGCTCCGGCCCTGCCTAGAGTCCTTAGCCTTTCCCCCAGGTTGCTTTGTAGCACCAAGTGCCTCGATTCATTGAGAGGGTCTTTTCCCAGCCTCCTGTTCTAGGTTCACATGAAGGCATCTAACCACCTACTTGGGAGCTGCCACCCGCTCCTGGGACACGGCAGTGGGTAGAGCATGACAAGAAGTCCCTTCTCCTTTCCCCAGGCCTGGGGGAGGTCCAGATTCCCAGGGGCAGGAGCGCCTCCCTGGCTCCACATCAGAGTCACCTGTCGACCTTTCAACTAACACGTTCCAAAGACCTGCCTTGGCCTGTTGAACTCAGTTCTGACCCCTGTGAACGGGGTCCACACACAGATCTATAGATACACACTTCATGTCCCGCTGACTCGCTCAGAAAGCTAGGATTAGAAACCACTGGGAATTGCACCCCAGGCCGCCCCTGGATCCCATTTGCTCACAGGTGATCTGAGAACTGCTTCCCTGTCTAGAGGACAGCTGGCGCAGGCTGGGCAGGGCTGGTTTGGCTTTTCCCGTGGTGGTCCTGCAGGAAGGCATCCCTTCTACCAGTCCCAATCCAGGTGTTTAATGTCAAGGCTGAAAGGAATGTTTGAGGACACTGAGGCCCAGGACGGAGGTGGCCGAGGGAGTCTATCACAGGGACTCAGACTTTGAACTTTCATTAAAAATGAACAAAAAGCCCCACAAAATCCTCTCTTATGACCTTGGAATGGGGCACCCTGCCATGGGAGGGAGTGAGCTCCTTGTCAGTGGAGGTGTGCAAGGAAAGGTGGAAGAGGTGGGAACCACTGGGTAGGGTGCACTGAGGGGCAAGGATTTGGACTGCCTATAGGGGCTGCCATCTCCTGGGCATGGGTGGTTCTCTATAAATGGAGCTCAGGGGTTCCTGAACAATGCCTGTCTTGCTGTGATCTCTGTTGTCCTTCTGCTTTGAACCAGTTTGGCCAAGAGGACAGAGATCCCATAAAGCGGCCTGATTTTAAATGGGCTGTGTTAAGCTGCCTCAAAGGGTAGGGCAGAACCCTAGTCATAAAGAGTCCTTCCTGCTCCTGACACAGTCCTGCGCCTCTACACATGTACACTCTCTGGCTCACCAGTGGAGAAACTGAGGTTCCGAGAGGGGAAGCAAGGGCCCCCAAGGCAGCTGGAAGTGGGATGGGATGAGAACCCAGGTCTTTGACACTTGGTCGAGGGCAGTGGTTCTCAGAGTGGGGTCCCCCACCAGCAGCTGCAGCGAGCCCTGGAAACTTGTTGGAAAGGTAACTTCTCAGGCTCCACTGACTCTAAAACTCTGGGGACAGGGCCCATAGTCTGGGTTCTGTCACATCCTCTGGGAAATTCTGATGTGGGCTAAAGCTGAGAACCACCGGCCAGAGTGCTTTTGTGTTTCAGCATTCACTGACTGGAGGCCTATGGATGAGATCTCCTCCCTGAGATGTGCCTGGCGTTACCTGCTTTCTAAGCCATATCAGGAAACGTGACCCCTCCTGGCGTATAGGCTACACGTGTTTTATCTCAGTGAGGTTGACTTCCCCAAGCTCAAATATGTGGAATGACCTGGCAAGTTCACACGGCAGCATGGCAGCTTCTCTGAAATTAGAACTCACAGCTTCCAAGTTTTCAGCCTGCGATCAAGTGGATCTTTTGGACCTGATTCCTCCTACCTCCTACCCCAGCCCACCTGACATCATAGGGCACTCACCCCACCTCAAACCATGCAGAAGACCCGGGGCCACCGCACTCCCTGCCCTAGCCAGCAACAGGCTTTTCTCTGGGAGCCCTGGCTGCCCCAGGCAGTGGGGGCTGGATTGGTTTATTTATTGCTATCATTAATTAGTTTTGTTGGGGATGAAAGACAGGTCCCCAGAGAAGCCCAGTGCATTAGAGCCCATTATTCCATCATTGCTCTGGACTTGCCAGCAAAAAGCACAGCCCCGCTTCGCTGTCAGCCCGGCACAATTAATTAGCCTGCAGCCCAAGAGGCGGCTCTTGCACACCCCCTGGGTGGAGAGGGCTCTGTTCCAGCCTCAGTATCCTCCAGAGCTTCTCTGTCCAGTTCTAACTGGGGGAGGTGTTGGGCAGACCCTCCTGAGGAGGGGCACTGCCATAGTTGGGTATAGAAGAGAGGTGGGGATTCCTGGCCTGGTGGAACCCTTATCCTAATGATACTATTATTGAGTGCATTCTGTGATGGGTCAGACGCTGGGCTAAGTGCTTAGAGCGCATATTTAATTCTCCCAAATGTCCCGTGGGGCGTGTTTTTATTTGCCAGATGAAGAAATTGAGGCTCTGCTAGGAAGAGTGGCTTGTCCAAGAACCACAGCACGAAACGGCAGAGTGCAATTTCAACCTGGGTCTGTTGAAAGTCAACCTTGACTCTGACTCCCAAGTCTGGGCTGAGTTTTAACAAAGTGGGTATGTAGTGTGGCTCAGGAAGCCGGGAGCCTGGCCCCATGGGAAAGGAAGGATGTGAAGTTGGGCAGGAGGCCTGGAGTGAAGCAGAGGGGATGGGTATGTGATGAGGTCAAAGAGGCCTTTGCTGAACATGGGATCAAAAGCCATGAATTTGAAGCCACTTATGAACTGAGTGACTTTGGGCAAGTCCTCAGTTTCCCTTTCAGTGGGAAGATTGGGTCTAATGAGGTGGGTTCTTCTCAAGCAAGCCTGTATAGCTAGTGGTTCTGGAAAGGTGACCTTTGGGGAGTTAATCTTATTGAGCCTCAGTTTCCTCATCTGAAAAACAGGGATAGTAATAATACCCGATGGGGTCCATGTGAGGATTGAATGAAATCCTACATGAAAGGGCCGAGCACAGTGTCTGACACTTAGGAGGGGCTTGGTAAAAGTTGATGAGGAAGAGGAAGAGGATTTGAAAGGAGTTAGTTTCAGGCCAGCTTTGCCATGAGTCATTATAGTCACGTGTCACATAATGACACGTCAGCCAACTACAAACCGCGTATTTGATGGTGGTCCTGTAAGATGACAGGGGAACTGAGAACGTCCCATTGCCTAGTGCTGTTGTAACACCGCAGCACCGTGCATTACCTTTAGATATACAAATTCTTACCATTGTGTTACCATTGCCTGCAGTATTCCGTACAGTGACTTGCTGTCCAGGTTTGCAGCCTAGAAGAACATGGCACAGCCTAGGTGTGTTGGAGGCCATTAGGTTGTGCAAGTCCACTCTATAATGTTCACACAATGACAAAATCACCTAATGACGCAATTCTTAGAATTTAGTTCCGTCACTCAGCGACATCTGGCCGTCATTATAGAATCACTCTGTGCTGTGCATGCATCACAGCTGATGACCTTGGCAGGGAAAGCACGGCCAAGGTTTCAGAACAGCCCTTCCGATTGTCAAGGCTTGGATTCCAGGTCTGGTTAAATTTCCCTTTTGCTGTGTAACCTCAGGCAAGTCGCCCAGCTCACCTTCTCCTGTTTAGGCCTTGGTCTTCCCATCTGTAACAACAGGAGATTGGCCAAGGTCAGACAGGGACACTGCCCCTCCGTGTCCCTTCCACATGGGCAGGTGTTGCCTCTCCTGAAGGCCATCCCTGCCCCTCAACATGGCTGACTCAGCCTTTGCCCAGTGGTTGTGGGGGGAGCCAGGCTGCTTGCCCGAGGGTGCTAAGAAGTTAATTAAACCCTCAAGAAGCTATTTGTTAACAGGGGAGAGATGGTATATTCAATACCAGCCAAAGGTTGGTGCAAAGTAATGAGTCTTTCTTTAGCTGTGAATAATGCGTTTCTTCCCCTCGGCAGCCCCCCAGCTCTGAAGGATGGTCCTGGGGAAGCCATGGTTCATCTTAATGGCTTGGGCACTGAGGAGCCTAGCAAGCCGGCCTCGCCAGCAATCATCACTTCCCATCAGAGAAACGTGGCTTCTCTCTGTTTCTCTCTCTGCCTTTTTTTTTTTTTTTTTTTTTTTTTGAGATGGAGTCTTGCTCTGCACCAGGAGTACAGTGGCGCGATCTCAGCTCACTGTAACCGTCTCCCGGGTTCAAGTGATTCCCCTGCCTCAGGCTCCCGAGTAGCTGGGACTATAGGCGCCTGCCACCACGCCCAGCTAATTTTTTGTATTTTTAGTAGAGACAGGGTTTCACCATTAGCCAGGATGGTCTCGATCTCCTGACCTCATGATCTGTCCACCTCGGCATCCCAAAGTGCTGGGATTACAGGCGTGAGCCACCGCGCCCAGCCTGTTTCTGTCTTACTTGGGGGTCTTTAACTGTTCCCCAGATGATCTCTCCTCCCTCTCTCTGCATTTGTTTCTTTTTCTCTCCCCAGCCTCCAAGGAAAACTTGCAGGCCACCGTGTTACACGCCTGCACCATTCACATTATATGTGGGAGTCAACAGCCCTGTTGGGCAGCAGGCTTGGACAGTTTGGAAATTTCGGGGAGGAAGGGAGGGAAGGGCCTAGATATCACTGGCCCCAGGGGGAGGCAACTGACCAGGAGACTGCTGATGGACAGCTTGGGCCAGTCCATGCCAGCTCCCTCCTACAGAAGGCAACGTGTTTCAGGCACGAAGACAGCTGTCTGAGGGAGGCATCCCAGCCAGGCACCAGGCACCAGGCACCTGGTTCAGGGCCCAGCGTGGTGTGACTATGGCTGTTCCTTCAGTTTTTCTGAGCTTTATTTCCCCCTCAGCTGCTTCTATAGAAGATGGGGCTGGTTCTGGCTCTGCTACCCATGTGGACCCTGGGGACAAAGATCTTAACAGGGTCCTTTGGGAGGGGGAGACTGCACCCAGCTCAGCGATCAGCACAGCCCTCATCTTGGGCACCCGCACCCATGAGCACTTCCTCTGGGCAGCTGCCAGGAGGGGTCTCTGATGCTGATGCCCATCTGGGCTGCCATCCACCTGTGCCAATCTCTTCATGGGTACCCCCTGCTCAATACCATTTTCCGGCTTTCACAGGCAGTTTCAGTCCACGCCCTCTGACTTGTACCAGGGAGAGTCTGGTCACAGCTGAGAAATAGGGAGCCCTGGGGCCTCCTCTTACCAGGTGGGCTGTGGCTTTGTCCCCCTTTGTGATAGCACGAAAAGAACCCAGGCAGGGGAGGGAGGGGCTCCATGGCCTAGCGGGTGTCTGTCACTTCCTGGCAGCCAGCATGGGGGAAGTGGTGGGTGGGGTGGGGCGGCAGTCATTCACTCACCGAGCTAGGGACAAGGAACCTTGATTAGGCCCCCAAGATAATCGCCGCACACCTGGAGTGGCACCCCAGAGGCCCGCACCTCGCAGCTGCCCCTTTGTCTTCCTGGGGAGTCTCTGGCTCCAAAGCCTGAGGTTGCCACTGAGAGATGGGGCCGAAGCCAGGCGCTGAAACCTGAGAGCGGAGAGGTGGTAGGGAGGGCTTTGGGGAAGGAGGGCTCCTGGAGCTGAGGGAAGGCCCAGGTCCCCTGCTTCCCAGGTCACACAGTGACCAGGGTGTCTGGAACAGAGGGCCTAGGTGGGGAGAGGAGGGAGAACGGCTAAGATGTGCACTGTGTGATGTGTGTGCAGCTTATGCACAAGTGTGTACACATGGCCAAGGTGGGCACATGGACAAATGGACAGTGGGATGGCTCCCCTCAGCCACCCCAAGCAGTCACCTGCTGCCCTGGCCATGGTTCCCACCTCTCTCCTCTGGCTAGGGAGCAGCCTGGCCCTCCAGGTGGGTAGGACAGATGTTCCGGGGGCTGGACCATCCTCAAGCAATGAGGAATGAGAATGGACAGGTAAATACCAGGTATTCTTGGGAAATGCCCACAGAAAGATTGGCAGAGAGATGGATGGCGGCCCAGATGGGCAGCGGCCTCAGAGATACCCCTCCTGGCAGCCACGCAGAGGAGGTGCTCATGGGCACAGGTACACAGGACGAGGGCCATGCTGGCCACTGAGCTGGGTGCAGTGTCCCCCTCCCAAAGGACCCTGTAAAGACCTCCTTTGTCCCCAGAACCCAGGTGGGAAGGTAAATTCTAGGTACACTGTATACAGGGGAGCGGTTTTAAGGTGTGTCCCTTTCAGTTTTCCACAATATTCCCAGTAGGATTGCACTCTGCTGGCCCCCAGTGGGACACACTGGTGAACACATCCTTATTGCCTCTTCCTCCATGCCGGATGCCTCACTCCCCAGTGAGTCTCCTGGGATCCCCTCTCAAACCACTGGCACCCAAATTCTTGTCCCAGGCTGCTTATATAGATACCCAAATTAAGACAGGGTGGCATCGGGGGCTGGGTCGGGTCTGCTGGTGTGCCCCACATGGGGGAGCGGCAGAGAAGGGCTGAGCAACCGCCTCTCAGAAGCTGCCTGACTGCATACATTTCCTAAGCAAAGAGGGGCCAAGCCTGTACCAGCTCCTCTCCCAGCAGCAGGGTGGGCAGGATAAGCCCTGCATCCTCCTGGGCACACGCTTGGAGCCACATTGAAGCATGCCTACGCTGATCTAGGGGCTGGTCGTGGGGGGTCATGGGACACGTGCGAATGTGACAACTGTGGGTAGGTAGGTGTGTCTGTGTATAGGTAAATGTGGAGGATACACATGACCCTGTGTGTGAGTGTGAGTGCGTATGCATGTGAGAGTGTGTGCACACTTTTGCTGCCATGTAACCTCGAGGAGCTTCTGGCCTGGAGAGTTTGTCTAACTGGCCCTGCCCCACAGGCTGCCTACAGACCTCTGAGCTGGCCAGCACAGGGCGGGGCATACCACTCGAAGTGGGGGCTGGAGCTGAGCCATGCTTAAGGCAGAGGGCAGGACTGCTCTAGCCTCCTGCGGACCGAGTGGGGCCCTGGGAGTGGGGACGTGAATGTGGAGTGTTGAAGAGTGTCCCCACCATCACATGGCTCCCTGCGCTGCCCCAGGCGGGGCTCAGCGTGGGGCAGGCTGAGCCCGGGTATATTTAACATCCCGTTGATTGGGAATGGCATGTCTCACGTGGCCCCAGGCCCAGGAGCTGCAGAGCCAGGTTGCTAGGAGAAGTGTAATTTCCGTCCCTGCCTGCTCCCTTTCATGTCCCCCCACCGCTTGTCTATGTCACTCAGCTGCACTGAAAGCCCTGATTTCTCTCTAAAAATGAAACAGTGAGCTTGGCTGTGTGTTGGTGCTGGTGGGGTGGGAGGGGCGTGTTTTCTACCCATAACAAGGGCTAGTGGCCAGCTTTTTCCACAGTGAGTGGTCATCCCCAGGGGCCAGGCTCAGGAGAGACCCCAGCCTCCTTGGGGTTGACTCCCTCATCCTGGGGAGCACCAAGTTTAAAATGCCTTTTCATTCATGTAAGAGCCTTGGAGGTCAGTTAGGTCCAGCCCTTGTGACTCACATGGGGAAGGATAGTTTCAGAAAGGGAAATCCACTTCCCCAGGGTTATACAGGAAAGCAGGCAAGAGCCAGGATTAGAACTGGAGTTCCTGGATCCTGGATTTGCCCAGCACCGCCTGCTCTGCAGGGGGAATCTCACCCTTCTCTGGTTCACGTGGCCTACAACTCAGATTTTACTACACTGACCAGGAGCCACATGGAGGGGCAAGTTCTTTGCTGTAAGTGGCAGACAGATGGAAGTTCTATCACCTTGAACTTCACTTCTGACCACCTCCAGTGTCATCAACTGATCCTCTTACCCAGGGGTCCAACATAGCTCCAAGGAGTGGCTCCAACCCATCGCCCCAGCTGATCCTGCAAGCCTTGTCGGAAACCAGCAGCCCCCAGTCTCCATAGGAGGATGCTCCTTCTCCAACAGGCTCAAGTCAGGCCAGCCCTGCTTGGCTCCCTTGCTGCTGCCAGCCCTCTTCTACCGGGTCCAATAGTGTCCCCTTAAAATTCACGTCTCCTCTGAAACATGTGAACATTAACTCATGGGGAAATAGGGGCTTTGCAGATGTAATCCAGTTAAGAGGAGGGGGGTGTTGTAATCCAGTGACTAATGTCCTTGTAGGAAAGGAGAGATTTGGACAGAGCCCAGCGACACAGGGGGAATGCCATGTGATGATGGGGGCAGGGCTAAGTGACTCATCTGCAAGCCAAGGAACCCTCCAGATGACAGCCACCACCAGAAGCTGGAGGAGGCAAGGAAGAAGGCTCCCTTGGAGTCTCTGGAGAGAGCATGACCTTCCCGACACCTTAGTTTTGGACTTCTGGCCTCTAGAACTGTGGGGAATAAGCTCTTGTTGTTTTAAGCCACTCATGGGTAATAGTTTATTGTGGCAGTCCTAGGAAAGTAAATGCCTCTTCACCACACGGCTGGGATCACACGCCCACCTCTGCCCAATGTGACCATTCCTGCCCTCAAGTGAGATGGGTACAAGCCACCAACCCCTCACTCTAGAATTTGATCTGCAGCCCCTTGTCTGCTATTTCTGTCACCTTGAACTTCACTCCTGACCACTTCGAGTGTCACCAACTGGTCCTCTCTCCTTGGGGCCCAGCGCTAGTGGGGATCCCCCACTATCCCAGACAGCTCCCTCTATGTTCCCGGCTGCTCCCCGGCCAGCTCCTTTTCTGCTGTCCCCTCCTTGTCTGGCTGAGTGATACCCAGGCTCCAAAACTCCACATCTTCTCCAGCAGGTACCCTGCCCTGTGGACCTCGCTTGGCCCTGCGGGCTGGGCTGAGCCCCCCTCAGATGGATGTGGGTGTCCCCAGCACCCTGAGTACCACTTGTGCCTAGCTTGTTTCGTGCAGCGCTGTCGCCACCAGTTTATTTGGGAATCTCTGCCCCTGGGTGGAACTCCCTGTGGGCCGAGACCACGTTGTGCTCACCAGAAAAGCTTGTGACATAGGGATAATCCAGCCCAGCCCTTCTCTTTAGGGATGGGAAAATTGAGGCCCAGAAAGTAGAAGAAACTTGCCTCAAGTCCTCCATCCAACCAGGACCAAGTTTCTTCTTGCTGTTGAAACACCATCTGGGAATGTTCTTTCTGGGGTCCCCAAGAGAGGCAGCAACCACTTCTTGGGCACCTCAGGACTTCCCGTATTTCAGGCCTTAAGGGCCCCATGGTACCCCAGGTGGAGTCCTGAGGGCCAGGGCGGGAGATCTTTCTCCTACTGGAGGAACCATGGTGCACTGGTCAGACTGGGCAGAGAATATCACGCACCAGGCAGGACCAGAGCTCATGGGAGGAGAATCTTCTCTTGGACAGAGACTCTGGGTTCTGGGATGCTCCCTGAGATCAGCCTGTACAGCTTTGGACTGCCTCTCCCACTGCCTCAGTTTCCCCCATCTCACCCAGACCTGGGGCACTTTAAAGATGCAAGAAAGAGCCAGTAGTTTCAGATTTCAGCTCTGCCCCATGTCAGTTAGAGGCATCATTCAGTCTCTCAGAGCCTTCCTCTCCCCAGCTATGAATAACGGGGGCTAAATAAGAGGCACTGGAGCCAGAAACAGCATGCAGGCTGGTTCACAGCGCTGCCCTTTCCTGTACATCCTGGCCCTGAAAAGTCTGCCTGCTGCCATCATGCCTTTGCCCTCCCCTTCTCCCCTGGGGCAGGGTGGAGGGGGCTGAAACCATGGTGAATTGGACCCCTCTTGGGCCAGCCTGGGCCAGGCATATATCAAATGGAACCACATTTCCATCCTCGCAATAAGCCAGTCAGGCAAAGACCATACCCATTTTACAGAGTAAGAAACTGAGGCCCAGAGTCTCACTTTCTTGGCTGATGAAGAGGAACAGTGTGGCTGGGCGAAACTGGCATGAAGGTGGCCATGAGTCTTTGACTGTGTCTTATTCTGTGTCTTCGGCCACCTGTGAAGTTTGTCTCAGGCTTTGGTGACACCAGTGCCCTGGGTGCATGTGCTGGGCAGGTGATTCACAGCGGCATAGTCTACGATCCTGGTGCAGGGCATCACACAGCACCTCCAAGCATCTCACCCTTCACTGGCAGTTCAGAACAGCCAGAGACCCCAAGTTTCCATCCCAGTGAACGAGGCCCTGGCCCCAGCACACATGGTGCTGGAGGAACATGCCATTCTTCACTTCCAGGAGCCCATCAATTTTACCTGTCCCCCATGTGGGGAGGATAGGGTGTCTTGGGAGATGAAGGGCCTGTCCCACTGTCCATCTAGATGGCTGGGCCAGGTCAGGCAATTTTGCTGATGTCACCTCCCTGGAGATATTAAATATTGATAATACAATAAATTTTCCCTGCACCTTCTATGACTCATGTCTTGGTGTGTGCTGCAAGGAAGACAAGTAGGTCGGGGTGGCTCAATTTAGGCTGATGGGCATCCATTTCCCTGGCACTCTGGGAATCGTAGCCTTCTTGTGCTGAAGGGGCTTAGGGAGGTCATCTTGTCTAGCCCCCAGCCTGAGATGAGCATTCTCCATGGCAGGGGAAATCATCTGGTTTGCTCATCACAATGATCAATCACCCTTTCTCTTGGGAAGTTCTTTTTTGAATCTGACTGTGATCCATGTTAAGCAGGACCCTGGAAGGCAAGCCCTGTATCCTGACAACCGAATGACCAAAGAACCCCATTCCTAGGGAGTAGAGCACCTGGCGAGGCTCAGAGGTGTCACTGTGGCCTGTTTCCAACCGCCCATTTGCTGTGTGACTTTGTACGTTGACAATATCACTGAACTTCAACGCCCTTATCTGTAAAATGGGACAGTAATCTTTCCAGGCCACTTCCTAGGACTGCTGGGGGCGTGGCTTCAGTTTCCCACAGGCACAGCTTGGTGAGTGCTGGGGGGACTACTGGGTTAGTTGTCCTCTGCAGTAAATAACTTGATCAAATGAGACAATAAACGTGGAAGGACTTTGCAAATGTAAATTCCTTCGTAAACACAGTGTTGTGTAAATGTTAGGGAAGAATTACATGCTTCAAAAATTCAGAGCAGCAAGCTTCCTTAGAAGGGGGAAGGTTCCTAAATTTTCTCGTATCCGCAGTCCTGGAGACCTGTGCAGGAGTTTGTGGGGAGAGGCAGGGAGCTCCCCAGAGCTGAACTGGCTGTGCTCCTCCCCCCAGCTCCTCCTCCCTCGGGCTTCAAGCCAGACTCAGGATCCTGATTACAAAGGCCCAGGAGTGGGGAGCTTATCAGTTACATGGAATCAATAGGCATTTTCTTTATATTTTCCAATTAAAAGAGCCGACAGAGAAGAGAGAAAAACTCAAGTGCCCACCAGCTGTCAATAACTGTCGAGCAAGGGGAAGTGCAGGGTCACTGGGCTGGGCCATTTGTCAATGCCAAGCTCTGCCCGCCTGGCCGGCTCTCACAGCATCTGGATGTACCCAGAAGAGGAACCGGGAGGGAGCACATCTTCCGGTGGCTTCTCAGACTTTTGGCCGTGGCAGCTCTGTCTCCTGGGCCTTCCTTTGTCGGGAAATGTGCAGAATTGAGGCGAGGCTGTAGTGAGGCACTCCTGCAATCAGTGACAGGCTGTCGGGATGGCCCTCCACTGCTAGGATCCCTCGGCTTCAGAGAGACCTGCAGGTGGGGCAGGGGACCCTGCAGAGGTGTTCTGGGGAAAATGCTCACCCATTTTTCTCAGAACCAGTGAGAAAGCACAAGAGAGAACGCGCTCAAAGAGGCAGCAAGCAGGATGTGGGACAGATATGAACAGGCATCTGGACACAGAGATGGATCATCAGAAGCCCAACCTGCTGCTCACATGGGACTTCTGCTCCCCAAGGTACCCATGCTGCAGGGCTCTCTTCAGCCCTGGGGTCTATGAGTGGCAGGGAGACAGTCCCTTCTCGAGGTGACTGCCGCACTGCCCTTCCCAGATCCCATCACCAGGCCCATGACCCTCTCCCAGATGCTGGAAGCGTTAGCTCCTCATGCCTCCCCTGATCTCCCGTACTGGGCTGAAGGAAGCCAGCTCATCTGGAAACACCCCAGAGCTTACGCCTCCATAGGGCAGCCCTCAGCTGATGACTGACTGAGATGGGGTACAGAAGGCTGGTGCTCTGGCCTAAAGGGGACTCCTGATGCCCTGGAGGCCGCCATGGGGTAAGGCTGTGGCTGGGCCTCAGCTTCACCTTCATCTGTGCCCAGTTTTTCTTCTTGCCCTAATCTGGTCCCCTCATCCCATCATGGAGCTCACCTCGGGGCAGCCTTTCCTCTATTATGTGCACAAGAACCTTGACTCAGGCTCTGCTTGCTCCTGGGAGAATCTGACCCATTCAGTTCATTCATTTGGCGGGTATTTATTGTGCATTTATCACGCGCCAGGCACTGGGCTAGGCCCTGGACGTGCACGGTAATAATGACTGCCAGTGGGAAAGAAAGGTGACAAGCAGGTAAACAAATAGATAAATGGGTTAGACACAAGAGCTGAGAAAAGGAGAAGGCGTTGAGGGGGCAGGGGGCTAATTGGGATTAGGTGGGCAGGGAAGGTCTAAGGAAGCAGTGGCGTGTGACTTAGGACTTGGTGACTAGGAAGAGCCAGGCACGTGATAACTGTGGAGAAGGGTGCAGTTAGACAGCCGGCACGTGCAAACACCCCAAGGCTGGAGTAAGCCTGTGAACTCTGAGGCCCTGCAAGACCAGTGTGCTCGGAACTTAGCTGGCAGGGCATGAGGGCAGAGAGGGTGTGACCTGGTCAGCCATGGCAAAGGCTCCATTCCAAGGGCAATAGGGACTTTGGAAAGAGGGTCAGGCAATGGAATGATAGGATCTGACTCCTATTTTTAAAAGCGCACCCTGGTGGTCCCGCATAGATGGGCGAGGGATGGGTGGGGACCGTGGGAGTTGAAACCGATGCTTCTGGTGCCCTACACAGCAGCCCATTGCAATTTCAGCAGCAGCTGATGAGTCAAGGACAAAGATCCTCAAATGCTGGCCTCTCTTCTCTGCTTTTCTTCTATGGGGCTTTTGGGGGAGCTCCCAGGGCTTACTCAGCCTGCATAGAGGAGCCTGGGAGTATTAGGAGGAGAGGGTGTCAAGGCCTCTGGAAACAACCATCCATCAATGGGGACTGGGAGTCAATAAATAAAAGCCCCAGCCTCTGTCCTTTGGAGGGAAAGTTCCTAGAAGCAGGCCATACAGTTTCTGTAGGACTGAGCTACACTTGGCCTCAGCAGCATCAGTAACTCAGGAACACACATCAGGTTGGTGCTGTGAGCTGAATGTGTTGCCCCAAAATTCATATGTTGAAATTCCAGCCCCTAAGGTGATGTTGTCAGGAGGTGGGGCTTTTAGGAAGTGATTAGGTTGGGGGCAGAGACTTCACGAAGGGGACCAGTGTCCGTATGAAAGAAGCCCCAGAGACCCACCTTGCCCCTTCTGCCCTGTAAGAATGCCATCAGAAGCCTCTGCCTGTGAGGAACAGGCCCTCACTAGACACGGAATCTGCTGGTGCCTTGACCATGGACCCCAGGCTCCAGAACTGTGAGAAACGCATTTCTGTGATTTATAAGTCACCCAGTCCATGGTATTTTATATAGCAGCCCAAACAGACTAAGGTAGCTTTTCCTCTCTCCTGTCTCACTTGTGCTCATCTGTGTTTTCTGTGATTGCCCCCCAAATAAGCAAGCTGCATCCAGATCTTTGTTACACGCTCTGCTCTTTAGGGAACCTAACGTAAGGGAGACAGGAGAGCCAATGGTGGCTTGGAGGAGGTGACAGCTGTGGAGGGCAGAGATCTGGACATGGACCCAGGAGGTATCGTGCCAGCCAGGTAATGGGACGAGCCCGTGGATCTGCTGTAGAGGATGAGGAAGGGGGAGGAATCAAGGATGACTCTGAGGACTTTGGCTTGAAGGTTGGAGGTTTTCTAAAATTAAGACGGCTGGCCGAAGAACAGGTATACCGTAGGGACACTCAAGAGGTTGGTCTGGGCTGTGTTCACTCTGCAATGTCTGTGAGATCTCTCAGTGGAGATTCCCAAGAGGCAGGCAGAGAAACGAGTCTAGAGCTTGGAGCAGAGGTTAAGGCTACAGACAATCAATTCGAGTCCAGTCATCAGCTTAGAAATGGTATTTTAAGCCATGGGCCTGGGCGAGAGCACCTGGGAGAGTGAATCGATAGAGAAGATATGCAGGTTAAACAAAAGAAAAGGAGCCCCTTCGCCTGAGCCTGGAGTCCTAGCCCAGCTTGGTGGAAACTCCCCAGGTGCCCTAAACTCCCTGGGTGCCTACAGTGTTATAATCTCATGGGATCCTTGGAGCAGTCCTGAGGCATAGGAGACAGGCAGGGCTGCCGTGTACAGTGGCACAGGTTAGGCACTGCCCAACTCCAGGTGGTACCATTTACACAGGACACAATGTCACAGGTGCTCCCTAGGGTTGTTCAGTTTACAGTCTTCACAGCCATACACACCTCTTTGCAAGGCTAGAGGAAATATGGGCAAGGTTCTACATGAGCCACAGAGTGAAACCTCTAAAGGCTCAGCAGAGGTGGCGATTGCTGCCCTTGGGGCAATCAGAGAAGTCTCCCTGGAGGAGGTGGCATTTGCCCTAGCGCTCAAAGGATGGGGAGTATTTACACCATTTGAATTTGGAAGCAAGACGCTCCAGCAGAGGCAATTGCAATGAACAAAGTCAGGAGGCAGAAATTGCCAGGCATGTTTGGGAATTTGCTTTCCAGGGATTGCCAAGGAAAGTCATAAGGATTATGAAAAAACTATTCTGGGTGGAGGCCCTTGAGTGACACGCCAGGGAGATGCACAGGGTTATCCGGCTTGCTCAAGGTTACACAGTGAGGGAGACTCAGAGCCAGGACTTGGACCCTGGGTCAGAGGGTATGCCTGCCGATGCCGTCAGGACACAGGCTTCCTAGTGACCTCTCGCCTTCCCGGTTCCTGTCACTTCCTTTGGCAGCTCCAAAACGCTGTGAAGGAGTAGCAGCTGCCTTCTCCAGCCCCCACCTGGCCCCCGAGGCAAAGAGGCCTGTTCTGCCTTTATTTCCCAGGGCAGCATCTAAAGAGGCACAGACTGTTTCCTCCGAGAGGCGGCAGATTTGCGGGGAGGGGGCAGAGGCTCCCCTAGACCGCAGAGAAAAGTGGGCATGAAGTCAGTTCGTGGCAGGGAGCTGGACTTCCAGCGCGGGAGAGGAGAGATGGGAGAGGCTTGTTTGTCTACGAACCCAGGAGAGACAGGCAGCCAAGAGCAGGGCCTCCTGGGGATGAGCCTTGCCAAGCTCTCGCCCGACTTTGAGAGTGCCGTGTTAGCCAGTCCCACGCGGGGATTCATGATCCGACACAAACTCTCACACTCCCACACACACGCTCATACACACTCGCATAAACACACACACACGCACACCCACGCCGTTCCGGTCACCTTGAACCCCTGCCACTCCCTCCATTGCCACTGTTTCTTTCACCTTAGGCCTGCAACCCCGCTGCCTCCTCCTTCACGTCTCAGTTGGAATGTTCCTTTCCCCAGGAGCCCTTCTCTTTACCCCACATCTATTCAGGGGCCCTCCTTGGGGTCCGCTGGCCCTGTCATAGCCCCATCCTGTTCTATTATTTAATGTTCTGCACCTGTCAGCCCAGCCGGCACATGCTGTGAAGGCAGGTGTTTTGTCCATCCTGATCCCTGTAGCATCTCCGGGGCCGAGCACGGTGTTTGGTACACCATGTGTGCAATAAATGCTACGGGCAGCAAGGGAGGGGCCACATAGCCAGTGTCCACTGAATTCTTGTTTTTCCCTTTCCTTCCTGGGTGGGTGGCCACCTTGAGCTTTCCTGGACCTGTGAGTCTGGTCCCTTCTCTGAGACCTTCAGTCCTATCTCCCCAGCTGTCCCCTGCCCCCAGCATGCTCTAGAGTCCTGAGTGCCCCCCATTGGAACCTCTGTGCTGAAAGCCAGGTTATGCAGAGGCTGTTCTAAGAACAGGAAGAACAAAGAGACTCCACACCCAGGAGACACTTGACCTGGGGAGAGTCAGTTCAGGCTAATCCCCCAATTCCTTGGGCTGTGGCCACCAGTGACGATGCTGCTTCTGTCTCCTTCAGTAACCTGCCTTCTGCGGCTGCCCCCACCTCCCTCCAGAGCTGGCTTTAGGGAAATCCCAGCAGCCCTAGCTACTTTTTCCTTTGCCTTCCCCTCCATTCCTGGTCCTGACTGAGGCAGGCCAGACCTAACCTGGGCTCACAGCATGGCCCCGCCCTGCCTTCCCAGCGAGGTGCTGCTAGCCCTGCCGTTTTCTCCACGATGGAAGTGTCATCATCGTGGGAGTTTCAGCTGAAGGGACGTTTCCCTGAGGATCTGCAAACTGCAGCATCCCTGAAACCTGGGCTTCAGCAGAAGAAGGGAGTCTGCAGGCTGTCCCTGGCTCTCGCTGCTCTGGAGAGATAGGCTTTTCCATGCCAAAAAAGCATGTCTTGGGGTGTCCAACTCAAAACCTCATTGAAGCTGCGTCCAGGAGGCTCTGTCGACACAGAGCTGTTTGGCACGCAGCCCTGCCCTGGAGGCCCCGGTCGGGCATCCTGTGCTGGACAGACCAGGGCTAGCCTAGAGCAGGCCCTCTCTGGGAGGCAGTGAGCCAAAGGCCTCCTGGAGGAGATGGCACCTGGGGGGATCTGCACAGGTGTGCAGGGGGAGGTGGGTGTGGAGGAGAAGGATGATCCGAGAGGAAACTGTGCGAGTAAGAGCCGTGTTTGGGAAACGCTTGGTCCCTGGCAGAGCGCTGGCCGACAGGAGCCTGGAGGTGACGAGCTTTCATCTGCTCTGCACGGGCACCTTAAATAGGTACCTATGCCCAGGCCCTCCTCAGTGGTGGGCACAGACGACATGACACCCGCCCTGCCCTCAAGGGGTTCTCTCTGTCCAGGGAAGGAGGCCGCGAGACTCACTGTGCCTTCACATAGTAGGTGCTCCTCAAACATGGCTGCTGGGCAAGTGCTGCTGTTAACTTTATGGGAGTCCAGGGAGGAAGGAGAGTCCCCAGCAGGCTGCTGGGCAGCTGGGAGCCTTCCTCGGAGAGGCAAGTCTGTGCTGGGCTTGGAGAGATTCAGCCCGGTGATGAGATTTGGGGAGGAAAGTGGGAAGTGTCCATACTTGGGAGGGTATCACTGATATGGCAGGACCGGGCGTCTCAGTGCCATGCAAGTGCGTGACGGTGTGAGTGAGTGTGCGTTTTTACATTAGTAAGTCTGAGGTGTGCCTAGGTGCACAAAACTGTGTGTGTGAGCAAGTGCAAGTATATGTGAGCGTGTGAGATTGGGAGCGTGCATGTGTGTGAGAGGGTGTGAGTGTGAGCTAGTGTGTGTGTGCGTGAGTGTGTGAGCATGAACTGGTGTATGTGTTTGGATTTGAATGTGCGCGAGTGAGTGCCCGTGTGGCTCAGTGCGTGGGCCTGTGACAGCACATGTGGGCTTGGGCGTGCACTGCACATCACCAGAGCCTCGCTCTGCTTATTTTTGCAATCACTACGATTTGCTGGATTTCAGCCGAGCATTCAATCCACCATGAGGCATAAAGAAAATGAATTTTGTTCCCTGGGGACATTGCATCCAGCCCAGGTGGACAAGTACATGGCATGGTCAGTGGTTACAGACAAGCAAAGCCCACGTGCCAGCTGCTCTATCAGGAGTGATGGCTCCTCTGGGGAGCACCCTGGCTGGGAGCCAGAAGCCCACTGTGTGACCTTGGCCTGGTCTCTGGCCCTCTCCGGGCTTGGCTCTTTGCCCAAGTGAGAGAAGGTTGCAGAGAAACCTGACTGGCAGGAGAGACCAGAACCACCGGCAAGGCCTTTTCCAGGCCCACACACTCAGCTTTGGGCTCTGTCTAGACCGGCACCCACTCCCACAGGCTGTGGATGTTCCCAGGAGGGCCCCTGGAGCCCATCTGAAGGACTCGCACTAGCAGTCAACTGGCAAGCAGGAGAGTGAGTAGAAGAAAGACAATGAGCTTCCGAGCCAGGCATTCCTGGTTCAGACCCCAGGACCACCGCTCACTGTAATAGTAATTGAAGCCACCACCTAACCACCACCCCAGCACTCACTCTGAGCTGCAGCTGCGTGCTCTACCTCTGCTACCTCATGTGCCTCTCCCAGCAGGCCAAGGAGGAAGGTGGGATTAGTCCCATTTTATAGGTGGAAAGACTGAGACTGAAACTACCTCAGTGACATGCTCTGAGCTAAGAGGTGGCTTTGACCACCTGCTGAGCTGCCTTCCTGGGCTTCACATCTGTAGAACGAGAGTAATGATGTCAGCTTGGTGGGGCTGTCTTGGGATGAATGAGACATTGTGGGTGTGGAGGGGCCAGCACAGCACCTGGCTCTCAGTGATCGCACCCTGAGTGGCCCCTGGCTCCTCTGTGCAGGAGACAGGCCCTGGAAGGAAGGAGGGAGGCCCTGGGAGGAAGGAGGTCCTGCTGGGAGGACCTCTGGGAGCCCTCCCTTGCTAGCTGCCCCAACCTGGATGAGGACTGAGCTGAGATGAGGGCTGAGGGTGAGGGTCCCAAGGGAGGATCAGGTCTTACGCTGTCTCCTTCACTGTGGTGGAAACAGACACTGGAGCCTCCAGAACATGGCCCCGAAGCAGGTTCCACCCCAGGGTCCTGACCAGGGGCAGGAGGAAGCAGCCCTGTGTCCACAGGCCTTGTTGGCACAGCACAGAAACCTTCCACCAGCCCCAGACCACTGAGGATCCAGGTGCCCCTAATTAAACTCTAGGAAGGGCGGTGGCAACAGGAGAGGTTCATTGGCCCAGCCTGGTGTGGCCTGATAAGCTGCTCTCTGTGTTCCCGGGAAGGTGGGGTGTGAGTATGTGAATGTGCATATGCATCTGATTGCGGGGTCACCCGCCCCCAGGCTCTGTAACTAATCTCCATGGAGGCCCGAGGCTCCCAGCTCCCCTATCACAGGGCCGTCTTGGTCACGCTCCCCGCCTCCAACCTAGAAATTGGTAATTGGTCACCCCTCTGCAGCCTTGCACCAAGACCCACCTGCCCCCAACCCCAGTCACCTGGTCCCGCACAGAGCTCCAGTTAGTCCTTGACCTCGAGGGCATGCCTGGCTACAGTTGGGGCTCTGGCTCTTGGGCCTGTCTTCTCTCCAGAGGTCCCTTTCCTACTGGAATGGTGCTGTGGATGTGGGCGCATTTGGAGAAAGTTGGGGATTCTGTTCAGGGATGTCCTTGAAAAATCCCAAGATAAAAATATATGTGAATGGAGCAAAGATAGCCTTTCAACAAATGGTGCTGGAATAACTGGACATCCCAATGCAAAAAAAAAAAAAAGGGGGTGGGGGGGGATCTGGACACAAATCTTATACCGTTCAAAAAATTAACTCAAAATGGATTAAAGACTTAAATGTAAAATGCAAAATGATAAAACTCCTAGAAGATAACACAGAAGAAAACCTAGATGACCTTGGGCATGGCAATGACTTTTTAGATACGAAACTGAAGGTCTAGTCCATGAAATAAAGAATTGATAAGTTGGACTTCATTAGAATTAAAATAAAAACTTCTGCTCTGTGAAAGACACTGCCAAGAGAATGCGAAGACCAGCCACAGACTGGGCGAAAACATTTGCAAAAGACAAAGCTAATAAAGGACTGGTATCCGAAATATACAAAGAACACATAAAACTCAACAATAAGGAAACACATACAATGGCCAGGTGTGGTGGTTCACGCCTGTAATCCCGGCATTTTGGAAGGCCGAGGCAGGTGGGTCGCTTGAGCTCAGGACCTGGGCAACATGGCAAAACCCCAAAGTCTCTACAAAAATATTAGCCAGGCATGGTGATACTTGCCTGTCGTCCCAGCTACTTGGAGGCTGAGATGGGAGGATCATTTGAGCCCAGGAGATAGAGGCTGCAGTGAGCCAACTTTGCACCCCTGCATTCCAGCCTGGGTGATGGAAGTGAAACCCTTTCTCAAAAAGAAAGAAAGGAAAGAAAGAAAATAAAAAGAAATAAAAGAAGGAAGGAAGGAAGGAGGGAAGGAAGGAAGGAAGGGGGGAGGGAGGGAGTAAGGAAGAAGGGAAGGAAGGAGGGAAGGAGGGAAGGAGGAAGGGAAAGAGGGAAGGAAGGAAGGGAGGGAGGGAGGGAAAGAAAGAAAAAGAAAGAAGGAGGGAGGGGGGAAGAAAGAAAGAAAGAGAAACCACTTCACACCTCTTAGAATGGCAAAAATCTGAAAACACTGGCAACAGCAAATGCTGGCAAGGATTTAGAGAAACAGAAACTCTCATTCATTGCTGGTGGGAACACAAAAAGCTACAGCCACTTTGGGAGACGGTTTTGGCAGTTTCTTACCAAACTAAACTAAACACACTTTTATCACACATTTAGCAGTCGTGCTCCTTGGTATTTACTGAAATGAATTGAAAACTTATGTCTGCACAAAAACTTGCACATGGATATTTATATCAGCTTTATTCATAGGTGCCAAAACTTAGAAGCCACTCAGATGTCTTTGAGTAGGTGAATGGATAAACTGTGGTACATTCGAACAATGAAAATATTATTCAGCACTAAAAAGAAATGAGTTATCAAGTCAGGAAACTTGGAGAAAACTTAAGTGCCTGTTACTAAGGGAAAGAAGTCAATCTGAAAAGGCCACCTACGGTAGGATTCCAGCTACATGACATTCTGCAAAAGGTAAAACTATGGAGACAGTAAACAGATTAGTGGTTGCTGAGGCTGGAGAAAGGGAGAGCGGAGAGTGCACAAACGATTTTTAGGCAAGTGAGATGACTCTGCACGATAAAATAATTGTGATTATATGTCATTATACATTTTCAAAACCACTGCAATGTACAACACCAAGAGCGAAGCCCGCTGTGAACTGTGGACTCTGGGTGATGATTACACATCATTGCAGGTTCACCATCGCAACAAATGTGCCACTCTGGTGTGGGATTTTGATGGTGGGGGAGGCGGAAGGGGCAGGAGGTATATGGAAAATCTCTGTAACTTCTGCTCAATTTTGCAGTGAGTCTAAAACTGCTTTCAAAAGTAAAGTCTATTTTTTAAAAAAAAATATTGTGTGAAATATACTTAAATTTGATTCCTGTTTTGATCTTAAATCCTTGCGACATGACCCAGTCACATTCCCTCTGACTGGCCACTGGAACTCTATTATTGCTGCTGGGGTGATTATTACTAAGTTATTGAATTATCTGTCAGGCACTGTGCTAAGCACTTGACTCCAATCATTTCATCTGACCCTCATGACTTGCCCTGAGGTAGGAACTGGTGCCCAGAGAGGTGAGCCACCGTGGTGCCCATGGTTGCACAGGTGTCAGTGACAGAGGTAGGATTTGAACCAAGGTCTGTCTGGGTCGGGAGCCTGAACTCCACGCGCCGTGCAAACAGAACAGTAACCACTCATAGTGATAAGCACCGCGTTTCCTTCCCCGTGTTCCCGTTTGTTTTCACTGCTCCCTTTTACAAGGTGGATGCTAGCCAGAGAGCTGAGGTACCTTGCCCCGCGTAGTTCCTTTGTGATCACACCCTTGTTTCTGGAGCTCTCTCCCCAGTCTCTGGAGTCTCAGAGGTGCCATAGGAACGAAGGAAAATGTCAAGAATATTAAATTTATAATTGAGTAAAACCTGGGGAGAATCGTTAAACCATGATTTAATATTTCCCAAATGGTTCATCGACATTTTAAAGACGTGTCAAATTCTTCGGCTTGTACATCCTGACCGTGCAGATGAAAAGTTGGATGTTTATTCTGGAGGCCGGCTGCAGAGCAGCACTCAAATGCCAGCAGCATGGATTTGAACCCAGAGCAACGCTCCTCACCTTTGCAGTGACCTTTCAAGGTCATTCTACGGGTGAGACTTAAGTCAGACATGGAGATCCAGATGTATTTACGTAAGCACATTTCATTACAGAGGTATAAGAATACCTGATTATAACTGATGCCAATCCATTTCCAGGTATCAAGTTCCAGATGTCTTTCAGTGTAAAAATTGACTTAAAAAAGATGTGCCTTCCTGGCAGGGCACAGTGGCTCACACCTGTAATTCCGGCACTTCGGGAGGCTGAGGCAGGTGGATCACCTGAGGTCAGGAGTTTGAGACCAGCCTGACCAACATAGTGAAACCCCCGTCTCTACTAAAAAATACAAAAATTGACTGGGCATGGTGGCAGGTGCCTGTAATCCCAGCTACTTGGGAGGCTGAGGCAGGAAGATTGCTTGAGCTCAGGAGTTGAAGTTTGCAGTGAGCCGAGATTATGCCACGACACTCCAGCCTGGGCAACAGAGTGAGACTGCATCTAAAACACAAAAAAAGAAAACCCAAAAATATGTGCCCTCCTAGCACCCGGGTCTTGGTTTCCAAATACCATTTGCCAATAAAAGGAACCAGGATTCTGTGGAGAGATGGCTGGTTTTAGGGATTGTACTAGATGGCCCTGGAGCATTTTGTGGTGCCAGAAAGTAAGGTAGTGCTAAAAATAAATAAATAAATAAATAAATAAATAAATAAATAAAGCAGCGGTATGATTGGCATACACACACACACACACACACACAGTGGAATCCACCTGCAAGAGTTTCAAAGGGCCAAAGCTGCAACAATTTGAGCGACACAATCTATAACAAGAGTATTGGATCCTAAGAAATAAAGTAGAAGGAATAAGAAAAGGAAAGTCACCACCAGGACACACAGTGGGAACTGCTGCAGGCACGATCCACCAGTGGAAGGTAAAGTTAGTGGGCAAAGCCTCAAGGAGAAGCAGGACACTGCCGAGCCTCCAAGCGTCTTCCCCAAATGTATTAATCACTGTGGTAGTTTAACAGATGCCTACAAATTCATAGAGACGAAGGTGGAAGTAGAGCTGAAGCTTAATTCCTCTCTTCTTGAGTGTGGGCTACACTTAGCAACTTGCTTCTAATAATAGAATATGAAGAGGGGAAAACAGCAGCACCGCAGTGGAGAGACCTGGCAGAACTGCTTTGGCCCAGCAATCAAGGTTAGCCGTCACCAGCACTAAGTCCTGCTGTGTGCACCCCTGCTGTGATGTGCTGGAGATCCACAGTGAAACCCACAGTGTTTCACCAGGAGAAACGCCGTGAACATTAGCAGGAGCGTTAGGGGGAGCTGTGTGAAGAGTACACAGGAACTCTGCCATCTTTGAACCCTTCTGTAAATCTAAAATTATTTCTAAATAAAACATTTTAAAGAAACATATGCCTTGTTCTGGGTTCAGGATCTCCAAAAGGTTGAAATATTGGCCTTAAATGAGGAGAAGAATGTAAAAAGAAAAAAAAAGGCTCTTTTGAAAGCAGTAAATCCAATCTTTAGTTCCCTCTGCAATACATACTTTGCATACATATAACTATGTATCAGTAAAATGGATCCTGTCGTGTGCACTGTTTCACAGCCTGCTTTACTAATAACAAGCCATTGTGAGAGATCCATAAGGTTTGTCACAAATGTGGCCAGGGACTACGGTTGAGGGGGGCTCTCCCCAACTTTCTGGAAACCTCCTTGTGCTCTGTGGAAGTTCTGTGGCCACACAGGACAAAATCCTGGAGATGCTGTCTGAGAGCTGTCCTGAGACCTTCTAGAAAAGACTCTGAACCAGAAGTCAGGAGACCTGGCAATGCAACCCTAAGGCAAGCCACATGCTCTCTCTGAGCCTGTTTCTTCATCTGTGGAATGGGGAGATGATTCCAGGCTTTGCTTCTCTCCCGGGACCCCTGGAGGTTCCAAAGCAGGCTGGCCATGAGGGAACTAGGGCATCGGTTCTACCTCTGAGCACCAGGATTCAAAACAACATTTTTGAATCCTGCCTGGACAGCATTAGTGAGTGGTTTAAGCTCTGGGCCTCAGTTTCCTCGCCTACAGGTGGGACTCACGTCAATCAATAGCTGCTTCATGGGGAGTGAACGAGCTTTCTTGTGTTCAGAAGGCTGAGCACAATGCCTTGAGAAGGTGGTTGTGGTGAGTGGCAGATACAGTGGTGGCTACTTTGGTGTTGACCAAGTGCACTGCAGCAAGCCTGGGGCTTCCTGGCATAGCCGTGTGGCACTCGTGTTGCCAATGGTAGCAGCAGCCCTGCCTTCTCCTTGGGACCAGCCCTAACTGGCACAGCCCGTGATCCACTCACTTGATGGCCAGCTCCCAGATGGCCTGTGTCTCCTGGCCCAAGACCCAGCTCCTGTGGGCATCGCAAAGCTGCCAGCATGGTCAGAACCTGGGCTGCCCAGAGAACAGGCCTATGGGGGCTGTGCACCAGGGCTGGAGAGAACTGGGGAGGGATAGGCCATTCCCAGACCTCTGCCAGCCTCCCTAGAGATGTCACAGGCTTAGCAGGGCCTGCTTGACACATGTCGGATAAAATAAGAAAAAATAAATAACAATGTTTATAAGAAGATTAGCGAGAAGGCGGCAAAATTTCTCTAGGGAGCCTCCTTGGCTGCAGCTCAGAATGACAGCTCCCATTGCCTTATCAGAGACATAATGAGTTGCCAGGATTTGGGGTCATTAAAAATCCTCCCTGGCTGGGCTCCCTCCCTCGCCCATTGCCTTTGATGGTGGAGACAGGGGCCCTGGTGGCGGCTCGGGCCCCCTGCCCCCACTTAGCTGTCTGCCCATCACTGTCCCTGTCCGCAGGGGGACAAAGGTGAGATGGTGGAGCCCAGCTTGGCGGAAGTAATGCAACACGACGGCCCAATTTGTGCCCTCGGCCCCTCGGGCAGAGAACTCCCTGGTGCGGATTAGGCTCTGTTTTATCTCGGCTCCTTCAGAGACAAAAGGGAGGCTCTGCATGGGCGCATAGCCATGAGGCATCCGCGACTCCAGCTTGTGTTGCGCAGCGAAGAGCCCTGCTACCCATATTATCCAACGCCTGGCTTTGCACATGGGGAAACTGAGGTTCGGGGCGAGGCAGCTACATAGGTTGCAGCATCGTGCGGGCAGAGTCAGGCTTTGAACACAGGCCTCAGGATTCCCAGCCTGAGATTGGGTGTGTGCTCATGAATGATCGCATTTTTGTACAGGGAGCAGAATGGAGGAGCGCGATGATAGCGATGTTCAGAAAATTGAATTCAGCAAGAACAAATGTGTATTGATCTTCTGCAAAGTGCAAGTCATGGGGAGAGACACGGAGGAGCTCGGAAGCAAGGGAGACACAGCTTTGGCCCCCAGTCCAGCAGGAAGGATGGATGCTAACGCCAGCGTCCAGAGGCCCGAATCTGCCATGCACAAGCACAAATCCCCACCCCAGACAGCCTGACCCGGTCCTCCATCCCTATCAGTGCCACAGAGAAAGAGCTGCTGCCTTTAATCACCTCCCTCTTGGTCACAAAGCTTATCTTCAAGGAGCTCAAAGCACTTGTAGTGTATTGATTTTCTCAACCACTCACTGGCCCCGCTTCCCTTGAGGGATGAGGAGTTTGGAGGAGGGAGGATTACCCTTGTGCTTCAATTCAGCAAGCTGAGGCTGAGGGCAGCTCCACTGGGGGCCCCTATGGCACCCTGGCCCACATGGTACCTTTGTGTTCTCAGTAGATTGTCCCACACTGGAGAGTGTGGGTCGGCAACAAGAGAAGCTGGATTCCAAACCCATAATCACCCCCTTGGCCAAGCAGCTTTGTGCAGTTAACAACCTGCCCAACTATGTGGCAGCCTTGCTGTCGAAACTAACTGCCGGGTTGGTCCTGAGGTCTCTCCCAGCCAGAAAAGGGCCCCTGGTAAAATGGTGAAACAGAAGGGTCCTCTTGATCCTGGAAAGAACCCTTAACCCCTTCCGGCATGAGTTTTCTGATGTGTAAACAGGGTGTGTGATAAGAGGTAGTTGGGCTGGTTGATGAGATGCTAGAGTTTCTATGTTTTAATCTACAAAGTGATACATAACTATTAATTTTGGTTGTTTCTAAAATTGCTTCATGGAGCTGGTCACCCACATGCTCTTTCTTAGGCCTGTACCTGCCACGCCCCAGGGCATGTCTACCAGATTTCATCCCAGAGAGATCCCAGCCTAGCCCAGGTCTCGCCTGTCAGCAGACTGGGGTCACCAAGCTCACAGAAGCCAGGAAGTCCCAGTGTCATTCCTTATCATGGCCATACCTAGGAAGGACAGGGACACCTCCCTTACCCAGGCAGGAAAGACAGGCCCCTGCCTGCCAGGTCAGGTCCACCCTCCCCAACAGAGTCTTCCTCAAACCTGCCGCTCCTCCTCTCTCAGCCTTTGCTGCCACAGCTCCTCAGTGGTTTTGGCTAGAGGGGATCTGAAATCACGGGGGAGCTGGAGTCCACTCTTTCCTTCTAGAGTCAGGACAGCAGAGTAGAGCATGCAGTCCCACCGCAGGGCAAAGACCTGAACCCAGGCCCTGACCGACGGCGCTGCTCTTTCTGCAGCTCCAGGGACTCCTCCAGGCCAGGCTCACAAGAAGATGTCATGTTTCTCAGCAGAAATCTATTTCAGTGTCTTCCGGTCTAAGTCCAGAGCCTCAGAGGCTCTCTGCTTACTTTAGCCCTCCCTGAGGCATCGGGGTGGGCTCTGGGGCGCTCCCAGAGACTCAAACCTGGGCGCCCATTGTCGGGGAAGGAGGGACACCCCAGGCTCAGAACAGGTAGACAGGCTGGGGTCAGCCAGCTGCATCTTACTCAGGCCTGGTCTCTGTCGATGCAGCTTGCCTCATCACAGACCCAGGAGAGCCCCTCCAGGACCGGCAAGCCCAGCTGGGATGGCCAAAACAATGCAGCCACTAGGGGAGACTGCAGACTTCAGGGCTGCTGGGTGTTTCCTTTCTACAGCTGTGGCTCACAACCCCCGGCTCTCTGGTGCCCTGGAGCTGCCAGCCTGGCCCTCAGCCCTGGTGCTGGGCCCTATACCGGCTCTCCATCAGCCAGGAGGGGTTTCAGTGCCACACTCACCGGCAATCACAGAATGGCAGAGTTAGCATATAATCTACTTTTGAAAAATAAATTAGAGTCGATTCAAGGCCGCCCCTGGAATGCTGCCCCTCTCAACTGCTCGCATTCTGATGCTGACACAGGATACTTTGATAATAATGATAATAGCAATAGTTGGTATTTATGGGCGCTTAACACGTGCTGGCCACCATGCTGAGTGCTCTGTCTGCCGGATCTTGACTCTTCCTCTAACAATGTCCAAAGGCAGTGACTACTGCTGCCCGCATTCTTCAGATGGGAACGCTGAATCTCAGAGCCATCGCCCTTGCCAGCAGCTGCAATAGGGTTTGGACCCAGGCCTCTCAGTTACTGGGTAGAGTCCAGGAGGATCCCAGAAACTGTTTCTGACCCAGTGCCATGGTGTGCGCTGTGCTTCGGAGGGTTAGGGTGCTGTAGTTCTCGATAGAAGGGCAGGCGGGAGCTTCGGGCCTGGCCCCCCACTGCAGTGCCAGAGTCCGGGGAGCCCCTCCACGTGCCTCCTCCCCACAGCCGTTCCCTCCCTGCCTGTTTTAGCCCCTCAATTCCTGTCTTCCTTCCTTCTTCTTCCCCCGCGACACTACGAGTTACGATCTGTACAATGGGGTTTGAGTATCTGCTGGAGAGAGAGCAGCTCACAAGTTCCGTTCTGTTTGCGGATCCCAAACTCATTCACTTCATAGAACGTTCTACCTGCTTTAGTCTGGTGGGACAGGAACGGGTAGGGTGCGTTCTAGGAGACAGTGAACTTGTGGTAGGCCCGAGCTGTACCACCCTGTCCCTCCCACCCCAACCAGGGCCTGAAAGCACTTTTCTCTTTCCGGTGCTTCCTGGGAATTGCTTATCTTAATTTACATGGGGAAACTGAGGCTGCCCTCCCTGCAGCCCAGTGCCTCTTCCTCTTTGTCCTAGAGACACCCAGAGAAAACCCTGGCCCCTACATCTCGCAGGCCTGGGAAGGGGAGAGAGGAAATGGAGGAAATCGAGCTGGGAGCATTTGTTTTTCCTCCACAAAGCAATTCATTTCTTTAGGCAAATGAGCTGGGGAGGGGAAGACACCGCTGGAGACCAGCAGTGATTAATTACAAAGGAAATGAGCGGCCAGCACAGCCAGGGCTTGGGGCGGGAGGCAGGGACACGAGGGGGCTCCAGGCTGGCTTGGCAGCATCAGGGGCCAGGGAGGCCTGAGCAAGTGCAGGCTGAGCTCAAGGAGTGCCTGCCTGGCAGACCGAGGGACACGGGGCAGCCTCCAGGAGGGAGAGAGGATGCACTCACGAGAGCAGGCGAGACCTGAGGCTGAGAGGAGGCAGGAGGACATGCAGGGAGTGAGGACATTTGTAGGTCTGGCTCCTCCAGGCATGAGTCGACCCATGAGCGCCCCCTTCCAGGATGTCTCCTTGCTGCCCACCCAGGTGCCCAGACCACCAGCATCTCCTCCAGGTCCTGCCTTGTCCAGATGCTTCCCTCGCTGTCACATCTAGCTTTGCCCCATCCAGCATTATCACATTAGTCTCACCCAGGTCTTACGCCCCCATGCACCATTCCCTGGCAAATGATATTAGAAGGATAATGTGAGGCCAGGTATGGTGGCTCACGGGAGGCCAAAGCGGGAGGATCCCTTGAGATCAGAAGTTCAAGACCAGTGTGGGTAACCCCATCTCTACAAAAAAATGCAAAAATTAGCCAGATGTGGTGGAGTCCACCTGTAGTCCCACCTACTCAGGAGGCCGAGGTGAGAGGATGCTTTGAGCCCAGGAGGCAGAGGACGCAGTGCTGAGATTGCACCACTGCACCGCAGGCTGGGCAGCAGAGAGCCTGTCTCAAAACTAAAAATCAAACGATAATGTGGCACAGGGCACAGCAGGGTTAAATAAGAACAGGAGTAAACATTCGATCCATGGCTTCTAGTGGGCACAAATAAATGACCTGGCAGCTCACACTAGGGGTTCACACAGTCTTGGGTGCTGCTCTCAGCTCTTACCCCACACAGGTTTGAGCAGAGGGGTTATGGAGTTTAACTGCCTTATTTGGAGAGCAAAGGCCAGAGAAGTGCTGTGGTTTGTCCCCAGCCACAGAGTTTATCTGTGGTAGAGACAGGAGTGGATTTGGTCTCCTGAGGCCAGGGATCTTTGCCTATTCTCTTAGCGTGCTTCCTTCTGGAAACTTCCTACAGAGCATGCTCAGCCCTGTCCCCTTAGAAAGCCACCTAGCTCCCCCTGCAAGTCCTGCTCAGGGAGCCTTAGTTATTGCATCCATCCAATGGGTATCCATGAGTGCCCCCCGTAGGGTGCCCCTTTGACTCCAGCTCAGTCCAACTCAGATTTGCACCCTCCCCCAGATGCAGCAGGGTTCTTCTCCAGTTCTTTGCGGCACTCTGGTCCTTGCAGGGTTAAATCCCGCGGCTCCTCCCTCACTCCCCACTAATGACAAGCTTCTCTCCACGTGATGGGAACTGGCTAAGAATAGAGTTTACCACTCCTAGGCTCTGCTCGGAAACGCTGCCACGAAACAAGGGTTTTCCAGGTCTGTCCCTCCGTGGTGTCCCAGGCCAAGGGGCCTGGAGCCTCCTCCTCGGCCCTACCAGGCCACGAGGTTAAAGGCCAGCACCCTGTCAGCCTGCCTCTGAGGCCCAGATTCGGCCCAGGAGGAGAAAACAAGGGCGAACACACCGCCCCAGAAAAGCCCGGTGATTTGGACTATTCGAACAGGCACTGTTGAGCAGCCCTCTGTGTGCGCCGGGCCCATCCAAGCGCCCTTTGCGCGTCAGATTCTCCCAACCCATCTCTCAGCGGAGGCAACTGAGCCAGAGAGGCGAGGGACATGCTTGAGGCCCCCAGCTGCTAAATAGAGGAGCCAGGATTTGACCCCAGGGGCCGTGCCTTTCGTGGAGGCCACACCCACAGCGTGAAGCCAGGTGGCCTTTTCACCTCTCCACCGCCCAGCTGCAGCCTCCTGGCTGCCCTTTTCTCCATCCCACCTAGCACTTGCCAATGACCCTGACAAGGCCAGGTCTGGTCGACAGCAAGACTGTAGAAGCCGCGTCCGGGAGGATGAACATTCTCACGGTGGTGGTGTGTGCGAGGCAGTTAGGAGCACAGACTCTAATTGCAGGCTAGCTGGGTTCGAATCCTGGCTCCACCACTGAGAGCTGTGTAACCTTGGGTGAGGTATTTCACCACTCTGTGCCTTACTTTACTCGGCTGACAGTTGTCACGTGGGAGCTTCATAGGCTGTGAGGATTAACAGAGGGTCCTACATCTCTGTGCTCTGTTCCTGCTTGCCTGGTAGAATGACAGTCCCAGTGTCAAGTTCTCTGGGTGGTGGCGGTGCACAGAGAGGGGCTGGTCAGGCACAAGGAAGCATTCTTCTCCAAGCATCCTGGATGACTGGGCAGTAGCAGCCTGTGTGTGTGTGTGCGTGCATATGCTTGCATGTGTGTGTCCATGTGCATGTGTGTGCACACATGTGTGCGTGTTTGTGTGTGCATGTGCGTGTACCTGTGAGCATGGTTGGATACTTAGACTCCTAGAATGAGAAGAAACCCACAGGTCCCATCCTATCCCGCTCCGTTGCCACACCCAGTTCAGAAATCTCCTCCACATCCTCTCTGACCTGTGTTCCCTCAGGCCTCGCTCACCTGCCTCCCATGGCAAGAAGCATGTCCCCTCCAAAGGCAGCCGGTCACCTGCCAAGAAGCCCCAACTCTTAGAAGCCCCAACTCTTCCCTCCTCCCTTCACCGTGAGGGCCCCAAGTCAGCCCAAGCTTGCTGGCAGAAATGGAGGGTCTGCTGTAGCCCCTGCTTCTCCCAGGAACTCACCCTGGGTCACCCCAGCCCACCAAACTGCCCTCCTCCTCTGTCTTTGCCACGGATAGCAACTGTCTCCCCTTAAGAACGTTTCTGTTCTCACCAGGTCTCCTGTCACATGGGTCCCATTTCCCCAGCCAGACGGGGGGGCCTCTCAAGGACAGAGCCCTGCCTTCTTCCTCACAGCCTCGGCCCTGAGTGAGAAGAGAAAGAGAGAGAAAGAGAGAGCTTAGAACAGTGCCTGGCCCGTGATAAGCAGCTGCCAGTTATTATAATAAGAAATATTGACTGGGTGTGATGGCTCGTGCCTGTAATCCCAGCACTTTGGGAGGCCGAGGCAGGAGGATCACCTGAGGTTGGGAGTTCAAGACCAGCCTGACCAACATGGAGAAACCCCATCTCTACTAAAAATACAAAAGTAGCTGAGTATAGTGGCACATGCCTGTAATCCCAGCTACCTGGGGGCTGAGGCAGGAGAATCGCTTGAACCTGGGAGGGGGAGGTTGCAGTGAGCCAAGATGATGCCATTGCACTCCAGCCTGAGCAACAAGAGCAAAACTCTGTCTCAAAAAAAAAAAGAAAAAAGAAATACTGTTGCTACTCTTCTTATTTCCATCATCATAATCTCCATCCCCATCTGCCGTGGCCTCCACAGTGGCATAAATCAGTGTGCTCCACAGGGACCTTGCATTCTGCCCCCCTTCGGCCAGGTGGGCAACAATAGGGGTGGAGCTATGGGGCCCTCCCCATCTGCCACGTCCCGTTCTAAGCATCAATCCTCGAACCCGATAATGCTTCCATTTTAAAGATGAGTAGACTGAGGCACAGAGTGGCAAAATCACTGCCATAGATGAGCAGCTGTCATGGCAGAGCCGGTAGGCTGTAGCTGGAATCCGTGCTTCTAACCATGTCTCTCTCCTGCACTGCAAGTGCTCAGAGAAAGGTCTGACCCTTGGGAACCCATGTGTAAGCAAGACAGAGGTGCATCCAACACTTAGGGCCAGCTCTCCAACACCGAGTCTCCTAAACGCGGCCTGGAATTGAGCTGTCACCGGGCCCATCCTCCTGCCCCAACCCTGGTAAAAGTCCTGGAAGTCCAAAGGGAGCCTTTGGAACAGAGTGACTTTGTCGTGTGTCCCCTCCCTCCCTGGGGGAGGTATGAGAGGGAGGGGAGTTTGATGAGTGGGAATGTGTCAATGTCACTCCTAGGTGAGGAGATTAAGACCTTCCTGAGAAAGCAGAAACAGCCCAGCTCTGGAAACATGTTCCCCATCACAGGTGACAGCGTGCACCCGGCCTGCAGCCGCTGCTCTGCCAGCACTGTCAGCCAGCCCAGAACACACGCACACACACGCACACGTGTGCGTGATATTAAAGTCATATTTTTGGTTGCTGGGGAGGCGCGGTTGTCACTTCCTCTGCCCCAGGCAACCCGCTGCCAGCTCCCCTTTTACTTCCCCACCCCACCGTGGAGTGCTTGCCATTTGTATTTATATAGATAAATCGGCCAGGCTAATTAAAGTTCTCTCGCTGGAGAGTGAGGGAATTAATAAAAGAACTTGGAATGGAGCCGACTAAAAGCTGGGGCGCTCAGAGCTGCAGCAGGGACCCACTGCACAAAGGAGGCCAGAGGATCCAGCAGACGTGGCCAACTCCCACCTTCCTCAGGGAGAGGCAAGGATGTTCAGGCACCCCAGGAACGAAGCTGCAGGCAGGCAGCAGACACTCGCTGTGTGTCTTGTACTATGATGCCACATCCGTGCCTTCTATACCCTCACGAGGTGTGGGTGCAGCTCTGCGCACATGCGGTGGTGGACAGAGACACCATTAGAAGCATAGACTCTAGCTACAGCCTGCCAGCTCTGCCACGACAGCTGTGCCACCTGGGGCAAGTGATCTGACCACTCTGTGCCTCAGTCTACTCATCTGTAAAAGAGAAGCATTATCGGATGTGAGGATGGATGTTTAGAATAAGACCCGGCGGGTGGGGAGGGCCCCATAGCTGTGCCTCTATTGTTGCTCGCCTGGCTGAATGAGGAGCAGGAAGTCAGGTTTCTGAGGAGCACACTCGTTTATGCCACGGAGGAGACGATAGATGGGGATGGAGATCATGACGATAGAAATAAGAACAGCAGCAACAGTATTCCTTATAATAGCTGGCAGCTGCTTATCACAGGCCAGGTACTGTTCTAAGCACTCTCTTTCTCTTCACATTCAGGGCCGAGCGTGTGAGGGAGAAGGCAGGGCTCTGTTCTTGAGAGGCTCCCCATCTGGCTGGGGAAACGGGACCCATGTGACAGGAGACCTGGTGAGAACAGAAACGTTCTTAAGGGGAGACAGTTGCTATCCGTGGCAAAGACAGAGGAGGAGGGCAGTTTGGTGGGCTGGGGTGACCCAGGATGAGTTCCTGGGAGAAGCAGGGGCTACAGCAGACCCTCCATTTCTGCCAGCAAGCCTGGGCTGACTTGGGGCCCTCACGGTGAAGGGAGGAGGGAAGAGTTGGGGCTTCTAAGAGTTGAGGCTTCTCGGCAGGTGACCGGCTGCCTTTGGAGGGGACATGCTTCTTGCCATGGGAGGCAGGTGAGCGAGGCCTGAGGGAACACAGGTCAGAGAGGATGTGGAGATTTCTGAACTGGGTGTGGCAACGGAAGGGGATAGGATGGGACCTGTAGGTCCCTTCTTATTGTAGGAGTCTAAGAATCCAGCCATGTTCACAGTGCACACACAGGCACACACACATATGCATGGGATTAAAAAATAATGTGGGATAAGCACCTTTTGGAGTGATGGCGTTTCGTGGGCAAAAATAATGCAAAATAAAGGCTGTGTTTAGTTGTGGTGCATAGAGAAGAGGCCTTGCCATGAGCAAAAATACCTCCTTCTCTGAGCTTCCCAGATAACTGGGCAGGAGTGGCCTGTAAGCTGCCAGGTCAGTCCTCCACCCCCCAGCCCGGAGACCCAGGGGCTGCGCTGCCAGGATCGTCCCAGCTGGGCTCCCAGCAATACTTTCGGTGCCCACAGCTTCCAGGACAGGCCATTTCCTTCTGCCTAATGAGTCGGCTGCCAATCCGTGCCAGAGGCCTGGGGAATTGCCTGCGAAATAAATCCCGACTAATCCCTGCAGCTGGGAGTCAGGGACGAGGGCTCTCCAGGGTAGAGCAGGCCTGGGGTTGTTGGGATGATGCCCCATCCTGTCTCCTGGCCTCTTTCCCACCACTCAGGCTTCAGTGACCCCTAGTGTCCCTGCTGCCCTCCAGGTAAAGGCCACCTGCTGAGCTGTATTAACACCTCCCTTTGCACGTCCTAAGCCTTTGTCTGCAGAAGGCAGGGAGCCCATGGGAAGCATTCCAAGTTGGGGCAGGGACCCCTGGACTGTGCCTGCTCTGTTCCTGGCTGGCTGTGTGACCTGGGTCACATCCAGCCCTGTCTACAGGAACTAGACGCTTCTCTATGAGATGCCTTATAGCCCAGCCCTTTGGGATTCCAAAATTAACTTCCAAAGGGCCAAGAAAGAAAAGCCACCACCGCAGGCCTGCATCTATTTACCCAGAGGAGCCAATTGGTTCAGAAAAGTCAGTCCCATGAAGTATTGGACTAGCGCTCAGATTTCTCCTAAAGCTCCTAAAAGCTTCCTCAGCCCTAGAGAGGGTAGAATGGTGTGGGTCAACTTCCTGAATCCCCAGGGTGTAGCCAGCCTGTCCTCAACACAGTGAGGCTCCTCCCACCCAGAAGCCCAGTCCCCCAGTGCGGGGCACACAGACCTCCCTGTCAGTCACAGGGTCCCATGTCTTCAGCCGCCCTCCCTCCCATCGGGTGGGCCTCAGCTCACACATGCCCTCCCCGAAAGCTGTCCCTGACCATCTGCTCAGAAGCAGCCACCCCCCTGCCCACCTCGGTGCCCTTAGCCCTTTCTTGTGTCTTCATAGCACTTATCTGCACCCGAAATTTCTCTGTTTGGTTGTGATGTTGTGGTCTGTTTCCTCCGATGAGAAAGAAAGCTGCTCATCTGTTCACTGCCCCAGCCCCAGCACCTGGCTCCTAAGGAATGTTGTAAATGAGTAGGTAAGTAAATGAGTGGATGGACATGTGGACTAAGCCCCTGAGGAGATGGCTCACAGTGCAGCCTGCGGAGGCGGGGGTCAGGCCAGCTGGGCAGAGGCCAGGGCACCCCAGGAAACAGCTGGGCCTGTTGGAGCCAGGCCCTGGGGCTGGCGCCTCCTGTTTGTCAGCCCTTTTCGGGTGATGGCCCGGTCCCCTGAGCCCTAAGCGAATAGGAAAACCGGGTGGGGACAGCGGGAGGAGGAAGGATGAGCCAGATCTAACTTTGGGACAATGAGAAAGCGAAGGCCACAGGAAGTAGCAGAGGAGGACAGGAAAGGTGGAAGGCCCATCACTCATCAGCAGGATGGCCATCCAGGTGGCTCTCTCGGGGACGCATCCTTTCCGTTATCTCAGCGCCCTGACGCCAGGAACACCCCTGCCTCTGGGCCAGCCCCACAGCCCCTGCTGCTGGAAATCTGGGGGACTGGAGAGCCCATTTAGTCCTAACCTCCATTGTGCCTGGGCCGGAAGGGGAGGCACAGAGAAGGCCAGGGAGTTGCCCAAGGTCACAGAGCAGAAATGGCTCTCCCCGCGCCCCAGCCTATGGCAAGGATGCACACGTCAACACCCTGACCTCACCCCAGCACCCCTGCTCACCGCCCGCCCCGGCAGAACCCCGCGCGGCCACCAGCCACCTATTTCTAGGCAGCACTTTCTGTCCAGGGCCTGGTGTCTTGAGCGTCAAAGCCTAAAAATAAAAAAAGACAGATTGTCCACTTCGGCTGTAATTACTGCCTAAAAAGACCCAGTGGAGAGAAAAAGAGGAGGAATGAGTGGAAAAAAAATCCCAGAGCTGAGCATCCATCACAGGCAGGCAGGCACTAGGAGGGAGGGTCTGTGGGCACAGCAGAGGGGCTCTCAGGCCTCCTGTCCCAGCCCTGCCTCTCAGCTCACTGAGCAAGCAGGCCCTGCCCACTGCCACCAGCCCCTTGGACTAGATGGAAATAGAGCAGGCCACATGGGGGATCTGGCAAGCTTGGCTGCCCCCAGCTGTGTAACCATCACCAAATGGCAGCCTCTGCTTGGAACTCAGTTTTTTTTTTTTTTTTTTTTTTTTTTTTACCTGTACAATGGGGTTTTTATTCACTCAGCAAACATGTATTGAGTGTCTACTGTGTGCTGGAGAAGCCATTGGAAACAAGGGCAAACCCTCTGTTCTCATGGGATGTATGACATGGAATGTGCACATGGGAGCAGCATTACATCAAGTGTCAGGGAGAAGCCCCTCTAGCCTGGGGGACAGGGCACGCCTGAAGAACTGGGGCAGAGGCCTCTCAGCAAAGGAAGACCATGGGCAGGAAGGGGCCGGGCATGCTCAGGGGACAGTGAGAAGGAAGGCCTCTGTGTCTGGGGTCCTGTGGACAAGCTGGGCAAGTGGGGCTGTTTGTAGAGGCAGCTGGGTCAGATCCAAGAGGCTCCAGGAAGGAGTTGGGATGTTATTCTAGGTCAGGCGTCACCAAACTATGGCCCACGGGCCGCATGCAGCCCCCTGAGGCCATTTATCCGGCCCCCGCCGCACTTCAGGAAGGGGCAATTCTTTCATTGGTGGTCAGTGAGAGGAGCACAGTATGTGGCGGCCCTCCAACGGTCTGAGGGACAGTGAACTGGCCCCCTGTGTAAAAAGTTTCGGGACGCCCGAGAGTTCCATTTTGGCTATGATGACTTTAAAGGCTGCATGGGGATGTGTCCATGTGAGCACACTGGCAGGTATTATGGAAATGGATGTGGAGTTAAGTGTGGTGGCTTGGGCTGTGAATCAAGTTTGGAAGCCATCATGGAGCGGGTGGTCTTTAAAACCATGAAACCGAGGTGATCCGGGAAGAGTGTAGCTGGGATAGAGGAGAAGGACTCGGACCGGGGCCTGGTGCTCCCCAACACTGAAACACTGAGAGGTCGGGCAGGGGAAATACACAAGGGTCACCAAGGAGGCAGTGAGGCAGGAGGAGAACCAGGGCAGGAGGCCAACGGAAGAGGCTGCCCCAGAAGGAGGGAGTGGTCAGCTGGGCAGGGCATTGCTGGATGCCAGAGCTCATGGGGACAACAGCAGGAGCACCGGGTGGGGCCACCTCCAGTGACTGGAGATCTTGACAAGAAGTCACACTCAGTGCAGTGGGAGAGGAGAGGGAGTAGTGGGGTCTGCGAGCCAGAGACTCCAGAGACGACTGTGGGTGATGTGCTGCTGTCCAGGCAGTGGAAGGGGGCCCAGGGCCAGTGGAGAGCTAGTGTTATGGGAGGAGCGGAGCACCTGCAAAGGCCAAAGAGAATGATCCAAGGGCAATTAAGAGACGGGTGGAGCCGGAGAGAGGGGCAGTACTGGAGGTGGAGGCTGGGAGGAGCAGGGGAGCCAGGGAGGGCGGTGAATGGGATACTGAGGCCACAAGGGGTGGAAATGAGCATCTTTTTCAGGCTGTGGAATAATCCAGGGGTGAAGGTGGTGAACACACTGGGTCCCAGGGACAGCATGGCCTGAGGGAGGGGATGGGCTGCGGCTGCTCCCACCACACTCAGGATCCCGGCTGCTTTGCTGGGACTCTGGGCTCCGGAGGCCACAGGGCTGGTCCTGGGCACATGGCTGGTTCTCTGGGAGCTGAAGAAGAGGTGGGAACTAACAGGAATGGCAGAATCTAGGTCAGGGAGGGCAGAGGCAGGACGCCTGGGGCCAGCTGGGCCAGAGTCCCTGGAGCAAAGCCGGACAGTGCCACTTCCTACTAAGGAATCTGTGGGAAAAGCACTGGGCTCTTCTGTTCCGAGACACCCCTTGGCCTCACCCAGCTTTTCTCTCCATCACTGCGGCGCTGATTCCTGTAGTCTGTGTCTCCCAGGCCCTGACTCAGCTGGCTTCCAACCATGAGAGACACAGAGGGAGGCTGAGGCTGGAGAAAGCGAAGGCCAGGGCTTCTCCCCTCCCTCTCTGCCTTGGGCAGTAGGTCCCACAGCAGCTGTCTTCTCTGTGACTCTGGCTCCCACAGAACAAACCCATGAGACTCCAACTCTCCCTTCATCCCTCCAGTCTAGGGTGGCAATGGCCTCATGCCATCGCTAATTTCTGCTTCAAAGGCTGCATGGGGATGCGTCCATGCGAATTTTCCTCTCAGCTCCTCCAGCACCTGTGAAATTGATTTCCCGCACATAATCCGCCTGTCTTTTCCTCCCCCTTTTCCTAATTAGAACCAGGCTGGAACAACAAATAGCGTGGCTTTCTGGCTTGCTTCTTCACCTGTACAAAGTGGACAGCACCTCCCTCAGCGTTGTCCTGAGGAAGAAATTCAGCAGCGGATTCAAACATGCAGCATGGGTCTCGACACGCACAGAGTGAGGGTGAGTGGACGCTGGAGGAAGACAGGAGTTCAACGTGCACTCATTCCACAGCCACTTACTTCTTCAGGTCCTGTACTGTGTGCTGGGGACATGGCCACAATCTGGCCCTGGCCCTGGCTTGTGGGTCTCAGCACCTGGAAGAGCAGGCAGCCACGAAGCAGCAACGCCAGCTGTGATAGACGCAGCAGGAGGGCCCTTACCTGCAAGCTGCGGTTGGTGAGGACTTCAGAGGAGGCCACATGTGAGCTGGCCATGTGGTGGGAGCAGGCTTGCACTCCTGGAGGGCAGGGTCTGTGCATCTGTGACCACTTCCCAGTGCCATGGCACACGGAAATGATGCCAGGACAGATCATGGCACACACGGCTGCCTTTTGCAGAGTGCTCTCTGCCAGGCAGCGGGCTCAGTGCTCTCCCTGCAGGCCTTCTCTCAGCCACCACCCGGACCCTGGCAGGTAGGTGCCATTGTCATCCCCACTTGTCTTCTGGATGGGGATTTAGGTGCTTAGAGACTGCATGACAACCAACATAAGAATCAGCTGAGAAATCCAGGGGCAGAGTCTGCCTTGGGCACACTGAATTCTTTTGCTCAAATGGCTTCAAAGCCAGGTGAGAATGGCAGGGTCCAGGTGCTGGCAGGGTCCCGCGGTGTTCCCTGGGCGACTCCAGCGTGAATTCACGTCCTGATCTGTGTCAGTGACAGTCCTTGGCACTGGGCATGCACAACCTAAAAGAAGGGAGGGCGGGAGGAAGGGGTCTATTCAGGTGAGGTTAGGAGCGCCCCACAGCAGTTGAGGCTGAACTGCCCCAATGTGGGGAGGAGGCAGAGCCACACTCACTAGGGCCTGGGGAGATGCAGTCCGTGCCCCTTGGTCTGGGGGTCAGAAGTGACAAATGGCCAAGCCATCAGAGTGTCCCCAGCAATGCTGCGGCCCCTAAGCTGGCCTGTGGTTACCAGAGCCACAGCAGAAACTGTGCCTGACTGTGCACTGTCGAATTCTGGAAACTCCACAGCCTCGGAAGGTGGTCCAACACCAACAAAACCACTCCTTCCAGCCCAGGGCATTCGAGAGACGATCTTTGTGGCTTTCCGCTCATGAATTTCATTACAAATAAGCAGTGCTCAGTAAGAGCTTTCAATACCTTAGAGCTCCTCTGTGGCCTCCACGTCCCCATCTGTAAGATGGGCCTATTTAATTCTGTCTGCCTACCTCCTGGGGCTGCTGACAAGGTCAGAAGAGAATAGGCTGGGAGCTGAGGCAGGGTCAAGTGCATTCCATTCCGCTCTCCAGGACTCCATCTTGTTCCCCTCTCCTCTCAGTTTCCCACAGAACTGCAGTATCAGCTGCATGCAAGCCACCCAGCTTTCCTCTGCCTCAGTTTCCCATTATGTGCACTGGATAGAGGGCCCCACCTCTATTTCTCCGGATGCAGCCAGAATTCAAAAATGGGGACAGAGGATGGCAAGCCCCAGGAAGCAAACCAGGGGCAATCAGTGAAGGCTGGCAGGTTCGCTCCGTATTCACAGCAGGTGTGGCTCCCCCTGGGGTTGTGGGAGGTGGCAGAGCTGGGGTCGGGGAACTACCAAGGGGGAGAGATGCTCTTGCTGCCATCACAGCCTGAGGACAGCAAGACTGCACAGCCTCCCCCCTCCCTCCCTCCCAGAGGGTGCAGCTAAGGACAAGGCAGACCTGTCTGAGCCAGTGCCCGTCCCCAACCCCCTGCTGCTCCACCTAGTGATGAATGGGCTGGGCACACGGTGTCAAGCAGGGGATGGCTTTAGTGCCATCGTCATTTATCAACCCAGGATTTGGCCCCCTTCCAGCAAACCTTGTCCTCTGGGCTGTATTCCCCATGCCCCCATCCTCAGCAGTACCAGCCCACTCTTGACACACAGTAGCCTTTCCCTGGACAGAGCCAAGAGGCTTTTAGAGCTGAAAGCACCCTTAGAGGTGATCAAGCCCCAACTTTGACATGCTTCAGAGAACCCTGACGCCTAGAACCCTTGCCACTGAGCTGGCCTGTGCTTTCCATCTCGGCTTCTTCCTGTTCTTTTCTGCTGCCTCTGCAAGTCCAGTCCTGGGTCACCTTCCAGGAGGCACAGCTGCTGTTGTTTAGACAAGTACTCCTGATGCAGCCTACTGCATGGATGGGTAAAAACGAAACATCTCATCAAATCCTCACGCAACCCCATGAGCTGGTCCTATTATTAGCCCCATTCTATAGATGAGGAAATCGAGGTTCTGGGAGGTTCAGTCACTCGGCTGACCACACAGTCTGAGTGACGCATCCAGGAGCCCGGCCCATGTCTGCTGGCCTCTGCGACAGCGGTCCCACATGGCCTAGGTATAGGGGAGCCTGGGCTGGGGGCTGCCGTAGCTGCTGGGTCTTCATCTTCCTCCTCAATAACCGTTTTTTAAAAAGACCTGTCATGTCTGTAATCCCAGCACTTTGGGAGGCTGAGGCGGGTGGATCATGAGGTCAAGAGATCAAGACTATCCTGGCCAACATGGTGAAACCCGGTGTCTACTAAAAATACAATTAGCTGGGCATGGTGTCGTGTGCTTGTAATCCCAGCTACTCGGGAGGCTGAGGCAGGAGAATCACTTGAACAGGGAAGGCAGAGGTTGCAGTGAGCCAAGGTTGCGCCACTGCACTCCAGCCTGGCAACAGAGAGAGACTCTGTCTCAAAAATAAATAAATAAATAAAGACCCGCTCTGTGCCAGACTTGACACCAGACCTTGGGGGGTGTCAGTGACGAATAAAACCCAGCCCCACATCTCCAGGTGGTTAAATCTCTGGGGGCAAGGTTATGTAGGTTTGCTTTTGGATAAGGAAACTTGTGGAGTTCTGTTCAGATCAACCCACCGGTTGACCTTTAACATGTCACTTCATGGATCCCTGCCCCACCCCTATATTCGAAATGGGCCTCGAAGGCTGGAGCTAATGAGCTAATGGCTGGGACCAGGCCCTGGGAAGCGTGTTAAGTGCGCTACGTGCAGGGCCCCATTAAAGCCATTATCTGCCAGCCGAGCAGGCACCACTTTGCAAGTGGACTCTGAGTGACCACAGATGGGCACCCCATGGAGGGCTGTGGCTGCAGGAGAGGGGCACCCCTCTCCTTTTAAAGTAGCGCTCATCTTGGGGGCACCACTCTCCCTGGCATTCTCAGGTAAACCTCCCCCAGGCCCCAGCCCCAGCCCCAGCCCCAGCCTCAGCCCGCAAGAGCGCCGTCTCTGCTCAGGCCACCATCCTGTAGTTTCGCTAATGCCCCTTAATGGGCCCATTTAGCAGCCCTGTCTCCGCTGTCACTGCAGCAGCTAATTGCTACTCCTCCTCCAACTACACACAGGCCTCTGCCATCAGCCTGGTGATTCCACTAAACGCAGCTCATGTTGGCCAAAGCACTGAGGACCTCAGCTGACAGGGAGCTTCTCCAATTCCCCAGGTGCCACATTCTTGCCGTTGTGCCCTGGGGCCTCTGAACAAGTTCAGGAGCACACAGGGAAAAGGAGCCAGGGACAGAGTCAGTGGCACAGAGCTCTTGGCCTGGGATGAGGAGAGGGGTTCCAGGGGCCCTGAACAGGAGTAAAGTTCCAGTCCCACACCCCTGTCTTGTCTTACAGCAGGAGCTCCCCAAAGCAGACTCTGGATCAAAGATTGGACAGCAAGAATTTGCTTAGGAGATGCCCCCAGAAAGTGCTATGAGAAAGGCCAGAAGGGAGGCAGGGAGGCAGGAAGCAGGCAGAGCCATGGAAAGGTGGTAAGGAGGTTACAGCCGAGGACCCAGCTTGGGTCCCCTCTGAGAGCACCTGTGGAAGCAGCCTCAGGGCTTTCCCACTGTGGAAGGGCAAGGAAGCTGGATTGCTAATCCACTAATGCCCACCCCTCACAGGTAAGGGCCGTGGCTTTTCTGGCACTTCTGGCTTGCCCTGGGCACAGCATGGCAGAGTGGGAGCCCTGAATCAGGGACACTCCAGGAGCCAAGTGCATGCATGGGAACTGACACAGGCCTGCCCGTGACACCCAGGGGAGCCCAATGGGCAGGCGTGGATAGCTTCTGCCACTGGCCCTCAAAACGGCAGTCCACAAACAGGAGGAGGAAGCAGGACAACTTCTGGATTAGAGCCTCTGGGCTTATAGGAACCAACAGTGAGCTGAAGCCCCTGGCCAGGTTCCCGAATACAATAAGAGAATCACAGCCCGAGGCTCGAGGGGATGGTAGCTCTGCTGGGTACCATGCTCCTCTCAGCCCTGTGTCTTTTTTTAGGCTGTTCCTTCTGCCTGGACAATGCTCTCCCACTACCCTCCTCCTCGCCCCAAGTCCCTTTGCTGAATTAACTCCTGGGCATTCCTCAGGGTTCTGTCTAAATGTCACCTCCTCCGAGAGACCTCCTTGATGCTGCAGATTGGGTCAAGTCTATTATGAACCATCACAAGACCATGCATTCCTCCTGCAGAGCCTGAGCTCCACAGAAATAAATCAAAACTTTACTCACCAGGGTATCCTCAGAGTTCATTGCTGTATCTGCCTCATCATTTTTGTTAAATGAGAGAATGAATGAAAATACATTTCAGGGTTTCTGTTCTGGGTCAGACACAGAGGAGCATGTGTGTAATTCAGGTCACAGGGCCCACCTGGAGTTTCAGGGGATGGATCAGGAGATAACCAGTTGGGGATATGCTGGAAGGGACAGGGATTGTCACCCTTCCTGGCTGGCTTTTCCCTGGAGTGTGCAGAGGCTGGGGTGTGCCCCCTCTTACCCCACAGCTTCTGCACCCTAGGCCTGGTCCTGCGGTGTGTGCTGTCCCCTCTCCAAAATCCACCATCCTCCAGTGTGAACAGACTACAGCGTAGGGGACTGGAAGACACCTCTGGGAGTTTGTGTTCAGGTGGACAGCCCTTCGAGGCCAGGCCCTTGAAGGGGAGGCAGTGCCTTTGAACAGGGAATCTAGGGTTATAGAATACGCTTCCCTGCAAGGTTCTAGCCCTGAAGAGTCAGGGGAGCCAGAGGGCTTTGCTCCCAGCCACACTGTGGGCCTCAGTCCCCACTACCTTCTCACAGGGCCGGTGAGAGGACAAGAGGGGACCTTCTGCATCCTTCACAAGATAGCACCGAGTCAGAGGGACCTGAGCTTCCACACTAGTAGGGGAGGCAAAGACACATGAACTGTCCCCTGCTCAGCACAATCCCGGAAGCCGACCTGTACAGGGGAGAAGGCCCGGGTCCCCTCCTGAGTCCCAGCTGGGGGTTTCTCAGGGTTTGTTGACTTTGAGTGGCCAAGGCTCCTCAGACTCCCTCATTCTGCCAGCCTCGTCTGCTGCGTTTCCCTCGGAAGGCCAGGCCGGCCCTTCTCCCCTCCTCACCCTCTCTCCTGCCCGCTCCCTTGGCAAGCTCTTCTCCCCCCAACCTCACCACCTGCCATGCGGATGGCCACTAACCTCTCTTCAGCTTCAGACCTCATATATTTGGCAGTAAGGAGATGTGTCTACCTGGAGGTCCCTCAGCAACATCCAACCCCACCTGTCCCCAGGTGACCATATCCTCTCCTTGTCTAGAGTCTGCTAACTTCATGCGACTCTGTCTGGTCACTCAAAGCGGAAACCGAGGGTCACTCCTGACTTGTCCACCTGCTCCCCAGCCCAGCAGCACGCTGTGCACGTCTCCCCTGTTAGATGTCCGCCTCGTCTCCTCACCTCCGTGACCACACCCCTGGCGCAGGTCCTCATCACCTTCGCTTGAATGAATGCCATGGTCTCCCCATAACTTGAATCTTGCCCCTGCTCCCATTCCCTTTCAATCTGCGTGTCACATCAGAGCTGAAGAGGTCTTTCCAAAACATCACCTTCTTTTGAAAATCCTTCGATGACAGACTGTTGACTAAGGATGAAGTCTACGCTCCTTGGCGAGTCCTATTCAGCACTGCAGCCTCCTTCCCACGGCGCCCTGCTCCTGACTCCAGGCTCCAGCCATTCTTTCCTCTGAGTGAGCCCCGATCTCTCACTACGGGGCTTTGCATTTGCTGTTTCCTTTCCGCTGAACGCCGGGGTCTTGGGACTTCTAACAACTCCCCAGACCCTAATGTGCTATCAGAGGTAAGTGCGGAGCATTCATTACAAAACGCTTCCTTAGCATCTGAATGCTGAATGAGGATGTGAAAGGGGCAGCACCACCAAGGAGTTAAGAACTCAGGCTCTAGCATGGGGCAGAGGCCAACAGGACACGTCCAGGCTCTGCACTTAGCTGCAGGTGGGAACTCAAGGGTGATGCTAGGGTTCTGCTTTGGGTGACTGGATGGATGAAATTAGCAGACCCTAGACAAGAAGATGTGGTCACTTTGGGACAAGAAGATGTGGTTACTTTGGGACTTCTTTGAGTCTCCATTGCCTGATGTGAGATGAGAAAGATCATATTCATCTTTCGGGGTGCGAGATCATATTCATCTTTAAATGAGGCGTTCTAGGTCCTCTGGTGCCATGTCGGGTCCTCCCTGGGCCCCGTCCCTTTCTGGGGCTGGCCAGAGAAACACTGCTGTTGGCCATTGGCCTCCATCTCCCCTCATCCTGGCAGACTCCTTCCCAAGCAGCTGGTGAGATCTGAATATTACCTTGGCCTCCTCAGGAGGATAGCAGGGAGGACCAACCACCATGGCCGCCCCCTGTGGAGGAGCATCGAAGCCCTGGGAGGGCAGGTCCATCAGAGGGGAGGCTCCATGTGCTGCCCGGGTGAGCAGCACAGCTTCCCAAGAACACAGACAGCACAGTGCATGAATGCAGAGGCCTGAGTTGTGCTGATGTGTCTGACAGCGACAGTCTTGGGGCTGGTGGCTGATGTGTCCTAACAATCCCCTTTTGCTCCTGGAATCCTGAGTGTAAGGCTGTCGAGCACATGAGGGCTTGCCAGCTCTGGAGGCTCTAAAGGACCAGTTGGTTGAGTGTTGGCTGGGCTAGGACTCTCTGGGAGGCTGAGGCTCTGCTGTCCTCTCCCACCCTCGCCTTTGTCCCTGGGATGGTGGCTGTGTTAGACCAGCCCTCAGGCTCAGGGCTGGTTTCTGAGCAAGTGTGAATAGCCTGGTGGTCACCTGCCCATCCCTCATATGTGGCAGAGGTCCAGAGAGACGAAGAGACTGGCCTGACCCCTGCAAGGTCACAGGCTAGCTCAGGCGTCTAGGTTCCCCACGCCAGGGTTCAGGCCTCACTGCAGGGCAGGGGGATAAGCAGCTATCGGGGGACATCTTGACTGGCCCAGGCTGGCTTCCCCCAAGGGTCGCCTTAGCCCATCTGCTTTCCATCACCCCATGTTCTGATGACATTAAGCCAGGATTGTCCAACCTCAAGAGTGTACTGGGTGTGGCCAGGCTCCACCCACCCTAGGCCCTGTGGCCTCAACAACCTCCTTGTCAGACCTCCCTAATCCCTTCTGCTCATTGACAGCCAAGCCAGGGCTCTGTTCCTAGGGTCACATCCTCAGGTCTTACTGGGCAGAGCCTGACAAAGACCCCCAGGGAAGCCGCCCGTCCAGGTGCCTGAGCCATGCCACGTGGCCACAAGGGCCCACCCTGCTCCCAGCCTGGCCTGAGCAGCACTGTCCTCCTGCATGCGCCTGGCCCCCTCCTCCTGGGCTCCCCTCCCTCACATCCCTCTGAGACAGATTTTGTCTCTTCATGCATCAATTATTAATTTGCTCCAGCTACATTAAGCCTGGGTCTGTCTGTTGGCTGCCTCATCATTCTCCTGGAGTGGGGGAGGCAGTGGTTGGGGCTAGAGGCACTGAGGCAGACAGTTCAAGAGAAGCCAGGACTCCAGCCCTGCAGACGCCCCAAATGCACAAAGCCTGAACCAAAGGACCCTCCAAGATCAGAGGTCTTGAAGACCTATTAATAACAGAAAGTGAGGCCCAGGGAGGGGAAGGTGCCTGCCGAAGGCTAACAGTGGTTTCTGTGCTCAGCTGTCCCCAGGACACTTGATCTTCTGTCTGCCACATGGCTGTGATCCTCTCTTCTCTGCCATCCTCCATCCTGCTGCTCTAACTAACCCAAATACACCCAGGGGATGCCCTACGAGTCACGAGGGGTCAAGTGGGGTTTACAAAGTCACAATTGAGTGATACAGAAAAGCAGGGATCGCACCCTGATGCCCAGGAAATAGCCCCATCCACCAGACTACTTTCCCAAGCCTATTCATGTTAACAAGAGTCTCTCCTGCCAAAAACGCCTCTGGTGAGTAAGTTAGAAAACATTCAAACCATAGACCTTCTGCCTTAGTCCGTCTGGGCTACTATATCAAAAATACCTTAGACTGGGTAATTTATATACAGCATACATTTATTGCTCATGGTTCTAGAGGCTGTAAAATCTAAGATCAAGCTGCCGGCAGCTTTGGTGTTTGGTAAGGGCCCATTCTTCATGGATGGCACTTGGCTGCTGCACCCCTACATGGCACAGGGGCATGCAGGATCTTGCAAGCCTCTTTCCTAAGGGCACTAATTCCATTCATGTGGGCAGAGCCCTCATACCCTAATCAGCTCCCAAAGGTCCCACTTCTTAATGTAATACTGAATTTGGCATTGAGTTTCAACATATGAATTTTGAGAGGACACACACATTCAGACAATAGCACCTTCTCAGAGAGCCACAAGATGCCTCATAGTATAGTGAAGGCTCTGAGAAGGTCTGCAGGGGAGAAACCCGTGCAGCTATGACTGACCCAGAGTGTCTCAGATTGTTTGATGGTGGAATGCTTGAGACTCACTGTGTTTTGCACACCCCAGATCTCACTGGGTTCCGTGGGACTTGTGGAGGAACAAGCTGAGATCCTTCGAATCTGCTCTCCACTAAATGCAACTGGCAAGTGGCAGAGTGAAGGAGCTTCCTGAGCGATGACCCCGAGGGGAGAGAAGTTGGAAGAGTGTGGCTAGGCTCCCTGGTGATGCCCTCCCCAGCTGCAGGCTTGAGTAAGTCACTCAACTTGGTGGCAAGGTGATGGAGTGGAAAGAGATTGAGCTTTGAAACTCCACAAACCTGGTCTCAAGTTTGCCATTTGTTCTGCCAGACATACTCATCCTAATAAATAGTCACCATGCATTCAGTCTTTCTGAAGGTCCAACCCACATATTGCCTGGCATAATGCCTATTTGTTTCTGGTGGGGAAACAGGCTCAGAGAGATTGAATCTCTTGCCCAATGTCGCAAACATTATTGGATCCTCATGCAGTCTGGCTCCAAAGACCATGCTGCTAGCCATAATGGTGTAGAGCCTCTAGGAATACATCAACGCCTCTCTCTGGGCCTCAACTTCCCAGCTGTCAATGGGGGATTAAGGATACTTCTTTCTCAGGCTTGTTATGAAGCAAGCACCTCCCCATGGCGCCTAGTACATAGTAGGAGGTTAATAAGTGGTGGTGGATTTCTTTCATCTTTTGGATTCTGCCCGTAAAAATAGGATCAAGTCTTTACCCCAACAAAATGGAATGAGCCTCTTGGGTGCCACTGTCAGGGGGGCTGGGGTATGTGGAGGGAGAGGTGAGAGGATGGGTGTCAATCTATCCCCAGATCTGTAGACTGCAGGCTGACTTAGGGCAGCCCAGGGGGAGGCCTGGCTCTAACATACATTGTAAGGTGCCTTTCTTCTCCACATTTGCAAAACGGAGTTTTGAATTGCAAGAGGTTGGACTGCAATAAATATTACTGGAACCCACGACACATAATGGTTTATAAATTGTGGCTTATAAGTCAGCTGGTCCCTGGGTCGCCGGCTCCCGCTGCCACCAGTTCCCCAGCCCTGCAGCCTGCACGAGTCTCTGGTAGAGTCATAAATCGGGAATATGGAACGCCCTGCTAACTCAATTTCACTTGTCAGCTTTCAGCTTTCCTACTGTGTGTTAAGTTCACACAAACATCACAAAATGTGTGTGCATGCATCTAGATATATCTATTTACATGCATAAATAAACTGTCCTGCTATTATATAATTCCCTCAGGACACAGAAACCTTTTCTGGCAAGAGCCTCATGTTTCCAGCCTTTGAGAGACGTTGGCGGGTCAAGTTCCCCCCAGTTCACGTATTTCCCTGTAGTTTCGTACAGGAGTTCCACTCCAGTGCACTTGGAGAAACTCATGTTAGCTCTAAGCAGGAACTTCCCTACGCAAGCTTCAGTGCCTCTGAGAGACAGCAAGCCCGAGTGTGGGGAGGGAGACTCAGGGGCCTCACATTCCACCCTCTGGTTCCAGCGACTCTGCGAATGCTTCCACACTCTGAAGTTCAGCGGATAGGTCAGAACAGAAACCCAAACTCTCTAGCCAGGCTGCCCGAGGAGTGTCCAGGCACACAGCCAGAGCTTCATAGTCCACACCAGAGCCCTGTCTCAAGGAAGCTGGAGACCCAATGACTAGTGGTGACTTGACCCTTGCAGCGACTTCTCCCCACAGACTCTGAGTCCACTCTTCCAAAGTCCTCACCACAGACCCGGAGTCCACTCCTCCTCCCTTCCCACAGAGTCTGAGTCCACTCCTCTAAAGGCAAGCTGGCTGTTCCTCAATCAGATACATTTGCTTTTCTTTCACATTTAATTACAAAATTAGGGATTTTCTAATGGTCAGATCCAATGCACTGCGTGTGTATATGTGTACGGGGCTGTCAGTAGTGGGTAGAGGTGACGGTTCTAGATTTTTTTCACTCACCTCCTTTGTGACCTTGGGAAGGTGGTTGGTCTCTCTGAGCCTCTATCTCCTCCTGTGAGAGAGGGCAGTGACAGTCAGGCAGAGGATGGTGACTGTGGAGTCAGTGTGGGGATGGAGCACAAGCCCAGCCCTCAGAGGAGAAGAGCGCTAGTGCCCTGGGGACCTTGCACCTCGGGGTAAAGGCAGCAGCCTCATGGCCTGGGGGAGGGAAGCACCAGGCCTGCCCGGCCCATCAATCCTGGGACCTGAGGAGGAGCCCCTCCCGGGCCCTGTGGCGGGAACAAGTGTGCGTTCACGCTGGGTAATGAGAAGTGTCATCAGTAAATGAAGAATCTCCTAATTACCCAGACGTCCCTGGGAGGATTTGTGAGGCTGCAGGCGGTGGCAAGGCCCTGACGCTGAGCGGCAGGGAGGGAGAGGGTGGCAGGCCGGGTTTGCGGGCAAGGGGTTCTGTGTTGCCCGGAGCAGGCCCTGCCCCCCGTGGATACATCCCCAGAGCCTGGGAAAAAGCCACTGGCCATTGGTCCAGGGCTGGAGTTGGGTGACAGGGTGCGTCATCTGCAGAATGGGGCGCAGGTGCCAGGGCATGGCTGGACTCCAGACTCGGGACCACTGAGCTTGCTCTGCCTAGAAAGAACACGTTGGCCTTAAGCAATTACTTTTTCCTCCCTGAGCCTCAATTTCCTTCCCTGCCAATGGCAGTCACGTCAGCAATTACCGTGTCAACTTGACCGGTTGTGGGGGGTCAAGGCCCAAACATGCACAGACTAGAAATGTACTTGCTAGACTACAGAGAGCCCACACAGCTGGAAGAGGTGGGGACAGCCACCCCAGGCCACCCACCCCTGTGACCCAACAACTCAAATCCGATCATGGGAACTCTGCAACTGCTACGGAAACTGTGCTTTCCCAGGAGGGCTTTGGGATCTTCGGGGTCATATCTGAAGTTCCCCTGGAAACCACCTGAGTCCCTGCAAAGCCAAGGTAGGGCCCCCCGTGTCCTATTTTGTGACGGTGGTTTTTGACTCATGTGTCCCCGAAGCACCTCTGTAGGCAAGGAAGGGGTGGGGAGGGATGCAGAGGCCTTCTGTGGGAGAGGTCGCTTGAAAACTTTTAGCTGTGGAGACATTTCCATCCATTGCTATTAAGCGATATCATATATCAGATGATCATTATCATTGTCTCATTTGGCAGGTGAGAAAACTGAAGCACACAAAGGTCAGTGACTCACCCGGGGTCACACAGCAGTGCCCATTTCTCTGATTCCCCTGCCGAGCTCCTGTGCCTTCCAGATCTGCCATAGTGTCTTCTCCCTCCTCAGCTACGGCTGTCAGAGTAAAGAATGTTCATTGACATGCTCCTCCCCCATTTGACAGACAGGGAAACTGAGGCACAGAGCAGGGCTCTCTCAGGTGAGAGCTGGGTTGAGATCCGGCAGAGCCTCTGTGGCCACTCCTGTCTGCACCTCTGCCCAGAAGTCTCCCCATTTGATGCCCTGCCCTGCCTCCCATCTCCATCTCTGCTATCGGGTGGGGTGGTCCAGGAAGAACCAGTACAGAGAGAGCGATGACAAACAACTGGCCGGGAGAGATAATCCACTATTAAAACACGCCTGCTGTTCTCATTATAAAGGAGACCAAATTGGGTTTAAATTGGAATTAATTGGATGCCCCCTTATCCATGCCATCTATCTTACACCCACCAGCCCCCTGGATGAGCAGGATGTAAGAAAAAGGAATCTCATCTTCTCGTCCACTGAACACGTGTCCCTGAAGGTGACCCGCGCCCAGCCCCCAGCCCCTAATCCCTTTAAACGTTTCAAGGAGCACAGACAATGGGAACTGGGGTGCCTGGACCCCTCCTCTGTCTACCTTGCTAGAGGGGGATGAAAGGGGATTAGGTGACTCTGGAAGGGGGTGGGAGGGTCAGATCCCTAAGGGCCAGGCCCGCAGGAAGCAGGCGGGGCCAGGGCAGCTTGGAAATGCTCATTGGAGTGTTGTGATGGGCTGGGAGATGACAGGTCTGTACACAAAGCAAAATGGACTGGGAGCGTCAGGGAGGGGGATTTTTGTAGCAGGGTCCTCAGGCTGAAGGCCTTGAAGGAGAGGGAAAGAGGTCCTCCAGCAAGCAAAACAGGAGGCCAAGGCCAGCGGTGCTGAGGCTACAATCAGCTCTTAGCTCCTTGTATTAATAGCAAAAAGGTGACTAACACCTCATCCAGAAACGGCTGCTCCCTGTGATCCTTGGCAGGCGACACCCTGTGTTATTAAAGGATTTCATCCTTCAGCTGGGCTGGGCCTTCAAGGCCTTTGCCATATGCCCGTAGTCAGCCAAAGCACTGCTAGTCCCCTGGGGCCTCACACTGGCGGCCCATGGGCCAGACTTCATTGGCCTGCCTGGTGTTGGATTTTGGATTTTTGTCTTTACTGCTCTTAGCTGTTTTGGTCCCCTCTTGTTTGACCATCCCCACTCTCCCAGTTTCATCTTGCACCTGCCTGCTTCACTCATTCACATCACCTACCTACCTACCTGGCCCTGTCAGGCATATGAGTTTGCAGTCTCACGGGCTCAGGCCAGCCATGTGCTGTGGCTAATTCTGCCTCTTCATTCCCCGAAAGCCCAGACCGGGCACCACCTCTGCCTCCTTACCTCCTCACTCTTTTGCAATAATGCACCTCCCCCTCCCGTATGTACCCAAATCCTACTGGTCCTCTAAGACACGTTTCTGGGAAGCATCATCTCCAACCCTCAGACATCAGGCTCTCCGCAGCTCTCAACCCCCATCAGGAATGAGGCCTGGCCCTTGCTGTCTTTCTGGGCTTCCTTTGAGTCACTGCTCCTCCTGGGGTCATCTTATTTCCTGGATTCCTGGAACATATTCAGGGCATGACTGGCTCTGCAGAATCAGGACAGACAGCATAAGGTGAGAGAATGCCTGAGGTTCCGCTGCTCAAGGCTGAAGAGGGCTTCTGTGTGCCACGCCGTGGGGAGTGCTCGAGAGAATGCGGGCCGGCGGCTGCCCCGGCTGATCTTGGGCTCTGGGTCCAGCAGACTTCTGCCGTGAGCCCCACCCCACCCTCTGCCCTGGCGTAAACACTTCCCAACTTAGCTTTCACCTGCTTCGGTATTCCACAATGCTGCCAGCCTGCCTCCTGTCCACGAGGTCCTCAAGCCATACATAGACATACGCTCACATAGGCACACACAATCACACAAACACAGACACACTTATCTCCGTTCCCCTATCCAGAACACCTAGAATTCTACCCTCTCCACAGACATCCCACATCTAGAATTCTGTTCCCAGTACTGGACCCAGAATGCCCCCCTCCACCCACATCTAAAATTGCCCCACACCTAGAACCTTCCATTGGGCCTTATACGCACTGGAACCTTCGCCATCTCTCACTACCTCTGCATTGCACTGGGACCCTCTTCTCATTCCTGCAACCACGCACTCCACATCTATAACAACGCCCTCTCCCTCTATTACCACCACATCTGACTCCTACATCCACACCTCAAACCCCAAATCCTCGATACTGGGAATACTACTCTCCCCGCCGCACATAAAACAGGAGCGTGGAAAGCCTGAGCCCCCCGCGTCTCCTTGCCTCCCACCCTTAGCACTGGCTCCTCCAAGCCCTTGTCCAACTCCCAGCCCTAGGTGAAAAGTGTTTCAGGCTCTGCCTGAATGAATGAGACACCTGCAGGGAGATATTAGGATTTATTTCCAACTGAGGAGATTTTCTTCTCTTCTATGCATGAAGTAAAGATTTGCTTAATTTCCTAGTTCTGAGCATGATTCATGGAGCATTTTAGGCAGGATGAGGGCTGGACAGATGCTGGGAGATCTCAGCTCCTGGATGGAAGGATAAGGAAAATGGAGAGAGCAGAGTACTGGCCTAGGGAAGAATATTTCCAGCTCCTGGGCCTTGTGAACTATGCAGGTAATTCAGGCTCCCTGACCAAAACCTGTCACGTTGAAACAAAGCATCACCCTTGAATTAAACAGTCTATGAGATCCTCTAGCAACCAAATGTGGGTCCGAGGCCTACTGTGCTGGATCTACAATAAACTCTCGACTCCTTGTAACTGAAAGGTAAGTAATGCCCCACCCAGAAACAACTGCTATTCCAGGCAAAAGGGAATGGAACTCTTTTTGCCAGAGATTAGAACCACAGTGGGTTGAGAGATGGTGCAAACACGGGCTTCAGGCTTTGGAAAGCCAGGAGCTAAGATGGTGGGGACATCTGCTATGTGCTTCTAAACAAGCAAATGCACATTTTGGTGAGAGGGAGTGAGGCTAGCAGAAGCTCCATCATGGCTGGTGGGTAGACAGGAGAGAGGCTGATTTCTGAGAATGGCTTAAATGACAGGTCAGACAAAATCTATTGAACAGATATTTATCCAGCAAATTCTTGAGCATGTATCAATTGCTGGGCCTGGTGCAAAGAGTCTGGTATAGAAAGATGAGGCTGCTGTAGCTGAGGGAGGAGAGAGGAGCTGTGTGGTGTGGGGCTGTGGACCTGCAGGAGCCCTGAGGGTCAGGAAAGGCTCCAGGGAAGGGGGCCACTGGGCTGGGTGTGGAAGACAGGGCACTTTGCCAGACAGGAGTGCAGGGAGTGAACATAGGTGGGGCATTTGCAGAGGCTAGGGGAGGAACGGAGCAGGGCTGGTTGGTCTGAGGCCATGTTAATGAACTTGGACTAGACACTTGAATACAATAGGGGGCCTCCAAGTGGTGTGGAGGACTGGCAGCTATAATGGGGCAGCAGAGAGATCCATGAGAAACTGGTATCATGATTCAGAGATGAGGGTCTGATTGAAGTCACAGTGGTGGTGTGGAAATAAGTGAATGAACACAGTTCTGAGCTAGCACTGGTGACTCACAGGCTGTTGGGGTGGGGCGGTGAAGGTGGGGAAGGATAGAGGAGTTGAAGATGACGCAGAGGCCTCTAGCTAAGGCAACCAAGTGGAAAGAATTTACTCTGCATTTTGCCAAAGAAAATGAATGAAATCAGCCATGCTTCCAACGGACCAAGCATACGCTGCCTCCCCGATCCAGGCCTCAGCATCTTTCCCAGGCATGCCAACACCTGAACACAGTGTGTGGAGGGGACAGGGGCCTCAGCCCTCCCATAATTTCCCAGAAGGAAAAGTTTAATCTTTAGAAACATGATAGAATTGTCCAAAGTTCATACATTGGAAATGAGAGGCCTGATTCTATTTCTGTAGCAATAGTTTTTTATAGACATATATATATATTTTAAAACCTCCCATTAAAAAACTAAATAATAGGCTGGGCACAGTGGCTCACGCCTCTAATCCCAGCACTTTGGGAGGCCAAGGCAGGCAGATCATGAGGTCAAGAGACAAAGACCAACCTGGCCAACATGATGAAACCCCATCTCTAGTAAAAATACAAAAATTAGCCAGGAGTGGTGACACACGCCTGTAGTCCCAGCTACTTGGGAAGCTGAGGCAGGAGAATCACTTGAACTCAGGAGGCAGAGGTTTCAGTGAGCTGAGATCACACCACTGCACTCCAGCCTGGTGACAGAGCAAGACTCCATTTCAAAAAAAAAAAAAAACAAACCAAAAAATAAAAAGCAGCATGAGTCCTGGGAAAGGTTGGATAGGAGTAGACACAGAATAAGAGAAACCACTCACCCCTGAACCAAAGGATGCTTCAGCATCATGGACAGCAACACACCAAAAAAGGTGGCAAAAAATTTCATCATGAAGTGTCATCGGCTCACAGTAGGGGAGATCCGTGAGCCACCTGCAGTTGTATGCAGAGTCGTATGACAGGCTGAGTCATTAAGAATTCAGTATTGTAGCCCAGGCGCGGTGGCTCACGCCTGTAATCCCAACACTTTGGGAGGCCGAGGTGGGTGGATCACCTGAGGCCAGGAGTTTGAGACCAGTCTGGCCAACCTGGGGAAATCCCATCTCTACAAAATTAGCCGGGTGTGGTGGTTCGCGCCTGTAATCCCAGCTACTCAGGAGGCTGAGGCAGGAGAATCGCTTAGAACCTGGGAGGCGGAGGTTGCGGTGAGCCAAGATTGTGCCACTACATTCCAGCCTGGGCGACAGAGGGAAACTCCATCTCAAAAACAACAACAACAAAAAAGAATTCAGTACTGTAGATGCTTTAGCATTTTCTGTCCATCCTCAGGAGAGAATGACCTTGGAGAAAGAGAGCTTCCCACCACGCAGAGGGGAGAATCTAGCTGCTGTGTTTCCACGCCACTCACCTCCCTGATAAAAAAACAAGCTCCTCCAAGGTTCTAGGGTGGGACGTGACGCTCAGGATCATCCAGCACTTGAAGAAGGAAAAGCGCAGTGGGAAGGAAGACTATGTGTGTTGGGACTGAGATGCACGGGACATCTGGCGCCTGAGTGTTCTTGTGATGGGAACAGCCTTTCCGCCTTCCAGGAAGGGAGAGCACATGGACCTCCCAGGGATCGGGACCTGGGCAGGCTCGCTAGGCGAGGCTGTGGTGACTGCATGGTCACTGTATGGCAAGGCAAAGGTCCTTTGGCCCACCTGGCAGGGAACGGATGAACTCTCCAGTAGAGCCACCAACCTTGGAAGGGAGTGTATACTCGATTAAGAATGAGCAAGGAGGGGCCGGGCGCGGTGGCTGAAGCCTGTAATCCCAGCACTTTGGGAGGCCGAGGCGGGTGGATCACGAGGTCAAGAGATTGAGACCATCCTGGTCAACATGGTGAAATCCCATCTCTACTAAAAATACAAAAAAAAAAAAAAAAAAAAAATTAGCTGGGCATGGTGGCGCGTGCCTGTAATCCCAGCTACTCAGGAGGCTGAGGCAGGAGAATTGCCTGAACCCAGGAGGCGGAGGTTGCAGTGAGCCAAGATCGTGCCATTGCACTCCAGCCTGGGTAACAAGAGCGAAACTCCGTCTCAAAAAAAAAAAAAAAAAAAAAGAAAAAGGAAAAAGAATGAGCAAGGAGGAATGGGGGTAATGACTCCGTGCACCTAGCAAAGCCATGGGGCCCAGCCTGCTTTCGCAGGACTCTTATAAGCCTGGGACACATGTTCAGCCCAAGACTTGGGAGGAAATCTAGAAAGTTACTGGTATTATTTGGTAGTCACGGAAGCTGGATTTAATTTGGTTTAGAAAAGCTAAAGAAATGTGACACTAGGTATACCTTGAGCACTGTGGAATAATTATACATCCTTTCATTCATTCAACAAGTACTGAACACTTACAATGTATGTCCAGCTTTGAGGATACCTAGGGAGCAAAAACTGACACAACCTCGACAGGAGTGGTGGCTCAGCCCTGTAATCCCAGCACTTCGGGAGGCCGAGGTGGGTGGATCACCTGAGGCCAGGAGTTCAAGACCAACCTGGGCAACATGGCGACACCCCATCTCTACTAAAAATACAAAAATCAGCCAGGCGTGGTGGCACATGCCTGTAATCTCAGCTACTTGGGAGGCTGAGGCAAGAGAATTGCTTGAACCTGGAAGGCAGAGGTTGCAGTAAGCCAAGATCGTGCCACTGCACTCCAGCCTGGCGACAGAGCAAGACTCTGTCTCAAACAAACAAAAAACCTGACAGTCTCTATCCTCCTGGGGCTTATCTTCAAATGAAGGAGATTAACCAGGTAGTAACACGAATAAAAACTATAACCATAACCACCGTTTCAGAGAAGGAAAGTTACCCAAAAGTATGCTAGGAGAATGCACATTGTGGAGTGTGAGAGAGACATCCCTGAGAAAATGACGCTGAGCTCAGAGGTGAGGAAGAGGCTGGAGTCACCTGGAACAGGAGCTGGGTGGCAAGAGAGCCCCCGGAAAAAGGAACAGTTTGCACAAAAGCTCTGGGAAGGGAGAACTCAAGAGAGTGATGGGCACTGAAAGGAAGCCAGAGAGGTTGGGATAGGAGTGGGAAGCAGGGGAGTGGGGCTGGAAAGGCAGGCAGGAGCCAGACATCTCAGACCCTCATCAGCCACAGAAGAACACTGGGAGCTACCCAGAGGTTCTCGGTGGGGTGGAACAGGGGCATTTTGGAAAGTTCGCTGTTGCAGCCTGGGTCCTCTCCAAAGCAGAGCCTGAAGGAAGGACCTGTGTGCAGGCAGTTGATGTGGAAGGTGATCCCAGGTAGCTAAGATGAGGGAGAGAAAAAGAGGGAGGAAGAAGCCAATCCAAGGGTGAGTCACTGAGTTGTCCCCTATCACGGAAAACCAGAACTGTTCCCCACCATAGGAAACCAGGTGATCTCTGCCCCTCTGCGCAGGACAAGGAATGCCTCTGGAGTTTTCCATACCAGGCCCCATGGGGGGATGCATTCACACACCAGCTCCCGACCCACACTGGTCAAGGGCTTCCCCAGGGCTGCGGATTCCCCGACGTGCGTCCAGGCTACACAGGCCAGTGCCATGCAGGCTCCTGTGGGGTCCCACACTGTGGCATCAGAGAAGCCCTAGCACAGAAAGCCACCATCACACACTGTGTACTTGAGGTAAGACATTCTCAGTGGCAACCATCATGGAAATATAGGCTGCCATCGTGGCGGGAGTCAGAGAGAGATGAGTTTGCAGGTGTGAAGATGGAAGGCTTGGGCTGTATTTTGCAGGCTGGGCCAACAGGACTGGCTGATGGAGCATCTGTGGAAGGGGGTGAGGCGAAGTGGAATCAAAAATGGTCCACAGGCCAGGCATGGTGGCACATGTCTGTAATCCCAGCACTTTGGGAGGCGCGCAGAACTCAGGAGCTCGAGACCAGCCTGGTCAACATGGTGAAACCCCATCTCTACTAAAAATAAAAACAAAGTTAACCAGGCGTGATGGCAGGCACCTATAATCTCAGCTACTCGGGAGGCTGAGGCAGGAGAATTGCTTGAACCTGGGAGGCAGAGGTTGCAGCGAGCCAAGATTGTGCCATTGCACTTCAGCCTGGGTGACAAGAGTGAAACTGTCTCAACAATGACAAAATAATGGTCCATGGGTTTTTAGTCTAAGAAATGGAACGGATGGCAGAAACTCTGCTTGTGGAGTCTTCAAAGGTGTCTGAGAAGGGGTGACAGATGGGGAAGGAGGTACACGAAAACAAGGAGAAGAGAGATCTTCAAAGACAGGATCAACTGCTGAGTAAGATCATGTGGCAGGCTGAATAATGGCTCCCCAAAAGATGTCCACACCTTCATTCCCGCAGTCTGTGAAGACTACATTATTTGGCACCAGAGGACCTTGCAGGTGTGATTAAATTAAGGATTTTGAGATGGAGAGATTATCTTGGATTATCTGGGAGGGTGGGTAAACACAGTCACAAGTGTTCTCATGAGAGGGGGCAGATGGAGACTTGTCACAGACAGAGAGAAGAGGGCAATGTGGCCACCATGGAGGCAGAGGTTGGAGCAGTGCAGCCACAACCAAGCAACGCCAGCAGCCACCGGAAGCCAGGAGAGGCACAGAGCAAATTCTATCGTGTGGATGTACCACAATTTATCCATTCACCAGATATATATATATATATCTCCTATTAGCTCTGTCCCTCTAAGAGAACTATGACTAATACAATAATCAAGAGAAGACAGAAGTAAAAAAATATGCTTACACAAATACTTGTTCAGGAATGTTAGTAGCAGCATTATTCATAATAGTCAAAAAGGGGAAACAACCTAAATGTCCAACTAATGACCGAATAAACAAAATGTGGCATGTCCATTCAATGGAATATTATTTAGCCACAAACAAGAATTGAATACTGATACATGCTGCAACATGGATGAATCTTGAAACATTATGTTCAGTGAAAGAAGCCAGACACAAAAAATCATATATTGTATGATTCCATTTACATGGGATGTCCACAATGTCCACAGAGACAGAAAGTAGATTAGTGATATCAGAGGCTAGGATAGGAGAGTGTAGATAGTGACTGCTAATGAGTATAGGGCTTCTCTTTAGGGTGATGAAAATGTTGGAAATAGATGGAAGTGATAGCTGCACAGCCTTGTGAATACGCTCAAAACCATTGAAATGTACGCCTTAAGATGGTGAATTTTATGTTATATAAAATTTTGTTCTACAAATTATCTCAGTAGAAAAATAGATAAAGGGCAATTTGGAATCTTATTTCCTCTAATGTAAACCTTGATCATTTGTGCATTTCAAGTATTTTGTCTATTTCATCTATGTTGTCAAATTTATTGGGGAAATTTTGTAATATTCCTGTATTATTCCTTTAATATCTATAGAACTCATTATGATAGTACCTTTTTCATTCTTGATTTTGGTAATTTATGTCTCCTCTCTTTCTCCCTTGTGTTTTCCTGATTAGTATGGCTATGAGTTTATAAATTTTATTCATATTTTCAAAGAACCAGCTTTTGCTTTCACTAAGTCAGTCCCTCAATGTCTCTTTCTCTCTTTCCCTCCCTCCCTGTCACACTCTCCTTCCTATCCCGCTCTCCTACCCACTTCTATTTTTAAAATTTTTTATCTTTACTTTCTCCTGTTTACTTCTGATTTAACTTTTTTGTTTTTCTAGTTTCTTGAAGTAAAACTTACCTAATTGATTTAAGATCTTTTCTCTTTTTCTAATACAACCACTTAATGGTATACATTTCCTTCTAAACACTGTTTGAGATGTATCCCACAAATTCTGATATGCTTTGCTTTTATTTTCTTTCAGTGCAACATATCTTGTGATCTCCCTTGTAATTTCTTCTTGACTCGTTGTTTATTTAGGAGTGCATCACTTAATTACCAAATATTTGGAGATTTTCCAGACATATTTCTGTCATTGACTTAAAATCTATTTCTGTCATGTTCAAAGAACATAGTTTCTATGATTTCAGCCTTCTTGGCTTTGTTTTATGGTCCAGAATATGCTTGCTCTATCTTGGTAAATGTTCCATGAGCACTTGAAAAGAATGTGCATTCTGCTGTTGTTGGCTGTTCTATAAATGTCAATTAGGTCAAGTTGATTGATAGTGTTGTTAAATTATTCTCTAGTCTTACTGATTTTTTGTGTACTTGTTCTAGCAACTACTGAGAGAAGGATGTTGACATTTCCAACTTTAACTATAAATTTATCTATTTATTTTTTATCTCAGTTTTTATTTCATATATTTTGAAGCTCTAATGTTCAATGCATACACATTTGGGATTGCAATGTCCTTTTGATTAATTGACCCATTTATCATCATGAAATGTCTCTCTCTATGCCTGGTTAAGATTTCTTGTTCTGAAGTCTGTTTTGTATGATATAACCATGCTAACGTTCTTTAGATTAAGGCTATATATTTGTCCATCTTTTTACTTTTAACCTATCTGCATCCTCTTACATAAAATATGCTTCTTATAGCAACACATAGTTTGGTCTTGCCTTTTTAATCCTACTTTAACATGTCTGGTTTTTAACTGGAGTGTTTAGATCATCTTAAATTTTATGTAATTATTGATCTCTCTAAATTTAAACTTACACCAATGCTATTTTAACATTTTTCTCAGGTGTTATTTTGCAGGTGGGGGGGCATGTAATTCCCTGTATTAGCTTTTGCTTTTTGTTTTAGTTTTTCTTAGTTGCTCTAGGATTTACATTATATATGTTAAACGTATCATAGTCTACCTTCAAGTAATATTATAGCACTTCACTTACATTGTAAGAATCTTACAACAGTGTGCTTCCATCTCTTCTCTCAGCCTTTGTGTATCATTACCATACATGTTATTACTGTATATTTTAACCTCTAAATATGTTATTATTTTATTTTGAAATAGTCAATTATAGGCCCAAGAAAGAGTATCAGGAACCAGATTTACCCTGCCATCCAACACAATACATTTTTTTAAAACATATGCAAACTATATATATATATAAAAAAAACACAACACTTAGAAATACATTGGACATCAGGCACTTAAGGAGTATTATCTCTGGAAGACAGAAAATAAAGCAGGCAAGCCCTACCTTTGTTGCAGCTTCCTTCCTTGAAAGAGTTTTTAGGCTTTGGCGCAGGGAGGGAGAATCCAGGCAGAACCTGGTGGACTCCATATGTTCAGAAGACAAAGCCAAATATTTTGGGAGATGAAGTTAGCTAGAATTCCCAAGACAGAACACTAAAACGAAAAACGTTGCAGAGAGAGAATCTTGGAGATCTGCACAGAGTTTCCTTAAGTATTCAGCAGAGTACTGAACAGTGCATATATGTGAGAAAGCTGCCTAAATTTGGGGAGAAAAACAATATGAAAAGATTGGAGAACAGTGCCCAAAGCACACATACAGCCAGAGATAGCACCTCTTCTCCTGCACCAGACTGGATAAACTAATAATTCAGGGGTTACTGGGTAGGCTACACAGGAAGGTATTGCCTAGGTAGTGAAAAATAATTAGCCCTACATTGAGCACTGCCCAAGATTTGTCTAATACAATAAAAGCAAGATTCAAAATGATGATTGAATTGTTTTCGATTAATTAGCTTCATCATCCTAAGGTGGGGGCTGGAAATTAAATATATATATATTTCTATAAACACATGTATATTTACAGGAATACAAAAATCCAGAACCCAATAAGGTAAAATCCACACTATTTGGCTTTCAAACAAAGATTTCCAGGCATACAAAGCAGCAAAAAAACACAATGCATATTGAGGGGCATAATCAATCAACTGAAATGAACCCAGAATTGACAATAGATGTTAGAACTGGCAGACAAGGATGTTTAAACAGTTACTAGAATTACATTCCACATGTTTCAAAAGTTAAGTAGACACATAGATGATAGTTTTTAAAAACCAAATTGAACATCTACAGTTGAAAACTATAATATCTGAGATTTAAAAATCTCAGTATCTGAAATGTGATAAATGACAGATTAGATATGGCAGCAGAAAATATTAGTGAATTAGAAGGCACAGTTATAGAAACTATCTAAAATTAAACACAGAAAAATAACTTTTTAATATAATGAGAGCATCATTGAACTGTGGGGCTTCAGGTAGCCTCAGGTATAAGTAATTAGATTCCCCAAAGGAGAGAAGGAGTGGAAAGTAGAAGAAACGGAAAAAATACTTGAAGAAATAATAGCTCAAAACTTTTAAAATTTGATGAAAGCTATTAATCCACAAATCCAAGAAGATTGGTGAATTCTAAGCACAAGAAACATTGAGAAAATGATACCAAGACATATTATAATTAAATTGCTAAAAAACAGTAATAAAGAGAAAATCTTAAAAGGAGCCAGAGGAAAAAAGACACCATATATAGAAGGGAAAAGAAGATACCTGTAGTATTGCTGATTTCTCATCAGAATAATGAAAGCAAAAAGACAGTGGAATATGATTCTTAAATTGCTGAAAAAAAAATGTCAACCTAGGCTGGGCATGGTGGCTTACTCTTATAATCCCAGACCTTTGGGAAGCCCAGGTGGGAGGAGCACTTGAAGCCAAGAATTTGAGACCAGCCTGGGCAATATAATAAGACCCCCATCTCTACAAAAATAAAATTAAAACTAAAAATTAGCCTGTTGTGGGCACTTGTAGTTCCAGCTACTTGAGAGGTTAAGGCAGGAGAATCATTTGAGCCCAGGACTTCAAGGTTTCAATGAGCTATGATTGCACACTGTACTGTAGCCTGGGTGACAGAGATAGACTCTGTCTCTTTAAAAAAAAAAAAAAGAAGAAGAAGAAGAAGAAAAGATAACCTAGAATTAAATGTCCTGTGACAATATGTTCTAAAGATGAAAACTAAAAAAAATTTAAGTGGCAGTGTGACTTGTCATTTATTTCAGTGAAAATTTTCATGATTCTTATAAATCATCTGAAAAGTATATGCAAACATGATTCTTATAAATCATCTGAAAAGTAAAACTGATACTTTTATAAACAGAAGTACACGCAAACAGTCACAATATGCATTAGGATAACTGATGATATTTCTTACATACCAGGTAGTTCTTCAACCCTGGAGAACACCTCTTATCTGAAAGGTTTTTTTTTTCTCCTATAAATTTGCATCTAAGGTATTTTTAAAGAGTCAAAACAGTACAGAACATCTTTGAATTGATCAACAAGAATATTATACAGTTGTATGATAGTTCAACTCTGAATACAATAGCTAAAAAACAAATCAATGTTCTCTTTTCAAAACATAGGCTCCAAACATAATTTCTTAAATCATAGTCTGCCACTGAATCTGGCTATAAAATCTTATCTTGCCCTAAAATTATCTTTACTTTTTCCAGCTGAGAATGGAGTTCAGAATACTGAATCAACACAAGCAAAGACAGAAATTGGGGATGAAGAAAACTTAGCTAAATTTCCTATAGGAAGGAGAGATTTTGACAGTGAGTAGTCTAGAAAAGAAGACATTTACATTACATTAAAAGCTGAAGTGATGTATCACCAGCAGATTTGCACTCTAAGAAAAGTCAAAGAACATTCTTTAGGCAGAAGTAGCCAGGCACCAGATGGAAATATGAATCAGCACAAGGACTAAAGAGCACTAGAAATGGTAACCATATGAGCAAAAGAATTTTAAAATTCTTATCTGAATATCTTTAAAAGATAATTGAAGCCAGGCACAGTGGCTCATGCTTGTAATCTTAGGATTATGGGAGGCTGAGTTGGGAGGATAGATTAAGGCCAGGCATTTGAGAATAGCCTGGGCAATATAACAAGACCCCCATCTCTTTAAAAAAAAATTAGCCAAGCATTGGTGTGCTGCCTGTAGCCCTAGCTACTAGGGAGGCTGAGGTGGGAAGACTACCTGAGCCCAGCAGTTTGAGGTTGCAGTGACCTATGATGATCATGCCACTGTACCCCAGGCTAGGTGGATAACTGACTACTTTAACAGAGATAATATATTGCATAACATGTGTGGCAACAATAGTGTAAAGGGCTAGAAGGGAGAAACAGTAGTGCCCTATTGTAAGATTTTTATAATATATATGTAGTGCTATAATATTACTTGAAGGTATATCATGGTAAGTTAAAGAGGTAACTATAAACCCTAAAGGAAACACTAAAACAATAAAAGTTATAGCTAATACACCAGCCATAAAAAAGTCAAAAAATCCAAATAAGGCAGGAAAAAGAGAATAAAAAAAGACAGAAAACTTAGAAAATAAATAGCAAGATGATAGATTTGACTATATCAATAATTATAGTTATAATAATTATAGCATATAGTAATATGCTATAATTACTTCAGTTAAAAGGCAGAGATTAATAGACTGGATTAAAGTGCAAAAACCAATTATTATGCTGCCTACAAGTAATGCACTTTAACTACAGAGACACAATTGGGTTAAAAGTAAAGGAATGACAAAAGATATACCATAGTAACACTAATCAAAAGAAAGTTGCAGTGACTATTTTAATATCAGATTCAGAAGATGTCAGAGCCAAGAATATTACGTGGGACACAGTCATTTAAATTGATAAAGGGGTCAATTAAGAAGGTATATATAACAATACTAAGCATTATGCCCTTAACAGCTTCAAAGTCCATGAAGTAAAAACTGATAGAACTGGAAGGAGAAATAGAGAAATCTGCAGTTACAGTTAGAATAGTCAATGCCGCTCTCTCAATAACAGATAGGAGAAGTAGACAGAAAATTGTCAAGCATATTGTATTCATTTTCTGCAGTGTTGTCCATTTTCACACTGCTATAAAGATACTACCTGAAACGGAGTAATTTTAAACAAAAGAGGCTTAACGGACTCACAGTTACCCATGGTTGGGGAGGTCTCAGTAAACATATAATCATGGCAGAAGGTGAAGGGGAAGCATGTCTAACATGGTAGCAGGAAAGAGAGAGAGCATGCAGGGGAAACTGCCACTTGTAATCCAGAAGATCTTGTGAGAACTCCCTCACTATCTGATAACAGCATGAGTGGAACTGCCCCTGTGATCCAATCACCTCCCACCAGATTCCTCCCTTGACATGTGGAGATTATAATGAGAGATGAGATTTGAGTGGGGACGCAGAGCCAAACCATATCATTCTGTCCCTGGTCCCTCCCAAATCTCGTCCTTTCCGCATTTCAAAACCAGTCATTCCTTCCTAACAATCCCCCAAAGTCTTAAATCCTTCAAGCATTAACCCAAAAATCCAAGTCAAAGTCTCATCTGAGACAAGGCAAATCCCTTTTGCCTATGATCCTGTAAAATCAAAAACAAGTTAGTTGCTTCCAAGATACAATGGGGGTGCAGGTATTGGGTATATGTTCCCATTTCACATGGGAGAAATTGGCCAAAACAAAGGAGCCACAGGCCCCATGCAAGTCCAAAACCTGGCTGGGCAGCCATTAACTCTTAAAGCTCTAGAATTTCTTTTGTCTCCATGTCTCACATCCAGGGCACACTGATGCAAGAGGTGGGCTCCCGTGGCCCTGGGCAGCTCCACTTCTGTGGCTCTGGAGGGTACAACCCCTGCAGCTGCTTTCACAGGCTGGCATTGAGGGCCTACAGCCCTTCCAGGCAAACAGTACAAGCTGTGGGTAGATCCACCTTTCCGGTGTCTAAAGGATGGTGGCCTTCTTCTCACAGCTCCATTAGGCAGTGCTTCAGTGGTGACTCTGTGTGGGGGCTCCAACCCACATTTTCCCTCTGCACTATTGTAGTAGAGGCCCTCCAGGAGGGCTCTACCCCTGCAGCAGACTTCTGCTTGGACACCCAGGCATTTCCATACATCCTTTGAAATCTAGACAGAGGCTTCCAAAGCTCAACTCTTGTCTTTCTGCACACCTACAGGCCCTACACCATATGGAAGCCACCAAGGCTTGGGGCTTGCACCCTCTGAAACAACAGCCTGAGCTGTACATTGGCCCCTTATAGCCAAGTCCTGAGGCTGCACAGAGCATCAGGGTACCAAGTCCCAAGGCTGCACAGAGCTGCAAGGCCCTGGGTCCAGCCCATTTTCCCCTCCTAGGCCTCTGGGCCTGTAAAGAGAGGGGCTGTCATGAAGGTCTCTGATAGGCCCTGGAGATACTTTACCCATTGTCTTGGCTATTAACATCAGCCCTTTGTTACTTATGCAAATTTCTGCAGCAGGCTTGAATTCCTCCCCACAAAGTGGGTTTTTCTTTTCTACCACATGATCAGGCTACAAGTTTTCCAAACCTTTATGCTCTGCTTCCCTTTTAAACATGAGTTCCAATTTCAGACCATCTCTTTGTGAATACATATAACTGAATGCTTTAAGAATAAGCCAGGTCACATCTTGAATGCTTTGCTGCTTAGAAATTTCTTCCACCAGATACCCTAAATCATCTCTCTCAAGTTCAAAGTTCCACAGATCTCAAAGGTGAGGGTAAAATGCTACCAGTCTCTTTGCTGAAACATAGCATGAGTGACCTTTACTCCAGTTCCCTACAAGTTCCTCATCTCCATCTGAGACCACCTCAGCTTGGATTTCATTGCCCAAATCACTATCAGCATTTTGGTCACAACCATTCAACAAGTCACTAGTAAGTTTCAAACTTTCCCACGTCTTCCAATCTTTTTCTGAGCCCTCCAAACTGTCCCAACTTCTGCCCATTACCCAGTTCCAAAGTTGCTCCATTTTTAGTTATCTTTATAGCAGTGCCCCACTCTGGCAATACCCATTTTATATATTAGTCTATTATCACACTTCTATAAAGAACTACCAGAGACTGGGAAATGTATAAAGAAAAGAGGTATAATTGACTCATAGTTCTGCATGGCTTGGGTGGCCTCAGGAAACTTACTATGGTGGCAGAAGGCAAAGGGGAAGCAAAGCATGTCTTACAAGGTGGCAGGAGAAAGAATAAACAAAGGAGGAACTGCCAAACACTTTTAAATCTATCTGCTTGGCCGGGTGCAGTGGCTCACACCCGTAATCTGAGCACTTTGAGAGGCTGAGGCAGGTGGATCACCTGAGGTCAGGAGTTCCAGACTAACCTGGCCATCATGATGAAACCCCATCTCTACTAAAAATACAAAAAAATTAGCCAGGCATGGTGTTGAGTGCCTGTAATCCCATCTACTCAGGAGGCTAAGGCAGGAGAATAACTTGAACCCTGGAGACAGAGGTTGCAGTGAGCCGAGATTGAGCCACTGCGCTCCAGCCTGGGTGACAAGAGTGAGACTCCATCTCAAAACAAAACAAAACAAAACCATCTGCTTTTATGAAAACTCCCTCATTGCTACAAGGAAAGTGAGGAAACTGCTCCCATGATCCAGTCACCTCCCACCGGGTCCCTCCTTCAATATGTGGAAATTGCAATTGGAGATGAGATTTGGGTGAGACACAGAGTCAAACCATATCAGATACAGTAGACATTAACAACCTTATCAACCAAATTGATCTAAGTAACACTTCCAGAACACCCCATCAAAAATAGCTGAATACCAATTCTTTTCAAGTGCACAGAGAACATTTACCAGAATAGATCATATTCTGGGTCAGAAAACAAATCACAATTAATTAAAAATGCTTCATGTCATACAAACTATGTCCTTCGATTATAAGATTAAATTATAAATCAATAACAAAAATATTTTAAAATTCCCAAATATTTGAAAAATAACTCAGGTCAAAATAACCTCTGAAGAAATCAAAATGGAATTTCATGACAGAAATGAGATGATTTTACTTATCTTTTAGGGTAGACAAGTTAGTAAAAAGATACCATCTAGTATTGGTAATGATGTAAGGAAAAGGGCATTGTGATGGTGGCAGGAATATAAAACTGTGCAATCTTTTAGGAGTAATTTAGAGCTATGTATCAAAATTTCAAAGGCTCCTGCCCTCTGATCCAGCAGTTTCACTTTCAGGAATCTATCTTCCAGCATGGCTGTAGAAATTAATAGGTATGTAGATACTCATAGCTGTGTTGTTATATAGTAAAAAGTAGAAAACATTATTGCTGTCCATCAGTAAGGAATTGGGTAAGTAAAGCACATACAGGGTCAAAATATCTAATATCCTGAACAAAATTACCAAAAAAACCCTCAAGATTACTTATTTAGCCTTTGTTCCTGCCAATTTTATTTCTCTAGGCTCTGGACGCCTTGCCTTGCCCCATGTGTACCTTTATTTCTGGAGGGGTCAAGGGAGGAGCTGGTTGTCTTTTGACTTGTATCCATTCTGGCTATTTTCTCCTTCATAATACTTGGGCCAGAAAGAGGGAATTGGCCTCTGACTAAAGCATCAGTTTAGGCCTTAAACAGAAGCAATTGAATGTCTCTTGTCTTATCTGTCCCCTGTAAAAAAAAAAAAAAAAAAAAAGGAGGCCCCAGTCACTAATGCTCTCTCACCTTCACACAGCATTGCCTCTGAGACTCCCAGCAGAGCTGAGAGATCTGGGTTTATCAAAGTGCCTGGCATGTAAGACAAGCTCCTTGCAGGTGAGCTGTTTGTTTGCTGTGGCATTTCCCTTCAGCAACAACTTAAAAGCCAGACCTGACACTGGTGAAGAGCCTGAAGGCCTCTCGATTGCCTCCTGTTTCTGTGGTATAAAAATCACCTTGGAACTTTACAGACACTGCCTCAGCTAGGTGATTAAGGCCAATATCTAGTCATAAATCACGTTGATAGTATGGATCTGTATCCATTTCCTAGGCTGCTATAACAAGTACCAAAGACTGGGAGGCTTAAAAAAAAAAAAAAAAAAAAAAAAAAAAAAAAACAGAAATTTATTGTTTCACAGTTCTGGATGCTTGAAGTTTGAAATCAAGATGCCAGCAAGGTCATGCTCTCTCTAACAGCTCTCGGGAAGAGTCCCTCCTTGACTCTTCTAACTTTTGGTGTTTGCTAGTAATTCATCATGTTCATTCTAGATGCACCACTCAAATTATATGGCTGTCTTCTCCTTGCGTGTCTTCACACAATCTTCTCTCTGTACCTGTTTTTGTGTCCAAAGTTCCCCTTTCTATAAGGACACTAGCCATATTGGATTAGAGCCCAGGGATATAATTTTTAATCATTTCATTTTAATTTCATTATTTCTGTAAAGACCTTATTTCCAAATAAGGTCACATTCTGAGGTAATGTGAGTTGGAGCTTCAGCAGATCTTTTTTGGAGGGACACAATTCGACTTTTGGTATGCTGGTATGAAAACAGCTCTTTACCTTCATGGTCTTCCTCCTAATAATCCATAATTCCGGTATAATCATGAGAAAGTTATCAGACAAACTCTGAGTAGAGTAGAGGGTCATCCTACAAGATATCTGACAAAACTCCTCAAAACTGTCAAGGTCTTCAAAAACAAACTTTCACCTCCTTTGAGAATGAAAGAAAAAATAAAGAAAGTTTAAGAAATTGCTACCACCAAGAGAAGCCTAAAAAGACATGACAACTAAATGCATTGTAGTATTTGGGATGAGATCCTGGAACAGAAAAAGGGCACTAATACAAATTAAAAAATTAAATAAAATCTAAATATACTGTAGACTTCAGTTAATAATAATATATCAATATTGGCTCATGAATTATAGTACTATAAGATGTTAATAGAAAAAAGGTGGATGCAGGGTATTTGGGACCTCTGTGTACTACTTAATTTTTCTGTAAAGCTAAAATGATCTAAAAAATAAAGTTTGTTTTTCAAAAGGGAACTTGATAGCATATCCAAATTTGTGGAAGTCTGCTGAAGCAGTACTTAGGAAGTTTATAGCAATAAACTACATCTCTTTGTATTGGAAAAAGAAAGTTCTCTAATAACTTCAGCTTCCAATTTTAAGACACTAGAAAAAGAAGAGCAAATAAAACCCAAAGAAAGAAAATAATAAACATCAAAGTGATATCAATGAAACAGAAAACAAAAATAGAAAAATTTAATGAAACAAAAAATTGGTTGTTTTAGAAGATTAAATTGCAAAACTCCAGCAAAACTATTCAGATATAAAAACAGGGAGTATATACAAATGACCAGTATCAGTAATCAGAGACTTGATATTACTAAAAATTCTAAAGATATTAAAAAGGTAATGAGAATATATTTTTACTGATAAATAATATTTGTATGTATTTTTAGAGTATATATGGTAATGTGACACATTTATATAATGTGTAAAGTCAAGTTAATTGGGATATCTATCGCCTTAAATATTTACCTTTTCTTTGTGCTAGGTACATGATATGGTTTGGCTGTGTCCCCCACCACCACCTCCAATTTCAACTGAAATTATATCTTGCAAAATTCCCATGTTTTATGGGAGGGACCTAGTGGGAGGTAATTGAATCATGGGGGCCAGCCTTTCCTGTGCTATTCTCATGGTAGTGAATACGTCTCACAAGGCCTGATGGTTTTATCAGGGGTTTCTGCTTTTGCTGTTGCCATGTAAAAAGTTCCTTTTGCCTTCTTCCACCATGATTCTGAGACCTCGCCAACCATGTGGAACTGTAGGTCCAATGAAACCTCTTTCTGTTCCCAGTTTAAGGTATGTCTTTATCAGCAGCATGAAAACAAACTAATACAATAAATTGGTGTCAGTAGAGTGGGACATTGCTGAAAAGATGCCCAGCAATGTGAAAGCAACTTTGGAACTGGGAACAGGTAGAGGTTGGAACAGTTTGGAGGGCTCAGAGGAAGACAGGAAAATGTGGGAAAGTTTGGAGCCTCCTAGAGACTTGTTAAATTGCTTTGACAAAAATGCTGATAGTGATACGAGCAATAAGGTCCAGGCCGAGGTGGTCTCAGATGAAGATGAGGAACTTGGGAACTGGAGCAAAGGTGACTCTTGTTATGTTTTAGCAAAGAGATTGGTGGCATTTTGTCCCTGCCCTAGAGATTTGTGGAACTTTGAACTTGAGAGAGATGATTTAGGTATCTGGCAGAAGAAATTTTTAAGCGGCAAAACATTCAAAAGTTGGGTGCTGTTAAAAGATTTCATTTTAAAAGGGAAATAGGGCATAAAAGGTTAGAAAATTTGCAGCCTGATGCAGTAGAAAATAAAACCCCATTTTCTTAGGAGAAATTCAAGCCAGCTACAGAAATTTGAAAGGTGCCTAATGTTAATCACCAGGACCATGAAGAAAATGTCTCCAGGGCATGTCAGAGACCTTCATGGCAGCCCCTCCTACCACAGGCTCAGAGGCCCAAGAGGAAAAAGTGGTTTTGTGGGCCAGGCCCAGGGTCCCAGTGCTGTGTGCAGCCTAAGGACTTGGTGCCCTGTGTTGCAATCACTCCAGCCATGGCCTGAATGCCCAGGCAAAAAGTTCACTGCAGGGGCAGGGCCCTCATGGAGAACCTCTGGTAGGGCAGTGCAGAAGAGAAATGTGGGGTCAGAACCCCCACACAGAGTCCCTACTGAGGCACTGCCTAGTGGAGCTGTGAGAAGAGGGCCTCCATCCCCCAGAACCCAGAATGGTAGACTCACTGACAGCTTGTACCATGCACCTGGAAAAGCCACAGACACTCAATGCCAGCCTGTGAAAGCAGCCAGAAGGGAGGCTGCACCCAGCAAAGCCACAGAAGTGGAGCTGCCCAAGTCCATGGGAACCCACCTGCAGCATTGGTGTGACCTGGATGTGAGACATGGAGTTAAAGGAGATCATCTTGGAGCTTTAAAATTTGACTGCCCTGCTGGATTTCAAAGTTGCATGGGGTCTTTATCCCTTTGGCCAATTTCTCCCATTTGGAAAGGCTGTATTTACCCAGTGCCTGTACCCCCATTGTATCTAGGAAGTAACTGGCTTTTGATTTTACAGGCTCATAGGCAGAAGGCCTTACCTTGTCTCAAATGAGACTTTGGACTGTGGAATTTTGAGTTAATGCTGAAATAAGACTTTAGGGGACTGTTCGGAAGGCATACTTTGTTTTGAAATGTGAGGACATGAGAGTTGGGAGGGGCCAGGGGCAGAATGATATAGTTTGGCTGTGTCCCCATCCAAATCTCATCTTGAATTCCCATGTGTTGTGGGAGCTGATTGATCATGGGGCAGGTCTTTCCCATGCTGTTCTCGTGATAGTAGGTGGGTCTCATGAGATCTGATGGTTCTATAAGGGGGAGTTTCCCTGTACGAGCTTGCTCTCTTTGACTGCTGCCATCTATATAAGATGTAACTTGGTCCTCCTTGCTTTCCGCCATGATTGTGAGGCTTCCCCAGCCACATGGAAATGTAAATCAGTTAAACCTCTTTCTACTGTAAATTGCCCAGTCTCAGGTATGTCTTTATCAGCAGTGTGAAAATGAGCTATTATAGCTGGAAACAGACATCTCTGGGGAGACTTTTTTTTTTTTTTTTTGAGAGAGTTTTGCTCTTGTTACCCAGGCTGTAGTGCAGTAGCATGATCTTGGCTCACCACAACTCTGCTTCCCAGGTTCAAGCCATTCTCCTGCCTCAGCCTCCCAAGTAGCTGTAATCACAGGCATTCACCACCATGCCCAGCTAATTTTCTATTTTTAGTAGAGATGAGGTTTCTCCATGTTGGTCAGACTGATCTCAAACTACCAACCTCAGGTGATCTGCCCACTTCAACCTCCCAAAGTGCTGGGATTACAGGCATGAGCCACCATGCCCAGCCCATCTCTGGAGAGCCTTCTAAATACTGAAACATGGATCCCATCCCAGGGTATTCTGGGGGCAGACCTGGACACTGGGTATTTATTATTTTAACTTTTAAGTTCAAGGGTACATGTGCAAGTTTTTTATAAACTTGTGTCATTAGGGTTTGTTGTAGTTTATTTCATCACCCTGGTGTTAAACCTAGTACTCATTAGTTATCTTCCTGATTCTCTCCCTCCTCCCACCCTTCACCTCCAGTAGGCCCCAATGTATGTTATTTCCATCTATGTGTCCATGTGTTCTCATAATTTAATGCTCACTTATAAATGAGAACATGTGGTATTCGATTTTCTGTTTCTGAATTAGTTTGCTAAGGATAATGACCTCCAGCTCCATCCATGCTTCTGAAAAGGACATGATCCCGTTCTTTTTTGTGGCTGTATAGTATTCCATGGTGTATGTGTACCATATTTTCTTTACGCAGTCTACCATTGATGGACTTTTAGGTTGATTCCATATCTTTGCTATTGTGAATACTGCAGCAATGAACATGCACATGAATGTATCTTTATGATAGAATGATTTATGTTCCTTTGGGTATATACCCAGTAATGCTAGGTCAAATGGTGTGTCTGTTTTTAGGTCTTTGACAAATTACCACACTGTTTTCCACAATAGTTGGACTAATTTACATTTTCACCAACAGTGTAAAAACCTTCCTCTTTCTCCATAACCTCACCAGTTTGTTGTTGTTTTTACTTTTTAATAATAGCCATTCTCTAACTGGTATGAGACAGCATCTCATTGTGGTTTTGGTTTGCATTCTCTAGTGATCAGTGATGTCGAGCTTTTGATAATCCCAACATCCAGATGAAAATGCAGCAAATTGACACCTTGATTTCAGTCTTGCTAGGCTACCTTCCAAGGTATTTAAAATTCCTAGGTATTTTATTCATTTGCTTCTTGGCCGCATACATGTCTTCTTTAGAAAAGTGTCTGTTCATGTCCTTTACCCACTTTTGAATGGGGTTGCTTGTTTTCACGTAAATGTAAATTCCTTATAGGCGCCTTATATTAGACCTTTGTCAGATGCATAGTTTGCAAATACCTTCTCCCATTCTGCAGGTTGTCTGTTTACTGTGTTGATAGTTTCTTTTGTTGTGCAGAAGGCTCTTTAGTTAGATCCCATTTGTCAATTTTTGCTTTTATTGCAATTGCTTTTGGCATCTTTGTCATAAGAGCTTTGCCTGTTTCTATGTCCAAAATGGTATTGCCTAGGTTGTCTTCTAGGGGTTTTATAGTTTTGGGTTTTACATTGAAATCTTTAATCCATCTTGAATGATTTTGTATATGGTGCAAGCAAGGGGGTCCCGTTTCAATCTTCTGTATATGGCTAGCCAGTTACAGCACCATTTATTGAATATGGAGTTTTTTCCCCATTGCTTTTGTCAGCATTGTCAAAGGTCAGATAGCTATAGGTGTGTGGTCTTATTTCTGAACTCTCTATTTTGTTTCATTGGTCTATGTATCTGTTTTTATGTCAGTACCATGCTGTTTTGGTTACTGTAGCTCTGTAGTATTGTTTGAATTCAGGTAGCATGATGCCTCCAGCTTTGTTATTTTGGCTTAGGATTGCCTTGCTTATTCAGGTTCTTTTGGTTCCATATGAATTTTAAAATAGTTCTCTCTAGTTCCATGAAGAATGGGTAGTTTAATAGGAATAGCACTGAATCTATAAATGGCTTTGGGTAGTGTTGCCATTTTAACAATATTGATTCTTTCTATCCATGAGCATCAAATATTTTTTCCATTTGTTTGTGTGATCTCTGATTTCTTTGTGCAGTGTTTTGTAGTTCTCCTTGTAGAGATCTCTCGCCTCCCTAGTTGGCTGTATTCTAAGTATCTTATTCTTTTTGTGGCAATTGTGAATGGGAGTACATTCCTGATTTGGTGCTCTGCTTGACTGTGGTTGATGTATAGGAATGCTGGTAAATTTTGTATATTGATTTTGTATCCTGAGACTTTTTTGAAGTTGTCAGTTTAAGGAGCTTTTGGGCCAAGACTATGGAGATCATGTTGTCTGCAAATAGGGATACTTCTACTTCCTCTCTTCTTATTTGGATGCTCTTTATTTCTGTCTTTTGCCTAATTGCTCTGGCCAGGACTTCCAATACTATGTTTAATAGGAGTGGTCAGAGAGGGCATCCTTGCCTTGTGCCAGTTTCATGGGGAATGATTCTAGCTTTTGCCCATTCAGTATGATATTGGCTATGGGTTTGTCACATGGGTTTGTTTAGAGTTTTTAACATGAAGAAGTGCTGAATTTTACCAAAAGCCTTTTCTGCATCTACTGAGATAATCATGTGGTTTTATCTTTAGTTCTGTTTGTGTGATGAATCACATTTATTGATTTGTGTATGTTGAACCAATCTTGCATCCCGGGGATAAGGACTGTTCGATCAACGTGGGTAAGGTTTTTGGTGTGCTGGATTCAGTTTCTCAGTTTTTTGTTTAGAATGTTTGCAATGATATTCATCAAGAATATTGGCCTAAAGTTTTTTTGGTCATGTCTCTGCCAAGCTTGGTATCAGGATGATGCTGACCTCATAACATGAATTATGGAAGAGTCCTTTCTTAATTTTTTTGAACAGTTTTAGCAGGAATGGTACCAGCTCTTTGTACATCTGGTAGAATTCAGCTGTGAATCTGACTGGTCCTGGGATTTTTTTGGTTGGTAGCCTATTTATTACTGATTCGATTTTGGAGCTCTATTGGTTTGTTCAGGGATTCAATTTCTTCCTGGCTCAGTCTTGGCGGGTGTATATGTCTGGGAACTTATCCGTTTCTTCTAGATTTTCTGCTTTATGTGCATAAAGGTGCTCATAGTATTCTCTGATGGTGATTTGCATTTCTGTGGGGTCTATGCTAATATCCCCTTTGTCATTTTTATTGTGTTTACTTGGATCTTCCCTCCTTTGTTCTTTATTAGTATAGCTAGTAGTCTAATTTTGTTGTTGTTGTTAATCTTTTAAATAGTTATGTGTCTCAATCTCCTTCAACTCAACCGTGATTTTGGTCATTTCTTGTATTTCTTGTGTTCTGCTGGCTTTGATGTTGGTTTTTTCTTGGTTCTCTAGTACTTCTAGTTGTGATGTTAGGCTGTTAATTTGAGATTTCTTTTTTGATGTGGGCACTTAGTACTATAAATTTTCCTCTGAACACTGCCTCAGCTGTGCCCCAGGGATTCTGGTGTGTTGTATCTTTGCTCTCAGTAGTTTCAAAGAACTTGATTCCTGCCTTAATTTTATTTACCCCAAAGGTCATTCAGGAGTGGGTTATTCAATTTCCACATAATTGTATGGGTATGAGTGAATTTCTTAGTCTTGATAGCTAACTTGATTGTGCTGTAGTCGGAGAGATTGGTTATTATGATTTCAGTTCTTCTGCATTTGCTGAGGAGTGTTTTATTTCCAATTACGTGATTAGAGTATGTGCAATATGGTGATGGAAAGAACGTATATTGTTATTTTTGGATGGAGAGTTCTACAGATAGCTATCAGGTCCATTTGATCCAGTGCTGAGTTTTGGTCTTGAAATATCTTTGCTAATTTTCTGCCTTGATGATTGGTCAGTGGGGTGTTGAAATCTCCCACTATTATTGTGTAGGAGTCTAAGTCTGCTTGAAGGTCTCCAAGAACTTGCTTTATGAATCTGGTTGCTCCTGTGTTGGGTGCATGTATGTCTAGGATAGTTAGGTCTGCTTGTTGAATTGAACCCTTTACCATTCTTTGTCTTTTTAAATCTTGGTTGGTTTAAAGTTTACTTTGTCTGCTATTAGGATTGTAAACCCTCATTTTTTTATTGTTTTCCATTTGCTTGGTAAATTTTTCTCCATCCCTTTATTTTGAGCCTATGGCTGTCATTACATGCAAGATAAATCAAGATGATGGGTCTCTTGGTTCTTTATCCAACTCACCACTCTGTGCCTTTTAATTGGGGGCATTTAGCCCATTTACATTCAAAGTTGATATTGATATATATGGATTGATCCTGTCTTATGTTAGCTGGTTATTATGAAGATTTGTTTATGTGGTTGCTTTATAGTGTCACTTATCTGTGTACTTAAGTGTGTTTTTGTAGTGACTGGTCACAATCTTTCCATTCCATATTTAGTGCTTCCTTCAGGAGCTCTTCTAAATTCTGGTGGTAATGAATTCTCAGAGCATTTGCTTGTTTGAAAAGGATCTTATTTTTTCTTTGCTTATGAAGCTTAGTTTGGCCAGATAAAAAATTCTGGATTGGAATTTTTTTTTTAAGAATATTGAATATTGACCCCAATCTCTTCTGGCTTGTAGGGTTTCTGCTGAGATGTCCACTATTAGTCTGAGGGGCTTCCCTTTGTAGGTAACCTAACCTTTCTCCCTAGCTGCCTTAACATTTTTTCCTTTCATTACAACCTTGGAGAATCTGATGATTGTGCATCTCGGGGATAGTCTTCTTGTGAAGTATCTTACTAGGGTTCTCTGCATTTCCTGAATTTGAATGTTGGCCTCCCTAGCTAGGTTGGGGAAGTTCTCATAGATGATATCCTGAAATATGTTTTCCAAGTTGCTTACACTTTCTCCATCTCTTTCAGGGACACCAATGAGTCACAGATTTGGTCTCTCTACATAGTCTTAGATTTTTCACAGATTTTTTTTTCATTCTTTTTTTCTCCATGTTTGTCTGACTCTCTTATTTCAGAAAGCCATCATCAAGCTCAGATTCTTTCCTCCATTTGGTCTATTCTTTTATTAATACTTGTGATTGCATTATTAAATTCTTGTGTTTTTACTATCAGTTATGTTCTTTTCTATACTGGCTATTTTGTCTTTTACCTCCTATATCATTTTATTCTGATTTTTAGCTTCCTTGGATTGGGTTTCAATATACTCCTACATCTCAATGCTCTTCATTCCTCTCCATATTCTGAATTCTGTCATTTCAGCCTTCTCAGCCCAGCTCAGAACACTTGCTGGAGAGATGGTGCAGTTGTCTGGAGGAAAAATGGCACTCTGGCTTTTTGTGTTGTCAGGGATTTATGCTGGTTCTTTCTCATCTGTGTGGGCTTGTGTTCATTCAATCTTTAAAGTTGCTGCCATTGGATGTTTTTATTTTCTTTTATCCTATTTGATGACCTTGAAGGTTTGATTGTGGTAGAAGATGGATTCGGCCAACTGGCTTTGTTTCTGGAAGATTCTAGGGGGGCAATGCTCAGTTCCCAACTCCTAGTGTGTGTGCTGACTCTGGGGGACTTGTTTTGGGCCCCAACTTTGTTCTCTGGCTCTTTGAGGTTAAGGATCCACTGCCCTGGGTTGGGGCTGAGGTGCTCTCAGACCACTGGTCACTACCCTGTGATGCATGGTGTCAAAGTGTTTTGCAGTGCAGTGACAGCAAAATCCATCCTTGTTTGTACATGCCAGCAGTGGTGGCAGTGCAGCAGGGTGGATGCTCATCAGCTGTGGTAGGGTGTTAGCAGGTGCTGGGGTGCCTGGCTCCATGTGTGCATTCACCACAGTGGTGGAGGCAATGCAGTTGGCAGGGCAGGGGCAGGGTCTGCTGGCTGGTGATCATCACACTGGTGGTCATGTTGACATGGGGAGCAAGGCACTGGCAGATGCAAGTCTGTGTGCATTCCTTTTGCCAGCAGGCAGAGTGGTTGCTCAGTGTGGAGGAAGATCCACTATCTGTGCCGAGTTTCACTCCCATGGCAGTGTTGGTGCAAGGGTGGGGTACTGGTGGCTGGCTCTGTGCCCACCAAGGCTCTGACTGCAATGGCAGTTGGCAGGGAGAGTGGGGGCAGACTACGCTCCTGCTGCAGCAATGGCTGGGCAGGGTGCATGCACACAGGCACGCTGGCAGGGCAAGGAAAGCCAAACCTCCCCGTACATACATACATCAGCAAACCAATGCCCATATACACATCCGCAAATCAACGTCAGGGGTTGCCATGGGCCTGGGGGAAACTGCAGTGTGGGGAATGAGCTTGCGTTCTGGTGCGTGGCTATAGGGGCTGCCCTACTGGAGCTTTCCACCAGTCAGGGACCATCCACCAGCACAGAAGCTATGATATAGGCCCCCAGGGCACCTGAGGCTGCCCTGGAAGCAGGTGCAGTCAGGCTGGGGCCCCAGGAGAAGCCAGCAGACCAAGGAGTGCTCAGGGCTGACCAGACTTATCTGACAAGCAAAACTATCCTGCAGAGTTCAGGCCTGACAGTTTCCCTTGGGCTAAAGTATCCTACCAGAGCAGCCAAACCTAGGGTCATGACCATCCATGGCCATGCTTCACTACAGAGGCTCCTGCATCAAATCCTCTGGGCTCCATATCAGCTGGCTTGCTGTCCCTATCACTTCTCTAAGCCTCTCTCCCTGCCAACTCAAGTGTCTGTGGTGGCCAAGGGGTCTCCTCCCACTGGGATTCCAGAGGCGCATGGTGAGAGCAGGTTGCTCCTTGTCAGTTCAACTCCTCCATACCCCTGTAGTCACTGGGGGTCAGGAACAAGTCCTGGTGTGCGGTAGCCCCATGCAGCATTCCCAGCTTCCTCCTGCTTCAGCCCAGCTTTCATACCTTCCTTCTGAAGATCTGTTAGTGTGCCAGAGTCTCAGCCCCTCAGCGGCAGCTGCTCTATCTGCCTGCGTCTGGTCAGCCATCTTTCCCTCTCTGTTATGATACTGGGAATTTCAAAAGCTCCCTTCATAATTCTAATGTGAAGCTATAGTTGAGAACTGTTAACATGGATCAGCTATAAAAATACACGTTCATAGAAAAATCTGCCATTTGCAGATTCTTACCATGTGCCAGGCATTCTGCTGGGTATTTTACTTATCTCATCGAATCCTCATACCAACTCTATGACATGGGTGCTATGGAGGCTGAGGTGCAGGGTGGTTGCCCCACATCACCTCAGCAGTAAGAGGAAAAGCTGGGGTGTGAAACCAGCTGCCTGGCTGCAACAGCTCTTTCCACTCCCTGGTGCCACCATGTCTTCTGACACTGCAAATCAGATATGGGCTGCTTTACACTGGGTCCTGTGGAAGATGGGCAGGTCCCTGGCCAGCAGCTCCTGGATGGGAACTGGGCTGTGCTCCTGACTTTCCAGAGGCCCCGCAAAAGGGCTGGTGGCTGTGGAGCCCCTTCTCGCCTGTCCTTCAGCTCAGAGCCCTCCTGGCTCTTCTGCTCCCATCTCTGCTCTTGCTTAAAGCTGCTGAGAAAGCATTGCTGGCCTTGGAGAGCCCTCCTCACTCCCTAAAGATGAGGAGGTGCTCCACTGCTGTGGGGATGATGGCACAGCTGGAGCTATTTGGTAGGGGCAGACTGGCAAGGTGGGGATGGTTTCCCTGGATCCTCTACCTCCATCACACTTTGGGCCAGGAGGGCTAGACATGACAGGAGATGGGGGTGCTTTCAGAGGTGGTCAGAGAGCTATCGGGATTCTTAGAGACTCTTTGTCCAGTGTTTTTATTGTGGAGATGGAGGAGCCACACCCAGAGAGCCCAAGGAACTATCCCAAGGCCGTCTGGAGACCTAGGGGAATGGGGGTAGCCAAGTTCCCAGTCACCTGCCCATTCCTGCTAGGACACAGCCTAAGAGACTCCAGCTGCACGTAGCACCCCTGCCAGTGAAAGTTCAGCCAGGAGGGGTGAGGTGATCTGCCCAGGGTTCCTGAGCAGATTGGAGCAGCAGGGCTGAGGGCTCTGTGATGGGGGGCAGCTGCTCCAGGAGGGCTGAAGGGCTGTTCCATCCTGGCTCACCCTCCTTTTCAGGGGCCTTGATTGAGACATGTCGTTCCCTTGGAAACAGACCAGCTGGTCTCCTGGGGTCAGCAGCACTTAATCTGCAGTTACTGCAATTTTGATTCTAGTGGGGGAGGGGACCCCAGACTCCCCCTTTACATTCCTCCACCGCTCCCTACACCCGCTGCTTCATGAAAGCAAACTTTTCCCCCTAGTTCTAATACTCGGCTTCCCTGTGTGTGCAAGTGTGTGCGCTCATGCGCACACACATGTACACACACACACACACACACATCTCACAAGCTCAGAGAGGTTTTAATGACTGTTTTCTAACCCCCAACTGAAATGAAACAATCGTGTCCTTACCAGTCATTCTCCCTTTGTACCCCGAGGTTTCTCAAGAACCAGAATTGGAACACCCTTTTCTTTCAAACGCTGTCTCCATAGCATTATAATCAGATTAGGAGTGGGATGGGGAAAATTGGCCAGATAATACATTCCTTGCCCCTCCACCTCCTGAAAGACTTAAACATGTGTGAGGACAGTCAAGGGTGTGTTGAGGCATTACTTTGGAAACAATGATGGCTTAAATAATCTGTATTACAATTCATCAGTTTACGCATCACTCCTGGTGGGATTTACACTCTTTGAGGGCTGGCTCCCTGTCTGATTCCCTGCTGTGGCTCCCTAGTACCCTGGGTCCCAGTGGGATTGTGCTAGATAAACATCTCCTGGACTTCAGGAAGACTGAGATGAACATGTTCAGAGCAAAGATGAATATAATCCCTCCTCCTGTGCTCTGATTCTGACTAGGAACACAGCTGCTATCAAGGAAGAAAAGGAGAGGTTCTAAAATGTAGACTACGGTTTGAGACCTTAGCCTTTATAAAACTATGACAGTAAGAAAAATCTGACATGGCTGACTCCATCTTGCTTCTGGCCTCACAGGTTGGCTGTCTTCGCTCATTCCTGGGCATTGGCTAAGCTAACTTTGGGAGAAGTTTAGTTTATAGTTTAAATAATAGCCCTTTCCCAAAACTAAACTGTTCTTGCAAAACTAATGAAAGGCCAACAGGTTAGGAAAAGGAGAGGGTCTTGAATTCTAAATAACTCCCAGCCATTACTCCAGAGGTCGTAAGATTTGCAACTTCCCAGTTACTCCCGCAGATAATATCACTGTTGTGAAACCCATGATTGGCCTTTTGAAACGTCTTTTTCAGGTTTTTGTTTCCAGCATTCAGATGGCCCTACCCAGCAACCAGTCCTGTGGCCCCCATCCAAGAAATGATCATCCACAAGAGAACAGCTTCAATTCCCTATGATTTTATCTCCAACCTAACAAATAAGCATGCCCCCTACCCTAGCCCCCTGCCCACCAAGTTATCTTTGAAAAACCCCTAACATCTGAGCCTTCATTGATATTGATCTCAGTGATAACTCTTTCTTCTGCATGGTGTGATCAACCTCATGTCAATTAAACTGTTTTCTTCCCACAATGCCATGGGCTCAGTGGGTTGATTTTGTCTGTGCAGCAGGCAGGAAGAAACTTTTGGGTGAGGAGGCCAAGAGACAAGGCAGAACTTTTTAAAAATGAAACAAATGCATGCATTTGGTTAAAGAAATCAAAGCCATATGCAAAGATATTTTTAAATAATCAAAATTTTCCCCTCCCTAAACCCCGGTCCTATTCTTCAGAGGTATTTGCATTTCTTATATATCTTTCAAGATATATATTTTTATAAATCCATAGCATGTACACGCGCGCGCGCACACACACACACACAGAGCCATAATACCAGGCTGTTTTGTAGATTTTTTCCACCAGATGTGTCAGGGCTCTTTTCATATAAGTGCAGGTAAGTCTATTTCACTCTTTCTAGTGGCTAATACTAGTTCAGTTTACAGGCAAGCCAGTGTGACCAGCCACCTGGTGATTAATCTTGATGAGTTTCTAATGCTTTCTCAATCTTGCAATGAATATCCTAGTATATATATATTTGTGTTATATGATCAAATCCCTAAGGCAAAGGCACATTTAAATTTTTGATAAATATTATTAAACTACACTTCAAATAGGTTATAGCAATCGACACGTTCAACAACCACATAGACAAGTGCTCATGTCTCCGTAGCCTTGCCAGCATTAGGTTTTATCAAATTTTAATTTTTGCTAATCTGATGATATACAGATTTAATTTCATTGTTGCTTTGCATTAATCATGAAATATTGAGTATATGTTCATATGTTTATTGGCCTTTTGTATTTCTATGCATATCCTTTATCCATTTTCCATGGGTTGTATATTCTTTTTTTTAATGATTGTGTGTGTGGGTGTGTGTGTGTGTGTGATGGAGTGTTGCTTTGTTGCCCAGGCTGGAGTGCGGTGGCGTGATCTCGGCTCACTGTAACTTCCACCTCCCGGGTTTGGGCAATGCTCCTGCTTTAGTCTCCTGAGTAGCTGGGATTACAGGCATGCACCACCACGCCTGGCTAATTTTTTTGTATTGTGGGAGATGAGATTTCACCATGTTGGCTAAGGTGGTCTCCAACTCCTGGCCTCAGGTGATCCACCTGCCTCAGCCTCCCAAAGTACAGGAATTACAGTCATGAGCCACCACAATGGCCAATTTTTATGATCTGTTTGAATGATAGAAAAGTTAATCCCTTGTCATATTCGAGGCAAACATTTTTATAACCGTTTTATTTTGAAGAGGCATTTTTTTCCATCAATGTGTTTAAAGTTGTTTATGGAGCCAAACACATTTTTTTTTCTTTATGTTTGCCAGACAGCTAGCTGCTTTAAACAAGTTTGCTTCTTAGTATGAATAAGCTATCTTTGAAGCTTTTGGAAGAACTAGCAGACATGTTTGCAGAACCTGAAACAACAATCCTTGAAAAAACATGGAAAACAGAAGAGGGAAAAGGAGGTCAATAAATGTCCCAGCTTTCTAAAAAAAGAGAAAGATACATTCCAGAAATGTCGGGCAAATTAATTTTATGCTAGTTCTGAGTAAAACTGTAGAACTGATCACTAAGCTGGTAGTTTAGGAAAAATGATCAAAGGGCACGTGGCCACCAGGAGGAAGTCATGCCAAACCCACTCAGTCCTCATTTTTGTTGAGGTCACTGGACACATACATCAGAAGATTGCTATAGACCCAGAATATCTGGGTTTCAGCAGGGCATTTGATAGAGTCTTTCAAGATTTTTCTGTGGACAAGGATGTTAGCCAGATCCATAGCTGGCAGAATAACCATGTCCAAAGAGACCTAATGAATGAATCAGTATCAAATTGGAGGGTTCTCTAGAGATGACAGGGCTCTCTATGAACTTGACCAGGTCTTATTTAAAGTCTTTATCAGTGGCTTGAATAGAGGCACAGAAGGCCACTTATTAGATTTATAGAGAACACAAGGCTAGGAGGGAAAAAGCTAATGCAGTGTCAGGCTGGAATCAAGATATTTAAAAAAAAAAAAAAAAAATCAACAGCTTGAAACAGGGTTAAGAAGGGTAAATGCAAAATCCTGCACTTTTCTGGGGGAAAGAATGTGAATAAGCAGAGCTTGGGTGAGAAAACAAGTTAAAAGCAGTAATTTATGCAGAAAAATACATGCCAATTGAAGATGTGCCTGGTTGCCGAGGAAAAGTCTTAGGTCCCAAGAGGGATTGGTTCCACTTGGCTCCATTCTGCTCTCATCATGAGGAAAAGCCTGACATTCACCTGGAGAGGATTCCAGGGTATGTGACATTGATACCAGCCGTGGCAGGGCTGGCCTGAGAACAGAGATCAGATGGGTGCCCGCCGGCTGCAGCTGACTAGATGAGACCCAGCTGATACAATGATCAAAATGAAGCTGAGGCTCATAGAAAAGAACTTTCTAAGCTGCAGGCTGCCTAAGAGTTACAAGGTCCACACCCAGGCTGGGAGCCGCCTGGCCAGCTTCCGGCCTAGGTACAAGGCTGAAGCAGATCACTCTGCTATCAATTTTGATTCCATGATTCTAAGATTCATGTTCAAAGTCACCTAGCTCTCCAAGGACTCCAGGAAGAAAGTGCCCGCTCAGATGAGCCCACAGATGGCTTCTGCCCCTGCCTACTTCCTGATGCCTGCAAAGTGGGCAGCTGCCAATCATGCCCTGGCCCTGCCTTGTCCCTTCTGGTGCCCCACTCTGGGCTGGACTTGGACTGGATTTATAGTCATGAGCCTAGTCTGGAGGTCTTTGAGTATACCTGCCTTCATGTTACAGTCTGAGAAGTGGAGGCCCAGGGTAGGGTGTAGGGGGATGGTGGCAAACCCAAGGTCACACAGCAAGTGGTGGCAAAATGTTCTTAGTCCCAGCACAGAACCACCTCTTCCCACCTCCATGCAGCCTCTCCTCTCCCCCGCATCAGGTGTGGCCAGCCACAAAGGGTAGGGCAGCATAGGAGGAGTGACCTGGTCCCACCAGCCAGACTCCCTCCTAACCCCCGAGCAGGGAGAAGCATGAGGTTTTACCAAGCTCCAGAGATTTGAAAGCCAGTGCCCACCGAAGCACTGGGGACATATATAAAAGCCCTTCCCCTCCAGTGGGCTCCATCATCTCCTCCAATCTCCATCAGGCCCCCAAGTCCCCCCGAATGAATATACAAAAACAGCTTCAAGACAAGCATCTACCAGCCTGGGAGTGAGCTGCTGTCCTTGAACCCTCCTACGTAGAAATCTTGGACCCCCTCCTCTCCCTACACACCTTGTGCTTCTCAGACACATTCTTTCCTCCCTACCCATTTTGGGAGTCCCAAAGACATTTGGGGGTCTGGTCCCAGCCCGGTCACAGAGAAGTCCCTGGCACCTATCTTCTGAGCTCTAGACTAGGCAGGCTTTGGGGACTGGCTGGGAGGGCAGCTGACTTCGGAAGGAAACTTACCTCTGTCCCTGCAAGCACCCCTTTCTGTGGCTGGAGGCCACTCACATCATGTGACACCCCCAGGCCACGGGTCCTCAGGGTGCTCTGTGACCTTCGGAACTTGTGACAGGAGCCCCAACACCACACACCCACGCCTGCCCACACCTCCCCTCGGGCTCTGGTGCAGCTGCTGCTCAGTCCCCATCCCAGCCTCGGGCATAGTTAGAGGGTGTGGGCAGCCGGGAAGGCTGTGTCTGCCAGTCAGCTCTGGGCCTGCACTGAACAGGCCTCAGCACACACCCCCTCGAGCCACTTCCTGTCTCACAGTCACTTCCTGCCATGTGCTCGGCAGCCCATTTCCATCCTCCATGGCATCTGCTTCCTGCTTCCTTCCCTGCCTTCCATTCCCCCTCTTCTCCCCGTCCGGTGGGCCCCAAGTCCACTCACAGTGCTGAAGTCACTTCCCAGTGCCGCTGGCTCCACCTGTCTGCTGGGGAGTGTGGTGGGGGGACTGAAGACCACTCTCCAGGTTCCCCTCCTCAGGCTTTTCAGAACCTTGGTTGCCTCCACACAAAATGAAGAAAATCCCTCCCATTCCTTCTATCTGCAACATTGAGTATCCCAGGATTTCACAAATGTCTGCAGTTCCAAAATCCAGAGAGCAAATGGCTCACCTGTGGCAAGCGCCTATGAGGTGCCAGGCTCCACGTGCCATAGGCTGCATCTCATGTATGCCTCCTGAAACCCCCAGCAGATCTGCTTTGCCCCTGGGGAAACTGAGACAGCACTGAGCAGTTACACACCTTGCCCAAGATGAATGAGCTAGCCACTGGAGAACTGAGGCTGAAGCCAAGCATGGCATGGCGTGGCTCCGCAGACCACACACAGCACTCCCACATCACAGCCGGGCTCAGGGCAGATCCCAGGAGATCCTCAAGCTCTGGATTTCCACCTTACTTGTGCTGATCAGGATTGAGGCCTAGAAGAGCAAAGGCAACTTTTCCCCGTTAGCCCCAAGTTCAAGTGGTGGGGACTTCCCCACTGTCAGCTGGGGGAGAGTCTCCAAGGGATCACCACAAAGCCATAATATTGTCACCCCAATTTGTTCTAAGGACACCAAGAGATGGCCTTCACACCTAATAGGAGGGATTTGGGTTAAACAGAAAGTTTAAAAAGTATTGTTGTTGAAGTTAATAAGAATCTCCTTTCTGTACCACACCAGGGGCTGCCCCCCCACTTCCCCCTCAACCCCACCCCTCAGTCCAGCGGCCCAGAGGCAGCCATGTCTGATGCTCGTAGCTGTTTCTCTTAGTGTTTACTTTCATCTTTCAAAATGACACGCTTCTGTTGCTATTTCATTATTCACTTTAGCCATTTTTGACTGACTTGGGCTAAGACGTTCTGCCAGGATCTGCACACGTGTCTGGGCAGGGCAGGGCAGGGCAGGGGAAGGAAGACTGGCATCCTGGGGCAAGGGCTTGAAAGACCAGGGCCCAGGAACAGGGGATGGGCCTTCTGCATGAGGGGTAGGGACAGTCCTGCTGAGGAGCAGGGGACAGCCAAGGGTTTCTGGTTCCATCCTCCAAGCCCAAGGCACCCCACAGTTTTAGGACCTAAGGAGACAAGCCTCTCTTCTCTCTGCATGAAAGCAGGCCATGTCATTTCCACCGCCAGGCCTGCCTGGGGTATACTTGCCTCCCCACTCTACCAGGAGTCCCCTCTCTCCTTCTTTCCCTGTGTCTAAGTGCTGTTTGTCCCTCAAGCCCTAGCTCAGTGTCCCCCCACTCCGAGAAGCCTCCTTAGCCTGGCTGCCCTTCCATGTCCTCGTTTTTAAAGGCTGGGCCATTGGAACAGCACATCTTGTACATGTCGGTTCTCTGCCAACTCAGGGTATAGATCTGGCCTCTTAGGTCAGACCTCAAGCCCCGGAATGCAGGAGCCCGTCTGCAGCCCACTGGCACCTCTCCTCCTGAGCTTCGACCTGGTGTATGTGAGGACTCAGCATTTGGGGCTCTGGCCATTATCATGGTTTCTACCAGAGAACCCACAGCAGGGAGGAGACAAAGCCAGCTGGGCCCCACCTGAGACCATGGTGCTGCCACCGAGGTTCTAAACTGAAGCAAATAGCCAAAGAACCCCTTGCAGTTAACAAGGCATTTACTAACTACCTGGGCATGTGCGTCACCAACGCTGCAACTTTCAGGATGAAGGAAACGAGGCTCACACAGGCTTTCCAGAAGCCCCGCAGCTAGAAGGAAGAGAATTGGCCTAGAACACCAAGTTCTCAGATTATTTTCTGCCTGTCCCTGGGCCCCACCCAGCGCCAGCCCCAGCCCCACATGCAGAAAGGAGGAGGGTTGAGCATGGGCCGGTGCAAAATCAAGCAGGGTCTCAGATGGCCATGAGCCCAGCTGTTCCCCGCACTCGCTTGGAGCTCTGTCGCAGCCCCTGCGTGGTCACGTAGCTTTCAACGCCAGTCCTTGTCCCCAAGATCGGGGCTGACCCAGCTCACCTGGGGGAAACACCCTCAAAAATACACACCTGTGCATGTTGAATCACTGTCAGACACAGAAGGGTCTTCACAGATGGAAACACAGGCCAGGGTGGGCAGCAGCTGGCCCAAGGCCAAACTGACAACTGGTGGCAGAGTTACAAGCAAAGCACTCGGGCTCCGGCCTGCTTCCCCCTACTGTGGGGTCATTACCGCAGGTAGAGAGCCTGACGGAGGCAGTTTGGGAGAGGGGTGTCATGTACAGGAGATAAGGAGAGCACAGGAGAGGGTGTCTCTGGGTGTTTCTTCATTAGAAGACAAGCATCAGAACCTACGAATGCCAACAGGTTTACTATTGCCCTGATAAAAGCAAGTTCCAGGCTAAAATATGATCCCATATAGATTTATATATATGTACACACACACACACACCCACCCACCCAAAAGGGGCTTTACTCACACAACGCATATCCCGACCTCTCACCAATCGTCCAGAGGTGGTGGCCCCTGGTCATCCTGTTGCTCCCCCGAGCCCTGGGCCTCCCTCCAGTTGCAGTCCAAGGGCATGTAATGCTGTTGCTTGGCCCATTCTCCAGAGGCCCAGTGACAGTAGGCAGACATTTGCAGCAGGCACATCCAGGGGCACGAAGGGAAATCAATATCCCATTCATTCGAGGACTGACTTTCCATCTCTTAGAGATGAGCAGTCTACAACCACCACATCCTCTTGTATGGAAGAGGAATTGGAGGCCCAGGGAGGGAAAATCCATTTCCCATGACAGTCCCCAACCCCATTCTTCCACACCATGCTCTCCACTGCTCTGCCAACAAGCCACCTCCAGACTCAGGAGAAGGTACCCCCCACCTCCACTGAGCCTGGAATAGAGGGTAATTTCCACCACTGCCCCTCCCTTCCCCACTCTGAGCAGCTCCAGATGAGCTTGGCAGCTGGAGTCCCAGGGAGCGGCTGAATCCATCACCGGGGTCAAAGACAGGGCCTGGGGTACATGTTAAAACAAGAAAACCAATCAGAGCTGAAAATGAAAGGCAGCAGAGGTGTGAAGCAGAGAAGCAGGGTGCCAGACAGACACTGGGTGCTGGTGGGCTGCATGGCCGCTGCCACACACCTGCCTCAGAGTCAGCGTGGCCCCCACCCCGGTACCCAGACACTCTAGGAAGCAGGTGGCTAGTGGGAATCACAGGCACACCTCTCAACCCACAGAGCAGGGCCCTGGCCCAGGCCTGAATTGACAAGGAGATGTATGCAGCAGCCTGGAGTTCCTAAGCACCTCTCAAAGTCCACACACAGATATCCCCTTTGTGATGCCGCAGGGAAGGCCAGTGCTTGCTCATTAGGAGTGGTCTGGGTCCTTGGAGGACAGAGCCTGAGTGGGCTCTGGATTCCAACATCCCCTTCCCTGCCAAAGTCGGTGGGTGGCAGGTATCACAGAGAATACCAGTTCCAGGGACTGGGGGCTTCACACTAGCACACATCCTAGGCCCGGCCCATTCACCATCTCATTGAATCTTGTGCCACACCCGGGAGACACTATTTTTGTGCCCCTAGCCGGAGACTGAGGGTGATAAAGTGACTTGCCCAAGGTTACACAGTTATGGAGGGACAGAACGGTGAGTGGAAAGGTGAGATTGTTAGAAATAGAATCTCCCTGCCAAGGGAGCCTCTCTCTTCCAGGCCACAGCTGTGATCCAGACCTTTAAGAGGCCCAAGACTCTCCATGGTCAGCCCCTGGGGCAAGCCCAATCACAGTGTGCATTCAACAAATATGGAGCTCCCACGTGCCGAGCACATGGTCCTCAGTGAAACCAGCAGGATTTCTGCGCTCACTGAGTTTACCATCCCAAAAAACAGAGTCGTTCCCCATCCCGTCCCCTCATTACCAGTCACCACCGTGGGATCTCACACAAGAAACAAAGCCAGAGAAGCCCAGACAGTGGGCCTCAGGAGCTGGGGCCAGCAGCATTGCCTGCTTGGGGGTGGCTCATCTTATGCAAACTCCCATTTTATAGAACAGAAGGATGGGCCCTGCTGGCACACAAAGGATGGGTATCCAAAGCAGGGGCAGCCTCCTGGCACTGCTGCCAGCATGGTCATGCTCTTAGTTGATTGCACAGCCGAGGGGTCAGGTCAGCACACAGGGAAGCTGTGAATAGCCCATCAAGAAATAAAGGTGGAGACAGGGTGGGTAGCATAGGAGGGCTGGTACTCAAGGGGCATGCTGGGAGCATGGATGGCATCTGGACCAAGAAAAACAAAGGGACAGGCAGAGCCAGGAATGGAGAATGCACACTATGCTGGGGGTCTAGCCCCAGGCACTGAGCAAGGGCCACCAAAAACACGGCTGCACTGGGGGACTTGGATGACAGGTAGAACCTGCAGGATGCTCGTCTTCAGGCCAAGGAGGCACAGTGGACTCTGGGTCCTCCTCTTCACCCTGCTCAGATCTCCAGCCAAGAGAGCAGAGCCAGGTGGCCCAGTCATGACCGACAAGGTGGCTGCTAAATCTCGGGTGGTAGAGCGGAAGCCCAAGACAAGCTCCTGCTTTTCCTCCCTCCGCCGGGCCACCTCTGCTACCAAGCAGAATCACTCATCTGGCCCCGGGCTCCCAGCCAAAGCCCAGGAGAGGCCGGGCAGCGACTCTATTAACACACAAACTGGTGGGCTGGCAGCCACTGACACTGGGGTTAATTAAATCTATCTCCCCATCAATTCTCATTCAACTACTATCGATGGCCATTAGATGGGTGACAGAGTGACAAGGAAACAGTAATAGACTTGTCTTAACCCTCACTAGCGGAGGACCCCCGCCCTCCTGCAGTGGTCCCCGGCTCACTCCCTGGGATATCTCCACTCAGCTCAACACTGGCTGCTCCCTCCCACCCCACCCAGCCGCCAGCCAGGCTCACCTCATTCTTTGTTCATTTTGCAAATTCATCCTGGGCATCTCCTCTGTGCCAAGCCCCACAGGTAGGGAAGACTTGGACTATTCCCCCTCTCCTCATGCCACTGTGTCAGGTCAAGTCCATCCAAAACTGCCTCCTCCCAGAAGGCTCAGCCCAAGACCAGCTCACATAGTCCTGAGGATCCCTGCCACCCAGTCCTTCCATGGCCAGTGGAATACTGGCTCCCCCAAAGATGTTCACAGCCTGATGATTGGAATCCATGCTTATGTTACCTCACATGATTAAAGGCACTCAGATCTTGAGATGATCTTGGGTTACTCTGGTGAGCCCTACGTGTAATTATCAGGGTCCTTATAAGGGAAGAGAGCTAAACACCACGTGACAAAGGAAGCAATGTCAGCATGATACAGCATGGGACGCCACCAGCCATCACGGGCTTTAAGGACAGGAGGGGGCCAAATACCAAGGACTGCAGAAAATTTCTAGACATGGGAAAGGTAAGGAAACAGATTTCTCCCCTGGGGCCGCAGAAGGGATCCCTGCCACCACCTTCATCTCAGCCCAGTGAGGCCCAGTTCAGAGTTCTGACCCCCAAAATTATAAGTCTTTTTTTCTTTTTGAGACAGTTTTGCTTTCGTTGCCCAGGCTGCAGTTCAATGGCACGATCTTGGCTCACTGCAACCTCCACCTCCTGGGTTCAAGTGATTCTCCTGCATTAGCCTCCCTGGCAGCTGGGATTACAGATGCATGCTGCCAGGCCCAGCTACTTTTGTATTTTAGTAAGAGATTGGGTTTCACACCATGTTGGTCAGGCGGGTCTCAAACTCCTAACCTCAGGTGATCCGCCCGCCTCGGCCTCCCAAAGTGCTGGGATTACAGGTATGAGCCACCATGCCGGCCAGGGTCATGTTGTTTTGAGCCAAGTCTGTAGTCAATTTTTTTGCAGCAATAGAAAAACATCTCCATGCCCATTCTATGTTCCAACCAACCCAGGCTGCCTGCAGCTGTGTAAGCCACCCCACTTCACATCTCCCTGCCTTTGCAGTGCCTGCCACCCAAGATGCCATTCCCGACCAGTTGTGTCTACTTCAGAACTCTACTCAGCACCTTCTCCACGAGGCCTTCCCTGATTTGTTTCTGTGTGGATTGCCTCATGCTTGTTCTTCCACTGTATCTCCATGTTCCTCACTGGGTGCTGCTGCCCAATTTTGCGTCTGGCGTGAACTCCCGTAGCAGGGAATTTCATGTACCTTTGTAACCATGAGTCCTCTTGCATGTGACGGTTATTTTTCAAGTGTTCACTAAACTGTTTGATGATCTAGTCTGCCTTGTGTTACCTGGGCACAGCAGTAGAGCGTGATTCAAAGCAGAAGCTCATGTCAACTTTACATCAAAAAATAAAACTGAAATCTCTAACTCCAGTTAATAGGTATGCTAAAGTATTTAGGGAAAGTATACAGGGTGATTGCAACTTATTTTGAAATGTGACCAGCCTGGCCACGGTGAAACCCCACCTCTACTAAAATACAAAAATTAGCTGGGCATGGTGGCACATGCCTATAATCCCAGCTACACGGGAAGCTGAGGCAGCAGAATCACTTGAACCCAGGAGATGGAGGTTGGAGTAAGCCGAGATCACACCACTGCACTCCAGCCTGGGTGAAAGAGTGAGACTGTCTCAAAAGAAAAAACAGATTGATGTTTTTTCTTTGATGGGTGATGGGGTGTAAAGTGACAAGCTTTGTGAGATGTTAGGAGATGGGTATTAGGAGTCTGCCAGCTGGGCTCTATGTTCGAGTTCTCATGAGATATTGGGGAAGAAGTATACACCCTAGGTCTAGACAGCCTGAAAGGAAGTCTTGGCTCTACCACTTCCCAGCCATATAAGCTTAGGCAGATGATTCCTCTAGGCTTCTGTATCCACACTTGTAAGAGAACAGTGCCTCCCATGTGACTGCCATGAGGACCAAATGAGCTCATGCATGGGAAATGCATAACAGCACCCTCAGTGCCAGGTGTGGGCAGATAGTCACCTTCTCTTGACAAAGCCCCGCTCCCAGGAGCATCACAGCTAGGCCTAGCATCACAGTTCCTATCTTACCTTCCTCAGTCGGAAACAGGGGATTGAGCCTTCCAAACTTCACGCCCAGCCCATATTAAGCACTGCTGCTCCTATCTCCTTGGCACCAGGATGCTTTGGAGTTCTATGCACAGGGAATGACCCAGGTGGTATAAAGGCATGAGTCAATTGTTTCTGGAGACAGAAGTTATTGGAGTCAGGGCTCATGCTAGACAGTATCTGAATTTCTACTAGGAGTCATGGGCTCTCAGGGAAGGCCCATGTTGTATGCTTATAACAGTTACATTTGAAACATTGAGGATGGGGAAGGGAACAGGAATGGAAACCCCAGAGACCAAGTAGGAAGCTTTTAAAGACATGAGCTGCATCTGGGCAGCTCTGTCTAGCTCTGCTCTGGATATTCAGGGCAGACACAAGAGGCAGCAGTGAAGAGAGAACTTGTGACTCTCCACTCCTGGATCGACTTATCCCAGGCTCTATCGCCAGCTGAAGTTCAGCAAATCAAGTTCATACCGTATCTATGAAGTTCTCTCAGGTCTCCCTAGCCCATCTGGCACTGAGGTCAAAGACAGGGGTGATGTTCCTTACCACAGGCCGAAGGAAGTTTCTTTGGTTCTAGGGGACTAAGCAAAGCACTGCTGGAGTTGGGGGGCAGACCAGGCACTGTCCTGGCTGCCCCTCAGGATGGGGAGGCAAAGAATACTGAATTCTTACTGTTCAAACTGCCCAGAGAAGCCCTAGGAGTGCTTTATTACCGAAACTAGGACCATACTGGACCACTCCTCCCTCTGGGCTTGGAAAAGAGCTCAGCATCTTGCTCAGAACTTTGAGCCATGCAGGAAAGACACAGAAATAGGCCTCTGGGTCAGAGGGGCCCAGCAGCCCAGAAGGATCATGCGTAAGCCTCACATAGGCCCTGGTGGGCTTTCTCCAGATGAAAGCTAAACTTTCATCTCACATAGGCCCTGGGGTGGGGGGAGGGGGTTCTGAGCACAGACAGGGGCAAGATCAGGACAGGGGACTCTAAAGGAAGCTGCTCACGAACAAGTCCAACCATCATCCTACAGACGCTGCCCACAGGTACGTATCAAGGCTAAAGAATGAGCCATTAAAGTCGGGATACACAGGCTGAAGGGGCCAGCAGGGTCCCCAGTACATCTAGAAAGACAGTGGCTTACTCGAGGCCAAAGATCACACATCTGGGGTACCTTAAGTGTTTTTACCCAGTGGCCATATCAGAAATAGACCATGTGATTTAAGCAGAAAAGCAGCTTACTAAGGAATACACAGCCCACAGAATCACTCAGGGCCAGAGAATAAGGCTCAACCAGAAATACCAACACTCCCAAAAAGATATCACAACCCAGAACTGCTTGGAGATTCACTGCTGCCACCCTGCAAGCATGTGCTACAGAACTCGCTGAGGAAGTTGAGATACTCTCGTATCCTTGGTAGATGACTCCTACTAAGCTCATGGCCACGTAAGGGAGCTAGAGAGGACATTTAAGTCTACAGCAAAACAAAAACAAAAACCCACCAGTAGCTCTTCATTACAGTCCACCCCTCTACTAACAGCAACATCCACTCTTCCTATTTAAGGAGGCCATGTCATTCCTCAGATCCGCCCATCCGCCGGTCCCAGCTTTCCACCCCCTAGGGGAACACTCAGGTCTCCTGCCTTCTGCTCTAATCCCGTATCACGTGTGATATGGTTTCGATCTGTCCCCACCTAAGTCTGTAGAACCGAAATCCCTGTTGGAGGTGGGATGTGGCGGGAGGTGACTTCTTGTGAATGGTTTGGCATCGTCTTTCTTGGTCCCGTCTTTATGATAGTGAGTTCCGACACCCCTCCCCCACGCCGACCTCTCGCTCCTGCCATCTGTGATGCCTCATTCCCTTTGCCTGTTGGGAGGCCTCGGGAAACTTTCAATCCCAAGAAGACAAGCTGAAGCAGAACCATGAGCCAACTAAAACCTCTTTCCTTTATGAATTACCCATTCTCAGGTATCTTTATAGCTGTGTAAGAAAAGATTCATACCAGGCAATAAGTATCCTGTTTTTGGAGCTATCCCAGTCCTATCGTGATATTGTTACCTAGGAACAAGAAGATGCGAGCCTCCTCCGCCATACCTTTTAGCTGGTTACCATAAGGAAAATACAAATTAGAGACCTTTTATTAGGGCAGTTACAAGGTACTGCTATTTGTTCTTTTTCCCTTAATCTACAGCTTCCACTGATTTAGGTGGAGTGATCCAGTCTTTCTACTGATGTAAGTATAACCTTGGTAGTACAGCCAGGGTTAGGTTGTCATCTATTACCCACCCCTGAGTGGCAGGAGGTTGGCCTGGGAAGACTACTTCCCCCTGCCTCTACTATACAGAGTGATCTTTGGCACAAACTCCCCAGCTGGCTCTGTAACCACCCTTTGCCTGTTTAAAGGGGCAGGTCCAAGTGACCAGAGGTTTTCTCCACTTCTACTTTGGTGATAAAGTTGTGTTCCCTCGGTAGAAGCATTCCTCCTTAAGTTGCTAAGGCCTCTGAAACTAGCAGAACCCACAAACCCAGGAAGGCAAGTCAAGCTAGAGTAGGACTTTAGCTGTCACAATGAGAGGTACACCTTGTTTCTACTGTTCAGTATCTGGATCCAAGCAGTCTGGCTATGAGGAAGACACCATCACAGTCACTGGTTCCGAATACATGCCGCCCCTTCTATTGACAGTACTCCAGCCTTCCAGAGCAGTGGATCCCAGGTGGTACCATAATGGAGGTTTCGGAAGACTTCCCACCGTTCTATAGAGGCAGCTGCTCCTGGGAGTCGAGGTGCACAATAGCCGTGAGCTTCCACCTATTGATTCACTTGTGCTGAGACAGGAGTTCCTTTGTCAGCTGCAATGCTGTATGGGGAACAATGAAGCTGAATGTCAAATTCACAGATAGTATTTTTCAAGCAAGCCTGTCAGACAGGGACAGGTATACATCCAAGGAATATCTGGTCGTGGCAAATGGCCAGTACCTTCCCACTCCATGGTAGAAGTCCAATGGGGACTGGTAGGTGGCTGGATCTCCCAGTCTTAAGTTGCTTTACTGGGGGGCCGAGGGTCACTGTTGTAAGTTGGTCTCAGCAGCTGAGAGTTCAGCCCTTGTGAGAAAGGCAAGTTGCAGATGCCATGCGGGGCCTTAACTCCTTCCTCCCACCACTCCTCATCCATGACTCCTTCAAGCAAGGACCTGGGTGATTAGGGGAGGAAGCTGGCCATTTTAAGGGCAGGCGCCCCACTCATCTAAGCAAGATCCTTGTCCAGAGCCATGCTTTCATGAGCATTCACAAGAGATTTCACACATGGCATCGGTTCCAAGGCCCCCATCTGGACATTCCTTCCCTAAACCTCCTCGTCACTACTCATGTAATCTTGCTCCAAGTCCCTGATCAGCCAGTCACATCCTTAGCCTCCAACCATAGATCTTTGTAGATCACTTTAGACTGCACCCTTCTAGGCAAAAGACAGTGACCTGTGCGAAGTCCTGCCCTTTCCTGAGAATTCTCAGGAAGATCTTCCTGATGGGCCTTCAGGGTCACCTTGAATGGGGCTAGAATGCCATAGCAGTGTATCTAGCTGATATCAGCATGTTGTCTAGAACCACTGATGAATACCTAGGCTTTCTCCATGGTTGTAAGGGTAGGTAGCTGTGTGACCGGATTGGGCACACACATCAGCCAACTGTTCGTGCCACTTACAGGTTTTTAGGACTGCTGGTGCCCTCTTACAGAAGACTTCAATTGAGACCACTGGGTATGTCCAGTGATGGCTGGGTGTGTCAGCTCATACCTGGCTCACATAGGCAGTATTCACTTTCTATAGGGATCAAGCAGCAAGCACCACTTTAAGAGATGGGTACAGGTGGAAGTCAGCCTGGCTCTGCCCTCAAACCCTAGAGGCCTCCACTGAGATTCCCCTGCTGCTGGGAACTTGCTGGAAGCTCCATATAGTGGCTTCGTTCGCTAGGGGCTTGGATGCCAGCATCCTACTGGGACACAGGAAGCAAGTGGCAGGAGCTTGCAGCTCCATCCTGTCCTGGCCAAGTCTCTGCTTACTCCGAGAGCCACTCGAAGCTGCCAGTCTGTCACACCACCACTGACGAGGCTCAAGTGTGACATACGCCGTCTTCCAAAACCAAAGCAGCCCAGGGCATTTGTGGCTCCTTCTAAGAAGCAGCAAGGCCCAGCCACCACCTTGTCTACTAAAGGTGAGGCTTTGAGTGGCAAGCTACTCCTTTAAAACACAAAAGGTGTGACAAAGGTGATTAAGCTGGTGGTGGCAGGACAGCTCTAAGGACATCTCATTCTCAGTGAGAATTTGTTTTGTTTCCACATGCCACAGGCTGTGAGAACCCCAACTTAATACCAGCCAGACTGTCGCCGACTTCAGCCCCAGCAAGGCCAGCATACCGGTCGTTTTCCTGCAGCGAGCCCAGCTAGCAACTTCTCCGTCAGGGTTCTCAGTCACCAGCAACAAAACAGTCCGGCAGAATTCAGGAGAGAGAACTCATGATGAAAACTAGGGGTAGCCACAGAACTCCCAGGATTGCTGTGGCCTGACGTCCCGAGGCCACACCACAGACCTGCCTGGCTGAGGATACCTCGGCCCCACCGAGCACTAAATGCTGTCCCACGGGCAGGATGCAGGTGTGGCCATTGCCAGCACTGCCCAAAGCTTGGTCTTGTTGTAACTGTCAGTTGGGAAGGTATCCAGTCCTAGAATCTTCACCTCATTGGCTTCTAATTCCAAGTCTGGGAAGGATGTGTCTGATCCATGGAGGCTGGGTCACGTGTTTCTTCCCTATCTGCAAGAGGGACTGGGAGAAAGGTCACTGGAATTTCTGTTGCTATAAGAGCAAGTGAGTGCTGCTTCCCCCCGAGATAGAGGATAAAAAATTCTCCCAAACACAGGCAGAAGGACTCGGATCCAGAGGGGCAGGGCGGCAAGCAAAGCTAGTTTCATTTACATAACCCCGACTTCCCCAGGTTTGGCCATTACCTGTTCACATAGGATGGAAGCACTGAGATCTCTTCTACCACAACTAAGTGGGGAAGTCATAATCCAGTCTCCAAGGCAAATGCTGAGAGTACCTGCCCTCAGAGCCACTAAGGGAATGCCCCAGGCCAACCCATAGCTACCATGAGAAGGCCAGCTTCCACAGCGAGGCCTGGGCTGCAAGGCTACAGCTACCAAGGTGCCAGGGCAGTGCCTGCTTCTGAGCAAAGACAGTGACTTTGTTAGGATGGCACTCTGGAGTCTAGACTAATGGTCAGCCCCTCTCATCCCTTTACCCTTTGTGACCATCTGTGCCCCTTCTTGCCACAGGACTCAGAGGCTAGTCCAGGAACAGGGGTATATAGTACATTTTCTTCTGTTCTCAAGAGAAGAGGCTTGTGCATAAACATTCAGCCATGACAAAGGCATGAAGGCTTTGGGTCCCTGGGGCTATATCACAGCCTCAAGCCCTGCAGGCACATCCCACTGCAGCCACCCCACCCTCCCCCCCACCACAACATGTCACAGGTAGCGAGTAGCTAGCATAAGTAGTCTAGGCCCTGACCTGCCTCTAGCAGACATGCACGTTCAATACTTCTGGTTCTTCATGTTGGCTTTGGCTCAAGTTTGCCAACTTTCCTCCAGGGGTCCTGGAGCCTGCAGAGGTAAAAGGGGTCCGAACAGTCACCCCTGGTAGAGCTCTGGATTCTGTGGAGACAGGGACTCAGCTACCGGTCTGGCTAGGCTGAAGGGGATGCTCAGTGCCCTCAGGACCCCTGATAGAATGGGCTACAGTACCCAACATAGGTCCGTACCTACTAACTAGGTACAGGCAGAAACCCAAATGCCACCATGGATAGGGGAGTTTTTACCTGAATAGACATCCAGGAGCTGGAACAAGAATGAAGGAGGCTTTAAGGCAGGTGCGAGAGGACATTTCTGATAAGTATGAACCAGGAGCCTTGAGGCTGAAGTCTTGTTTTAGCAAGAGGTTTAGTCTGAGGCAACTGCAGATTCCCAGAAGGAATAGTAACCAAGCCATGTAGTATAGGGATAACCCCACATAAGACCTGTAGGTCCTTCATCTTGGTCTTCTCAGCATGTCTTCCCAGGGCCAGACAGCCCCAGCCATCCCATGGGCCAGCCTGGACACAAGTTAAGCATTGAGTGAAGCTCTGCTTACTCAGTCATGTGGGTCTCTATTTCCCCATGTGACCTGGACTTCAAGGGGAGAATCAGGTGCCACTTGGGGGAAAAGCTAGTGCTCCCAAAGATAAGAAAGATCCCTAAGTTTTCTCCTGCGTCATTTTCATGCCTGCTGAGAAGGTCTCCCAGCTACTCCACAGCAATGACTGTTGGGGGATCTATCGTTCAAGTGTTTAGTTCAGTGTCCTAAGGTGAGGAAGCTGTAGGGCCACCACTGGTCAGGGTCATCCTCCACTGAGATCTACACACAGATCAGGGGTCCTCATCCAAGCCCGACAGTGGCTGGCTTCAACTCCAGCTTGGTCCAACACAAGGTCTGATTCAAGTAGGAACATATACTGTTGACACAAAACACCAACACCTTTTATAAAGATTCTAGAAAGTTCTACGTTGGGTGGCGTCTCATAGCTGCCAGTGCCTCAGACCAGATCAGTCTACCTAGTAGTCTTTGCGTGGCTCTGAAGAACACCCACAAGTTGGGAATAGTCTAAGACAGCAGCACTTCCCCCTAGCATTCCAGCCTTTACCCTCAGACCTGGCTGCTGCAGGGGGTTGGTTCTTCCTACTCTAACCTATAGCCTGCTACCTCTTCTCCCCATAGGGCCTCTTATCCTTTTGAGGGGCTCAAGTTGGAGAAAAGAAGGTACCCCTGTATTTGTGGGAATGTATGTACTTGTGACCTCAGCCTGGTCTTAGATGGGGTCAGGCCAGGAACAGGTGACAGCTCTGACAGCCTCCTGTAGAGTCACCTTCTGCTCAGGACAGTGGACCAGCTCCAGAGCCATGCTACTAAGATGTCATCGGAGAACAGTCACTGCTTCCAATAGCACAGATCTCCTTGCGGGGAGGTAGAGTTGGGGAGGCCACAGTACCCAGGAGAGAGGCCCCAAGATCTCTCCATAGACAGTCTGGCCCTGGGAGCCCATTCCCACCTCTTAGACTATGATGTTGTGCTTGAAGTATGCCTGTCACTAACAGGTCTCAGGGCTTGGAGGGCCACATGAGAACCTAAATGTGCCCAACTGCCCCATAGTTTTGTCTACAAAACCCTCTGGGCTCAAGCCCTTTGAAGCTAGTTCCATGCCACAGCTCTGCACTGTTTTGTGTTAGGCTAGACTTCCGGTCCATGTAGAGACCGTACAACTTCTACGCCAACCATCGATTGTTTGCTGGCCTCTTTCTCCCCGTTTCCTCTTTTCCCTAATTTCTGCTGTCTAAACAGATTCCATTATCCCCAGAAATGCTGCCTGGACCCAGTCAGATCCGGTGAGATCCATGGTGTCTTAGCACCGTGCCTCCTGCTCGTCACCCATGCCCAGCTGAGGCCCTCTGCCTGGGTCATTGTTTCTACCTTAGCACATCCTAAGGCCAGGACAAGGAAGGCTGCAGAAGTCAACATCTTCCCAGAAGATGATGTTCCCGCTAGGCTTCTCATGCTTGTTTCCTGGGATATTAGTCTAGAAGGCTGTAGACAAAGCAGCTTCCACCTGGCTATCTTCCACCTGGATATAGCCCTGTTCAGCAACCCCATCCCCACAGCCTCTGTTCTTTCTTATATCCCCAAGGCCACTCCCCTTTGAGGTGGTAGAAAAGAGAAGGTACCAGACTCAAGAGGCCCAAGGATACCACAGGCAGGATGTTTGTTCTCCCCCGGTACCATGTGATAAAGACACCTTCAGATTCCCTGGCTAAGTCCAGCCAATAAATACTCAGCCCCCTTTGTACCTAGCCCTAGTCCTCCCTAGATAGCCCAGTTGGAAAACTAGCTGCTAGGGCCCCAGCACCAGCTGACTCAGTGTCGCAGGAAAGATTTATGCCACTCAAGAGAGCCAGCGCTCCCACCAAGGCTGTAACTTGCTTTGTCCCTGTAGACATAGAGAACTTCTGCCTTATTTCTTGATAGGAATGACAGTCTAGACACAAGACAGGAATGTTTTATATGGGCATGACTTGAGGCCTGTGAAAGCAGACACTGGATCTCAAAGAGAAGTGCCAAGGTCTGGAGCAACCCAGGACAAGTGCCAGCAAGTGGACCTTGGCTTCCAAACCCTTTCAAGCCCCTGGAGTCGCTGCAGAACATCGTACTTTCTCCAGAGACTCTAGGAGGACTTGAGCACATCAACTTATCTTCTGATGAGTCTTGTAAGTTGGGAAAGAATGAACTAAACCTTCTCCAATATCACCCCTAGTCTCTCTGCTGCATCTGATAGTGCTATGCCTTGACTTAGTCCAAGAACCTCTATACTTAGGCGATCTGCTGCCTCAGAGTAATAGGAGTCCTATGGACAACTTCCCTAGCATCACAATATACATAGTGTTAGGCATGCCCATACATCCTACCTGACTGATGGGGACTCCCATCAACTCAGCTTATTTCCCCTGGTCACCACTGTACCCCAACCAACCCCAACCAGAGGTAAGAACCTCAGCACATAGGGCAGAACAGGCTGGATGCCAGAAAGAAGGCTGGTGGGCCACTGCCTAGGGATGCTTCCCTGCTTAAGGATTAATCCTCCCCTGCTACACTCACACGACTGCCTCCATTAAGGAGGGGAGAGTGCTCACCTACATTCTGACCCAAAGTTCAGGATGGTAAATTATGTCAAGAAGAGGAAGAGAGTTTGCATATAGATAGCCAAGAGTAAGACCATGAAAAATTTGTGACAAGTTCGGGGTCTCACCCACATTTCCCCCATCTGGGAAAGATCCCAGAGAACACACTGAAGTGTCTCATCTGGCCACAGCAGCCCCATACCCCAGGAGTCCAAGGCCAGTTTAGTCCCTAGACATCCAAAACCAGTACAAGGAACATCCAGATCAGTCCTGATGAACACTGACATGAGCAAAAGGAGAGGTTAGAGTTTAAGTGAAGCAGCAGCCTGTCAAGATTAGGGAGAGCTGTCACTAGGAGACCTAGAACACACAGGGAAAGACCCACAAACACCTTCCTTCATGTTGCTGGCCATGGCGCCATGCAGATAACCCCAACGTAGGGGATATCAGGAAGTCCCACCTGGGAGAAGACAGAACAGGCCAGGGGGACCAGGATGATGATCCCCAAAGACAAGCCTCCATACACATACACGCTGAGCCGGGCAGCAAGCCAGGACATAAGGAGGGATTTCCAGGTGCTACCAGCTGTGTCTTTTCCTGCCCCACCCCCCTTTAAGGAATGGAGACTCAAAGGAAAGGTGAAAGAAGCTGCCTGGGCAGGGATCCAAACATGGCATAGGGAAAACGAGGTGAGGATCCAAGCCCAGGGCGTCCCCAGCTTCTTACCTATACACCCAGGCTGCTGGGGGCTCCCAATGGCAAGGCTCCAGGCAGTAATCCTGGGGATCCACCACAGCCTCCTGCTTTTCTAAAGACTGCTCTGCCCTGGGCCACAGGAGGGCCCCTGGGGCACAAAGTACACACTCTGTGGTACCTTCTAGGCAGGAGTTGGTTGGCCTGGTTATCCAGCCTCAGTCATTTCTCTATCAGTGGCAGGTCCTCCACGAAGCAGGAAGGCCCCCGGCCAGCTTATGGGCAGGTCACAGGGAGAAACCTTGAACAGCAGCGAGCCAGTGCGGGTCAGGAGGAGTTGGTAGGAGGTATTTACCTCCGGTAAAGCCAAAGCACCGACTCAAATGGCCAGGAGTGATGTTTGGGCTCCTATGACTGGCTGAACAGCCCCCAGATCTACATGTCTGCCATAGAACGAGAGCCATGCCTGACTAAGGCCCCACGTGCTAAATGAAGGCTAGAAGCAATATCAGAACATCAAGTGGAGTATTGGTTTTTAAACGGTGTGCTTTTCTATCAATATTCTTCTGGCAGAACCTTCAAGTGTTTCCTTTTAAAATTTTTAACCCAAGGTTTAACTTTGGTATCTAGCAGATAAAGATGACGTTTTATCATCTTTAGAAGTATGGGAAAGCAATATTTGTTAGCTCAAGACAGTGGTATTCTGTCTTTAGTTTGTACCAAAGTAGATAAAGATGTCTAAACTCTTTCTGGAGGTGGTCTAAGAGCTTAGAAGGAAGAGCCCAAGAGAACAAGACTAGTGTTTTCTAGGAACAGAGATAAAATAAAGCAAAGTTAATATGACAGCTAGTTCTCCGGGGCCCAACATAGACAAAGGCCAGAAAGAAACTAAGCATCAGAGATCTAGCATGGATGGGAGGGATCCGATAAAGGAGACATGTCTCACTGGGGCATTCGGCCCTCAAGCACAGAAGGACCCCAAAATCACAGCTACAGGGAGCAACTAAGATCACAGGAACAGCAATGATTCCCTATCACAGCTGAGGCAAAGAGATGGGCAGTGATGAAGTTGGTAGGAGGACGACTTTCCAGTCCATAAGGACAAGAGTCAGACCAGGTAATGCTAAGCAGTACCATCATAACAGATTCAGATCCAGGCAGTGTGACAAAGGTTTCTTTTTTTTCATATCAAGGGGGTAAAGTGGTATGTGCAAGGCTTTTCTAGTGTAGGCCTAGGAATGTTCCATCTTCAGCTGCACTATCTAAAATAGGCGGAACCTCCAGGCAAGGTCACTTCCGTGTGGCAGGATCCTGGGGAAGGCACAGCTACTCTAATTCCTCAAGCCAAAAGCAACATTGCCTTTACTTACATTATGTTAGGGAGACCAGTCACGTGACCAGATGCATGGGGACTGGGAAACAGAAGACAGGTAGTTGGTCATGAAGATCACTGACAGTGACGTCCTTATTCTCTTGGCCCAGCCACTACACACTGGACTTTTATAAGAAACAGTACCACTACCACACTGAAGGATTGGTGAAGACAGCTCCTGGGGAACAGCCCCCAGAAGCCAGGCAGGGATGCCAACAGTGGTCTCCCATACATGGTACCCATTACTAAGTACTAGAGATAGCAGCACAGGAAGACATTTGGGGGCCAGCAACATTCAGGAATAGCCTTGTACAGAGATCAAAAAGCAAGTTCCTCCCCTTTGACACAGGGATATGTCACTGTCAAGGCACAGCTCAGAGCTTTGTAGCCTACGTCATCCATTAGGAGCATCTGCTTCTCAGCAGCTTCTGTGACACAGGTCCTCATTCCCAAAGCATCAGGACCTGAAGTCAGAGTCATGAGGGCCAGCCGCAGAGCCTTCATAGATACAATCAGAGCACCAGCCTGATGTGAGCCACAGCAGATGAATCCTGTGAAACCCTCAAAAGTTGGCTTGACCCAAGTCAGTGGCATGATCATAAATCTCCAATAATCATATGGTCATTCATCTGAGGCACAGACCTACCATTCCCTGCCACGTAAAAAGTAGCGCTGCAGCATGGATATTCCACGTGGGGACTAGCATAGTCAGCTGTAAGCCATCTGTTCCAAAGCAGCTGTCTTCCCTAGGAGCACCCTTGGGAATCTCAGTGGTAATTTAAGCATAAAAACCATTGAGAAGTTCTATTAAGAGAGGCTACTGGGCATCAACTAGGTCCTTATCACCAGGCCCCTGCTCACACGTAGTCTGAGCAGATTCACTTACTGTCAGACCACTACATGAAGTAACTACTGTTCATTCAGGAGAAGCAGGAAAGGTGATAAGTGCCCAGAACTAGGATGTACCTCCTTCTGCAGGTATCTCAAAACCTCTGCAAAGGTAGCTGGGACCAGAGTTGTCTCTGAAAAGCATAGCACCCTAGATGCAGGCAAGGATCATCAGTTTGTATAGATAGCTTGCCAGAGGCTGGACATTGGATATTTGTCCAATGCTGGAATAACACTTTGTACAAGTTTATACTTGCCATTGATTCACAGTAGCCCTTTCATCGTAGTAATGCCTGTGTACACTTAGGCCTTGCTGCTTTGGGCCATTTGCCCTTGTGCAAATACCAGGAGCTGAAGAAGGTGGTTTTAGGAGAAGCTAGAGGGACAAGAACCTAATGGGTGTTGTCCCTCCAGGACCAAGTCTGAAGAGAAGCCTTTTAGGAGCCACTGTGGCCACGTACCCATAATGCCATGCAGGTATGGAGCAGTACTTCCAGGACAGATAAGCCAAGACAGATCTAATGAACATCTATGTATTATCACACCTGAGCCAGCATGTAGGGGATAAGTGTTCCCTCCCATGTGTCTTGGTCAATCCAAGTTGAACTTGACCAGGCAGACCGGCAGACCTAATGCTCAAGCTTAGGTATCCAGGAATAGGAATCCCATGGTTTAGGACTAAGGTGGCCCCAGACAGGCCACCTGACATCTATGTATCTATACATTATATCCCTATGAGATAAAGGCTCAAGAAGCCTTGTTCTTGGCCACAACCTGGACTCTGCTGCAGAAGCTCAAATATCCCGAAGGCTCACTTGAAGGTGAGCCGTCTGGTTTGGTTTCCGTGGTATGTTCCCATTGAGGGCCAATGCCAGCTCTCTCCCAGCAGCTTTTACACCCTGTTCCTAGGGGGAACCGAAGCAGGATCCTTGGTTTGTCCCTTCTTCCTAGATATAGCCTGATCTGAACTACCCTCTGAACCCCAAGGGTGCTTTGTAGTTTCCATATCGTGAAGTCTATCATGAAATGGCTTAAATCTGACTCACCCCTGCTAGGCAGTTCTTCAATGCCTTTGTAACAGGTGACCAGGCATTATGACTAGTCGGCAGCATTCATCTTCAAGCGCAAGTCCTTTACTTCCCATACAACCTGAGACACCCTGACCACCTGCTGTAAAAAGCCAAGCCATGGGCTACCTGGATTCTACTTGACAGGCCCCCCAATTCTACCAGAGACAGATACTATTTCTATGGGTCCCTGGTTCCATGAGCCCTGGAAACTAGAGCCAAGCAGCAGCTTAGAGAATGGAGATCAAAGTCAGCCAGATCACAGGGCAGGTCATCACTAAGCTGCAGGCCACTACACTCCAGTGGTCCCCACTAGACCTGTGAGCTCAACTCCAGAGGCAAGAGCCCAAGGACATCCTTGTATTACATGAATTGAAAGCTACAGAGCAGACAAGACCCAGTCAAGCAGGGGCAGGAGAAGACTACGGCAGTGAAGGATAAAGGTTTATTTGTATTTTCCCTGCCAGCCAGAAATGGCAGATCCAGGTATGGTATGCAACAACTTTGCCTAACAAATACCAGAGGTCCATTCTTTATGTACAGGCAGGAAAATAAAGTCTTCAGACTCCAAGGAAAAAAGATCCCATGTTCAAATGTCTGAAGGAGACCAGCCTTATCAGGTTAAGGATTTTCCTGGAGAAGGGTCAGTTCCCACACTCAGAACAAGAACATAGCCGGCCTCAGCATCCATGGCCACAACTACCATGTTCCCTCAGTTATCGGCAATGGAGGCCTCAGGTAGAGGAGAGTTAAGAGCAGGCCTTACATCAGAGGAAACAGCCCTGCAGGAAAACAGCCTAAGGAAAAGCAAAAAACCAGGGCCTAAATGGCAAGGATGCCCAAGTACCACAGTTGCTAGCAGAGGCTAGTCACTCCAGCAGAATGAGATCCCAGTGGAAGGGAAGGAAGTTCTGTCAGAGTAATGGACTCATGGCTACAGGGGAGAGAAGTTGGGGGGTGCAGAGATGGAGAGTGACCATTAGCAGGCATGGAGTTTATTTGGAGATAAATGTTCTAGAGTTGCAGTAGTGGTTGTAAAACTCTGAGGAGTCAAACCACACAATGATTTGTGACATAGAACTGTCACAAAGCTGCTAAGGGAAATTCTGTGAGGTTTGAAGTCTGGAGAAAAGTTTTGGTCTTCAACTGAATCCCAGGAATTTTCAGTCATGAGGGAGGCCCATGGTCAGCTTCTTAGGCAATTTTTCTACTCAATAGGTAAGAGATGGGAAAATGTTTATAAGCATGCTTAACCCTTCATGGAAAGCAACACCATTATGAACTGTCAGTGTATCACCTGGAAACTCGGATTAACATGGTTAACATACATGCAGGTCTCTGCCACAACACCATTATATATATATATTTTTAAGATGGAGTTTCACTCTTGTTACCCAGGCTGGAGTGCAATGGCATGATCTCGGCTCACCGCAACCTCCGCCTCCTGGGTTCAGGCAATTCTCCTGCCTCAGCCTCCTGAGTAGCTGGGATTATAGGCACACGCCATCACCATCATAGTTTTATATGAACTAAGTTTAGAACTAGGTCTGGAGCATTTTCCACTTTCTGTTCTTTCATTTGTAGTAGTACATGCCTGTTAAAGAGCTTGTAACCAATATATTCCTGAAGTTAGAAGACAATCTGGCCAGGCTCAGTGGCTCATGTTTACAATCCCAGCAGGCATGGGAGACTAAGGCAGATGAGTCACCCCAGTCCAGGAGTTAGGCCAGCCTGGGCAACATGGCAAAACCCCACCTCTGCAAAAACTACAAGAAGTTAACCAAGTATGGTGGTGTGCACGTGTAGTCCCAGCTGCTCAGGAGGCTGAGGTGGGAGGATCATTAGGAGGTCAAGACTGCAGTGAGCCGTGATTGTGCCACTCCACCCCAGCATGGGTGACAGAACAAGACTGTCTCAAAAGAGGGGGGATTTATGTATTCATGACAAAGATGTTTCTAACATTTAAAAAAAAAGTCATGTTATGTTTTTGGTATAGTAGTCAATATCACTGGAAGATTATCCTTAAATATTATAAGCAGTCATAGGAAAGCTTCATACCACTGGAAAATAGGTGGTTTTCTCCTGGGCAGCATATATTCATTTCTTCGGTTTCTGTGTTTAAGTGGCCCCAGGTATGCTGCGGGCTTTTACTATTTTCTTAGCTTGGTCTGGCCGTGAGCTGCCTATCCCAGATCCTACAGTTTGCCTTCCAAATGTTTGACCTTGCCTCAGCTCAGCTCTGCTCAGCTCAGCTCTAGTCACCTTACTGGTTGGGTCAGCACGTTCCTCAAGCTGACTGTCCTGACCACATGGTCTACTTCTAGCACCTAGTATCTTATAAATCCTCTCTACTTGTTCTAAAGCTGTTATCTACTCACTTTCTAAAAGAAACTAGTTGCTGTTCATCATCTTATTACGATCAGGGCCTTCTCCCAGAACCAGCTGGTTTCTTATGGAAAAAAAGCTTCATATACAGACCAGGAGGGGGAAAGTCTAGTGGGATGGGCCCCAGGATCAGGAGAACTGAAAGAAAAAAAATGCCATTTAGGATTTCCATCTTCCAGAAGAGAGGCAGTGACACACCACACAAAGGCAGATCCTCAGGAAGCCTTTTTGACGAAAGGGGAGGAAAAGCAGTGAACCAAGAGAAAAGATGTCAGGGTCACATGACACTTTCTGGAACTGTCTTTACAACCAGCCACCGCAAGCTGCATGCCCTACCTCACGTCACCATATGATCTGTTGAATTTCATATCTGTTCTCAGCAGCAGGGTCTATGTTTAAATAGAAGCTCCAAAAAACAGCTCGTCTTCTGAAAACAGCCTGTCTTATCTGGGCAATGGGAAAGAAACTCCCAAAAAACCACGGCTTCAGCTGGATTAAGTTGCTCTTCCTTCATATTTAGTCTAAGAGCTACCCTAATGAGGCCAACTGACAGATCTAGCCCAAGATTATCGAAGGTATCTAGAATTACCCTCGTTTAATTACCTAGTTGCTAAGGTGCCCCGAAAGGAGGGGTGAAGGTCTCATTCCTGGCAGAGCTCCAGATCCAACCTGAGATGTTTGTATAATACATATCTGGCTTGGGACAAGTCAGACTCTTGGTTTTTCCTTTAAATCCCCTCCCCAAGGGCTAATTCCAGCTCTAGGCCCCTGGAAAGGAGAGGCTTAGAGGAAGATCCCTAAGGTTTTCAGTCAGTGACCCCAATCTGCCAGAATCCCAATGCCGCCCCTCATCTTGATACGCCCTACAGTCCTGCCTCAGTCGAGGGGTGAGAATGATAGGGAAGCAATTCAGTTCTGTCTAGCCCCATGAAGTTTTTAACCCCTCCGAGAAGCCTGGCAGGAACCAGCCTCCATCGCTTAGAGGTTTCTTAGCATCTTCTAAACTCCATCCAGACAGTACAGTCTGGGATGTCTGAGCTACCTTCTGTGAGAACCTCTGAGACCTGCTCAGGCCACAGTGACTCTGTAGCCAAGCAGATCCTAGTTCTGTGGAGGATGCCCTTGGACATGCCCTATACCACTTTCTAGGGTTACTTGCCACCTGACCTACCAAAGTCAAGCCAAATATGAGTTACGGAATAACCGCCATGGACCAGAGTTAGAAAAGACTGGATGGTTAACGCACCCAAGCCCACTGCCCTAATATAGTAGTCCCCAAACAACAGGCCTAACATTTATTGCTATACTTATGAGTTCAACTCTAGGTTGCAGTTAGATTTAGCCGACCCTTGGGCTTCAAGTTGAGGACTATTATAGAGTTGTGGGTTGAATCCAGTCCCTCTAAACAGATGAAGCCCTAAACCCACCGTATCTTAGAACAGGCACCCCCAAACTACAGCCCGCGGGCTGCATGCAGCTCCCTGAGGCCATTTATGCCCTCCCCCGCCGCACTTCAGGAAGGGGCACCTCTTTCATTGGTGGTCAGTGAGAGGAGCACAGTATGTGGCAGCCCTTCAACAGTCTGAGGGACAGTGAATGGGCCCCCTGTGTAAAAAGTTTGGGGACGCCTGCCTTAGAATATTACTCTATTTGAAGATGAGGTCCTTACAGATGTAAAAAAGTTTAAGGAGGTCATTACAGTAGGCTCCAGTCCGATATGAAGAATATCCTCCTTAGAGATTTGGGCAAACATACACGGAGGATACCATGTGAAGGTAAGGACAGATGGAGTGATACTGCAAGCTGAGGAAGCTCAGGTGGCCAGCAGGCTACCCAAAGCTAAGTAAGAGATGCAGAACATGCCTTCACGTTCTTGGGAGGAAACAGCCCTCCTGACACCCTGACATCAGACTAACCTCCTGAACTCAGACTTCTGTGTAAGGCACTTAGTTTATGCTACTTCATGGTAGCCCTAGAAAACTTGTGTGCAGAGAGAATGGCCCAACAGGAAGAGAGCCCCCATCACACTCAGCCAGGAGAACTATGGCAAAGGAAGCTCTGTTTGTACCTATCATTCTCAGCAGGGCAATGGTCAGATTCCTGGGCATAAAATGATAGAAACCAGACATGAACCTGAGTCATTTCTGATAGACACTAAGTCTATTCTGTAAGTAACTTAAATGGAGCCTGGATTCTAAGAAAAACTCCCTAATCAAAGGTCAAAGAAACAGTCTTCTCAGGGCCCAGGAGAAACTTCCCTGAAAGGGATCCTGTGTTCAACCAAGCAAGAATAGGAGCATAAGCTCTCTCCTGATGCCAGGGGCTGCAGGTGCCATTGCTCTTCTCTGGAAATCCCAGGGATAAGGTCCCAGGTCGAGAGAGGGGCCAGGTCTTAGGCTAGGAAAGGCTTTCTACCTGTAGGGCAGAACACGAGTCCAGAGCATGAGTAGCAGGGACATCTAGGACATTCTGCTATAGCTGCTAGCAATGGGAAAAGTAATGTCCCTCAGCACAAGGATGGTCCTATCTGGTCTTGGAAAGACCTGGAACTGGGCTCTACATATGACCTCGGAGAAGGTACTAGCTTGAACTACTTATATACCAACCCCCAATTTCTCACTCAGACTTTTCTGCCTGGGGCCTACAGGATTGCAGCTGGCTTCAGGGCCTCTAACTGAAGAGTCCTAGCAGTTCTTCAGTCCTCCCATGTGGACTGAAGAGTCTTTCAAGGCATCGATATACAACCATTAGAAAAGAAACTAGATAGAAGAGAGGGATGAGAGTCTAACCTATTTACAGAAGGGTCACTAAGCTGTAGTATGGGACCAGGGGCTATCAGAGACCTTCATTTTGGGCTGTTAAGCCTCTAGAGTAGCCCAGAGATCATTTTCAGCCAAGAGCCCAGCCACACAGGTGGATGTGGCAAAAGAGCCAGGCATCATGCCCAATACTGACAACTGATAAGACTCAGATTTCCTTGTATGTATGGCAAGATATCTATCAAATCTTCACGCCCAAAGACAAGAATTGTCAGATCAGAATACCTTGCTGGAGAACAGGCAGTAGATCCTGGGTACAGCAAAGAGGCTACAAACTGCCTTGACTGTTATCATGTCAGCTGCCACTATAATTCTGTTGCCTGGTTGATAGGAATGGCCACCCCAAGCAGAAGGGGTAACAGGCCATCGATCAGGAAAGGCTTCTGAAGATATGCTTCAGACAGGATCGGGTCAACGACCCAGAATGTGATCAGTAAGACTGCCAGAGTCTGTCTGCAGCCCCTGGGTAGAAAACTACTTCCTAAGAGAAAGGTGAAAAAGTAGCCCTACCAGGTCCTTGGAAACTTTGCAAGCAAGCCTAGCATGGAATTAGATCTAGCCATAAACTGTATGATAAGAGCCCAACATGACTTACCTAGGACCCTAGGTATGCAGGATGGAGACTCTCAGCATAGACTACAGACTCAAGTTCTTAAGACTTACTGTACTGGGCGGGCTTTCCACATTGCCAGCCTCCGCCAGACATGCTCAGAGCCAAACCCGAGCACTATTCAGCATGGTGGAGGCCTATAGCCAGCTAGTTTCCCAGGTCAACCTTCCAATCATGAATAGTGACAGACCCCAGCAAAGAGGAGCCAAACATATCCCAGGGATAACTATGGCTACCGAAGAGTAAAGCAGCGATCAGAAGACAGAAGAGATTCCTGCCCAAAGGCTCTGGTCAGAAGAAAGGTTGAGGGACATTGTGCTTAAGTAGATGCAGCTAAGGGTTGTTACAGACAGGAGAGATGTCGTGAGGAAGACCATTACTGTATCACATGCCAGGAAAGCTTTCTAAGTTAGTCTATGGGCAGCACCACCAGCCCACATAGAGAAAGTAGGAAAACTTGATTTTATTGCCAGACTCCAGATACCAAAGTTTCAGTTTGTCTATAGTGTAGACATCAGTGCCAGTGGAGACATGTCCAGAAACAGACCCAATGAGGTGAATACCTTGACTGAGGGCCCTTGGCCCATACTTGGGCCAGTCACCAGCCTATAGCCTGACCTAGTACCATGGGATGTGGCCACTAAACCAGCTACTGTATGGCTAAGGGCAATGAGCAGTCTCATTAGAGAGAGGGAACAGGAACAAAGGGATAGAAGAATCCAGAAGAAAAGATCCTGTAACCAGCCACAAACCTACCAAGGAGCCAAGGGGTAAGAACAAGGAAACCTTGGGACTACCCAGCAGCACATCAAAAAGCTTCCCTATTGTGATCAAGTAGGTTTTATCCCTGGGATGCAAGGTTGGTTCAACATACAAATCCATAAATGTGATCCTGTTAGCATAACTAGAGACAAACCACATTATCTCAATAGAAGAATCAGCTTTCAATAAAATTTGGCATCCTTTCATGTTAAAAACTCAAACTAGGTATTGAGAGAACATACCTCAGAATAAGAGCTATCTATGATAAACCCATAGCCAACATCATACTCAATGGACAAGATCTGGAAGCATTGCCCTTGAAAACTGGCAGAAGGCAAGGATGCCTTCTCTATTCCTATCAACATAGTATTAGAAGTCCTGGATAGAATCAGGCAGGGGAAAGAAAGGGCACCTACGTAGGAGGAGAGAATGGCAAGCTATCCCTGCTTGCAGACATGATTCTCTATCTAGAAATTACCATGGTCTCAGCCCAAAAGCTCCTTAACCTGATAAAGCTGAAAGTCCCCATACAGAAGATGTACAGAAGTCACAAGCATTCCTATATACCAACAGTCAAGCCAAGAGCCAAGTCAGGCATGTACTACCATTCACAATTGCCACAAAAAGAATACAATACCTAGGAATACAGCTAACTAGGGAGGTGAGAGATCTCTACAAGGAAAGCTACAGAACATTGCTCAAAGTAGTCAGATAACAAGAATATTCTATGCTCATAGATAGAATATTAAAATGACCATATCACCCAAAGCAGTTCATAGATTCAGTATTAATCCTATTAGATTACCATTGAGATTTTCCAGACCTAGAAAAAACGATTTTAAAGTTTGTATGGAACCAAGAGAGCCTTAACAGCCAAGGCAATCCTAAACAACAAAGCTGGAGGCATCACACTACTCAATTTCAAACTGTATTACAGGGGTACAGTAACCACAACAGCATGATACTAGTATAAAAGACACGTACAGCAACAGAACAGAACAGAATCTAGAAATACGGCTTCACACCTGCAACTATCTGATCTTTAACCTGACAAAACAGCCAGCAGGGAAAGGATTCCATATTCAATAAATTGTGCTGGGATAACTGGTGGCTAGCCATATGCAGAAGATTGCAATTTGACTCCCTCCTTGTACCATGTACAAGAGTCAACTCAACATGGATTAGAGACTTAAGTGTGAAACTCAGAACTGTAAGAAGCCAGGAAGACGACCTGGGTAATACCATTCTGGACATAGAACAGGCAAATATCTCGTGATAAAGATGCCAAAAGCAACTGCAACAAAAGCAAACATTGGTAAGTGGAATTTAACTAAAGAGCTTCTGCACAGCAAAAAACTACCAGAGTAAACAGACAACCTATAGAATAGAAGATAGACCAGGCGCGGTGGCTCACACCTGTAATCCCAGCACTCTGGGAGGCCGAGGCAGGCTGATCACCTGATGTCGGGAGTTTGAGATCAGCCCGACTAACATGGAGAAACCCTGTCTCTACTAAAAATACAAAAATAGCTGCGTGTGGTGGTGCACACCTATAATCCCAGCTACTCAGGAGGCTGGGGCAGGAGAATTGCTTGAACCTGGGAGGCGGAGGTTGCAGTGAGCTGAGGTCACGTCATGGCACTCCAGCCTGGGCAACAAGAGCTAAACCGCATCTCGATTAAAAAAAAAAAAAAAAAAAAGAATGTGAGAAGATACTTGCGAACTATACATCTGACAAAAGTCTAACATTCAGCATCTATAAGGAATGTACACTTGCATGAAAAATCCCATTAAAAAGTGGGCAAAGGGCTGGGAGTGGTGACTTGCACCTGTAATCCCAGCACTTTGGGAGGCTGAGGTAGGTAGATCACCTGAGGTCAGGAGTTCGACACCAGCCTAGCCAACATGGTGAAACCCGTCTCTACCAAAAATATAAACAATTATCCAGGCATGGTGGTGAGTTACACTTCACGAAAGTGTAAGTTCCTTATAGATAGGGTGCCTGTAATCCCAGCTACTCAGGAGGCTGAGGCAGGAGAATCACTTGAACTTGGAAGGCAGAGGTTGCAGTGAGCCAATCACACCATTGCACTCCAGCATGGGCTCCAAGAACGAGACCGTCTCAAAAAACTGAGCCAAGGACATGAACAGATACCTTTCAAATGTAGACATACATGTGGCCAGCAAGCATATGAAAAAGTTCAACATCACTGATCATTAGAGAAATGCAAATCAAAACCACAATGAGATGCTGTCTCGTGTCAGTCAGCTATTACTAAAAAATCAGAAAGATAACAGATGCTGGAGAGGTTGTGGAGAAAAAGAATGCTGATACACTGTTGGGAGTGTGAATTAGTTCAGCCATTGTGGAAGACAGTGTGAGAGTTCCTCAAAGAACTACAGACAAATATCATTTGACCCAGCAATCCCATTACCAGGTATAGACCCAGAGGCATATAAGTCATTCTAAGACACATGCACACGTATGTTTACTGCAGCACTCTTCACAATAGCAAATACATGAAATCAACTTAAACGACCAACGATGCACTGAATAAAGAGTGGCACATGTACACCATGGAATACTAGGCAGCCACAGAAGAACATGCCCTTTGCAGTAAGATGGATGAGCTGGAGACCGTTGTCTTTCTCAAATTGAGGAACAGACCAGATATTGCATGTTCACTTGTAAGTGGGAGCTAAATGAGGGTACATGGGTGAGGGGAATACCACACAGTAGGGCCCTATTAGAGGGTGGAAGATGGAAGATCAGGAAAAAAAATAACTAATAGGTAGTAGGCTTAATAACTGGGTGACAATCTGTATAAACACCATGACCCAAGTTTCTTACATAACAAACCTGCACATATACCCCTGAACTTAAAGAGTTAATAAGTTATCTATACTCCACATTCATCACTTTACATAGTCAAGCTTGCTTTTACTATTAACAGCTAAGGACATCAAGTTAACTAGTTATTTGGTTCCTGAAAATAGGACAGATGCTTCCATTCTATGTTTACCTTACTAAGCCCTTCAAGGCTAGACTCTTGAAGCTCTCCGATTGCTTTATCATTACAGTCTCTTGCTTCTCTTGCCTATGTTTCTGCCCAGCCATTAAGTGTTAGGGCACTCCAGGGTACTGCATTGTCGTACAGGCAATTAATGAAGTTATTTGATAGCTATCTCTTTGCTGGCCAGTGGATTCCAAGTCTATTTTCCTGGCACTCATCTTGTTCTTGGGAGCTCCAAGTTCATTCTCCTAATTACCTGTTTGATGTTTGTATCACAGGCAGTGCAGACCAAGCTTAAACAAGACTGAGCAATTTTTCCCATGAATCCCAACTGAGATTCTTTTAATGTTCTAACTCATAACAATGCATTTGCGTACTTAGTTGTGACTGCCAGATACTTAGGCTTATTTGTTCCTTTTCTCCATCACCTGCTTACCAAGTCCTGTCATTTCAACCAGTCTTCAACTCATGTAGAATCTAGTCTCCATTGTTAATCGCCATTTCTGGTTAACTGGCATTTTGTGTTTACCCCTACAGTGGTTTTTTTCTGCTACTAGAGTGACCTTCAGGAAGTCTGACATCTACTTGTTTAAATAGCTATGTATTCTTAACCTGGCCTTAAGACTTAGGATCTCTAGATCCTAACACCTAGATCTCTTAAGCAGAAGATGCAATTATAAGTTTATCTGGCTTCCAAGAATGATTGCCAGAGTAGTACCATAGGTCTTGCCCACCAGAGGAGCTGATACCTTTTTCATGACTTAAAATATGGAGAAGCAGGAAGCCATTACCACAACTTCCTTGTCTCCAAAGCTAGTGCTGGATGGTAGAACCCCTCTGCAAACAAGAGACCATCCCCATTCATAGCTTGCCATTGGATGGTAGCTTCAAGTGCATCTAGTTGGCAGAATCTAACTGCATCTGATCTTAGCTATAAGAATGTAGGAAGATAAATCTGGAAAATAAGTCTTCTATCACTAGAGGAAGGTGGCATGGTCACCAAGGAGGGTGATCTACCACATTTACTATATGGTCCGACATTGTCCCCGTCTGCATTTTAGCTTTACTTGTGCTTCTTGTAAGATTTTAGTTATACAGCTGCCATCACTACTCCCAACAGAGGTATTCCTAGCATCCTTATACCTGAGACAAAAGGAGTTCGATTGGCTTTTGAACTCTAAGTCAGTGACTGGACCAGACTGGAAGATTGGAAGTAGGGGCATCTGAGACTTCCCAAATATCCTTAACACTAGCAAGTCTAGTTTAAAGACCAGAGTGTCCCATTATATCTAGACTGGTCTTTTAGATTCTAGCAATCCAATAGATGTTCCATGGCCCAGGGTGGTTATGGTTTTGCTACTCTTTGGGGTAGAAGAGCTATTTAAAGACCTCACCCTGATGGTCAGATACCCAGATGCTTTCTATTTATAGCAGTTCTGTTTAGAGAACTTCAGCCTGTTTAACAGCAACTGTACCATTTTATAGCCTCCCAGTAAGAGTGTCAATTACCCTATATATTTGCCAACACTCATTGTCTTATTTGGGGGCTGTGCAGTGTACTCAGGTTATATCAGTCCATTTGGATCCTTCACAGTACATGCGGTCCCTTGTTTCTATTCTGTCCCTGTCCTTACTGCCCTCTTATCAGTAATACTCCTGAACTCTAAGAGATAATTTTAGCTAAATGATTTTGTTGCTAACATTAAAGAAGATAGTGATTGATCTTATAATACTGGTCTACTAAGTTAGTGTTTGGTAGCACCTTTCTGCCTGAAAAGGCTTTCAAAGATACATGAATTCTTGTAGATGAGCATTTGACTACAAATGAGACCTCATTTTTAGGTCTTTGGACACAATATCAATTGCCCACAGATGAATATTTGCAATTGATATTGAGGAACACTAACTGAACTCAAGTAGGTATCTCTGCTAGTTCTATTTTTCTTTATTAGACCTGTAAGGCAAGTTGTGTTGTTACGTCTTAGATTTCATCAATGGAAGTCTTGAAGTTCCCGTAAGTTCTTCTATGTTAGCTCCGATTTTGTCTCTTGTTCACAGTACCGGCTTTTTGTAGTCAAGGCTTGCTGACCGCTATTTTAAGAGGCAGGGAAAGACCTACAGAGCTCCCAGCCTGTTCTATGATAGCAGTGTATTTCATTAAATTTATATTATCTAATTTTCACTTTCTCTAAATGAAAGTAGTACAAGATCTCACCCAACCTCAGGCAGGCAGGATGTTGTACAGTCGTATCTTCAAATGCAAATCTAGACAGTCTGCCTTTGAGTTTAACCGATGAGAAAAAACGACAAAAGCTAATTCAGGCTGGAGGGAGTTGCGTGCCCAGACATCACACTTACCCGATTCAGTGGCCTTCATTTGCTTTTCAAGTGGTCTCTTGTGACTCCTCTAAGCTGCTCCTCAAGCACTTCCAAAGTGAAGGAAGGATTCAGTCACTAAACAGGTTATGGATAACTGCATATGAACAAGCACACAAGCAGGGGAGGCACCACCACATCACAGCCCCTGCAGCCTTGCTCGCTTGAACTGTGTCTTAAGTTTAGGTGCCCATTTCAAAGGCTTGTTACTTACAAGAATAGCTCACTTGAGCTGGCAGAGCTGGTCAAGAGGTGGGAGTTATCATGTATTCACTTTCAATCACTAGGTACATCTAGAAGAAAACTAAACATTCCTGGGGCTTGATATTTTGTCTTGATACTTATGGCCTGGGTGGCTTGAAGATTGAGCTTTTTACCCTTCTTTCTGATCACTCTGTAGACTAGAGGTTTATAGCCTACTGTATGCATAGAAATTGATTAAAAAATAAGATAGGACATAAGCCTGTTTTTACTATAGGAGAACCGATTTTTTTAGCTCTTTGGACACCGTATAGTCTCCAACAGTAAGCTTTTTGAAGAGTCAGATCTACGTGTTCTTCACTGCAGATGGAGTGCATCTAAGTCCTATACCCTGTGGAATTCTCTCCTAGAAATCTAACTCTTGCACAGGCCTAAGATGCCTAAATAAGTTCTTCAAGCTCAAAGAACAACATAGCCCAAAGACATTTTAGATAGGTCACAGAAACGTGCACTTAGCCTATTTGAAACGGGTCATAGAGACTGGCAAACTCTGGAAACGTCTGAGATACTGGATACAGGTCTCACAGTCAGCAACAAGATGAGAGGGCTAGTGTTCACCTGGAGCATTTGGGATGTTATAGTCAGAAGCTAATAGAGGATCTTTCCATCCTAATATCTGCAAGTTCTAGAGCAAGTTAGAACCATAGTTGAGGCAAATAGGATGCCTACAGAAACTCCTGACTGGCCAAGCTGAAAAGGCAGCCCTCCCACCAGCTAAGCTCAGGCTAAGAAGGTACCTCAGTCACCACTGATCTGAGGGCAGAGCTGGAAGCCCTGTGTCATTTGACATGGTTTGATTATCTTACCCAGAACTTGCTGGCATCAAGAATCTGTTCACATTTCAAGATAGCATTTGGTTTAAGGACTGTCAAGGTAAATGAAAAGTGAGAAAATAAGGCTTAAGCCCAAGCCTACCCAGCTAGATGAAAGCAAGCCATGGCACTCCAACATGTGGGATGCCCTGCTCTCCCAAGGCCTTTGGATCCCATAGCACACCTCTGCCTGGCCCCACAGGAGCCTACATTGTCAGCCTAGGCTGGACTTCCCAGATGGGGGAGTCAGAGCTCAAAAGGCTAGTAGCCAGTCTCTTCTTGGTCCTTAGATCCAAGTCATAGAAGCCTATAGATGCTTTGAAAAGGATGAAAGTTCCAATAGCTTCAATTCCCTTTGTATCTGATTGCTAGCTATCAAGCTATGGAGTCCTGCCACTGGCCCAGTCCTGACCTTGTCTGGTGAGGGCTACTGACGAGGGCTGGAGCACAAAAACAAGCTGGGAATTACAGAAGAGTCTTCAGCCAGTTAATCCCAAGGGACTTCAAGACAATGGCCGCTCTAGGTTTCCCAGAATTTACAGAGTCTTTTCTCTCACCCTTGTTTTCCTTTGGGTGTGGCTTTTAAACCCAGATTTATGGGTTAGAGACATTCTGGTTCTCTCTGATGGAAAAAACTGCTACAGATTCTATACAACAGGCTCTGGTTTAAACAGAATCTGACTTTCTCCCATAGGGAATAAAAACCACATGATGTTCATATAGAAGTTTGTAAGCTAGCTTTTGCCCCTAAGAGTTAGGATTTCAGAAGCTAGAATGTTCTACTTTTATATGTGTTTGAAGTTTCCATATGAGGAGGTTCAGGCGATTAGTTTGACCCTGAGGTTAAGAAATCCTTCAGCACTAAAGTCATGACAAGGGAATGAAAAGATAGAACACGGGTTTAGCTTTGTTTCCTTCTGATCATATCAGAATTTGATGGGAAGATCTGTCAGATAACACAGAAGGCAGGCAGCATCTAGAAGACATAGGGAATACTTACAAACTGAGATTAAAATGCCAGTAATATTAAGTGTATCAACAGGTAGTTGAGAAAAGGAGACAAGTGACTTACAAGTGAGGTATTTGTTGTTCTACTAGTCAGAACTACAGGTGTGGTAATCATTTACTCTATCAAGTTAGGAAGTCTAGGTTCTAGTGGAGGTGTGAAAGAAATACAAATGCCTTCAGCTTGGAGTTGTGCTTAGTGACCTTGAGTATGCCTGTGCCCCAGTGATTCCATGGAGAAGCAGATATCTCTACCTCATAAATACCTAAGAGAGGTTGAGACAGGGTCTGTCACCCAAGCTGGAGTGCCATGGCATGAACACAGATCACTGCTGCCTCAACCTCCCTGGGCTTAGGTGATCCACCTCAGCCCTCCAAGTATCTCGGACTACAGATGCATGCCATCACACCTGGCTAATTTTTGTATTTCTTGGTAGAGACAGGGTTTCGCCTTTTGCCCAGGTCTTGAGCTCCTGGGCTCAAGCAGTCCTCCCACCTCGACCACCCAACGTGCCAGGATTATAGGTGTAAGCACTGTGCCTGGCCCATAGAAGACATTTAAAGGATCTCAGCTGTTCACAGTGTAGCCAGACAAGCACAAGTATCTGCACCAAATGGCACGGTGTGCTGTAAGTTGTTGCCTAGACTTACATAGCAGCAATGTGGCTGAGTCTCAGAAGTACTTAACTAGAAGCAGTAGGAATGTGCCATTTACAAAGATGAGCATACTACCAATCAACCACTCCCCAGTATAAGCATAGCAGAGCACAATGCTCGAGGAAAAGGTGAACGGGGATGAAGATGTTGGGAAAAGGCAAGACAGCATCGGAAGAGCCCCATTAGTCATTCTGTGATGTTCCAGACAGATTCTTCAAGGTCTTCACATTCTACTACAGGGTAGACCAGGAAGCATATTGGACACTGATAGGCTTCTAGATCCTTCCTCAGGAGTGGGACTTACCCTAGCCACCAGTACCAAAGCTCCAGTATCAGTCCCTCTTGGGAACTGCCTTAGAGGAGAGCCACCACACCTACAATTACAGAAGGATCCACATATTAGAAAGGCCTAATCCTTTTGCCCCAAGTTGGGGCAGCTCTGAAGATGGGTGTTCTACTTTCAGAGCATCCCAGTAAGGTGGCCAAGGCTTCAGTTGAGACCACATCTCAAGTCAGCCTCCATGTCCAATCCTACATCCCTTTTCTTCAATAGGAATTAGTCCCAAGAACATGTCCCAATAAACCTTATGCATGTTGACCTCCGAGTCTGCTTGCTAGGAAACTCAACCCACAGCAGGTAGATTGGAACCCCCATGCCACCTCCGCCTTGTAAGGTCAGGGAAATCTTCACTGTTAGTAGAGAACTCTTTCCAGCACAGATTTCATCTCTCCCCACCACCCCACAACCCATGAGCTTCTAATACCCCCAGGAACACCAGAATGGGGCAGCAGTCCCTCAACTGCTCCAAGGTATTAAGGACAGATCTCAGCAGTCCTGCTGCTAGGGTAGCCTGTGACCAAACCTGACCAGCCCTTTTCACTGAACCTGGAGGAAAACACACCGAGGCTCAGAGCCTAAGCTTTACAGACCCAGGCCCAGCTTTCTAGGACCACACAGTATCTGAAATTGGTCATCCGGTATTTGAGGTTCTCATGATGGCCATACATTCCTGACATTCCTACAGGAGTCTAGAATAACTTCAGTTTTAATAAAATAGCTAGACTCATCGAAGACCATACCAGTCGGACCAGAGAATCTATATATGGCATGGGCAAGAGATGACCCCATATCTGTTTACAAATTCACCTGCTGTCAAGTCGCCAAGTACTTGAAGTTGGTTTGAGGTCATGTTGCTTGGTGCCTCACCCAGAGCACAGGAAGGTGGGATCAGCAGAGAACACTAGGTCCTCCAAAGACACTGAGCTGAGGAAGCCAACTCCATCCAATCTAGAAACCATTCTTCCCTTCGCTGACCTGGGAGGTTCTAGTCCCAGATTTTAAAATCCTAGGTACAAGGACCTATCCAAGGCCTCTGAGGAGGTTTGACAGGGACAGAATGCTTTTGATGGGATCAGTAGACTGGATACCACCAAGGGAAGAATCCATGAGCTTGAAATGATTCCAAGCAACATGATCCCTGAGCAACAGAAGATTCCCAAACTAAAGTACACTGAGAAATCAAAATCTGACCAGGATTTCTGACAGGTGGGCTTGGCTTCCCAGCTTCAGACAGCATCTGATCATCTCAGCTTGGGTTTCCTGACATGGAAACTTATTCATAAGTGAGCCAGGTGAGTGCTATCATAGTCCCAGTATTGTCAGCATGCCACACCCAAGACTGGGCCTGTCTTAGGCCATGGGTTAGGTAGGAAGCAAGAACATCTTACTGCACTAGCTTCTGTAACAGGGCTATAGGTCATTAAGCTTCGGGTTTGTCTCGGACTTCAAGGAAAGCCACCCACCCCCCAACTCCCAAGAGGCCAAAGTCACAGCCTAGAGAGCTGATAGTCCTCCTGCTATAATAAGACCTAAGCAGTTGATGATGGAAACGCTACAGGGATGTTCTGTGACCAGCTGAACAGAGAAAAGCTTAGATGGAAACTAGCCCCAATGTGCTGAGAACTTCAAGGTCACTCCCTTCCCAACAAGAACACGGAGCAAGCGATCTCTTAAGGGTGTGGTTATAGGACATACCGCCACCCAGAAATTGAGACAGGCAAGTATGTGGACTTTCCACCAAGATTAACTTCTGCAGAAGCTGCTGGAGCCAGTAGCTTACAAAAGACACTTGAATGGTAACTGACAGGTTGCTGGAGGTGGGGTTGCTGAACCAGTTTGAGTGAGGAGTTCCTGGGGCCATAATGGCAGGCGGCTTAATTTTGTGGGTTCTACCTCCGGGAGCCCTATCAGGTTATGAAGAGGGTTAGAGGAAAACCTTATTTCCAGCCTTCAGGGTTGTGGGCCAGGACAGATAGTATCTATTTTAAAATGTGCTCAGACCATTCTCCATTATGAAGCAGTTTTCTGAGGAAGCCCATATTACTGGAGCCTTCTCCTCCCAGAGAAGGAGAATTCACTTCAACGCCCTCCAGCCTTCCCATTTCACAAGGGAAAAGGTAGACAGAGGTTTGGACAGAAGTTTAGACAGAAGACTACAGTGTTTTTCCTTCCCTTCACCCAATCACCTCAATAGGGCTCTAGCGTACCAGTGGTTTACAAGTGAGCCCCGAGATACGGATCCTACTTAAGGGGTTCCTAGGAAGATTCAGAGACAGGACAGGGAAGTTGGTCTCTAGCCCCTACAGCTAATATTTAACCCAGCTCATAGAATGTTACAGCTTATGCTAAGAGACATGAGAAAAGTATTACAAAACTCAGGATCTTAAAGTTATCAGATAAGGAATTTAAAAGAGGCAACATACAAGGGCGGATGAACAATATAAATAGATGGAAGCTATAAGAAAGGACTGAGGAAAGGCTAGATCTCAGTTTTTTGTTGTTTTTTTTTTTTTAGACGGAGTTTCGCTCTTGTTACCCAGGCTGGAGTGCAATGGCGCATTCTCAGCTCACCGCAACCTCCACCTCCTGGGCTCAGGCAATTCTCCTGCCTCAGCCTCCTAAGTAGCCGGGATTACAGGCACGCGCCACCACGCCCAGCTAGTTTTTTGTATTTTTAGTAGAGACGGGGTTTCACAGTGTTGACCAGGATGGTCTCGATCTCTCGACCTCGTGATCCACCCACCTCGGCCTCCCAAAGTGCTGGGATTACAGGCTTGAGCCACCATGCCAGGCTAGAATTCAGATTCTTAGCTGAAGAACACTTTTGATGGGATCAGTAGACTGGACACCCCCAAGGGAAGAATCCATGAGCTTACAACGATGGCAAGAAAGGATTCCCAAACTAAAGTACACAGAGAAAGTAAAGTCTGATCAGGGTTTCTGACAGGTGGGCTTGGCTTCCCAATTTCCAGCAGGTGTTCAAGGGTTAAGTCTCTCCCCCGAGACTTAGTGTTCCTGGACCACCTGCAGGTTAGGCTCTTCACCCAAGGCATTGCCAAATCCCGTCCACTGCCCAGAGGCAGAACCCTAGAGCCTTCTCCTTTTCCACACATCACTGCCTTTCCTGCCAGACCTGGCAGCCAAACCCTGGTCTCCCACTTTGGCCAGGGCTGGGCTATTTTCTATCAGCTTTCTTTTCTTTGGAAGGAGGAACAGAACCCTTTGCAAGGCCTACTCTGAGGCAGGTTCAGAACTGCCACCTAGCTTTCTCAGCCCAGTGAGGCATCCTCCCCTCAGATGAGGTTGGAAAGGCTTAGGTGCCTTCCAAGTTACCCCTAAGTATACACGTTACCCTACCAAGATGCCCTCAAGCCCTGCCCTGGTTCTTGCTGAGCCTGTCTTCTAGGAGAAGGATAGCTAGCCTCTCCCTGAGCCACACTCTGGCTGTGACACTAGGGCCAGCTTGGGGCTACTGTGAAACTTGGCCTGAGACAGGCCCAGACACCTCACACTATTGCCCAGGGCCCCTCTCAAAGCAAGGGAGGGCTAGGTGGCCAAGGGTCACCAGGAATGGTGCCACAAGTCCTAGCTGGGGGACTTTAACCTGGCCTTCCTCCCTAGCTGACCCCTGTACTTTGCAACAGGAATCAGCCTTTGTCAGAAAGGCAACATCTCCGCTCACCTACAATCTGACTATAAAAGCTATGAATTCTTACAGTGGAAGATTCAAGAGAAACAAGGTAAGAATTAGGAAGTATCAGTTCCCTTGGAGATTAAATAAGCCCAGCCTTTTTAGCTAAGAATGTAAAGTCTTCCTCTGGCTATTAAGAGCAAGAAACAGTATGTCAGTAGTATGAGGAGGGCTAGTCTTTGACATAACCATTGCTAGAAGGCCTTGGGGTAGGACCGTCTTCCATGCCTGGTCTAGATACTCCCAGGTGGGGACTAGGGACATTCATGAATAGAGAGAGACCCCGAATTGACCCAGGGACTTCTGATCTCAGTCACAACTGCCATGGTCTGACCCCTTCCCTAAACATGCCCAGTAAGAAGACTGTGAGGTCTGGTTGAGCCGGTGCTCACTTTTCTGTTCCTTGTGAGGCTGTTTCACCAGGCATACAGACTCCTGTTCTACCCTACCTGTTCTCTAGAAAAACCAAGACAAGCAGATACATGAGCCGTTTTCTATGGTCTCCAGAGACACTGGACCCGGGCCAGTGTTTCCCTCCATGCCTTCCCAGCTGGGGGCACCCTCCCGGGCCAGCAGTCCCACCCCTGGTGCCAGAGCAGCTCTGAACACAAAGCTGAGCTTCACGGCAGCCCCAGACTTGCCCTGGTTTATCACAGCCGAAGTGTGGCTCAGGGAGAGGCTAGCCCTCTGTCATCCTCAAAGAGACACTCTCAGCAAGAACCAGGGTCAGAGGCTGCCTTCTTCACGCCTACAGTCACTTCCCACAAGCTACTGTTCTGCCCCAAAAGGAGCACAACAGATAGCCTAGTTAGTCCAGTCCGACTCAAAAGGAAGAACGAGTGGGACGGAAGTTTGAAGGGCGTGACCAAGAGTTTTCCAACTAAGACACAAACCCAGAGACCCAAGAAGCCCTAACCTCAAACCAAGTAGGTTAATAAAAAGATAGGCCACATCAGTTTGGTTAACCACCGAGATAAAAATCCCAGGAACAGCCAGGAAGAAACACTGGATCGTGGCTGATCTTTCAAACCCACCAGAAGCTGAAGATGGTAACCGTCTAAACAGCGGTGAAGGAGATCCCAGAGCTCTATATCCGACAAAAAAAAAAAAATCCCCTTTTGAAGTTGATGTGAGCTAGAGACACAGACAAAAGCTTCGGATGCTACCAGCAGAGTCATACTTAACAGTGAGGGAAACTCTTTAGTGAGAAGGCAGGCAATTCTAGATGGAATTGCAGGTCAGCAGCGGGAATGAAGTACACAGGAAAGGTGAAAGTCAGAAGAAATAACTTGAGATTCAGAGGAAAGTTCTAAATAAAACCAAGGCAGAAAGAAGCCTTGCTTGAGCACAGCAGTCCCTGGTTGAGGCTGACAAGCTGCATATTCCGTGGCCAGTTACCAGAATCACTTCCCATCCCAGGAATGGGAGCTGCTGTGACAGGTCAGCAGGTCTGACAGAAGACTCCAGGAGGCTTGCAACAGGAAAGCCCACTTTTAAGTACTCTGGATCTTGCAAATGACTTGGGATCTTTCCCGAGAGAGTTGTGCCTGGTGGCACAGGTGAGTTTCTGCAGTACAGCTCTTTCTGGTCTGTACATTGGCCCGATACCTATCAGCAAGTCTTTGTATCTGGCAGATGATCCCAGGAGTGGGTCTGGATGAACTCGCAGCTCTTCCAGAGGGTGACTTAGAAAGATATTGGAAGAAAAAGTAAACCAGGCAAGGAAAGACCGGAGGACAACCAAGGGTAGACAGGCTTGGCAAGGCGGTAGGGAAGGCAAAGGCTTTGAAGAACACACAGCTTGAAAAAGAGTTTTGAGAACAGCATGGATTCAGAAGTGTCATCATGGCTTTCCTGGGTCCCTTTTATCAAGTACTCAGTTTGCTTCTATACACCATGACTACCAAAAAATGAAGTAAATGAGCACAAAGTTGTAACCGACAAGTACTTTAAAGCTTTGGAAAACAAGGAGATTGAATCCAGTCCTAGCTCTAAGGAGGCTGAGCCCAGTTAACTCCCTCCACCAGGATCAAGCCAAGAGAAACCAGGAGGACATACCAGAGGAAAGAGACTGGAAGTGTCCAGTGCAGTGTAGGGGTGGTTTTGACTTTGTGCCCGGTGGCTGGCTCTGTCCTGGGGCAGAAGGCAGCCTGGCACAGCTGTGGAAGATTAGAGGCTGAGGTATTTGAGTTATGTTCCTACTGCTCTCATGACACAGACAGGGCCTGCCCCATACCTGCAGGAACCCTCCTCTGGGCCAGGTGTCTTCAGGACTAAAATCAGGACCAATCAGAGTCCTGAGCTTCACTCTCTATGCAAGTTCGCAAGAGGAAAAAAAAAAAAATCTCATGCTAAGAAGAGACAGATGGAGAGTTGCGTTCCCGTCCCCAGGCAAGGAAGCCTCCCACCTCCCACTCTCTCCCCAGGGCTGCAGTCACAGGCTGATGCTTCCTATCACTGCTTCTGCCCAGTAAGCAAAGCAGAGGACTTGCCCTACAGAGTCATTTTGCAGGGCAGAGAGCAGTATTAGCCATCTTGCTGGTACCCCTGGGTGCTCAACCTTAGGGCTCATTTTCCCCACCACACCCATAGGCATTGGTAGACAGTGGCCAACACCCCTGGAAGAGGGGTTACAAGTCAGAAGGAGTGCAACTAGTTCACATTTACCTCATCAGATTTCAGAGGCCAAGTATTGAAACAGGCCAAGGGTATTAAGGTTATTAGAAATACTAGATTAGGCACGAGGAGTTAGAATGAAGGATACAGCTGCTGCGAGCAGGACTGATCCAACCAAGGAATAGGATAGCTCACTGAGGTCGGGATCAATGAAACCTCCCAGAAGGGGAGGGCAGAGGTCGTGGAACAGGACAGCGGAGGCAGAGGATGGGCATACCAGCATCCAGAGAAGAGGGGTCTCAGAAGAGCCATCTGAGGGGGCCCGTCCCAAGGCTTAGGGAGATTGAAGGTGGAGTGGTGGAAAGGCCCAGAGGGGAGACTGGGAAACCCCATTCCCTAGGGGAGTTGGCTCCAACATTCTTACGCTTTTTCTATGAAGAGAAAGAAGTTGAAGAAAGGCAGACAGAAGGCAAAGGAACAAAAAGCAGACCATTGAGGTCAGTGGCCCTGGGTAGCGTCAAGGCTGTTTGGAGAAAGTAGCCTTCTGAAGGCCAGAGCCAGAAGAGGCTGCTCTCAGGGTACATAGAGGTGCCCCTGCCTGGGGACACTGCCTCCCGTGGGAGCAGCAGAGATTAAGAACAGGATCCCAGGGGACAGTAGAGACAGGACCCATCACGGGGACAGGATGTACCCCAGCCACCCCTCCCCCGACCTGTAGCAGCTGCAGCGGTGGGGACAGTAGTCTGAGCAGAGCCGTCTGGCCCACAAAGTTCAGCTGGGAGACATGGGCGGGGAACCAGGGCGGCCCAGGTTAAGGCTGCTCCACAGCCCCTTAGCCAGCTGCTGCCAGTTAATTGGTGTCAGCCCCTTATTCTCCACACCTGGCCCACCCCGCCTCCCTCGTGGACAGGCACGAGCCTCCTCAGCCCTCGGTCCAGTCTTCATCACAGCCCAGCTTCTTTCCACGGCAAGGGAGACGTTAACACCCTCACTGCTTCCCACCTGCGCCCCGTGCTTCTATTACCCGCCTCCTCACGGCTCAGCAGTCCGCCTTGTCCCCTCAGTGCTGGGCCAGTGTCTGTTCTCTCCTCTTTCTCTGCCACCCCTGCTAGACCAGAGGCCTTGAGCTGAGTAGGACCCCATCTTAGTCATCCTTGTCCTAGGAGGCCCTGCCCCAGGAAGTCACTGTGCGGGGTGACGAGGGATGATTAACTTGTCCCCAGCACCTGCCTGCTCTCCCCCAGTGCTCACCCCCTGAAACTTCCTGCACTCAAGGAGTCCTTCAAGGATTGGGCTCTGGCCTCTCCCCATAGGCACCATGGAACAGCAGACAACATCCCTGAGGAAGACAAGTTCAGGCCAAAGTGAGAGGTTAGGAGCGCACCAAGCTCGTATCGCCCACACCAGCACCGAGCTTTTACCAGCTAGCTCCTTCCTGAGCCACCAGCCCAAGCCAGACTCTGATCCCAGGGGGTCAGGTGCTGCAGAGGCTGCCGAGGGATCTCATAGCACCCGGCCCCTGGCTTCCCAGCCAGCCAAGCTGCTGCTTCAAGACTCTAGTCTCCTTTCCAGAACCCAGCACTGCTCAAGAAAGCCCTCATTTCCACAGCTGGACCCAAAGTACACGAGTCCAGGTCTAGCAGTGACCTCTTCCAGGATCCTGCTTGCTACAGTGCCCAAACAGCGGAGGCAGCAGCTGGGGGCAGCCCTCCTAGGGGCTCGAGGCAGGGCCTAAGGGCCTCATTGCTATGAGAAAAGCCAAGACCTTGCCCCTTTTCCTGGACAGCCACCCAACTACCCAGAATCCACCCAGCTCAGGAACCCAGACAAGCCCAGTACCCAGATCCCAGGACTGAACAGACAGCTGTGCCCACCTCTGGGGTTCTCTTTCCGTCACCCACTCCACAGCCAACATCAGGTTTCTTTCTAGCCCAGACCAGAGGCTGCCCAAGCACCAGCTCCCCATTCCCTCCCACTTCACCCCTCATCAGGTAGTGGGGGCGCAAAGCTGCGCTCTGGAAGTGTCTCATCCCGGGTCCTTTCTCCCTAGTGGCTGCCTGGCTGAACGCCACATCTACCCAATCTTCCCCAAGCAGGGGTGCCTCAGAACTTCCTCCTCTCAGGGAGGCTCCCAGGACCCACAAACCCTCAGGACACCTGGGGCACCAGCAAGCAGCCACCTCCCCCAAGCCCTAGCCACTACATAACCCCATGCTGAAGGCAGGCTGGTTTTCAGGGCTTCCACAGTCCTTCTCCCAGGCCCAAGTCGAGAACATCGCAGCCTCCAGCCACTCCTCCCAGAGCGGGGGTGTCGCCTGGAGAAACAGCCCTAGGCCCAGCCCCTCCAGCCAGAGCACCAGGCCTGGTGGACAGAGCCTTCAGTCAGAACTTCATCCCCATCGGCCAGCAGCATGCATGATGGTGGAGCCCCACAGTTCTCCTGGAGACAGGGGTCCCCTCCAGATGCAGCATGTATGGCCACCTCCCAAGCCAGTCCGTTCCTGCCAGTGGGTCTTAGCCTAAGACGCTAACTGGTTTCAGCCAGACAGAGACTACATCAACCTTCCATCGGAGGCCTGCTCTAGCCTAGAATTTAGACAGCCGAGGACATAGCTGGAGTGAGCAGCCCCTACATCCGTCTGCCCAGCCAGGGTGCTCGCTACACGAAGGCTTTTATAGGGCCCAAGTCCTGCGTCTCCTTCTAGATCAGGTGTTTCAAACCTTTAGCGTGCATCAGAATCTCCTGGAGGGCTTGTTAAAACAAGATTGCCGGGCCTCATCCCCCGAGTTTCTGAATCAGCAAGTCTTGGCTAGACCTGGAGAATTTCATTTCAAATATGTTCCCAGGTGGTTCCAATATTGCTAGTCTGCAGTCCACACGTTGAGAACCACTGTTCTAGAGCCTCCGGAGATGGAAAGGGCCAGTGCCGCCGCTTTAATGAAGGCGCAGGTGGAGCTGGGCTCATGGGAATAGCTTTAGTACTTTGGGGTTGATTCCTTGGGATTGACTAAGGAGAGTGATCTGCCTTGGTTTTGAAGGGCTTTGGGGTCCCTAGAACCTCCGCAGACCCAGGGTGTCCTGCTGTCTCCTGGGAGTGGGAAGGCAGTGCTGGTTGTTTGCATTCTGGATTAGGGTCCTGGCAGGTGGGAGAAGCAGGGCAGAAGAGGCTGTGGGAGCCCGAGGCACATCCTAGAAATCCAGGAGCTGGGGTCTAGGCCCAGCTCTGCCACCAACGCCTTTGGGGACACTGTCAGTCACTTGCCATCCTTGAATCTTATCTTGCCTCAGACAGAGTGCTAAGACTGGACCATCACTTTGATAAGTTCAGGCAACATTTTTTAATCAGTGTCATGTGTGTGTCAAGATGCTTGATGCTAAGAGGTAGCGGTAAAAGAGTTTGCAGCCTGGTGGGGGAGTGACGGGGAAGCAGTGGTCAAGGGGGCGAATGTCCCAGTGGGAGCCCTGGGGAGCCTCTTCTGTGACCCCTGTGATTTTTTCCAGCTCCAGACCTGGTGAGGGACAAGGAATCTCCCCAGCTCTGGAAAACACCCACACCAGCTTTCACAGGGGCAGAGTGATATATATTTTTTGACTTTAAAAAAATGTTCATGGGTACATAGTAGGTGTATACATGTATGTGGCCTGAGATATTTTGATATAGGGTGATATTTAAATGAGATGTAAAATCAAGCTTTTAAAATTTACTACTCCAGCGAGGCTGCTTCTAAGGCAGACTGTGAGGTTGTGAGGGCTATGTCTGTTTTCATCGTTTATCTGCTTATCGGCTACCAAGTGTCCAGGTCAAGATGCTGATGTCCAGGCTCCAGCCCAGGGCTGAAGCAAAATCAAGGGGTTCTCTGTGCAGAACCCTTGGTTGGTTGGAGAACCATTGATCTAGATTGGGAGGAAAGAGTCTTCTAGAAGCCCAGAAGGGGCTGTGCAACGCCAGCAGGGATCTGAAAAAGGTAAAGCACCCCATGATGTGACTACTGGAAACGGGAGGAGTGAGAGGCGGGTTGGGAGAGTGGCTTGAGCCAGTTTCTCCAGAGACCTTCCTTACAAAACCGAGGTGTCAGGCTTTTTTTCATGGTTGACAGGGAGCCATTGGAGGTCCTCAAAGAAGGACATGACATGCTCAAAGCTGAGTACCAGCCACAGCAGCCTCTGCTTCTTCCTGCCTCTTCCCTCCCTCCTAGAGGCTACTTTCATCACGTGACATAAAGAAAAGGGCTTGGGCCTCGCAGCCCCTTCTGTTACAGAATACAGGTGTGGGGTGTATATCGGTGGACCAGTCAGAAATGAAGGGGACCCCAGACGCCTGCCCCTTCACAAACATTGACAGTTCCCTGTGTGGCCTTGGGCAAGTAGGTCAGCATCTCTGAGCCCCGGTGGCCAAATTTCTGCCTGCCCAGGAATACGCAATGAACAGAAGCATGCTTTGCAAAGGGGAGAGCTGGAGCCAGAAGCAAGGACAACCTAAAAGGAAGACGCTAACGCACAGAATGTGATTTAAAGAGTTTACTTGAGCCAAAGTGAGGACAGCTGCCTGGAAGACTCAGACCCAAGGAACCTTGGTTATGAGCTCCATTGCACCTTTCTTATAGGCAGGTATTTAAAGGCAAAAAAAAATAAGAACAGGGAGTGGGCTGATACAAAGTTGTCAGGCATTCCCATTGGTTTACAGACATAACTTGATTAGTGATTGGCTATACATTAAGCTATAGGGTGTGGAATGTAGTGTCCAGTGAGGCATTTTTAGGTTAATTCATAGTTACTGGTGGCAACAGCAAGCAGTTGCAACAGATGAACACATAGCTGCAAACGGGGAAGTAAGGTGTGGTTGCTGCCTCATTTTAGTGCCTCTCCATGCCTAGTAATTTTTTTGCTCTCACCCAGGCTGGAGTGCAGTGGCACGATCTCAGCCCACTGCAACCTCTGCCTCCCAGGTTCAAGCAGTTCTCCTGTCTCAGCCTGCCAAGTAGCTGGAATTACAGGTATGCACCACCACGCCCGGCTCATTTCTTGTATTTTTAGTAGAGATGGAGTTTCTCCATCTTGGTCAGGCTGGTCTCGAACTCCCAACCTCAGGTTGGGATCCTCCTGCCTCTACCTCCCAAAGTGCTGGGATTATAGGTGTGAGCCACTGCGCCCGGCCTCTTGCTGGGATTTTTGAGATGGAGTCTCGCTCCGTCGCCCAGGCTAGAGGGTAGTGGCCTAATCTCGGCCCACTGCAATCTCTGCCTCCCAAGTTCAAGCAATTCTCCTGTCGCAGCCTCCTGAGTAGCAGGGATTATAGGCGCCCACCAAAATGCCTGGCTAATTTTTGTATTTTTAGTAGAGATGGGGTTTCACCATATTGGTCAGGCTGGTCTCAAATGCCTGACGTCACGTGATCCACCTGCCACAGGAGCCACTGCGCCCAGCCTTGTGCCTAATAATTTGAAAAGGCTCGCATTCTTTGGGTAGCCATTCTTTTCTTAGTATTCTTTGCTAAGCCCAGCTGGACAGGAGGGGCTAAGGGACCAGGGACTCAAGTGGCTGGAAGAACATTTGAACAAGATTATGTCCTGTTAAGCCCCAAACCTGGGCAAAGCATAAGGATGGGCAGGGTCAGCACATCTATTTTTCATGATCCCAAGCTCAGATGTAAGAAGGAGGTAGCAAGGGTGATGTGGAATAGAAAACAGATGAAACATGGAAAAGAACCAGCTAACAATTACAGGACGGTCCCAGCCACAGGTGTGGAGAGCGGAGGCCAGACCCTCAGGTGCCCCTCCCAGATGAGGCCTGTCTGGAAAGATGCAGTTCCACTTTGTTGCTGTTGTTGTTTGTTTTTTTTTGTTTGTTTGTTTGTTTGTTTTTGAGATGGAGTTTCACTCTTGTTGCCCAGGCTTGAGTGCAATGGCATGATCTTGGCTCACTGCACATCCACCTTCTGGGTTCAAGTGATTCTCCTGCCTCAGCCTCCCTAGTAGCTGGGATTACTGGCACCCATCACCACGCCCAGCTAATATTTTGTAGCTTTAGTAGACAGGGTTTCACTATGTTGGCCAGGCTGGTCTCGAACTCCTGACCTCAGGCATTCCACCCACCTCAGCCTCCCAAAGTGCTGTGATTACAGGCATGAGCCACTGCACCTGGCTCAATTGCACACATTTTCAGGGGAATTGCCTGAGAATTGGAGTACCGGAGTAGGGAGGTATGGAGTACAGGGTTATGATGAGGAGTTTCTTCTTCCGAATGCAAGTCCCAATTTTGCTGTGTAAACTGGACACAGGCTGTTACCTCTCTGGACCTCGTTTAGTGCTAATTCATCTGTTCCCCCTAATTAGGTAAGAATTGGACCCTTGCTTGGGTCATTAACACATTGCTCCGATCAAATTGGTGGTGTAAAGTAGTGTGGTGAGCCTAAGAAGGGTGATGAGAGATAAAGGAGCAATTAAATAGCAAGCATCCTTCAAAGTGCCCCAGCCCCACCTCAGCCTCAGGTTCTGAGCCTCTGGCCTGCCCCATCCCCACCCAGGTGCTCGTCCTGGTCTACCTGCCCACCTCTAACTCCTGACTTGGGACAAATTTGCCCTTTAAGTCCTAGCTTTAGAGACTGGCTTTCCCCAGGTGAAATTCCTATTCCCAAGGATGGGCCCACTGGTGACTATGGAGTCAAGGAGTGTGGGTAAGGCTGTCAGGCCCTGGTCCTCCACTCCAGCCTCCCATCCTCCACTTCCCTCACTATGTCCACACCCTCAATTCTGCTGGGAGTCCAGAACCACAGCCTCAACTGGCTTCTTCCTTTTCTTCTTTAAATCCAGTAGCAACAACGATCTATAGTAGCAGCAGACAGTGCAGGGCATGGTAATTTAACAACTGCAATGCGCCGTCCTCTAACCCAGATAGCAGGGAAACAGCGCGGTAATTAAGAAGTTTGTCTTCTTCTATTTTCCTTTTCACACACACACTTAAGTGCTCAAGAGGAACCAGGTGCTTCCACGATGCCCTCTGCCCGCACTCGCCCCATAGCCCAGCAAGAGGCACACCTGAGGCTCTGAGCCGGCGATCTGGAATTGCAGAAGGGCAGAGCCAAGATCTCCATGCGGATACTGCCAGGATCCCTGTGCTTTTCCCCGACAGTCTGAGGCTTTGCCACTGGCAGGACTGAGCTCCTTTCTGGCCTCAAAGTCTCCCTGGATAATGCGTATGCTTTGCTCTGTTCTGCCCTCATCAGGGTGATCAGGAGGAGCTTTGAAGGCGTGACCTGAGAACCCCACCAGGTAGGTTCCTTGTGGTTTATCCAGCTTTGCAGACAGCAGTGGGCAAGCTTCTCTTCACAGCTGCCTCTCCCCTGCAGCCATGGGAGCAAGTCCCACTCCAGATTTCATGAAAGCCACATGCCAGGAATCTTCTAAAACCCACTTTGGGGCCAGGCACAGCGGCTCACACCTGTAATCCCAGCACTTTGGGAGGCTGAGGCCAGTGGATCATCTGAGATCAGGAGTTTGAGACCAGCCTGGCCACCATGGTGAAACCCTGTCTCTACTAAAAATACAAAAATTAGCCGGGTGTGGTGGCACATGCCTGTAATCCCAGCTACTTGGGGGGCTAAGGCAGGAGAATCACTTGAACCTGGGAGGCTGAGGTTGCAGTGAGCTGGGAATTGTGCCACTGCACTCCAGCCTGTACAACAGAGCCAGACTCCATCTCAAAGTCATCATCATCATCATAAAACCCACTTTGGAGCAGAGGAGTGCAGTGAGGGATTGAGATTTGGAGTTTCATGCACTTAAATTTGAATGATGGCTTCCACATTCATTGTCTCTGTGACCTTGGGCAAGTTGCTTAGCCTCTGAGCCTTAGTGGGCTGTTTTTTGCTTTTGCTTTTTTTCCTCTGATGCAGGGATAATGCTACCTCACAGGGATGTTGTGAGGCTTCAACGTAATAGTGAAATAACAAGCTCAACAGACAGCAGTCCCACACTGACATTAATGTTGGCAGCATCAATTTGCCGCAGACAAAGTCCAGCCACAGAGAGCTTGGCTTAGACCCCACCCAGATGGCCTCATTACCAAAGACCAAAGCGGCCCTGAGCCCAGGTGGTCTCACTGATGAGACGCTATTAAAGAGTGACCCCATGGGCTATGTCCTGCAGACCCCGGTGAAGCCTGTGCTTGTCTAGTGCAGCCCCACCCTTTAGGGGCACCCCTAAGCCTTTTCTTCCCCTACCCCAATACCCCAAACTCCCCAGACCATGACACCTGCTGAAAGCCAAGCTCCTAGACATCAACTGCTCTGTCTGGAACTAGGAATAATATCAACACATTCCCACACTAGCCCTAGAGCTGGGAAGAGCTCATGAGCAGTCTAGCCCAGCACTCCTGTTTTACAGAGGGGGACCAAGACTCACAGGAAGACGCCACACAACTCACACAGCTGAGGCTTTCTGACTCCCAGCCCAAAGTTCCTTCTGTCACTCTCTACTGCTAGAATTGTTCTTTTCTTGGAAAAACAAGGAGAAAACAACCAGTTTGAAAGCTAGCCTGGGGCCTGAAAGGCCCTCTGGTAGATTTGCTTTGCCAGTAAATCAATATTTTAATTTTTCAACCCATGTTTAAAAATCAAGAGATTTTTGCATAAACATCCACATTCTCAATTCTCCTTGACAGGCAAGTGAATGTGGCAATACCAGACCCATGAACCCACATGGTGGTGGTGTCTGATTATAGGTGCCAATAATCAGCACCTATTTTAGATAGGTCCTACATCTCCACTTCTCCACAGTCCCCACAACTCCCTACAGCCTCACAGTTACCTGCCTGTCCCCTACAGCAAGTCCTCTGAGAGCAGAGTCTGCCCAGATGGCAAGAGTCACCATCCCCAGCCATCAGTCCTGCCAGTGCTGGCTTGCAAAATGCTGCCCTGGCTTTCCAAGCCAGTTGTGAAGTCAGGGGAGGGGGTTAGCTGTCTCATTATGGATAAGGAAACTTAGCAAGTGAGGTGGTGGGATTAGAACGACAAACTGGCAGTTACCCACTGGGTGGGCTTTGGGGAACCCCCTGTCTCCTAGTTTATTAGAACTGAGAGGCAGGAAAAAAAAAATGGGCCCTTCCTAGGGGACCATGCGATCTGGCCTCTCCCTAGGGCTTGGAAGAGGCAGTTCTGTGAGGTGAGACACAGATGTCCCCCTGGGCCAGCCCAGCTCTTCTGAGCCACTGGGGGTCCTCCTGGGGGAGGAACGGTGAGCAGGGTTGGAGCCAGGCCCCAGCCGTGCGTATGTCAGGAATAATATGAGTGTGCAGAGAGCTGTACAGCGTTATTGTCTGCATTACTGATAGTTAGTGTACCCTGAAGGCAATAAATTATTGACAGGACGGAGACAGTGGCAGGCTGTGGCCTGGGCTGAGGGGACTGGGGCCAGATCCTGCACTGTGTCTGTGAGCATGGCTGTGGTGGGCTAGGGCAGGCAGGCCTGAGGTGCAGGGAGGAGTCTGCACGTGCCGGCCCCGGGAAGGAGGGTGTATGAGAGTGTTTATCTCTTGTTGCTTGCTCTTTCCTCGACTTCTCCCTTCCTGGGTGCTAACATCTCTTCCCTCCACTTCTCCTCTCCCTCCCTGGCTCATCTTCCTTCTTTCTCCTTCCCCTATCCTTCCTCCCTGACCTGGAAGACTTCTGGTGGGTGGGTTGAAACCCAAAGAAGCCTCAAGGGCAACCTCAAGTGCCCGGACAGCCAGGTACTGGGGGTACCTTTTTCCAAGAGAGGAGAAAGCTCAAGGGCAAACGTTTTGGGTGAGTTTGGATGGCACCAAGAGTCCTGTTGTAGCTAGGTTAAGTTTGAGGACCCCAGCCAGGTGCCATGGCTCACATCCGTAATCCCAGCATTTTGGGAGGCTGAGGCGGGCAGATCACCTGAAGCCAGGATTTCAACACCAGCCTGGCCAACATGGTAAAACCCCATCTCTACTAAAAATACAAAAAATATTAGCAGGGGGTGGTGGCAGGTTCCTGTAATCCCAGCTACTCAGGGTTGAGGCAGGAGAATCCATGAACCTGGGAGGTGGAGTTTGCAGTGAAGTAAGATCACACCACTGCACTCCAGCCTGGGTGACAGAGTGACTCTCTCTGGAACAAAACAAGCATTTGAGAAAACTGCCAGCCATCAGGTGGAGGTGGAGAGGGAGTTCATTATCATAATCATGGCTAACACTCTTGGACACGTGAGCCAGGAACTTCAGGCATTTCACTTAGCCCCCACGGCAGTGCCAGGAGAGAGATACTACTATTATTCTCGGAAGTGCAGGAGTGAAGGCACTTGTCCAGGGTCACACAGCTAGTTAGTGGTAGAACTGGGATTCAAGCCAGTAGTCAGGCCCTGAGCCTGTGTTCTTAACCACCACATGGGCTAGATGAGTGGCTGGCCCTGAATGGGGAGATTACGAGAGGGTTTTATTTGCTTTTTGTGCTTATCTCTATTTTCCAAATTTTCTACAATGAATATGCATTGCTTTTGTAATCAGAAAAAAACACACATAACAAATTATATTTTTAATAATATCTCTCTTCCTCCCAAGTCCCTAGATGCTTCTAAGCTATCCCCTCGCCAATTCCTTGGCAACCCCAGGGCCATCCTCCCAGCAGAGGGGAGGAGAAAGAAGGCCACCAACCCAGTATTTTCTCCCTTCCTATGGAGTAGGGGGAGTGGGAGGGATATCACTGTGGTGTGGCCTCCTCTCTCTACCTAGACCAAGTCCATAGTGGTAGCTGTGGGATTGAGTATGGGACTCCCCCCAGTCTCTCTGCCAAGCCTGGCAGCTTCTCCTTTGGCTCCTCAGGGACCAGGGGTCAGTCCAAGCCACCTTCCAAGCTCAGCTCTGTCTGGCCGCAGCAGCTGGGCTAGAGTGGGGTCAGGGCCAGGCTAGTACCATAGAAGGGACCCTCATAAGCCTAGCACTCCCGCTGCCTCCTGGAAGACCATCTCCATCTCTTGGCACCAGGTTTCCCTGGATTAATTCATCTTCCCAGACTAGGACCACACAAGGATGCAGCTTTAATTTCATCCTCAAGCTCCAGATAAGATTTTCCTATGCCTTCCCACTCCTGGTTCTCTCCTGGAAAGATTAGGGTGAGGAGGGCAGGAGGGAGCCAGCACCCATGACAGGAGATAGAGTCTCTACCACCACTCTGCACACTGCCTGCCACCTCCTCAGCAGTGGGCAAAAGCATTGCCTCCTCCACACTCTCATTAGTCAGGCCTCCAGCCCCTCAGGGATTTACAAAAAAAAGCTGGTGGCAAGAGCACAAGATGCAGCCAAAAGATGGCATTTCTCCTAAAGCCACCTGGCCTAGATGGCCTTGAGGCATTGCTTATGTTTATACCCACACCCCACGCCCCAAAAACCACTCAAATACCCATTGATGGATGACTGGCTGAGCAAATTATGGTGACTCTGATTCTATAAACTGCCATGCAGGCATTGAAAAGAGGACGTAGATTTTATAACATTGACTTAGAATAGCATCAATGTTAGTGGAAAAGCAAGTTGTACACCAACATAAAACCAATACTTCAACCTGAGAAAGCTGGTAGGCAAAAAAAAAAAAAAAAATCCATTTACCTACTTTTTTTTCCACTCTGTCCCCAGACTGGAGTGCAATGCCACAATCTCGCCTTACTGCAAACTCCGCCTCCTGGGTTCAAGCGATTCTCCTGCCTCAGCCTCCCCAGTAGCTGGGACTACAGGCACCCACCACCACACCTAGTAGAGACAAGGTTTCACCATGTTGACTAGGCTGGTCTCGAACTCAGGACCTCAGGTGATCTGTCCACCTCAGCCTCCCAAAGTGCTGGGATTACCAGTGTGAGCCACTGCACCTGGCCCCATATATACCTATTTTTGTTTTTAAAAATAGATATTTTCCTTATGTTGATAGAAATTGACGTGCCCTATAATCTTAGGATATAATTGCGAAACATTCCTCCAAACTGTTAACAGAGGCTAAGAGGTTGGTTATCTGCAGTGACTGGGTAAAGGCTGGCCAGAAGGACGCTAACTCATCTTGTTTTACATAATCCCAAAAGAAAGTGATGAGATTATAGGTTATTTATTTTTCTACCCATAATAAATTAAACTTCAAAAAAATAAAACTAAACATGAGCCAGGCACGGTGGCTCACCCCTGGAATGTTAGCACTTTGGGAGTCTGAGGCGTGTGGATAATTTGAATCCAGGAATTTGAGATCAGCCTGAGCAACATGACAAAACCCTGCTTTTTGCCAACTGCTGGCCGGTGGTCACCATGGACCATGGCCCAGGACCTCTTTGCAGAACTGTCCCTGTCTCTGGGAAGATTTGCTCCTTCATTCAATAATTTATCAGGGCCAGGTGTGGTGGCTCACACCTATAATTCCGATGCTTTGGGTGGCCAAGACAGGTGGATTGCTTGAGGCCAGGAGTTCAAGACCAGCCTGGCCAACATGGTGAAACCCCGTCTCTACTAAAATTACAAAAATCAGCAGGGTATGGTGGGGCATGTCTGTAATCCCAGCTACTCAGGAGTCTGTGCCACAAGAATCACTTCAACCTAGGAGGCGGAGGTTGCAGTGGGCTCAGATTGTGCCACTGCACCCCGCCCGGGCAACAGAGTGAGACTCTGTCTCAAAAACAACAACTGACAATTATGTCAGATACCTTTAAATGCTTACCTCCCTTTCTGGATTCTTCTATCGCTTTTCCACTCTATGCCCTAAAGGATCCATGCTAAAGAGAGGGCCCTCTGACCTACTGTTCATCCGTGCCTCCTTTGACAGCTCAAGCCCCTGCTGTATGCCAGGCACCATGTTGTGTGTCTCCATTTCCTCATCTTGACATGGGTATGTAGCTCTTTTCTGAGAAGAAGGAATGGGACAGACACAGGAATGTACCTGGGATGGATAGACCTGTACAATTTGGAAATGTACATGTAACATATCTATTGTTTTTGCAATGCAAACTGCAGAAAGATAGGTTTAAGGAGATACTGGCTGGCAGGAGCCACAGAAGATGGAGTGAGTGTTTCCTCAAAGGAGGTGGAAACAATCCATTCAATGATTGAGCTCAAAAAGAGATAAGCACAAAAAGCAAATAAAACCCTCTTGTAATCTCCCCATTCAGGGCCAGCCACTCATAGGACAGGATGGGACAAAAATCTCCCAAGGGAAAGAAATTGAAGGACAGAGAAAACTAGCCCTACTTTTGCTGGGAACTGTCAGGAGAGGAGCAGGAGGTGACATGTGGCCCTCATGGGGCTAGGGCACTGCAGAGCTCTGCTGGGCATCTAGAACAACAGACCCAGGGCATGGCTGTGCAAGTGCTCCAGGGGTCAACAGAGGCGGCCCAGGGGTGTGCTAAATTTGGCAAGCTCATCCCCTTGTCCTCCCAAAGGCCATCACCTTTAAAGATCTCATTGGGCAGATGGGAAAACTGAGGCTCAGAGTTCTTGGGAGGCTCAGGGTTTGAGTGGAGGCAGGGACCCTCCTGGAGCGGTTACCATTCCTGCTCTGGGCAAGCCCTGGTGCACTCGACCCACCCTCCTGTGACTCCCTGGCAGCTCCTTTTCTGCCCGAGTTCAGCTCTCTGAAGGGGGGAACAAGGCTGTGGACCTGTCCCCCTCTCACGGCAAGGCCCAAAAAGCCCCAGAGAAGGGGGTAAGGAAAGGCAACGGCATCAGTGCCCAGAGCATCATGACTTATCTGCCTCCCCGAAGGCCTGGGCATAGCGCCAGGAGGGTGAGGGGCAGGGGGTCGTGGGAAGAGATCTGGGGAAGGGAAGGGAGGGTCTTGCCCCTGCTTGGCTGCCAACTTCCCATTTGGTGACAGGCCGTCCTCACAAGCTGTAGGGTCAGGAAGTGACAGAGGCACAGTGAGAGGCAGAGACTGTCAGGGTGGGGATGCCCTGCTACTCCAGTCCCCTCCTGTACGTATGAAAAGCAGGCTCAGAGATGGGAGTGTGGGCGGGAGCCCCTCCTATGGGCCTTTAAGGTAATTCCTGAAAGAGGTAGGGCCTGAGAAGGGGTGGGGCCTAGAGGTGTGGATGAGGACTGGGCATCCTGGGGAGTGGTCTGTGAAGAGACAGGAAGGCGGTGACCAGGGAGCTCTGAAGAGGCAGGAGGAAGGGGGAGCATCACGCTGCAGCCGGAGGCAAATGTAAGATCCTGACATTGTCTGCACTGTCCAGTGCAGTAGCCAGGGCCACAGTGGCTGCCGAGGCCTTGCTGTGTAGCTGGTCACTGAGGCCCTGAACTTTAATTTTAATTTTACTTAAGTTTTAAAACCAATACCAGAGTCAGTTGCTAGAAAACTTTTTAATACATTTGGAACAATGTGCGTACTGTTTTTTTGCTGTAAATTTTCTGAAATCTAAACATGCATCACCTATTTCTAAAGATGAAAATTTAGCATCTAGCCAGGCGTGGTGGCTCATACCTGCGGTCCTAGGACTTTGGGAAGCCAAGGCAGGAGGATTGTTTGAGACCAGCCTGGACAACATGGCGAGATCCTGTCTCTACACATTTTTTTTATTTACTTAGCTGGGCATGGTGGTGTGTGCCTGTGATCCCCAGCTACTCTAGGGGGCTGAAGTGGGAAGACCCCTTGAGCACAGGAGTTTGAGGCTGCAGTGAGCCGTGATCACACCATTGCACTCCAGCCTCAGCAACAGAGAGAGATCTTGTCTTGGAAAAAAAAAAATGTTAAGAAAATTTAGCCTCCAAACTGAGCTGTGCCCTAAGTGTAAATATACACATGCAGTTTCAAAGAGTATAAAAAGAAGGTAATAATAATGTTTATATCGATTACATGTTGAAATATTAATATGTGGGACATATCAAGTTAAATATACCAAAATAACTTCCACCTTAACTCTTTTTGTTTAATGTAGCCACTAGAAAATTTAATATTACACGTCTGATTCATTTTACTATCTATAAAACCTACATTGATAATACCTCTTTAAATTCTAACTTTGGTGGTAGGTAGTCTCTTTTTTGCTAACAAGTATAGTTACGTGTTAATTGATATTTTCCTTTTGACTTTGTGAATTTTCCATTTTGTTTGGTTCTACTGTTGATTATTTTATGCCTTCTTTTTAACTTAGGTTTTCTTTGTTCATCTTTTCCTAAGGTTTGACGTGTATGCTTATAATTAAGATTCCTCCATGAATTTTCTTTCTCCTCTTGCCCTTGACAGATTTTGTGGTCAGTCTCCCGCTGGCCTGATAAAATGTGTGCAGAGTGCTCGTGTCTTTTTCCTGCTTTAGAAGATTTGTCACATGTTGAAACTCTTTCCTCATTAAAGAATTTCTTAATACCTTCAGATTAAAAACATTACATATGTGACTTGCATTACGTTTCTACTGGCAGTGTGGAAGATCTTGAACGCTGGCCTGAATGTAGCATTAGAATCTGCACGATCCCTTAAGCGACTCGGATGTAAGTGCCCTGGGAGGTCTTCCTGCTCCCCAAGAGTGAGTAGAACTCCATCTGTGTGCTCCTGGAGTACCCCAGGCTCACTTCAACATTAGAAAAAAAAAGGTGCTGTGATTCTAAGGCTTTAAGTGTATTTTATTCAAGCTCTCTAGAGTGTGTGACTAAGATGTGTGAGTTGGAGTTCGGTTTCTAGGCGGCTGTGTCCCCCACCCCCACCCTATGGTGCCCAGAGAAGTCCTCTGTCCAGCCAGGCATGAAAAGCAGACATCGCCCACCCTTCCCTGCTCCCTTCCCATAGCCTAATGTCTGTGTGGGCAGGCCCAGGGCAGGCGTCATGGGCTCAGGCCTCTGCAAGCTTCCTCTGGCTTGTGCAGGCAGGGGGCGCCCAGGGGAGCACAAAGCCGGGATAGCTCCTGAAATGTGACACCCATCAGAACTGTCAGCTCTGATGCCACAGAAGGAAGACACAGGCCAGTACAATATGAGCCTAGTTCCTGTCTCAAAATGTCTGGGCTCGGCCACCTGCATACAGGGCCCACCCCAGGCTGCCAGGTCTGCTCAGAACTCCCCAGTCCAACCCAGATTTGCTCAAGGGAAGACGAGGCTGGGGCCACATCCTCCTTCCATAGGCCTAGGGAGGAATCAGATCAGCTTGCCTGGCCTGTTACATTTCTCTCTGTTCTCAGTTTCTCTGGATCCTTTTCATGGCACAGGATTTTAATTAGTCCTTGAAATCAGCTTTGATTTGGTCCTTGTCACAAGGAGAGCATCTAGAAGGTGAAATTCTATACAAGGCAGTTTCTAGGGGCTACAGAGCTGGACCGCTGGGTGGCCTTGGGAGAGTCACTTGGCTTCTCTGTGCCTGCTTTCACCAGTAGGAAGACTCTCCTGGAACCCTTTCTTATGCCCCACACCTTTATGGAGGGAAAGCAAGCTGGAGAAATAAACGTCCTGTGTGTGTAAGCATGCCAAGGTAGGCGCTCTCGGTGCCAGGCAGCTAGATCCCAGACCCAATAAGAAAATGGCTTTCCTGGCCAGGCACAGTGGCTTGCGCCTATAATGCCAGCACTTTTCGAGGCCAAGGTGGGTGGATCACCTGAGGTCAGAAGTTTGAGACCAGCCTGGCCAACATGGCAAAACCCCATCTCTACTAAAAATACAAAAGTTAGCCAGGCATGGTGGTGAGGCACATGCCTGTAATCTCAGCTACTCTGGAGGCTGAGGTAGGAGACTTGCTTGAACCTGGGAGGCGGAGGTTGCAGTGAGCTGAGATTACACCACCGCACTCAAGCCTGGGCAACAGAGTGAGACTCTGTCTCAAAAAAAAAAAAAAAAAAAAAAAGAAATAAAGGAAATGACTGTCCAGTGGCAAGCTGGATTTGCAAATGAAGATGGTAAGGGAACATTGCTAACATTCCGCTTCCCATTTCTCTTCAAAGACTCCTCTCTCTTTGAACACTTGGAACACCTTATCTGTGTCTCTTTATAGGAATAGACCCATCTTGCTAATATATGTAGTCAAAAACATCTATGATGAAAAATGCAATGTTTCCAAGTTTTACAATTGCTAAAGCACACTGTAATTTCTCCCCCACACCAGATTCCAAGCATAGTCTTCCTCTATAGGTCAAGGTCTTCCCTGAGATGTCACTCACCAAATATCCACCCCCCCCAACCGCAGACCAAACCATCCCAGGGATGCTAAAGCCTCGCAAAAAAAAAACAGCCTCCTGCCCTCTCCACCTTCCCAAAGTCCCCACCCACGCACGCCCCTTCTCCAGGCCCACTGTGGTTTCCAAACGTTTAGTAGTGGGACCCTTTCTTTAAACAGACCCCAGCGTGTCAACCAGCTACTCTGAAGGAGGAAGGTGGGGTGTCTACAATCCCCTACTCAAGACCCACCCCAGCCCTCTCTGGCCACCACAGATTGAAAAATACCTGAAGTGCAGAAAAGGCCGGAAGCCAGAAGGACTGGGCCAAACAATCAGTGCAGGCCATCGTCTTGCTGTTGACCTCAGGCAAATCACTCCCCTCTCTGGGCTTTAGGACCATTTTGGGCAAATGAGGAGTTTGAGGTGCGTGGGTCTGAGCTTCAGGTGGCTGTCCCCCTCTGGAGTGAGTCACTGCCTACCTGGAGGGCTTTGAGCACCTGCTTACACACTAATTGCCCCAAAATATGTCTCCTGTAGTGTTTCACAATGTCCGAAATTCCATTAGCCTTGCATCCCTTTGGATCCTCAGTACCTTATGTTCCCCTTGGAGCTTGTTAAACTACAGGTGTGTATCTGTGAGAGGCGGAGACAGCTCATCGGATAAGACCTTCGTAAGCATAAGCTGCCATCTGGCAGAGATTGGATTGAGATGCCAGTCATCAGCCTAAGAATCAAAGACCAACGTTACCAACTTCATGACTTTCTGCAGCTGACACAGGCAGGATTCACGCAGTGCAGCCAAGCTTCCCCCTATGAACTCACCTCCCACCCCCGCCCCATCCCTACCTGCTAACCCAGCCACCATGCTGTGCTGATCCATCGCCATCAACCACGACTGCCCAAGCACCTGCCGTGTGCAGGCACTATTCTCTGGGCTGGGAATTCGGCTGTGAGAGGACAGACAAAGCCTCTATCCCCAGACAAAGACACACCATCAACCAGCAGACAAGGCCTCACAGGTAGTGACAAGTGCTATGATCTGGTTTACACATTGAAGGGTCGCTGGCCTCTGGATGGAGAAGAGATTTTAAGAAAGGCCAGAATGGAACCAGTTCTATATGTTCTGTTTACAGAGCCGTTGACCCAAGAGGCTGGAAAAGAGCCTGACAGCCATCTAGTCCAACCCTTCACATCACCAGTGGGGAAACCGGGGCCCAGAGGGGGAAGCAGCAGCAGCGTGGTGTAGTGGGAACAAGCTGGACCCATTGCCCCAACGTGAACCCCAGCCTTGACGTTAAGCACCGGGAGCCTGGATGGAGTTGCCTCGCCTTTCTGAGCCTCACCTCCCTCCACTAGTAATGCCTCCCCATCCTGCCTCGGAGGGGCCTTTGATGGGAGATGAAGTGACTTGTGTGGAGTCCAGAGCATAGTAGGTGCTCAGTAAACAGTGTTGTCATTATTGCCGTCAACATAAGGGGCCATCTGTACCAGTCACAGAGGGAGGGAAGGGACAAGCCGGAGCAGGGTCCCAGGCTTCCCGGGCCCTGTCCACCCCACCAAGATCCGGTCAGCTTTCAGAGTTGTTTCTAGGTCAGATGATGGGAACAGGAAACAACCAATAGGCTGTTACGCAATCTACTAACATCAGAAGTGTTTTTTAAGTGCCTAAGAGGACACCGAGTCTTCACAAGCTGCAACTCTGTTTCTCCACATATTTTTCCCAGAGATGAGCTCAGTGGGAGACACAATAAATGATTGTTCAGCAGGAAAAGACTATCCCAGCCTGGGGGAATCCTCCCACCCAACCAGAGCCACCGGGCAGGGAGCTTGCTACACTAGCAAGAATGCACAGCTGTAGGAGAGTCTGGGATGAGCTGGGTAAAAACAGAGGGAAGCCCAGGGCGTGGCCAGCATCACAGGCACCGGCCTGGGGCAGTGAGGAGCAAGGCTCAGCTCACGGCTGAGCCTGATTCCCAACATACCCTCATGAGGTGTCTGGCTTTAGGCAGGTTATCTCAACCCGATAACCTGTGAGCCTCAGTGTCTTTGTATGTGGCCATGGGCTGGCAGCACCCTCCGGTTGGAGGTGGGGCTGAGAGAATTCCATGGGGCCACAAATTGCAGAGGACAGGCACATGAAAGGAACACAAGACGTGTTTGCTTCCCCATGGGTCCAGTTCCCCACTTTGGGGAGTGAGGGGTATAAGTGGCTCCTGGGAGGTGAGAACAGGATGGGATGAGGGGCTTGGGGGTAAAAGGAGCAGGGGAGGAGATTTGTGGCTTCTTCCCTGGATGGAACAGGGGCAGGGGCAGCTCCAGAGGGAAGAAACTCAGACGGAGGGAGCGCAGAGGGGAGCAGGGCACTGGTCCGTGGTTGTGTTTTAGGGCCAATCAAAGTGACGTTTCCTAAAGGTGCTTATATTGTCCCAGGGCTGTCATGACAAAGTAGCACAAACAGGGCATCTTAAAACAACAGGCATTTATTGTCCAATAGTTCTAGAGGCTAGAAGTCCCACTCCAAGGTAATGGGGATTAGGACTTCAACCTATCTTTTTAGGGGAGACAATTCAACCCATGCCAGTGCTCTTCATCATACTTTTATACAATCATAAGAAAAAATGTCAATTGTCCATAACAAGCAATATTATTTTGGGTGATGACTTTGGTGAAGGGCAGGTAGAAATGATGGAAGAATTAAAGCCCCTACAAGACCCCCTTTCGGTGTTGCCACTGGCAAGAGATGGGCCTAAGGCAGCCCCTCTGAAAGAGAGGAGTGCTCTGACCTCAGAGGACTGGATTACCCATCATTTAACCCACCCACCATTTAACAGGAGGCCACTGTGTGTCAGTGATATGCTGAACCCCCGTTAGCCCTAATAGGGAAAGTACAAGGTTTGAGAGGCCAAAGAAGAGACCTGGAGCCAGCAAAGGACATACAGGTGTTATTAGGGGCCTACATACCGAGAGGCCAGAGGTGGCAGACTGGACGGGGGGAACATCTTACATATAGAAACAGTCCAGCGGCGGCAGGCTGGACAAGAGACCCACCTTCCCACAGTCCAGTGGCTGCATGCTGGACAACATCGCTGCAAGCCCAGTGGCAGCTGGACAGAAAAGCTGCAATGGCTTGCAGACAGCATGCAGTTTACGTCCCATTTTCACCTAACACCTTCCTCTTAACAGCCTCCACCTGGTAATCTTCATTTAACCCAAAACTCAGGGCCTCAGTTTTCTGTATGGCCCGTGTTCCACAGGACAGGCCAGAGGCTCAGATGTTCCTCGTAGGCAAGGGACCAATCTCCTGGTTGGCCACGTTGGGATCCCCAGCTTAGAACCACATTCAGGTGCATCTGCCATACAGGGTCATTCCAAGGGTATGCTTGTTATTGCTGTCAGGGGCATTTACCCTACAGCCAGGCACTGTACTAGTCACATCACAGTACTTAGCTTTTTCCCAGCACCTCTGCTCTCTGTTAGCCTTGAAAGAGCTGAGGATGAATGCTATCTCTGCCGCCTGGAGCCCGGCACTGGTTCATGCCCCCACGTCTCCACAGACCAGGCTCCCTCCTAGAAACACCTCTGCCAACAAACAGCTTATTGCTTTTGTCTTGTCTCTGTAAGCCCTCCTCCCTTGCTGGTCCCCACTCGTGCTGCATATGAATTAGCAAATCAACGAAGCCAAAAGATTGTAAGTTCGGACGTCCAGCAAATGGACAGTGACATAGTTCCACCTCAGTTTCCCCTTTAGCATTGTAAGCCTATCAAAGGGGAAAAAGCTTCAGCTCAGAGAGCTCAGTGAATGAGGCTGTAGCCCCACTACGCCTACAGCTCCCAGCTGAATAGCCACTTCCTTCCTAGTTTGGTGTTCAAGAGGTTTGTCCCCCACCGCTCCTGCTACAAGCTCATTTCCTCCTCACAGCAACCCCACCAGACAGTCATCACCCTCATTTCCCACATGGGAAACTAATGCTGAGACAAGCTGTGTCTTCTTCAAAGTCACACAACAGTCAAAGAGAGGAGTTTGGATCCTAGTCCAAGCAGTCTGACTCCACAGCTGCTGAGTTTCACCACCTTGTCTCTGAGAAAGACAGACAGACAGAATGAATGAATGAATCACAGGGTGCTAGGCCTTCTTCCAGCACTTGAATTCAAAGGCCCTGCCAGAATTGAATCCAAAGATAAGCCAAAAGATCATCTGAAACTGCAGCCAAACCCTTCCCCAGTTCACATAACAAGATCAAAAAACTGCTCATGGCCCTTGAAGTTGGTTAATCATAGGTGAACTCAGTCTAATAAAAATTGAAGCCCAGAACAAATCAACTGAACCCAGGAAGAATCTGGTTGATCTGCCCCTTACCCTAACCACCTGAGATAGTCAGGCTCTGTGTCCCCACCCAAATATCATCTTGAATTATAATCTCCATAAATCCCCACATGTCAAGGGAGAGACCAGGTGGAGGTAATTTAATCATTGGGGAGGTTTTCCCACACTGTTATGATAGTGAGTTTGCACAAGATCTGATGGTTTCATAAGGGGATCTTCCCACTTCATTCGACATTTCTCCTTCCTGCTGCCTTGTGAAGAAGGTACCTGTCTTGCCCTTTGCCTTCTGCCATGACTCTAAGTTTCCTGAGGCCTCCCCAGCCATGCTGAACTGTAAGTCAATTAAACCTCTTTCCTTTATAAATTACCCAGTATCAGGCAATTCTTTATAGCAGTATGAAAACAGACAAATACACCACCCAACAAAGAAAAAATGCTTATGTGCTATGTGAAAGAAACAAGCAAACAAAAGAAAAATTATATTTTAGTTTCTACTTTTTTATAGACTATATTCAGATAAAGTTTTTAAAAATATTCTTACATACGAGGAAATATAAAAACATGTAGTGGCATGCTAGAGCCAGTTCTGTTCATAAATGCCATATTGTGCATATCTTTACCTGTCTGTTCTGTCATGTTATATTGTGCTGATAGCTTGAACTCAGCTATAGTAAGAGTATTTATACACTGATAATTGACAAATGCTACAAATAAGGGCTGCTGCTTTGCTGCCTTGTTGCTGCTGCCACTTCTGAGAGCTGATTGTTAAACATTTACAACATACCAGTGAAAATACGACCTATCATCAAGAGAAAAAATAGTCACTAGAAGCAGAGCCATAGATGGCCTAGTTATTAGAATAAGCAGAAGGAACTTTAAAGTATCTATTCTAAATATTTTAAGGACTATACAGAAAAATATGGGCACAAAGGGTGAAGAGATGGAGTTTTTCAGAAGAAAAATAGTAACTCTAAAGGGAACAAAGTGGCTATAATAGAAATAAAAATTTTATTATCTGAAATAAAGTATTCATTTATGGTCTTAGACATTGCAGAAGAAAGGATGAGTGAAACTTGAAGTTATATCAATGTGAATTATGCAAACAAAAGAAGATTTAAAAAGTAATTGAAAAATAATGAATAGAGCATCAGTAACCTATGGGTTAATATTAAACTATCCAATGTGTTCAGTAGTTGGAGTCCCAGAAGGAAAGAATAGATAATGTGGCAGAGAAAAGCATTTGAAGAAATAATCTTGCATGAAGAGAAATATTAACTTACAGAGCTAAGATGTCCAGTGAACCTTAAGCAGGATAAGTCAAAAAAAAAAAAAAATCCTAGGCATATCATAATCAATTTGATAAAAATAAAAATGAAGAGCATGGTGGTTTTATAACACATCTAGAAATTCTTTGGTACCTATCCCTTCGAGGGGCAATGCCTAATTCTTCTCCCTATGAGTATAGCCTAACTTAGTGACTTCCTTCTGGTAAAGAGGGTGGCAAACAGGACAGTGTGTGAGTTAAGACAAGGTCATAAAAGGTGCTGCAACTGCCTCTGTGCTCACTCTTAGATTACTCACTCTAGGGGAAGTCAGATGTCATATAGTGAGGAGACTCAAGCAGACCCATGAGAGGTCCACATAGTAAAAAAAAAAAAAAAAAAAAAAAAAAAAAAAAAAAAAAAATGAGCGCACTTGCCAACAATCAGCAAATAACTAATGCTCCTGCCAGTGGCCTTATGAGTGAGCCATCTAGAGATGGATCCTCCAATCTCGATTCAACCTTTAGATGATGGTGGTTCCAGCCAACATCTTGATTGCAGTCTCATGAAAGATCCTAAGCAAGTACAATGAAACTAAGCTGCTCCCAAATTCCTGACCCACAGATACTATAAAATAGTTGTTTAATGTATAAACTACTAAGTTTGGGAGATAATTTGTTACACAGCAATAGATACCTAATGCAAAGAGAAAATCTGAAAGCAAATAGGGGAAAAATGACACATTGTATTCAGAGGAACAACAGTAAGAAATAACATTACTTCCAAAAAGAAACAATGCAAACAAAAGACAACGGAACAAGATTTTTACCATGATTCAAAAAAAAAAAAAAAAAAAAAATCCCTGTCAACCTACAATTCTATATCCAGCAAAAATAAGCTTTAAAAAATAACATCAAAATACAGCATTTTTTTTCGATAAAATGAAAGAATTTATTGCCATTATAGGCACATTAAAAGACATGATAGAGGATGCTCTTCAGACTAATAGGAAATTATGGCTGAAGGAAACTCACATCTATAGAAAGGAAAGAAAATAGCTGTAACTATAAAACACTCTTTCTTTTTAAATAAATCAAGGTAAATTTGTAAATTCTATAAATTTGTAAACTTTCTAGTAAGAGAAAATTATAAATTCTGCTTCTAGACAAGATGCAGTAACGGGGGCTGCATATACCCTCCCATGTGAAACAGTAACAAAGAAGTGACAAAATATATAGAATATGCTGTTCAAGACACTGGATATCAAAAAGTGAAGAACAGTGATTCCCAAGATAGGGGAACAAATGATTACCCCAGCATACTGTTTTAGCATTTCCAGGGTTCTGGGGTAAGAGGGGAAGTTTCAGGAAGATCCTGGAAGACACCCTGAGTTGAAGAGATAAGACATGAGAGTCCAGGGAGTCTGAGGCATCTAGAGTTTGCAAGACAGAGCACTAGAGAGAAGAAGGCACAGAGGAGGGACTCAAGAGCTCTGCAGAGAGCACCCATCCACCACCCATCAGGGTACTGATCAGCAAGGAACCCCTCAAGATGATTCAAGGGAACAGTGTCTAAAACACACACAGAGCTGGGAACAGTGCCTGCTCCCACCAGCCAGACTGGAAAACCTCACAGGTATAGGACATTGGGAGGAGCATTGGGAAGGGTCTCACTCTAGTGACAGGAAATAACTAGCCCTCTACTAAACACTGCTGGTCCTGTCTAAAAACATCTCAAAAGCAAGACCTGAGTAACTTTCCAAGTAACTTGATTGTGTCCCAAAACAAGGTTCAAGAATATTTGTAGAAATACAAAGTGTTCATTACCCTAAAAGGATAATTCATAATGTCTGCTAGACAAGCAAAAATTGCCATGCTGAAGAGAAGTGGGAAATATGATCCACGGAGTAATTGGTCAATAAAAAAAGTAACATTTCTTATATTGTTAAGCAGTTCTTATACATGTATTCTGTTTGTTAAAAAGTCAGAGACATGAAAGACTAAAAAGATCTGGCTGGGCACAGTGGCTCATGCCTGTAATTCCAGCACTTTGGGAGTGAGACTCCGTCTCAAAAAAGGTAGTGATGCCGGCATGTAGCTAGCATTGTTCCATCTCATTATTTGTTGTTGTTAATGTCTTACTGTGCCTAATTTATAAATTAAACTTTATCTTGGATATGCATGTATAGAAAAAAAAAACCATAGTACAGTTGTCTCCGTATTCTCAGAGGATTGGTTTCAGGACAGCCCCTCTCCCCACCCCCATGGATACCAAAATCTGTGGATGCTCAAGTCCCTTATATAAAATGGCATAGCATTTGCACATGTAAACTACGAATAAAATCCTAAGTCCCCCACCAACTGAATAGACTCCATCTTGCCCAAGGGTACCCCAGAAAAGCCTTAAAAGCTGAGTTCCTGGAAATGACAGGACAGAAGGTCAGACACCCCTCATTTTATCTCTTCCTTTTTCGAGTTTAGACACAACTGACCACCATTGATATTAAAATAGAGACCATAAGACTGACAGAACAGACTCTTTGTGTCAATAAGATAACAAATTACAAACAGGACCTCAGGCCATGCGAGGCTAGGGTTAAGTTGTATACCCCCTACACTTAAGGAAGAAGCTATGTCCTAACTGCCACAAGGCTTTTCTTTCTAGCAGCTAAACCAGCACTGCCTGGAGATAAGCAAGATTAACACAGTTTGTAGCTCCATCAGATGCTGACTAACTGACCCCAGCCCCTGTTCCACCATAACTATAGCTTTGATTAGAGAAGAGGCTGACTGCCGTAACTTTCTCCTGGTGAAGAAAACCACTGACCATGGACTAGTTCTGGCCGAGTTACAGAGGCTGTGCATTGAGTGCCTTTGTGTCCCTGCCTCCGTTTTGACTTTTAGGACCTTACTGTCATACATTTAAATGTTAAGTCTCCACCCCAAGGTGGGTTGTATGTTACATGCATGTTTGTTCCGTACACCTGCATTTCAGGACTGCCTTCATGAATATTCATAGTTTCCCCTGTAACCTGTTGAATACGTATTTTTAGCCAAGTCTTTCTGCACAAAGCTGCTGCCCCAGTCCCTCCTCCTTCGAAGTGCCTGGCTCTGGTCTTTGCCTGAGGCTGTGCTTTCCAGCCGGCAGGATGGCCACTTTTCAGGCTGTAACCCTTTACAGGAGATAAAGTCGCCTTTTCCACATTTATAGACTTTGTGATTTTAAAAATTAACACATATAATCTATGGACATCTTCCCATATACTTTAAACACATGCATATTACTTATAACACCTCATGCAGTGTATATGCTATATAAATAGTTGTTAGACTGTATTTTTAAATTTTGTATTTTTTTAATGTTATTTCTATTGCTTTTTTAAAAAAACTACTTCTGATCTGCAGATGATTGAATCCACAGATTAGGAACCCACAGATAGAGGGGGCCAACTGTATATAGAGGGCTTAGTACTATCCAATTTCAGGCATCCACTGGGGGTCATAGAATACATTTCCAGTGGATAAGGTAGGGCTACTGTACATATTATGTTTCCATTTATGCGACGTTCTGGAATTAGCAAACTCATGTCTGACGTTAGAAATCAGAATAGTGGCTGCCTTTGCAGGATGAGGGTTACCTGGGAAGGAGCTCAAAGGAATTTTCTGAGATGATGGAAATGTTCATATCTTGGTTAGGATTGTGGTTACTAGGTGTCTTGTCAAATTTCATAGAACTTTACACTTTAGGCCCATGTATTTCATTGTATGTAAATCACACCTGAATCAACTTTTTTTTTTTTTTTTTAAAAAAAAAAAAAAGGGAGGAAGCACAGAGCAGGAACATGGGTATGCTGGTTCTCTAACTTTCCTGTCATTGGCATCCTCCACCACTGGGTTCCCCTCATTCCAACAGGCCACACTCCCCAGCCAGCATCAGTCTCAGTCCTGTTTCCTGCATGTCCTTGGGTGATCATGTTCCAGGCAGCAATCACTGAATTTTTCACAGCTTTCTCAATTTGGAGCAGAAGTTATCACTTGTTTAAAAATAACTTACCATACAACTTACCAAATTAATCGAAGGAAAAGGTAAAATTCTTGAAAATCTCATCATATTAAGGGAGAACTCAGGCCGGGTACGGTGGCTTACGCCTGTAATCCCAGCACTTTGGGAGGCTGAGGCAGGCGGATCACGAGGTCAAGAGATCGAGACCATCCTGGCCAACATGGTGAAACCCCATCTCTACTAAAATTACAAAAATTAGCTGGGCGTGGTAGCTCATGCCTGTACTCTCAGCTACTTGGGAGGCTGAGGCAGGAGAATCACTTGAACGTGGGAGGCAGATGTTGCAGTTAGCCGAGATTGTGCCACTGCACTCCAGCCTGGCAACAAAGCGAGACTCTGTCTCAAAAAAAAAAAAAAAAAAAAAAAAAAAAAAAAAAAAATAGAAAGAGAAAACTCCTATCTCTTATCTCTGCAAACACATATGGTATTCTCTCCACTTACCCTGAAGGTCCACATTCCTAGACCCTGGTGGATGCCTGAAACCTTGAATAGTTCTAAACCCTATTATATACTGTTTTTTCCTATACATACACACCTATGACAAAGCTTAACTTATTTAAAAATTAGGCATAGTAAGAGATTAAAAACAATAATGAATAATAAAATAGAGCAATTATACCAATAAGCCAACATTGTTATCTTGTGTTTTGGGGCCTTTATTATGTCAAATAAGAGTTACTTGAAGACAAGCACTAAGATACCACCACAGTGGATCTGATAAGAGAGATGGCTACTAAGTTACTCACAGGCAGGTAAGGCAGATCATGTCCATACATGGGGCAAAGGGATGAGTCATGTTCCAGGTGGGACAGAGTGGGATGGTGAGAAATTTTATCACTCTACTCAGAAAGTCACACAATTTAAGGCTTTTGAAAGCCAGATGAGGTGGCTCATGCCTGTAATCCCAGCACTGTGGGAGGCTGAGGCAGGAGCATTGCTTGAGCCCAGGAATCCAAGACCAGCTTGGACAACATGGCGAAACGATGTCACTACAAAAAATATGAAAATTGGCAGGTGTGGTGGCATGTCCCTGTGGTCCCAGCTGTTCAGGAGGCTTAGCAGGGACGGCAGGATGCGCCCAGGAAGTCAAGGCTGCAGCAAGCCTTGTTCATGCAACTGCATTTCAGTCTGGGTGACAGAGAGAGACCTGTCTGGAAAAAAAAAAAAAAAAAGACATGAATCGTTTCTGAAATTTTCTATTTAATATTTTTAGACTTCAGCTGACTGTGGGTAGGTGAAACCTTGGATAAGGGGGGACTTCTGCACACCCTGACAGCTTTGAGTCCTGCTTATGCCAGCAATGAGGAAGGCTGATCAGGAACAGCAGATGTAGAAGCAACGAATAAAAAGCTAACCAGATCCAACTTTTAGTTCAGGAGAAATTGATTTGATAACAAAAGAGTTGAACAAAGAGAAATGTAAATATTAATATTCCAAATTTCAGAGGGCTGGCTGCTGAAATTTCAAGAAGGATAGGATATCTGACAAGGGGGCACTCCCTATACGGCCATTCACCAAGGAGTCAGAAGTCCACAGAAGAGAATTTTTCACCTGTCTCTCCTCCCACACACGCACACGCTCCACTTTGCTATAGGGTTTCTTTCCTCTGCCTCTTCCTTCAGTAAAGATCTTTATAGCCGATGTATCCAAGAGGACAGTTCACAGCACAGGGACCTCTTCTTCCTCCTGGTTTTCCAGAAAGCATCTGTGAATCACCTTCAGCATACTTGCCACTGGAAGATTTCTTTGGCCTTTATCCTGAAAGTAAAAGTGAATTATCTTCAGTGCTGACTCAGCTTTCAAAAGAACCTGCCACCAAAAATCCAGAATCACAACAGGAAACATGGGGATTTTGTCTCTCTTCCAAATTCATTTTTAATTATCTCTCATTTTTAGTTCAAGGAAGTGCTATACCTTCAGTGATTATAGTCCTGCCTAAATGAAAGCTTTACAGTATTATAATTCTCGAGATAGTGTTTCGTAAATAAAGCTGATTTACATATTAATCCCATTGAGTGAATTATTTACTTTATCTTGCACTCTCTGGATAGTATAAATATTGTGTTTAATTTGATTAATGGTCCATGACACATGAACAATACTGGAAGTATTGCATGAACAATGATGAAATTGAACATATTTTAAATGGCAAAAGACATTTTTATATGTCAAAAGCTGTGCCATTGTAGTTTTAAGACAAATCTGAAGTGGCCTGATGTTTTTGTTAGACAACGTAATTTGATGTTTACCTGAATACATTTAAATTGTAATGTTTAAAACAATAGAGAATGAGAAAGTGTAATAGGACCATCTCGTTATTTTAAGCCCTGTTAGACTACATGTAGCTTCTCCCCTTCCTCATCCCCCTGCACAGATAACTCCCCATCCATAAGTCCAGGCAGAACCTAGAAAAGGCTGGTACTGTGGACTAGTCATAAGAATGTGTGTTTAAAAGCTCAGGGTCAATACTTACCAGCAGACCTTCAAGAAGTCATTCTCCCTTTTGGAACTGTGGCTTCCATTGTCATGGGCCATGATTAACACCAATCTCTAGGAACGATTGAGATGATCAGTGGGAAATGACGTCATTACGATAAAAGAACAACACACAGGGTATTGGGGCTTGTCAAACACATAGACTTAGAAGCCACTGCCTAGGTTTGACTGTAGCCTCAGTTTCTAGCTAAGCAGGGAACCCCAGCCTGTTTTCCCATTTTTTTAAATGGATGCACAAAGGGGTGATTTCTTCACTTAAAGTCACTGAATTTGAGACTTAAGAATCGTTTTGGTTTTGGAATTTTGCATTTAATATTTTTGCACTTCTGTCTACTGTGGATAACCGAAACCATGGAAAGCGAAACCGCAGATAAGGGTGGGGGGACTTCTGTACATACTGACGGCTTCAAGTCCTGCTTAAAAGAGACCAGCGATGATAACTATTTTTTAATGGGGACAATCATAGCATCTCCTCAGGGGTAATCATGGAGACTGAGGTGCTAACTCAGGCGGAGCTCTTGGCAGGGGGTCTGGCTTGGCTTCCTATAGACGTCCAATGTGATGGTTATATTAGGTGCCAGCTTGATTGGATTGAGGGATGCCTAGATAATGGGTATAGGACTGTTTCTGGGGGTGTCTGTGAGGGTGTTGCCAGACGAGACTAACATTTGAGTCAGTGGACTGGGAGAGGAAGACCCACCCTCAATGTGGGTGAGCACCGTCCAATCAGCTGCCGTTTGGGCCAAAACGGAGCAGGAGGAAGAAGGTGGGCTAACCTCGCTTGCTGAGTCTTCTAGCTTTTTTCTTTTTCCCCTGTGCTGGATGCTTCCCTCCACCCCTCCTGCCTTCGGACATCAGACTCCAAGTTCTTCAGCCTTTGGACTCTGGGACTTGCACCAGAGGCTTGCCGGGGGCTCTCGCAACGTTGTCAGCAACCATCCCTATTTTTGAAACGGTCCCTATTTTTGTTAGTAACTGCCTCTTTCTGCTTCTGTACTTCAGCTTATTGCTTACTAACTGGAAAACCTTAAGAGAAACTGCCTCATTGCCTAAAACCTGCTGCGTTGTCTAAAGTCCTGAGTTGCTTCCCCTGCCCTTTCAACTATAAAAACCATATACTTTTCTTAGCCAGGTCCAGACTTTGGGTGCGAACCCTTCTGGGCCTGCCAGCGTATTAAAGTGTGTTCCTGCAATGCCCTGAGTGCTGCTTGGGTTTCTTGTCGGGTAAGACTTTCCAGAACAGTGATGGCTGCACAACATTGGGAATATACTAAAAACCACTGGATTGTGCACTTTAAAATGTTTAAAACGGTACTTTTTTTTTTTTTTTTTTTTTTTTTTTTTTGAGACAGTATTGCTCTGTCGCCCAGGCTGGAGTGGAATGGCACAATCTCGGCTCACTGCAACCTCTGCCTTCTAAGTTCAAGCGATTCTCATGTCTCAGCCTCCCAAGTAGCTGGGATTACAGAGGGCAATGCCACGCCTGGCTAGTTTTTGTATTGCTAGTAGAGATGGGGTTTCACCATGTTGACCACGCTGGTCTTGAACTGCTGACCTCAAGTGACCTAACTGTCTCCACCTCCCAAAATGCTGGGATTACATGCGTGAGCCACCGCGCCAGGCTGAAGAGATTTAGGATAGTACCTGCCACATAGTAAGCACTCAACCTTAGCTCTGATAGTTTTTCTTTTTTCTTTTTCTTTTCTTTTTTTTTTTTTTTTTTTTTTTTTTTTTGAGATAGAGTTTTGCTCTTGTTACCCAGGCTGGAGTGCAATGGCGCGATCTCTGCTCACCGGAACCTCTGCCTCCTGGGTTCAGGCAATTCTCCTGCCTCAGCCTCCTGAGTAGCTGGGATTACAGGCACGCGCCACCACGCCCAGCTAATGTTTTGTATTTTTAGTAGAGACAGGGTTTCACCATGCTGACCAGGATGGTCTCGATCTCTTGACCTCGTGATCCACCCGCATCGGCCTCCCAAAGCGCTGGGATTACAGGCGTGAGCCACCGCTCCCAGCCAGCTCTGATAGTTTATTACAAAGAGATGGTAAAGCAAGCGTTAAGGACTTCAGCCTTAGGCGCTTGCCTTCTCCAGGGTCCAGATTTTGGGGGTCCCTTCTGGACCGAACGACTCAGGGGAGGCATCGTGAACTCATTCCCAAGCCTTCCCACTCAAGATCCTGCAAGCGGAGTCGTCTGAGAGCCCTCTCTCCTGACAACCCGGGGCAAGGACCCTTTCGGGGCGGCCTCAGACGGGGTGGGACCAGGACAATTCTCCCAATGTCTCAGGCGGGAGAGCCGCGGCCACGGGGAGGCGTAAGCAGCGGCGCGCCGCCTGGTGGCAGCTTCGCGCACACGGTCCCGGAGGAGCGGCAGGCGTCAACCGCAAGCCGCCAGCCACTCCTGCAGGGAGCCTCTGCAGCTGCTTTTAAATAGTAATTGTTATCAAACAGGCAGTTTTTGTATCGCCGGATTATTGGCCTTATTATTTTTAATCCTGTGAGGTAGTCATTATTCCGATTTTACAACTGAGGAAGCTGACGCTTGGAAAGTTTCAGTGACTGGTCTAAGATCCCCTAGCAGGTAGCAGCAGCCCCCAGGGCTAGGGCCGCATCCATCTGGATCCAGAACTGTTTTTCCTGCACTCTCCTGTGGTTTGAGAGAAGTGAGGGTAGACGGTGGAAGCATCTGCAGTCCCCACCAAGGATCAGAACTGGCTCTGGGACTGATTTCAAAGAAGATCTATGCCATAAAGCCTGCCCCACTTCCAGCCTCAGAACCCCCATACAGGAAATGGAAGGGAGGGGAGAGTGGAGCTCCCACAGCAAGTCTGCAGGCCCTCTGACCACCAACCCCTTTTCCCTTAGCCTTATTAACGTTCCCACTCAAACCAAGGTTGCTCGCATCCCTGCTGTGCAGGAAACTGTTGTAAGTGCTAGATTAGCCATGGGGAAAGGGAACACCGGGCTCCTGACTTCAAGCAGCTTACTGCCTAGTCCTCATGCTTAACTCCCAGCAGAACACCTTTGCTGTGAGGCCCATGGCACTGGGTTTGGGAACACCCAGGCAAATCTTAATCCTGCTACCCCAATGTGTCATCTCAGGGGTGAGGACCCTGCCCATTTTTCACCCATCCTGGGGAAAGGCATGGCTCTGGACAGTCTGACCCCCTCTGAGGCCCCCCCCCTGGCCTCAGCTGAAAGCCTGCACTCTTGAGATGCCAGGGCTGGAGAGGAACCACATCTGCAACCACTCAGCTGTAGGTGGCTGGAGAAGGGTCAGAGAATTGGTACAGGAGCAGGGGCACAGAGTGGTTAGAAAGAGATTCCCAACTTGCAAAGTCCCCTACCCTGATGCTGGAGTCCTGGAGGGAGAGCAAGGCCCAGATTCTCCCATGAGCATATTTCAATAGAGAGAATAATTAGGCTGAGCAGGGATGTGGGGCAGGGATTGGCAGGAGAGGGTCAATGCCCTCCTTTTGCTTGTCCCCCATCCCTAGTCCCCCTTCTTTCCAGGCAGGAATTACACAAAGCCAAGAAACCTGATACTTGGACTAGAAGGGCCTGCTGGGTACACTTTACCACCTAAACAGCACAGTTCCAAGGACTAGAAGTTTTTAGAAAAATCTCCAATACCCACTGGCCTGAAAGAGAGAGAGAGAAGGAAGGTCCGGGAGAGATAGAACATGCTGTGGTCTCTGTCTGCTGCCCCGCCTCTGCGGAGGTCCCTGCTGGGCTCTCCAGCAGGAGCACAACCTTGACCGTGTGCCTGCATCCGGGGATGATGGTCAGGTGTGGGTCTTGGTACAGGCATGCCTGTATGTGTTTCCTGGCAGTAGTTAAGGATTCAGATACCTATTTGTCTTGGGAGTCATCTGCCTATTCGTGTTTTTAGTTGTGTGTGCCTCTGTGTTTGCCTTTTTTAGGCATACATCTTTGGTATGTGGGTGTCTCTGGAGTGGGGTGCCTATTTGCAGGTGTGATGTTTCTGGGAGAGTTCTTTTGCACCTGTGTGTCTTTGTTGTATGTTTTTGTGTGTGTACCTTTGCAGGTGTGTATGGGTGTGTGTGTGTGTGTGTGTTTGCAGTCTGTAAGGGTGGAGCTGTTTGGGTGTGCTGAGCTGTTGACTCTCGCATCCATTGCCCTTGCCTGGGCTGTCGGAGGCCAAGCTAAACAACCTACCTTTACCCACAGCAGCCTTTCTCAATGGACTGAAGTCCTTCTCCAGGGTGTCCCAGCCCCCACCCATTGCCACCCTCCTGATGCTGGGTGCCCATTCAGAGAGCGTTGGGGAGATGGACTGACTGCATGCACGACCTCCCCCAGATGCTCCAGACCCCGGCTTGTGAGAGGAGTGTGTGTGGAGAGGGTGCTGGGTAGTCCTGCCTTTACCTCACCTCTGGGGAAATAACTGGGACAGGCCCCTTCACACAGCCCAATCCAGACCCAGGGAAGGTGTTCCAGCGAGGCTCTCCCATTCAGAGGGTTTCCTTCCAATCTCATCTCCCTGTCCCCTTTGCTCAGTCACTCATTCACTCAAAGCACTGTGATCTCGGGCAGGTGGCTTTACACCTCTGTGCCTCAGGTCCTTCATCTGTAAAACCGGATGTAAATGGTGCTTACTTCACAGGGTTGTGAGAATTCGTTGAGATCCGCTCATTCTGACCTCTCTGGGTTTCAATCCCAAGAACTGCCCATCCTTCAAACCTCACCTATCCGCACGTATTCCTTGGCCCACCCTTGGGTGGTGGGCCACCCCCGAATCAGACTGGCTGGGAGAGGAGAATCTTTGAAAAAGAGATTATTGACACTTGTGCTGCAGTTTTCACATGATTTTTAAAATTTAATTATATGCCCCCTTATGAAATAGTTATTCTTTCCCTCCATTTTACAGATGATGGTGAAGGGAGCATCAGAATGGTTAAGTAACTTGTTCAAGGTCACACCGTAATTAAGGGGCAGAGTCCCAAGTTTACACTGAGCCAAAAATGGCTGTCCCACAGTCACGTAGGAGGCTGCCTTACAACAACCCAGGATCAGAGTGCTGGAGGGGTTCCCAGGGGTCTGGCTAACAGTTTTGCCGGAGATCATAGACAAGTAGAGTCAGCCAGGATGATCCTAACCTATGCCCAGCTTCATATCGCTGTAAGCCCCCGCGTAACCATGACTTGAGTGTTCTCATTTTGGGAGCCTTTTTTGGAAAGACCCCTACTTGTGGAAGGCAGAGCGCATACTACAGACAGGGAAGCCAAAAGTGAGAGTCCTACGTTCAATCAGAGGAGAAAGCTGACTTGGCCAAGCCAAACGAAGGAGCAGAGGCACACTTCCTTCATTTGGGGGAATGAAAATTGGGCCGACTCCACGTCCAGCCGTTCTCCAGCGGCCGGGTTTTTCAAAGCGCTGGGCCCAGCGTCTCGCGAGGACCCTCCCCAGGAGTCCCCCCACTCCGCCCCGCCCAGATGGCCGTCGCGTCCCCCCTCAAGGTCTCCCTACCGGCTCCGCCCTTGGCTGCCCAGGCCCCGCCCCGGCCGCGCGGTCTCCCTCGGCGAGCGAACTCACTCCGGCGAGCGAGCGGTGGCGCTCGGCCTTGTGGCAGCTGCTGGGGCCGGCGAGGGCGCCGCAGCCGCGGGCGGCGGCGGGGCTCGGAGAGGCGAGCGCAGGGGCTGGGACGGCGCGGCGCCGCCGCTGCGAGCGCCACTGAGCGGTCGCGCAACTTCGGAGCCTGAGCGCCGGAGCCAGGCGAGTGCTTGGAGACCAGGAGCCGGAGGGGCGCGCCGGAGCCTGGCTAGAGAGCCGGCGCCAGGCACCCATCGCGCTCCGAGTGCCAGGCGGCCCTCCGCGCAGCGTGGCTGCCGCTGCCCCCACGGAAGGCACGGGCTGGCGCGGCCAGGCGCCGGGGAGGACGGCGAGGAGGAGGCGGCGGCGGCGGAGGCGGCGGCGGCGAGGCTGGGGCCAGGGAGACAGCCCTGGGGGAGAGGCGCCCGAACCGGGCCACGGGAGCATGTGGGCCCGGAGCGGAGCTCGGGGCGCGCTGCTGCTGGCACTGCTGCTCTGCTGGGACCCGAGGCTGAGCCAAGCAGGTAAGAAGCGATCGGGCCTGGGGGCACGGGGCTAGGGAACCTTTGCGCCCTACTCTACCCTGAAGTTGAGGTGGTCTTTCGTCGCACGGATGCGCGCAGATAAAGCGGCAAGGGCGCCCAAGTTAGAATGCAGATTTTACTGCCTCCCAGAGTGGGCGATGGCGCATCCACATCGCAGGAGGGGGGGCGCAGGGAAGGGGTTCACAGGAAGCTGAAATCTCTCTCGGCTTGCTCCCGAAAGGGATCCCTTCTTCTCCTTGGAAGGGGTGTCGGAGTCAGGGTCTGAGTCTCCGGGAGGATCCGCCTCTTGGGGACCCCCCGGCTCCCCGCGCGCCTGGAGTCTGCGCGGAAAAAGAACTGTGGCTACATAAGCAAGGTGTGCGCTTGCTGCCGTACGCCGGTAACTTCCTAGTCTGGTCCCGGCTCGCCTAGACTGTTACGCGCTACAAGGACAGGAATCTGCAGACCAGAGGGAGAGAGCGAAAGACCTGCGGAGCACAGGAAGCGCTCCGGCAGCGGGGGGAGGCCGGCTTCCAGGGCTCCTGAAGCGGAGAGGGCTAAGTCCTGACACACAGTTTGCACGAGATAGCGGGGCCCGCAGGTCTGGAAGGATTGTGTTTTTTTCCCCTGAGTGTCGGGGTGTGTGTGTGCGTGTGTGTGTGTGTGTGTGTGTGTGTGTGTGTGTTGGATGCGGGCGGGAGTTCTTAGCGATCCTGCCGAGTTTCCTTTTAAATGGGTCACTGACATTCTCGCTGTCCGGGGAACAGACTAGGTGCGCTCTCCTCGGTACAGCGACCGCCCCGGACCCACCAAGATGACTTCCTCGGACTGGTGGGCTCCTGAAATAAAGTCCCTAACCCGCCTCTCTTGCTGTGGATGGCTACGTTTCTCGCTCGTCCTGTAGCTGGACCGGGCGGGCGTCGCTGGCAGGGCTGCATCTCCCTCGGGAGCCTGTGGACTGACTGGAGCCAGCCTCTGGTACCCGAACCCCAGCAGGTGGGCTGGCCGCGGCCACCGGGCGCCTTGGCTCCGGAGCCAGGTGGGAAAGGGGTCTCCTGCACGGAGTCCTCTCTGAGTTGAGGCTGAGAATGGAGCAGGAAAACTGGAGCAGAAAGTGGAGGAGTTGACGTAGCCCTCAGCCATCCTACCTCCTGCTGCGATGTTGCCATCCGCCCTCCCCTCCCCCACCCATAGCCAAAGATTCCTCACCCGGGAATTAACTATTCCCACGGTCGGGAGTGAAGGCTTGGCTTTAGCACATTCCCCACTTTTTTTTTGAGGTGGGGGTGCAAGTTCTGTGCAAGTCCTGAGTTACAACACTCAATCATTTGATCCAAGTTAATTATGATTTGGGCAGACTCTGGTATTTAAAGCAGTGTTTTGAAGTTGGAAGGTAATGATGGGGACGGGGGAAGGCAGGCTGCTGAATGTCCAACCTTGTTTTAAAGGGTGCAGTTAGTCGTGGGAGGTGCTGGGTTGGGGTGTTGGTTTCTGGTTGGAGAGAAGGGTGAAGTCTCTGTAAATGGCACCTGGACAGGACTGTGTCTTGGGAAGCTGCTTTTGTACCAGCAGGACAGTGGAATCAGGAAGAAGTACTTAGGTTCGGGGAATGCAGGGCTGTGGTAGGAGAAAGACAGGACTGATTGGCCTGTAGTTCTCTGGGTGGGTGGGCTTGGCCAGGAAGGCTGGGGGTGGCCTGCATTTTCTGCTTAACAAAGCCTCCAGCCCCCACCTTCCCCAGAAGAAACCCCAGGCCCAAGGCTTTGATGGATTTGGGAACGAATGGTGCTCAGCCAGAAATGGCCTCTAATACCGGGCTTTGATTTCTCACCAGCGAGCAGAAGCCGTGTTGGAATTGTGCTCATTACTTAGCGCGGCAGGAGTTGCCTGCCCACCAGCCTGGAGAGGGGCCAGCTGGTGGGGTCAGCCTGCAGCCTTCTCTTTGCCCAGAATGTGTGGCCCTTAGAAACCTGCCTTCAGGAGGGAGAACACGGCCCTGCCTCCCACACAATCTTTTTTCTCTAATGCCACAGGCACAGAGCATTATTCTTTCAGAATGTTCTTTGGTTTTTTCCAGTGGCTCTTTCACAAGCCCCATTTCACGGAGGGGGAAAACCAAGGCCAGAATGTTGGCTTTCTCCAAATCTGGCCTTCACTTGACCACAAATCGAAGACTGGTGTGAAATGCTCCTGTCCAACAGCCAGGCTGATTCAAGCCCAGCAGACCCTCCCTCCCATTCTTATCCACCCACCCCTCTGCCATGAGCCCCATAACAGACTGTGGCAGGCCAGGCTGTCCCTGCAGAGAAGGATCTTTCCTGGGTGTGTCCAAGCTCCGCTCAAGTGGCAGGCACGTCTCTCTCATTTTCCCCACCCCCAACCATCCCTAGTGAATATGGGAATGAGCTCCCTTTACAGCACTGAGAATTTTTTTTTTAAGCTGTAAAGTCTGATGGTGGAGAAATCAAAACTAGAACCATAAAACCCCAGACCCTTAGAAGGTGATGTGAGCAAGTGACTAGCCAGAAAAGGCCACTTCAAAAGCTCTGGTTGGCCCTGGAACTCTCCTCCCACCCCACCTTTCAGCCCTTCCTGGAGCTTTTAATGAGCCTTTCCATGGCCTCTGGCTGGGATGGTTGAGAAGGAGCCGAGGTGTCAAGATAATACTTCTTTTTAAGATACAATTAAAATCAGAGTTTTCTAGTGTCTCTGCTTGGGGTGTGTGTGTGTGTGTGTGTGTGTGTGTGTGTAGGCCTGTCCTCGGCTCCCTCTGCACTCACTGTAGCAAACAGCCATCTCACTTAAACAAATGGAAAATCAAGTGTCTTAATGGATTTTCTCATTAAAGTAAGTACCACTGCGGGGAAGGAATTTCTCCTGTAATCTCTCTCCTCCACCTCTCTCCCCTCCCCCGCAAACAGGGAATTCTGTAGGAGAAAAACGATGCCCCACTTTTCCAATCCACTTATTGAACTGTTGACACTTTGGGACAGGCCACCTTGCCCAAGGTCACATTGGGACTCAGGGGTAGCGCCAGGACGTGAACTGAGGCCCCATGACCTCAGCCTAGTGCTTCTGGCTCCATCATTCCACCTGGGCTGGAGACCCACCATCATGGGTCTGGGCTTGAAACTCTGAAATTGAGGCATCACTTAAGGCAGGCAGCTAAAGAGAAAATCGCTTTGATGACTGCTTTAGACTGGAACTCATGGCAGGATGGAGGAAAGAGGTTGAGAGTTGGGAGGGTGAAGAGGTGTTCCAGGAGAGGGGGACCAGAGCAGAGCCAAAGGTCAGGAGTGAAGCTCTGAGACCAGGCAAGTGCCCACAGGTGGCTCCCCTGACCATCATTGGCCTCCTGAACAACTGCCCTGACCTGGGGAAGGGAGACAGGTCACAAACCAAGCTCCCTTGGGCTTCAGGGCCAAATAAACATTAGCATTTTAGAGCTCTGCGTTCATTTGTAGAGTCTGGGGACAGAATATGTTTCTACTTTTTATTTCAAAGCGTTAGGAGCCAGTGTCCTCCCCAGCTCTTTTTTTTGAGTTTCTCCTAGACCGAAGGTCTTATGATTCTTTCCCTGCGTGTCAGGCTAAAGATGAGGTCTGCCTCCTACCCCGAATTCCCTGAGCCATAGAGGTTTTCTAAGGAGGGTCATGAGCTGTCTAAGACTTTGGGGATGGGCTGGGGGGAGATGGATCCTTTTCATTTCAGGTGCTCTCCAACAAGGTTAGTGATTCTGAATGGACAGGGCTGGGAATTTCCCTCCCCAGGGCCTGCAGGCAGCAGGTCTTTTGACCCTCAGAGCTGGGGTTGGGTGGAAAGGAGACAGCTTGGAGGCCACTGCCGCCTTCAGGAAAGGGTAGAGGGGGCTGGGTCTTAGGCTAGGATTTGGAAGTGGGAGCCTGGGCCCAGGGAAACCGCTGCCTGGGCAGATGGCCCCCAGAGGGTAGGGAGGAGAGCGCCGGCGCTCAGGCCAGAGCTGGTGCTTCTCTTGGCATCCTCCTCCTTCTCCTCCTCACCAGTTTCCTAAACAGCTTCCACAAATAGAGTCATTAAAGCTGTGAAGGCAAAATGAAACCAAACAACTGCGTTCTGTGCTTTTCTGTTTCTTATTTTTTCAAAGGAAATTAAAAATACCGTAATGAGAATAATACAAGAAGAGAGTATTTTCCGGAAGGCCTAGGGTATGGGCACTTCCCAGCCACTGGGTTGGCTCCAGAGGATTGGGGCTGGGGCGCCACCTCCGCCCCCTTAGGATCTGCGATCTGCCGGGGCGCTGTGAGCATTTCCCCCGGCGTTTCCCTGAGACTGGGTCAGGTGAGCCCCTCCTGAAGTTTTTTGGGAGAAGCTGGCATCCCGGCGCTGGCCTCGTCCTCCTACTAGGGGTTAGGTGGCGCTGGACTGGAACTCCGGCCCGGAGCCGCCGCGGCCCCTGGGTCCCCGCGAGCAGACAAGCCCGGGCGGAGCGCGCTGAGCCACAGGTCCCCGCGGCGTTCCTCCTGGTCTTCGGCGACGCTAAAGGCAGCGAAAATATTTGCTGAAGCGCAGGCATAAATCAGCATCCTCCCCGCTCCCCCACCCCCACCCCCCACCCCTTTTGTCTCCTCTTCCTTCTCTGCTAAAGCTCTGGGCTGCTGAGAGCGCCCGAATTTACCCTTTCCAACTAAGCGTCCTGATTAGCATTTCCGCCGCTTGGGGGGCTGGATTCTACCCTCTCCAGCGCCCTCCACCCCTACTCCGTGCGTCCCCATCTCCACCTCCCTCGCCAGCCGAGCTAAATCGGTCCGCTGGAGCCCCGGGAGCTCTAACGCCACCGCCTAGCGAGTGAGTGCGCCGTGCCTCCCTCCTTCTCACCTCCCAGAACAGGCTGCCCCCAGCGCTTGCAACTTACCCGTCGGCCGCGCTGCTCGACTCGGCTCGCTTCTCCGAGAAGGCAGCCTTGTGGGTGTGAGAGTACTAGGAGTGTGTGTGTGTGGGGGGGGGGGGGGGGTGAGAACGTGTATTAAGCAGGTGGGCGGAGGTGGAGTTTGCAGTGGGAGGGGAGGGTGAGTGTGGTGTTGCATTGGGGTGTCAGGTGTGCGTGGGGGCGAGGCGTGCGTAGGGTGTGTGCTGGAGGATGGATGTGTGTGTTGAGGAGCCTGCCTTTTGTAACTCAGGATGTGCGATGTATAGGCTGTGTGTGTGTTTGGGTGTGTGGGGGGTGGGCACTGTCATATGGGCACGCTTGTGGTGTGTTTGTGTATAAATAGGTATGTGTAATGTGGGGACAGTGAGTCACCACCAGGCATGGGAAGCTCCATCCATTGTATTCTGTTGGGGATTCCTCTTCTGGATGGGACACAGGCCATTTGCCTGTCAGCACTAAAGAGACCTCATTTTGCCCGGAACCTGTACTGTGAGGAGGGTTTGGCCTGAATGCCAGGTTCTGCTGTTGATAGGGCAGAGGACAGCTTTCCCTGCTGAGCCGGATGGGACAGGCCTGCTTGAAGGTGGGTCCTAGTGCTCCAGAGGGAGGAAGGCTGTCCAAGATGGACCCTAAGCCAGCCCAGCTGCTTGGGCTGCTGCCCCAGGGAAGACCAGGGTCCCAGGCTGGGAGTCTCCTTCAGTCAGCTTCCAGCTTCCTCAGAGCATGGGAGCGGCTATGGTTTGGAGATCTGCTCTCTGAGCTGGGTCAGCTCATGCTTCAGCCTGTCTCCCCCAAGGGGAGTGAGGTCTCTGGAGTTTGCTGGAGAAGGGGCCAGCAGAGCTTGAGTGGGTGGCATCCCCAGTGGAGAGCCCCATCTCAGGCTGACACTGACGGCTGGGGCCTGGGACTCGCAGTGGTGGCAATTGAAAGAGGATATACCCATAGAAATACCCACACGCATGCTGGACTCCACTGTCCTTACCACTTTCTTGGTCACAGAAGCCCTTCCCTGTGTTCCCAGGGCTGGCCACAGGAAGAACTCCCATCTCTTTAACTCAAGGATAGGATGGACTGTTCAGGAGCAGGGAGGCCCACAGGAGAATCGCAGTCACTTTACAGTTTACAAAGCCTGTAAAACTGTTGCTTTACAGTTTATAAAGCCTTTCATATGTGCAACCACACTTTGTCCTTGTAAGAACCCACCGAGGAGGTGGAAGCTCACTTAGGAGGCTGAAGAAGCAAGACTGGGACCCAGGTTTATGTTAGTCAGGATTCTCTAGAGGGACAAAACCAATGGAACAGATATATATATATATATATATATATATATATATATATATATATATGAGGGTTTATCAGATCTCTCTATCTATACACAAAGGAGAGTTTATTAAGTATTACATATATTATATATATATATGTATATATGAGAGTTTATTAAGTATTAACTCACACAATCACAAGGTTCCACAGTAGGCCATCTGCAGGCTGAAGAGCGAGGAGAGCCAGTCTGAGTTCTGAAACCGAAGAACTTGGAGTCTGATGTTCCAGGGCAGGAAGCATCCAGCCTGGGAGAAAGATGTAGGTTGGGAGGTTAAGCCCATCTCTCTTTTCACATTTTTCTGCCTACTTATATTCCAGTCACGCTGGCAGCTGATTCAGTTATGCCCACCCAGATTAAGGGGGAAGCCTGCCTTCCCGAGCCCACCGACTCGAATGTTAATCTCCTTTGGCAACACCGTCACAGACACACCCAGGATCGGTAACTTTGTATCCTTCCATCCAATCAAGTTGACACTCAGTATTAACCATCACAAGATCAGGACCCCTAAGCAGCCCTGGCCGCAGCCCTCGAGGAGGTGCTCTCTGTAAAGGATGCTGATGTCGACTCTAGAAATGTTAAGTGGCATTCAGAGAGTTGCAGATGCCGTGTGAGGGTGACAGATGATGTGCAGGGAAGAGCAGAGCAGCATGGGGTTTCCCGGAGGGGTGATGAGTGCCAGACCTTGCCTCTGTCCTTTTCTGGTCCTTCTGAGAGCATGTCCTGAAGAGAGTTTGGGAGGTGCTAGCTAGCTGGGCATGTGGGCAGGAGTGCCAGCTGACCTCTCCCTGCTCTTGGGAAATTTGGCCCTGTTAGCATCTGCTCTGTTCACCATCTTGGGGTGGGCACCAATCCTTTGAAACCAACCCTCTGGCCCCATTTCCCCTTCTGCCATCCCAGGTCCAACTGAATGTGTGTGCCTGGGTCACAAGCCCTCTCAGCTGCTTCTGACTCTGTGGGCTAGGACCAGGGCAAGGCCTGGAGGCAAAAGGCTTTCTTCTTCTTGGATCTCTCTGTGTGGCTCCCAAAAGTGGAATGATACCAGAAAATACTTTCTAAGCACTGGTGGGGATCATGTTTGGGGTGGGGCCATGGGGAGGCATTTCCCTACGTTTTGCCACGACCCCACTGGAGAACACAAAGTGGGTAAGAAGGGCAGGAAGGAATCCTCCACCTAGCACTTCTGTGAGCCATTTGCCAGGGGTGGGGATGGGGGGATCCTTTGTCATCACTACCTCTGGGAACCCCCAGCGGCTCTGTTTCCACACACACCCCTCCCCGGGGCCTTGGCTTCTGGTACAGAAGAGTGCATGGCATGGCCAACTGGAACTCTGAAGAGGTTAACATGGCCCCCCAGCATTGTCACTGACTAACTTGGTGGCCTTGGGCAGCTCACCTAACTGGACTGTGCCTCCGTTTCTCACCTGTAAAATGGGAGTAATAATAACATCATCCTTAGAATTGCCTTGAGAGTCTCGTGAGCTGGTGTATGGTAAAGCCCTTAGCACAGTGCCTAGTGTCCGGCAAGCACTCAGGGCCTGCTGGCATGCAGCCTGCCCCAGAGAGAGCCCAGCGATGCAGCAGCATCTTCCTCCACGGGAGTGAAAGCCGGGAGGTCAGGGCCGGGAGTCTCAGCTGCTCCTGGCCGAGGAGTTAGGAGACTCTGGTTCTTGCCTTTCATTTGCTGTAAGACCCTGGGCAAGTGCCTTTCCCTGTCTGAGTTCTGATTGTGTGATCTCCCTCCCTATCTGTAAGTCTGAAGTGGGGCAGAGATAGAAGGATGATGCGTAAGGATGTGGAGTTTTTGTCTGGTTCTATCTGAAGAGGCCCCAGCAGCTAGAAAGCAACAGAGGTAGCTGAGGCCCAGAACCACTGTGTTTACAGAGGCCCCTCCGGAAAGTCAATATATTGACTGGAATGCCCTTGCGCACATTATGTGGCCCTAGGTCTCTCCCTTTGAAGCCATAAATCACCCTCTGGGACTTCGGTCCCTTTTTCCTGCTCCATAAGCATCTCCTGCCTCAGAAACTGAGAACCCCAGATACCAAGCAGGGCCCAGGAGGTAGAGAAGGGCCCCATTGGCAGAGGCAGCTTGGGCATGTGTGAGAAGGGGCCCGTGGTCCCCTACCCTTGTCACCCACTCCAAAGTTCAAGTGCGCCCTGCTGACGGTGTGTTAGGGACAGACTTTGCAGACCTGGACCCATGCCATGTGTGGTTTCATTTATCAGACACAGGGAGAGGCTAATCTTGAGGGTCGGAGAATGAGGACTCCTGTCTCCACGTAGGGCACTGGAACACCAGCCCACCCTAAAACTTGAGGCATGTGCACACTCATTCTGTCTGAGCAAGTGCTGAGCTCTGCAGTCAGAAGCGAAAAAAAGCACAGGCCTGACTCTTGAAGAACTAATGGGCTTTGTGCTGCTGCTTGAAGCGTGGACCAAGTGCCAGGCCTGTGATGCTGGGGTGCAAGGCGGGTTAGGATGATACAACAAAGAGGAACCATTCAAGGATGAGTCGAGATGGGTGTGTCTTTAGAGGGGTCTTGTGCGAATGTTTAGAGGGCAGGCTGTGCAGTCACATTACTCGGGTTCAAATCCTGGCAGTGCCACCATCTGGCTGTGTGTCTTAGAGCAAGTTGCCTACCCTCTCTGAGTTTCATTCTGAGCTTAGTTTCTTCATTTGTAAAATGGGAGTAGTAATAGCACCAGTCTCATCAGATTTGGGGATAAATGAAATTATGCATAAAAGTGCTTTGCATATTCTGAAGTGCTCGGTAGCATTCGCTGTCATCGTCGTGATCATCATCATCATCATCATCATGTGGGTACCATGTATTGGGTGGAATGAAGGGAAATGCCTATGATGTCGAGAGGAAGAAGCTCTTGTGGCCTGGGTGGCCAGAAAAGGCTTCCTGGAGGAGGGAAGGTTTGCACTTGACTGGCCCTTGAAGGATGAGAGACTGGGTAAATGGAGAGTGTGCCCCTGCTAGGGGATATGCACGTGAAGGCATGGCTGGGAACGTCTGGCACGTCCACCCAGGAGACACATGCTACTACATTTGGCTTCTGACTCATGTCTGATCATCCAGCAATTCAAGACTTCTAGGCCCTGGGGTCTCAGTACAGTGGAAAGAGCCCCAGGCATTAGGATTTGAATCTTCTGGAAGTACCTGGGTCAGGTGGCTCGCCCTCTGCACCTCGGCTTCCCCATTCATGAGATAGGCATGGTTCCACCACCTCCACCAGGTGCTGGTGTGACGTGAACTAACACATATGCAGTCTTGGCAGAGTGGGTGCTCTGTGGATTTCCATTGCCTTCCCTTCTCTTCCTGCCCCTCCTCCACCCCACGATCTAGCTGACCCCTGGCTAGGGCTAGGGCTGGGCCTGGGCCTGATTCTCTCCCTGTGCATACTCTGGGCAGAACAGGGGGACAGAGTCTCCAAGTGGCAAGTGGCAGTTTCCAGGTTGGCCAGAGAGCCAGGGAGAGGGGCAGGAGGAGAGGAGATAGTTTTTCTGGTCCCTGGTGCTTACCTGGGCCTGCTCTGACCCAGGAGGCATCCCCAGGGGGTCTTCTGCTGAGATCACCCAGGAGCCTGCAACCCCCAGCGGCCCCAAGCGGCATCTGGAGGCATTACTGCTTTCAGGAGACAAAGCCCAAGGAAAGCAGCTCCGTAATGCGATCAGAGGCGCCTGCCTGCCTGGCTGGGGACCTGGACACCCATGCAGGATGCAGAACTTACAAGAAATTGAGTCAGGAATTCCAGGAAAGTTGTCCCTGGCTCCCTCCCCAATCCCTGTCCCACCTTTGGTCATTCTATGACACAGCAGGGCAGAGTGAGAGTCAGAGTGAGCAGAGACCTGTGGTGGGCTGGGAGTCTGTTGGATGGGGCAGCCTGCATTCTTTCCCTTTCCTTGTCACCAAGCCAGGGCCCCAGGGATGGGGAGACAGGTTCGGCAGGGACAGCTGGGATGGACTGAAATGACTAGGTGATGGCAGAGCAGCCATGGCACTAGGTGACTAGGGAGGCTGAGTCTGATTTTGCTCACTCATGTGTATTCCTGGCATCCAGAGGTACTGGATAGAGGTCTCTGTAGAATGGATGAATGAGAACTCTCGGTCAGGCCCTACTCACGAGAGGTAGCTGTGATTTTGTCCCAGCTGCCCTTGGACCTGCTGCTGCGGATGAGTAACTGGAGAATTTGAAGATTCTCATTCTTTGCTCTCAGCCTTCCCCTCCTGCCTGCTTGCTTCTCCCTTCATTATCTCCTGCTTGCCTGCTTTCAACACTGTGTGCCCAGCACGGTGGAAGCCAGAGCAAAGTCTTCAGTGATCAGAGCCCCTAGGTAGAAAGGAATTTGTTCACTAAATCCAGTGGAGCCACAGAGAATTATCCAAGTTTTGCAGTCAAGTGCCCTTGGCCCCTTTACATGAGAAAGCAGACTGGCAGACACTAGCTAGGCTGGTCAACTTTGTACTTATCTGCAAGGTGGCCTTTGTAAGGCACAGCTGGTCCAGGCTCCTTTAAAATGTTTGTTTCCTGCTTGTAGCCACAAGCCCAATATCACTTCTCTCCACCGTGCCTTCTAGTGGCTCAAGAGAATGCCCACCGCATGGACACTGGCTCTGAGGCCTGAAAGCAAGTGTGGGCTGAGCGGGTATATCTAAAGGCCATGGCCAGATCTGACTCCAGGCCTCAGCCCTCCAGAACAACTGCTACCAACTTCTTAGTAGGAGCTGGGCTTGGTGCAGGACAGTATTTCTGGCCACAGGGTCTGGCTGGTCCAGACTCTCGGTGGCACCATGTCCAGTACTGGCATCTTTGGGAGATTAAACATCCCCAGGAAGCAGCAAGCCTGGCCCAGCAACCATCCTCAACTAGGGGCTCACTTGTTCTCGTCAGGGGCCCCTGCCACAGGCTGATCTGGAATTCCTCCCTGGCAGCCCAGGAAAGCCAAGACTGCTGGGCACAGGGACCCCTGCTGCCAATTTGATCTAGCCTCCCTCCCCTCCCCGCCCCCCCCCCGCCCCACAACAGCAGGAAAAGCTCCAAGTTGAGGATTGGGACAGCTGGATTCTTTTTTTTCCTTTTTTTTTTTTTTTTTAATAAAAAACTATATTCTAATCCTAGCCATGTCGCTAAGTTGCTTTGTGACATCGGGCTAGTCCTTTTCCCTCTCTGAGCTTCCTCTGTCCAAATGAAGAGGTTCTGCCCTGGAATCAGAAAACCTGGCTCCATCATTAACTGTAATTTCATGAGCCTGCATCGCCTCACTATAAAGTGGGGCCCTGATTGGTTGTTGGGGACATTAAAGGAGATGGACATGGTCAGCGAAGGTCGGTTCTCTTTTCTTTCCACCCAGAAGGAAATCCACAAATCGCTGGCTCTCGCCTTCCAGCGGGATTTTGGATCGCTGGATCCCAGATCCACAGAACCCGCCGCCTTCTTTCTGTCTTACTCCCCTTCTGACATGGGCATATTAGACATAAGGTAGAGAGGGGTTGTCCTAGGGACTTCTGAGATGCCTTCCAGCCATCAAAGCCCGTCATCATAAAGCACTGTGGGTACAGTTCAGGAAGGCCTGTGGGTGGATTTGGTAATCGTTTGGGGGTTATCAGCGAGGGGAGAGCCTGCCTTGTTATCCATTTAAGAAGAGCACTGGACTAGGAGTCTAGAATCTTCAGCCCTAAGGCCAAATCTATCTCTGTGTGATAGGCAAATCCCCCCCCCCCCCACAACCTTCTTTGAACCTCAGTTTACTCATTGGCAAAAGGAATAAAAGAAGCTGAATGCCAGGTAGGACCAAGTGAGAAAAGACCCTGAGAGGTGCTTCGGACGCTGTTCCCCAAACCCCCAGGGCCGCCGATCTGAGGCAGCAGGAGGCCTGCAGAGCAGCCCTGGACCAGGCGGTGCCTCCTGAGAACTGCTGCCTGTGGGGCGGGGATGGGAGGGCCCACACGCCCATTTCCCTGGCTTCTCCCATGCCTGGCTGGCCACGGCTGTTGAGCTCAGTGACAAGAGTTTTGGCCACTTCTCCCCCATCTTTGTGCCCCCATCCGCTGACCCCGTTGCACACCCCACATCCCAGAACAGAGGAGGCCCGGGTGCCACGTCAGAGAAGGTTAGTGTCAGCGCTGGGTTTGATGCTGTCTGAGCCAACACACCATCTGCCGTGCCCACCAGAAGTTACATAATCCCTCGGCCGGCTGCCCATTCTTAGAAAACGGGGCAGGCAGGCCCAGCAGGGAGTAGAGAGTTAGAGTTTTCTTCTCTGCATTTTTGTTCCCTCCCAGCCCACCACATCCCTGGGCCAGTCTTCGCTCTCTGAGTTGCTCCCACACTGTTCAGAGCCTGAGACATAAAAGCCAAGGCAGAGAGAGGCTGAAGTTGGAAGGGGACGTGGTGGGACTTGAGGACTGCTTGCCACCATGCCACACAGACTCCAGGACACCCTGCAGACACTGCCTGCTGGCAGCACACCTGGCTGGCCACGCCTTGCCAGCCCAGCACACCGCTCCTCTGCTGAGCCTGTGGGGAGGACCACTCAACCTTCTAGAACAAAGTCTCCTTCCCACCCGCTAGTTCCTGCAGAGATATTCCCTTTCCAAAATCTTATCAGATCATAAGCATTTTTTATTTATTTATTTATTTATTTATTTATTTTTTTGAGATAGAATCTTGCTCTTGTCGCCCAGGCTGGAGTGCAGTGGGGGAATCTCAGCTCATTGCAACCTCTGCCTCCCAGGTTCAAGCGATTCTCCTGCCTCGGCCTCCCAAGTAGCTGGGATTACAGGCAGGTGCCACCACACCCGGCTAATTTTTGTATTTTTAGTAGAGATGGGTTTCACCGTGTTGGCCAGGATGCTCTCGAACTCCTGACCTCAAGTGATCTGCCCGCCTTGGCCTCCCACAGTGCTGGGATTCCAGGCGTGAGCCACTGCACCTGGCTGGAGACCATTATTCTAAGTGAAGTAACTCAGGAATGGAAAAATAAAAATCACATGTTCTCATTTGCAAACCGGAGCTAAGCTATGAGGATGCAAAGGCGCAAGAATGATATAATGGACGTTAGGGACATGGGGGAAGGGTGGAAGGGAGTGAGGGATAAAAGACTACACATTGGGTACAGTGTACACTGCTTGGGTGATGGGTGCATCAAAATCTCAGAAATCACTACAGAAGAACTTATCCATGTAACCAAATATCGCCTGTTCCCCAAAAACTACTGAAATTAAAAATACACACACACACCCCCTAGTCCTAAAGCTGGTATCTTATTTAATGGGAAACACTAAAGGTACTTTCAATAAGATGAGTAATAGATACCCTGCTAGTATTTACCTCTGCTAGTATTCACCACTATGCTAGAGGTATTAGCCAATGTGCTTAAATGAGAGAAGCCAATTAGAAGCATTAGAAAAGGTTAAAGAAGAAGTAAAACTATTCCCACCGATAGTGGAACGTACTATAACGCCTCTGTAATTAAAACAGTGTGCTTACTGGTGTGTGAATTGGCAAATAGACCAACAATAATAGTAAGTTCAGAATTAGACCGAAAAGTCTATGGAAATACAGTACGTAACAAAGTGGTCTCACAGGTCACTGGGGTAAAGACAAGACTCTTTAATAGATGGGGCTCAGACTACTGGGTAGCCATGTGGGAAAAGGTGACATTTGATTCAAGCCTCACACCATACAGAGAGGTGAACTCCAAGTAGATTTGGGATCTAGATGTAAATAGTGATACAACTACTAAATGAAAACATGAGTGAATTCCTTTTTAACCTTAGGGGTGGGAAAGGCTTTCTAACCATGACTTCAAATCCAGAGGCAATAAAATAAAAAACTGGTCAGTTTTATTACATAAAAATTTTTAAATTTTTGACCAAAAAAAATCATAAAACACCTTAAACCAAGTCAAATGACACAGTATTTGACAAATTGAGAGAAATATTCATAACACATGCCACAGATGAAGAGCTAATATTTATAGTATATAAAGTGCTTTTAGATCTAATATCAAGGAACAAAGTGCTTTTAGATATCAAGTATATAAAGTGCTTTTCGATATCAAGTATATAAAGTGCTTTTCAATATCAAGCCCTAACAGAAAGGTGGAAAAAAAAGACAGGAACAGACAATTCACAAAGTAAGATAGAACAATGACCCTCAAACAGACTCACTCGGAATTAAAGAAACACATATTAAAACAACTACGAGATGCCATTTCTCATTTATCAGACAGGAAAACATTAAACACTATGACCTCACATCATATATACATATATCCCATATATATAATATATATATAGTTGTGGAGGGGGGTTGAGCACATGAGGGGCGCCTACTGGGCCTGCTTTGTGCCCACATTGGCCATTTTGCAGGCCTTGTCTCACTAAGTCTTTGCGATGATTCTGGGAGGAAAGTCTTGGCAGCAGAGCAAAATGGGGCTAGGAGAAGTGAAGTGACCCACCCTAATCTAGCTTTTAGTGTCAGGCCTCTTCTAGGTTCAACCCTAGCTTTTGGACTCCAGATTCAGTGCTCCTTCGAGGAGCCCACCCTACACCCCTTTCCCAAGGCAGGGACTGGGTCTTACCCCTGCGAACCTTCCTCAATGCCCAGGGAGTGCTGGCTGCTCTGGAGTTACTTGTGGAGTGCCTGGGTGGTGAAGGAATTGAACTCGGAGCTGCTTTATCAAATGCAGACTCCCTCAATGTGATTGTGGCCTCCTGAAAGAGCTGTTGATTGATGGATAGAACTGGCCTTTCCCACAGGCCAGTGAGCCAGCCTCAGTCAGCCCCTTTGCCATTTTAAGGATTGGTGGGAGAAAGTAGGTGTTTGTGGGTGCATGGGGAGCAACAAGCCCCAGGGGCTGAACAGCCGGACTGCCAGAAAGAGGCTGAGCCAGACCTCAGCTCCTCTGGAGGGTGGAGGGGACCCTGAGAGGATGGTGCGGGACACGATTGCCGGAAGGTCCTGCTCCAAGCCTGAGAGTTCTGCTTACCAGTCAGTAAGTCGTTTATTACACCCTTGACAGTGTCCTCCTCTGCCCCTGCCTCTGGATCCTGAGGAGTTTGCAGAGGGTGGGGCAGGGCCTGCTGAGGGTCTGGCCTCTCCAGGGAAAGGGGCCGCCAGAAGTGTGGATCAAGCCATCCGCCCTCCTTCCCATCACGGCCCAGTGGTCCAGAGTGCTTGTCTGAGCCCCCAGAGGCCCTGATCTCTGCTAGAAGGGCAGGCTATACAGAGATTCACTGGGGCCTTGAGACGTCTCCCTCTCACTCCCCTGGACTTCCTTTCCAAGGCTCATTCTAGAGAGTTGTGCTTCTGGGGTGGTGCGTGTAGTTCTCAGAGATTCTTAGGAACCGAAGTCTGGCGGACCCTATAAAGGGGTGCATGAGGGCCCTGCATCCCTTGGCTTGAGTAAAAGCTGGTGGTGAGAATCAGCCCCATGCCATCTCTGGCTGTCCCACCATCGCCTGCCGGTGGCTCCCAGGCAAAAACACCCTCTTACTGACTCAACAGCCCCACAAAGTCATTGAGGTGTGTGTTTTCACTGCCCTTTAACAGCTGGGGGCAAACAGAACCTTTTACAGCTCTAGAGACAGAGCTACCTCCTGAGCTACACTGTTACCATCTGAATTTTCACCCCTATCACCTCCTCTCTGCTTTTGCCTTGGTTTGGTGGCTGAGAAAGATTAAGAAAAGAAGCATTGTAGGCTGGTCATGGTGGCTCACACTTGTAATCCCAGCACTTTAGGAGGCTGAGGTGGATGGATCACCTGAGGTAAGGAGTTCGAGACCAGCCTGGCCAACGTGATGAAACCCCATCTCTTACTAAATAATAATAATTTAAAAATTAGCTGGGTGTGGTGGCAGGTGCCTGTAATCCCAGCTACTCAGGAGGCTGAGGCAGGAGAAGGGCTGGAACCCACGAGGCGGAGGTGGCAGTGAGTGAGCCGAGATCGTGCCACTGCACTCCAGCCTGGGCAACAGAGTGACTTCATCTGGGAAAAAAAAGAAAAGAAAAGAAAAGAAAAGAAGCATTGTAGACCATTCTAGATTGCCCTTCAAGGACACCCTGTCTTACCTCCATGCTTTCCCTAGGGGAACTCAGCTGGGGATTAGGAGGAACCTGAGGGCTCTTGCTCTGATTGGTCAGAGTGAGGAGGGGCACGGGCCTGTTCTGGAGCCAGGATGTCACCTCCACTCATGGCTCAGCCAGGGAAGCTGCTGACCCCTGAACACACAGCAAAGCTAAGGCCAAGCAGGTTGAAGACTGGCAGTCCCTGGCCTCTAGCCCTCCTTGCTATACCCCAAAGGTGGACCTCAGACTGAGCAGGGCAGGCCAGTGGCCAAGGTAGAAATCGCTTTCAGTGGCTTGTCCACCAAGTGACCTGGGGACTAGGCTGCCTCTCTGGGGAGGGACGTTCCAAAGACAACCGGCCACCTTCTCTCTGCCCTCCGCACCTCATCAGGCCTCTGGCCCCTGGTATGTGGGCTCTCCTGCCCCATCCCTGGAGCCTGGCACAGCCTCCCTTTGGATGCTCATCATGAGTGGACAGCTGGGACCAGCCTTCCCCATAAGGGAAATTCCAGATCCTACCAAATTCCAAATTCCATGGCCTTATCTGGCACCATTCTGTCTGGCCTATGACAGGCTTCCTTGTGTGGGAGGAAGGACCTCTGCCCACAGAAAGATGATGGGGCAGGGAAGCAGGGAAGCGGGGGTTCCCCACCTTCCCATCACTCAAGCTCCCTGGATATGTCACAGACTTGTACCATGGCTGGAACACACAGGTTGTTTATATGGCGAGCAGCCAGCATATCTGCCCTTCCAGCAGATTTGGGGTGGGGCTGGGGGTGAAGACAATGGGCTTGACAGCAGCCAGAGACCTCCATGGTGAAGTCATTGTCCCATTTAACCCTGTCAGAGTGGAGATGCTACATCAAGGCAAATCACTTTCCCCGTCTGTTAAATGAGGGGGTTGGACTAGTGAACCGTAGAGTTCCTGTAGCTTTTAGCTATGCATTGTGAAGTCCCCTTAGCCCAGCAGCCTGTAGAATTTCCTGAGGGGCAGAGGGTGCCATCGTGACACCCACTGGCCTCTTCCAAGCATTTCCTGCCAGGCACCCTAAAAACACAGTGCGGGGGAGATGGGGGTTGGAGAGAGTGAGGGCTCAGCCATGTATCCTAAGAACACAGTGCGGGGAGGTGGGGGTTGGAGTGAGGGCTCAGCCAGGCACCCTAAAAACACAGTGTGGGGAGATGGGGTTTGGAGAGAGTGAGGGCTCGGCCGCTGATGGAGTCGTCACTTCACACATCAGCAAACATGCCTCTGGACGGAGCGCTGTGGCACTGAGCTTGGCGTGGCTGGCTTCTTGTCATCCGGGTCTCGGCTCCAATGTCCCCTCCCCAGAGAGTCCTTTCCTGGCTCCCTGCCTCTTACTCTTCTTCTAGCGCATCTTGCCATCTGGAATGGTTATTTGAATATAGATGTATGTGTTGCCTCCCCTGCCCGGGTGTACAGTCAGCAGCGTACCCTCGACGCTCAGAACAGTGCCCAACATGCAGTGGGCCCTTGTGAACAGGTGCTCAGCAAATGAAAAACCACAATTGTACATAAAAATATTAAGAGGTTTTTTTTTTTAATGCACATGCCTGGCCTTTACCCTAAAGGTTCTGGTTTAGGGACTGTGGGCCTGGTTTGGGCACAGGAATTTTGACAGGCAATTCTGCTGCACACTTATGTTAAAAAGAGTCTAGCTTGGTAGCTCGAAACCTTAGCTGGACAATGGGATCACCTGGCACCGAGGTCTCACCCAGAAATTGGTCTTGGGTTCTGGCCTGGGCATCAGGATCCTTAAAAGCCCCCGCCGGTGGTCTTCTTGTACAGCTAAGGTAAAGGAACCTGGGACCTGAGGATCTCCAAGACCTCTCCGATCCAAAATCCTGCATTCTGGTAAAGTCCTGCGAGGTGAAGCCGCTCTGATCCACACAGCAAACTGAATTCTCAAATGTGGGAATCTCCTTGCTGAACCCTCCTGCAACGATGAAGTAAGGGATTCCCTGTTTGACCCTCGTAGATGAGTTGAAAGCATTGCCAGGAGCCTTGTGGTCCATCTTCCACGATGGCCCAGGAACTCCCAGGAACCGCCTGTGGCTCTGCACAGCCCTCAGCACCTCCTTTTCCTGGCAAGCCGGCTAAGCTGTGTTGAAACCTGTCTCATATCCTCCTCTGATAGCACACAGTTTTAAATAAGATCTTTATTTACCAGAAGTTCACACTGCTGCTTATGTGTTATATGAGAAGCAGCAATCTTGGCCGGGCGCGGTGGCTCAAGCCTGTAATCCCAGCACTTTGGGAGGCCAAGGCGGGCGGATCACGAGGTCAAGAGATCGAGACCATCCTGGTCAACATGGTGAAACCCCGTCTCTACTAAAAATATAAAACATTAGCTGGGCATGGTGGTGTGTGCCTGTAATCCCAGCTTCTCAGGAGGCTGAGGCAGGAGAATTACCTGAACCCAGGAGGCAGAGGTTGCGATGAGCCGAGATCGCGCCATTGCACTCCAGCCTGGGTAACAAGAGCAAAACTCTGTCTCAAAAAAAAAAAAAAAAAGAAGCAGCAATCTTGTGTTCATGGCGGGGATGCAGTCAGGGAGGGTGGAGGAGAGCCGACTGCAGAGGGAGCGCACAAGGAGGGAGGAACTCGCGGAACCCAAGCTGGTGGCCCCGCCCCAGCCCCAGCGCTGGCAGTGCCATGCTCCTCTTGGCTCAGCGTGGGGCTGGAGGGGGAGGGGCCCCGCTCTGCAAGCTGACTTCAGCTGCTGGAAGGCTTGGAGCAAATGTGATGTCACTGTGAGCTCTGCCAGTTGGCAGCCCTGGCGTTGCTTTGGGTCATTTACATGTCTTCAGTTGGTTAAGAAGGAGCTCTTACTGCCGATTTATTAGTTGCCTCCTGCCTAGCCTTGGAGGCTGTGATAGGAAGGGATTTGGTGGCCACGGATGGATATCAGTCCCCCATGGCCATCCTGCCTCACTCCGCAGCACAGCCTGCCATGCAGCGTGTGAATAAATTTCAGTGGACGGGACTTGACAGTTTCCAGGGTATTTTCACACAGTCTTCCCAACCCCTTTGTGAGATAGGCATGATTATTTGCTTGTGCAGAGGGAGAAACTGAGGCTCAGGGAGCTTGAGTGACTTGTACACAGAGCAGCAGCCTTACTCCAGGGTTTCCGTCAGCTCTGTCTGCACCTGATGGGGGACCGGTGGGCAGGTCGCTGTCCCTCTCAATGTGGTCTGCGGTATTTCTGCTTCCACGGTATTTGTCTGTCCTGATGGCCTAAATGTGCCAGGAGAGCAGGGATCAGGACCAGTGTGCTCTGTGACCTGGCGCAAGGCTGTTTCTGCCTCAGACCTCGATTTTCCCAGAGGTAAAGAGAGAGTTGGATTGGGCAATCTTTCAGGAAGGTAGGACCCTTTGGCTCTCCCTTGCAGGTTTTCAAGTGTGTCCTGGCACCGAGGACATGGGAAAGAGGGTCCTGCAGCGGCCCCATCACGGGGTCCATGGTACAAGGTCAGTGCGCTTGTAATAAATATTGAGCTAACCAATGCTGAGCCGCATCCCCAGCCTCTGAATAAATAAAACGTTGCTCAGAATAACAGCCCGGAAGATGCTGGCGGCTCCAGCCAGCTCTCACCTTTGCCTGTCTCACTGGCCAAGCCTGCCCCTATACTCCCTTGTCGCCCTTCCCCTCCCCCTCCCCAGTCCACAGTCCATCACTCTACCTCCGGAGGTGGCCACTGTCCCAGGCTGGATTTAGTTTCTAGCTCTGCAGCCTGCATCCCCCTCTCCCAGTCCCTCAGCTGCCATAGCAGCTAATGAGGACCAGCCCCTACAGATGGCAGCTGGGGAACAGGCCAGCCAGGTTCTGGTGGGGCTGAGGTGGGGCACAGGGGAGTGTGCCTTTAATCCTCAGCACCAGACAGAAACCTTTCCTTCTTCTTCAGGACCCTGGCTGGCATGTCCTCCTCTGGCCTCTCCCTGGGAGATGAACTGGTCCAACCCACTCCAGCTGCTCACGGCTGAGGCCACCAGGAGTTTAGAAACAGGGTCCACAAAGGAACCTGGCCCCAGGGTGCTCCAGGCCGTGCAAGCACACTTGGTTTAATGCTTCTCTGCCTGATGGTGTGAGTGTAAGTTATATGTTTCCTGGCTCCCTTCTTCTTACCGTTGAAGTTTCTCAGGGGCAGAGCCTGTTAGGTCAAGTGTGAAGTCACAGAAGGTTAGCACTGAAGAGACATCTTCCTCATTTTATAGATAAGGAAATTAACCCAGAGTTGGGGGCGGAGATAAGGACACTTGCCCAGGGTCACAGAGCCAGGAAGTGGCAGAAGAGCCTGGATTTGAACCCGGATTAGGGCCTGTGCCCTTGGCCTGCACTTGACACTGCCCCCTCCAGGGTCTTTTGCTGGGGCTTCCATGGAGATGAGGCTTCATTCTCGGGATTCAGCCCTGGCCCAGAGAAATCCAAGCCAGGAAATCGACACCTCTTGGTCCCAAGATTCATGGACCGCCCTGGGGAAACTGCCCAATCTGAAAACCTGCTCTCTGCTCTATGAAAAGGACATTCACTGTGTTGTGGGGTTTCACTGAAAGTGTTCTGGGGGCCATCAGAAGAAGCAGAGCCCCTTGTATGACCTTCCTTTGGTCTCTCAAGCTGTGTGAGAACCAGCAAGAAGCCCCTGGTGTGGGAGGCTCAAAGCCCCCGGCAGAACACACCCTCCCTTTGCTAGGCACTTTCTAGATGGTATCTCTGGGAGAAGTCTAATAGCTCAGTGCAAGAGGCATGTGGGGTTTCATCCCCATTCTACAGGTGAGAACGCCTCTAGGTGCAGCTACAATACTCGGCCAGAGTCTTGTGGCTAAGCCAGTTCCCCAGCCAGTTCCAGGCTGCTGGGTCTGGGGGCCCTGCTGCCTTGTTAGGAACCTGGGCCCGTCTTCCCCTGTTCTGTTTGCAGAGGTCCCAGAATCCTGAACACATCACATATGAGGGAGACCATCCTCAGAGCTGGGCTGAGGGGACAGGATTTGGCATCCCAGATCCCCTCCCCAGCAGGCCAGATTCCCACTGGTCTCCTGGCCCAGAGGGGAGGCCATTCCCTCCCCACCACTAGTGCCCAGGGTGGCCCCTCCTCCCCTGCCCTGGCTGCAAGCGCCTGGCCTCTGCTGCGGGACTCCCTGCCCTGCTGCCGCTGCCTCTGACAGACATTCCGCCCCCGAAGATAAGGATCCTGTCTGGCGCCGGACGGCTTTTTTTTTCCTCCTTCTTCCCAAATCTGTCCCCTGATTATCTGCAGACAGCCCCCTGCTGGGGAGGGGGGGGCCGTCAGGAAAGGGGCCCAGACCACAGAGAGAGACAGGAGGGGTGGGACCACGAGGCCTGCCCTCTAGCACCAGCCTCCCCTCCGAACCCTTCTGGGGGCTAGATGGCCGTTTGCTGAGCCCCCGCTGTAGCCAGAGCCCCGAACTCAGCAGAGAGCTGAGGATTGGTTTCCCTGGGTGGGACTGACCCACTTCAGCGGGAAGAAGAGGGTATGTGGACGAGGGGCTGTGCCAGTGTGGGCTGGCATGGGGACAGAGGGTGGGGTTCCTTCCGTGGTCAGCGTTCCTCAGCTTTGGGCCTGGAGAGCACCCAGAGGGGATGTGGTGGAGGCTTCAGCCAGCCAGACGGCCACATCCTGTGGGAGACGCTGGCCCTTCCCAGGCCAGACAGTGGGAGGACACTTAGGGACAGGCAGGGGGGTCCTAGGGGGCTCCTGGAGCCCAGCCTCCAGCTCTGAGGACTAAGTTTAGAGAATGGCCAGGGCTGGCATGGCCTCTTGGCCTGAGCCTGAAAAGGAAGGGCAGCTCGGTACCAACTGGGCCTCAGACCAGGCACCATCGTGGAATTCCAGCCGTAGCGTGCCCAAGCTGCGGAGACTCCCAGAGAGCATCTGGTCGCATGTGGACCATCTATAGACAGAGGGACCCATGTGGAAGGCAAAGGGACCATCCCCACCTCACCCACTGGCATGTCAGGAGCCTGCAGCATGCAGCATGGGTCCTACGGCCTTGGAAGCTGGGAGTCCCAGTTCAGCTCCACACTCCACCACTAATATGCTGTGTGACTTTAGGCAAGTTCCTTGCCCTCTCTGGGTCTCACTCTTCAACTGTAAACTGAAGAGGCCTTCTGGTGGAGGGCAGGAGGGAACAGTGGAGATCTGAGCCCAAAGGCCTTTCCGAATCTTGTCAGACTCCTGAGGGTTGTTGGGAAGACTAAATGAGATATTGGAGGTGACACCTCAGCTTGGACACCTATGACATACTCACAGGTGCCCCATGAGTATGAACATGTCCAGCCCTTGACAGCTCAGACTAGGGGTCCCCAGGACTGGGCAAAGCCTGCTGCCGAGACCTGGGCAGTTGAGTTCCCCTCCGTGAGAATGTGCTTGTGCAGCCTCTGAAAAAGACCCTACGTCTTCCCTGCCCCCAGTGTCCATGGCCATGCCCGGCCCGCCCCACCTAAAACACCATATGGGGGAAGGGAAGCAATGTAAGATCATTTTTTATGGCTTCCTGGCCCCGGAGCCAGAGGACTGAGGATCGGGTGGTGTGGGCCGGATTCCTGAGCCCCCCCTTTTGAGCCAGCTCGTAAATATGAAGCTGGGGCAGGGAGGAGCTGGCTGTTAAGCTGTCAGCAGAGGCCCACTTAGAAAGTCGTAAACCGTTTCTCAGAGCTCCTCAGAGCGGGGCCCAGGGCTCTCCCGCCCCACCCTGACCGGCAGTAGCCTCCTCATTTGTGGGTGCTGGGCTTCCCTGCCCGAGCCCCCAGTGGAAACTCCCTGGCTCTTGCCATTAGCTGTGCCTTGGTTTCCTCTCTGCACAAAGGAAGCTTGCTCTCCTTCTCCTCTGGGAGAATGGATGGGGAGGCCCAGCGAAGGCCTCAAGAGGCTGTAGGGAGCCTGGTCCTGAGAGCAGTGAACCCCCAATATGGATCATTCCCTGCTCTGTGCCTAGCTCCAAGGGGACCCAGAACCTACCCCCAGGGAGCTCACAAAATTCCACTTAGGAATGAGAGAAAATGCATGCCCCTAAAGAGGGAGAGCCTACATTTTCTCCAGCTCAGAGGTGTGAGCTCCATGGCTGGGATGTGGAAGGCTTCCTGGAGGAGGTGGGGGTGTAGACGGGACTCCTGGGGATTCAGAGGTTTGGAGAAGAGGCAGGAGGTGCAGGTGGGTGGGCACACAGGCCTGCCTGGGTGGAGGGTAGTGAGGACCCCAGGCTGGGTGGGAAGTGGCAGAGGCCGAGGAGCCTGTGAGCAGAGGCCCACTCTGAGGACCAAGTGCATGTTCCCTAATGACCCCTGTTTTCCTGGTCACCAAGACTCATGCTTATATGGAAAAGTCCTGGCAACAGCCTGGGGTCAAATGCCACCCTCCCTACTTCCGAATCATGTGTCCCTGGATGGTTTAGCCTATCTGAGCCTCATCTTCAACTGCAAAATGGAATTAATAGCAATCTGCCCCATAACGTCTCCGTGAGGTTTAAATGAGATTGGACAGAGAGAGCAGTCCTGCTTAGTGCTTGGGCATTTTTGGAGTTGGATAGCGTGGGTCTGAAACTCGGTTCTGCCTCTTACTGACCATGTGCCCCCGGGTCACCTCCCAAGACCTTAGTTCTCTCATCTACAAAATAGGGGTACGAGCAGTGAGACTTCAGTAAATAAGTACATGGAAAGTCCTCAGCACAAAGCTGGCAATCCTGAGTGCCAGTTATTAGAAGTACGAACCATGTTTAACGCAAGGTGTTCGTGCAGCACCTGGTGCAAAGGAGGTGCGGCCAGTTGGAAGCTTCCCGCCTCCATCTCCAGCCGGTGGCCCCTATAGGATCGGGAAGCCGGGAGCTTTACTAGGAGCAGGAGTGGTCTTTACTAAGATTTTGTTAAGTCTTTTATTCTGTCTTAAGAAATATTTGGTGCTCGCCTTAAGGCAAGTAGAAACACTAAAACCTTGGCCAGTTCGTTTCCCTCGGTGGTGGGGAGCCAGGTGAGTCTGGGGGAAGAGGTGTGGTACCTGGAGCAGGGTCGGGGGAAGATGAGGAAGGTGAGGAGAGGCTCCTGTCTGGCAGGTAAATGGGGATCAAGGGGTCTGCTGTGTCTTCCCACAGAGGGGAGCCGGAGACAAGGCAGCTTCCACTGAGTTGCTTCATTAACTTCACGGCAAATAGCCTAACTGCCTGGAACTCCCTCAGGCAGAAATCTGGGGCTGTTCAGAAACGAAATAGGAGTGTGATCATTAAAAACTAGAGGTGCTGGGGGCCCCCCGCCCCGGGTGGAAAGCCTGCTTCCTGTTGGAAACACCAGTCTCCCTGCCGTTTGGAGCCACAGGAAGGGGTTGCTCAAAGACCTGAGGGGTAAACTGTTCTGAAGGGTGCAAAGGGGCAGGAAAGTCAGGCAGAATCCCCACAACGCCCGCCCAGGGCAGGCCTGGTCACATGGCTCACTTCTCCAGAGTGGCTCTTTCCTTCCCAAAGTTTCTGGTGACCTCCGAGCTTTGCTGCCCACACTCGCTCCTGTCCTCCATCCGCCTCACACTCACTCAGAACGTCCTGCGGTTTCTGCTTGGCCCTGCTGGAAGTCTGAGGCCTCCAATCCATGCTTGGCCTTTGTGTTGTTTTTTGGCTTTTTGACTTTTCTTTTTGAGCCTCAATCTGTCACCCAGGCTGGAGTGCAGAGTCGAGATCTCGGCTCATTGCCACCTCTGCCTCCTGGCTTTAAACGATCCTCCCACCTCAACTTCCCTAGTAGCTAGGATGACAGGCCTGAGCCACCAGGCCCGGCTTATGTTTGTATTTTTAGTAGAGATGGGGGGGTTTCACCATGTTGGCCAGGCTGGTCTCGAACTCCTGACCTCAGGTGATCTGCCCGCCTCAGGCCTCCCAAAGTGCTGGGATTACACACCTGGCCAGCCTTTTCACTCTCTTGTGCATATTCTCAGGAGCTTAATTATTAGTATGATTTTAAAAACAGGGTCTTGTTCTGTTATCCAGGCTGGAGTGCAGTGGCGTGATCTTAGCTCACTGCAGCCTCCACCTCCTTTCCTGGGTTTAAATGATCCCCGCCCCAGCCTCCCTAGTAGCTAGGACTACAGGTGTGCACCACCATGCCCGGCTAATACTCTAGAGGCTTTAGACGAGGGAGTTTAGGCCTCTGCCTGCTCAGACTCAGAAATGGAGGCCTGGTAACACCTTGTTTATTTCCCTGCCCTGAAGCTGTCCTGAGATGGTGGAAGAGAAGGTGGGTTCAGATTTGAGTGGCCTGACCCCCAGCCACCCTAAGCCATCCTCTGCCCCCATGGTGCCTGTGACTCAGGAAAGACTGACTTATCATCTTCCTCAATGGCCAGAAAACCTCAGCTTGGTGTCGGGGGCTTACTGGCACTGGGATAGCGTTGGAGGTAGTGGGGTGGGTTTTAGCAGCGGCCATGGGAAGGGGAAATGTTTTCTATAAAGGAACATCAACGAAAGTGACACCCACACCCAGGAGAACCTCGTTATGAAGAAGGGGTGCCTGAGCTGACAGGAGGCCCAGGATCAGGGAGGGAATGGACCTCAACGTGGCCGTCGAGTTCGGGTGGGTGGGATGAGGGTCGCCGAGCGGCAGGCTGCGGTCGCCGATCCTGACTGAACAGTTAGGGGCTCCTTGTTCGTGTCACCGGTAGATCACTGAACCTCATGGGCCCTGTTTCCCCATCACTAGTAAGTAGTTCCAGCCACGTGGGGAGCTGTGCGTGTCGGTCAGAAGGCCCGTGCCATGCCCCACCTGGCACTGAGGTTGGCTTCTGGTGCTTAGCTGCAGTGGCCCAGTCTGGAGAGCCCACTCCACCCCCCGTCCTCCGTTTAGCCGTGCAAAAGCAGGGTGGGCAGTGGGCACAAACCCCTGCTGGATGGGTGGGAACCCCAGAGGTTAGGAGCTGTGCATATGGTGGCTGGTGCCAGAGGGCTCCTGGGTGACCGTGAAACCCAGTTTCCTCCGGTCAGCTTCACAGGGTTCCCTCCTGTGACCTGCATTTGAGCTCACAGACATCTGGATTTAGCGGACGCTGTACTATATACTAAACCACTGGGCCTGCCCTCAGGGAGCTGCCCGTTCCGTGAGAGGACTGGCCTTGAGCTTGTGGAGAAATAAACAGGTTCCCAGTGTGGGGTGCCCGGAGGCAGGAAAGGCTGGGCTCTGGGCTCCAGGCAGGTGAGGGAGGGGGGATGTTAGCCGCTGCCCCTGCTGAGCCTTCCTTCCCTCCCGCAGCCCCACCTACCCTCAGGGTCTCTCCATTCTCCGCCTCGGAAGTCCTGCTGTGGGAGGGAGCCCCAGAGATTTTGAGCCGAACTTCTCGTGTGCCAGCCTGTGTCCCCTCCCCCCGGGCACGCTCACTCTCCTGCCATGCAGCCTGCTGCATTTTTTTGGATAACTTGGGCAGCTATTGGTGTCCAGCCCCAATCGGCATCCTCTGGCTTCGGCCCACGGGCCCAGGCCAGCCACTCATCACAGGGATACCTCAGTTCTTCTCATGTAACCTCCTGAGCCTGATGCCCCTTCTGCCAGTAAGGGGGACCCTAGTAACTCTAGGAAGGAAGGCAGGCTCTCAGGGTGGCCTAGCCATGGCGGTGATGCCTCTGGCCTGCCTCTGATACGCTCAGGCCGTGGGCACAGGGCCAACAGGGTGGACACGGGTGGTGAGGCCTGGAAGGTCCAGACTCCATCCCTTGCCCTGCCTTCAGCCTTCAGCCTCCCAAGGGGCCCTCACGATGGCTTCCTGTTAGGGTCACAGCTGAGCAGAGGCTACCAGCAATAATTTCCTCCCGGCCCAGCAGCTGCCTGCTGCTTGCTCCTCCTTCCGCACCGTCCCTCCGCTACTCAGTCTCATTTCTAAAAGACCTGAGGGGAGGATGGGAGCAGGAACAGCAGAGGCGTAGTTGATATTTCTGGCTGTCCATCTGTCTAGCCTGAGAATGCCTGCGGCTGAGAAGCCGGAAGGTTCCTTTGACGGCCTTTAGAGAAGACAAGGCAGGCTCCTTGGTACCAAGGGCCAAGCAGGCGGCTTTGATAGGAAGTCCTGCCTGCAGGGCAAGTTTAGGACGGCCCGCCGAGCTTCTTGTCATTAACAGCCTGAGAAACCAAGGTTCTGTAGTTTTGTTGTTGCTGTTTTTGGACTTGATATGTCCGAGGGTCTGTCACTGTGGTAGCCTACATGTGTGCCAGGAGCTGGGCAGAGAGCTCTGCTTGTATTGACCTCATTCATCTTCAAAGCCTCCATAGGCAAGAACTAGGCCCCTAGTTTACAGAGGAGAAAACTGAGGCTTAGAGAAGTCAAGCAGCCACTGGGTGTCATGTCCTGGCCCCAGACCTCCCAAGGCTCCTGTCGTAAGACTCAGTTAGCTATGATTCACTTCAGCTAGAGGAGAGGTTGCCTCAGCAGCCCTGAGAAGCTTGCTGGGTCGCCGGTGCCAAAGCTCTCCCAACGCCCCACCCCCCAGAGAGTGTATAACTTAGTAGCTTCAGCAAGAGCCCTGCAGAAACATCCTACAGGCGCCTGGCTTGCTGTGCATGAAGACCTCCTTAAGTGCCCCATATCCCCACTGCTGCACAGCCTGCTCCGGTCAGAGAGCTAGCTTGCGTCTCGGAACCTGGTGTCTGACCATGTCCGGGTTCGCGCTGCCTCCAGGGGCTCCGGTCTGCTCAGGGATGAGCCGGAGGCCCTGGTGAACACCTGTCATATCTGAGGAGGGGGAGGCCGCAGAGGGAGGGGAAATGTGCTTATCGGGCACATCTAGCTCTGTCCCTGGGAGGATGGGCTGGACTCGAACAGTAACAGTAGTAACTGGCACCACGACAGAAGGCCCGTCTTCTCCTTGGCCTGGCACCTCCCCAGGAGATCTCTATCTTTAAATCACAGGCTGTCAGAACTGGAAAGAGCCTCTCATTACCATTGCCCAAGTGGAGGCCCAGTGCTTCTAAGTGCCGCCTAAGGACGCAGAATCACCATGGTGTGCCCGGGCCATTAGAGTGGGTTAAGGCCAGGCTAATAGTAATAATAAACTTCTAACAATGGGGATAATAGCAGCCTCGTAGTTATCTTGTACATCACCTCCTAAGTGATTACAGCCTGGAGGGAGTGTGGGGCTGGCCTAGAGTCACCACCGGAGGAGGTGAGACTTACCCGGCAGCCCCTGCTGTTAGTGAGATGCTCACACATGGCCTGGTGCTCAGAGAGGCTGCACAGAGGCCCAGCTTGCTGATCGGCTTTGTGGAGGCCTGAGGCCCTTCTTCCTAGGCCAACCCCAGCCCCCTGGAGTGGAGTGGGGAGGGGATGCGGGGGGCATGGTGCTACCTCACAGTCTGTCTCAGGCCCTCCCTCTGACTCCCTTCCTGTGTGGCGTGCATCGGCCAGCTGTGGCCCAGACCCTGTGTCTGTTACTGTAACATGTGAGCTCACCACCCGTCCCCCAGGTGAAATGATCTCCTTTGTGTGGATGAGGAAGCTGAGGCCCACGGTGCCCAAAACGACATGGCCAGAAATGGTAGTGCTCATTGTGAGGGCCCCCGAGCTAGTTCAGCAGAGGGGAAAGCCCACTGAGGGAAAGGAGAGCCTGTCATAGGCTTCTTTCCAGCAGCCGAGTGGGCAGCTCCCTCTTCATTTGGGCCCTGCTCCCTACGGTTAGGTCTGCCCTGCCCTCCCTGGGTGGGGCCTATCCACCCCCTAGATACATTAACACAGCCTGTGAACACAACATTCCAGGGGGATCCACTTTGTAGCTGGAAGGTGGTCACCCTACAGTTACAGACCCTTGTATAGCCATTGTCCCTGTGAGACCCTGGCTGTCCCTGCAGAGGGTTGGCACTCTGGAATGGCAGGCCAGGAGTGCCCGATGCCCTCTGTAGACTCTTGGGTCCTGGATCTTGGTCAGTGGCCCCCAGACACGTGTTGGAGGTGTCTTCCTGTCGCCTAGGTGAGGGAGAGTGAATGGGCCGCAGTGTTACCCTCTCTGTCCTGGGCTTGGCCCTGCCAGCAGCAGAGCACTGGGTGTGCCCCAGCCTTCAAGCAGGTGGGACCATGGCACACCCAGTGAGGACCTCAGCCCACCCACTCCAGAGTCTGGGGAGCCAGTGGCTCATGCCTGTAATCCCAGCACTTTGGGAGGCCAAAGCGGGTGGATCACCTGAGGTCAGGAGTTTGTGACCAGCCTGGCCAACGTGGTGAAACCCCGTTTTTACTAAAAATAGAAAAATTTGCCAGGCGTGGTGGCACACACCTGTAGTCCCAGCTACTCGGAAGGCTGAGGCAGGAGAATCACTTGAACCCAGGAGGCGGAGGTTGCAGTGAGCTCAGATCACACCACTGCACTCCAGCTGGGGTGACAGAGCGAGACTCCGTCTCAAAAAAAGAAAAAAAGAAAAAGAGTCTGGGAGCTGCCTTAGGGTCGAGTAGAAAGAGCCTGGGCTTCAGGCTCTGTTTCTCCATCTGCACCGGGGGGGGGGGGGGGGGGAACGGGGGCTGCCACACCTCCCCCAAGAGCAGCACCGTGCAGTGAGACTTCCTGAGGGGATGGGACGTCTTCTGCCTGCACTGTCCAGTCTGGTAGCCACCAGCCGCACATGGCTATTGAGCACTGGAAATATGGCCAGGGTGATGAAGGACTGAACTTTTAATTTTAATTAAAGTTTAAACAGCCGCCTATGGCTAGTGGCCACCGTGTTGGATAGCGCAGCTCTGAAGGCTTAGGGGGAGATGCCAACGCCAAGGTTCTCAGCCAGAGTTAGTTCCCTTCCCTGCTCCCCAGGGGGCTGGGGAAGCTTTCACCACCCCCTCCTCAGAGGCTCCCCCACCTAAATGGCGAGGGTTAGGGAGACTAGACAGTCCAGGGAGGGCTGGAAGGAACGTGGAAGAAAATCAGAACCGTAGCTAGAGGGATCGCCTAAGGTCACTGGGTGAATACTACTTTTAAAGTCTCTTCTGCGCCTCGTAATAACATTTGTTGGGTTCTAACCAAACACCAGGCTCTGTGGGAAGGACCTTACATATCAGGCTGCTTAGCCCTTGGAGCTAAACATTGTTCTCCATATTTGATAGCTGAGTAAACTGAGACCCAGAGAGGTAAAGCAACTTGCCCAAAGTCACACAGCTAGTGTGTGGCACTATGAGGATCTCCACCTGGGTGTGTCTGTCTCCAGAGACTGTGCCCTTTGTACAAGCCCAGGTCTCTCCGTTTATTTAGCCACTACGTATTCTCCTGTTTCTAGTACTGGGCCAGACGTCTTCGGGGACAGAGAATTGTGCAACACAAGGTCCCTGCCCTCCGAGTCTCCTTGGAGGAACTCCCTGCACAGCACACCCACAACAGAAATGATTCAGGGCACCCGCAGGTGTAATCCGTGTGAGACTCTGAGCCCTGGCCTTCATAGGGCGGTGGCAGGTTTGTCAATACAGCCTGGGCCAGGGCCTGCTGGGTAAGGGTGGCCCCCCACCTCAGGGCCACTCGGGCATTGTGACAACACCCCAAACTTGGGTGTTAAGGTTTGGTTATCATCTCCTGAGATGACACCCAGCCCCTAGGACGTCATCCGGTGCTGCAGAAGGTTTGCAGTAAATATCAGTTGAGTATCAGTGAATGTCCTCTAGTGTTCCCGTGAACCAGGCAGAAGAGTCATGTCTTATTTACAGAGGGCACAGATCTGGGGGAGCCTGGAGACTTGCCTTAAGTTTGCCCCTGCTCAGGACCCTGCTCCTTTCTGAGGCGAGCCAGGGAGCAGGTGGAAGGAAAACACTCAGCTTGCGTACGTAGAGAGGCAAGTCATACATAAATATCACAACCTCCAAGAGGAGAAGAGGGAGGAGGGAAGGCGGATCCTGAGAGCAAGGATGTCCGCTTCCGAGAACCCAAGATCTGCAGCCGCCGCCAGCGAGGTCCTGCAGGTCCCGGGGATGCCCCGTGTGCCTGTGTGCATGCCTGTGTGCATGCCTGCGTGCTCCAAGCTGGCCGGCAGCTGGGCATGCTGGAGTGCCTGTGTGACTGTGGCTGACCACTGCATGCAGACCGTCCCCAGCTCCTGCTGGCCCTCCCCAGCCCGCTTCTCATTTCCAGCAGCCAGATGTCTCCCAGATGTGCCTCACTTCCTGCCTGGCTCCATGCAGTGCATGTGTGTGTTTATTTTGGACAGGCCGCTAAATAATAACCATTTTAAGAAAAGCTTTTCATAACCTCGTTCCCACGAGGAGTCAGAGTTCAGAGAATAATCCCAACTCTATTCACTATTGTCCCCGGCCTCCCTTCTCTGACCTCCTCTCCACCCACCCTGGGGACCACTTTTGGAAAGATTTCTTTTTATCCTGCATGACATGTGCTCCCTCCATAACGCTGGCTCTCTGGGAGCTGGGACTTAGAACCGGGAGCCCCTTAGAGCTTTGCTACCAGCATCACCTGGAAGCTTGTTAGGAATGTGAGGTCTCAGCACTGTTCCAGACCACAATCAGTCAGCACTTTGACAAGATCCCAAGGGATTTGCACCTACATTTGCATTTACGGTGAGCCCAGCTCTGTCTTTTTGATGGGATAATGGAGACTGAGTCCGGCAAGGGGGGGGTCCCCTCTATCAGGTCTTTCTTAACAGAAGCCCAGTAGGGCCAGGTGCTACAGACTGAGAGGCCCTGAGCCCTCAGAGGTTGGGGTCTGAACTGCCCTTCTGGGTGGGCTGGCGGGGAGAGGCAGCCCGTCAGTCACTGGTGTGGGGAGGCAAAGGGGTGGACTCATCCAGCGAATATGCCACCTCATCCCTGGTAGCCAGCAGGGCAGCAGACTGGGTGCCATGCCAGCCTCTCCATACCACATGACCACTAGGTTTGGGCCAGTCCTAGATCTGCTCTGTGGGCTCCTGTGAGTCCCCGCCCCACCGCGGCTGCCCTCTGAAGTGGGTCTGGCCCTCCCTGTCTATTCTGTGGGCATTCTGGGTGCTCAGGTGGGGTGCCACAAGCTGGTGTTCCTCCCGTTCCTATGTGACCTGGCTTGTCGTCCTGCTTCCTGTGAAAATAGAGCAAATCGTGTCAGCTCTGCTGGTCTCATGGCAGAATCCCAAGGACCCCAGGGCTGCGACTGCTCCATACACTGTCAGCACCCTCCTCATGCCTGAGTTTCACGGCCCGCTTCTCTCCGTGTCTCAGGGAGGCTGTGCAGAAGGCCTGGCGCACCTGGCTGGAGCTGGAGGTGGAGGTGGCAGCGGCCCTGAGAGGACTGTCCCAGACTGTCCTCAGGCAGCTGGTGGCTTAGCTGGGAAGCAAGACTCCCGCCTATAGAACCTTAGGAGAAAGCAGCCCTCAGTTCAGGAGCTCTGCGGTTGGTGAAGGCTGCCCTCAGTAAGGGGATCTGGTGGGAGTTCACGCATCCACAAAACTGGCGTGGCTTGGGGGGCTGCATACTGTAGACTGGGAGAGGTGTGACGCTGAGGGGCATGGAGGTCCTAGCAAGGCAGAGGACCCAGGGGGAGAGGATCCTAGAGGTTCCTTCCAGAAGGATGGCTTTGCAGCTCTCCACATCCAGGGGCAGGTGAGATCACGGTGGGATGCGGGGCCAGGATGGTATGGGAGCCCACCTGAAGGGGCTGGGGCTGAATTGGAGAAGCATCCTGTGGGCTCTCTGAGCTCCCTCTCTGTAGAGGGTCCAAGTCATGGGTCAGAGTCTTACATATTCAATATCTATTCACCAATAATCAGTGGGTACAGGATCTGCGAGAGACTGGATTGAGGGAGGGAAGGAGGAAGGGAGGGAGGGAGAGAGGGAGGGAGAGAGGGAGGGAGTGGAAGTAAGGAGGAATGGAGGGGAAGGAGGGAGGGAGGGGAGGGAGAGAGGGACACACTGACAGTTGGATGGGTGGCTGGATAAGGGAATGGAAGGAAAGGAGGAAGGAGGAACAATGAATATCATCATCCCAGCGCTCCACATCTGTCAAAACCCGTTCACAGCCAGCCACATTCTTTTGATCCCACACCCACTCTTTGGAGAAGATAAAGCCAAGACTATAACCATAGTGTTAATACAACTAAGACCCAGGCCAGAGAGGGGAGCGGAGGGTGGCTGACCAGCCGGCAGGCTCCCTTTGGGGCGATCGCTTCTTTAAACACTCCGGGTTCACGGTGCTCCCTGCAGCAGGGAGGGCTTGACACTGAGTCATTCACACTCCCTTGCCCACTCCCTGTGTGACCAGGGCCCCACCCTGCAGCCGTCCAGGACCTGTCTGATCATGCCCCTGCTACCTGGAGAGTGTCAGCGCCAGGAGCGCTCAGCCTCCGGCCTTTGCCCAGATACCAGTGCAAACCAAATGAGGAAGTGCATGGCCGAGGCAGCTCACTGGGGCCACGTCCAGGCCCAGCAGCATTGTCCAGGAAGCTCTCCACTGAGAATCATAGACCACCAGCCTTTTCACACAGGTTCCTTGAGACAATAGGACAGTAAAGCCCATCCTGGCCCTGAAGGTGCCTACAGAGTCAGAACGGAGAGGTCACACAGATGTGACAGTGTCTCAGGCTGCAGACGGAACATTCAGAACATCAGGAAAGGCTCCCGGGAGCAGGTGCCGTTGGCAGTGAGTGTGCAGAGAGGGCCAGGGCTATAGGGAAGGCACTGTTCCTTCTGCCTAGCCTTCCAGCACTACCCACCCCGCCACCCACCCCACCTGGCTAACGTGCAGAGAGGAGAGGTGAATCACAGGCCTGGCTTGTTTCTTTCTTGTTAGACAGGCTCCCAGATGTTGCAGTCAGCTGGAGGCCTCACCTTCTGAGCTCCCAGATCTGACCCTCTGCACTTTAACCTGGCACCCTGGTCCCAGCTGAGCTAGGCTGTTTCAGGAACCTGAGTCTGGGCCTTCCTCTGCTGTACACCCCAAGTCCCCAGGCCCCAGCATGGATGTGAGCAAGCCACAGCCCTCACACTGGGATCTTTGCATGGTTGGGAGTTCTGTGCCACAGAACAAAGAAACCAGACAGCAAGTTCTGTAGAAATCAGACCAGGGGCTCAGGAAAGACATGCTTCCTTATTCGCTTTGGCTTGGGATGTAGGACCCAGGTGAAGTAAGGCTCCCTAGTGATTTGGGGGTCTTACTTGTGTCTTCGAGATCTGGAAAACTCCTCTCAGGGCCTCAGGGAAAAGGAGAAAGGATGGGAACACACATTTGCCTTTGGCAAGCTGCTGATTCACCTCCTCCTACTGGCCTTTACTTTCCTACTCTGTATAATGGGAAGAATGGACTCAGTTGCCCCCTTCTCTCTCCCCTCTGCCAAAGCTCTTCTAGCACTGCCTTGCCAGGCTTGCAGTATCTCAGGGAAGGAGATGCTGGTTTTACCCTGGGAACCATCCAAGCACCTAGGTCCTGGTAGTAGCTCTCAGCTCTCGGTAGCAGAGTCTTGGGGCCTCCCTGGGTCCTGTCTCTGAGGAGCAGAAGAGAAGTTGAGCTCCCCCACCTGCTCCCACCTCTCGGGCAGGCAGCCTTGCCTCTGGCCTTGGCAGCACTTTGCCAAGCAGGGACACCCTGAGAAGCCATAGGGCCAGGAGGGAGACAATCGACACAGAGCCCAGGGAGAAAAGCCCCCGCACCTCCAGAAGGGAATGGGCTAGCGGGAGGCAGGGGAGAAGAGGGGCCTACTATTCCCTCCTTCCCCTGAGCTGGCACTTTTCTCTCTGGGTGTTAAACTCAGCTCTTTCTTTTTCTCCTATTCTTGGCTGCCTGTTAAATAATTTAAATATTTGGGCCTAAAGGGCTTCAATTACCCTTTAATTTACATTAGTAATTTATGTATTAGCAGAATGGACACGCGGTTAGTTTAACAACCCCCAGTAGACCGGCTAATATCTGCTGTACTTGGTGTTCTGAAGAATTTCATCATTTTTCTTTGCAACCCAAGGTCTGTTTTAAAAGTGGCTCCTAGGCATGCACTTTCCCACGGACCTGTGTACATGCTCAAGAGTACACACCAGAGGGTGCCTGAACTCTCTATGAGAACATTGACATGTACCCACTTACAGGCAGGCACACTGAAGCAGCGGGTACCGGCACCAGACACACACACACATGTAAAACACACACCCCGTCAGACCAGCCATCTCTACTCCCACCTGCACCCCACTTCTTCCTGTGGGCAGTACGTACACATCTGCTTGTATTTGCATCTGTTGGCCAGGTGATCCCAAACATAGCTCCCTCTGACAACGAGGCTACTGGGCCTCAGCTCGGTATTCAGATGTCCCATGCTGTGTCCAAGCTCAGTTCCTTTTTGCACAGCCCCACACAGGCACCTAACCCCAGGGTTGAATGCACTCATGAGAACGTGACCATGGCCACAGCTCCAGCCGGCTCACATGCCGTGGGCTGGCACCAGCTACAAAGTCCTCCTGGGCTTCTCAGGCATGCTGCCTACCAGAGCCTGCAGCCTGGGTACCAGTAACCTGGCACAATCATAGCTCTTGCCGTGACATAGCTAGGCTGCCAAAGGGACCCCATTTGGGATTGCCAGTCCCCGGCTGCCCCTTGAAACTTGGCCCAGCTGCCCTAGCACCAGCTTGCAAGGGCTGAGGGCTCCCCAGGGGGTTGGGACAAAAGTGACAGAGAGTGATATCCCTATGTGTGAGTATATATTCCAAGCTTGTTCAGCTGGGATGGGCCCCTGGCCCTGCGGAACGCACCTTGCACCTCTGTGCCGAGACCATGCTACACAGGCAAGGCCCTTGGGATCCAGAGCCATCTGTCATTTCTAACTGCAGGAGAGTTCCCTGGCATGGTCCCTGGCTCCTCCTGCCACCCTCATCTCCCTCCCACAGCCTCAAACCACAGAGCAGGTAGAAGGCAGCCCAGTGGGAAGTGCAGATATCTGATTGGTGGGGTAGTCCATCATACAGAAGGAAAAACCAGCGCTGCAGGAGGTTAGGGCATGGAACAGACAGATTACCTAGACGATCTTCCGGAAAGGTCCCTCTTTGGGGCACTGGCCACGTATCCCAGTGCCATGAGGGCTTTTGGAGCCCAGATGTCCCTCTACCCACTCCGGTGCTCAGGCCGTGGTTCTGGCTGGGATGGGATGGGGACATGGTTCCTTTCCCCAGGCATGTGTTAAGGCTCAGGAGAACAGCCCAGAGGAGCCAGGCGGAAAGTGGGTGCCCACAGGTGCCCATCTCTGTGCCTCTTCAGGGGATGGTTGTGACACCAGGCATCTCACCAGTCTTGAGCAGGGCAGATGTGCTGGGAACCCATGGCAAACTCCACCGGGCCTGAGCCCACCTGCCTGCTGAAGGCCTCTTACCAGGTGGCGCCCGAGGCCCTGCTACCCAGGATGCCTTGAATTAAGCGGGGTGCCAGTGGGGAAGACATCGGAACCCCTTTCCACCCACCCACCCCCCGCCGGCCCTAGGGATGACTTCGATCCACCCCCTCACCGGCCATGCTGTAGGGTCCAAATTGGATGCCCCCTACTGAGTTGCATGAGCCAAGCCCCTCCTGGAAGTCCCCATCATTGCCCTTCTCCCTGCCCTGGCCTCTCCTCTTCTTCATCTGTCTGGCCTGGCTTGGGTGTGTGGATGCTTCCTCAAGTCCCAACTTCATTCCCGACTTTCCCAGGAATCCCTTCCTGATAGCCCCAACCTCCCCAGACCTGTATAGCCTGTCCTCAAAATCTAGGACAGCAGTGGCAAATGGTTTATCTCAGGTGGCTGTTTTGAAAGTTTGAGGGTGACTGCCCCGGGTGTCCTGTTGAGAAATCCAGGGTCACATCTGGACTCATTTGCAGAAGTCAACATTAATCAGTGATGTCTGCTGTGGTGTGGGATGTGGCGGGGGTGGCTCTCAGGCTGGGCACGTGCCAAAACAGATCCAGGGCTACATCCTCAAGTGTTGTTGCTGCACTACAGAGGTTTCCTGAAGGGTTATCCCCCTCCTACCTCCCAGCACCCCAAAAGAGATGATAACTTTTCTCATTTATAATCTATGGGAGTATACTTCTCTGCCTCCCACAGATTCTAATATAGATCTAGATACGCAGTAGACACTGAAGAGGGGAATACTTACAGCATGCTAGAGGTTGAAGAGACTCTAGAGGTCACTGAATTCAGGGACGGCAAATAGGTTTCCTCTTGCTACCAACCCTGAACAAACACTAATGACTTTCAGGAGCTGTGTTGATTCAGAGACTCAGACTGGGTTCAGGTGGGTTGATTAGTGATGTCTGTCATGGGCTCAGCCATGGCAGTAGTTGTACCAAGGTGTTGCTGTCCCTGTTTCATTTCAGTCTTCCAAATCCATTGACATGGAAACGAGGACTCAGAGCAGGTACTCTGTCAGCGGTTACCCTGCTGCTTGCCCGGATGATTAGAGAATCCTCACTCCTGCCAAAGGAGTTTCCCTGTCAGAGGTCAGGGTAAGGAAGGTAGAATCTTCAAAGCCTGGATAGACAAACTGATGATGTGTCTTTCTGAGACTGGTCCCTACAGCTGTAGTGTTCATATGTCTTCATGCGGTTTTTAAACTTTTAAACTTCTACCTTTTGATGTAGTAGGTGGTAGGTATAATAGAAACACTGTACATGGCATTTAAAGGCAAATTGGATTTTCTTCTGGCAGCCACCCTGGACTTCAGACTTGCAGGCCCCAGAGCACAGTTTATCTCCCCATCTGTGAGAGCGAGTTTCCATTTGCCCCGCCATGGGAAATGAGAATCCATCATATGCCATTGTGTCAGGAAGGTGGTGCCTACTCTAATAAATTTGCTTTTAAATGCTGGCTGTCTCTTGAGATGGTTTCACTCATGCCTGCAGACAAAGTGATTAAAGTTGCAGAGTGTACATGGTTCCTGCAAAGACCCTGGGCTCCATCCATATCTGAAACCCCTGCCACATAGGGGAATGAATGAACCGAGGTAATTCCCCTCCTGTGAGAGTCTCAGCGCCACAGGCTGAAGCACAAGCAGGGAAGAATTGAGGATATTTATTCTTCTTTAAGTTATTTTCCCCCAGGAAAAAAACCCACAGGCTGGGGATGTATACTTCAAGCCATTCATTTTATTTCCTCTCAAATTGACCTTGCTTTTCTGGGACTTGCCTGTTTAAGTGTACCAGGTATGACAGCTTTGTAAGTAAATGAAGTGCTATGTAATGTTCCCCTTCACCGCCTCCAACAAAAAAGTGATTTGAAATCTGGATTAAAAATCAGTGTCACATATATATGACAGTATTTTTCCAAATATTGTAATATATATGTGACTCTTATTTTTAACACTTTTTTTTGGTTTGGTTTTGTTTTTGAAATGGAGTTTCTCTCTTGTCCATGCTGGAGTGCAGTGGCGTGATCTCAGGCTCATAGCAACCTCCACCTCCTGGGTTCAAGCAATTCTCCTGCCTCAGCCTCCCGAGTAGCTGAGATCACAGGCATGTGCCACCATGTCTGGCTAATTTTGTATTTTTAACAGAGACAATGGTTTCTTCATGTTGGTCAGGCTGGTCTCGAATTCCAGGCCTCAGGTGATCTGCCCACCTCCGCTTCCCAAAGTTCCGGGATTACAGGCACGAGCCACCGCACCCAGCCATGCCTGTGCTTTAAAAGGGGGTGAAGGGACAGTTAACACGCTCTTCAGTGTTGTCCGAATCTTGAGTTTTATCTTTCCAGTCTAGTCCCTTCATAGTTGGTTATTCACGATGTGACTCGAGACGGATCTCTTGCCCTCTTTGGACCTGTTTTGCTGTCTCTCACCTCAAATGGGCCGACTTTAGGCCTGAGCAGCAGAAAGCATGATAGAGCAACCAGCTGTGAGGGTGGCTCCATTTTGTGTCTCTCCACTGGGCGGGACAGAGTTTGACCTGCTGCCTACCAAGTGTCCTGCCATGAGTCCCAGAGCCCTGCAGATAACAGCAGCCACGCCCTCCGCCTCATTGCCCGCTTCTGTTAGAGCGCTTTCAAATCTCTCATCCCTCTAATCTCACAATTACCCTGTGAAGGCGGGACTGGTATTGCATTGTGCAAAAGAGGAAACCTGGGCTTGGAGAGGTTGCTAATAATGACAACCACTAGCAGTTTTTCAGCTTTTAGTATGTGCCAGGCACTGCGCACAAGCTTGTGTTACGCATTACCTCATTTATTCTTTAGAACAACCCTAACTTGATGAGATAGGTATCATTTCTCCCATCTTATTGTGAAAGAAACAGGCTCAGAGAGGTGAAGAGATCTGCCCAAGGCCAGACCCCTGCACGGGGTCCTGCCTCGTTAGACAGCACCCACAAGGAGAGGGAAGGCATTGGGAGTGGTGATGTACATTCCAGAGAGCAGGCAGGAAGTGACAGCAGGAATCCCAGAGACCCCCAGGACCTGACTCAGCCCGGCAGTCTGTTCAGGTCTTCCCGGGAGAGTGGACGGCAGATGGGGAGGTGAGGCTTAGGGGTTAGGGCAAAGAAGAGTGGGTTTTCCTAGAGAACTCGAGGGACGGGGGAGAGAAGACAGAGCACGAGCCCCCAGACCCAAGTCCAGAACACTGGCCATTTCCCAGGATCCCAGGGCCTTTCCCCCGTGTCCCTCTTAGCTCTTCGCTTCCTCGCAGCTCAGAGCTGTACCTCCTCTTTCCGCGCGCCACCTCCTCACCTGTGGACTCTGGGTCTGCACCTTGTGCTTTTTCCACTTGTTCTCCGCCGGCTGCAGCCTCAGGGGGCACCCAAAGGCCCAGCCCTTCCCAGCACTGAGTATCGGAAGTGCCACAGCCCTGCCATTTTAAAGGGGCCCCACCACCTCCTTTCCCCTTAGTTTGGTCTTGGTGATGCTGGCCACCCTACTGCAAGGCCCAGTTCCCAAGCTTTGGTGTCCTGCCCTTCCCCCGACACCATGCCCAAGGAAGAGCAGCAGCAGCAGCGCCGCCTCCTGGGAATGAGGCTTGCTTTCCACCTTCTCCTCCATTGCCCTGGAAATACCTGCAGCAGGTGTGCAGGCTGGCAGGGAAGGCTAAGGGTGTTTGATGTCACTGCTCCCCAGCATTGTTCTGGTCCCGGCCACAGTGGGGGTGCTGTGTGTGTGTGTGTGTGTGTGCCGAGTCCACTCAGTCCCAGGGCAACCTGGGGCTTTGTCTCCCTCTCCCCTGCCAAGCTCCCTGGCTCCTGGCTGAAAGCATTTCCAGGGTGTCAGAAGCTGTTGGTTTCCCCAGGGCTGCCAAGGGGAGAAGGGGCAGGAGAGCTTGGTGGGGGTGTGAGCGTTCCCCTCCCCAGGGATCGGCATAGCCTGGGAGTGAGAGGGGGACACTGTACCCTGGTCTGTAGGGAAGCAGGGGCCCCCAGGACACTAGGAAAGGTGGTTCATACATGTCTCCCATTTTCTAAGGTGGGGATCACTGCTGGGGGAAAGGGGGTTCCAGGGACCCCCTTCTGGTTCCAGATGTGTCCTTCTGGTCCACTCTATCATGTCAGCTCCATCAACCCTTAGCTATGTTCACACTCACCAACCAGCAGTCCAGTTTTCCAATTCAGCACAGGGGGAAACTGATGCCTAGCAGAAAGGATAAAAGTGAGCTCATGGTCACATCAAGTCAGCAGTATTGTTGGGACTGGACTCCGAGGTCTGACTCTTGGTTCAATGCTCTTTCCCCTATAGCAGGTGGCTATGCAAAGTAATGTAAATTATATGTAAATGTCTGTGGCTTCCTACCTATGCCTAGCAGAGGGGGTTGTGTGTCCTACTGGGGCTGGCAGGAGTCTACTCCCTTCACAGACTATCAGATCTGAAAGGGCTCGTGGTGATTGTTTACCCACTGCCTGTCGCAGGGCCTGGGCCTCAAACTTCTGTGGTGATTGGGAGGAGTACAAATGGCTCTGGGACCATGGGTACCTGGCGTCCTGCTGTCGTAGGGGGCATAGGGCTGACAATACCAGGAAATGGTGAGAGGAAGCCTCTGGATAGGCCCCTAGAGTCCACAAGACAGTGTGGGCCTGGCGCAGGGAGGTTTTCTCACGAGTCCTGGGAAGTCAGCTCACTGTCCCCGAGCCCCCTGGGTCCCCATCAATAAGCTGGCCTGAATGGAAAGGCTGGGCTGGGGGGAGGAAGATTTATTTCCTGGCTTTGGAACCAGCCATTCTCCCTGCCTCCCACCTTCCTCTTGGCTAGAGAACAATGGGACATCCCCAGAGAGGCCTTCCTGTTGCAACAGGTGCACAGAACTGGGTGGATGACCCCACCCAGGCCCCCACAGGCTCCAGCTGTGCACGCAGTGAGCTCCACCATGGAGGCCCCCACAGGCTCCAGCTGTGCACGCAGTGAGCTCCACCACCCAGGCCCCCACAGGCTCCAGCTGTGTACGCAGTGAGCGCCACCATGGAGGCCCCCACAGGCTCCAGCTGTGCACGCAGTGAGCGCCACCATGGAGGCCCCCACAGGCTCCAGCTGTGCACGCAGTGAGCTCCACCACCCAGGCCCCCACAGGCTCCAGCTGTGCACGGGGTGGGCTCCACCACCCAGGCCCCCACAGGCTCCAGCTGTGCACGGGGTGGGCTCCACCACCCAGGCCCCCACAGGCTCCAGCTGTGCATGAGGCAGCCTGCACCATCAGCCCAGCTTCCAGAACAGCAGCCTGGGGCCCTTAGAAACAACACCAGGCACGGACCCTTTCTCCACTATTTCTGGTCCAAGAAGTGGCTTGTTTATTTGTTTATACAATCCAGATAATGTTGCCATATTTCCCCAAATAGTGGGAACAAAGGTCTGAAAAATAATCAGCTTTAATCCCATCCAGACCCAACCCCTATTTCCATATTAGTGTGTTTCCTTTCAGGCTCATGTCCAGGTTTGTTTTATGGTGTCATCATATACTTCCAAGTTTCATTTCATGCTCAGGCCTCTACACTTAACATTATTCCATGAACCTTTCTCGTATCATTACACAGACTTCATAATTAGCCATTAATACCTGAGAAGAACCCACAATGGAGATATGCTTTAATTTACTCAACCAGTTCTCCCTTTGCTGGACATCTTACTTGGTAAATAACACTGCATCGGACATCTTTATGCTTACAGCTTGTGGGTTTCCTTGGGAGAACTTCCCAGAAGTAGAATTCTAGGTAAGATGTCATGCCCTCTTTTGTACATGCTGCTAGATTGCTCTGTGGATTGATGTGGGTTGATGTGGTGGTGATGCAAGCGTCATCACCAAGTTGTCATTCTCAGAAGTCCTAGCAGTCATTCGTCAGCCCAAAGGGTGGTAAGAAGTATTTCCTAGATGGCCCAGACTTCCAGACATCACCAGGTCCCACTGATTATGGGGGAAGAGAAAACGAATTGACACAAAAGGAGCTTGGGGCTGTCACTTCCAGGGTCCTTGACTTAGAAACACCCAGGCCTTTAGGGACAGGCTTTACTGAGAGGTGACTCCTCGTTCATAATTAGCGCCATCCATCCTCAGTCAGAGCTGGAACGAGCAGAAGCCCTTTAAAGTAATTTGCTCTTTTAATATCGCCACTGTGATCTCATTTAATTTTCTCAACCAAACTTCGTTCACGGAGAAAGCCAAAAGCACTCCACCAGCCCGGACTGAATTCCCATCCTTTCCAAACAGTGGCTCTGACTTCTGCAAGCTCTGCTGAGATTTGTCTGGTCTCCAGCAGCTTGCATCCAAAGCCAAAGGGCTGTCTCTGTCCAACAACAAAAGGCAAGAGCATAGTGTAAAAGCTGTGGCTCTAAGCATAGGCGAGCATCTGCCATTCCCTGCTCTGAACCCCCACGGTGGGGAGGAAAGCAACTGTGTATTGAGTCATAAGCCCTGGCAGGCTCTGTGCTGGACATTTTTTTTGTTGGGCAGGGGCATGTTCTTAGTGATCCCTCTGTGAACCCTGCGAGACTGGTATGATCACCCATTTTACAGATAAGGAAACTGATCTGTAAGCTCTGAGCCACAATGACTTGTCAAGGTCCCTACCATAGCTCCTTCTTTTTGGGATCTCCAGGTGACACTCACATGGACACTGCTGTCACAATGTCATACCCCAGAGGTGACCAGGTGGGTGGCCAAATACCCGCCACACCCCTATGCTGCTGTCACTCACACAGCCACTCCCAGACCTGGTCTCAGGTCCTCCAGGAAGGGAGCCTCCCTCTGCTGAGCCAGCAGAGCTCTCAGGCCATTGGCAGCTGGGCTGGGGAGAGCCATGGTGATTTATGGCCGCTGCATCTCCCCAGTGCCCTGCCTGGGCCCGACGTACTTACCGACTAATGGAAGCTCGAATGGAGGGAGATAATTCTGCCAGGAGCTGGCTCCAGTGACAGGGGCAACCACCATTGCTTCAGGGCAAGGATAGGTTCAGGAACGGAGGGGACTTGAGCAGAGGCCAGAGACAGAGACGCTGAAGGCTTTGAGAGCAGATGGAGCCCGGGAGTGCAGAGGGTAGCACCGCCTTGCAGCCCAGTCCCCAGACCAGCTTCTCCAGGGCCCTCAGAAGGGAGTCAAGAGGTGAGCCAGGAGCCCAACGCCCCAGATGCGCAGCAGCACATCCGCCTATGCATTTGGTAGGTGGGGTTTTTATGTTCGTAGAGCACCCAAGCTTCTCACCTAAACTCCTCAATGACAGATGGGGAAGCAGGGGCCCAGAGAGGGTCGGGGACCTGTCCAGGGTCACACAGCATGTTGGTTACTGAGCTGAGACAAGAGCCCAGGCCCCGGGTTCCCTGGGATGTCACAAGAACATGGCAGCTGGTGTGGAGGAGAGAGGAAGACTTGGACAGGGCGGCCGGAGAGGGACACAGGGCAGGGAAGGTGCAGTGGGGTGACAGAGTCCGGGATGAAAGACACTGCTAGAGGAGGCTTGGGACAGCCCCAACAGCAGGGCTCAGAGGAAGGGGTGCAGCAGCTGGCATCGACCCTCCTGGTGAGGGAAGGTTAAGGGAGACCTGGAAACCCACAGCTCCAGTGGGTTCCCTCTATGAGCCAGCAGGTGCTTCCTGAGACTCTGCTGGGCACTGAGGGGTGAGCACCCCAGATCCCACCTCGCCCCTTCCCACTCATGTCCTCCAGCCAGCATAGCCCTCTGCTCAGCTCTCCTGAGCCTCTCTCTGTGTCCTCTTAAGTGGGACAGTTATGGCTACTTCAAGGGGTAAGTGGGAGGCACCAACAAGATAGTGAATAGGGAAGTTCAGGTGGAGAGAAAGCCGACGTGAAGAAGAGACGCCCACTTCAGTTCAGATGTCTCAGGACCCCTAGCCCCCTGCCCCCTCCAGACCCACCCAGACCAGTCACATAGGTCGCTAGTGCCTCAGTGCATCTCATCTGTGAAATGGGCTCCCCTCCCAGCCCCTGGCAAGAAGGCATCCCTGGTGGGGTGGTGAGCTTCCTCCTGCATGCCAAGCCCACACGGCATCTCCGAGGAGCGCCCAGGTGGTGAGCTACACCAAGCCGGACCGAATTCTCACCCTGGAGAGGCATGTGTGCCAGGTGCTCCTTGGAGGTGCTGTGTGGGCTTGGAAGATGTTGTCCATGGCTGGGGGCCCAGCAGCCATCTGGGGCCTGACAACAAGGAGTGAGGAAACAACCGCGCCTGTTGTCAGGCAAAGAGGAGCCTCTGTCCCCTCCTGGAACCAGTGCAGGCTGTGGCCACGTGTGCAGGGAACTCTTCCAGGTCATCTGGCTCAGCGGCTTCCACGAACACGTAGAACGCATGCTGTGCATAGGCACCCGCCTGTGCTAAAGCCCTCTGATACATGTGAGCTCTTGGAGGTTGGCAATGCGCTGATATCTCTTTACAGATGGGAAAACAGAGGTCGGTGCCTAAAATTGCCGTGCCCAAGAAACATGTGCTTTCACCAGGAACTGTTTTTGAGTGTTTACCTGATGCCACGTGCACAGGAGCTAAGGCATCACTTATCCTCTTATCCTCTAGGCTAGTGACTGTTAGCCCATTTTACAGTTGAAGAAACTAAGGCCAGGGAGACAAAATCACCCACCTGAAGCCCCCACAGTATTGATGCTGAGACTCTATCCTGCAGATGTTGGGCTCTTTCCACTGAGTAAGTTTCCTCACTCTCTAGTGACACATGGGATGTTGTCAGCCGGGGCTGGGCAGGGCCAAGGCAGGGATCTCACTCCTCTCCTAGGATAGAGGAATCTGCATTGCTTCATGCTGGTCTCTGCCCGCTTGCTGGCCAAGCCCAGGACAGGAAGAGAGGGTTCACAAATTGGGAGACTCTGGGCTGAAGACCCAGTGGTCTCAGCCATTCTTGTTTCTTGAGGGTTCCAAGGCCACCCACTCTTCCTCCAAGCCCAGTCCTGTAGCTCCTCCAAGAAGCCTAACCCCATCTCTACTAAAAATACAAAACTAGCCAGGCGTGGTGGTGCGTGCCTGTAATCCCAGCTACTCCGGGGGCTGAGACAGGAGAATCATTTGAACCCAGGAGGTGGAGGTTGCAGTGAGCCGAGATCGTGCCACTGCCCTACAGCCTGGGCAATACAGGAAGACTCCATCTCGAAAAAAGAAAAATAATAATGACTAATGTTGGACTTGGGCAGCCCCTCATGGTTTATGTGTGGCCACTCTCTGTGCTTCTCCTGGAACCCCCACTCCTGAGCACCTGAGAGCAATAGGACAAGCCTTGGCCTTGGGCAGCATCCTTTCAGAGGAGGAGGAAGGTCAGAGAGGGGAAGGGACTTGCCCAAGGTCACACAGCTAGCGGCATCCTAAGCAACCCTGCTGGAGCTCTTCAGGAAAGGACGGGAGGAGCCAAGGATGAGTTTGGCCAAGCTGGTGCCCACCTGCCCCCAGAGTCACCAAGGTCCCCACCCTGCCGCAAAAGTGCCTTTTTTCGAGGAGTTGATTCCCAGCCCAACAGAGGAGCTGCCAGATGGGTAAAGACCCTCCCACTGAAGAACTGAGCATCCCAAGCCCCTCTCGTCCTCCCCACCCAGTGACCGCCCAGGTACTGCCCTGTCCAGGAGGCAGCTAGCAGGTAACAAGGGAAGAGCTGAGCCTCAGGGCGGGCAGCCCATGTGGGGCCACATGGCCCAATGTCACCAGAGTCCCATGAGGTGAACTGGGACAGAATGGCCCAGCCTTTCCTCATGGGCAGGGTGGAGGGAGGTGAAGTATGGCTATTCATTAGAAAAGTAATAATGACTGGGCCAGGTACGGTGACTCATGCCTGTAATCCCAGCACTTTGGGAGGCCAAGGCAGGAGGATCACCTGAGGTCAGGAGTTCAAGACAAGCCTGGCCAACATGGTGAAACCCCATCTCTACTAAAAATACAAAAACTAGCCAGGCATGGTGGTACGTGCCCGTAATCCCAGCTACTCCGGGGGCTGAGGCAGGAGAATCATTTGAACCCAGGAGGTGGAGGTTGCAGTGAGCCGAGATCGTGCCACTGCCCTACAGCCTGGGCGATACAGGAAGACTCCATCTCAAAAGAAAAATAATAATGACTAATGTTGGACTTGGGCAGCTCCTCATGGTTTATGAAGCACTTCTGCATCCATAAGAGAATGTGTTCTGTTCACCCATTCAAAGACAGAAACCAAGGCTCAGAGAGGCGAAGGGGCTAGCTCAGTCACACGCCAGTTAGACTGTCAGTTAGGACTTGAGCCTACACGAGTTCAGCGTGAGTTTACTGAACACTGTGGTCAGGCCCTGTGCTGGCTACATTCACATACGCGACTGTGTTTGCCATAACAACAGGCTGGGGAGATCCCTGTGGATTGTCCCATTATATGGAGGAGGAAATTTAGGTCTGTGACTTGCCCAGGCCCCACAGGGAGGGAGGGTAGAGCTCGGTGGCTCAGCCATAGCCAGGCTCAGCCAGGTCAGGGGGCATGTGTCCCTGCCCAACTTGCTAGAGGTCTCAGGGGTGCATTCTGCCCACCTCCTGATTTTGATAGCAGGGGGTGGGGGGGCAGGGATAGGGGAGCTCCGAGTCTGCCCTTCGTGCCTGCTGGAGACAGTGCCTGGGACAGCACAACTTGGGTTTGAGCTGGGGGACAAACAAGCCACCTGCCAGGCAGGACCGTCATCCGTGTAGCTCCTGGTGGAGAGAGGTGGGAGGCACGATGCATCAGGAGCAGCGGCACTGATGCCCTCTACGTCCTGTGGCCCAGCATGGGGGTGGCCACTGCTCTGGCCGCTGCCCAGAGGGCGGCTTCTCTGCTTTTGCCAGCTGTCTCCAGCGCCCCTGTTTCCATGCCTGAGATCCAAAACTCAGCTTGAGAAACCACACCTGAGAAATCGGCATTCCATTTCTTGCCAGGGGCCTCAGGATGGGGGAGGCAAGCAGGGATGCTCGGGTAACTGCCTTTGCCCACAACCTCAGGGAGGAGGTGGAGTGGGTGGAGGCGAGAGAGGCTGGGCCCAGGAGCACAGAGACCTCTAATGGCACTGGGTGTGGCCTATAGTCCCACTGGCTGGCTGCCCTGTTTCCTAATTAAAGTGCCCTTCTGAAAATGCCCTCCAGTCCAGGCCCAGCACTGCTGGGTGAGGCAGGCACCTCCCCAAAAAATCTCAGCAGTTTTCCCGCCTTCCCTGCAGGGCCACTGGGCTCAGGGCCTTTGGTCATCCAGGGAATGCTGAGGGGCATCAGGGTCGTGTTCACTCTGTCATCGTCACTGTGCTCCCCGAACCTGCTCTGTGCCGTCCCATTGCTGAAGGCAGCAGGCCGTCCTCATTAAAGAAGCTCTGCCGCCAGGATCAAAGGCACTATTGAAGAGGCTCCTGAGAGCTGGGGGACGCCAGGGCCCGAAGACGGGAGGAGGAGGTAGCAAGGAGACTGAGTCACTGCCGGCCAATTGTGGTGAGTGGGCAGTGGGTGGCTGGAGCCAGGTTTTCGGGCTGGGAGGAAAGCCCAGCCAAGAGGCCCCGGAAGGGGCGGGCAGGCAGCTGGGAGCCGTGCGGAGAGGTTGCGCTGCTGCGCTGGGACACCTCCGCTGGTGAGCAAGCCTGCTCCCCCGCAGCCCTTACGAAAGCCACCTTCTGGTTAGGGCAGCAGAGCAGCCGGCTGGTTGGCTGCTAGGGGCCAGGGTGGGAATGGGGAGAGGATGGGACCTTGAGTCCAGTTCTTTCCACTTGGGAAGCCTGTAATTGACAGGGCTGCGCCGAGGGTGGCGCGCTGGCAGTACATAGAGGCTGTCATTAAGGTTTAAGGGCCTCTCAGTTCTTTACAAGTCACCCCAACGCTCTGGACCCTGTTCATCCCTTGGGTTAGTTAGGGTGAACAGGGATTAATTAGATGGGGAGGGGGTGGGATATGTTCATCACTTGATTGGTAGTGGCTGAGTGTAGGTCTGTGCTGAGAAGGAGGCCCTGTCCAGATGTGCTGCAATTGATTAGCGATGCCTGCCACAGCCTCCGGATGGGCCAGGTAGCCTCTAGACTAGATTTCCTCTACATCCCTTGCACACTCTAATATCCTGAGATTCTGGGCTGGCATGGAGAAGGCCTCCCAAATGCTGGTCCTGACTTCCCCAGTGGACATCCTTCCTTGAGATGTCAGTGGAAATCTGAGCCTCAGTTTCTTCGTCTTTCAAAGGGAGAGAAGGACTCAGCTGGACCTCTGACCAGGCTCAATCTGCAAATCACATCATTCTTAGGATTAACGAGTCCTTTCTTGTGCCTCTCCGTGTGCCCAGTGCAGTGAGGGGTACCAGATGGAGTGTACCTGCACTCTAGAGTCTTGCCCTGTGCAGGCCTGGCTGGAGCCCTGCATCTGCCTCTTCCTGGCTGTGTGACTGGGGGCAAGTTATTTTAAACACTGAACGTTGGTTAGTAAAATAGGGGTAATGGTACCTGTCCACAGGGCTTCTGTGCCCATTGAATACTACTGCGTAAAGCCCATGACCCCAGGCCTGGCACAGAGCACCCAGCCCTTAGATGAGGACACTGATGGGAAGGGTTAGAAGAGAAGCCTCAGTTGACTTCTTTGCCTATTCTGACCTTAGCTTTGATGGGAATTTGGATGGGGGTGGAGCGGGGGAGGGGGGAGGTGGGAAGATAATTTCAAAGCAACACAGGCCCAGACTGTTCACTCTCAACTCTCCTGAGACCGCAGCCCCAGCCTGAGCTGGCTTCTCCATAAACTCCCAGTCCCTTCCCTTAACCAACTCCATAAAAAGGGAGTGGGGCAGGAGGGAGTCTGGCTATAGACTTTGTAATTTGGCTTGGAGGTGGCTCCTGTTCGTTTTAACCAGGCTGTAATTACGGCTGGCACCCGACACCCCCTCATTACCGGAGCCTGGAAGGAGGACTCTAATTATAGCATACTGGGTCCCGGCTGGAGTGGGCTGGGGGAGGGAGACCACAGCAGAGGCCTGTGGAGGCAGAGAGGAACTCTGAGTTGGCTGGGGGGATGGGGCAGGGACAGTGGTGCCGGGACGGTCCTGGGCTCCTCATTTCTCTTGCCTTCAGAGGCATTCTTGGGAGGGGTGGGGCATAGATCGAAAATCCAGGCCACTTCCTCTGGGAGAACAGAACCCAGAGGAGTCCACCCAGGAGATTCATTCATTCATGCATGAAAGATTTATTGAGCATCTACTGTGTGCCAAGCTGGCACTGGGTTACAGCAGTGGGTCAACAGGTGCCATCTAGCCAGAGATGGTGTTCAGGGAGAAAGCACAGTGAAGCCACCACCCTGCTGCTGGAAACATCTGAAGAAGTCCACACTGATGGCAGATGGCCACCATGGTGAGCCTCAATTGCCCTTTAGTCGCACCACTCACTCCCCTGAGCCCCCGGCCTCACTTGGCACAGGAGGGCCCCAGGACCCTCCCCGAGACCACTGTCAGGTCGCTGGCTGCTCACGCAGGTTAAATGTTGTGTGGCTGTCACTGAGTGTCTGCCCTGGGACCCCAAGATCAATGGGGGTGGAGACATTAAAGGAAATACATAAATAAGTATATACCTTTAAAAGGCAATGAGGGCAATAAGGAAAAGAGATGCCAGATGAAGAGCCAGGGTTCTGGTTCAGGTGGGAGGGATACAGCCAGGGCTCTCTGGGGAAGTGCCCTTTGAGGTGAGAGCTGGAGAAGGAGCAGGGTTTAGCCAGGAGGGGTGGGAAGGCAGCGTTCCAGGTATCTCCACGGAGGCTTGCAGCTTGCGCATCCTGCGTTCTGAGGTGTCCCCACGCCAGGATGGAGGCAGTGGGGTTTCTTCTGCATGTCGTAGAAAGAGCACTGGACTAAGTCTGTGGACATGGTGCTCAGACCCAGCTCTGCCAGAGAACTGTGTGACCTCAGGTTAGTCATACCTTCTCTGGGCCTCAGTTTCCTCATCTGTCCAAAGGGAGGCCCCTTCAGGCCACAAGCCCTCTCTCTCTGCCCCAAGCCTGAGGATTTGGGGAGTCCAGCTAGTCCTGTTCAAATGCCGCTTTTCGGGATGCCCCTGGTGACTGTGAAAGGCAGCCAGGGCAGGAGGTAGAGGGCCAGAGAGCTCGAGCCGAGAGCTCCAGACATCCCATCCCCTTCTCTGAGTTATTAAGAGCCACCCGGAAGCAGACACAAAGGGAATTGTCCTGAACTAGAGTCAGGCCCCAGCCCCCAGCCGAGAACAATCAGAGAGGAAAACCAAGGCCATTTGTCCAACACAGAGTGCGGCAGTGACAGCGGCTGGGAAAATGCCGAGTATTTCTCAGCTAAAATTAGCCACCTACTAAACCTTCACATCAAGGGCAACCCAAAGCCTCTATTGTTTTGAACTTGGGATCCCAGAGGACTTGGGGGCAGGGCTTCTCGGGAGAAGCAAATGACCATCTCCTCTCCCAGGGGCTGGGCCAGTCAACACCAAGCCAGCCCTTGAGCCACAGAGGTGCCCAGTAAGTTACCTGGGGACCAACGGACAGAAAGGAAGGGAGTCTGGCTGCCCAAGGTCACCAGGCATTGGCTTCTGGTTGCACCATCTGAGACGTTCTTGCTTTACCAGTGACAGTGATGTACTCTGAGCTATCGGGTGTCAGGGAGTGGGAAGTGTTGAACTGGAAGGAACGGCCGGAAATCTAAGAAAATAACTCTTTATCCTCTCCAGAGGAAGCAGAGTGGACATCACTCTTTGCTAATGGTGGACAGTTCCTGCCATTGGGGTGGCAAACCTGGCTTGGCATTTTTCCTCTGCCACTTAGTAACTGACTGACTTTGCATAACGTTAGATAAACAATAGAGATGGCTATTGATACCAACCTCACAGGATTGTTACAATTAAGTATAGAAGATGTATATATTAGCAATGGTAATAAGTATGCAGCTTTTCTTCATTAAGTCTTTTTAACATGCCCAGCACTCCTCTAAGCATTTCACATGTATTAACGTGTCTAATCCATGCTGGAAATACTATTACCCCATGCTGCAGATAAGGAAATGGAGGCCCAGAGAGACCAATCTGCAGGAACACAGGTGATGGCCATCCTGTACTGTTCTTGCCACACAGCAGGTCCTGATTTGGGCTCGGATAGCTAAAGCGTGGCACCATGCTGCTGTGTGATTCCTTCAGCTCCTTTTGAAAAGCCTCCAGCTGAATCATAGAAGTGTTAAGGAAAAGGGAACTGGCATCTATTAGGCACCGCCAAGTGCACTCAGCGTCAGGAGGCAAGAGAGCACAGAGCCGCGCCGGCCTGGCAGGAGCACTGGGACACTTCTTAGAAATGCACATTCTCAAGGCCCACCCCACACCGACCAACTCAGACCTGGGGGCAGGAGCCTGGGTTCTAACAAGCACTCCAGGTGGTCCTGGTGCAGGCCGGGGTTTGAGTACCACTGGCGCCGAGGTTAAAGAGGATGGGCTTGGCCGGGTGCCGTGGCTCACACCTGGAATCCCAGCACTTTGGGAAGCTGAAATGGGAGGATTGCCAGAGCTCAGGAGTTCGAGACCAGCCTGGACAACATAATGACACCCGTCTCTATAAACAATAAAGAATATGTGCTTAGCGTCAAAGAGAGCCAGATTCAAATGCTGACAACCCTGCTTTGTGACGTGAGGCAAGTAGCTTAACCTCCCTGTGCCTGCACACTGGGCTCATGACAAGAATGCCTACCAGAAAGAGTCGTTGGGAGGATTTAGTCAGATAATTATGCCAAGTACTTGACGCAGTACCCGAGAGCTAGTTAGCACTGCAAATGGTAGCTGTTAACTCATTACCTGAATTACCTGCTAGCGCTAAAGAGGTACTAAAGGGAAAAAAGCTAGATCTTTGTGGCCAGGGAAGCTGTTTAACCCCAGCTGGAGTGAAGCTGCCCCTCTAGGGCAACCTGGCAGAACTGGGGGGCCAGGTACAAAGGTAACCCTCCCAGGCTGAGGGCGCTGGGGTGGCGGGGATGGACATTTCCTCCCCACCCGGCCTGCCCTGGCTAGCAGAGGCTTCCTGTCTTCCCTGAGCTTATGATGCCAATCAAACAGACGCATGAACCAAGAACTTTTCTCCCACGCTTTCTCAGGGAAGCCAGCTATGAGAATGACCGTCTGGTGACGCAGCAATCCCCAGACCCTGGGCTCTTGGGGGCCTCAGCTGCATGCTGTGGGCTGGCAGCTTCCAGGAGCATGTCTTCACTCTCTTCCCCTCCACCTGTGTGTTTTCAACAGCTGCTTGGAGCCCTCAGGGGAGCCGTGCACTCCTGTTCCGTGCCTTCCTCCCTAAGGAGAGGCTCCTAGGCCAGCCGGGCAGCGAGCACAGCAGACAGGCCCCACCTTCCCTGTGCTTCCACTGCTTGGTCAGGGCCTGCCCAGCCTCTGGGAGCCCCGGGCTCTTGGTGAGATACCCCACCCCGACTGCCAGCTGTCCCCGAGTCCCCCATGCTGACCACATGCCTTAGTGTGATGCCACACTGCCCTGTCACACCTCTGGCCTCTAGCTACCTCTGTGAGGCGGGAATGGTGATGGTGCACCCATTCTACAGAGAAACAAACCGAGGTCCCAGGAGAGAAGGCTGATGGCCCAGAGTCACCCACTGAAGGGTGGCCCAAAAGTGTTCTGGTATTTCCTGTCACTGGGCCTCGCGTCCATCCTTTCTGTTTTTACCCCCACCTCATACTTCCTTCTCCTGCCTGAAGAAATCCCTAGAAAAGAACTGATAAACGCGTGCCCGTCATGTACCAGGCTCATTTCATGAGATCCTGCAGCTGGGAGGGGAACAAGGTTCAAGAGGCGGGGGATGCCCCCCCCCCCCCAGCGAATGGCAGCGGGATGGGATTGAAGCCAGTCCCACGTACTCAAGAGCACCTTCTCCTCGGCTAACCTCCTGCAGGTACCCTCCCTGCATCCTGGCACCCCGCCCAGAGGGGCCCTCTCACAGTGTCCTCAGCTGGATGCCTGCCCTCCAGCCCTGGCACCTTTCCTCTGCTGCTCACTCAGAGGGCACGGGGAGCAGGCTGAGCCGTGAGCCAAGGTGGCCGGGCGATTACATCAGCAGGTGCAAACAAGCAGGCAGGAGCAGGGACGGGCGTCCCTTGGGGCTGGAGATGGCGCTCCATCCGCCCCACGCGAGTCTGTTTCATTCTCTCCGTCTAGCTTGCATCAGCCCTTTTCAGCTCTGTGTCATCACAGAGTGGACCAAGGCAGCGGCTGGGAGGCTGGGGCAGGGGTGGAGACGAGGAGTGGGGTTCGCCGGGGCCCGGGCAGCCTGGAAGCTGGGTCCACTCGCCGTTTCTTCCTGAGAATGGAGCACAATAGTTCCCCTTACCGGAGGTCTCCCTGTCCACAGTTTCAGTTACCCACGGTCAACTGCGACACCAAAATGTTAAACAGAACATTCCAGAAATCAGCCATTCACTCGTTTTAAATCGTATCGCATTCTGAGTAGCATGATGGGATTTCCCAACATCTCATTCCATCCTGCTCGGGATGTGAACCACCCCTTTGTCCAGGATGTCCACACTATATACACCACCCGCCCCTTAGTCACTCGGCGGCTGTCTCTGTTATCAGATCGAAAAAAAAAAAAAATAGTCTATCTAGAGCTTAGTACTATTCAAGTTCTCAGGCATCCACAGGGGTCTTGGAACATCCCTCACAGATACGGGGATTACTGTAATAGACATTAGCCAGTGCATACAGTTGCCCAGCTAGCAAAATGTTTTTGACCTTCTGACCTTGGTGTTTCCAAAAGCACGGTCACTGAGAGCAAGTAAAAGTGGTCCCATTTCTCAGAAAGGAAAATTGAGGCCCAGAGGGAAGTGGCTGCCCCGGGGTTGTCTCATGAGTCACTGACAGCACCAGGGTGTTTCAGCTCAAGAAATGCATGGGATTATAAGAGCCTAGAGTCCTCCAGGTGGAAGTAGTTAAAGCCTGCTTCCTAGAGGGAGGGAACTGGTTCCTTGGCAGAGGAGAGAGCTACTGAAAAAGTTATGGATTGATTTCTGCACGGATGGTCAGGGGGCCGGCCAACAGACCATTGCATGGCTGTGGGCGTGGGCTGGAGGCAGACCAAGTGCTGGTCTGTAAGTCTTTTTTTTTTTTTTTTTTTTTAAATAAGAAAAAGAATAAAGAAGAGGAAGAAAGAGAAAGAGGAAGAGGGAGAGAGGATGGGGGTATTGCTTTATTGCCTGGGCTAGAATGCAGTCTAAATATGGGTATGCCTATAATTGTCTTAATAATGGAGATATAAAAGAAAATGAGGGAAGAGAATGACAAACAAGGAGCCAACCAACATTTCATTTAAGCTTCTAAGTTGATATGATGTGGTACTGATAAGAGTGTATATTTTGTGTATTTAAAGTGGAGAGTTCTATAAATGTTAATTACGTTTACTTGTTCCAGATCTGAGTTCAAGTCCTGGATATCGTCGTTAATTTTCTGTCTCATTGATCTGTCTAATATTAATGTTGAAGTCTCCCACTATTATTGTGTGGGAGTCTAAGTCTCTTTATTAGTCTTGTATGTCTGCATATTCCTGTATTGGGTGCGTATATATTTAGGATCTTTAGCTCTTCTTGTTGTTGCATTGATTCTTTTATCACTATATAATGTCCTTCTTTGCTTCTTTTGATCTTTGTTGCTTAATTGTAACTTCTGCTTTTTATTTATTTATTTTAGCTCTCTGTTTGGTTGGTAAATCCTTCTCCATCCCTTGTTTTGAGTCTTTGTGTATCCTTGAATGTGAGATGAGTCTGGATGCAGCTTTTAGTTTTTTATTCAAATTGCCTGTCTGTCTTTGGATTGGGGGATTTAGTCAATTTAAATTTAGAATTAATAATAATAGCCAGGCGCGGTGGCTCAAGCCTGTAATCCCAGCACTTTGGGAGGCCGAGGCGGGTGGATCACGACGTCGAGAGTTCAAGACCATCCTGGTCGACATGGTGAAACCCCGTATCTACTAAAAATACAAAAAATTAGCTGGGCATGGTGGCGCGTGCCTGTAATCCCAGCTACTCAGGAGGCTGCGGCAGGAGAATTGCCTGAACTCAGGAGGCGGAGGTTGCGGTGAGCCGAGATCGCGCCATTGCACTCCAGCCTGGGTAACAAGAGCGAAACTCCGTCTCAAAAAAAAAAAAAAAATTAATAATAATATATGTGAGTTTAATACTGCCATTTAATATTAGCTGGCTATTTTGCCCATTAGTTGATGTAAATTCTTCATTATATTGATGCTCTTTTTTGGTATTTTTTTAGAAAGGCTGATACTTTTGTTCCTTTCTATGTGTAGTGGTTCTTTCAGAAGCTCTTGTAAAGCAAGCCTGGTGGTGATGAAACCTCTGAGTGCTTGCTTATTCACAAAAAAACTTTATTTTTCCTTCACTTGTGAAGCTTAGTTTGGCTGGATGTGAAATTCTGGGTTGAAAGTTCTTTTCTTTAAGGATGTTGAATATTGGTCCCCACTCTCTTCTGGCTTGTAGGGTTTCTGCTGAGAGATCTGCTGTAAGTCTGCTAGGCTTCCCTTTGTGGGTAACCTGACCTTTCTCTCTGGCTGCCCTTAGTATTTTCTCCTTCATTTCAACCCTGGTGAATCTGACGATTATGTGCCTTGGAGTTGCTCTTCTTGAGGAATATCTCTGTGGTGTTCTCTGTATTACCTGGAGTTGAATATTATCCTGCCTTACTAGGTTGGGAAAATTTTCCTGAATAATGTCCTGAAGCGTATTTTCCAGCTTGGACTCATTCTCTTCGTCACTTTCAGGTACACCTATCAAACGTAGATTAGGTCTTTTCACATAGTCCCATATTTCTTGGAGACTTTGCTCGTTCCTCTTTATACTTTTTTCTCTAATCTTGTCTTCTTGTTTTATTTCATTGAGTTGGTCTTCGACCTCTGATATCCTTTCTTCTGCTTGATCAATTCGGCTGTTAAAACTTGTGCATACTTCACGAAGTTCTCGTATTGTGTTTTTCAGCTCCATCAATTCACTTATATTCCTCTCTAAATTGTGTATTCTTGTTAACATTTCGTCAAACCTTTTTTCAAAGTTCTTAGTTGCTTTGGATTGGGTTAGAACAAGTTCTTTTAATTCACAGAAGTTTCTTATTATCCACACTTTGAAGCCTGCTTCTGTAATTGGAACACACTTGTTCTCCATCAAGCCTCGTGCCGTTGCTGATGAGGAACTGTGATCCCCTGCTGAGGGAGAGGCGTTCTGATCTTGGGTATTCTCAGTCTTTTTGGGCTGTTTTCTTCCCTTCGTTGTAGATTTATCCATCTGTGGTCTTTATAATTACCGTCTTTGTAATTGGGTTTCTGAGTGGACGTCCAACTTATTGATTCTCAGCGCCGAAATCTGAGCAACCCACTGCACCGACTAAATCAGCGGCGTTAAGATTGATGGTGCTTTTCTGACTCTGCACCAAGAACCGACGCTCCGAGGCGCTGGCAAAACCACCTCGCCGGTCACAAGAGTCGCGCTGGCGACCCGTGGAGCTCCTCCGCTGGGAATCTCCTGGTGCGTGAGCAACAAGAATTCATGTGAAGGTGTGGCGTCCTCTCGTTCTTTGCGCTTTCCCTGGGAGCTACAGTCCCAAGCTGCTAGTGGTCAGCCATCTTGGATCTCTCTCAAATGCGAAGTTTTGGTCTGTAAGTCTTAATGTGTGGATTCGTAATCTTGAAACTTTGCTGTGATTCCCCCTGGTGGGACTGAAGCTTGGTTATTGCTCACTGAGCCTCACCACAGGTGTGGTCAAGAGGAGGCCCTCAGGAAGAGTTTGATGAATGAATGAATGAGTCCTTGCTCACCATCTGCCTCCCTCCAAGTGCCCTTGCACAGCTACATAGGCCTTCCCCTTGGCCAGTGCCACCTGTCTCCCATATCTCACCAGCCGACAATGCAGCTGCTCACCCAAACCCAGCGCCGGGGTCTTTCCCAGCACTGGGACCAGAGAGGCAAACACAGGAGCCTTGGCCTGCGGGCCAGGATGCCCACATTCCAGTCCTGGCTTTGCCTCCTAGCTGCTATGTGACTGGAGGCAAGTTACTACCCCTCTCAGGTCCCCAGGGTGTTCTGGGTCTCTGAGTCTACAAGGCCTGCCCTCCCTGGAGCCCATGGAACCTGAGCCCCAGTCCTGCCTTGGGGACGGAGGTCAGAGATGGCTGCCTTCCTCCCTCAGCCCTAGGAACTGAGAAGGAATCCAAGTGGCTTCTAGATTCAGAAAGATCCAAGGGGAAGCCCCTACCCAGTTCCAAGGACCCCTTCTACTCACTCCCCACTGCCAGGTGCTCTCAGGGACTCTCTCTCCCTCTCCCTGTGGCACCAGCTTTCCCTCTGTTCATCTCCCCCATTTGCCCTCCCCTTCTCATGCCCATTTCACAGATTGGCAAAGGCCAGAGTCCAGCCACCCCTTTTCCTCTGTCCCTGCTGTGACTTTATGCCAGTGTGATGCCAAGATAGAAGTGACGCTGCAGCCACAGGCTGGTTGTTTGCTCTTGCACAAGCCATTGCTCCTCTCTGGCCTCAGGGTCCCTGGCTGGAGGGGAAGGGCTTGGACGTAGTTTGCAGGGCCCGGTAGCCCAGGGTCTGAACTGCCTCCTGGTGGTGGTGCTGATGCAGTGGGCGAGGATTGCAGCAGTTTTTCCACTTGGAAACGTGTTGGCAGCTGCCTCCCCTTTGCAAGGAAGGGTTGTTTGGTCCTAGAGCGTGGCACCGAGGGAGGCAGGGAAATGTGAATGCCCTGGGTGCTCTAAGAACAGCCTCAACCCTGGGCTTTCGGGGCAGCATGGGGATGTAAGCACTGTCCTTCCTGTCTGGCCTAGTCTGGGCAGCCCCCGGGCCCAAGACTGTACCAAGCAAGGCATCACGGGCTTTTCTGGGAGAAAGTGACAGGACACTGGGCATCTTCCTGCCCAGAACCCAAACACACGGCCAGCTTGACGGCATTGCCAGGCCCCCTCCCCATGCCAGCTTTGCGTCCTTCGGCTCCTCCAGCAACCTGAAACTCGTGGCAGGAGCAGGCAGCCCAGCTGGCCCTTGCCCGTCTGACACGTGTGACCGTGCAGGGGTGGTGGGGCGGGGGGTGGGGACAGAGAGAGATGCCCAGCATGTTCCACTCAGTCGACAGCCTTTCCCCTTAAGGGAAAGCATAGCACACACAGCTGTACATGGTGAGACCAGATTTAAGTAACTAAATATCTGAGCATCTAAAAAAGTCAGAGAGGATCCACATCCAGCGTCACTCAGCTGGGGTGGGAATAGGGTAGCTTTCATTTTCATCTTTTCTTTTTCTAGATTGTTTACAATGAGGGTACTACCTTTGTAATCGGAATAGACCCCAAAATCTGTTTTCATTTAAAAAAAAAAAAAGTTTAAAAAAAAAAAAATGAAGCTCCCCTCCCCCGCCCCACCTTTCTTGGGAGTCGGGGGTGCAGTTTCTCTTTGTGGCTCTGCTGCTTAGGTGCTGTGTGATCTGAAGCTAGACCACACCCTCTCTGGTGTCCATCCTCGAGGGCAGCGATTAGATGGTCTCTGAAGTTTCATCAGTTAGCGGAGACCTGCAGCATGGAATTTCCCAAGGGATGGGCTCCTTGTAGCCCAGGTCAGCCCTCCTACCTGCTCCCGATGCCCAGATCCCCTCTGGCTGCTCCCTCCCCCCTCCACCTGCCACCCCAGTGTTTGTCCTTGTCCCCAGTGGGCCTATGTATACCACAAACAAGATTCCCAGGCCCTTGAGGAACTTTCTTCTAGAAAGCAGACCTGTCCGGAAACAGACAGCTAACAAACATACACAAAGAAGGTCATTCCAGAGGGGGGTAAGTCTGCCACGGGAAAAACAAAAAAAAAAGACACCGGGGAGACAGCATGGGAGGGTGGAGGGTGGTGCATTTTCAATGGGTGGTCAGGGAAGGCCTCACTGGGGAGGTGGCATTTGAGCTGAGATCTCAGTGACAAAGAATCAGCCCCGAGAATATGTGTGTATGGGCGGGGTGGGGGAGCTGGGTGGGGGTCAGGGAGGAGCTCCAAGAGCAAAGGCACCGAGGCAGGAACAGGCAAGGCGTGTCCCAGGGAAACACGCCTGCTGGGGCCTGGAGCACAGTGAAAGACGAGTGAGTTGGCCAGACACAGTGGCTCACGCCTGTAATCCCAGCACTTTGGGAGGTAGAGGCTGGCAGGTGGATCACCTGAGGTCAGGAGTTCGAGACCAGCCTGGCCAACATGGTGAAACCCCATCTCTACTAAAAATACAAATATTAGCTGGGCCTGGTGGCAGGTGCCTGTAATCCCAGGTACTTTCGAGGCTGAGGCAGGAGAACCTGGGAGGCGGAGGTTGCAGTGAGCTGAGACTGTGCCACTGCACTCCAGACTGGGTGACAGAGTGAGACTGCCTCAAAAATATAAAAAAGAGAGAGAATGGTGAGTCTATGAAGTTGGAGGATTCTGGGTAGCCTGGGACTCTGACTTTCTTCAGGGGCACAAGAAGCCACAGGAGGCTGTGCACCACTAGAGGGCGTGGTTTCTCGCTTACGAGATCACTCTGGAGTTAGGAAAGTGGATTTTAGGGGTGAAAGGAAAGGTAGGGAGTTGAGGGAGAGGAAGAGTCCAGGCGGGAAGACCTGGGCTTGGCGATGGCAGCAGGTGGCTGGGGGGCGGTCATGTGGAGCGAGGCACATCTTCCAGGTTCATCCCGCAGCATCCGGGCCCCTCCAGCAGCACGGCTGGAAGTGGGGTGAGCAAAAGGGAGCCACGAGGGGCCCTCCCCAGTGGGGACTTGAACAACTGGGTGCTTGGTGGAGTCTAAGATTGCAACTCAAACTCACTCCATGCCAATGCTGGGTCAGGGAGCGGTGACCTATAAAATAGCGGGCCTGAGTCACAGGTGGGGAGCCTGCCATTGCCTTAGGGGGACAGCAGCATTGACACAGGCAACTCTGAGAAAGGTGCCTGGGTCCCAGCCTGGGTGGGGCTCTCAGGGTGTTCCCGGAGATAGCTGTGGATGCAACCTGACTGGGGCATATGTGGGCCTGTTGGTGCGAGTGTGTGTGTCTGGGGGGGAGGCCTGCCACCTGCCACTGTGGGTGGGGGTGCCCAGGCTGGCCCCAGGCCTCCTCCCGGATCTCTGTTTGGGACAGGCAGGCCCACAGAGCAAGGGAAGCCAGGTGCTGGGGTTAGGAAGCTGAGACCCCGGCCCTCCAGCAAGCTGGCGAGCTCCCAAGAGGACAGAATGATAGCTGCCTCTGCAGGGCACTCAGGGCCATTGCGGGCTTAGGGTGGCTGTGACCTTGAACCCATCCTTTCACACCTCTGAGCCTCGTTTTCGCATCTGTAAAATGGAACAGCTTGGCAGGGTGGTTGTGTTTGATGATGGTGAGCACTGTCTCATCGGAACACACAGGGTTTTAGGTGCCAGCTGCTGGGAAGATGCTTACGGTCTGCAGGAGCATGGATGAGAGGGCTCTGCGCTCCTTGTGTGGGAAAAGAAGGGGAAACAGAATGTCCCCTCCAAACAGAATGGCCCCAGGCCTCCATCACAGTGACCCCATCATGAAGCTTGGAAAAGGAACCAAAAATTAGCCCCAGGCCTGAGCCAAAGAACTCAAAGCCAGGGAAGGGTCTGGAGGGAGGGCCTGGGGGTGGGAGTCAGGGTGGCCAGTGACTGCAGTGTCCTTCCCAGCTCTGTAAGCAGCATGGACCCCACAGCCGGGCCCAGGCTTATCCCAGCACTGCACCTGCCCTGGGGCCTCGACCCCAGCCTCCCACCCACTCCTTCGCTTGTCCCACAGTCCTTTGAGGGAGGCGTTTCACAAGAGCAGCTGGACACCCCCTTCAGGATGCAGGCCCCTGCCCCAGCTGGCCACCTTGGCGAAGCTGCTTCCTGTGGCCAGCAGAGGAAGTGATGTCAGGGCACAGATGGGTGCAGAGGGTGTGGGAAAAGGATTGCGTGAGGGGCCGCCTTTGTTAGGAATGACTCCGTGTCCCCCGAGTCCGCCAGCCCCCATTTGTCATCGGTAACGGCCATTGTGACTGCCTCCGAGGGGGGCCCCCAGCCAGAACCCCACAGCCGCAAAGAGCCAGGGCCAGATGGAGAAAGGGCTTTGTGTCCAGGGAGGGGTCCTTCCATGTGGGGTTGTGTGTTTTTAAAACATCATAATAAATGGGCTCCTCTCCCCGCTCCCCACTGAGCATATCAGCCATGCAGTGAATGGGAGAGATTTTCCATGCAGTGGGAGGTCAAGTCTGGGGAGAATTCACCGGTGTCCAGGGGCTAGAGAAAGACTGTGATTGCTGATGATGAATGTACCCAGCGTGGTGCGTTCTGTGTCCTCACATCCCGCCTGACTCCTCCCCTCCCTGTCCTGCACCAGCCAGCCCTGGAAACAAACTTCCCTGCACAGCTACAGATGCCCACCCCTGGTGCTAAGCCTGGGGGTCCCAGGCCTGCGGACAAAAGCCAGAGGTGGGGGGTGTCAAGGCCCTCCCTACCAGACCACCACAGCCTCCCTCTGAGGTCCCTGCCCTGGGCAACAAGGCTGACCAGAGGTGGACCTGGCTGAGATGGATAGCAGGAATTTCCATCCCAGGCATGGGAATCACAGAGCTTAAGCCTTCACCCACAACCCTGCCGTGGCTGTGCTGTCTTTCCGGGCCCCCTCTCCCTCCTCAGTCCTGAATCAGCAACTGGGCTCTGGTCCAGCTTGGCTGTTAATTTGCTGTGTGATGTCGAATTAGTCACTTCTCCTCTCTGAGACGGTAGAACGCAGGGCTCCAGAGGCTCGAGGCTCTCGGAACGTTGACTTTCTATGTGTTTAGTCTATTGGGGCTCAGGTGGTGCCAGGCCAAGGAAACTGCCTGTGGGGTTTCGGACTCCCACACACAGTTCAGCTAGAGAGCAACTCCTGCCTGCCACTGCTCCCTGCCACGTGCACCGCCTGTTTTTGTTCGCTTTGAGACGGAGTCTTGCTGCACCGTCCAGGCTGGAGTGCAGTGGTGAGATCTCGGCTCACTGCAACCTCCACCTCCCAGGTTTAAGCGATTCTTATGCCTCAGCCCCCTGAGTAGTTGGGATTACAGGCACCCACCACCACACCCAGCTCATTTTTGTATTTTCAGTAGAGACAGGGTTTCTTTCACCATGTTGTCTGGGCTTGTCTTGAACTCCTGACCCCAAGTGATCTGCCCGCCTTGGCCTTCCAAAGTGCTGGGATTACAGGTGTGAGCCACTGTGCCCAGCCCACAGTGCCTGTTAAGAAGGATATTTGCATCTGTTTTCTCAGTTGACCTTTCACAGCAATACCCCAAAGTTGACAGAGGAGGAGCTGCTAGTCACTTCTTTATAGATGGGGAAACCAAGGCCCCGAGAGGTCAAACAACCTCCCAGGTCTCACAGTGCAGGGTGAGGCTTGGAACCAGGTCTGCTGACTCTCGGGTCAGGCTCAGAGTCACGGTAAGGCCGCAGAATTCCTGCGGCTTCCCCCAGGAATAGTGACAATCTCCTGCTCAGGAAAGTTGGAGCCACGCCCTCCTCTCAGAAGACCCTCTGAGAAGTACAGTGTCTCTACGTGTGTTCTGAAGTCATTCCTTCGCCTCCTGGGCCCTCACTCCTGCTCATCCAGGTGAGTGAGATTCTGACGCCTCTTACACAAGCCTGTGTCTCCACACCAGTCCCTGGGAGGAAGCCCTGCTGCCCTACACGCTCCACTCCCCTCCCAGATGGACGTCCTGTCTCAGATGCCAAAGGGGACACCAGGAAGAGCGTAGTGTGTTCCCTGCCCTCCAGGGGCAGCCACCAAAACTGCAAAGGACTCTTTGAGCCATCTGACTCAAAATAGACTTGCCAGAAGCTGGAAGGTACCCACTAGCCCCTAGCCTGGTCACCTCACCCTCCTGCACTTTAAATGGGTGGTGACATGAGGAACTTGTTTACGAGGAAGCCAGTGTGGAGGTGAGGGGTGCAAACCTGTGTCTTCTGGAGAATATTTGGATAAGGCGGCCTGGGGGACCAGGCTTCAACCTCCAGACTGGGATGCACGCTGTTTAGTTCGTTTAAAAGGTAGAATTCTGGCCATGGCTGGAATCCTAAATGGCAGCTGCGTGCAAGGCTTTTCTAACTATTAGGTCTCTCCAAAGAAGAACTGGGCTGAGAAAAGCAATGATGCGTGCCCCATCCCCAGAGGTATGTGAGTCAAGGTTGGCTGAGGAGGTGATGGGAGAAGTTGGATGAGATGGCCTTTTAAATAACCTCCATAGAGACCTGGTATGGGCAGGTAAAGGCAAATTAGAGGTGAGAGTTTGAATGGCGCCCCTCGGAGGTCCCATCCAGAAGTGCTGGTGGTCATTTTGCTCTAAGGCCTGGGACGGGCGGGCTGGAGCAGGGTTAGGAGAGCCCAGCGGTAAATGTTTCCTCCTCCTCCTTCCCCGGGTTCTACCCACACTCTGCTTTAGGGCCTCCGTATAGCAATGGCAAGGAAAGTGACCCTAATTTAAGCAAATCTGCTTTCTGAAGAAAAAATTTACTCAACCGGACATTTTCACACATGAACAGATTCCCCATAAGGGATCTTTAAACCTCAAAGTGTTAGAAGCAGAGGAGGGCTTGAGAGACTGACTTGGCTAGCCTCCTCATTTTACAGACGGAATCTCCAAGGCCTGGGTGCGAACGGCCACACGGGAATGCCAGTCCCCAGCAGGATGCAAACCCAGCGCTCTGACTCCAGCGATTTTTCTTGTCCTCCATTTGACTGTCTTGTTATTACATCTGTGCAGGGATGTGTCTTTCACAGCTTCGTGGTGGGATAGCTGGACCATTCTTGGATGCAGCTTTAAAGGCAGGCTGCGCTTTTGCAACTTAGGTCCAAACGAGTTCTACTGTTAGGAAAAAACACTTTATGTGGGAATTTTCCTGCCAGCAGGAAACCCAGATCCGGCCTGGCAGAGGCAAGGATTTCTAGGCGAGCCTGTCTTAAATGTGGTTCCGCTGTGAAGATGGAGCAGCAGGAAGTCCTGCAGGGGGCCAGGGCTGAGAGACGTGGCTCAAGCCTCGCTTCCTGCCATCAACCAGGTGACCCTTCGTGTCCCTTGCGGCGCCACATTTTCATCTGTAAAATGGGAAGAGAATCCCAGCCCTGGGCACTGCGAGGAGTAAATAGGTGAGCTGTTGGAAGCACTGGCACGTCGTAGACCTAAATGCCCATTTCCAGTTCAGTGGCGCTCGGAAGACAGATTCTAGTATCAAATTACCCAAATTTGCCCACTAGCTGTGCCACTTACTGGCTTAGAGCTCTGTGCCAGTCACTTGAACACATTTGTGTCAGTTTTCTCATCTGTGCTGTGGGGCTAATAACCATACCCAACTCATAAGGCTGTGGTTCCCAAACTGTGCCAAGTCATCCCAGGGTCCATCACCAAACTCCCAAGGGAGCTGTGGGGGTTTGGTTTGGTTTGGTTTGGTTTGGTTTTTAAGACAAAATCTTGCTCTTGTCCCCCAGGCTGGAGTGCAATGACGCGATCTCAGCTCACTGTGACCTCAGTCTCCTGGGTTCAAGAGATTCTCCTGCCTCAGCCTCCCAGGTAGCTGGGACTACAAGTGCATGCCACCATACCTGGCTAATTTTGTATTTCAAGTAGAGACAGGGTTTCACCATGTTGGCCAGGCTGGTCTCCAACTCCTGACCTCAGGTGATCCATCCACCTCAGCCTCCCAAAGTGCTGAGATTACAAGTGTGAGCCACTGTGCCCGGCCCAGCTGTGGAATATTTTTAATCTTCAAGGGAAACACAGTAATTCTAGATAGCTGTCAGACACTGCACCAACGACTAGCTCCAGGTAGCTCACAGTTTCAACCTCAGATCACGCTGCTTTCCATTATTTGGCACCATATCTTTGCAAAGCTGGGATTGTGGCATCTGGGAGTAACCCGTGACAAACAATAAGGGTAGTGGTGTCCACTCAGATTCCAAAGTTTGAGAAGTTGCACAGCGCCCGACAGGTGCACACATCCCCATTCATAAGTGTTTGTGACTATGTAGGAATGGAATAAAAATAATTTTTTTCTTTCAATGTATCTTAAGATTTTAGGATATAAATATTGCAAAGCTGTTTGGATGTAATGACTTCATACATTCCTGTTAGGAACTTCTTTTTGGCCTTGGGATAGCTTAAAACAATTACTGAGATGCTAAAAATCAAAATGTTTGGGCATCTCTGTCTACGGTTATTGTGGATCTCATTGAGTTCGTATGAACCACCCTCTGAGCAGAGCCTGGCAGGGTAAGCGTCCAGGAACCCCGAGACCCCATTATTCTCCCACCCAGCTGGCACCTATGCAGCCTGGCCATAGGTGGCTCTTATCTAGCCCAAGCAGACCCTGGGGCCCAAGCCAGGGTCCGGGAGAAGTGAGGGCTCTGCACAGGCCTCTCATGCCCGATACTTACTCCCTTACTTGTGTGTGTGTGTTTGGAAACAGAGTCTTACTCTGTCACCCAGGCCAGAGTGCAGTGGTGCAGTCTCTACTCATGGCAACCTCCGCCTTCTGGGTTCAAGCAATTCTCCCGCCTCAGCCTCCCGAGTAGCTGCGATTAGAGGCGCACACCAGCACGCCCGCTAATTTTTGTATTTTGAGTAGAGATGGGGTTTCGCCACACTGGCCTGGCTGGTCTGGAGCCCCTGAGCTCAGGTGCTCCACCCGCTTTGGCTTACCACAATGCTGGGATTACAGGCGTGAGTCACCACGCCGGCCTCCTCCCTTGTTGAGGTTGCACTCACCATGCACCTGCTGCGTCCTGGCCAGCAGAGTCCACTCGTGCGCCCTCCAGGCAGGAACCTCAGGTGGGCCTTTCATTCATCTTCCTTATCTCCTGGCAGTTTCTGCCTCCAGGACACCTGGGGTATGGGGACACAGCAAAAGGGTGACAACTACATCAAGAGCCATCCAGTGTGCTGCAACAGAGAGGCACGGAGGAGACACTTGGCCTGCGTCTCTGCCGCAGCCAGAGCTGAATCTTTGCACCAGGGCTGAGAGGAGGGGCAGGGTGGGAAGAGGGGTGCTGGGGCTGCCAGACGCAGGGCCTGCTGCACTAATGGATGTCTAATGTTTGCTTTCCTCAGTCATGTCTGCACCCACTTTATAAATGGTCTGCATTAAAGTTATAAAACAAAGTCATCATACAGCCTTCAGTGCTGCAGAGCACTGGGGCAGCTGTGACTCCAGGGCTGGGGGCAGTGCAGTTAGAAGATGGGGGCCGGCAGGCGACGTGCACCCATGGACATCCGTGCCCTTTCTCCTGTGGCTATGACCTACCCCTGGAGGGAGGCTCAATCCCGCCATTTCAAAGATGAGCTGCATGAGGCCAGCAAGGGGCTGATTCAGACCCAGGGGCATCTGAGACTGAAGGCAGAGCTCTGTCCCACACCCCTCAGGGCTGAGACGGAGATAAGATGCTGTTGGTGGGAGGTGGGCATGGAGCCTGGCAGGTTCTCTACTGCCTAGATGCCCTCCTGACTCCATCATGCTCTCCCAGAGCTGCCTGGCCTGGCAGGGCGACCTCAGTGGCCATGTCAGGATCTGCACAGCAACTGGCTCTCAGGCCACTGGATGCCGATGGCCAGGTTCCTGGGCTGTCATCAAGTCATCTTGTCATCTCTTCATCAAATCCCCAAGCAGCCCCAGCACAATTTGCCTACAGCGAAGGTGTCCCTGTAGCTGGCAGTGGGAAGCAGGTGTCAGAGAGCCCTGGCCTGGCCTCAGGAATCTGCCTTGCTGTTCCCACGTTAGCTGCCCACTCACCGGGGGCCTCGGGCAAGTCACGGGAACCATTTGAATGGTCTTCAGTTTCCTCTGCTTTGATGAGAGAGCCCTGTGGACTGCAGTGTTCTGGCCACTGTCAGGGTGTTCCTAGGATTCCTGCGTGTGGAGACACCCACGTCGTTACAGAGCTACCTCAGTGATAGGTGGTGTGGAGTCTGGGACAACAGCCCAAGTGCCAGTCTTTTCTCAGGTTCAAACCTTTGCCCTACCTCTTGTTAGCTGTGTGACCTTGGACAAGTTGCTTCACCTCCCGGAGCCTCCGTTTACCCATCTCTGAAATGGGGATTAGAGAACACACCTTACAGGGTTGGTGCCAGAATTCCATAAATTCCTGCAAACATAGCGCCTGATGCTGGGTAAACATTAGTTGTTCTTTCAATGTAGCAGCATGTACCTACTACGTGCCAGCCCCCTCCCAGGCATTCATGCATGTTTGTCTCATGTGATCCTCAGAGCAGCCGAGAGACAGGGGCAGAATGTCCACCTTTTGTGCTCATCAGACATAGCGAGGTGGGAGTTAAGGTCCTCTCCCTGGGCTCCACAGAACATGCTGGATAAAGCTGGAGTCATGTGTCATCTTGCTAGCTACCCACCCCCAGCTCCCATACACGCACTGCCCAGGGCCTGGAGCCCCGAGCCAGTGACAGCTCATGCATTTCCTCCTAAGCTCCCCAGTCTCAGCGGGGTCTCCCGGTCCACAAGGAGAAAGCACAGTCAGGCATTCTGTTCCTGGAGAACCAGGCGTCCCCTTGGCCCCTCTGCCTGTAGAGGACTCCCTAGGGCCCAGCGTGGCCTTCTAGACCACAGAGCAAGTGCATGATCCCAGAGACCACACAGGCCTCTCCAAACACCACCCTCTCCCCTCCCTCGGCTCTAAGCGGAGCCTCTAGCTGGAGGGGCTGGGCAGCCCTGTGCCACCCCACAGCTTCATTCACGGTTTCCTCTGGGCAGTCAGCAGGAGGACAAGTCCCCCACAGCTCATGCCCAGCCACCTGATCATTTGGCATTTGGCGCTGGAAAGTTCGTTTTCCTAAGTGGATTGTAAACCAGCAGCCCAGAGGCCTGGTTTCCCTGCTTCTGGGCGCTGGCGGTGGCCACACCCTCCTTCCTGTTTGTCTCACCTCCCGAGGTGCTGTTCTTTCCAGGGAGACGGGTGGGCCAGGATTTCCATTTGGCCCCTTTGTGGGAGGAGACTGCCAAAGGCACAGCCTCCGTCTGCTAGAAGTCTCCTCATCCTTAGCACTGAGGGCTGGAGCTGGCTGGGTGGGGGTTGGGAGGAAGAGACCAAGGGGTGGGTCAGAGCCACAGACCACGGGAGGTGAGCTCTGTGGGGAGCCTTCTGGGAAGAAGGGCTTCCCCTGGGGGAGGAGACCTGCAGGGGGCTGAGGCCTGGTGCAGCCAGCTCACCCCACCCTTGCCCCACAGCCCTGGCCCCTGTCCCGATTGCCATCCTGGCAGGGGCTACAAAGGGCAGCTGTGACTCCAGGGCAGAGCCGGCCTGGTTGGAGCTCCAGCCCCAGCCCCATTTCCAGCCCATTGCGTCTGGTGGGTCTGGTGGCGTCACCATGGGGAACTGGATAGAGGCCGGGCAGGGACAGTGGAGCGGATGCTGGGAGGCCCAAGGGGTGTCCTCACCCGGACAGGTCACCTCCTGGCCTGTCTGCCTGTAATGAAGTACAATCACACAGCATCGCAGAGCGGGAACTGGCTCTTTATAAAAACCAGCCTCTTAAAAGCTAGGGCAAGATGGGAAACTGAGGCAGCAGGAGTGCCAGACTCGACCCAGGTTGCCGACTGCATCCCCAACAGGGCTCTGGCTGCCCCCTCCCGTGCCTCCCCTGCCCTCTTCCTCTGCAGTGGGCCCCCAGGGTGGGTGAGGGGTGCCACAGGGCCCTCCCAGCCACAGCCTCATGGAGGTCTCCACTCCCTTGCAGGCACTGATTCTGGCAGCGAGGTGCTCCCCGACTCCTTCCCGTCGGCGCCGGCAGAGCCACTGCCCTACTTCCTGCAGGAGCCACAGGACGCCTACATTGTGAAGAACAAGCCTGTGGAGCTGCGCTGCCGCGCCTTCCCCGCCACACAGATCTACTTCAAGTGCAACGGTGACTGGGTCAGCCAGAACGACCATGTCACACAGGAAGGCCTGGACGAGGCCACCGGTGAGCCCACCCCACTTGCTTGGGCACCCCAGGCCCAGAGGCACAAGCCTGGCTCCATATGAGACTTCACACAGCCATGGTGCCCTTCTGGGCCTCAGTTTCCCCCGCCCCCCCCTCCCCAGGCTTTACCATGGATTAGCATCTCCCCAAGTGCTGGCCACGTGTCCCAGCCTGACTTTGGGACCATCCCCTCTGCATTCAACAGCACCGAGTGCCCTATGAGCCCTCTACTTCCCCTTTCCATTCTCTCTCCATCCTTCTGCTTCTGTCAGGGGGCAAGTTCCCATCAGGTGGGGACTCTTGAGCCCTCCCAAACACCTGCCAAGCTCCCTGATTAACCAAGAGGGCTGGTCTCTGCCTCACAGCCCTGGCACCCCATGGCACCAACCCAGAATTCAATGCGATCGTTATTTTTACAGTTCCTTTCTGTTTGTGGAAAGTGATACTGGTTTCCATTCACAATAATGATATGGCATTTCCTGCACAGAAATAAGTTGTTTTAGGTTAAAAAGAAAGAGTTGATAGGATTAAGTAAATAACCATATAGGTGGTGCTGGGATGTAGCCCAAATCTGGAGAGAGAGAGGAGAGTGGCCGAAACTGGGAAACTCGGAAGCACGGGGTCCCTTCCTTCTTGGATATGTGGGGGGCCCTCGGTACCCCCAGAGGAGGCGGCAAAGCCCTGGGGCTCCCTGCATCTCCCAGAGTTGGGCCTGCCCCCAGGGTACCCTTGGGTCTAAGTGAGGGGCTCTTACTCACTTGTCACCAGGCCCCTGTTGGTAGTACAGCAGCCCTCGGGGTAAATAGCCCTTCCCTGGGCTTAAGACAGGCAGGTGGCTAATTTTGTATTTTTAGTTAGAGATGGGGTTTCTCCATGTTGCCCAGGCTGGTCTCGAACCCCTGACCTCAGGTGATCCACCCACCTTGGCCTCTCAAAGTGCTGGGATTACAGGCATGAGCCACTGTCCCCTCCAGCTACTCAGGAAGCTGAGGCAGGAGAATTGCTTGAACCCAGGAGGCGGAGGATGTGGTAAGCCAAGGTCGTGCCATTGTACAGCCTGGGCAACAAGAGTGAAACTCCATCTCAAAAACACAAAACAAAACAAAAACAAAAACAAAAACAAAAACAAAAAACCAGGCAGGTGGGACCCCCCTTCAGTCACCCGTCAGGCTCGGTGGGCTCCTGGGTAGCCTTCCTGGCTCCGTTTTGTTTTTCTCGTCTCTTTCTGGATCATTTTCTTTCCCCTTCATTGGCCCACTTTCTGTCCCTGGCTCTGTCTGCTCATTTCTCTCTCTCTTCCGTATGTGTCTGTCTTGCTCTCCTCCCCATGGCCCGTCTTTCTTTTTCTCTCCATCCCCCTGTCTCTGTCTCATTCTCCGTCTCCCTGACATGTTGTTTCACTGTCCTTTCCCCCTCTCTAGTTTCTGTTTTGTCACACAAAGCTCACAGATTTCAGAACGAGTCAGGCTTAAAACCATACTCCGGAACATATTCAAGGTCGCTGAACCATATGCTTACAAATGGTTAAAATGCTAAAGTTTTATAGAATGTGTACTTTCACACAATTTAAACATAATTTTTAAAAATAGATTTGGAGCCCCATGCTCACCTAAAATATAAAAATAGAAAAAGGAATTTTTTTTTTTTTTTTTTGAGACAGAGTCTCGCTGTGTCGCCCAGGCTGGAGTGCAGTGGTCTGATCTTGGCTCACTGCAACCTCTGCCTCCCCGGTTCAAGCAATTCTCCTGCCTCAGCCTCCCGAGTAGCTGGGACTACAGGCATGCATCACCACACCTGGCTAACTTTTTGTATTTTTAGTAGAGACGGGGTTTCACTGTGTTAGTCAGGATGGTCTCGATCTCCTAACCTCATGATGTGTCTGCCTCAGCCTCCCAGAGTGCTGGGATGACAGGCATGAGCCACTGTGCCCAGCCAGAAAAAAAAGGAATTTTTAAGGGAAGCAAAACAACACCTATTTGCCAGCTGCCCTCACTCTCAGGCTGAGTGACCCTGGGGAAGTCACTCCACCTCTCTGAGCCCCAGTTCTCTTTGTAAACTGGGAAGTTGACAGAAGGTGCTGGTGAGGGGAGAGCCAGGTGGCACACGCACAGCATGGAGCAGCGTGCCAGAGCCCAGCAGGCAGTTGATAAACGCCTGCTTCCTCTGTCCTCTTTCCGGGCTTTCCTTGGCCTCTTTCTGTCAAACAGTCCTTACTTCTCTGCCCAGTGAGACCCTCTGGCCTGTATCAGAGGTCAGCCGTGGGGGTCCGGGCAAGGCAAGGGAACAGTGTGCCTGCTGGGGCCCCTCACGGGCCATTAGTAATAATAGCCCTGTGATTGTTACCAACAGTAACAGCGTGGCTCTTACTCCCCTGCCACCAGGCACACAGGCCCTGCCAGCCCTAGAAATTGGGGCACTGTTGTCCCCATTAGCTGCAAATAATGGGCAATGCTTCCTCGGCAATGATGGGGCCTGATTCCACTTCAGCCTCCTACTCTCTAGACCTGGCCTTCCCTGGCACTCTCTGAAGCCCTGAAAACACAGAGGACAGCTGGGGACCAGGAGAGGCAGAACGGGGCCCCAGCAGCTCATGGCAGATCAGGGTAGGCAGCCTAACCCTGGGTGTCCTGGGCCAGGTATTGCCATGCTTGGGAGAGCAAGCTGGCACTGGGTCCCAAGTCTGGGAGACCGAAGGGCCCTGTCTTGTGTGCCCTGCATCTCTGTGTGCCCTGCATCTCCGTGCTCCCTGCGTCTCTGTGCGCCCTGCATCTCCGTGCTCCCTGCGTCTCTCTCTGTGCGCCCTGCCTGGTAAGCAAGGGGCAGGGGCTCTGCTTCCTGGGCCATGCAGCACTGACTGTGAAGCCAGCCCCTCGGGCAGCCATAGCAGGCAGACACTGCCACCCACCCCTGAAGCATCCTCTTATCTGGATGGCAAACCCGCAGTCGCCTCCGTTTAGATACTTGACCATCAGGACAGGGCTGTCCTCCCTGTCTGGACTCCCTACACAAGGACCCCACCCTCCTCAACAATAAGAGAGTTATGGCAAAGACGTCATCAGGAGAGGTCCCAAAAGGAGTTGTGGGCGAGGGGACCAAGTTTAACCTGGGAAAGACACTGAGAGCTGACCTCTGTTCTGCGGCAGCTTGCTGGAGGACTTGGGGCCTACCACCTACCCTCTCTGGGCTTCAGTTTCTTCAAAGGTAAAAGAAGCAGCTGGTTGAGATCCAGATGACTTGCCAGAGTATATTTGTGTCCAGTGGGCACTGTGGCAGAGTAGCCAGCACCCAGTCTGGAGTACAGTGGTACAATCAACTGACTTGTTTAGAGTTTACCCCGAGAGTTTACTATGATGAGGGAGGGGTCTGAGGCTCAGAGAGGCCGAGTAACTTATCAGAGGTCTCCCAGCTGGGGTTTGAGGGTGAGTCCAGGACGCAAACCTGTCCAGCCATCCAACCCTGTCCTTACGCACTGTGCCACCGGGTGTGCGAACCTTAACAACCCATGGTGCAATGAGAGGATGAGCTAGGATACATTGCGGCAGGGAGGAGCAGCTTTAGAAATTCGGAGACACGAGACAGTCAGGGAGGCTTCCTGGAGAAAGAGGAGGGCTCTCTAACCTTTGGGGAGGAACTTCAGATGGATGTTCCCATTCCTGGCAGGTTCCCTCCTTTCCTGAGCGTGGAGCGCTTCATTGAGGGATGGTTGGCAGAAGACTGAGTAACCCTTTTCATAGGTTGGTGGGTCCCATTATCTAGGGAGTTTCCTAGGCCCTAGCAGGGAGCCATTGAGAGATCAGGGGCTCCCTGGAAGAGGGACTTCCTCAGCTCCAGGCACACAGGGCTTGAATGGTGACCAGGGAGAGCCAGCACCCCACCTCTGCACATGCTGAGCCCCCTTCCTGTGCCAAGCCCTGGGCCACTGCAGCAAGCAGAACAAAGCCCCATCTTGTTCTCCTGCAAGAGACAGACATTTAACCCATGAACGCGTCCATAAATAATCTGGGTCCAGTTAATGGTGGGTTCTGGGAGGAGATAAGCCTGGGTAGGGGAGTGATTACTGCATAGACAAACATCCGGAGCAGCAGTGGGAGTGTCGAGCCATGGGAGAGTATGGGGGAGGCACAGCGGGGAGGGGGCTTTCCTCAGGAAGTGAGGCTGAGCTGAAATCTGGCCGTGACTGGGAAGCCACTGGGCCCAGAGGAGACAGAAGAGTTCCAGGCAGGGGACTGATGTGCAAGGGCCCGTGGCTGCGGAGCCAGGGCACACGGGGGTCTGGGAGACACCTGGTGAGGCCACCGTGGGGTGAGAATGGTGGATGCACAATGCAGCTCAGAGCCACTTGCAGGGATGACCCTGCCGGCCGGCAGGCCACTGAGACCCCACAGGAAGGGTCTCCTATCAGGGAGGAATGACACACCACCTGTGCATTTTGGAGATGACACTAGCTGCCAGGTGGAGCACACTGGATGGGGCAGAGGGCTTGTGTTAGCCTCTGCAGTGTGCAGGTGAGTGGCCGTGAGGCTTGGGCCAGGGTGGAGACAGGAGCTAGGAGGAATGGGTGGAAAGGGGCACCTGGGTGGGAGAGCCAGCAGGACCCGAGGTGGAAGGCAGAGGGGTGTCCTATGCCTCACATGCTGGCTTTGCCCCTGCCCCCTGACAGTTCTCTCTTTTCCTCCCAGGCCTGCGGGTGCGTGAGGTACAGATCGAGGTGTCGCGACAGCAGGTGGAGGAGCTCTTTGGGCTGGAGGATTACTGGTGCCAATGTGTGGCCTGGAGCTCTGCGGGCACCACCAAGAGTCGCCGAGCTTACGTCCGCATTGCCTGTACGCCACCTTGACCCCCACCCCGACCCCCCACCCTGTCCCTGCAGGACCCTTACCCATCACCGAGGATGCTGGAGAGGGAACTTCACATCTGTGGGGCCCCCTCCACCATCCTTGGCGGAGGATGCCCATGGCAGAGACATCCCAGCACATGGATGCCAGCTCAGAGAGGGCTCCTAGACCCAAAACCTGCACCCCTTTTCATCTACTTCTATAGAAAAGAAGCTGGCAGCTTCCTCACCCATCCTATCCTGGGCTACTATGTGCTTAGGATCCCAGAGTCAGGGAAGGAACCCTGGTCCCCCAAGTCAGCCTAGTGAGGCCCCTTCCTTTGGAGAAGAGGAAATTCCCCAGGCAAAGGCCAGGTGGGCCCATGAACAGTTCCTTGGGTCTGCACTGCCACCCAGTGGCCACAGTGTAGCACATCAGGTTCCAATCCTGCCCACACCTGACTGCCTTGGGACCCTCTCGCTTCTCCCAGACCTGCGCAAGAACTTCGATCAGGAGCCTCTGGGCAAGGAGGTGCCCCTGGACCATGAGGTTCTCCTGCAGTGCCGCCCGCCGGAGGGGATGCCCGTTGCCGAGGTGAGCGGGGACGTAGGGACCACTGAGCACGGCCCTGTGGCCATGCCTACAGGGGCCAGACAGGCATGGTATTCACCACCAGCCATGATGCTAGTCTCCCAGAGCCCTTCCCCTTTTACAGATGAGATCCAGGCTTGGGACAGGAAAGGGAGCTGCCACCTCTGCAGAACGCAGCACATGCCAGATCCCAGCTGGGCCTGCCACAGGCATAATGCCACAGGATGGGGAGGCTAGGGCAGAAATCCCCAGAACTCCTTCGCAGGGGCTCCCTAGGTAGACCCCCAGCTCAGTCTCTGTCTCCTGCCCCACTCAGAAGCCAAGGCCCCAGGTTTATGGCTGCCAAAGAGTCCCATGATGCGTGTGTGCGTGTGTGTGTGTGTGTGAGTGTGTGTGTGTGTGTGTGTGTGTGTGTGTGTGTGTGTGTTCTCCCCCGCCAGCTGGTCACCCCTTCCTGAAAGCACATAGCCTTTGGATTGCCTGTCCTCTCTCACCGTCCGTACCTGTGTTCCAGACACTCCCTGCACTGGTGGTCCAGGGATTAGGGCTTTGCCCAGTGGAGCAGAGGGTTGGGGCAGTAGGGACCATGAACTTCCAGCCTGGGATCAGCCCTGTCTGATCCCCAGAACCGTGCACTCATCACTCAGCCTCTCCCAGCCCTAGCTCTCCTCTGCACAGCGGGTTCAGACAAACACCCCTGGCTCATGTATCCCAGGCACTTGGCACGCTGGTCTCTGCAGCTGCCCTGCAAAGCGATGTTACCATTCCATCCTACAGCGGGGAAACAGGGCTGGGAGGGGCCCAGTGGCCACCTAGGGCGAGGCAGCTGGTGAGTGGCAGAGCTGGGGTTTGGACCCAGGTCTGCCAGATCTAGGAACGGGAGGTGTTAATGATAAAGACAGATCCTCCTAGCTAGTGCTTATTTAGTTAGCTTAACTTACTCTGAGCACTGTTCTCGGCACCTCACACATGCTAACGCGTGTAATCCTCACGATGGATCCTATGGGGTAGGTGCTATTCATTTCCATCTTGCAGTTGATGAAACTGAGGCCCTGAGTGGTAAGTCCCCTCCCAAGACTGCCCGGCTGGCAAATGGCGCTCTTAACCACGGAGCTGTACGGTGCTATAGTTCCCCCAAGGTCCTGCCTTGTCACCGTCACGACCGTGGCTTGGACCCAGGTAGAACTGCCCTGTTTATGGTCAGACCTGCCCCGGGCCCTCACTGCCCTCTCACCCCCACTCTTGCAGGTGGAATGGCTCAAGAATGAGGATGTCATCGACCCCACCCAGGACACCAACTTCCTGCTCACCATCGACCACAACCTCATCATCCGCCAGGCCCGCCTGTCGGACACGGCCAACTATACCTGCGTGGCCAAGAACATTGTGGCCAAACGCCGGAGTACCACTGCCACCGTTACCGTCTACGGTGCGGGCCTCTCGGGGTGGGAGGGGCAGATACCTTCAAGGGAGGGGAGGGGAGAGCCTGGGGCTAGGTAGGACCCCTGGATTGGTAGGGAGGATGCAGCCCAGAGAGGGGAAGTGATTTGACCAAGGTCACAACGCGGCAAAATTCATGGCCAAGTTGGACATTCCTGGGTCCCCAGCCAGGAGCACTCCCCAGTTCTCAGGATGCCTTGGCTAACTCTGACAGAGAAGACCCAGTTCTCTCCAAGTCTGGGGGCTGAGGCAGGGCCCAGTCAGTGTGCCCAGAAGCCTGTTGTCCTGGTAGAGTTAAGGACTGATGCCCAGGCTTGTAAGCTGTTCTCTGCTGCCCCCTTGGGCCCTATGGGTGGAAGGAGTGGAGCCAAAGCTAAGCTGACTTTACAGAGTTCTAGAAAGAGCCCCAGGCAGAGTCCCAGGCCCCCATCACTCCCAGGGTGACCCTGGGGAAGTGGCAGCCCTTTCTGGACCTTCTTTGCCGTCTGACAACAAGGTGGGGGCATAGACCGTAACTTCCCGGGTCCCCTCTAGTGCTGGCGGTTGCAGCCCAGCTCTGCCTGCCACTTCTGAATCCCTCACTCTGTAGGCAGAAAGGGTCTCACCAGGGAGGCCAGGCTTCAGCAGAGGAGCCTCATCAGGGTGAGGGATGGGTTTGGGGGAGGGTAGAGGGTCCCAGAGCCAGGCCAACCAGGTGACAGCTGCTGCCTTGCAGTGAATGGCGGCTGGTCCAGCTGGGCAGAGTGGTCACCGTGCTCTAATCGCTGTGGCCGAGGCTGGCAGAAGCGCACCCGGACCTGCACCAACCCCACCCCACTCAACGGAGGGGCCTTCTGCGAGGGCCAGGCCTTCCAGAAGACCGCCTGCACCACTGTCTGCCCAGGTAAGGTGACTTGTCCCCACTTAGCCCCACCCTGAACCCTGTCCCATCCTCTGTATTGTGTGCCAGAGCCAGGATGGCCATTCTCTCCCCAGCATGGGGAGCAGAAGGTGCGTGGCCCAAGCCCACAGCCGACTGCCCAGGCTGGACTAGATGCTCAGAGGCTCTGAGCGGTGGCCCCTTCTCTCTCACCCTCTAGGCTGGGCTCTTCTGCCCTCTGAGCCAAGGGTTCTGAGTGTCAGTGTGTCAGCCCCAGGCCAAGGTTTCAGAGCTGCCCAGCCTCAGGGACAGCCTTTTGCCCATAACAGTTAAGACAACCGTGGCCACAGACCCTATTGCTACTGACAATCCTCCCACTCATCTCACTCTCCGTGCGGCCCCTCTGCTCCCCTGCCCCCGCACATGTGCTGCGTTCTCTCCCTTGGGCGGCATGTTTGTGCCTACACTGTTTTTCTTTACCCTATTTGTGTGTGTGTGTGTGTGTGTACGGTTGTGGACTGGGCTGTCTCGTGTTGATAAGCTTACACATCTATCTGTACCCTCTTTGTCCACCTGCCTGGTTCATCTGGCCGCTCCTTGGCATGGGCCATGTGGATATCACGTGGATTTCCCTGTGTGGCACACATGTGTCCTGGGTTCCTCTTTTCCTTCCATGGTGTGTTTGCATGCGCGTGTGTTCAGGCATTGCTGTGTTCTGCACACGTGACCGTGTGTGCCCATGTCTGTGTGTGCATGTGCTCCTGTGTGTCATACTCTTAACAGTTGATGGGGCATGGACGGAGTGGAGCAAGTGGTCAGCCTGCAGCACCGAGTGTGCCCACTGGCGCAGCCGCGAGTGCATGGCGCCCCCGCCCCAGAATGGAGGCCGTGACTGCAGCGGGACACTGCTCGACTCTAAGAACTGCACAGACGGGCTGTGCATGCAAAGTGAGTCATGGGGAAGTTGGGGCCCTGGAGGTGGGGACTCTGGAGCCATGTAAGGGTCCCCAAGCCCAGCCCCATGCCTCAGTGCCCGGCCTGCAGTGTGGCGTCATCAGGGTCTCTGCCCCCCACCACATCCCTCATCTCATCTCACTGTTCCCTTGCCTTCCCTGCCGTCCTTTCCCTGTCACCTGTGTCATTGTCTTTCCCTTTATTTCCCTTGACAGATAAGAAAACTCTAAGCGACCCCAACAGCCACCGTAAGTCCCATTTCATGGCTGTCCTTTTTCCCCTGGGGGATCCCTGGTTCTCCTTGGCTGGCTTTACCTGGGTGCAGGGTTCAGGGCAGGGAAAGCTGCAGGTGCCCCCACCCACCCCCCATGGGGTCACCGACACCTGACACTGCATGTGTCTGCATCTCCATCGCGGCAGACAGGCAAACCCTTGGCTAACAGAAGAGAAAGGCCCTAGGACACCCCACTGAGCCTCCTCTCATAGGAGGGGAAACTGAGTCTCGGAGAGAAGAAGGGAATTGCCAGAGACCCAGCCAAGAAGTAGCAGAGCCAAGATTTGAACCCAAACATTTTTGTAGCCAAAGCGGGTGTTCTTAGCCATATGCCCTTGGCCTTCCTCTCTGGGCCAGGTCCAGGGAGTCACCATTTCAGTCCAGCCTCATGCCCCTTTGCTGTGCCTCCACCTCAGCAGCTGGGCCAAGCCTCCCAAATTGTCTGTGATGCCCGCTGCCCAGCGCCAGTTCCCGAGGGCTCGCCCTCCAGCCCCAGAGGCTGTGCCGCCGCTGCATTCACATCACAGCAACAAAGCCACTTGAGCAGATTGGCCCATGGTAATTAAACTACAATTTCCAGATAGTTCTGGCATCATAAAATCAGTGAGGCCCTCGCCCGAGCTCACTGGGGGTCAGGCTGGGGATGACTGGAGTGTAAATCACCGGGCAAGTGGCCTGGGTGTTAGTGAGGGCATCAGGAGGCAGAGCCAAGCTGGGGGAGCCATTTCTCTGCTGAGCCAGGAGCCCAGCCCTGAGGGGTCCTCTGGGGAGCCCAAGAGTGAGGGCTGCTGGGAGAGATACAGCAGGACAGAAGTCGGAAGTGAGCAGACATCCAGGGCTGGGAGCTATGCCCTGCCTTGCTGAAAGCCTCAGGCTGGCCCCAAGTGCAGAGTGTGGAGGACTCCAGGAGGAGGAAGCAGGCCTGCTTCTCTGAGGGACCTCCAGGGAGAGAGCACGTGAACAGGTGCTTCCTGGAGCTCCCGAAGGAAGCAAGGGGGAGAGCAGCCATCTTGGCTGCCATCTTTGCTCTCCCTGAACTGCCCAGTGTGGAAGCCACCAGCCATAAGCAGCGGTATGAACTTACATATAGCTTAATTAAAATTAGATACATTTTTAAATTCAGTTCCTCCATGGTACAGGCCACATTTGAGTTGTTCAGGAGCCATATGTGACTAGTGGCTGCATACGGGACAGTGCAGACGTAGGCTACTCCACCACTGTAGAAAGCTCTACTGCGGCCAGGCGTGGTGGCTCAAGCCTGTAATCCCAGCACTTTGGCAGGCCGAGGCGGGTGGATCACGAGGTCAAGAGATCGAGACCATCCTGGTCAACATGGTGAAACCCCGTCTCTACTAAAAATACAAAAAAATTAGCTGGGCATGGTGGCACGTGCCTGTAGTCCCAGGAGGCTGAGGCAGGAGAATTGCCTGAACCCAGGAGGCGGAGGTTGCGGTGAGCCGAGATCGCGCCATTGCACTCCAGCCCGGGTAACAAGAGCGAAACTCCGTCTCAAAAAAAAAAAAAAAAGAAAAAAAGAAAGCTCTACCGCACAGTCCTACTTCAGGCCCTGCCACTTTGACTGCGGTGCTTCCTGCCTGGCCGTGTCTGCCTGGGGGAGGAAAGTGTAGCCGTGGGTGACCTCCCTGGCCCATCCTTCTCCCGCCTGCTTACCTCTTCTCCACCCCGTCGCCGTGCGTCTCATCCCATGCCTTCGGCTCCCCGTCCCTCCACCTCCTACCCTCAGAGCATGGAATGGAAGAAGAGGTCAGAACAGCTACTTACAAAGAAGCAGAGCCAGGGCCTTTGGTCCTGTGGAAATTGCTGTAGACTCACTGGTTTTCATCCCAGCACCCACAGGGCAAATGGTGTAGCCCCAGTGACTCCCAGCCACAGACCCTGTCTCCTCAGCAGTGAGCATGAGTTCAAACATGGCATGATCATGTTTGTTCTTTTTTTTCTCATTGCCACAACTAGGAGGGCAGTAAGGCAGGGGCTTCTAGCCCGTCTTACCAATAGAGGAGTTCAGGGCTTGCCCGAGGTTGCCAGCCTGTGGAAGCAGGGCTCAGACTGGAACTCAGCACCACGCTGGTTGGCCCTGGGCCCTGCCCTTTCCAGGGACCCAGGGCCTCCCTGACTCCCCCAGCACCTGGTCTGCCCCTTATGTGGTCCTCCTGTCCCCGCAGTGCTGGAGGCCTCGGGGGATGCGGCGCTGTATGCGGGGCTCGTGGTGGCCGTCTTCGTGGTCGTGGCCGTGCTCATGGCAGTGGGGGTGGTGGTGTACCGCCGAAACTGCCATGACTTCGACACCGACATCACTGACTCATCTGCCGCTCTGACCGGCGGTTTCCATCCTGTCAACTTCAAGACGGCGAGGCCTAGTAAGAACCCGAGGGTGTCTGGGGTGGTTGGCAGAGGCAGGATACCCAGAGGGCTGTGGTGGCACCCAGACCAGAGCCAGGCTCTTGACTCCCTCCTGGGATTTTTCCAGAGTTTGCTCTGGAGATAACTATGTGGATGGGTGTGGATTAGAGAAATACAGAGAAGGAAGGGAATGACCCAGGCTGTGGGATTCCCAAAGCTTCCTGCAGCTGGCAGCAATTGAGCCTTTCACAGCTGGACATTTGGGTAGGATTTGCAGTGGGAGCTGGGCCAGTGAGCTGAGGCACAGCTGGGTCTGACTGTAGCCCCCACTCCTGCAGGCAACCCGCAGCTCCTACACCCCTCTGTGCCTCCCGACCTGACAGCCAGCGCCGGCATCTACCGTGGACCCGTGTGTGCCCTGCAGGACTCCACCGACAAGATCCTCATGACCAACTCTCCCCTGCTGGACTCCTTACCCAGCCTCAAGGTCAAGGTCTACAACTCCAGCACCACAGGCTCTGGGCAAGGCCTGGCAGATGGGGCTGACCTGCTGGGAGTCCTGCCGCCGGGAACATACCCTAGCGATTTCACCCGGGACACCCACTTCCTGCACCTGCGCAGTGCCAGCCTCGGCTCCCAGCAGCTCCTGGGCTTGCCCCGAGACCCGGGGAGCAGCGTCAGCGGCACCTTTGGCTGCCTGGGTGGGAGGCTCAGCATCCCCGGCACAGGTGAGCCTCTGCCCTGCTCGTGCATCAGCCTGGCCTTAGCACCTCCTCTGTGGGCTGCCCCAACACCCATCCAGCAGAAGATAGGGCTGCCCTATCCCATCTCACAGATGGGGAAGGGGAGGCCTGGCAGCAGGAGGTGAGTATAAAACAGAGAGGTCTGACTAAGAAGAAGTAGGCTTCAGGCCTGCCTGTGCCCTCACTAGGGCACAGGAACCCTGGGCCGGCTACCTGCCGAGCCTCAGTGTCTCTGTTAAGTGAGAGAGAAAATTCTATGTAGTTCAGCAAACCTACAAAGCACTGTCCTAGAACTAGCAGCAGAGGGGCAGCAGTGTCCATCTTAGATTGCAAAGCCAGCAATTAGCAGCTTCCCAGCATCATACACTGAGTTAGGAGACACAGCTGGCACTTGGACCTCCAGTCCCCATAGCAATGTCAGAGACCCCTATCTTCCAAGACAAGCCAGCACTGGTCAGTGACCTGGCCGCTGCTTGCATCCAGTCCCCAGACCCTCTCTCCCACCTCTGGCTGGTGACCACCTGCAGCGCAGGACCCCTAGCTGGGGCCAACTTCCCAACCCCTTGTCTTCCTAAGCTCCTGGCCTCCCTGCTGACCTCCCTCTCCCCATAGGGGTCAGCCTGCTGGTGCCCAATGGAGCCATTCCCCAGGGCAAGTTCTATGAGATGTATCTACTCATCAACAAGGCAGAAAACACCCTGTGAGTAGAACCCCAGCCCCTGCTCCTTTTTCTTCCTCCCATCCCTTGCTGCCTGCCCACACTTGGCTCTCCTTCTAAGCCTGATGCTAAGACCAGAGTCCTCCAAGGAAAGCATTCGTCTTACTGTGTCCATGTTTAAAACTTGCAGAACCAACACCGTACATTGTAAAGCTCAAAGGCAATGGAGAGCTGGCTGCAAAGATGACAAACGGCTGAATATGCTTACTATGTAAAGAGATTTTGTAGATCAATAAGAAAAACTAAACACCTTACTGTGAAATTGGGCAAAGGATCTGAACAAGTGATTCACACACACTCTCTTTCACACACACACTGGCCAGCAGGTTATGAGAAAATGTTCAGTCTAATTTGTAGTCAAAGAAAACTAATGAAAACAACCATGAGGTATATCGGGATGTTTTTTAGATTAAGGAATTTGTAAGGACCTTTATCCAAGGTCCAAATGATAATACCCTGATGCTGGCCAGGGGAACATGGCCTCCTGTGGCACGTGGGAGCATGGACTGGAACCAGCTCTCTGGAGGGCGCTTTGGCGCGACCTGTCGAAAACCTTCCAAGATTATACAACCTCGGACAATTTAAGCAAGGAATTCTGAGCTATGATAATGTTGCAGTGGGATAGCAAAAATCCGCAAACAACCTCAAGGTTCATGGCATTTTCTCTGCCTCCTTTGCCCCGACGACCTCTGGGAATGCAGAGCCCTGAGTGGCAGAGCTGCCCTCCACCTCCCGGGCAGTGGGCAGACTTGGGTGCCCAGCAGGACTCTGCACCCTTGCTGAGCTCTCCAGGCCTCCCCTCACTGCCTCCCTCCTGCCCTGTGTCCTCCCCAGCCCGCTGTCAGAAGGGACCCAGACAGTGTTGAGCCCCTCGGTGACCTGCGGGCCTGCAGGCCTCCTGCTGTGCCGCCCCATCATCCTCACTGTACCCCACTGTGCCGAAGTCAGTGCCGGCGACTGGATCTTTCAGCTCAAGACCCAGGCCCACCAGGGCCACTGGGAGGTGAGAGCCAGGGTGAAGCCTGGCCCAGCTCTCCCAACCTGCCCTGGGCAGCAAGAGAAAGCCCCTTGCATCTGGCCCAGACCAAATCACTGTGACCACTACCCCACCCTTGCTGTCCCCTTCAGGAGGTGGTAACCCTGGACGAGGAGACCCTGAACACACCCTGCTACTGCCAGCTGGAGCCCAGGGCCTGCCACATCCTGCTGGACCAGCTGGGCACCTACGTGTTCACGGGCGAGTCCTACTCCCGCTCAGCAGTCAAACGGCTCCAGCTGGCTGTCTTCGCCCCCGCCCTCTGCACCTCCCTGGAGTATAGCCTCCGGGTCTACTGCCTGGAGGACACACCTGTGGCACTGAAGGTAGGGCCAACTGCAGATGCCCACACAGCCCTGGTCAGCCAGCTGCATGGTCTCTGCCAGCATCTCCGTCCCCAGGCTCATGGGCCCTCCCCGCCACCAGCCTTATTAAGTCACGCATGCAGCCTTCACACACTGAAACAGCCTTGGGTACAGGGCCTGCCTCACCAAGATCCAGGTTAGAGGTGGGAGGCAGACCAGGGATCCGTGAAGGCTCTGATGGGGTCTGTCCAGGACTGAGGGAGCATCAGACTGGGAGGGGCCCGGGCTGGTGGGGAGGATCTCTGAGAAAGCTGACATGCAGCAGTGAAGGGCATTCCAGACCAACAGAAATGACTGTGTTTCATATCTGTTTCAGCATGACCGACTGAAAGGCATAGGGAATGTGTGAATGTGAGGGCGGGAGAGATGGGCAGGGCCGAACTTCCCAGGAGCCGCAGGGGTCATCCCAAGGAATTTGGAATCTATCCTGTATGAACGGGGATGGACCCGGAAGACACCTGTTTACAGGTGCTCTTTAGCAAGCCTCTGTGGCTACACTCGGGTGGGTAGACGAGAGGTGGAGAGGCCTGTTGAGAAACTGGGGCTGGACCCTGGGCCACAGGTAGTGGCAGCAGCCAGGATAGGCGGGGCTGGATGCTGTGTATTATAGTCCGTCAAATGGACAGAACCAGTGACTGATGGGATGGGCAGCGGAAGCAGGGGTTAAGGCTGACAGCCAGGCTCCTAGCATGTGCAAAAGGATGGAGAGCAGTGCCCCAAGTGAAGGGTGGGTTGTACAGATGAGGAGTGGTTGGGACTGGAGGGAGGGAAGTGGGGGGGGGGGGTGTCTTTTAGTACCTAGAGCCTGATGATGGCAGGTGCGGAGCCCTGCATTAGCACCGCTATTCACCACCCGACCCCCCAGCATCAGAGCCCTTGCGCATTCCCCGAGTGCTCCTCCCATTCTCAGGAGCTCAGGCTCATCCTTCATGGTCCTTTCCGGTGGCTCTGGAATGCGCCTCCCATTCCTGCTCCCTTGTCCAACCCCTTCATCTCCCAGGCTCACGGGACTTGTTCCAAAGCCCACACTGCCGACAACATAGGTGAAAGGCCCATGAGAGAAGGAGTGTCCCATGCTGGGAGGACACTGGCTTGAGACTCCAGTGGCCCTGCAATGGGTGGGAGGCACCTGGGAAGTGCTCCTGCAGCCGGATCTCTTGGTCCTGGGTCACTGGCTAATGTCCAGCTTTGACCTCAGGGTGGTATAGAAATCAAGAGAGAAGTTACCAGGTTTTGGCCTGATGGCATTCTTTGTTTATTCAACCCCCCATCCATTATCCATCCATCTGTCCCTCTGTTCATCCATCCATCCATCTTTCTGTTCATCTGACCATACACTCATTTAGTCACCAGCCCATCTGTTTACCCATCATTGCTCATCTATCCATTCATTTATCTTTTCTTCCATCTTTCTATTCACAAACCCATCCTTGTATATCCATCTATATATTCATCTGTCTGTCTTTCTAGCCATCTATCCATTTATCCATCCATCTGTCCATTTATTAGCCATACGATCATCTGAAGATTCATTCATCTAGTCATCTGTCCCACTGTCTGCCATCCATCCATCATCCATTCATCTTCCCACACAATAAGCCCTCTGTGAGCTCTTGCAAATGCCCAGCCATGCACTCAGATGGGCCCCTGCCCACTGCCCCACAGAGTGCAGCAGAAGAGGCCCATTGGCCAAGTGCGATGGGCTCCCCTTCCCCATGCCCCTGGCCTACAGGAGGTGCTCGAGCTGGAGCGGACTCTGGGCGGCTACTTGGTGGAGGAGCCAAAACCCCTGGTGTTCAAGGACAGTTACCACAACCTGCGCCTCTCCCTCCATGACCTCCCGCATGCCCATTGGAGGAGCAAGCTGCTGGCCAAATATCAGGTGAGGGCTGGGCTCATGGGTGGGGAGGGGCACCACTTAAAGGCTGCCCAGGAATACCAGCTCCCTCCCGCTCTGTCCTGTGCCTTACCCGTCCCTGGGTCTCTCACCGCTGTCTCCATCTCCTCCCAGCCATCCCCAGGCACGTCCCCAAATTCACGGCGATGGGCAGCCACATGCACACTCCTGCCCTGTCACACACTCCCACGCACAGATGCCTGCGCCCTTCATCCTCACAGAACCTCCCCCCACCCTTCCAGGCATGCCCTCTGGCAGACTGTCCGTCTCATCTCTGACGCCACAGCCTGCTGCCCACCCAGCAGCACTTGAGACCATGAGGCCCCTCAGCCCCCAATACACACACACACACACACACACACACACACACACACACACACACACACCTGTGTCTTTCCCTCCCCCACATACACTGCCTCAGGTCCCTTCTAGAACTGAGGGCCTGACACCAACTCAGCTGGCTAGCTTAGGGGACTTGACCTCTGCCCATCTGGGAGGAGAGGCCTGAACTGCCCCCTGAAGCTCCCAACCCTTCCCAAAGCCTCCATTTCCATGAGGACAGGGCCGGCTGGCCTCGCCTGCCTGGTCCTAATGCCCTCCTCCTGCAGGAGATCCCCTTCTATCACATCTGGAGCGGCAGCCAGAAGGCCCTGCACTGCACTTTCACCCTGGAGAGGCACAGCTTGGCCTCCACGGAGCTCACCTGCAAGATCTGTGTGCGGCAGGTGGAAGGGGAAGGCCAGATATTCCAGCTGCACACCACGCTGGCGGAGGTGAGGGAAGGAGGGTGGGGAGGCAGATATTCCAGCTGCACACCACGATGATGGGGGTGAGGGAAAGGGGGCCAGATATTCCAGCTGCACATCACGCTGGCAGAGGTGAGGGAAGGGGGGCTAGACATTCCAGCTGCACACCACGCTGGCAGAGGTGAGGGAAGGGGGACTAGACATTCCAGCTGCACACCACGCTGGCAAGAGGTGAGGGAACGGGGGGCAGACATTCCAGCTGCACACCACGCTGGTGGGGCTAAGGGAAGGGGGGCAGATATTCCAGCTGCACACCACGCTAGCGGAGGTGAGGGAAGAGGGGGCAGGTATTCCAGCTGCACACCACTCTGGCGGAGGTGAGGGCCAGAGGACACTGTCCTCTGGGGTTTGGGGCTGGGAGGCACCACACAGACCCCTGTAGTTCCCTCTCACATCACAAGTCTGAGCAGGGATTTGGTCATGTTTTGCTAACAAGCATCATTCATTGATTGAGATCAATATTGATTTAGTGAGATCCGTGAATGCTTGGCATGTACCAGAAAACTTATATGATCTCATTAAATCTTCTCAAACACTGGGAGACGCATGACAGATATGATCCCCACCTGGGAGGTGAGAAAGTAGGCTTCAGGAAGGGCAAGGATTTGCACACGATACAATGGCAAGACTGGATTTGAACCCAGGCTGATACAAGGACCAGGCCTGTGGTTCTTAACCACTATAAATCCATATTGAGGTTTAAAAACCCAGGCCACCCAGGGCAACACTAGATCCTATTCTTGGGGCATTGTAAAGAGCACTGGATATAGGTCTGGACCCAGGTCTGCCACTAACTTGGCATGTGGCCATGAGCAAGCCACTCCACATTTCTAGACTTCACTTTCCACCTGTAAAATGGGTGTATGTGGGTTAGACTGTGGCTGAGGCTCCTTGGGGCTTCCTAACTATAAGGCTGCGTCTGCATTTGCCTGGGGCCTTACATAAGCATGGTGCACCCCCTGCCTTGCTCTTGGGAACTGACCCTTCAGGGGCAAAGCCCCTGCCTGAGCAGTAGGAGCCTGTCCAGAGGAGGTGGGAGTGACTCAAGCCTCAATGAACTCACAGTCCAAGGGCAGGGAGGCTGGAGGGCAGATGCTGAGCGCTGTGCCCCCCTCACTCTTGGTCCCCGCCCTTACAGACACCGGCTGGCTCCCTGGACACTCTCTGTTCTGCCCCTGGCAGCACTGTCACCACCCAGCTGGGGCCTTACGCCTTCAAGATCCCACTGTCTATCCGCCAGAAAATATGCAACAGCCTAGATGCCCCCAACTCACGGGGCAATGACTGGCGGATGTTGGCACAGAAGCTCTCTATGGACCGGTGAGTATCCCACACCATGGCCCACCCCGATCTCCTTCATCCTCAAGGCCTCACGGGGCAGGCAGGGCACACAGCCTGACAACCTGGACCAGCTCCCAGACCAGCTGCTCATTTGCCGCCATTTGTGGCAAATCAGGAACTCAGCATTGGACATGCAAAGTTCAAAAATACCGTTCCCTTGAGGAGCATCATGTCCTGGAGCCAGGCAGATGCTCAGGCCCTGCCCTTTTCCCATTGTGCGGGGTAACGCTCCACCTGCCCCTCTCCCAGAACAGGGAGACTCGAAGCCAGGGCATCAGCCCAGTGACGTCATTGTCAGCTCCTGTTATCTAGGACAGAGCAGGTGCTCTGGAGACACTTGCTGACTGACCAGATACACCTTGGTGTCGGAATCCTTTGGACAACTTCAAATGCTGGATAAACATAAGGCCAATGATAATCAGTATTATACGTATCGAAAAATTTGTAATAAACCTGCATCGAGCAGATGCTTTAGATTAGACATTTTACATAGAAATGAGTAGGACTTACAAAGATGGCTAAAGCTTTGTTCCTCCTGTCAGGGGAGTTCATGGGAGCAGGAGGGAGCACAGGTGGGAGGAACGACCACATGCTGGACGTGGCCATTCTCTCTTGGGGCCAGTGTCTTTCAATGATAATAATAACGATGATGATGAACGACATGGTTGCATGCTAGAGACAACACTAGATCATGTAAAGTAAGGGTGATCTGACTTCACATGATCTTGGATCTTGTTGAGAGGTAACTGGCATTGTTCTCATTTTGGGGTCAAGGAGACTGAGACTCTGAGCCACAGGTTCTGACTTGCCCAGAGCCACACGGTAGCTGGAATTCAGACCCAGGAGTCTGGGACTCCAAAGCCTACAGCCTTCCCACTTCCCCTTGTGCCCCTTTACCCGCAAGCTCCGGGGAAGGGCTGAGTGCTTGGGGATCTCAGTGCCCTCCTTCCCTCTGCCAGGTACCTGAATTACTTTGCCACCAAAGCGAGCCCCACGGGTGTGATCCTGGACCTCTGGGAAGCTCTGCAGCAGGATGATGGGGACCTCAACAGCCTGGCGAGTGCCTTGGAGGAGATGGGCAAGAGTGAGATGCTGGTGGCTGTGGCCACCGACGGAGACTGCTGAGCCTCCTGGGAAGGCAGGCTGGCAGGGACTGGCAGGAGGCAGGGGAGGGAGGCCCGAGGCAGCCTCCTGATGGGATATTTGGCCTCTGCTTCCTCCCAGTTCACAGCCAGAGTTGCCTCACCTCCTCCTCCCCTTCCCCCCTCCCCAGACCACGACCAGCCTTAGAAAATCCATGTACTCTGTTGTTAGAGGGCCCACAGTTCCATCTCCATTCCACACGCTCTCTCCCTTGGCCTCAGATCTCTGTGTGGGAACCAAGATGGGGCTGAAGCCTCTGGAGGCAGTTGGTGGGGGCAGGCAGGAGGCATCTCCCTCCACCCCCACCCCCCAGTCCCCCACTCCCCACCCTCAGCCCGACAACTTCTGGGTTCCATGGGTTTTAGTTCTGTTCTTCATTTTCCTCCTCCGTTATCGATTTCTCCTTTCTCCCTAAGCCCCCTTCGGCTTCCACACCCTTTTCCTCTTTGAAGAGTCGAGTACAATTCAGACAAACGGCTTTCTCCTGTCCAAAAGCAAAAAGGCAAAGGGAAGAAAGCAAGCAAGCTTCAGACTGCTTTAGTAAGGCTCAAAGAAGAAAAACACCAAAACCACAAGGGAAAAGAAAAACCCAGTTTCTTAGGAAACGCAAATGATTTATTATCCAAATATTTGGATAAGTCCTTTTTAAGAAAAAAAAAAAAAGAAAATGAAAAACAACACACAAAAAAATAGAAAACTCTCTTCTTGAGTGTGGATGAGAATGGACAGGCTCACACTTCTGACCAGGAGTGAATGTGCCTGTGTGTGTGAGTGTGTGTGTGTGTGTGTGTGTGTGCACGCGTACGCGTGTGCATTGTGGGGAGAACGACTGAACAGAGAGTACTTTGCTGCTAATGAATTCATCTTGGACTAAATTCGGACAAGGCCTCAGTTTCCCCAGTTGTGCAGGATGTAGGTCAGACAGGGTTTTCACTGTCTAGATTTAGATGGTTAGATTTCCCTCTAAAATCTTAAAGCAGATGCTGAATCCATAAAGCCAAGGAGTGCTGAGGGCCGGAGTGGGTGGCCCTCCTTCCCGCAGCCCCAGGGAGATGTCTCTGGCTCCTGGGAACCTGGATTAAGAAAGTTGGGATAGAAGAGGACTGGCCAGTCCAGCTGTGAGCCAGGGAGAATGTTCCAGTCTAGTTTTGGTCTGGTGGCTCCTAGAAAGGAATGTGGCCCAGAAGTGGGACTTGAACAGAGGGACAAAGTGGGGGGGGGGATAGTCCTCCACGGGCACCTCTCTCCTGTGGGCAGGATAGCTTTACCCTAGGGTGGTTCCAGCCCTGACACCCTCATCCCCTCCTCTACCCAGCAGCCTCTGGAGCAGGTGGACTGGAGCAGGGTGGTGCTCTCTTGATGGCCAGGAATCCAGAAACTAGCCTTCCCCAGCCTCGGTTTCTCCTTTTGTAAAGCAGAGTGATGGCTGAGAGGTCCGCTCTAGCTACGGAAGCCTGAGCTTCCCAGTGTCAGTCAGCCCTGCAGCGTGGGAGGCTGGGAGGCTGGTGGCCTGGTTGTGCTTTGCCCAGGAGTGAAGGAGGAGGCTGAGAAGCTGGTTTTCCAGCTCTGATCTCCACAAGCACCTCCTGTAACCCTCCTCTCACCCCCCCTCTACAGTCTGGGAGATCTGAAATAACCTTCCCCAGTGGGCGGGGTTGCCAGGGTGGAGGGCCGGCACACACCACCTCCACCCAACCTGTTCCAGGGCCCTGCATGGGGCAGCATGAGTCCCCGGCCTCATGCAGCTGCCTGCCAGTGGCTGGGACCAGGATCTTGCAGTCAGCATAGAGGCCTCATCAAAGGCCTCTCCCTCCCTCTTAGCACTCCAGGCAAGGCAGGTACCACCTTCCCTGACAGCTCTAGGCACTGACCCTAGGGCATGCCCCAGCAGGCCTCCGAGCAGCTGCTGGGACCCCTCTCAGCACATCCTGGCCTTTGAATGTCTGATATCATGAGAGGAAGGCAGGTTTTAGGGCCTCAGTTCCAGCCAGCATCCCCAGCCTGGCTTCCCTGCCATGGACTCAGTGGCTCATGGGGCTTCTGACCACCCACTAGCCCCGCTGTGGTGTGGCCTGGCTGTGGGCAGAGGAGGACTTGCCTGGAGATGTGAGAGAGGATTCCTTCCACCAGGGCTGCTGAGGGGCCAGGTCTGCCTCAAGGGCTGGGCCTTGGCTGGGCCCTGAGGTTGAGACCAAGGCTCCCCACCCTGGTGTGTCACGTGTGGATGCTGCCTTGGATGAAGGCAGTGAGCCTTCCCTGCCAAAGTGCCCCTCCCATGTGCTCGGCCTCACTGGTCACTGTTAGCCCCTGCACACGTGTGGGCCTCGGTCACGTGGCTTTGAGGTCAGCCTGACCAGGCTAGACCACACACGTGGTGACAGGTGGTGCCATTCTGCTCGCAGACTCTGAAGTGCCCACATGCAGCCTGGCAGTCCAAAGACCAGGAATCAAGTTGCCAATCTGCCGTTAAACTGCTGTGTGACTTCAGGCATATCACTGCCTTCTCTGGGCTTCAGTGTCCTTTTCATACCTAGAAGGCTGTGGTCCGAGGCTCTTTGGGTTCAGACACTCTGTGCTAGGCTTCTGTAGGGGACCCTGTGGTCTGCCGTGCCAGCCTCCCTGTTCTTTTCTGTCCTCCCCGCCCCACCCTCAAAAGCTGCTTGCTCTGCCCCCAGGACAGGAGCTTGACGGATGAGGTGCAGCCAGCCACCCAGGTGCCATTTTCAGTCTGACTTCCGGAAATGTGCACCATGTCCCGGAGCACAGACCAATTGGCTGGAGCCTCTTGGGAGGGTTCAAACTGTCCCGCTCTATGAGAAACTCCCAGAAAAGGATTCGCCGACTCCATCCGTCTGTGGAGGCTGCCTGCCTCTGGGGTGGGATCAGTGGTTTCTCCTCCAGTTCAGACCCAAGAGGCAGCTCCACAGGGCGTGTACCTGGTGGGCAGCAGCTCAGGTACTGTTGAAGGTGGCGGGGCCCTTACACAGGTGTTTCTATCTCTCTCCTCTCTGGGGTGCGTGTGTGCGTGCCTGTGCTTTTCTCTGTGGGCACATCAGACTGCCCCTCCGAGAACACGTGCGCGTGTCCCCACCTGAGCGTGTGTGTGTGTGTGTGTGTGTGTGTGTATATTTGTGTGTGCGCGCTGCCTCTGCGTCCCAGGTTTGGACATCTGGAGGTTGGTGTGCCTGTCTTCTGCCCTCCCTGAGCCCACAGGGTCAGTCAGTGTATCTTCTACGTGCCTCTCCCTCTGCCTTCTCTCACAGTGCCCCCCCCCACCGCTCCAGAGCTCAGGGGCAGGGCTTCTCCTGAGGATGCAGGGGACCCTCCTCATCTCCTGGACCCTCCAGGGCCCTCTGGTCCATGTTCTCCAGCTCCCAGGCAGCTGAGCTGGTCCCTTAGGAGAGGTGACCAGGAGCTTCAATGCAGGGAGCTCTCAGGGGGGCAAAGGGCTGGACCCCTGCCAGGGCCAGGGACACGGTTATATGCCTGGGGGGGAGTGCAGGGCCCCAGGGATGGCCCCCAGTCCCACCTCTGTTTATTCTGTAAACTCCAACCTCTAAATAACCTTTAGCATTCCTATTGTAACAAAATTAATTTTTATGAAATAAATTATATTTCCTAGTCTAATAAAATCCAGGTGGCATTGGCTGTCTTCCTGTTGGCAACTGGGAATGACTGCGCTGCTCTTCTCAAAATTCCATGGAAGGTGAAGGTGTCACTGTCAGTTCTGAGCTCTCTGACCCCCAGTAGATGATCAAGCCCCACTGTCTCATTTTGTAGGAGGGAAAACTGGCTCAGAGAGCCCCTAGAGTCACACAGCAAGGTAGAGCCCGTGCTGCATCTGGATCGTGGTCCCTGCTGGATCTGTTCAGGAGTTCATCTTGTGAGTCTGACGGGGGCTAGGTCATGGGTGAGAGGAACAACACAGAGATGAAGCCCAGGCATCCCTGTCCGTCTCTGAGGAGTTCAGAAAGGGGGGATCCCCAAGGGCGCTGAGGCTGAGGGGTCACTTCAGAAATCTCACCTAGAATATATGACTATTAGGTAGGCTGAAAGGGAGTGATGAAAGGGTGGGGGCTGCCAGGCATGGTTGGGTAAGTAACACACTGGACAAGAGTACCGTATCTAAAGGGGAGGATGGTCCACTCCCCATATGTTGTAGATTTGTGTATTTGCTGAGATGTTTCCAGCAGATGGCAGTAAAGGGTCTTGTGCTAATAAAAGCAATACCTTACTGTTGAGGAGAGGGTGCTTTGTTCCAAGGTGCACAGAGGTGCTGCTAGACTGCCAGCAACCCTGTTTCAGCTGGTCCCCTCCGCCCTGTGGACCTCCAGTCTTTCCCTTTGTGCGTTGAGTGTGGCCTGAGCATTTCCCAGCATGGATTGCCTGCTCCATGAGTAGAGTCTGTGGTGTCTTAAGTTTGGGGTAAGAGCACCCACTGGCCCCATCTTGGATAGTCATGTTGTCCATCAGCATGTTAAAGGCTCTGAGAAGTCCTGCAGGAAGAAGCTGGTCTCCTCATATTAACACAGAGATCCCAGATATATTTGGCCTGGGAACTTGTTTTCACACCCTGAGTATTTGGTGCCTATAGGCCCTGCCAGCCCTGACTTTCTGGGACCTGTGGCTCTGGGTTCCATGTGGCTCTATCACCTAACTGTCCCCCGGGAGTGGGGAGCACCTGTGGGCTGGGTCTGAGACTAGAAGTTACCAAGACAAGGGAAAACCCACGTCTGTCCTCTCGCGAGGGAGGGGGCAGGCAGGGCACACTGGCACCCACCTGCACACAGACCCCCAGGCTCAGATCACCATCTTTCCCTGGGGACCCAGGGATCCGGAGTGGTCACATGCAGCATGACCTTCCTAGCAGAAATGATTTGCAGGTAAGGATTTATAAAGGAGAAGAGGAAAGAGACAGCTTCATGAGGATGGGGCGGGGGTGGTAAAGAGGGATACAGGGGGCAGGCAGCAGCTCAGCTAAAAAGTGGGCAGAGCCAGGCATGGGGCAGCTATTTCATGCAAGTAGCCCCCACATGTAGGCAGGTAGTCATCTGGGGTTCCCCAGGAGTCAAGGGGACCCATTTAACTCCTTCATTCTCTACCTGCCACTGTCCCTTGGCAGCTCACCTAAAATCAAGTTGGGCAGCAGGTGGGGTATAAAGAGTTCTGGTACAAAGAGGAAAGAGACAGCAGGGGATGTGGGTCCTAGCTCCAGTGCTGTGGAGTCACTATCCTTCCCTGAGCCTCAGTTTCTCCATCTGTGAAATGTGGGACTTAGACCTGCTGCTCTGTGAGAGCCCTCTGGCTGATGTAATTCTGTAATGGGGCGGGGGTCCTGGCTGTAGGCAGGAGTGTGACAGCCGCATCCCTTGGGCCCTCCTTTCTATGCCAAGCCCAGGGGACGGTGGAGGAACAACCAGGAGAAGGCAGCAAGGGGGCTGGTTGCAGCCTGGGGCTGTGTGGCTGCCCAGTGAAGTGCCTAGTGAAGGGCCAGTGGCATGAGAACCCACCCAATCAGTCAGCCTGGCACAGCCAGCACACTGCAGGCTTGTCACTCATGAAGGTGTCCCCTCTTCTCCACTAGGGACCCTAAGAAGAGGAAATCCACTCCAACTCCAGCTGATCGCTTGAGGTCAGACACAGGAAAACCTCGTCTAGTCCCGCCCAAATTTTCAAAACCTTTGTCCATTTTAATTGAAAATGATACATGCCTACCATTTTTTTAAAAAAAATTAAAAAGTCCAACAGAATAGGTGAAAAGTAGATTTCCCTCCTTCCTCTGTTTCCACCTTGTTTCCGCCTCCTCCCCTGTCCCTAGTCCCCCACCCCGAGAGAGGCAATTGCTACATTTCTTCTGTAGCCTCCTAGGAAGATCTGTGCACATACAAACATATTTGTAGGTGTAAATATTTAAATACAATGGATTTGATCCAGGAGCCTCAAACCCTTGAGGTTTAAACATGAAACCGTTTTCTTTTTCCAGTAACTGCTCAGAAATTCCTTTTGTCAGCACGGTCCCTCCCGCTGGCTAGCAGGCTCCCTTAACAACCTGCGGACGTCCCTGGCTTCTCCCTTGCTTGCTGTTACCGAGACAGTCTCATTTTGTTGCTAAGGCTCAACCAGACCATCCTGGAGCTCCATCATCACCTTTAACTAAAGCTCTCCGAGAGCCCCAGTGCAGGCCACTGAAGGCTGGGGCTGCCTGCCTCCCCCTCCCTCAACAGCGATGTCTCCCTCCTCCATCATTTGATGGGAAAAGCTGTCATTAAACCACTTCTGTCTCCTGCACCGGCACAAGCATCTCACACCAAGACCACAGCCTCCTTAGAACTGGGCCCTGGAGAATCCAGTGACTATTATTGACAAGATGCTATTTTTTTTTTATTTTTTTGAGACAGAGTCTTGCTCTGTGGCCTACGCTGGAGTGCAGTGGCACGATCTCGGCTCACTGCAAATTCCACCTCCCAGATTTGAACAATTCTGCCTCAGCCTCCCAAGTGTCTGGGATTATAGGTGCCCGCTACCACGCCCAACTAATTTTTGTATTTTTACTAGAGACAGGGCTTCATCATGTTGGCCAGGCTGGTCTCAAACTCCTGACCTTGTGATCTACCCTCCTCAGCTTCCTAAAGTGCTGGAATTATAGGTGTGAGCCACAGCGCTCGGCCCAAGTCCTGATTTTTCAAAACAGAAATAGTGTAGGGAGGGTGACTGTGCTCTGGTTCAACAACCCATTCAGCCAATTGCACTGGTCACCTCTGGGGTAAAGGACAGGAGTCACACACGATGCCCTTGGGAGCCTGCAATCAAAAGAGTAGGCATATCAAAAGGGTGAGGGGCTTTGGGAGCTCGGAGAGGCTCCTGACCAAGCCTGATAGTCGAGAAAGGCTTCCAACACAGGGTTGGTTTCCCTGAGACGTAGTTTTCAAGTATGCATTTTGTGGGAGACACTTGTAGCAAAAGTTTACAATAGCTTTCTTTCATGCAACTTCGTGGCTGGGTGTGGTGGCTCACACCTGTAATCCCGTACTTTCAGAGGCTGCGGTAGCAGGATTGCTTGAGGCCAGTAGCTGATCAGCCTGGACAACACAGTAAGAGTCCATCTCTACAAAATAAAAATCTAATTTTAAAATTGTCAGGCATGGTGTCACACACCTGTAATTGCAGCCATTTGGGAGGCTGAGGCAAGACGATCTCTTGAGCCCAGGAGTTGAAGGCTGCAGTGAGCTATAATGGTGCCACTGCACTCCAGCCTGGGCAACAGAGTGAGACCTTCTCTCTAAAAAAAAAACAACAAAAAACCTTCTTACTAAGAAAAGATGCTGATGCCCCTTTAGCAGGCTAGATGTGAAGGCTGCTAGCTGCAGAGTTGCTCAGATGGTCCGCAGGCCCTACTCGCGCGTGTTTACGTGAGTGTAAGTTGGCATCCTCTCAGTGATCTCAACCCAGGAGCTGCAGCGTCTAGGGCAGGAGCACCAGTGAGTTCCTGCTTTCCTGCAATCAGGAAGGGCTGGGCAGCCAGGCCCACTGCGGGTGGCTTGAATCTGCACACCTAGTTTCTCGACCTAAAAGGCTTCCTCAACATGACAGTACCTAGAAATTCAATCAGTATTGCTCTAATCCACAGATGAGCCCGTCACTGGGGAAGGGGAGTACATCAGGCCTGGACCCAGCCCCCAACCAGCTCACAGTAGAATAGAGTGAATTGTCATAGCTGGTACCATACAGCCTGAGATGGTACCCACAGAGTGTGGGGGGTTGGCGCAGGGAGATGGGAAGGGATCCCTCTAGCTGCCCCACCTCCAGAGTTGGTGATGTGTATGCAGCCTGGCAGAATCCAAGAGAGTACAGGAGCAGGCTGGGGTCTGGGAGGGACAGAGGGGTGTGGCCCCCTACTGGTCACCTGCCCTGGGTTCACATGGATGTGCTCCTGGGCATTGGGGTCAGCTCGAAGAAGCTGGGCCTCAGGAGTTTGTCCACAGACCAAGGGTCAAAAACACGCATGTCTCCAAACTGCCCAGTCATGTGACTGAGAGAAGCCGCCAAACCAGCAATTCACTTCACAAAGAAATGTGCCTGCTCAGCATTTTCTTGAAGCATCAAGTTGTCTCAGCATATCATTCATTTCTCACTTTTCTTAGCAGCACGGGTCTCTATTTGAGTGAAATAGAGGATAGACATTCTGTTCAGTGGCCTTTCACCTTTGGCTGCAGTGCTACAGGGAAGCGACAGGGAGAAGTGGGGACTGTGGCCAACTGGAGACCACAGAGCCCACGGGAAGGAGTAGGCCCTCACCACTCAGATCTGTGAGTGCCCAGGACAGCTCCAACCTCCTGCTTTTAGAAACCAGAAACCAGGGTTCGGAAATATACACGAAATCATTCTATTTGTAACTGTGGGCTCCAGTCGTTTGTAAACTGCTGGCCAAACGATATCCATCCAGTTTGGGATCTACTGGGCGATGGAAAGCTATGGGAAGGTTTCGAAGCAAGGGAGGGTCAGGCTTAACTTCAGGGGTTTACCGGCTGGGACATAGTCCTGAGCCCCTGGCCCTCTCTAGAGACTGCCAGGCACCCCTGCCGGGGTGTTGCTTTCCCTGGATTGCATCAGGGGACCATGATGCCCACACCAGCTACCGCCCTCCTGTGTCCCTCTGTGAGATGGTGGCTAAGGCTGGTCCTCTCCCCATGAGCCTCTCCTCTGCCTGATGAAACTCAGGGCAGGGCTTGGCTACCAGGCCCTCAGGTTGCAACAATTCTCCTGCTACCAGGTACCCAGGGACAGACGTCCAGCACCCACATCAGTATATTCTGCCATTACCCAAAGGGAGTGCACTGGCCAGAGGCTATGGCCAAGGACCGCAGGGGTTCATTGAGATCTCTTATCACAGGCTTCTGGAATGGCAAAGGTAGGGGTCCTTGGCTGAGATCTAATCCATCCTCATCTGATTCCAGAATTCCCTCCACCATGGCTCAGACAAGGGCTTCCCCAGTCTCTGCTTGAATACTTCCAGAGATGAGGAACTCTCTACTTCCTACTTGTAACAATAGCTGGCATTTTAATAAATGCCTACTTATTTTCACTGCAGGGGCTGATTTTACCCACAGGAATCAATGGGAGTAAGTCTAAGCCTTCCACTCCATGCCACCTTTTCGAATATTTGAAAACAGCTTTCTTGGCCCGCCCTGCCTCTTTTCCTCCTGCCAAGTGCTCCTAGTCTCTCACGCGGCTGGGCTCAGCATCCATGTGCCCACTGGTGCTCCCTCGGGGTTCTGGTGGCTTGCCTCCACTTCCTCAATTCCCACAGGGTAATTACAAAGCTAACATTATCCGTAGTTCCAGCCCAGCGGCAGGTTTAAGGGAACAAGCTTTGGGGTCAGCCTGACCTTGGTTTATGGCCAGACTCTACCATCTGCTCTCCATGTGACCTTGAGCCAATTGCCTAAACTCCTGGAACCTCCGATTTTCCAACAATGAGGATGACAAGCCTTCTCTGTAGACTAACTGTAAGGATTAAATGAGGTAATATGTGTAAATATTGAGAGAGTGATCAGCATTAATCTCTTTCCATTTTGTCATGATCGGCCCACATCAGCAGTTGCAGGTGTGTCACTGGATGGTCACTATCTCTTCTCGCCCATTAGATGAAGATGAGAAGGAGGAATATGCTCCTTGCATTTGCAGACAGCTGAGGTCACCAAGCACCATGTGTCCCACATTTTCTCTTTTTAGATAGCCAGGAGGAGGCCAGGGAGCCACACGGCTAGAGCACTGACTCCCAGTCCAGTGCTCCCACTCTGGCCCCACACACTGGGAAGCACAAGCCAGCTGTAGCCTTTCCTCCCCAGCCCGTACTGCCCCTGACATTGACATATCTCTGTGGCATTCCCCAAACACCTTCATGCCAATGCTTTCCTTGATTACCAGAATGAATCCCACTGCCACTCCGCTGGAGGCAGTCAGGACAGAGACCCTCCTTTTGGCCTCACAGATGGAAAAACACAGGACAATTAGCACCTTGCCCACTTGGATTGGAAGCAGAACTCCAGCACATCTGGGCTAGCATAGATGATTAGCCAGCTTCGGTCTCGGCTCAACACAATCCTGCTTCCATTAAACAAACTTTTACAGTTCTCATGTTGGTGGAAGGAAGACAGACTATTTAAAAATGCGTTATGGAAAGATACACAAATAATAAAGCCAGGCTATGAGTGAGGATAACTGGGGAAGTCAGGGAAGACCACTTCGGCACTACCAAGACAGAGATATGAGGAACTGAGAAACCAGAATCTTAGAGAGAAGGGAAGCTCAAAGAAGTTTGGGATTCTGTCCTTGAACCCCCCTACCCAAGTCACTTGCTGATTTCTAATCAGTGAGTGCCAAACTGAAAGCAGCAGGTAAGAGGCTGAGAAGCCAAGCAGAGCTTTTGGCAGACCCACCACTACAGGGCACAACACTGGGAGTGAAGGAGGAGCCCTGGTCAGCAACCCAGCCCTTGACCTGGGGTCTCTGAAGGGCTACAGCCTAGGATAAGGGCAAATGGGAAGCAGATCAGGCCTTAAAAATGGAAATCCAGCCACTCTTAATCCCCACCCTGATCACCTACCGGAAGCTAAAGGTAATTCTCTCTGTGGGAAGATCGGCATCCCTCTAAGTTTTCATTTACAATGTCTAACATTCAGTAAAAAGTTACTGGACATGCCAATGGACAAGACCAAGAAAAATAACAGATAATAGAAACTACACATGCATACATCTGAGTGAGCCCCGATTCTGGTCATCTTTTTATCCCCTGAGTCCAGACATCCAGTGTACTCAGGACCCAGTTCTCCCCACCTGACCAGAGAGAAAGAGAGAGAGGGAAAGAGAGGGGGAAAGAGAGAGAGAGAGATTCCAGACCTTTGACAGCAGGTACTAGATCCCAAGCCTGACACTGGACAGAAGATCTTTGTTCTCATAGACATTAAGTCTGCCTTCACAGGAAGAACAAATCCTTACCACACAGAGACTAGAGCCCTAGACTTCAGTCTCACCCCCACCAGACATCTGGTTGACCCTGAAACTCTAGATCCCTGATAGACTCTGAAGTCTAGGAACTGACAGGTCCATACTCCTATGAGGACAGAGAACAAGCCCTCTTACCCACCTTACTGGAGACATGAAATCTCACATATACCTGGACCAAGTCCTAGACACGCAGAATCCAGAGCCCCAGACAAGAGCATTACCTCCACCCCAAATCTGACTGATCTGAGACCATATAAATATGGGGCTGGGGACAGGGTGGAGAAAGCGTCTAGGGTCCAGACTGCTGGTCAACTTTTGGGTGAAAGAGAGGCCACCCGCCAGCCTCCTGGAACTCTTGCCCTTTGGGCACAGGGGCAGGATCAGATCCTATGTTGTGTGGCCACAGATCCAGTGGGACAATATGAAAGCAGCCACCATGTGGCACCTGAAAATTGATGTGACTGGGGCCAGGAAGGATCTGGATTCGCCAGGCCAGTGAGAGCCCCAGATGCTGACCTCCTTCCCAGTACCCCTCAAACTGTGTTTCTCATTCCAGAGAGGTGGGAGGGTGGTGGGGGGAGTACCAGGGCACCCTCTCCTGGCCTGACTTCACCTTCAAACGAGCAGTAAGATTCGTAGCTAACTTCTTAACAGAAGCCATGAAATACAAAAGGCAGTGAAATTATCTTTAAAGTGCCAAAAGAAAATAAGCACCAATCTAGAATTCTAGACCTGGTGAAAACAGGGCAAAGGGTATTTCCAGGCCAACAAAAACTGAGAAACTTCATTGCTAAAAGACTGACATTAAAAAGGAGTACTAATCGGAGTCCTTTGGGCTTACAGAAATGACTCCAGGAGGAAGTAAATGCCGGAAGGAATGAGGAACAATGAGAATGGGTAAATGTGTGAGTAAAGAGAAAGTAATATGAACTGTAAAAAAGAAAAAAAAAATTATCTTGTGAGTTTTAAAATCATGTAAAATTAAATTATGTTAAAATGGTAACATAAAAGTTGGGTCAGGGAGAGTGTAATTAAGGTATTCTAAGGTACCTGCAACACCTGGGAAAGTGGGAAATGTACTAATTAATATTAGAGCCTAATAAATCATGTATGGGTAAATATAAGCTCTAGAGAATATTTAACATATAGAAGTGAGAAAGAAATAATTTTTAAAATTAACCAATCCAAAAAGAGACAAGAAAGGAGAGAAAAAAGAAACATAGGCAAGGTGTGCTATTGGGAAAAAAGTAGTAATGTTAAACCCAAATATCTGTCTACCCGTGATGACATTAAATATAAATGAACAAAAGACTTCAAGTAAAAGGTAAAGATAGTTAGAGTGGATTTTTTTTTAAGTATATGCCCCACTCACCAGAAACACACTTTACATATAAGGATATCTGATAAAATTATAAGGATCAAGAAAGATCTATCATAGAAACACTGTTCAAAATAAAGCTAGTGTAACTACAGTAAAATTAGGAAAATACACATTACGGCAAAAAACAGAAACAAAATATACATTTCAAGGAAAGAAAGCCATAGACCAAACTCTCTCATGAACGAAAATGCAAAAATCCCAAGCAAAATACTAACAGGTAGAATTAAGCAGTACATTGTTTAAATTATTTATTTATTTATTATGTAGAAATAAAATCTTACCCATGTTGCCCAGGCTGGTCTTAAACTCCTGGCCTCAAGCAATCCTCTTTCCTCAGCCTCCCAAAGCACCGGGATTATAGGCATGAGCCACAGCACCTGGCCAGAGTAATGAATATCTTTAAAAAGTGATACATCACAACCAAGTCGGGTTTATTCCAGAAATGCAAGGCTGATTTAACATTTGAAAATCAATTAATGTAAATTTACCACATTAACAGAATAAAGACAAAGATCATATGACCATCACAGCAGATTATATTTTCCAACTATCCCTGCAACAACAGCATGCTCTTTTTCCAACTTGACCTTGGCACTCTTCCTTCAAGAGCTGAAGTCTATGCCCCCTCCCTCTGGAACCCGGGCAGACGTTGGTGACTCCTTGACCAACAGAGTACAGCAGAAGTGGCCATACATAACTCCTAAGGTTGGAGCCTAAAAACACCCTGTATTTCCTTGAGCATAAGAAGCCACAGAAAGAGGCCACTAGAAGGAGTTGTGGACAGTAATCCCAGCAGAAGAAGTCCAGCCAACAGCCAGCATCAACTGCCAGACACAAGACAGGGAGGACACTTTCACATGACTCCAGCTCCCAGCTTTTGGTTCTCCAGCCAAGGCCACAGCCATGGGAGGCGAGCGGGGGTGCAGTGCAGGGACAAGGCATTCTCATCGGTCTTTGTCCATTTCCCAACCCACAGAAACTGCGCCATGACAACATTTTTTGGCACCACTACATTTGGAGGTCATTTGTTTTTGTAGACACAGCAACAAGAGGAGAGGGGCTGCTAGGGCTTTAAGAGTGTTCAATTTCTTATTCCGGGTGCTGGTGGAACAGACGTCACCATTCTGTGATCACTCGTGACCTCTACACTTTTGATCTGCACACTAGTCTATACGTGGGTGGCACTTCCACAAAAAGAACTCAAACAAGAATACCAAAGAAAAGGGGGAGAGAACGCAGAGCAATTTTCCTCTTGTAACTGTAGAGAAATAAATAGATTGGTGCTGAGAAATCAGAACATCCCTAATTTTTGCCCTCTGTCTTCTCTGTAAAGACCACCTCAGGGAGGGATGTGTTCAGGGGCATGGGCCACTTGGAGGAGGAAGATGGCCACAGTTCTTACAGCAAGGAGGAGCCATGACACGTAGTAGGACTGCAGGGAATCCTCAGGCCCATCTGGGGTCGATAACTGTGAATTCCAGGTGGACTCATTGGCCTGCTGGGGACTCTCCAGCAAGTTAGCTATCAGTGGGGTCCCCCAGGGTGGGCCCATGCTGCCATGAGGAGATGAGGGACATGTGAGTTCAGGGTACTGCGAAGGTGTCTCTGACACGGTGGACCTTGGGATCTAAGCTGCCTGAGGATGGAAGGAAGGAGATACTTGATGGATGGAGAGAAGCAGGAGTCAGTGCTGGTGTCTCCCAGAAGTCCAGAACGTTCCCAGAGGGAGCCACTGACCAGCACACAGCAAGGAGAGGTGGCTAGAGTCAGAATGGGGACTGGAATTCCAATCAGTATTGTGGGCCAGCTGTGGTGGCTCACGTGTGTAATCCCAGCATCTTGGGAGGCTGAGGCAGGAGGATCACTTGAAGCCAAGAGTTTGAGGCCAGCCTGGGCAACATAGTGAGACCTCATTTCTACCAAAAGAAATTTTTTGAATTAGCCAGGAGTCGTGGTGTGCACTTGTAGTTCCAGCTACTCAGGGAGGCTGTGGCGGGAGGATCCCTTGAGCCCAGGAGCTGGAAGCTGCTGTGAACTATGATCATGCCACTGCACTCCAGCCTGGACGACATAGCAATGCCCTGTCTCTTAAAAAATAAAAATAAATTAGTGATGTGGAAGCAGAGAAGTTCTGAGTCCATAGTTATGAGTTAATCACCATAACTACTAACCTTACCTCTCAGAATCCATTTGCCAGAAGGGTATCCAGTAACCCTGGAAAGAAAGACCCTACTGAGTGAGTGACCCCAATCTGTGAGCATTGCAGTGACAGAGAAGTGCCACAAGATGGCAGCATCGGCCCATGAGCTTTATGCTGGAGCCTCCACCCAACCCACCCACCCCAAAACAGAGCCTACCAAAAATATTAACACTCTTCCTGATGGTTATACGACCTGCAGGCCAACAGACCCTGGGTGAGAGAAGGAGAGGAGAGCTTGTAGGGTTCCAGTCTTAGAAGATGAGGACTTGCGTAATCCCTACTCCCAACCACTTTTCAGGAAGCTTCCTGGGGTGGGTTCTGGAGGCAGAAAGGCATCCATGCGAAGTTTGGCTCTGCCACGGACTAGCTGTGTGACTCTGAATGAGGTACTAACCTCTCTGTGCCCCAGTTCCCGCATAAGCTGAAAGGAGCTGCTAACTGCACCGCCCTCACGGTGTGTGGTGGATTCTACGGGATGGGGGCGGAGCCAAAGCGGAAGCTGTACCCTCGGGCCCACTGTCTTTAATAGCAGTTGATACACCTGCTCTGTGCCTCCTAGAAGGCTCTTAGGTTGATATTATCACCCTCTTTACAGATGAGAAAACTGAGGCTTGACTTCCAAGGGCCACATAAAAAGCATCCTAACACAGGTCTCTCTGGCTCCAGAGTCCAGTTCTGACCACCAAGCTAAGAGGCCTTTCTATCTTAGCCCCCTGGCCAGCCTTGGCATCTCATCCTCCAGTTCCCTGGGCCTGGAGCTGTTCCTCTTGTGATAGCGGGATGACTTCTGCCAGCACTTAGAACTTTTCAGGGCATTTCCAAACCAAGGAGAAATCGGGTGCTTTTTCTTTTCTTTTCTTTTCTTTTTTTTTTTTTTTTTTTTTTTGAGACGGAGTCTCGCTCTTGTTGTGCAGGCTGGAGTGCAGTGGCTCATCTTGGCTCAACCCCGCCTTCCCAGGTTCAAGCAATTCTCCTGCCTCAGCCTCCTGAGTAGCTGGGATTACAGGCACCTGCCACCACACCCAGGTAATTTGTTGTTGTTGTGGTTGTGGTATTTTTAGCAGAGACTGAGTTTCACCATGTTGGCCAGGTTGGTCTGAAACTCTTAACCTCATGATCCACCTACCTCAGCCTCCCAAAGTGTTGGGATTACGGGCATGAGCCACCATGCCCTGCCAGGGTGCTTTTTCAAAGGACTAAGGGTTATAAAATGTTGATCCAGTGGAAAGTGCTTTGTCCATTTGGAGTTTTCCTTTCTTCTCTTCTTCTCCTCCTCCTCCTCCTCCTTTTTCTCCTCATGTGTAAGAATAAAAATGCCTCATGGGTGTAGTACTTTGCCATTTACAGATATTTTCCCTGACCTTCTCCAACAATACTTGAGCATAGCTGGTTGTTGTCATCGACTCTGCTTGGCTGCAGCGCCTCCTCTGCCCCATCCCCACTCCAGATACAGAGTTGGGGGCTCTCAAGGCAGAAAAGCATGGCCACTTCATTCCTAGACACAGATGGGGTTCAGGACACACTACCCCAAACTTATGACTATAGAAGACCAGAATATGCCACCCAAAATAGGCCTCCTTGGCATAAGAATAATTTTGAGCTGGTTATTTTGAGAAACTGCAGACACAGGAGAAGCTCTAAAAACAAAAGGAAAAGTTACCCTTTGGAAAGAGAAACTTACATCTTTAAAAGAAATCATATGTCAGGGTGTCTCCCAGTCTGCACCAGGAAGAGAGAGATGTCTTACTAGAAACACTTACCAATGGAGAAGGCACCACTTCGGTCTGTCAGACCAACCTTCCCCTTGTTGACTGAGCTTTTCCTGCCCACATCCCCACAGCTGGCCCTTCTTTCTTTCTTTCAGTCGAAGATGGCATTTAAGCCTGAACTCAAAGCCATGGTGTTTGGAGACTCACGCATTTCTCTGAGTACTTCCCAAATACCCATGACATATACACATTACTACACTTCTGTTTGTTTTTCTCTTGTCAATCTGTCTTTTGTTTCAGGGGTCCAGCCTACCTCATGAAGGCTAGAAAATACTGCCTTTCTGCCTCTATAGCACTTACCAAAAGGAGTTTTCAGGATAACTTCAGGCAAGGGACAGGAACCTGGCCAGTTTCTGAGGCCTGCCCACCCCAGCCTCCCCATTCCCTCCCCTCCTTGGCCCCAGCCCTGGGGTCCGGCTGCTGTCAAGTGGGCATTGTAAAAACACTTGTATTCTGTTTCCTCTCCACTTCCCTTTCTTGACCCTATCTCCTTCTTTTCTGATCATCTGTCAGGGTAAATGTTTTTATTACTTCTGTCACTGAAGTGCCTGCTGGCCAGGGGCTAGGCAGACTCAGCCCTCAGGGCTCTGGACCCCCATTCTCCGGTTCTTGCCGATCCCCCACAGCCTCAAACATTCCCTGGGAAGCCATGTGCCCAATAGTACCTGAGTCATCTTGTCCCCAAGCTAGACATTACCACTGCCACCAGTATAGATCCTGGAGGAGAAGACAAGCCCACATTGGCCAGGAAGCAGCCCCATGGATGCATTAGCAACCTGTTTCCTCCCACGCGCTCTGCTTTCATGATGGAGGCCATCCCCGGAGCCCCTTCCGAAACTCAGCCCTAGCAACCAGAGAATCCCCAAGTGGCCAGTGCCTCCTCCATCTGGAGAAAGACCGCAGCCTCAGAGCTCTGGAAGAGGGCTCCTGGCGCCTCTGATTCTCTAAGCAGGTGTGCCGAAACTGTCTCACTCACTCACATACATGCACATTCTCCAAAGATAAAGATAACAATGACTACAAAAACTCAGGACTCTGCATGAAGAAAAAGCAATCGAGTGACAAAGCAATGGAGCTTCACAGAGATGGGACATGGTCCGGGGGCTGGACCAGAAATAGCCCTGATCTGCTGCCCTCACTGGATCCAAGGGCTTTGTCCCTCGTGCTGTCCCCCCTCCCCTCAGACACATCTGCCTGCTTGTAACCAGGCATGGCAGAAAGAGCCTTGGCTCTGGGTTCTGCCACTCCATCACTGCCAGCTGTGGGCCCTGTTCCCTGGGAAGCCACTTTACCTATTTTTTTTTTTTTTTTTTTTTTTTTTTTTTTTTTTTTTTAGATGGAGTCTTGCTCTGTCGCCAAGCTGGAGTGCAATGGCACGATCTCGGCTCACTGCAATCTCTGCCTCCTGGGTTCAAGTGATTCTCCTGCCTCAGCCTCCCCAGTAGCTGGGACTGCAGGTGTGTGTCACCATGTCCAGCTAATTTTTGTATTTTTTAGTAGAGACAGGGTTTCACCATGTTGGCCAGGATGGTCTCGATCTCTTGACCTCTTGATCTGTCCACCTTGGCCTCCCAAAGTGCTGGGATTACAGGAGTGAGCCACTTCACCCGGCCCACTTTACCTCTTTGAGCCTGGGTTTCCTTATCGTAAAATGAGGACAACAGTCCCATTTCACTGAGTAGTGGAGTCGGGGGGGTGGCGGGGGGATCAAATGAGAATTTATAAAAATGCTTTTTATATTAGGGGATTTTTTTTCCAATGTAAATAAGGCTAAAAATAAGGCCTGATTACTAAACTAACATATAAACTATCGCATGTTGGGGGTGGGGAGCGTCTGCCTTGGAAGTGATGGAAATTTGCATTGAGTGCCTGGAATGGATCACCTGACTTAGTTCTCCTGATAGTCCTAAACTGACCCTGGGTTTCAGAGAGGTTTAGTAATTTTACCATTATCCCTCAGCTCTTAAGCCTGGAGCCAAGCCCCTTCCTCTCCGGGGCTGGGGAGCTTTCTGACAACTTAGGATGCTGGTCTCCAAACTCACCTGCTGGTGTAGCTTGTTAAATAGATCTATTCTGGAGCCCCAGTTCCCACCCCTTGAATGATGGGTTGTATTCATCCAGGTATTTATTGAACACAAATTATGTGCCCAGTGTGAGAGAAAAGCAAAGCACATAGCCCCACCCTCAGAGAGTGGGAAGTGGCAGCAACTCTGCTGGGGAGGGGTCTCCGGAAACTGGATGTGTACCCAGAGACTTTGTGATCAGGCCAGTGTTTAGGGAATGCTGGTTATAAAGTGAGAGGCTGGCGCAGGGAGTGGGGATGCTCTGAGAACCTGTCCACACTACTGACAGCCTCGATGGGCTCCATTGCACCCCTGAGCCCTGGGGTGGCAACTGTAAGAAGGTACTATCCGTGATCACAGATCTTCCAGCCCTGTGAGGCACCCAGATCCCCACTCTGAATTGGCCAACTGGGCCAGGACCGGGAGTCAGGAAGGTTTCTGCTTTTTTTTTTAGATGGAGTCTTGCTCTGTCACCCAGGCTCCAGGCTAGAGTACAGTGGCACCATCGTGGCTCACTGCAACCTCCGCCTCCTGGTTTCAAGCGATTCTCCTGCCTCAGTCTCCCACATAGCTGGAATCACAGGCATGTGCCAACACACCCGGCTAATTTTTGTAATTTTAGTAGAGACAGAGTTTCGCCATGTTGCCCAGGCTGGTCTGGAACTCTTGGCTTCAAGCGATCCACCTGCCTCAGCTTTCCAAAGAGCTAGGATTACAGGCGTGAGCCACTGCACCCGGCCTGGTTCCCACTTTCTTTTCTTTTCTTTCTTTCTTTTTTTTGAGACAGAGTTTCACTCTTGTTGCCCAGGCTGGAGTGCAAATGGTGTGCTCTCGGCTCACAACAACCTCTCCCTCCCGGGTTCAAGCGATTCTCCTGTCTCAGCCTCCCAAGTAGCTGGGATTATAGGCATGGGCCACCATGCCCGGCTAATTTTGTATTTTTAGTACAGACAGGGTTTCTCCATGTTGGTCAGGCTGGTCTTGAACTCCCAACCTCAGGTAACCCGCCCGCCTCGGCCTCCCAAAGTGCTGGGATTACAGGCGAGTGCTACTGCGCCCGGTCCCCACTTTCTTAAAGAACACGCTGCAGCTGTGTGTTACACGCTGCGGCTGAGGTCAGGTGTGAGGGCTGGAACTGCTGACTGCCAAGCTCTGGGTCTCCTCAAAATAGCTACCTGGCCTGGGAGGCCCAGTTCAGTCCGGGTGTGGGTCCCGCTTCACCTCCAGAGCAGGGGCAGCCGGGACGGGTAGTAGCGGCCTTTGGAGAGGGGTCTCTGCAGCGGTCTGGGGCCAAGACGAGGGCTCCTCTGAGTCCTGGGGTGCAGGTTATGGTAGCTAAAGGGGAGGTCTGAGACAGTGGGGTCTGCCTCCAAGGTAAAGAAGGAGCAGCAGCCAGGAGGCCTGATGCGCCGCGCACCCGCTGCAAGCGTAGGCAGCGCGTTTAAGGCTGGGCGCCTCACTTTTTCTCCCGTGAAATGGGCGTAGGCACGCCCCAGCGCAGCGCCAGGTTGGGGAGCCCCGGCGCGCAGGGAGAAAACAATGGAGAAGCGCTTGTGTGTCAACTGGGAAGCGGCGGCTGCGGGCCGGGCGGGGCGGGGCCGGGGGAGGAGCCCGCCTGCCGCCCGCCGAGCTCGTGGCGCTGGCCGTGCGTGGGAGGCAGCGTCTGCGCGGCGCGGAGGCGACAGTAAGTGCGGGCCTGCTCGGGCTCTTCCGGCTCCGGCCCCGGCCGCCCTCGCGCTTAGCGCCCTCTCTCCCGGGCCCTGGGGCGGCTGCGGGCTGCCAGGGGAGCCGCAGGACCCCACCCCTGCCGGTGGGTCCTTCCCCCACCGGCCCTCTTCTCCCTCCTTGCTCTCTGCCACCCCTCTTTCTGGGTCACTGTCTTCTCTTCCCCAAATCCTCTCTCCTCCTCCTCCTCCTTGAGACGGGACCTCACCGCCTGTATGGGGGGACCTGGTATGGACGCGTCGGCCAGAAGTATCCAGAGGGTGGCTGACTCTCTCGGTCCCAGCTGCGGGGCCTGAAGTTGGGGCTGTTTACACCTCTAAGCCGGTTCTGCCGTGGCCAGTGGGTGGTGCCCTGCGCTTCCCAGTGCTCTCCACCCCGGTTCACAGCACAGGAAATCGAGGCACAGAGGGGAGAGCCACCTAGCCAGAGTCAGGAACCTCCTTGGAACCAGCACCCAGGCTTCCCAGCCCAGATGAGGTTTTCCGCGGCCCCAGGCCCCAGCAATGTCTGCCTCCTTGTGCAGGGACTGCTCCTCTGTGCATGGCCGGGCTCCTGCAGGTGGCCAGGAAGCGCGTGCCAGGCCACAGCCAGCCTGTTTTGGGGAAGGTTGGGCACTTCCTTGCCTGCCATTCTCTTTCTTTTTTAATCCAGAAGCCAGCAGCTAGCTTTTATAAAGACTAATAAGACTGCTCACTCTAGTGCCCTGGCCTGTGACCCGGGTTAGAGAAAATTCCTGGCTCTTTCTTCAGAAGCTCAGTCAAGGCTGAACGGTCCTTGACAAATAGATGCCAGGAACTGAGAAGGGGGCCCTAGCCAAGTGTGGTCCTGAGTGACTGGGCTGGTGGTCCTTGGAGCCGCCCCCACCGGTAGCTGGAGGCTCTGGGAAAAACCACTTGCCAGTTCTCTCTTGTTCTGTGTGAGCGGATCATTATTTTTTATACTTTAAACACGAATTTTTAAAATATAACGAGAGAGCTTGTTACATTTGTACCATTTTGTGCCAGACAAAATACCATAGACTGGGTGGCTTAAACAAAATTTATTTCTCACGGTTCTGGAGGCTGGGAAGTGCAAGATCAAGGTGTAGTTGATTTGGTTTCTGATGAAGGCTCTCTTCCTGGCTTGCAGACAGCCTCCTCCTTGCTGTGCCTTCACATGGCCTTTCTTCTACATGTGGGTGCATCTGGAAAGAGAGATTTTCCACACAGTGAGCTCCCAGACAGTGAGCTTGTTAATGCTGGCCTCCATGTGAATCCAGGCTGGGGAGGGCTCTGCTAACCAGGGGAGTTCAAAATAGACTTGCTGGCTGGATGCATTGCACTTGGGCATCCAGTGGCCTCCCGCCTGCTGGCTTCAGGGTACGTGCTATCCCAGCAGAGGAGAATGTCAGCAGTGTTGCGCAGGGTCCATTCCTTCAGCAAACATTGACAAGGGTGCCTGCAGTGCTCCTGGGCCTCTCCCCACTCACTGGTTTCAAGGCTTGCAGGAAGGATGCCTGTACTTGGCACCAGCAGACGCAGGTTCCTATTCCCAGCCTGGGATGCTGAGGGGTCCAGCGTGGGCCTCAGTCTGCTTGGCTATGTAACTTGACTTTTGCCATCTGCTAGTTACTGGGCAAGTTACTCAACCTTTTTGAGCCTCAGACCCCTCATCTGCAAAATAGGTCTTAGAGTAGTACCTAATATGTTACGCTGTTGTGAGGCTCAAGTGTGATCTATGTTAGGTGCAGACCTTGGCATTTGTGATTACTTAATTTTAGCTATTGGGAGTTCTTCCTATTTGAATGTGGGACACAGCAAGTGCCTTCCAGACCTCAGTCTTTCCCTCTGAAAAAAATGGGCAATGTTTTCTGCCCTACCTAATTCCAAGGGATGCTCTGAGATTCTCTTGCCGTAGTGGATACGGTTCTATACCCACGTGAGGGGTGTTCCCATTCCCACCAGGGAAGAAAGGCCCCCGTCTTCTCAGCACAGTACTTTGAGTCAGGCTCAGCCTCCTATAGGAACCAAGATACATTTATTTATTGGTTTATTGGGTAGGGAAGAAGCTACTGCAAAAGGGACTCTGAAGTGTCCCATTCTCAACATTATGGACACACTTCTCATTTATCAAGCTGCTGCCATATCCGAGGTGCTATCTAAAGCACAGAAGTAGGCATGCTACTTTACAGCCAAAGTCAGCAGCCAGCCAGCTAGGCAACAGGCCCAGGATGCCAGGGAAGATGCTGACATTTGTTTAACGTCTGCTTACAGGCCAGGCATGGCAAGCCAGTTGCAGTTGTGTAACTGTCATAAAAATGGCTTTCCTGGGTTTACACTTGGGGAAATTGAGGCACAGAAATGTAACTTGCCCAACGCCGTGTAGGCAATAGTTGCTGGAAGCCCAGCCTCTTCCATTTGTCTTAGGCACTACCATGGATTAAAAGTGGCTGCCTCTGGTTAGGACGTGATGAGCAGAGGAGGGAGCTGCAAACCATGGCTTGGCCATTTACCTAGCCTATAGCCTCCTGTTCCTTTGGACCTCTCTTTCCCCAGAAATGAAATGGTAATGGACTATTGGAGAGTACATACCGGCTTCTGGAGGCAGCCCTAAACACTACCAGTTTTTAAACAATTAGTATTTAATTTGAATGTTTTTATTTTATTTTATTTTATTTATTTATTTATTTATTTATTTATTTATTTTGAGACGGAGTTTCGCTCTTGTTACCCAGGCTGGAGTGCAATGGCGCGATCTCGGCTCACCGCAACCTCGCCTCCTGGGTTCAGGCAATTTTCCTGCCTTAGCCTCCTGAGTAGCTGGGATTACAGGCACACGCCACCATGCCCAGCTAATTTTTTGTATTTTTAGTAGAAACGGGGTTTCACCATGTTGACCAGGATGGTCTCGATCTCTCGACCTCGTGATCCACCCGCCTCGGCCTCCCAAAGTGCTAGGATTACAGGCTTGAGCCACCGCGCCCGGCCTGAATGTTTTTATTTTTATTTACACTTTTAATTTTATTTTTGAACAGGTAATAAATTCAAGAGGCACAAATAAGTATGCAGGGAAGACTCCCCAACCCTCCACCATCCCAGTTTCCCTCCTTAGAGACAGCCACTGTTAGAAACTTCTTATGTAGCCTTCCAGAGATAGTCTATGCAAATACAAATACATATGTGGATATATATTTTCTCTTTCCACATTTTTACACACATAGTAGCGTATTCTACAGATAATCTTGTTCCTTATTTTTTTCACATAAAGTTGAAAAGGGTTTAGATATCATTCTTTGCCCATCAAGGGTCCTAATTCCTTTTTTTATGGCTGCATAGAACTGTGAATGCCTTGGCCAGGTGCGGTGGCTCATGCCTGTAATCCCAGCACTTTGGGAGGCCAAGGCAGGTGGATCACTTGAGGTCAGGACTTCGAGACCAGCCTGGCCAACATGCTAAAAATACAAAAACAAAAAAAAACCACACACACACACACACACACAAATGTTAGCTGGGCATGGTGGCGCATGCCTGTAATCCCAACTACTCCGGAGACTGAGGCAGAAGAATCGCTTGAACCCGCGAAGTGGAGGTTGCAGTGAGCTGAGATCACGCCACTGTACTCCACCAGCCTGGGTGACAGAGCGAGACTCCATCAAAAAAAAAAAAAAAAAAAAAAAATCTATGAATGCCTTTAGACCAGGTTTGCCTTTCTGGATACATTGCCACAGGCCAACCATGTTGCAGTGTTTTATACCCGCCTGTTCCACAGTTATGTGCTACCTCTGTTGCCCTTGCATGTTGGGGTGACCTCTAAGGACACTTACAGTTCTGACATCCTGCCCTTCTCCAGGTCTGATTTTTGTCTTTCTCCCTGATCCCTAAGAATGAAGCTCTCTAACCAGGCTCTGGTGATGTTACAGAGCCCAGGGTATTGGGGCATGGTCATTATGTAGGTTGGTTGGGTCCCCAGCTGTCCCCAGCCTCCGTTTTTACTCACCTACCTGTCTCTGTTACCCTCCTTGCTCCAATAGTGGCCATTGCCTCAGAGGACGACTCTCAGCACAGTTCAAACTCTACCTACAGAATCGCAAGCAGCAGTCTCCCAGCTGACCAGGAGGCACTGCTTGAGAAGCTGCTGGACCACCCGCCTCTTGGCCTGCAGAGGCCCGAGGACCGATTCTACGGCACATACATCATCTTCTTCAGCCTGGGCATTGGCAGTCTACTGCCATGGAACTTTTTTGTCACTGCCAAGGAGTACTGGATGTTCAAACTGGGCAACTCCTCCAGCCCAGCCACGGGGGAGGACCCTGGGGGCTCAGACATCCTGGTAAGCACATGTTTCTCCTGCAAGGCTGGTGGGAGCATACAGAGGCCTCATGCCTCACATGGCAGGGGAAGATGGAGATTTCAGACACATTTCCAGCCTTTAGATCACTTACTGTTTAGCTTGGGAAGAAGATGCAAATTATGGTTCCATGTGGTATGTATGGTAAACCCAAGAATCTAGAGTTCATGCCTCCAGGGGTTTGAAGATATGGACTGAATAGTGTTATGTTCATTTGTGAGTTACAGAAAATTCCAGAAGACTAGTAACTAAAATGAGATGGAAGGTCATTTTTCTTTTCTCTTTTCCTTTTTTTTTTTGAGGCAGAGTTTTGCTCTTGTTCCCAGGCTGGAGTACAGTGGTGCAATCTCGGCTCAACGTAACCTCCACATCTAGGTTCAAGCAATTCTCCTGCCTCAGCTTCTTGAATAGCTGGGATTACAGGCATGTACCACCACATCCAGCTAATGCTGTATTTTTAGTACAGACAGGGTTTCTACATGCTGGTCAGGCTGGTCTCAAACTCCCGACCTCAGGTGATCCTCCCATCTCAGCCTCCCAAAGTGTTGGGATTATAGGCATGAGCCACCATGCCCGGCAGAAGGTCATTTTTCTCTCACATTCAAGTCTGGTGGGGACCGCCCGAGGCTGGTACGATATTCTATGGTGTTAGGAACCCAGGGGAACCCAGTTGCTTCACCTCTGTGCAGCTTCCATGGCCAAGGCCACTTCTTAGTACAAGATGGCTATTGTAGGTTCGGCCATTACATTAGTAGGAAAAAGGAGGAGAACGAGGAAATGCCTGTTGCCTGTAAGAACACTTCCGGGAAGTAACACACATTGCCCTTCTTACATTGCATTGGTCAGAACTTAGGCATGTGACCACATCAGCTTGCAGAGCAGGCTGGGAAATGTAGTCTGCCAGTGTAGCTTTATCTCAGAGAACCATGTGCCCACTAAAATGGGAGATTCTGTTACGGAAGATGGGGAAAATGAATCCTCAGGGACAATTAGTCTGATCACCATGGGAGAGACTGCTGTGACTTGGAGTGCATGAGTTTGGAGAAAGGGGAGGAAACAATCTAGATAGAAGCAAAAGGCTGGGCAATGGCAGAAGGGCAGGAGAGTTCATGTGTGTGTGACAAACGGTGAAGCCATGTTTGGGGCACAAGTAAGAGAGAGAGGTCTTGAGATCATTGTCCGGGGCCTTGAATGTCAAGGTGAGGAGTCAGTTTTGTTTAGTTGACAGGGCTGCTCACTTTGTTGGGTGACTTTTCCAGAGAGCTGAGGGCAGTAGGGGAAGAGGATTAAAGAAAAACATTATACTGACACTTGTTAAAACAGTAAGGAAAGCTTTATTTAAGACTGTTGTAGTAGGGATAAATAGAGCTCAACTCAGAAAAGGAGACGTGGGGATTTATAGACAAGGAGCAGCGTGAGGGGCCAGAGGATGGCACATTTCTAAGAGGAGATGTCAAGGCAAACGCTCTGCTTGCTGAAAGCAGGCCCAGGAGTTACATAGTCGACTCTGGAACAACAAAGGTTCGCTTACATGCAGATTTTTTTTCAAACAAATGTGGATGGAAAACAGTGTTTGTGAGTTGTGAAACCTGCCTATACAGAGGGCTGACATTTCCTATTTGTGGTTCTGCAGGACCGACTGAGTGTGTTCGGGATTTGGTATATGCAGGGATCCCGGAACCACTGAGTGGGGTGAGGAACATGATCAGACATGAGAGATAGGGAGATTCTGGCTCAACTGGCCTAACAGGATCCTTGCCGAAAGCAGGCCTAGGGCTTACACAGTCTACTCTTAAACAATGTGGATTTGAATTGCAGGGGTTCATTTATATGTGAAGTTTTTCAAACAAACGCTGATGGAAAACATAATACTAGTGGAGTTCAAAACCCAAGTATACGGAGGGCTGGGGTCCGCGGGGCTGACGAGGGGACCTGAGTATGTGTGAATTCTGGTATAGGTGGGAGTCCTGGACCCGTGCCCCAACAGCTGTACATCAGAGGTGGAAGATGAGGAACTTGACCCAATCTCAAAGGTGGGGGGGATGCTGGCTCATCTGACTTCGCAGGATTTTTGGCTAAGACTGGGTTGGGGAGGCAGAAGTCAAGACTGGGGAGTGGGGGCCAAGGTCGAGGAGAGGGCTCAGAGGGCCTGACGAAAGTCTGGTCAAGGAGAGTCTTGGTCAGGAGCCTCCATTTCCACGGCTGACCCGGGCTGGTGTCTGCTGTCACTTGAGAGCTTGGGGTTGGGGAGGCAAGGACTTCTCCAACAAATGCCAAGATGGGATGTTGCCAGCTGGCCAGCTGTGCCCCTCTTCTCCAGGGGTGCCTCAAACAAGAACGGGGTATGCTAGCAGATCCCAGCCACACCCCGCAGGGGCTCAGTAGGTGGCTCACCACTGCTTCCCGGAAGGAAATCCTGAAATCCTTGGCCTCACCCCGAGGAGCTGTCCTCGGTTTTGTAGGCATGAATCTGCCATACCGAAGGCATCCCTCTTATCCGTCTCAAGGACTCGCTGCAGCTATCCATGTGGGTCACCCAGGGAGCTTCTTAAAAAACACCAGTCCAGGGTCCTTTTGTAGTTCATGAGCCTGATGATTGGGTTTCCACGCACACGTGTGAGACAGGCCTCCCTCAACCCTTGTTATGTCATTGGCACATTACCCATATGATGGAAAGAAAAAAAGTACCAATGTGGGCCACACCCCAGGGATTCTGATTGGATTAGTCTGAGCTGGGATGTGGATGTTGACATATTTACAACTTCACACTTCCACACTCCCCTACTCCACTCCCCTACCCAGCTTCCCCCATGATCTGACACCCTGTGAGGGCCTTTTCTGTTAACTGAAGAATTCACAGATGCCTCCTAGGGCCAGAGCAATGGGGTATAACTGTTTCTATGGCTGAGGGGGCACCACAGGAAGGCAGCACAGAAGGAGTAGTTTACAGCCTCTCCATTCAACGTGTGGTCCTCGGACCAGCGGCCTCACCTGGGAACTTGTTAGTGATGCAGTCTCCCACCCACTGAGACCGACTGACTCAGGGCCCGTGAGCTACAGAGCCCCTCGGGTGACTGACGGGCACAGTAGAGTTTGTGGTGCACTGGACAGTGCGTGGCTCTGTGACCTCTCCATGCTGCCTCATATTTCTGGAACATATTTGTACTTTTTATTTTTTGAGACAGAGTCTTGCACTGTCACTCAGCCTGGAGTGCAGTGGCGTGATCAAGGTTCACTGCAGCCTCAACCTCCCTAGGCTCAAGTGATCCTCTCGCCGTAGCCTCCTGAGTAGCTAAGACTACAGGTGCCTGCCGCCACGCTTAGCCAATTTTTTTTTAATTTTTTTATTTTTTGTAGAGACAGCGGCAGGGGGCGGGGAGTAGGGGTGGGGAGTGTGTGTCGTGTGTCACTATGTTTCCCAGGCTGGTCTCAAACTCCTGGGCTCAAGAGATCCGCGTGCCTCTGCCTCCCAAAGTGCTGGGATTACAGGCATGAGGCAGCACACTCGGCCATCTTTGTGGTATGTTGAAGGAAGATGTTATAATACTACCACAAACTTCTTAGGGCTGTTGTGGGGATTAAGTAAATTAATATGTGTTAAAAAGCACTTAGGACAGGGTCTGGCACTCTATCTGAAGCGCTTTATAAACACTATTATGATGATGATCATTTGGGGGATGGGACCCATGCTTCTAAGCTGTTTGCAGCCCTGGTGCATTTCCAGAGACACAGGCTCAGCTTGTGTGCTTTACAATCCGCTTTTATTTACCAGTGACTCCAACGTCCCAGCTTTCTGCCAGCCCCGGTAAATCACCTGGCCTACTGGGCTTTTCCAGAAGGTCCCTGCCTGTATTGGCCAGAACTAGGCTAGATTGCGTGTGCACCGGCCCTTCCCCTCCTCTGTCCACCGCTGGGCCCCCAGAAGCAAGCAATCTCGGGAGGGAGGGGTGCCCAGACCTGGCTCTGGGAGCAGCCCTCGCGCCGTGAACTACTCTCACCGCAAGGCGATCCCTTCCCAGCTGCAGTCACTTGGCATTCTGAGCCCTGCTACGATGCTTTATGGCCTCTCTCCAACTGCTGGCAGGTGCAGATGTAGTACCTGCGGCTGCCCGGAGCTCCTGGCTCTTGGCATCAGAGATGAGAGACCTGTCACCCCTCGATTCATGGGCCGGGTTTGGGAAGCAAGCATGCTGGGGCGTTTCTGCATTTTGCTGGCCATTTTTCTTTGCCTTATTCCTCATCCAAGCCACCCACCTCCCCAGCTCTTTCTCCCTCTCTTCCTGATTTCCCTGCAAGAGGCTGCCCGTCTGCCCTGTCACCTGAGGGCCACTTTGAGGGAAGGAGGGGGAGAGTCAAATGGGTCTGTCTCTAGCCACCACCTGCAACTCAATTAGCTGTGGGTCTAGATGTTTATTCTTTCCTGTACTTTCCTTTGAACATTTTCTGGGGATGGATATCATCTGATGGGAAGCTTGACCCAGGAGGAAGATTTACCCAGACACCCCCTCCCCCAAATTATGTCACTTTTAAGGTCAGGGCTCATTTCCTTCTGCCTGGACAAATGTGGGGATGGCGCATAAAGTATCCTGCTCACCCTGCCCTCCTGTTTCTATTCTCAGAAATAAGAACCTCCAATAAATTCACCACAGGCCTGTTGGCCCAGGACCAAAAAAATTTAGAGCATAAACAAGGAAGAATTGATAGGAAAAGATGACACAGGGGCCCGCAACAGCCGCCATTGCCTGAGCCCGATTCTGGGCCCGCTGTGCTGGCAGGGGTATTGTATGTGTTTTTCTCATTAGCCCTGCAATGCAGGTCTTAGTAACCCTTTTCTTAAGACAAAAAGCCAGAGGCTCAGAGAGGCTAGGTAACCTGCCTGAGATCACACAGCTAGGAATGGCTATAGAGAATTTTATGGGGCATTGAGGCGGATAGGTGATTATAGACTCATTCATAATCAGAGAGTGATTATGTAGAGGACCATCCTGGAGATGCTCTCCCCTGCCCCCCAACACTTGGACTCCACCAAACACCATTTCCTTCCTTTGGAGAGCTCACCCTTGGTCTGGCCTCCTTTTCCAGCCTGAAACCACAGGTGTCTGGGTTCTGGACCCAGTGTCCCTTGTCCCTTCCTTCCCTGTGTATCCTGAGGTCCTCTCCAGCTCTGGAGTTGTGAGCCATCCCCTGCCCTGTGGGGCCCCCTCGCCCTCCTCCGGGCTCTCCTGCAGGCCTGTATTGGCTGCCCTTGGCCAAGAACAGAACAGTAAGTTGGACAAGCCCCACTTCCTGCCCCAGAGAGAAGAGTGTCTGCACCTTCTCCTGGCCATTCCTCGCCTCAAGGCCTCCACAGCCACTCTCCACACCTTCCTTCCTGTATACCTTGGTCTGCCCGGGGACTCCTCTCTGAGGGGCTCCAGAACGCAGCCAGGTCATGGGTGGGGCCTATAGCCCGACTTGGTGTCAGCAGGGCTGGGACCCGGACCAGGTACTCGAGTGCTGCCCCTGTCCATCCCCAAATCTGACCAAGAGGGACCTCAACACTCAGTCCCAGGGGTGAGGCAGGAGACAGAAACCTCTCGTCCCTGGGCACACCCTCTGAGGCCACATTTCTGAATTAGAGGCAACATGTCTGGGTCTTCAGAGCCCCACCATACTTGCCCATCACGTTCCTGCCCTATAGCTCATGGAGACCAAGCATTGGCTGGGTGGGAGCTGCTGCTCTCAGCATTTTGCCTGCATATTATCTCTTGCAGCCCGGAAGCACCCCTGTAGCTCAGGAACTGTTGTCATCCACCATGACAGATGAGGAGGCCTCCTCCACCAGTGAATGCATCTCTCTTACTCTACCTCCTGTGCCCCTGGCACACCTGGCAGGACACCCAACACATAGCAGCATATAATTATTTGTCACATTAGTTATTGTAAGGCTGAGGAGGAAAGCTCCACAACCCAATCCATGATACTGATTCTATGGCTCTGCAAGGAAGCAGAAGAAGATCTGGGGGTCACAGTGGCCACCAGTAGAAGGATTCTGATCTTTCAGGTGTGTTGACATTGACATGAAGTGGGGTTCCTGCATAGGAAGGTAGCCAGGCTGGCCTGGTTCAGCAAGTGGGGACCTAGGGCATCCCCTCCCCTTATTTCCAGCCCCTTAGTTCTAGTCCAATCTCTCAGCCCTGCAAAGAAGAAAGATAGCATACTTGAGATCTGCCCTTATAATGAAGGGTGAACATCCCAATCCAAGGAGGAAGTGTTCAAAAGAAGCAGGATGAGCTCGTGTGAAGAAGAGGAAACTACAGGACAGGTTATCAGAGGTTACCAAGTCCCTGCCATGCAGCCTGTACCTACCTCCTTCTTCCACGTGACATCCTGGTGAGTCAGGTATTGCCATCCCAGTTGCCAAATGAAACAGGCTCACAGATTTTAGACCACTGACCAAGGTCGTTTGCTAGCAAGTGACAGAACTGCAGAGCCCGTGCTTATAACCCATGGGTTCTCCAAGCTGTCCATCGACCTTGGCACTCTCAGCCCTGGCTGCACATCGGGATCCCTGGGAAGCTTTTAGAAAATACCTTACCTGTTCCGCTCACCCAATTCTAATTCATTCTGAGGGGCCTGGGCACAAGCATTTTAAGTTCTCCAGATAAGGCTAATGCATAGCCAGATAAGAACCATGATCCAGGCTAGGTGTGGTGGCATGCGCCTGTAGCCCCAGCTACTCAAGAGGCTGAGGTGGGAGAACAGAACAGAGAGCTTGAGCCTAGGAGTTCGAGACCAGACTTGGCAACATAGTGAAACCCCAGTCTCAAAACACAAAGGACTATGATTCAAGTAAAATGTTACCACATGGGGGAAAAAGCAGCTGTCCTCTGCCTCCACTGGAGTACCCATTAACCCATTAAACAGGCGAGGCTACATCATGAAAGACTTAGGTGAGCCTTCTGGGAGAACTTCCTACAGGGCAAGTCAAGTTGTCAAACCTGGCAGTGAAGGGGACATTTTCTCCCTTGGAGAAATAGGGCCTCCATCCTGCGGGAAGTCCAAGGAATTGGCTTAGTCTACCCCAGAGTGTGGGATTCCTCACGGGACTCCCTACGAATGTATGTGGTTGGAGGGTTCGGTGTGTGTCTGACAGAAATGCTCTGGGCTTGAGCTGTACCTGCAAGCCCGCAGTTCCATGCCAGCCAGTGATGGCCCCGGGAGGAGCCTTCTCTGGGTAATGCTCCCCTTTGCTGGGCTAGGGGGTCAAGGGCTGCAGTTAGGAGATGGGGACTCCACAGCCACACTCCTCTTCCTTCTAATTTCCCAGGCTCTTGGAGAAGGAGTGGTAGGGCCAACTGGGCTCACCGTGGGCACCTAGCGCCTGGGGTGGCACAAAGCAAGAGCAGGTGAAGCTGGGAGAGCAGAACAGAGGCAGTCCCGAGGCCCTGCCCCCAGCTGGGTCACGGCTCTGTGCTGTACCAGGGAGTGGAGGCTCCCTGCTCCTGGGGGTTTAAGCGTCACAGGACATCTATTTGGTAAAGGTTCCATAGCTGGGCGAAAGCTGGATTGGTCCTGTCTCATAGGACTACAAGGTAGCTGGGAGGAATCCAGATTTGGCAACAGAGGGACTCTGGTCTAGCAGTGCTCTTACCTACTGTGTGGTTTGCAGGCAGGCTCTGTGGTCCCTGGGCCTTCTGCCCACAGACCCACCTGGCAGCATTTACATAACGCTACAGACACAGGTAGGGTGAAAAGTCCTGACAGTTACGGTGTGCCTTATAGCTGGTGGCTGCTGTGCGAGGACTTCATTAAATCACGACATTCGCTACCTTTAGTAAGCTCTTACCATGTGCCAGGCACTGCTAAGGGCACGGATTCATCCATTGACTCAGCAATATTTATTAAGCAGTCTACTGTGTGCTAAAGGCTTTTTTTTTTTTTTCATGATCTTTTGGTCTTTTTTACAGCCCAAAGACAAAGGTTTATTATACCCATTACACAGAGAAGGAAACCAAGGTTGAAAAAGTTATTTGCTCTCAGATACAAAGTAACAACTGGGATTCAGACCTGGGCCCTGTGAGCCCATGTATCTATGATCTTAACCCCAGTGCTTTATATCAGCATTGTCAATTTTTTTTTTTTTTTTTTTACCATGATGCCTGTCTCACCTGGCAAGGCATTTATGTTCACACAAACAACAGTTTCATGAAGCTGCATCTATACTTAAAAAAAGAAAACTCCACCCTGGCTGCAGTTTCAAGAAGGAGCAAGGGATTAGCAGTGGCAATGCTGGTTGTAAGCCATGTAGGATAAGGATGGAGAGTTTGCCCTTGAGCTTGACCTTGTGTAGGGTCATCGTGACCTTGAGGAGCAGCATCGTCAGGGAAGAGGCAGAAGTGGACCAGAGGCTATGAAAGAGGATGGAGGGAGAGACAGTGGAGACAGCAAACTCAAGGAATTTTGCTTTAAATGGGAGCAGGACAATGAGGCAGGAGCTGCAGGGAGCTGTGATCCAGAAGAGAGAATTTTCTGTTCTTTTGTTTTTCATACGAGAGACATGGCAGGCAGTTTGTGTGCAGAAGCAAAAGATCCAGCAGAGAAGGAAAAACGAGTGATGAAGAAGAGGGAGCACAGCTGAGCGAGGTCCATGAGCAGGCCAGAGGGCTCAGGTACACAGAGCAGGTCCCAGGAAAAGATGCAGACAGCTCACTCACCTTTAGTAAGAAAGAAGGCAACAAAGGATTAAATAGAATAAAATGAAATTCTGGTCGTGACTCATCAAATGGATTTCATATTCTTTAATATGAAATGGACTGTGCAAGCTGTAGTTTAAAAAACCCTGCTCTGCCTGCTTGCCCCAACCTGAAAGCCATCCATGAGGATGCGTCATGTCCTCATTCTACAGGGGAGGAAAGTAGAGACAATCAGTAACTTGGCTGGTGCCACATAGCTAATAAGACCAGAATGGGGGCTGCAGCCCAGGGTACCTGAATCAGCATCAGATTTCCTGGGATATTTGGCAAATTCCTGGATTCCTGGACCCTTCCCTTCTAACTTTATCTCCCCAGGTGAGGCCTGGACACTGTTGCCAGGTGGTCCTGATGCCAGCTGGCCAGGGAGCAGGTATCCAGGAGCCTCTCCTCCATGCCAGGTGGTGTTCCTGCAGACTCATTTTAGTGCTACTCAGATCTCTGTCCAAATGGAAACAATGTTTAGACAGACTCCCTTTGGCAATCCTCTTTTTTTCTTTTTTCTTCTTGAGACAGAGCTCGCTCTGTCACCCAGGCTGGAGTACAGTGGTTCCATCTCAGCTCCTGGGTTTACTCAGCCTCCTAGGTCCAAGCGATTCTCCTGCCTCAGCCTCCTGAGTAGCTGGGATTACAGGCACCTGCCACCATTCCTGGTGAATTTTTGTATTTTTAGTAGAGACAGCGTTTCACCATGTTAGCCAGGCTGGTCTTGAACTCCTGACCTCAAGTGATCCTCCCACCTTGGCCTCTCAAAGTGCTGGATTATAGGTGGGAGCCACTGTGCCTTACCGGCAATCCGCTTTTTAAGAGCAGAATTTCCAAGAGTAAAGAAGGGCAAAACACCCCTCTTCCCTGCATAGAAAGAAGCATATTAAGAAGCCTGAGCTTTGTCATCCTGGGAAGGGAGATGGGAGGTCTGAGGTCAGGCAGGCTGGGAGGGGCTTTGGGCTTTCTGCCACTGGGTGTGGGTGAGTGGCTGCCAGTTGCTCCAGCTGGCATGGATGGCTGCTCTAAACCGTTTTTAAAAATTAGAACCCAAAGTAAGTCATTTAAAAAAAATCCCCTTGTCTACCCTCTGATTCTAACTGCCGGCCCAGCCAGCGTGCCATTCCCAATAAATAATATACCTGTGATGGCTTTTTCTTCTGTTTTTAGCTCTTGCTGTGTCCTACAGAGGGGGGAAAAAAGTGTGGCTTGAAACGCTGTCAGTCATGCCTTTGGCGGCCTCAGCTTCTCTAGTTCTATTTTCTCCCTAAATGCTCACGACCCTCTTTCCCCACCTGCACTGTGCTCCCTTGCCCTCAGGGCTATCGACTGCTCCCTCTCTGGCTTCAATTTGATTTCTTCCTGCAAACATTCTTAAAATCCAGAGGCGATTTCCTGGACAAATTAGAAGATGGCCCAGATCTTAAGTGCTCAAGCCTCGCTTTAACATGATTGATCATCCCAAGTGTCCAGAGAGCAGAACCTAAATTAGAGTCTCCACCAAGGAGCCCGGCACTTCCGGCTTGGGCAGGCAGCCTGGGAAGGGTCTGTGGCACTGGGTGCCTGGGGCCCTCTTGCTGGCCTCTTGCCTGTTCTCACTGGGTATGTTTCTGTGCGTTCTGTACCTGTGTGCATGCAGGCACCTGAGGCCTGGAGCAGCCTGTGGTTTCTGCCCACATGCACCTCCAAAGACAAACAGCCTCCCCAAGGCGTGAGCAGTCTGTTGTTGAGGAAGTGCCTGCCAGGGGTTGGCTAAGAACTCCCTCTTCCTGGTAGTCCCAGGGTTTTCTACTACAGAGAGAGGCTGGAGCACCCCCAGACCACCACCTCATTGACACCAGGTCACAGGGCATGGCCCTTGCCCCTGGTCATCAGCCTTGTGTTACTGATGCATGGGGCCCTCTGGGGGATGCAGAAGCCTCCCCAGTCAGGCAAGGGCTTCATGGGTAGGTGGGGAGTTTTCTTGAAAGGGCTTCTTCCTCTTTTCCCTATCACATGGCAGAAGTCAGGCTGCAGAAGCGGAAAGACTGGCTGGCCCGAGCATCCGCAGTGGCTGAGCCTCCCATCAGCTCATCCTCAGGGAGCTTGAGGTCACTTGCGCATGCATGTGTGAGGTTCCCTGTTCTCTGACCCGTGTGTTTCTGAGCCCTTACTCTGCCTATCCGGGTTACAGCCTGAGAGTACACAGGGGGAATAAAAAGGGTAAGAATCAAAGCAGTTCGCTTGCGCCTTGCTAGGGGACCTTGTGAAGGCTTGGCCGAGGCAGGGTGTAAGGGTAGATAGAGTGACGTTTCTGTTTTCCTTGCTCACCCTGCCTGGCGGAAAGACTCTGGATTCAGAAAACCTGGCTTCTGTTTCTGACTGTTTGAAACTTGCTGGGTGACTTGAGCCCATGTCCTCCTTTGAGAAATGAAGATGTGAGACTGCATAGATTGGGATCCGCAAACTTTTCCTGCAAAGGGCCAGATGGTACGTGTTTTAGGCATTGTGGGCCCCACAGTCTCTGCTACTCAGCTCCCCTCTTGCACAGGGAAAGCCGCCCTTTACAATGTGTGAACAAATGGGCTGACCAAAGGCCAACCGTGTTCCAGTATCCACACAATGGCGGAGGGCAGATTTGGCTCGGGGGCAGCCCACTGCCCAGCTCTAGACTAGGAACACTCCCTTAGGGCTCTCTGCCAGTTCTGTGATCTAATGTAGGGGTACCTACCCTGCTGAATTTGTCTTCATATCACTGGCCACTGCCTGGTCTATTATCTGTTTGTTTATGCATCTGCTGGCCATCTCCTTGACTAGATGAGCAGTTCCATAAACGCAGGAACTTAAGCTGAATCTCCCAGATCTAGAATATCTAGTGAGCTCAGTAAATATTTGCAGAAGGATGAATTCACCTCTGAGTGTTTGTGGAGGGGAGAGAGGGATGGGAGGAAGACCCGTCGTCACCGGATTGTGCGCCGTGGTCCCGCAATGCACCTGCGCCACAGCCTGCACACCCGGGCCTGCCTGGGCCCCAGCCTCAGTCCCCTTCCCCTATCGCCGTCCGCACTCCAGCTCACCCCTGTGGAGGCTTGAACACACCAAGCTCATTCCTGACTCAGGGCCAACCGTATGCTCTTCCCACTGCCCAGGCTCCAGGTTAGCCGGTTGCGTGGTTTTTTTTAGTTTTATTGTCTTTATCCTAATTTGCAGTCCTTTTTTACCCTACTTGCTGTTGACTTTTTTTTTTTTTTTTTGGGGGGGGCCTCCCTCACTAGAACACTGGCATCCCCAGCCCCTAGCACACATTGGGCACATACAAGGTGCTTGGCCATTGTTTGTTAAATGAGTGAATGAGCTCTAGAAGGTCATCTGCCTTTCACCTTTAGGGAGTGAATAGATGAATGGATAAAGTAACCACTGCCACATGCTTCTTCCCATCTGCTCACTCCCATCCCTGCCAGGTGATTCCCACTATACCCAGCACTGCCCCCCAAACTATTTGGCATTGAGAAGCCCCCAGAGCTCCCAGTACCTTCTAAAACAAAATGCCTCTTTAGGCAGCTGCCTGAGACCACCGCTGAATTGGCCCTCAGCCTCCCTCGCCTCTACATGCCCCATCATTTCTGCAAGTGGAGCCCCTAAGGTTTCCTGAAAAGGGGCCAAGCGAGGGGACAGTGCAGCAAGGTGCAGGAGGGGCCCAGGGGTGAGGCGGCAAGGAGGAGGGCGCGGGGCAGTCACAGAGAGGCTGACCAGGCATGGAGGCTGAGCGGGGCCAGGTCCAGGGTGGAGCTTGAGCAGAGGCCGGGAGCGGATGCCTGGGAGAGAGGCTAGCACTTGAAGGGAGGCTGGGTAGACATGGGAGTTATAGTCAGGTGATGGGGAGATGGGGCCAGCAGATGTGATTGACTGGGGTGAGGATGAAGGAGAAATCAAGGAAGCTTTGAAGCGGGGCTGAGAAAAAGAGGGGTGACCACTGGGGCCTTTGGAGGGGCTGCTTGGGGAGTCTTCGCTTGAAGGCCTTTGATTTGAGGAGCTTGGAGTTTGAGCTCAGCAGGACCCCCAGGCGGTTGTTTTAAAGGACGAGACTGATGTATGGGTAGGGTCGTGAAGCCAGGGGAGGTGAGCTTCTCCCACCACCACTCCCACCCTTAAGAACAGGCGGGCAGGAAATGAAGGGCGGCGCTCAGGGGGCACCTCGGGGTGCTGGAGGGAGCCACAGGTGGACTGAGGTGATAAGGAAGGATGGTGGACGTGGCTCTGTGGGTTTGGAGGAGGGGAGTGCTGGACGGACATTGCATTCGCTTCTGTGGCTGCCTTCACCAAGTACCACACACTGGGGAGCTGAAGAGCAAAGCTCTAGGGAACCACCTTTCCTTGTGGCTTCTGTAGCATTCTTTTGGCTCGTGGCAACATCACTCCAGTCTGTGGCTCCGTCTTCACGCAGCCTCTGCCCAGGTGCCTGGGTGTCGCTCCCCTTGCTCCCACATCCCACGGATCAAGGGTTCGTTCCTCCACCCGTAGGATCTCCTTTCAACCAAGCGCATCTGCAAACACCCTATTTCCAGATAAGTCACATTGTGAGGTTCTAGGTAGACATGAATTTCGGGGGCGTGAATTCAGCCCCCTCTAGACAGGGTAGCATGCAATGTCCAGGGTGTGAGGAATGAGACGAGGCCTTGGTTACGGGTGGGCTGTGAGGAGGACACTGAGAACCCTTAGAGGAGATGTTTCTCCAGCGCAGCCGAGGGACACCACGTTGGCAGTGGGGACACGGACTACATTTTCAGGGAGGGTGGAGTGAACAAGAGGCAGGGCCTGGTGGCTGGAGGCAGCAAAATCAAAGTAGTTTTTTTGGTTTTTAGCCAAAGAGAGACCTAAGAGAGCCTCTTGGCCAGCAGAGAGGGATCAAGCAGCAGTGACGGGGAGAGAACAAATGCAGGCAGGAAAGGTGGGGCCCATGGCGTGAGTCTCGGAGGAGTCAGCCTCGGCCGGAGGAAGAGCCCTTCTTTCGGAGCAGAGAGGAGGTGTGCCCCAGAAAGCCCTGAATATACTGCCGGGAGGAAGGCGGGAAGCTCATACCAGAAGACAGGAGCTTTGCTTATCCTCCAAGGAGGTGTGAGGAAGGATTGGAGGCTAGGAGAGCCTCTGGGTGCTCAGAGAGCAAGATTGACAGTGAGCCCAGGCCTGGAGCTGGCATGGGAGGCCAAGGGAGAAAGGGCTGCATGCAAGGGTCAGATGGGGACCCCCTTCCTCAGGGTGGCTACAGTGGCTTCTTCTGTCTGGCCAGCATTTTCCAGAGCTTACCTGTCTGATTCTGACCCCAGATTCGTCCTGCCCTTGGGCCTCCGGCTGCCCCATTCAGCCTGGCTGCCTCTGGGCTCCTGCCTGGGCCCTGGAGCAGTCGTTGCCCCCATTCCCTGCCCAGCCAGCCCTCCCAGCTGGTCCCTGCCCTTGGCCACACACCCATTAACTTCCCTGGGCCAGTGCTCTAAACCCAGGGCCATGGAACTCACAGAAAGGACTCCAGCCCCACCTCTGATGGGGACATCTGCCCTCTGCTCACCTCCGTTCGCTCAGGAATGATCTGGGCCGATGCCCAGGGTCAGGGTGCCTCCTCTGCCACATCCCAGGCCGCAGAACTCTGCTATCCGAAAGCGGCAAGTTTGCAACGGCAGACTATTCTTGGCTCCAGCCTGCTCGCTGCTGCTAATTTCATGCCCCTGTGATCCAGGTAACGCTCTGCTGCCTTGAGCTGCCACCCCCAGGCTTGAATCGCTTTTCCTCGCCCGGCAGGAGCCCAGCTGCCTCTGCTACTGCTTTCTGGAGGTGGGGGCCGCACAAAGCTGCTTCACAGAAGCTGCTCAGTGGCACGGGCAGTGAGTCTGCTGCAACTCATAACTAATTTGCAGCACTTATTTCAAAGTGCCCAAATGGCATTCAGGGAGAGAGAGCTTAACCAGGGTCTAACCAGAGATAAACGGGCTCATTTCAGGGCCTCCCTGCCCGAGGAAACCTCTTTACCTGGACTTTGAGCCCAGAATTAAATTCTTCCAGAAGAGATGCTTAGCACGGAGCCTCTCAGTGTGGCGGAGGAGAGGAAATGTGCCTCACCATTAAATGGGCCTCACATCTGGCCAGCTGGCTCTGCTGGGCTTTTAAATTGTGTTTGAAGAGTGTCTCTCCCCTTTCCTGGTGTTTGCAAACTAGGCCAGAGTGTAGCGAATGATAATGAGTTTTCTTCTCACCATGGCAAGTGACTCAAGTGCCCCCCGGCCCAGGCCAGCAGTGGCTCCTTCGTATTCATCTGCCATATGGGGGGACCCTGGCACCTGGCACTCCTGGGCCAGGGCCTGTCCACAGTCCAGGTGAGGAGCCCCCCCTGCCCACCCTGGGGCTCTTTTCAGGGGTTGCACAGTAAGGCCAGAGCTTGGAAGCCTGCCCTGGGCTGCCCACCCCCACACACACTTTAACATGGTCTTTGCTTAGCTGCCAACCATGTCCGTCGGTTTCAGGTGGCTGACAGAGATGGAGGCTTTTCTCTTATTCTTTTTTTTTTTTTTTTTCTTTCTAACACTAGTAAGACCCATAGGCCTGTGGAAAAGCTGAGGGGAATGGGCAGTGGGGTTTGAGAGAAAAGATTAGCTAAATTCACTGAAGAGTGCATTCCTTCACTCTTGTCCACCACTACAGGAAGAGGGGAAAGAAATCAAACCCTGGCCAGGTGCCGTGGCTCACACCTGTAATTCCAGCACTTTGGGAAGCCTAGGCAGGTGGATCACCTAAGGTCAGGAGTTTGAAACCAGCCTGGCTAACATGATGAAACCCCGTCTCTACTAAAAATATAAAATTAGCGGGGCGTGGAGGTGCATGCCTGTAATCACAGCTACTCAGGAGGCTGAGGCAGGAGAATCACTTGAACCCAGGAGGTGGAGGTTGCAGTGAGCTGAGATTATACTACTGTACCTCCAGCCTGGGAGACAGAATGAGACTGTCTCAAAAGAAAAAAAAAAAATCATGGCGTAGTGGCTCACGCCTGTAATCCCAACACTTTGGGAGGCTGAGGCAGGTGGATCATGATGTCAAGAGATGGAGACCATCCTGGCCGACATGGTGAAACCCCGTCTCTACTAAAATACAAAAAAATTAGCTGGGCATGGTGACACACGCCTGCAGTCCCAGCTACTTGGGAGACTGAGGCAGGAGAATTGCTTAAACAGAGGAGGCGGAGGTTGCAGTGAGCCAGGATCACGCCAGTGCACTCCAGCCTGGTGCCTGGCGATAGAACGAGCCTCTGTCTAAAATAAATAAATAAATAAATCTATCAAACCCTGTCATTTGCTGGGTTGGGCAGGTCACCTGCACCTTAGGGCCAGATAGAAGAAAGACACTGCCCACCCTGAGAGGGACATGTCTCAGATCCCTGCTTGCTGCTGGGAAAAGGTACATGGCTGCCAGGCCCAGCCTCTGAGGCTTCCCGGCAACGCACTGTGACCCCAGTGATAGTGTTTGGGCTTGTTTGGCCATGAGACAGGCAGCTCAGCTAGAGCAGCTTATACATTTGTAGGGGGATGATAAATATGTCCCCACCTGGTCCCTGCCCTGCTCTACAGCAAAAGATGCTGCTACCAGCGCTCCCAGGTGTAGACCTCCGTGTACCTCTGGGAAATGCCTCCATCTCTGTGAGCCTCAGGCTGCTTATCTGTAAAACGGGAGCGATTCCAGCCCTGCCTCGCCCTCACTGGCTATGGTAGAAGCACATGGGCTGGGGTCCGTGCAGGTCCTCTGGAAGTTGTGTTGCTTGCATGTCAGAGTTCCCTGGCGTTCTGCAGGGCTCCCACTTCCCCACCTGGGTTCCCTGACTTTGATGTGACCACTAGTAAAGGCTGGACGTTGAGTCCCCCACCCCGTCTGAGCTCCAGGTAATTAATTGCATGGCGCAGATAACACTGGGGAGGTAGTGGCACGCAGGGAGATTGGATCACATTCAGGGAGCACAGCTATCCCTTTGTTTCTTAGAGCTGGGCCTCCCCAACGTGAGTTTGAGAATTCAGAGGTGACTGATGGGCCTCTCTGCCATTAACACTCTGGGAGGTGGGTGCCTCGGCTGCCTGAGGTTCTGCCAGCCCTTCCCATCTCCTGTGGATGGGGTGGATGACACAGTATGGTTTGCTTTAGCTCAGGAGGGGCTGTGGATGCTGAGGAAGCCTCAGAAGTTGCTTTCAATAGATGAGCTGCATTGGCATCCTCAGTGGTAGGGAAGCAGCCCTCCGTGCTTTCGTGCCAGCCATTCCGTCCTGTTGGGAATGTTTCTCTCCCCACTGGCACCCCTACCTCCCATATCTGTCTGACATGCTTCTCACAATCTTTCCAGCCGCCGTCCAAGATGGCCCTGGTAGAAGCCCCCCAGAAACCCCTCCTTCCATGCCCTTCAACACCTCATATCTGTTGTACCCCAGCTCCAGGCTTGTACCCACCTTCCCAAGGGCACACAAGTGCCACAGTTCCTCTGTTTTGTCCACCCAGCCGCCAGCACAGTGCTGGGATACAGGGGCTTGACACCTCTTTAGCAAACAAAGGGACAGGTCAAAACAGGAAGAGACTCTGACCTGGACGGACCGGGGCTGCCCAGGCAGGGCTGAGCACCCTGGGATTACTAATCCGCCGCCTCAGGGTCTCCTGCCAGGGGCCCTCCTGCTGGGGCAGAGAAACCTGCCTGGGAGGCCTCGTCACCCCCTAGTGTGTTTGCCCTGCATCCCCCTGTGTTCCAGCCCTGCCTTCTTGCTGAGTCACACCTGTCTTTTACCAATAGTTCTATGAGACCCACATTGACCCCTCCAGGCCTTCAGACTTTTAATCAGCTGTGTAAACAGGGCTGCTGTGGCATAATTCGGAGTGGCGCCATTCCTATCACAGCCTGGAGTTGTGCCAAGCTCAGCCTCCACCATCATACACAGTGGCTCCACTGCCATCTCCCTGACGATCTTCCCATCCCCCCACTTCTCCATGGCTGGAGCTGGCCTTTGGGCCCGTGTGCTCTTCTCTACAAGTGGAGTTGGTTGCAGGGGGTGGAACAAATCAAAACAGACTTTTGGGGGAGCTCTCAGGAATCAGGCCCTGGTGGAGGCAAACTGAATTATCCCCAAACACTGCCGTGCACAAAACCCCCATTGGCTAGATGGACATTACGGATTGCTCTGGGAGCAGTCCCGTTAACCATCCTGGTCACGGTGTGTTTGGATCCGTGTTCAAATGTCTTTACATTTCCTTAAGTAGAGTGGGAGAAGACAGCCCCAGCACCTCTTGGAAGCAAATGAGATGAACCCAGGAGGGACAGGCGGCTACAAAGTAAATAAGAGTGGAAGGTAGACCTTCACTGCTGGGGGTTTCTTAGAAAGGCAGCGCTGGTGGGAATACTCCATCGGGAGTCCAGGGAAGTAAGAGGGAGGGAAAGGAAAGTGGGGCTGGGACAGAGAGAGCAAACGCAAGGGGCAATGGTATTTTGGAGCGGCCACAGCTTTGCAGCAGCACACAGAGCACCTTGGAGAAGACTTGTGGAGCTGCCGCTTTCAGAGCAGCCAGTCTGGGGAGACGAGAGGCCAGCGGGCGATCCGTTGGCTCCATCCCCTGCCTGTCATTGGTTAAAGTGGGTCTCGTGGGGCTTGACTCCCCCATCCTGCTGGGAGTGTCCCCTGCCCCTCTCACAGCCACTGGTGCAGCCTGGCAGGGTGTGGGGTCTCTGTGGGGGTCGGCTCCTCTGGTGGCAGTGACAGTGATTTTATGACCATGGGGTCAACAGCTCTGAACAGAGAACCAAGGGGCGAGTAACCTGTGGGGCAGGCAGGGTGAGCCCATCTGGAGCAACATCAACCAAGTCCAGTTTCTTGAAATCAGCACACGCTACCTGCAAAAACCCTAATTTCAGCCAAGGGTTTGGTGGGGAAGGGCTGCAGGGACTGGTGTGCTCAGCCTCTGTGCCCTTCATGGGCGAGCACACTACTCTTCCTGCCTCTTGGGGAGTCAAAGAAGGCAGCATGATCAGCTGTCCTGGTTTTCATCAAGAAACTGAATTTAAATTAAAACAGGAAGGCTGAAATATTCAGGAAAACCCTGATTAGTGGGAACCCAGCTATCAAAACCCCTCATGAATTAGGAATCGATTGCTGCCTAGCAAAACACTACAGATGAGTGGCTTTAAACAACCTGCGTTTATAACTGCAGGGTTTCTGTGGGCCAGGAGTCCAGGCACAGCTTAGCTGAGTCTCCTGCCTGAATTCGCACAAGGCTGCAATCAGAGTCAGCCAGAGCTGCAGTCTCCTCTGACACTCGACTGGAGAAGGGCCACTTCCAAGCTCACTCCAGTTGTTGGCAGAATTCAGTTCCTAGGGATTGTGGGCCTGAGAACTTCAGTTTCTTGCGGGGTGTGGGCTGGAGACCACCCTCAGCAACTTGGGGTTGCTCACAGTTCCATGCCGGGTAGGATTCCCCACCGTGGCCACTTGCCTCCCCAAATCTGGCAAGGGAGGAAAAGAGTCCAGCAAGGTGGGCGCCACAGTCCTATGTAACACCATCATGTTGGCTCTGCCCTCTTGGTTGGAAGCAGCCACAGGTCTCATCCACACTCAGAGAGGGCATCGCATAGGTCTAAGCGCCAGGAGGCAGGGACCGCAGGCCACCTTCGAGTCTACCACCACACCTCATTTTAGAAGCACTTTTCCTACAGGCAAAAGCAGCAAATCGTTGAATAAAAACCACCACATGTTTGTATCAGGAATTAAGTGGTTTGTTTTCTTAAGTTCTGTGGGATGTGCTGAGTCAACTCGTGGGATGTGCTGAGTCAACTCATGTCACCATGTGCATCTCCATCTCCCGATCTGTGCTGTTGGAACCATGGCCTGGCCTCAAGTCTATTCTCCCCACTGGCATGTTCTTTGTAAGGCAGAGAAATGGGCCCAGACAGCAGAAAGAGACTTGGAGTCTTATTCAGTGGTCAGTAGCCAAAAAGCTTTCCAACATGAAATGATACCTTTTTCTGCTTAAATATCAGCAAACAGGCACATTCAGTTACCTGGAAAATTCTCATTCAGAGAACCTGAGCCTGCTGGAAGAAACAGAATCAGAGAGTCTGCATTACACAGATCGAGCAGCCACTAGATGATGGGGCCTCACCAGGCGCTTGGGCTGGGGGCGGTTCTGCAGCCCTCTCCTCCTCAAGGCCTGACTCTTTTGTTCCCACCGGTGCCCTCCCAGCAACAGAGGCCCAGCCACTGTGTCAGGATGTAATTGACTGACTACCTCAGGCCAGCGCAGGCTCTACTGAGCCCATCAGGGCAGGAACAATGAGGTGCAGCTGAAAGGCAGAAGGCTATTTCTAAGGCTCATGGTTGATGGACCTCACTAGCTGTGATTATCATTTTAATTGCAAGGCCACCACGGCCTTATATTCAAGGTACAGATTTCAAAGACCACAGAGCATTCTGCAGACTTCAAAGGGAACTATGGAGGGCTTGTGCTTCAGACTCAAAGGGGCCCATGATTACATCTTTTTTTTTTTTAGAGATGGGGTCTCCCTCTGTTGCCCAGGATGAAGTGCAGTGGTGTACTCACTGCAACCTCTAACTCCTGGGCTCCAGCAATCCCCCTGCCTCTGCCTTCCGAGTAGCTGGGACTTAGAGGTGCACACCGCCATGCCTGGCTAATTTTTTAATTTTTTTGTGGAGAGAGTCTCACTATTTTCCAAGGTGGTCTCAAACTCCTGGGCTTAAGTCATCCTCCCGACTTGGCCTCCCAAAATGCTGAGATTACAAGTATGAGCCTCCATGCCCAGCCTTGTTTTGTTTTTAAAGATAGGTATATTAAGAAATAACCCACACACAGTATAGTCCATCCTAATCTGTAGACATTGAGTTTTCACAGACACACACAACTGCCACATAGCTGCTTTAGCTATGAGTTCCAGGACATCATAATCAGGCAGTTCATCTGTCTGTGTTTGCATGCGTTCTCTATCACACCCCTGAGCTGTTGCCAGAAAATGCCCTTTTTCCTCATTCTGTCCAATCTAGGAGCCACTTCCCCAAATGGCTTTGACCTTCTATCAAAATACCTTCTATTTTTAGCCATTCTATCAAGAGAGCAAATCCAGAGTGAGAAAGAACAGTTTCCCTGTAGGGAGCAGGGCCTGGTGTATTTCTTTTATTTTTATTTTTTTGAGATGGAGTCTCGCTCTGTCACTAGGATGGAGCGTGATGGTGCAATCTTGGCTCACTGCAACCTCCACCTCCCGGGTTGAAGCGATTCTCCTGCCTCAGCCTCCTGAGTAGCTGGGATTATAGGCATGCGCTACCACGCCCGGCTAATTTTTGCATTTTTAGTAGAGACGGGGTCTCACCATGTTGGCCAGTCTTGAACTCCTGACCTCGTGACCCACTCACCTCGGCCTCCCAAAGTGCTGGAATTGCAGGTGTGAGCCACTGCACCTGGCCGGCCTGGTGTATCTCTAAGGGGTCTCACTTGGTTGTAAGAACATGAGAATGTGGTTGGGTCACAACAAAACCCAAGTGAGCAGTGCCTCATGCCTATAATCCTAGCACTTTGTGGGGCTAAGGCAGGAGGATCACTTGAGCTCAGGAGTTTGAGACCAGCCTGGGCAACATAGGAAGAGCTTATCTCTACTAAAAATTTAAAAACAAAACCAAAAACAAGTGGATAGTCTTGGATTTTGGTGATGGGGCAGACTTTCCTTTCTCAGACATACATTGGGTTCTATGCCCATGGCCTCAGTCCATGGGCAGAAGTGTGGGCTCACTGGGGACGGGGATGACGTCTTATCCTTCCTATGCCTTTAGCACTTAGTACAGCTGACATTGGCAGCTGTTTGTTGAGTGGCTGAGTGAGTGGTCTTAGGCTGGAGATGTGGTGGGGCCTTGTTTGGAGGTGGGTTCACCCACGGCTCCTGGGTGTTTGAAGACAGTGGGGAGAAGCCCCATGGAGAGGGGCCCTGTCTCTGCACGGGTGGGACTGCTCCCCTCCATCCCTGAGTGACCGCAGCGCCTCCTCACTTGTGTGCTTGCAGAACTACTTTGAGAGCTACCTTGCCGTCGCCTCCACCGTGCCCTCCATGCTGTGCCTGGTGGCCAACTTCCTGCTTGTCAACAGGTAGGCGGCTCTCCTCCCTCTCTCCGGCCTCCTCCTGGGCCTCCTGCCTCCTCTACTCCCCTCTCGCCTGCAGCTGCTTTTTTTTTTTTTCTGCCTACTTAAGTAGCGGTCACCAAAGAAGGAGACAGCAGCTCAGATTTGTGCATGAAGTAAGAAGTCAGATCAGGTCCCTGGGGATGCCCCTGGGGGACATCCAGCCACACCCTGTGACATCATGACAGCAGCCGGTGGGAAGTGTGTGGGGATGCAGGAGACTTCCTCCCTTCTCTTCTCAGGGATCCTGTCTGACAGTCTGCAAGTCCTGTGGCCCAGAATGGTCACCTAACTGTTAGTGCTAAGCTGGTAACACCAGCTCATGTGTCAACTACTCCCAAGAAGGCTCATGGGGAAGTTCGACATTGTAGTGATCAGGACCAGGAGAGGCTCCATCTGGATGTGCCTGGGGAGGAGTTGTTCAGGAGCTAACTAGGCAAATTGGCATGTTCATAGACCCCCTTGGGTGACATGCTGGCTCAGATTCTCAGTTTGAGTTTACAAGGATAACAGCCCTCATCACTTTGTTTCTCCTAAGCTGCCACTACGTGATAAGGATGGCTACACTGTGGTCCAGAAACCTGGGCTCCTGTGGGGCGTGGCCTACTAAAACCTGAGGTTACTGATGGCAAATCTGTTTTTCCCAATTCTGATCAATTTGTAGGGACTGCCAGATCTCTAGTTGGACAAGATTCTAAGGCAGGTCTGGCTTCAGGGAGGGTGCCAGGATTGATTAGTGATGTCTGCTCTGGGTACAGGAGGAGAGAGGGCACCATGAGTGTCTTCTACATGCTGAGCTTGAATAGATCAGTCTTTCCAAACATATTATACCTGGGGATATTGCCGATATCTGTTATATAAGATGATCCCAAAGCATAGTGGCTTAAAGCAATAGCAGTCATGAGTACTTCTCATGTTCTGGGGACTGTCGAGGCTCAGCCGTCATACTGTCTCTCCTGCAGTTGCAGTCAGATGGCAGCTGAAGCTGGAGCCATTCATATCCTCTCTCTCTGTCTCCTCTCTTCATAACCTCACATGTCAGCCTCAGGGTAATAGAACTCCTTATCCAGTGGCTGAGAGCAAGGGAGAGGCTGCGTGGTTTTTACAGCCTGGTCTTGGAAGTCACTTTTGCCACACTTGACTGATTTGGGCAGTTACAAAGCCTACTTCGTTTTCAAGGGGACATAGAACCCACCTCCCAGTGAAAGGAGTGTCAATAATTTGCACACTTCTTCAAACCAAAGTGCAGTCTGGAAGAGTGAGAAGGAAAGGAGCATGGCAGCCCCTCTCACCAGCCAGCTGGCCTTCACCTGCCTCACTCCTGCCTTCCTGGGGCCACATTCAATATCCTAACAGAGGGGGCGCAGCCTGCAGAGACCCCACCCCAGGAGGAGAGTGGAGGAGGGCAGAGCAGGGGCCCTGGCAGTGCCTCGCAGGAGAGAGGTTGTGTGAAGAGCCAGTGCAGGCAGGAACAGGAGGCAAGGAAGATGGGGGACAGCCATGACGTGGGGAACCCTTGCTCTCTCCATCTCTTCACTCGGCCAACCCTGAGGATGGGGCTATTTGTGCAGCCCAGACAGCCGAGAGAGAGCTCCCAGCCCCTTCCAGTTCCAGAATCACCATCTGAACTGTAGCAAGGGTGTAATGCCTCGGTCATCCCTTGTCATGTCCCTTAGGCTGCACAGCAACCCAGGAGGGAGGCCGTGACATCGCCCAATTTTCCATATGGAAGTCAGGAGACCACAGGGGCACCACGGGCGGCCGAGCCTGCCTCTCACCTCTTCAGTGCTCTGGGAGTCCCACAGGCTGAAAGCCCGCCTGGGCCATGGGTCAGGAGTAGCAGAGAAGGTCCAGCCTCTGGGCCCTGAGAGAATGCTGTGTAAGAACAGTAGCACTTCTGAGCATCATATCTGGCAGATGCATTATCTCCTTTAACCCTCATGGCAGCCTAAGAGCAGGAAGCTGCTGTGATCCTGCTTTGAGATGGGAAAACAGGCTCATGGAGGTGACTGGCCCAAGGGAACATGGCCATTAAGGATGGACTCAGGTGGCATGCAGTGGGTCAAACCTGTCATCTCAGCACTTTGGGAGGCCAAGTCAGGAGGATTGCTTGAGCCCAGCAGTTTGAGACCACCCTGGACACTACAGCGAGATGCTGTTTTTTTTAAAAAAAAAAAAAAAAGAAAGAAAGAAAAAAGATTAGCCTGGCATGGTGACACAGGTAGTCCCAGCTACTCAGTAGGCTGAGGCAGGAGGATTGCTTGAGCCAAGGAGTTCAAGCCTGCAGTGAGCTATGGTCACACCACTGCACCCCAGTCTTGGCTACAAAATGAAAGGGAGGAGTCAGGATTTGAACTGGGACCTTCCCACCCCACATTTGTGCTTGGAACCCCTGAGCCACTTACGTCCTAGTTCCCCTGCTTTGCATCCACCCCTGCCCCTGACGCCAGAGCCACTCCCGAGATCCTTCTAGTGAGAGCCCTGTCTCGCCGGGATTCAGGCTGCTGGGATGGAAGTGGGTGGTTATTCTCCAGTGAGATATGGGCCCCCAGGCAAGCTGCCCTCCTGAGGCTGGGTCTGGGGAGAAGGCTCAGCAGCTACAGGACATTCTCAGAGGGGACTAACCCACCCCTGGCCCGCCCTTTCTCGTCCTGGCCTCTGGAAGAGGGGCAAGGGCAGTGCCGGAACACACTCCTAGGCCTCCATCTGTTTCCAGGCTATGGGAAGATGGTCTGGGGCTAAGCTGTTTTTTATTTAATGTGCAAGATTGAAATGTCTCCTTGTCTCCCCTCCTGGAGAACCCTGGCTTTCTCCGACTGGCTTATCCATAATCACCAAGTGTTTTATTATGTTAAATCTGCAGCATCATAAATAGTTATGAGGAGGATTTACATCTTGGAGACTTAGGAAGAAATCAGTCCCCTGGGGTCCTGAGCCCTCATGAGTCAGGGATAGGGGAGACCAGCAACCTGGGTACCAGAGGGAGCCTCTCCTGGAGTCTGCACAGGACTGAGACCTGCCCCAGGGTCTTGGTCTTGGAACTGTCCTCTTGGCCATGCCCTGTCTCCAACAAGAGCCCCAGACATCACAGCAACTGAAAGTCTAGGCTTTCCAAAGATCTTAGGAGCACTGCCGTCCCCTGGGCCACTCTCCCTTCCCGGGTGGAAGCAGCAGAGATGGAAGCCAGTGTCCTCCATTCATGCCTGTGGGGCAGGCTTGCACCTGGCACGTTTCATGAAGCTTGATGAATGTTGAAAATAGCCCTGGAGCCCATGGGTGGAGGCTCTGGGCAGGAGCGGTTTATGCAGCAGATAATTAGCAGGCGGAAGGAGACCTGCGCGGGTGAAGGGCCACGCAGGGGGACAGAGCGGCATTCCACACTGCATCCTTTCTGGAATGCATTTGGTGTTGACCTCCTCCTCTCTGATTCCTCCCCAGCTTCCCACCCTGGGGGTGCCTGAGTAAGCAGTCCCCCAGCTCTCTGCAAAGCGACCTTCCCGTTCAAGGAACTTATTACCTTGTGGCGACAGGCACACAGGAGGGCTCCCGTGATGCCTCATCATTCCTGCCGGACTTTTTCCTGGCTGTGTCTGTGAGGAAGTGGTTAGAGGCAGAGGCCACTCCCGAGGCTGGCGGATGTTTCCAGTTGGACTCCCTGCCATGCCGAGGTGGGGGCATCAAGAAGCAGATAGCCGCAGGAGGTTCAGGCCGGCGTAAAAACCTGCTGGCACTACTGAGCTCCCTTGTTTGTCCATTTGTACATCTAGCAAATACTTACCCAGTGCCTGCCAGGCCCTGTGCCTGTGCTGGGGGAGAGCAAGGCAGGGTCCTGCCTTTGTAGTGCACCTCACTTCTCCAGCCTGGCCTTTGCCTCCTTCTTGCCCCAAGAAACTGGTTAAAACTTCTTGGCATTTGTTCCCAGCCTCTCTCTCTACTTGATCTTTTGCAGATTTAGAATCATTAGTTGTTGGGGACCTTAATATTATCTGGTCTAGCTTCTTTTTAGAGATGAGGAGACGGAGTCCCGGAGAGGTTGAATATTTATCGGGGGGTCACACAGCAAGCAGATGACAGAGCTGGGCAGGGCTCTGGTCTCCTGACTCAGGCTCCATGCCCTGCTGGCTCTTATCTTGGGAGTGGGCGGGACGGCTCCAGCTGCTAGGAGAGGGTGGGGACACTGTGTGACAGGGCTGAGTGTGTAGACCACCTCAAGCATCAGGGGTAAGGTTCGACTGCTGGCCTCCAGGGCCCCTGCTGTGCTCTTATGATAGACGCTCTGGGCTACCAAGGGTCCAAGTGCCCACCTAGCTGCCCACCAGCTCCTGTCCAGGCCAAAGCCTCTGCAGACCTTGAGAAGATATGTCTTAGCATGGGGTCAGAATGGGCATCTTAATGCAAGTCTCCCCAGAAACAGGCACTGAAACAAGGATTCAAGTGCGAGTAGTTTATCTGGAGGGTGAAGGTGGGAGAGTACGGAAGGGGGACAGGAAACGGAAGGCAGTCAGCAGAGGATGCCTCATCAAGCCAGCTCCCTCCGAAGAGATAAGAAAGAGCACAGTCCTGCTGGGGATCTCGGGGAGCCAGTGTGGAGCACGGCTGAGCAGGAGGGAGCTGGGGTATTTACGTACCACCTTCCCTAGTCACTGGTTGAAGGCTGTTCTTAGGAGTTGTTACTTACCTGTCACTCCCAGGTCGGTAACAGCACTCCTGGAGTGGTCAGAGGGACGGCAGGTGAGCAGGACACCAGAAGCATTCCTGCAGCTTCTGACCATGTCATTGCCAGCTTGAAACGCTGATGTACCTCTTTGCGTTAGTGGGTACTTTTAGTAGCAATGACAGAGACCCAAAAAGGATTTCCTCTTTCTTTATGTGAAAATTAAAGTCAAGTCCACCTTCAGGCATCATTGGATCTAGGGGATCTCCTCTGCACCACCCCTGGGCTCTGTTTGTCTCTGCATGGCTTCTCCTACATGTCTAGCCTCGCCGTCTACAGCTGGCGATATGGCTTCTTTCCACAGCTTCCATGTAGCAGTTCCAGGGAAGATTTAATGACCCTGTGTGGGTCACATGCTAATTCCTAACTAGCTCAACCCCAGGGGCCAGGAGCAGGGAACAGTCTAATCGCCCCAGGCTGTGTCACATGCCTGTTGTTTGTGGGTGTGTCAGTGTCCCTACGGGCGACGTGGCTGACCACCTTCCCCAGATGACTAGGCATGGAGGAAGGAGCGTTCTCCCAGGGGGTGGTGCTGGCAGACAAAGGCCCTGCGCCCCACCCTCCTCCAGAATGTGAGTCCACACCTCGCCCCAGCATCACCTCTCTGCTCCTCCACTCCCATCTTGACTGCAGCCAGAGTCCATTTGCAGCTCCCTGAACAAGCCTCGCCCTCTCCCAAGACATGTGCACTTACGTCCTCCCATTCATCATGACCATGCAGCATAGATAATGCCTGCAAATGGCCTTCCACGATGCCCAGGGCAGGTTTTGTGCCCCTCGGATGTGCTGCTTGATGCCCCGGGGCCTCCTGGTGGAGCACCTACCACAGTGGGATGACTGTTGCTGTTCTGGTCTGTCCTGTGTCCTGGGCATCCAGCACAGTACTGGACACACAGGAGTTGCTCAATGCACATTTGCAGAATGGGCACACCGTTGAGTACACACATTAGCAGACTGAGTGATGGGCTGGGGCTCAGCACACCTGGGTTCTCATCCCAGCTCCCTACGGACTCACTCCACAACCTTGACCTGTTCCTTCACTTCCTTGGGTTTCCTCCCACCCCTTATAAAGCAGTGACAGCACCTGCTCTCCCTTTAGCTGAGGACCAGAGGGAAACTCAAATTAGCCTGGGGCCACAAAAGCACTTTGAAAAAATTCCTTTCTTGCTTTTCATGCTCGCTCATCATTTCATACCTGCTTGTGTGTATGTGTGTATTTTTTTTCTACTTTTCAAGTTTTTCTTTTTTCTAATAATAAAAAACTGTGTAGTCTGGCTTTTCTCTCAGCCCCCTCCCACTGGCTAGCAGGAAAATTAACTAAACATCCAATCCGGTTTAAAGCTTAGTCTAATCTGATAATTTAAGCAGCCCCTTGAGATGATGTTTTTGCTCCCTAGAATAAAAATGTGCAGCTTCTCAGATAGACTCCTTCCCTGCTTTTCTCCCCAGGCCAGCATGGGGCCTGGGAAGAGCACATGGCTCATACACAGGCATGGCATGGGAGCGTGTGGGGGTTCCCTTGACCCCAGACAGCAGTAACGCGGCATCAGCTGTTCCCCATGACAACTGAGGCCATTACAGGAAGATGCCCGTGCCCTGGCCACCTCTTCTGCGCCATCCATATTTCCTCACTCCAGGAAAGGCAGCAGAGCATCATTCTGAGAACTGGCCAGAGCCAGACCTCCTGGGTTCACTGCTGAGTGACCTTGAGCAAGTTCCTTAACTTCTCTGACCTCAGCTTCCTCATCTGCATACATGGGATAGGCAGGAATACCTGTCTTTCGGAACCGGTGTAAGAATCAAACACACTAGCACACAGAAAATGCCTGGAAGAGTACGCATTACATACTGTGTGACTGCTATGATGATGGTGATGGTGATTTTCTTCCCTTCTTCCCTTTCCCTCTAAAACCTCCTAAGTTTCAAGGAAAGGAAGCTCAGTGTGTGGCTGCTCTGCTTAAACACTAGACAGAGCCAGCAGGAGCTCAGTCCCGTGGCAGGAAGAGCAAGGGTTTGCCTCGAACATCGTGGTGTCCTCCCGTCCTTGAACCTCACAGCAAAGTGAAAAGCAGCAGTACCCACTGAGCACTGGCTCCGAGCCAGGCACTGCCCTTTGCACCCCACACTGCTCACCTCTTAAGCCTCACCCCTACTTGAGGAGGATCCACTCTCCCCATTGTACAGTTTCAAAAGCTGAAACCAGAACAACTGAGTCCCTTACCCAAGGCCACATAGCTAGGGAGCTGGGAAGGCAGGATTCAAATGCAAGCCTCCTGATGGCAGAGTGAACAGTCCTAACCGCCGAGCTTACCTGCGTCCCTTAAGGTGGCTCACCAGCCCCAGTCTGCACAGGAGCCCCGAAGGGGCATCTAACTGCTTCTGGCATCCTCGCCCTAGGGTTGCGGTCCACGTCCGTGTCCTCACCTCACTGACTATCATCCTGGCCATCTTCGTGGTGATAACCGCACTGGTAAAGGTGGACACCTCCTCCTGGACCCGTGGCTTTTTTGCTGTCACCATTGTCTGCATGGTGATCCTCAGCGGTGCCTCCACCGTCTTCAGCAGCAGCATCTACGGCATGACCGGCTCCTTCCCTATGAGGAACTCCCAGGCGCTGATATCAGGTGAGAGCAGGGTCCAAGCCGCCGACCAGGTTCATCCACCCAGGAGTCATGGGAGTTGTGTTTCGATCATCTAGTGTTACATAACAAGCTACCCCAAAAGTTAGTGGCTTAGAACAACAACAGGCATTTCTACTACTTACAAACTTGCAGCTTGGACAGGAGTTTGCAGGGATAGCGCTTCTCTTCTCCCCATGGCATCAGCCAGCATCACTCGATGGGGGGTGGGAAGGTCCAGTTCCGAGGGACGTGCTCTCCTGGCTGGCGTGTTGGTGGCTGCTGGCTGGAAGCTTAGCCAGGGCTGGGCCGGGGCTTCCATTCCTCTCTATGGCAGCAGCTTGGACTTCCTCATGGCATGGCGTCTGGGTTGCAAAAGCTGGCATTTCAGGAGATCCAGGCAGAAGCTTTATTTCTGATTTAGCAACAGAAGCCACAAAAGGTCAGTTCCACCATGGCCATAAGCTCACCCAGACTCAAGACAGATGGACACACATCAGTGGGAGAGTACGAAAGTCTCCCACTGTGACTGTGAGAAGGTAGGCAGGAGGGGAGACGGAGTTGCAGGTATTTTTGGATAACATGGTTGGCCTACAAAATGCAAATCCTGAAACCAGCCTTCCTCCCTTTCCTTCCCTCCTTCTCCTATTCCTCGTCTATTTTTCCTTTCCCTTATCTTTTCTTCCCTTCTTGTCTTCTTTCCTTCCCTCTATCTGCCTTTTCTTCCTTTCCGATTGTGTAGAGGACCTGCTATGTCCTGGGGATGCAGATGATCAAGCACCAGTACTCTCGGAGCTGGCAGCCCTGTGAATAAACTCCTCGTCCCCTCCCCCACAAGCTTTGGTATCCCGTGGGTGCCCCCATGCAGGACGTGGGCCAACCCCTCTAGCTGATGTTTGATGCTGATATTGATGAGCCTCTTCTGGAGTCCTTGGCAGTTTTGTTCTCGAAGCTGGAAACACACATGTCTGTCACTGAGGTGACCCAGCCAGGTAAAAAGGAGCTGGGTCAGGAGCACTGGTGCTTTGCTGGGAGGCCACTGTCCCTGTGAGCAAGACTGGAGGCCCTGCTGCTCTGTCTACCCCTCCACATGCCCCTGCTGTGCAGAGGCGAGCTCTATACATTTGCCCACTGACAGCAATTTCACAAGGAGCCTGCACTGTGCCCCTCAGTTAATAACGCCAGGAAGCATGTGGCCAGGATGACAGTCGTTTGACAAGGGTATGTCCTTCCCCACTCGAGCCGGTGCCAGACATCACTGGTGGATCTCTATCTTTCATCCTGAGCTTCTAAATCCTTCTCAGTGCAGCACTTGAGGCAGTTCCTCTCTGCAGATCAGAGTCTAGATGTGAGCTTCCGTCTGTTTGCCATTTCTGAGATCGGATTAGGCTTCTGGCTACATCCTGGGAAACACTTGGGCCTAAGATGAAATAAAAATGGACTTGTTGCTAAGTTTCCTGGATGCAGACAGCACACGCCAGCAGTGCTTTCAAAAGGGCTTTTCCGGACTGAAGGCAGTGGCCACTGGACATGGGATTTAATGCCTTGTGTCACTGTAGTCTCAGAAGGAGGCTCTTATATCCCCTTAGCTCCTCCCATCCTTGCCAGCAGCCTCTCCAGGAGCCTGTGACCAAACTCACCATTTACATTGGCAAGCGGTCCTCAGGTTCATCTGGCCACCTGTGATCTTCTAGGGATGGGAGTCTCCTGTGGATTTTTCAGAAAGTCTGTTGAGAAAAGTGGGGAAGTTTAGTACTTCTAGGCCAGTATTAATGACCCTGAGTCAACACCATGGTCACCACTGTATGGGGCCCTGATGGGCACCCCACGCCCTGGAAAATCAAGGTGTCTCAGTCTCCCAGAGGCCGCAAGGCCACCTCGCCAGCCCCACCTGCTTTTCTTCCAGCACAGCCCGTCTGCGAATTCTGCATGTGTTGGCATCTGAGGAACAATTCATTTGTTCTGTGCTGGTGTTTTCTTAAACCCCTCATTTGCATGTATTTCCATAACTGATGAGATAAAAGTAGAGAGTCATGAAGGATGAGTTCCCGGAGGCCTGGTTTGTTGTTGATGATAATATTGTAAATTCTCTACAAGTTGGAAAGAGAGAGAGGAAAATCAGTAGGCAGTGATGTTAAGATCTCTTCCTTGGGGCAGCTGGGGAGTGTCTTACTGAGTTTAACCCCAGTTCTTACAAAACGTCTAGGTGGGGATTACAGCTTCTCAGAAATGGGCACCCTCTTGGCAAAGGGTTTACCCGTTGTTGCTGCTTTGATGTGGGAAGGACAGAAATAGCCAAGCACCTAACTGGGAATCAGAAAGGATTTGCTTGGTATTTGGCACTTCCTGCGCCAGGCAGGCCTCTGAGTGCTACGCGTGTAATAATCCTTTTAATCTGCATCACAGCCCTACGAGGTGGGTATTATTAACACCCCCATTGTATAGAGGAGGATACAGAGGCACAGGGAGGTTGAGGACTTGCTCACGATCACGCAACTAGAAGTAGAAGAGCCAGGTTTGGACTCGGAAGTTTGGATTCTAAAGTCTGCGTTCCTAATTATGATGCGAATTTTTATACCTTTGCCCTCCCTCAAATACCACTCAGGCTAATAGAACGTATGGTGGGGAGGCTGGGGAAAGGATTCTCCATCGGGCCAAGGACTATTCCCTGTAGAGCCACGGAGGCCGCAGGCAGAGCATGGGGAGCAGTGATGGCGCACCATGGTGGCTGGGGCCTGACTGTCCCCTTCTTCTCTGCTTCATGCAACAGTGGGCAGAAAAGTGGTGCTGCGTAAAAGCTGCGCGATGGAGACAGAGCTGGCCCTGCCCACGTGGACCCACATGACCCTGCCCCAGTCAGCCTTCTTCCCGCCTCTTCAGGAGTGGCCATTCTGATGCTCTGAAGTAGGCAGATTCATCCTGCCAGTCCACCCACTCACCGCCAAGCCTTCCCGCATTGATGATGCCCCGGCCTTGCAGTCAGTGCTTTTCCACCTATCGTCCTGTTTCCACCTCACCACGGTTATTAGCTGTGATGAACAGGACAGGGATTAGCCCCATTTTCCAGGCCAGTAGACACAGGCAGGGAAGAAAGTAAGTGACCTGCCCACACTGGTGCCAGCATTCCCAAGCAGTGCCGCACGGCCGTCTGACTCGTGGCTCGCACAGGAAGGTGACCCACGGCTGTCAGGGTTCAAGGAAAGGAAAGGCACATCTGCTGCCTCCCAGAAGCAACGGTGCCATCAAGGCAAGGAAGGGAATGGCATTTGTTTTTGTTTCCCGTGTGCCGGGCCCTTTCTGAACATCATCCGTCAGTCCTGAAAGCGACCACACAGGGCGGGTGTTGTTATTTCCATTCTACAGGCAAGCACACTGTAAAGTCAGAGAAGCACGTTACCCCCAGGCTTTCAGCTAGCAAGTCGCAGAGTCCAGGGTGACACACCCATCCGTCTAACTCCTGGGCCCACTGGCATCCCAGTAGGTCTTGGGGCCTCCTCTGTTAGGTAGCAGTGAAAGGTGTGGTGGTCACATGTCTCACGGGTAATATGTGTCAAAGCCCTTGGCAAGAACATTCCATGTGGTGGGTGGTCGTGTGCTTGTGTGTGCATAGGTGTGTGTGTGTGGGTGTGTGACTGTGTGTGTGTAGGTGTTGTATTTGTTACACATGCATTCACATGTGTATGGTGCCATAGCCACCTTGGGATACACAGTAGGTTCTGTGAGCTCATGGGGGGGTGATGGTGGGGTTTATAGCCAGTAAGGATACCCCCAGAAAGAGTGGTCTCTGAGCAGCATGGGACCCTATATGAGGACAGTCCCTGAGCCTCCTTCCCAGTTTGGTTGGTGGGTGGTTTGGGCTGGGGTCAGAGAAGAGGAAATCCAGAGGTCTCTGGGACTTCCTGCCCCTAAATCTAAAATTTCAGCCCCCAGTAGAAGGGCAATAGAGAGAGACGGAGGTTGAGGGTCGGAAGTGAAACAGGAAAGGCAGCAGACTGGTGCTGGAGGCCATGTGCCACTTCAGGCAGCAGCCGCTCTCAATCCAGCATAGAGAGGGGAAAACGACCCCCTTGGAAGCTCAGGAAATGCAGGACAGGCTTGGCAGCTGGGCCCTCCCTGTCTCCCGGGCTTCAGGACACTGAGAGAGCTTTGGCATTTTTCACACTTAGGAATTTTCTTTTGGTCTGTGAAACCCAAGCAGGGAGGGACCCACGGCCATTCCTCCTCCTTGCCCACCCCTCACCGTCTCTGCGTGTCCTCTGTTCTCCGCAGGAGGAGCCATGGGTGGGACAGTCAGCGCTGTGGCCTCTCTGGTGGACCTGGCTGCATCCAGCGACGTGAGGGACAGCGCCCTGGCCTTCTTCCTGACGGCCACTGTCTTCCTCGTGCTCTGCCTTGGACTCTACCTGCTGCTCTCCAGGCTAGAGTACTCCAGGTAAAGGCGCCGCCCACTGCCTGGGCCTCCTTCCCGTGTGTGCAGTTATAGCCGTGCTGCTTTTTCTCAGCAGAGTCTATGCTGGCCTCTTGGTCTAGGTGCTGTGGTTCAAAGCAGTGGCTCAACAAACTGGCTTGGCTGGTGGACGTGAGAGGCTGGCTCCTTGCCGCGCCCACGCAGCTGGCGCCTCAAGTTTAATCACCGTGAATAATAGTTCCCATTGGTGAACACAGCCCCTTCCTATAGCGCTCTGCTCCTGCCAGCTTGATGTGTCCTACCTCATTCCATGCTCACACTTCTGTCCAGGTGCTGTGGAACACATCTGTAGTCCCAGCACTTTGGGAGGCCAAGGCAGTAGATCTCTCGAGCCCAGGAGTTCAAGACCCATTCTGAGCAACACAGAAGCAATGGTGCAGTCATGGCACAGGCTGGCTGTATTAATGCAGCTCAAACAGAGGGACTTGGTGCAGGGGTGTGTGTGTAAGCAGTAACTTAGTTCTGGTTTCAGCCTTGTCTCTGCCTCCCTGTGGGATCTTGGGCCAGGTCCGCCCCTTTCTGGGCCTGCTTCCTCCTCTGTAAAATGGAGGTTTCACCCAGCCAAGTAGTTTTGAAGCTCCAGTCAGTCCTCCCACCCTAAGGACATGCAGATAGCATGCATGTGGGTGAGACGCCGTCTCTACAAAAAAAAAAAAATTAGCTGGGCATGGTGGCATGTGCCTAGAATCCCAGCTACTCAGGAGTCTGAACTGGGAGGACTGCTTGAGTTCAGGAGTTGGAGGCTGCAGTGAGCTGATTGCACTACTGCAATTCCAGCCTGGGTGACAGCAAGACCCTGTCTCTCTATAATAAATAGATAAATAAAAACTAACACTCCCCTGTTCATCTTAGAGTCCAGTACTATTATTTATCATTTCCATGCACAGATTAGAAAACCAGGGTTCAGAGAGACTAAATTGTTACTGTTTTAGTAGAGACAGGGTCTCGCTCTGCAGGCCAGGCTGGAGTGCAATGATGTGATCATCATGGCCTGCTGCAGCTTTGACCTCCTGGACTCAAGCTATCCTTCCACCTCAGCCTCCCAAGTAGCTGGGGCTCCAGGTGTGTGCCACCACACCCGGCTAATTTTTTTTATAAGTTTTTGTAGAGACACAGTCTCACTGTGTTGTCCAGGCTGGTCTCAAACTCCTGCACTCAAGTGATCCTCCTGCCATAGCTTCTCAAAGTGCTAGGATTACAGACGTGAGCCACCGCGCCTGGCACAGAGGTTAAATTACTTGCCTAAATCTCAGAGCCAGTAGGTAGCAGAGCCAGGCAGGATTTTAAGAGGACTCCAAACCTGTGCTTCGACAACTCATTGCCTTGTGGGGCTTCTTTCCACCTCCACAACCTGCTTTCTTGCCTCGAGTGTCTCTCTTGCTTTCTCTCTCCGGTTCTTCCTTTTGCTTTCTTGCTGCTTTCTGTAAAAAAGCCTGCTGCTTTTTACAAAAACAATCCTTGTCTTTCTCTCATGTTTTATTCTTTTCAAAGCATTTTCCTATCCACTATCTTATTTGATGTAGGAAAGGCAGGACTCATCCCCATTTAACAGGTGAGGAAACTGAGACCAAGAGGCGGCTAAGTGATATGTCAGGTGTGTGAGCCAGCAGACCTGGGGAGGGACCTGCCCCGATGTGGCCCTGTTCCACAGGAAGCTGATTTTTGCAGTGGCACTAAGCTGAACTGTTTACATGTACATTTTTGTTTATGATTTATGACAATCTGTGCAGTTGTGAGTATTTTTTCACTTGGGAGATGGGGAAACTGAGGCTTAGGCAAGCTCACAAGCATGCCCCAGGTCATTCACCTGGTGAGTCATAGGCTCGAGACTACAATGGCCTCTTCTCATCATTCATTCATTCTTCCTGCCCTCATGAGGAGAGTCACTCCTTAATCCCCAGAACACCCAGCCTTTCAGCAAAATATCGAATCCCCCTGGGCTGGGAGTGAGCCACTTTCCCCAGCTGTAGGATTCTTCACTTCAGCAGTCCTCAGGGTTCAGGAGGATAGGAGGGAGCTGAGCTGCTTGAGCTACGCGATATCCTAGGCACCGACCAACCCCTGAGCTGCTCAGTCCTCCCTGCCTCTTTAGGGCCATTCTCAGAAATCGCCTAGCTGTGGCTCCAGGCTGATGTCCCGTCCCATGCTTCCTGTGACCTGGCTGGCTTCCCATCCCCCAGCACCCTGTACACTGCCTGGCACCGCATCGTGGTATATTAAATTATTCTCCAGCCACGGAATGAACAAAGGAACAGGAGGGTCACCCTACTCCTCCTGCTGTTTCCTTGTCCTGTTTCCGGTGCTTTGGGTGGGTCTGTTTCCAGCAGGGTAGCCAAGCTTCCTTGCTTGCCTAGAGTCAAAGGCACTCCCAGGACAAGGGACTGTAACTTATTAAAACCAGGACAGTGCTGGGCGTAGTGGCTCACACCTGCAATCCCAGCACTTTGGGAGGCTGAGACAGGCAGATCACAAGGTCGGGAGATCAAGACCATCCCGGCCAACATGATGAAACCCCGTCTCTACTAAAATACAAAACAACTAGCTGGGCGTGGTGGCATGCACTTGTAGTCCCAACTACTTAGGAGGCTGAGGCAGGGGAATCACTTGAACCTGGAAGGTGGAGGTTGCAGTGAGCCAAGATTGCACCACTGCACTCCATCCTGGCAACAGAGTGAGACTCTGTCTCAAAAAATAATAATAATAAATAATAAAATAAAACCTAGACAGTTTCAGGCAAACCAGGATGGTTGGTCACCCTAGTTTCTAGTCTCATTTAGGCAGGCCAGAGTCCCTTCCAGCTGAGCATGTGAGACAGAGAACACCCAGGACCATGCTATCCTGTAGATACTTCAATTTCAGGACCATGCCATCCTGTAGACTTCAACTTTCTTTTTTTGAGACAGAGTCTCACTGTGTCACCCAGACTGCAGTGCAGTGGCGCAATCACAACTCACTGCAGCCTTGACCTCCTGGGCTCAAGTGATTCTCCCACCTCAGGAGAGTAGCTGGGACAACAGGCATGGGCCACCATGCCCAGCTAATTTTTTGTATTTTTTTTAGAGACAGTTTCACCATGTTGGCCAGGCTGGTCTCGGACTCCTGACCTCAAGTGATCCACCCACCTTAGCCTCCCAAAGTGCTGGGATTGATTACAGACACAAGCCACTGTGCCCAGACAGAAACCTCTTGTTTCTTTACTGCAACCAGAGCAACTTGGTGGGGAATTTCCTGAGAGCAGACTTAAAGTCAAGGACCTGACAAGGCTGACTAGAGGGGAAGTGAGAATATTCCTTTCCCTAGATAGTGATTGTGAAACCAGACAGTGCTCTTGGCTGAAGCACCCTGTTCACAGTCACTCAAGAGCGATTCTGGGGAGGGGCCTCCCACACACCCACTCACCCACATGTGTGTTATCTGCTGGTCCTTAGAGTGGGAGGACTGACTGGGGCTTCAGAACTTTTTGGGTGTGTGAAACCTCCATTTTACCAAGGAGGATTCAGGCAGTTAGTATAAGACATTTATGTGTATCATTTACATGTATTGTATTTGGGCATTACTCTGTTACAGAAAGTTTCGCGAAACTAGGGTCAGGATTTGCGGGCTCGTAGATACCTCTCTAAGGATGGGGCTCATGGAGAGACCTGTGATCCCAGCTCTGCTCAGACTAAATCTTCCTGACAAGGCAAGCCCACCCGCACTGCATTTGGGAGGGTGAGGTGAGGCAGGAACATTTGGAAGAACTTAGGAGAAAGAGCTGCGACCGGAGGAACTTGATGGGGAATTTCCTGAGAAGAGACTTAAGGCAAGGACCTGACAAGGCTGAATAGAGGGGAAGAAGGACGATTCCTTTCCCTAAATAGCGATGGTGAAACCAGACAGAACTTGGCTGAAGCACCCCATTCACTGTCAGTCAAGAGCGATTCTGGGGAGGGGCTTCCCACACACCCACTCACCCACATGCATGCTATCTGCTGGTCTTAGGGTGGGGGGACGGACTGGGCCTTCAGAACTACTTGGCTGGGTGAAACCTCCATGTTACAGAGGAGGAAGCAGGCCCAGAAAGGGGCGTGCCTGGCCCAAGATTCCACAGGGAGGCAGAGACAAGGCTGAAACCAGAACCAAGTTACTGCTTACACACCCACCCCTGCACCAAGTCCTTCTGTTTGAGCCACGTTAATACAGGGAGCCTGTGTCTCCTGGTTTTCAGATATCTAGCGCTCAGAGAGGTTGGATGGCTCAGGCAAGATGGTCACACAGCAAGGCAGAGTGATCTAAGCTTTCTCACTGGTCAGAGGAGAAGTCGGAAAGACAGATGATATTCAGTGTTGCAGATAAGGAAGACATTTCTGTAGGCTACTTCTCAGTCCCTTCAACAGTTATATGTTGAAGAGCTGCTCTATGCCTGAAGACTTAGCTAGAAACAGTCAAATGTAGTCTTTGCCCCAGGAACTTCTTTTTTTTTTTTTTTTTTTTTTTAAGATAGATCCTTGCTCTGTCACCCAGGCTGGAGTGCAGTGGTGCAATCTCGGCTCACTGCAACATCCACCTCCCGGGTTCAAGTGATTCTCCTGCCTCAGCCTCCTGAGTTGCTGGCACCATGCCCAGCTAATTTTTGTATTTTTAGTAGAGCTGGGGTTTCACCATTTGTTTAAGCTGGTCTCAAACTCCCGACCTCAGGTGATCCGCCCACCTTGGCCTCCCAAAGTGCTGGGATTACAGGTGTGACAGGAACCTGTCTTCTGCTGAAGGAGACACGTGAGAAACAGGTAAACTAATGTAATTACTATAGATAGTGGTCGGTTCTTTTGAAGGAACTAAACGGGTACTCTGGGAGAGATGAACAGGGCAAGTTACTTCTGTTAGGGTGGGTGAATGGTGCTGAGCAGAGATCAACTGGTGGTATATTTGGAGAGCAGTTTATCAGTAGCAATCAAAACTTTAAAGGTGTAAACCTTTTAATTCAGCCATCTCCTCTTCTAGAAATCTGCCCTACCAAAATACTAGTATACACGTGCAAGGATTTATGTGTAGGGATATTCATTGCAACATTGTCTGTAGTAACAAAAAGCTGAGGCAACCTAAATGTCAATCAGTAGGGGAGCAGTGAAACTGTACATCCATCCAGTGACCCATTATGGAGTAACATGAGGGAGACATAGGCCACACGTTCCGGTGTAAAAGGATGCCCACGAGATACTGTTCTTTAGGCAATTTCACGTATTCATTTATGTTTAATAGTTATGCATGATTTCGGTAGTTAGTATAAGGCATTTTTATGTATTATTGACATGTCTTGTATTTAGGCATTACACTGTTAGAGAAAGCTTTCCAATATGTATGGTTTGACCCCACTCTTGCTTAAGAATGTAACTGTGAGTGTTGTTTGTATGTGCATGGAGCAATATGTACCAGATTGGTTTGGATATTTTGTTTTGTTGAGACAGGGTCTCACTCTGCCATCCAGGCTGGAGTGTGGTAGTGTGATCATAGGTCACTATAACCTTGAACAACTGGGCTCAAGCAATCCTCCTGCCGCAGCCTCCCCAGTAGGTGGGACTATGGACATATACCACCACCACACCTGGCTAATTTCTATTATTTTTGAATTATTATTATTACGGTCATCATTTTTATAGAGACAGGGTTTCACTTGGTTGCCCAGGCTGATCTCAAACTCCTGGGCTCAAGCAATCCTCCCTCTGCCTCTCAAAGTACTGGGATTATAGACATGAGCCACCATGCCCAGCCTAGACTGTTAACAGTCACTACCACTAAGGAGTGAGATCAGAAGTGGGAGGAAGTCAGAGTTCTCTTTCTATTAATACTGTATCATTTATTTTCTGTATTATTTGGGTTTGTTGTATCAGGCATGTATTCCTTTTATCATGTTAGAAATTTGCATTTTTAATATTTTACCTCTACTCTCCTAAAACATAACAAAAACAGGTGAGCCAGTTCGGGGCCCAGACTCACTGTGTGGTGGTCAATGCTGGTTTCCTCTGTCCCTGCTCATGGCACAGCCACTGTGCTGGCAGGCAGGCCAGGGACAGTGCTGGCCTTCCTCTGGCCACTTTGCAACCTCATCCATCATCTCGGGGGATGCGGGGGCTGTGGGCATGTGGGGCTTGGGCTTTCCATGCTGGGCCGGAAGGTTCTGTTCTGAGTGCCCGCCCCTGGCAGTGCTGATTCAGATCCCAAGTGACCTGCTTGACAGTGGTCCTGCCTCGTCCCTGCAGATACTACATGAGGCCTGTTCTTGCAGCCCACGTGTTTTCAGGTGAAGAGGAGCTGCCTCAGGACTCCCCCAGCCCCCCTTTGGTGGCCTCCAGATCCAGTGACTCCCACACACCTCCCCTCCGCCCCATCCTGAAGAAGACGGCCAGGCTGGGCTTCTGTGTCACCTACGTCTTCTTCATCAGCAGCCTCATCTATCCCGCCATCTGCACCAACATCGAGTCCCTTCACAAGGGCTCGGGCTCACTGTGGACCACCAAGTTCTTCGTCCCCCTCACCACCTTCCTCCTGTACAACTTTGCCGACCTGTGTGGCCGGCAGCTCACAGCCTGGATCCAGGTGCCAGGGCCCAACAGCATGGTGCTCCCGGGGCTCGTGCTCCTCCGGACCTGCCTCATCCCCCTCTTCGTGCTCTGTAACTACCAGCCCCGCGTCCACCTGAAGACTGTGCTCTTCCAGTCTGATGTGTACCCTGCACTCCTCAACTCCCTACTGGGGCTCAGCAACGGCTACCTCAGTACCCTGGCCCTCCTCTATGGGCCTAAGATTGTACCCAGGGAGCTGGCCGAGGCCACAGGGGTGGTGATGTCCTTCTACCTGTGCTTGGGCTTAACGCTGGGCTCGGCTTGCTCTACGCTTTTGGTGCACCTCATCTAGGAGGGAGGACACAGGACATTGGTGCTTCAGAGCCTCTGAAGATAGGGAGAGAGTGCAGGGGGCCATGGAGGAAAGGGCTGGAGTTTTGCTTGGGACAGAGAGCAGAGCACACTCAGGCCTCATCTCTCCCGAGATGCCAGTGAGCCACGTTCATGACCATTCCTTGAAAGGCAGATATTCCAGACACATTAGCAGAGCACTCCCGAGACATCTGAAGTGGAAATGGTACAAAGCAGGAGTACTCCCTTCATAGCTGATGGTGAACATTCCACCTTCCTTCTAGCCCTTCAAAGGTGCTGCCAGTGTTCGCCCTAGAGTTGTTACAAAGCCGGTACCGAAACCCAGCCACGGGCTCTTTGCACCCTCCCAGCTGTGCTCATTCCAGCTGACAGCAAGACGCAAGCAAATTCTCAGCCCTCCTTACCCTGAAGGAGTCTCCCTGGAACAGAAGTCCCCCTGGCATGGCCAGTCCCAGGCCCAAGACTCAAGTGTGCACAGACCCCTGTGTTCTGTGGATGAAGGACTGCCACCCAACCAGACTGGAAAGCCCAGAAAGACGGGCCTCCCATGAAGGCTTCATTCCAGAGGGACCAGAGGGCCCCCCTGTGCAAGGGACCAAGCATGTCTGGCCTGGGATTTCAAAGAAGGATCCTTATGGTCTGGTGGTCTATGGCCTGGGTCACGATGAGGGGCTTTTATTGTTCATGTTTACAAAATGTCAAAGCCAGTGGTTCAAGGGCATAATAAATACTTGAGTATTCAGTGTAAGCCTCATTACTGTCTCTGTTGGTCAGAGTCTTAACAGGCAATGGCATGCTCAGATTAGGCAATTTGAGGATTTTTAAAACATTTATTATTTTGTTATTAAGACAAGATCGTGCCCTGTCACCAGGCTGGAGTGCAGGGACTCAATCACAGTTCACTGCAACCTTGAACTCCTGGGCTCAAGCAATCTTCCAGCCTCAGCCTCCTGAGTAGCTGGGACTACAAGTGCACACCACTATGCCTAGCTAATTTTTGTATTTTTTAAATTTTTTGTAGAGATGGGGTCTTACTCTGTTGCCAAGGCTGGTCTCGAATTCCTGAGCTCAAGCAATCCTCCCACCTCAGTCTCCAAAGTGCTGGGATTATAGGTGTGAGCCACTGCACCCAGCATAATTTGAGAATATATATATATATATATATATATATATATATATATATTTTTTTTTTTTTTTTTTTTTTTTTTTGAGACGGAGTTTCGTTCCTGTTACCCAGGCTGGAGTGCAATGGCGCGATCTCGGCTCACCGCAACCTCCGCCTCCTGGGTTCAGGCAATTCTCCTGCCTCAGCCTCCTGAGTAGCTGGGATTACAGGCACGCGCCACCATGCCCAGCTAATGTTTTATATTTTTAGTAGAGATGGAGCTTCACCATGTTGACCAGGATGGTCTCGATCTCTTGACCTCGTGATCCACCCGCCTCGGCCTCCCAAAGTGCTGGGATTACAGGCTTGAGCCACCGCACCTGGCCTTAATTTGAGAATATTTTAAGAGCAGGTGTAGGAACCCCAGGAAGTTGTGCATTCTATCTAAAAACTAGTTAACAGTGAGGTCATTCCAGTCCAGGCCTGATGCGGGGAGGGGAGGAGGCCTAGAACCTAGAGAGTGACTTTGTCTGGGGATGGAGTGGGACACACCCAGCCTGCTGTAAGCCCACAGGAGGGAGCTGAAGGAATAAATTCCCTCCATTCTTTCCCTGATCTCCATGCCCCTGTGGACCAAAGCCCAGCCAGCAGCAGGTGGAGAGCCTGGAGAGTGGCCTGGAGGGGCAGGGAGGTGCCTGGCCCATGGTCTCATGCATTGTAGGATCAGCTAGCCCCTTGGCTTTCACAGGTTTATTTTTTGTGAACGTTACTGGAGCTCTGAAGCTTTGATCAGCAGAATTAGGTGTTGCTTTGTCCTGGTTTGTTGCAAATGATTGTGTATGTTGAAGCTGCTCTTTCTTTTTCTTTTTTTTTTTTTTTTTTTTTTTTTTTGAGACAGAGTTTCGCTCTTGTTACCCAGGCTGGAGTGCAATGGCGCGATCTCGGCTCACTGCAACCTCCGCCTCCTGGGTTCAGGCAATTCTCCTGCCTCAGCCTCCTGAGTAGCTGGGATTACAGGCACGCGCCACCATGCCCAGCTAATTGTTTGTATTTTTAGTAGAGACGGGGTTTCACCATGTTGACCAGGATGGTCTCGATCTCTCGACCTCGTGATCCACCCACCTCGGCCTCCCAAAGTGCTGGGATTACAGGCTTGAGCCACCGCGCCCGGCCGAAGCTGCTCTTTCAAAAGACAACCCCTAGGTTCCATTGCTCTGTCTGAGGAGGCTGTGGTCCCTCACACTGATGATCCCCTGATATGATGAGGAATTTATATACCTAAAAAGAGGCACCTGTTTCTTCCTTGGAGAAACAGCAGGGCTCAGGAATCAGAGCGAGAAAGGAACCAGATCAGACCAGGATCTCTCTCTCAAAGGTCCTACAGAAAGAACAGAGCTTGCCTCCAAGACGTGGCAACCACTAGAGCCATGAATGAGCCCTCTGCTTCTCTGCAGAAGCGCGCTGGCTCGGTGGTGCCCTGCAGAGGCTGATTAAACTGAGAAGCAGTCAGTAATCCACCCAGGGGCAGCAGTTTATGTTCCCCACGTCTCAGTCTAGTACACACTCCCTCTCCTTGGCTGGAGATTAAAGAGGACACCCTTGATCAGGTTTCTGAAACTCGAAAAAAGAAAAGAAAAAATTCTCCCCTCCCTTTGCAGGAGGCTGAAATCTCCCCGTTGGTTTCTTCATTGACTTTAGTGCTGTGGATGATTTGGAGTGTTGGTCTAGCTGGTGACCCAACTTAACCATAAGTGTTTTAGAAATGGGCAGCATGGGTCGGGCGCAGTGGCTCACGCCTGTAATCCCAGCACTTTGGAAGGCTGAGGCAGGCGGATCGCTTGAGGTCAAGAGTTTGAGATCAGCCTGGCCAAGAGGTTGAAATCCCAACTTCACTACAAACACAAAAATTAGCTGGGCATGGTGGCGGGCACCTGTAATCCCGGCTACTCTGGAGGCTGAGTCAGGAGAATCACTAGAACCCGGGAGGTGGAGGTTGCAGTGAGCTGAGACCACACCGTTGCATTCCAGCCTGGGCAAAAAGAACAAGATTCCATCTCGAGAAAAATAAATGGGCAGCATGCCTGCCTTAAAGTAAGCCAGTAGTCTCGAGCTTGGAGATGGCGACCACCTTGGAGCGATCACCTGGGAGCTATTGGGGAAGGAGTAGTGGGAGTTTCTCATGCTCTGTTGTAGGGGAATTGCTTTCAAAGAAGTGGAGGAGGCATCTCTGCTAGAGAGATGATTTGCAGTTAGCGTGGAGCAGAGGGAGGCGGAGGCCAGCCATGGTGATGGTAAGACATGGAGGTGATAGACTGAGTGGCATCCACTTTGCCAGGGGAGGAGAGGCTGCTCTGCTGGGAGGGGCTGGCAGCTGGGCTGTTGGGGATAATCCAGGCTTTCACTGATTCTGCTTGGTTACTCAGCTTAGGGGGCATTTCACAGAGGGTCTTTCCCTCCCAGGGAGGGAGGAAGGAAAATAAAAATGCATCTTCAGGTAGAAGGGTAGATGGGAGAGTTCAGGCATGCTCGTTCCCCTCCACTGTGAGAAGCAGCTCCTGAGCTTCAGATTCTCTGGGTCTCAAGTCTTATGTGACCCCAGCAGGCTTGTGAACCAGCTCATATGTTTGGAGGAGTGAATAAAAGTCACCAAAGAGGAGAGGAGCTTTCAATGAGGGAGGTAGATGGGGTTCCCTGAGGAGTTGTCTTTGTCTAAGAGTTCTCTGACTTAATCCCAAGTGGCAGTTTTTAGGACACCATACACATGTTCATTTTCTTTTTCTTTTTCTTTTTTTTTTTTTTTTTTTTTTTTGGAGATGGAGTCTTGCTCTGTCGCCTAGGCTGGAGTGCAATGGCGCGATCTTGGTTCACTGCAACCTCCGCCTCCCAGGTTCAAGCAATTCTCTGCCTCAGCCTCCCAAGTAGCTGGGATTACAGGTGCCCACCCCCACGCCTGGCTAATTTTTCTATTTTTAGTAGAGACAGAGTTTCACCATCTTGGCCAGGCTGGTCTTGAACTCCTGACCTCATGATCTACCGCCTCAGCCTTACAAAGTGCTGGGATTACAGGTGTGAGCTACTGCCCCAACCACCTCTTTAATTTTTATTTTTTTTGTTTCTTTGAGACAAGCTCTCACTGTGTCACCCAGACTGAAGTACAGTGGTGTGATCACAGCTCACTGCAGCCTCGACCTCCTGGGCTCAAGTGATCCTCACACCTCAGCCTCTCCAGGAGCCAGGACCCCAGGTGCATGCCACCACACCCAGCTAATTTTTTTTTTTTTTTTAATTTTTTGTAGAGGCAGAATCTCACCATGCTGCCTAGGCTGGTCTCTAACCACTCAATCAAACACTGTGTTTGTGTTGTCGTGTTTTGTGGAAGGTGGAACTTGAAAGTGATGAAATAAGATGTTTAGCTGAGGGCATTTCTGCACAATGTATTGGAAGTGTGGCTTGGCTCCTCCTGACTGGTTGTAATAACATGGGAGGAAAGAGAAATGACTTAACTATGGAATGGTGAAGTGAAAAGGTAGGAGGGATCAAGCAATTCTCCCACCTCAGCCTCCCAAAGTGCTGAGATGCCAGGCATGAGCCACTGCGCCCAGCCACTTTTCTCCTTTATTTAAAGCCACATGAGTGGACTCTTCAACTAGTGGGTGACAGGGTCTTTTGAGAGCCTGCTTACTCTTACACACATGGGAGCTGGCGGGGGGACTTGAAGCAGGGGTGATATGAGCAAAGACCCCTCATTCCGCTGCCTCCCACTCAGTGCTTCAGGGAGAAGACTTCGACCTCCTCATCAGCTCGGAGGTGATGTGGGCGCTTAGCTTCTGACACTTTTATAGAGAACTCTACGTAGAAAAGGGGGCAAAGCCTGTTGCATATTTACAGTGTATTCCAGTTGAGTGTGGATGGAGAGCCCGTGCACGCCTCCACCTGTGGGCTTTCTGAGTGGGAGTGCCTTGTGCCTATTCTACCATCTGTGGTGGCAGCATTGGCAGTGCCAGTGTGGTCCTGGGCCTGAGTCACTGTTGCCCCTCACCCACCACTGAGGCTGCCCAGTTCCCAGGCCAGCTTTGCTCCAGCAGGACCCTAGAGAGAATTTCTGCCCCACCATCAGGTAGAAGCTGGGACTAGTCATGTAGCCACAGAGGTAGCCACTGGGGAAGGAGTAGTGGGGGTCTCTCATGCTCTGTTGCAGGGGAATGGCTTTCAAAGAAGTGGAGGAGGCATCTCTTAGAAAGATTCTTTGCAGTTACTGTGGAGCACAAGGGAGGTGAGGGCCAGCTGTGGTGATGGTAGGGCATGGAGATGATAAGACTAAGTTGCACCCACTTCACCAGCCCCCGCTGCTGAGGTGCCCCCTGCATGGCTCACTGCTGGTAAACCTGTCTTGGGACAGCAGGGTTGTGGGACACGAGACACAGCTTCAGGGGTCAAGAAGTCTTGCTTCCAGCCCCACCAGCCACCATCTGTGTGAGTCAGCCTTCCTGAGTCTCATTTCCTCATCTGTAAAATAGGGATAATAATAAGTCTCAGAGCTGTGACCATCTGCTGTGCCACTGAGCCAGCCTTTCACCCCAGTCATGCCCACTGCCCAGCCCACACAGGCTAGAGCTGCACTAGGGCTCACAGCCTTTGCAGCAGGCAACTCAGGGCACAGTGCACACCCCCTGTTGCCACCAGGCTTCTGCCACTCAGGAAGTCCAGGGTAGCCTCAGCCTGAGACAGTGAACTCAACTGCAGGCTGCCCTGGGCTTGCCCCTGAAGGAGAGTGACAAAGATGGCCATGCTATCTGCCCCTCCAAGCCAGCTGACCCACTGGCCCTGTGCTCCCTGCTGAGAACAGTCCCAGCCCTTCACTGGAAGTTAGAGGAGCTCCAGGGTCACAGCAAAGGGCCAAGGAATTGACAGTCACAGGATTCAGACCCTCACACTGAGGTTGGAAGGCTGCTTCTGCCACCTCTTGCTGGATCACTTTAGCCACATCCTGCTGGTGCCCTTTTCTGATGTCTAAAATAAGAAGCTGGCCAGGTGTGGTGGTTCACACCTACAATCCCAGCACTTTGGGATGCTGAGGCGGGAGAATCGATTGAGGCCAGGAGTTCAATACTAGCCTGGACAACATAGTGAGACCCTGTCATTACAAAAAATAAGTATATACAAAAATTAGCCAGGCCTAGTAGTGCATACCTATAGTCCCAGCTACTTAGGAGGCTGAGGCAGGAGGATTGCTTGAGCCCAGAAGGTGGAGGTTACAGTAAGCTAGAATTGCACCACTACACTCCAGCTTGGGCAACAGAGTGAGACTGTATCTCTAAAAAAAATAAAAAAATAAAATGAGAAGCCTCCCAGGACTGTGGAAAGGATTAAATAAGCCCTGATATCATATGCAAAGTACCTGACATATGATAGATCCTCAACAAGCTTGGTTTTCTTCCACTTTTTGCTGCTGCCTGGAAAACCTGTTGCAATGCCAGCTGCTTCCCTGTGGAGGGTTGTACCCTGTACCCAGTGCTCAGTGGACTTGCCAGGCCCCTCGCCTGGTCCCCAGACCTAGAACCTGACGCCTGTTTGATGCCCAGGCCCCCTACCTAGATCTGCCTGCCCAGACATGCCTGACCTGGGGGCAGGGTACACTAGGCAGAAAGCTGGAAATCCAAAAGACCCCAGACCACTCACTTTGTCCTCTGGCCAGGCTGCTTCACTTTGTTTTCGCTGCCTCAGCTGGAAAATTGGGCACCCCAGTACCCACTCTATCACTATCGTGAAGGCACAGCCATGGACAGAGATGCCCTTTAGAAACTGGTGTAGTTCCAACAGGGTTACGAGAGCTGGGCTCGGGGGGGCGTTCTGCCTAGATCTGGGACCTGACCACGTCCTGGCCGTGGGACTGAAGGAAGTCCAGTCCCCGCCTCCATTTTCTCATCTGAACACTAGGGGGCGACTGCAGTACTGCTCTCATGTCTGGTTATGATGATATACCTGCAACTCACATAACACGTTTGGAATGGAGCCTGGTGCTACAGATGAATGCTGTGTCCTCCCCAAATTCACATGTTCCAATCCTAACCCCCACCTTGACGGTATTAGGAGATTGGGTCTTTGGGAGGTGATTAGATCATGTGAGTAGAACCCTCATAAATGGAATTAGTAGCCTTATAAAAGAGACACAAGAGAGCTCCCTCGCCCTTGTGCCATGTGAGAACACAGCGAGAAGATGCCCCTCTGTGAACCGGGAAGCAGACCCTCACCGCACACCAAATCTGCTGCAACCTTGATCTTGGATCTCCCGGCCTCTAAAACTGTGAGGAATTAATTTCTGTTGTATATGAAACACCCAGTCTATGATATTTTTGTTACAGCAGTGTGAACAGACTAAGACAAATGTCAAAGCGCTTGGCTGAACTGTGTTTGTGTTTTAGTGTTTTGTGGAAGGTAGAACTTGAGAGTGATGAAATAAAATGTTTAGCTGAGGACATTTCTACGCAATGTATTGAAAGTGTGGCCTGGTTCCTCCTGAGTGCTTATAATAACGTGAGGAAAGAGAAATGACTTAAATATGGAATGGTGAAGTGAAAAGGAGGCAGAACTTAAATATTTGGAAAATCCTCAGCCTATTCAAATTGCAAAAAATGAGAATACTACGGGCGTGGCCAAATGACTGTTTGCTAAGGAGATCAGAGTGGCTCAGCAATCTGACCTGGGCTCTGCAATCCACTGCTGGCCATGTGCTTGGGAGCAGGCCCTGCTTCTGCAGCAGGATGAGAATGTGGTCTACGTCGACTTAAAGGGCGGTGCTGATCATTGAGCAGCTACTCTGGTCAGGCTGTATCTATGTACAGTATCCCTGCCAGGTGAGGTGGGTCATCCCCATTTTACAGATGAGGAAACTGAGACTCAGAAAGATGAAGTCAGTAAGAGACCACGTTGGAATTCAGAACAGAGCTAGGAGGTGCCAAAGCCTGTCTTTCCTCTTCACCCTGCTGCCTTGAAAGATTGAGAAGCGCACTTCCAGTTTAAATCATTTGTGGATCTGAGGATGCCCAGAGCACATGCTGAGTAGACAGTGAAGGAGAGGGAGAAGCAGAGTCATGATGAACTTGTCCAATGTGAGGGACAGGGGCCACCCAGCCTGCCCTCAGTGCTTCTATGGTGGCACTGATGGGTCACTGGTCATCAATACCCAAGGCTGCAGATGTTACATCACTTGAAACATAAGGTTCATGGAGGCAAGAGCAAGATCTACGAGCATGTGATGCAGGTAGAGAGCTTCACCATCTGGATCTCATGTGCCAGGTGCCTCAAGCCTGTCCTCTCCAGCATGCCAAGGAACTGTGGGTGGGCCCACCTTCCCAGACACGGAGAATAGTAAAGTGTGAAGTCCTACGATAGCCACGCCTCCTATTCCCAACTTAAAACACATGCCTAGAGCTGGCAGGGCCCTGAGGCCACCAAATCCAACCTCTACCTCTCAGCAAGACCATACTTGGTCTACTGTAAGCCAGCTGGCCCCAGGCCTGTGCTGACCAGCAGTTTCTAACAGAATGAGTCCTGGAGGCCCAAGTAGATTGAGCGTCCTCAGTCCTGTTCTTCTTATTTATTATTATATATATTTTAAGAGGTGGAGTCTTGCTATGTTGCTGAAGCTGGAGTGCAGTGGCTGTTCAGAGGTGTGATTATAGCTCACTGCAGCCTCCAACTCCTAGGCTCGAGTGATCCTCCCACCTCAGCCTCCCAAGTAGCTGGGACTACAGGCATGTGACACTGTGCCCGGCTCTTTTAAAAAATGAAATATAACTATATTTTCCAAAACAAAGTATCAGTGAGAAAAATGCCATTGTTTTACATTTTTTAATGCAATTTTTTATTGATACATAATAGATGTACATATTTTCAGGGTACATATGATAATACAGTGATATCATTTGTAAAGATCAAATCAGTGCAATTGGGATAGCCATCACCTTAAATATTTGTCTTTTCTTTATACTAGAAACATTTACATTATTTTATTTTTATTTTTCAATTTTTAAATAGAGACAGGGTCTCCCTATGTTGCCCAGGCTGGTCTCGAACTCCTGTGCTCAAGCAATCTACCCACCTTGGCCTCCCAAAGGAGGAGGATTACTCATGCCTATTATCTCACACCTGGGATTACAGGCATGAGTCACCACGCTTGGCCCAAATGATTCTCTTCTAGCTATTTTGAAATAAATGGATTATTGTAAAGTGTAGTAAATACTGAAACATAGAACACTAGGTCTGATTGGTGCTGTTCTGGTTCTGCAAAGAGCCCCCGTGTTCCTAGCCCACTTCCCATGCACTCACTCCAGGCTGAAGGGTGTGAGGTCCTCTTCCCCACACTCTCACCTGACAGTCTCCATCATCGCTGTACGGGTCTGCCCTACTCTTTGGAGTTTAACCAAGGCAGAATGTTTGAATATCTCTGGACTTCTTATAGTTTTGCTACTTCCTTCTAAGAGTCTTATGTGGGGCCCCTGGGTGGAATGGGGGATTCATGGAACCCCTGAGATCATATGCAGAAATTTATGTGCTTCCCCTGGTGGAGGGGCTATAGCTTACATCAGATAGTCAATGGGGTCTGCATTCCCAGAAGGTTTCCGAGCCCCTGGGTGCCAAGCTACAGTGACCTGTCCTGTTTAATGGTGTTCTGGACAGAGCACAGTGCTTAAGGGTAGGAACTTAGAAGCCAGACTGCCTGATTTTGAACCCCGACTCTTGTGTCTTGTTAGTCAGTGACCCTGCACAGTTTCTTAACCTCTCTGTGTCTCTGTTTCCTTATCTGTAAAAGGCATTGACAGTGTGTCTGTCTATCCTGATGGGATTGTTGTGAAGATTAATTAATCCACATAATGCTCCCCATCCAGACCAAATGGTTACTTTTCCTCCTGTCGCCCTCTGAGGTTGGTAGGGCAGAGGCTATCCTGACCACTTTTTCAATGAGGAAGAATGACAGAAATAATACAATAACCCAGTTCCAGAGCTCTGCCTGCAAGTGCAGCAGGTCCTGCTGGCTGTTCCATGAAATCATTGCAGAGAGAAAGTCTGCACGCTGCTCTCGGAGGTGGGAGGATTCCTTTTAGAGTGTTGGGGAATAAACCAGATCTATCAACAATTTCAGTCCTGGTCAAGTAGTGAGAACCAGCCATAGGTCACAGGAGGTAAGAGGTGGCTTTAGGTGTGAGTCAGGAGCCACACATCTGAATGGGACTGTTAGCATATTCACGATGACTTTCTTGAAGTCCCCCCTGTCTAGTCAGATTTCCAGAGAAATAGAGGAACTACTACTGCTTATTAAGCACTATGAACTAGGCATGTGAATGCATAATCTTAATCCATTCAATCACTAGGCAGGATTATTATCCTCATTTTGTATGTGCCAAAACTAAGGCTCAGTCACATAGCTGCTAAGTGGCAGAACTGAGATTCAAACCCAGGTCTGCCTGACTCCAAGACTAATGGCCACAGCAGCAGCAGGCCTCATCAGAATCACCTGGAGCACTTGGTAAATGCAGATTGCTGTATCCACTCCCAGAAGTCCCTGATTCCACAGATCTGGTGTGGGGCCTGAGAATTCGTAGTTCCAGCAAGTTCCCAGGTGGTGCTGATGCTGCCGGTCTGAGAACCCCATGTGGAGAACCACTGCGCTAAACCAAAGAGTGATGAGGGTTTGTCAGGAGCTCACACCTGGCCCGGGGAGAGAAAGTGAGGCCTTCATCTGCTGTGGTTCCAGTTGAGGGCTCAGGAACTGGGAAGTCTTTAATGAAGCTAATGCATTGTGGACACTCACTCAGCCTTCCTTGAAAATCATCACAGATTCAGGGCAGAGCCTTTGCATTTTAAGTGCCAAGCTCATCTTCTTCACCACGCCCCAAGGTTGGCACCTGGTGGCTTTACTCCTCACTTGTGTCTTTCCCACCTGCTCCCTTCAGCTGAGGCCCGACACCATCAATATTCAGGAGGGCGGAGGGAGGGGGCAGGGGTGAGACATTGAGGCTGAGAGCCAAGTCTCAAGGCGTGCTGCGATGACAGGCGGGAAGGCGCTGTGGTCTCACCCTCTCAACAGCATTCCTGTAACTGGGGAGCAGTGGGTGGGGGTGCGGAGCCGCCTCCTGCCAGGGGCACAGTCACACCTCCTACCTGTTCTCCGGATCTCATTAGCTGCTGAGGTGATGGTAACTTTTTCATTTTGCTGAGTCTTTGCTGAGACTCAAAAAGGGAAATGAGCCATTACCAACCAGCAACACTTTTTGAAACAGAAACAGAATTCACTGCCTTTTCTAATAATATCTAATATTGTGTGAGCTCAGAATGCAGAACTCTGGCCTCATCTTTCAGAAGAGAGACGTCTGTGGGTTGCCTTCTGCCTCTAAAGCTTTGGGAAAAAAGAAGAGGAGGGGTCAAATGTCAAAGTGTGCCTGGCCTGTTAGTGCCATAGCAGTTGGTATTTAGTGGCCGGCCCTGGCCTGTTGTGAGGATGTCGGGAAATTTCCCTTTCCTTGCTTTCTGCTGCTCAAGATCCCCAGGCTCTGCTCTGTTGGGTAAGGAACAGCCATCTGGATTTTTGAAATAAGGGAGTCAGGATACAGGGCTTGGAATCAGAAAACTCTGAACCTCGGCATCCTCATCTGTAAAATGGAGATATTAATCCTGCATGCCTCGACATTCTGATCATGTCAGGGTGCCTTGTGAACTGCAAACTAATTAATTAAACTAGTTTTAACGGGTAACAGTTATATCAGTATCAAAGAGTGGCTGTGGTCACAGCTTTGTAAGCAACACATTCCTCTGTTTACTTACGAATAACCTGGAATTCGTTTCCACCATTCCCTGGAGTTTCAAGTCCCTAAAAAATCTTCAAGCTGGTTTGGCTTTGTGTCTTCTAGGTCCTGTTTACACTTTGCTTCACCTCTATTTTTGCCCGTTCTTCCCCATCTTCCAGTTATACCTAACACCACCACTGACACTGACAAACATAAGCTGTGTTATTGTAATGTAAATTCTTGGCAAATAATTTAGGAACTGCCTCTTCTTTTTCACCAAAAAAAATCACTATGGCCGAGCACAGTAGCTCATCTCTGTAATCCCAGCACTTGGGGAGGCCGAGGCAGGCAGATCATTTGAGGTCAGGAGTTCAAGACCAGCCTAACCAATATGGTGAAACCCCATCTCTACTAAAAATAAAAAATCAGCTGGGCGTAGTGGCATGCACCTGTAGGCCCATCTACTCAGGAAGCAGAGGCAGCAGAATCGCTTGAATCTAAGAGGCGGAGGTTGCAGTGAGTTGAGATCACACTACTGCACTCCAGCCTGGGAGACAGAGCAAGACTCCATCTCAAAAAAAAAAAAAAAAAACAAAACAAAACAAAACAGTCTAATAGAGCAGTGTATGCTACAAGAGGTATGCAGATTTTTATCAGGCCCAGAGAGACTGCGTGTGGGACTTTAGTCATTCCCTGCCCCTGTGCCAGGGCAATTTTTTAAGGACATTTTGTTCCTAATTAGCCTCACCCATCATCTTCATGTTCCTGGAATTTGTGGTACAAAGGACAATGTATAGCCAACCAATAGTTTGTTATTTTTAAGAGACAATGTCTCACTGTGCAGTGAGTAGTGTGGTGATGCAGTCACAGCTCACTGAAGCCTCAACCTCTCTGGCTCAAGCAATCCTCCTACCTCGGCCTTCCAGGTAGCTGGCACTACAGGTGCACCACCACACCCGGTTAATTTTTGTATTTTTTTTTTTTTTTTTTTTTTTTTGTAGAGGTGGGGTTTTGCCATCTTTCCCTGGATGGTCTCGAACTCCCAGGCTCAAGCAATCTGCCTCCTCTTGGGTCTCCCAAAGTGCTGGGATTACAGGCGTAAGCCATCCCTTGTCTCCCTTCATTGCCCAGGCTGGAATGCAGTGGTGTGCTCTCGGCTCACTGCAACCTCCACCTCCTGGGTTCAAGTGATTATCCTGCCTCAGCCTCCCGAGTAGCTGAGACTACAGGTGTGCACCACCACATCCGGCTACCATATTTGGCCAGTCTGGTCTCAAACTCCTAATCTCAAGTGATCCACCCACCTCGGCCTCCTAAAGTGCTGGCATTACAAGCGTGAGCCACGTGCCAAGCCCTGTCTTTTCTCAAGGTCACTTGGCCTCTTCTTTTTCCCTTAAAAATTCAACGTCACAGAACTGAACAGGAGTGCTCCGATCTCTGGGCCTCGAGGCCCAAGCTGGGGTGGCACAGCAGGGGCTGGTGGGGAGGTGCCCAGGCCGCAGGAAGATGCTCCCAGCTGCCGCTCCGGGTCTCCCCTGCGCTTGGGCTGCCCGGAGACTCCCATGGCGGTGATACAGGAAGCGGGGTGTGGCGAACCGTCAGGTCCGCAAGACCACCCCGTTCAGCAACCCATGGCGATGCCGGGCCCGCCGCGCTCAGCTCGGCCAGGAACAGCTCCTAGAGGCAGGGCCCGGACCGCCCCGCTAGCCGCTCTGTCAGGCAAACCGCCACCGGTCACAAAGCAGATGGTCGCGCGCGGCTTCCGGGAGCCGCGGGGCAGGCCGGGAGCCGGGCCGCACAGCCAATCCCCGCGCGGGGGCCGTCAGTAGTTACCGGGCAACGGGGTGGACGCCCAGTCGAGGGGGCGGAGCCAGTAGGTCGGGGAGAGCGGGCTTGAAAGCTCTAGAGAGGCGACCTGCCAATTCCGGAATTTTGTTCTGTCCCCAGGTCACGCATTCCAACCTGGTCCTGGAAGAAGATCGTCAACGCAAATGATAAAAAAATAAAAAATAAAAAAAATAAACCATGGGAACAACTAATGATTTAAAAAGATACTCATATTTGTTGACCACTTACTATCGGCCTGGCTCTTTGCAGGGATTATTTAATTTGATCATCTGATTTTGTAGGGAAAGTATGTTCACTGTCCCAATTTGTAAATGAGCACACAGGAGTTTAGATAGATTAAGCATCTTCGCCAAACTACCTCAAACTAGGAATCGGCAGAGTTGAAATTTGAACTTGGGTGGTCATGAACTCAGGTGGCTTGTGTTCTTAATGAGTCAAACCGTCGACACACATTTCAGTTCAGCGAACCTAAATATGTGTTCTATCTAAGCCATACAGGGCCATTCCAGGTTTTATGGGGTCTGAAGCTTAGACAATTTGGGGGTCCCTCTTTTGAAAAAAAAATAATAAAAAAGGCAAATATAAAATTAGGTACAAAAAAATAGAACTTATTTTGAGTGTAAAAAGAAATCTCAATAAAATATTTTTGCTGGCGGGGCGCGGTGGCTCACGCCTGTAATCAATCCCAGCACTTTGGGAGGCCGAGGCAGGTGGATCACGAGGTGAAGAGATCGAGACCATCTTGGCCAACATGGTGAAACCCCGTCTCTATTAAAAATACAAAAAATTAGCCGGACGTGGTGGCACATGCCTGTAATCCCAGCTACTTGGGAGGCTGAGACAGGAAAATCGCTCCTGAGACAGGAGGCGGAGATTGCAGTGAGCCGAGAATGCGCCATTGCATTCCAGCCTGGGCAACAAGAGCGAACTCCATCTAAAATGTGTGTGTGTATATATATATATATATACACACACACATATATATATACGTATATATATATGTATATTATACGTATATATGTGTATATATATACACATATATACGTATATATATGTGTGTGTGTATATATATATATATATTTGCTAATTTTACAAAAATATATGACCATATGAATGCCTAGCTAGGGACTCAATAAAGACATCTTTGACCCTTAGCTTCCATCGAAATCCTTCAACTGATGTCAAACTACCTTGCCGGCTTCTCTGAGGTTCTCCTCCCCACCCTGTCTCCCAGCCAAAGGGCCTGAAGACCCTAGCAACAGGCTTAATAGAGCTTTTCTGGCTGTAGGAGCAATTTGGCCTGAGTCAACTTGAGTGCCAGAGGGTGAATGCACTCAGAAGCAGTCCTCAAATACTGATGTACAGGGAGCTGGTGGATAAATTCCCTAGCTTCCTCACCCCTCAAGTGAGATGATGCTGAGACACTTAGTGGTTCTTAGGGTGTAGCCCAGACCAGCAGCAATCTGTACCACTTGAGAACTTGTTAGAGATGCAAATTCTCAGCCTACTACTACCCTGTACGTACTGAATCTGAAACTCTCCGGGCTGGGGCCCAGTCATTGGTGTTTTAACGAGCCCCCCTAGTGAGTCTGTGCTGAGTTTGAGAGCCACCGTTCTGCGAGGCTGTTCCCCAGAGCTTCCTTATGGGTTTGAGTTCCCATTGTCTACAATGGTAAACTGCTTGATAAAACATCATTTCCGATCTCTTTCCCTTTCTTGCCTCACTTCCTCATTCTTCAGCTGGAGCTTCCTGAAGTCGCTTCTAATAAACTACTTTCATTTAAATCCTTGTCTGGGATTGGCTTCTAGAGAAACACCACCTTAGAGAACAACTCAGGGAGGTGTCATTGCCCAATGAGGAGGAGGAGGATGGTTGGCTTCAGGGACCATTTGCTTATTGTCTGATTCACCATCATAATGCCTCAGTTGAGAGGGAGATGTTGTCCCCTCAATGGGGATACTAGGGTTTGGAGGATTTAAGTGGCTTGCCCTAGGATTTGAACCCAGGTCTGCCTGAGTCCAAAAGGTGAGCTCCTTACCAGTGAGGGCAGAGAGCCAGCCCGTGTTTTGCTCTCTTGTCATTCCTACTCTTCTCAGAGCTGGCAAGTGTTAAATGAGAATTATAGGAGGCCATTGTTTTGGACTAAGTTTCTGAATTAGGCCCCAACAGACCAGACTAAAAATTCAAAGGGAATCACCCACGCTAAAGTTCCATGTCACTAAACCCAAACTAAGTAGTTACCTGAAAAGAGGTAACAGCCAATTTCCCAAACAGGCCAGTTCAAATCTCAATGGGCACAATAGTGAATCCCCTCTGCTTTATTCCTCATATGAAAGAAGTAGCCTTGAGTTACTGATGTTAATGAACAGTTATTTTTCTATCATTCTGTTTCCCTGTCCTCACCTCATGAGGAAAGTAGCTCTGGAACAACTAACAGACTCTGTTCTTCGATTCTGTTTCCTTCAGTCCTCTCTGTCTATAAAACCAACTCCCTCTGCTCAGCTTATCGGAACACTTATTTTATTTTACAGGATGAAGCGTTGCCAGATTCTAGAATTGCAATAAAGCCATTTGAGATCTTTAAGCTAAATCTATTTGTCATTTTGTCGTTTGATACAGGGATCCAGTTTTGTGGTGAGGAATGCTATAGGCTGGACACTTTGAAAAAATCCAGAGTGCACTCTGTAGACACCGCTGGCCTGACATAGTGGGGTGCATTGTCTTGAGAGCTCCCTGGCTCCCAGTGCCTAGGGTCCTTCACCCCATGCTCCCTCAAGGTCCATCCCTACATGTGTACGTCTAGCCCACAGCTTGTGCCCAAGCATTTTCCCCTTAACCTGGAGCTGGAACCCTTCCTTTCACAAATACCAGGAAGTTGAGCCAGATCTGCATCTGAGGGACACTACAAGTGATGGGGAGGAGCGCTTACCCCTGAACTCTGTTCTGTCTGGTGTTTGGAGGCCCAAGGTCACTGGGTTCTTCAGATTTCCAGGAAGCTATGGCTCTCACCCCCTTCCCACCTGCACTCATTTGGAGACTTTTACACTTAAGAGGAAGGGCCCTGCCTTCTCTGGGCCCGCAGCACCTATGGCTTGAGGTCCCAACTGTCTTGTTAACAATTCATCTCCCTACGATGTAGGAATGATGGCTGTGTTAACAGGTTGGGAGGCATCTAGGGGAACACGAACAAGATGACAGACCTCGGTCTTGGGCTCTGCTGCGGACTCTGGGCGAGTCCTTTTTTTTACCTCTCAGAGCCTTGTTTTCCTCATCTGTAAAGTGAGGAGTCCTGCTCCCCTCCCCCCAGGTTGTTCTGGAGGCTGTACTCACGGCCGGCAAGTAATGTACACACACAAGATGGCATGCACAGCAATGGGTTCAGGTTGCAATTGGGACTTCCCTCTGTTCCCTCCATCACAATTGATGAGGGAATTTGAGGCTGGTCTTGAGTTCTCCAGGACCCTGGTCTCCAGTTCTCCAGGACCCTGGTCTCCCAGCGGGTTGCTGGGGATGCTCAAAAGGTAAGGGTCCCTCCCCAGGACATTGCCAGCTTGCCTTTCAGAGAGGAAGGAGACAGAAAGGGTCACTTCGGCAATCACTAAATTTAAGGATGTCCCAATGCTTCACCCTGTCCAAAACTGACCCCCTACTCCCACCACCAAGTCTAAATTGGGTACCTGTACAAATTCTCTCATCATACCATTCACTCTTCCTTTGTGACACCTATTATAAGTGCTAATTATTTATCAATATGTGTTTATTTAAACAAAGCTTCATTATGAAAAGTTTCCAACATTTACCAGAAAAACCCAAAACAGAATAGTACCACAGACTCCATATACCTATCACCCAGCTCCAACAATGATCAACTCGAGGCCAATCTTGTTTTATCTCTACCTCTGTTCACTCCCACCTTCTAGTATTAATCCAAGGCAACACATCTGTAAATGTTTTGGTAGGCATTGCTAAAAATAAGGGCTCTTGTATAAAACATAACCGCAAATACATGTCATTATGCATTTATTCAAACCCACATAATGTACAACACCAAGAGTGAACCCTAACTATGGACTTGGGGTGATGATGATGTGTCAATGCAGGCTCACTAATGTATCAAATGTTCCACTCAGGTGGGGGTGCTGATAATGTGGCAGGTTGTGCATGACAGAGGGGAAGGGAGTCTACGGAAAGTCCCTGTACCTTCTTCTCAATTTCTCTGTGAACTTAAAACTACTCTAAAAGAGGTTAAGTCTTAAAAAATAAAAATAGAGAGTTCAACAGCAGGTTTCCAAGATGCCGCCCAAAGGAAAAAGTGGTTCTGGAAAAGCGGGGGAAGGGGGAGCAGCCTCTGGGATGACAGTACTGACAAGAAGGCTCAAGGTCCCAAAGGTGGTGGCAGTGCAGTAAAGGTCAGACACATTCTATGTGAAAAACATGGCAAAATCATGGAAGCCATGGAAAAGTTAAAGTCTGGGATGAGATTCAATGAAGTGGCTGCAAATATAGTGAAGATAAAGCCAGGCAAGGGGGCGACTTGGGTTGGATGACCAGAGGGTCCATGGTGGGACCATTTCAAGAAGCAGCATTTGCCTTGCCTGTAAGTGGGATGGGTACGCCTGTGTTTACAGACCCACCGGTTAAGACAAAATTTGGATATCATATTATTATGGTTGAAGGAAGAAAATAAAATCATATGAAAGACTGAAAAAAAAATAAATAAAAATAAAAGAGCAAAGTTCCTATTATTAAATCTAAAAAATGAACAATAATTCTTTGGTATGTGATTGTTGTTAAATGTCTATCTCCCTCCATCGGGTTGGGCGCCTCATGAAAGTCTGCATGAGACCTACTAGGTCCTTGGTGAGTAATTATCGCACGGATGGGTGGATGGGTGGGTGGGCAGGCGGATGGATGGATGGAGAAAAGGCAAAGGGAGTTGGGAGCCCATTTTGCTTTCCACGGATGCTGTCAGATCCCCTCAACCCTAGGGTGTGATCACTGCCTTGCAGGTCTACAGACTCTCTCATCCTCTTAGATGTGAGCACCACCGTGGAGCTGAAAACCTTTCTCAGTTTCTTTCCCTCCCAACCTGCCTTCCGCAGGATCAGGCAACAAGTCCCTAATCCTCTCCTGTTGGCTGCAGCCTGTTCCCACCGTGCAGCTAATTCCACCTTCCGACTTAATCATCATGCTTAGCGCTTTCAATAAGGGCTTTTCATCTTCAGAGCACTGCTCAGCCATTACCTGATTACTGTAATCTGTCCAACTCCCAAGACGCCAGCCAGCATGGCAAAGAGAAGCTTCCTTTATTCTCTTGGAGACTCAGTCTCCTCATCTGTAAAACTGAGTTAATATACCTAACTGGCATAGTCAGTAAAATGAAGTCCAGAAAGTGTCTGCCACTGTCCTTTGTCACCTAACAAGCCCTCAGTCATTGCTTATTATCTGTTCCCTGTATAGTGTAGAGGTTAATTCTCATTAGGGAGCCCTGGATTTGAATCCAGCTTCCTCTACTTAGTTACATTTTCTGAGTCTCAGTTTCTCATATCTAAAATGGGGTTGATGGCACCTACCTCAGTTGGCTAGGCAGATTAAATGATGCAACATGTGTGTGATGTGCAGGGCACAACACGAGGTACCTCAGAAGTCCTTCCTGCCTTCCTGGAAGGGAATGGAGGCAGGGAAAGAGAAGGAGGCTGCAGCGTCCGTGGGGAACGTGCCAGTTACTTCTTTTCGCTTTTGTCCCTCAAGGTGTTTCAGCAGAAGAAAGATGCCTAACGTACTCACCATTACATCCCCAGCAACTACCCTTTTGCCCAGCCGTGAGCTCAACAAATAAGTAAAGGAATTTGGTGTGATATGGGTGGAAATACATCTCAACAGAACTGGACAGTTTATAGAAGATGTTCAGATTGTTCTTTATCTCACAACCAGGTAAAGTAAATAGGCCAGGGATCATCTCCACATATTACAGATGAGGAAACTGAGGATCAGGGAGAATAAATACAAGGCCTGTAAATGTTAAGAGCTAGAGCCACCCCATCCCAATTTGGATTCATCAGGAGACGTGTCCAAGTTTTGCCCTCTAGAGGAGCTGGGCCTCTGTCTCAGCTGGAGTTACAGGTCTTCTTGAGACCTTCTAAAGCTACGAGGATTCTGCCTGCTAGCCCTTCCTCTCACCCTACCTGGTATGAAGATGTATCCCAGTGTACCTGTTTCTGGTTACTGAGAATTTCAGCATCCGGGCAGCCATGAACAGCTGCTGTGGTTGTAACTGCAACTCTAGCAAAGTTGCAGCAATAATAACAGCAATGAATCAGCAAAGAAGTTAAGTCCTTACCATAAAGTTGGGGATGACTCTGGGAGGTGATAGAGGGCCCCCTCTATACACTGACTGGGCCTGGGTTAGGAGCATTTTGGGAGGCTGAGTGGGGTGGATCATTTGAAGTCAGGAGTTCAAGACCAGGCTGGGCAACATGATGAAACCCCATTTCTACTAAAAATACAAAAATTAGCCAGGCAGTAGAGGTGCACACCTGTAATCCCAGCTATTCGGGAGGCTGAGGCAGGAGACTCACTTGAGCCTGTGAAGCAGAGGTTGTGGTGAGCTGAGATCATACCACTGTACTCTAGTCTGGGCAACAGAGTGAGACCCTATCTCAAAAAAAAAAAAAAAAAAAAAAAAGACTCTTTGGATAGGTACCATCAACCCATTTTACAGATGAATTAACTGGGCCATGCAAAAGTTAATTAAGCTGCCCAAAGGGTCACACAACAAGGAAGTAGCACAGGTAGGACTCAAATTCAAGCCTACCTGGTTCCAGGTCCCACTGTGTTACCTTTAGTTGTGACCTGCATTTTATAAAGAAGGAAGCCAAGGCCCAGAGATGGGCAGTGATGTTCCCAGAGTCACACAGCCGGCTAGTGGCTGAACAGAGACTGAAACCAAGAGTTCAGACTTCCAGTTCCAAAACGACCCCATAAAGGTACCTGGCCCACAGGAGTTCTTCAAGTCATATTTGTTTTTTTGGTTTATTTTTAGGTTTTTTTGTTTTAGTTTTTTTGTTTGGTTGGTTTTTTAGAGACAGGATTTCACTCTGTGGTCCAGACTGGAGTGCGGCGGCACAAACATGGCTTGCTGCAGCCCTGAACTCTTGAGTCAAGCGATCCTCCTGCCTCAGCCTCCCAAAGTGCTGGGACTGCAGGTGTGAACCACTGCACCAGGCCATTTGTGATAGAAACAAGGCTAGGGAGACTCCCTGGATGGCTGAGGATGGGGAAGCAGCAGGGTGGAGCAGACGGTGAAGAACAGGGCTTGCTGGAGACGACCAACCTGCTGCTTTTTTTCTAGGAGTTTCTCTAGAGCCTTCCTTCCCTTCAAAGTAGGGATTGGGGAAGTGTCCCAGGGCTAGGAAGGGTGGGCGGTGTCATGCAGCGCTCAGCCTGCAGGTGGCGCCCGGCACTGCAGATCTGGACTCACCCAGGGAATGGGAGCCTGCAGGGGATTTTCCTGTGGCTGGGCAGGGCGGGGCCCGGGCAGCGGGTCTCTCACCAGTGTTTTCAGGATGCCCCTAGATGACAGCTCCCCTCTCACCCGGGCCACCTATGCCTGGCTGTGGCAGCAGAGGGCTGACAGGGCCCGGGTGGGAACTCACACCTCAACTCCCTCCTCTCTGGCCATGCCCTCTGCAGGGTCCTGGGTGAGAAACCCCAGAAGGACTTGTGGTCATCCAGTTGCTTGACCTTGGCCAGTTTGCTGGGCCTCTTGGACTTTCCTCATCTGTACAGCAGAAGTAAGTGGGTTTCATTTTCAGGGTATTGGGAGGATCAGATGGAACATTTATAAAATGCCTGGCCCATTGCAGGCACTCAAGCAGATGGGTACTGTCAGGGTTATTCCCATGGACAGTGCTGCCTGTCCTGATGCCACATCTGCCTGGCAGCTATCTCTTCTTTGTCTTTCCCATCTCACAATGCTGATCCATCACACCGTGCCTTACCAGTCACCTCCACATTCTGTTGTCCATTCCCTACAGACCTGGTACTGCCTGAAAGGCAGTCTACAAGAGCGGTTAAGTGGAAGGCCCCAGGTCTCACCGTCTGTGTGCAAAACCTTGCCTCTGCGGCTTCCTGTGTGGCCTCCGTCAAGCTCCGTGGCTCCCACTGTAGATTCTTAGTGCTCGCCACTCCATAGCACAGCCTCCTGGAGGCTAGGTTGCAGCCATGTGACTCACTAGCTCTGACCAGGGAAATGGGGGAACAGGAATGATGTGGGCATGCGTCACTCTAGGCCAAGGCAGGTAAGAGCCTGTGGATTCCTCTACCCTTTCTTGCCCCGCCACAGTGACCTGTGTGTGTTTCCATGGTAAAGCTCTGAGACGGAAGCACCCTAGATCCCCCAAGCCACCCTCGGAGGAAAGCCACCCCAGCAGCATTGTGCTATGTATGAGCAAGAAAGTAAACTTTTATTGCCACTGAGGCTTCAGGGTTTGTTTATGCCGTAGTGCAACCTAGTTTAAGTTTACAGATACAGCCTTCCTGTGCCCTCATTTTCTCATCAGTGAAAATGGGGATAATAATAGCATTACTGTCGTAGAGTTGTTGTGAGGATCAAATGAGATCGTGGATGCAACCCTCTTAAGATGTAAAAATCTTACTTTTTAACGTTCTATGGGAAGATACAGAACAGTATGAAATGATCCTACATGCTCAGAGCAAGAAGGGCCCTGGGAACTTGAACTCACATTTCATGTTTAAATGAAGACACCGAGGCTTGGGGCAGAGGAGGGGATGCCTTGTTCAAGGTCATGCAGGTGAATGGTGGGAGAGTCAGGGCTGAACCCTGACTTTCTGAGCCCTGTCCAATGTACTTACAGACATATTTTGGTCCCTGCCCTCTAGGAACTCATGATCTAATTGGAAACAAGACAGGAATACTATGGAAAGATCATTCAAGATTCCATGTTATACCCAGATGCAGGAGTCACCAGGACAGCAAGGGTTCTGAGGGCCGGAGGAAGCCTTGGCGGGTCTGGGAAGTGGGCAGAGAAGGCTGATGGGATTTGAAGAACAGGTTTCAGCAGAAACAAGAAGTGGACAGAGGGCAATGGTGGGGGAGATGACAGTATAAGCCCAGGCCAGGAGAGAGGGAGGTCAAAAGAGCAGAGTGGTCCATAGAACGGATAGATCAAAGCATGGTCTGTTCAACCAGTTTGAGGGACATGTAGATTTCTTCCCCTTTTGGACCCCTATTATAAAGAGCACTGCACTAAACACCCCTCTGTGTGTCTGTGGATTTGGTCAGCTGAGATAGAGGTTTTATAGAGAAGAGAGGTTAGGTTGAACCGGAAAAGGTACAGTGGCCTGATTTGCAGGAATGGTGTTGTAGGGTTTGGAAGGCTTTTGAATGAGTGATACAGAGATGATTTGACTTAATTTTTCAGGCCCAGACCTCCCAGTTTCAATCACTCACTTACCAATTTTGGCCTATTCATGTGACAACTATACTGTTACTGACTCAATTTAAATTTTAGTCTGTCACTTTTAAACTCATACATTTATTTTAAAAGACTTTTTTATCACCATCATAGATTTTAAGTGCTATTTGCAATAATACAATATAACTATTAAAATAAATACAATGATAGCAAAACAGTATTATTAGATACAGCCATAATTGCCTGCCAGAGGCAGAGCAGAAGGCCTGATTCCTTCTGGTTCAAGGAAGAGGGATTATCAAGTGTTAAAGATAAAATAGCACAAGCCGAGAGTTTCTCCTTGGCTTCTTTCTATAGGACAGGGCAGGACTAAAAGGGGACTAACTTTCTCACCATGTGACTCAAAGAGGTCACTGGAAGAAGGCTTGCATTTGGCAGAAAGTGACTGGTAGACCACACCGAATGGGTGTCCTGTCCTCACAGACTGTCACCAGAATGAGGGCAAGTTCTTTTCTGGGGAGGTTTGATAGCAGTAGGGCCCAGGGGTGGAAGACTGAGCCAGATGATCAAAGTCTGCCTCTCTTTTTGATGGACATTAGGTTTTCTTGTATGGGACTGATGAGTCGGGTGGCGTATGGGGGTTCAGAACACAAAGAGAACAGATCTTGCTTACTGTCCCCCACTGTAGGTTGTAGAGACCCTAACTCTGCATCTCCTTCCCAATAAAAGAAGGGACCTCTGGACATTTTTTTTAAAAGACACTTTTTGGCATTACAAGGAGAATGGGAATTGCCTTCTCCCTGCACCATCCTCTGCAGTCCGGGCGGGTTCCGTGGACGCATGACCTGCACCGTCCCACAGAGCCCTGTGTTTGGAAGAGCACCACCTTGGTTTAATGCTCTGTTGTAGCCATCATTCCATAGGATACACACTGGCAGACAAAAAGGAGTCGGGCTCGCTGGGCACCATTGAGGAAAGAGCTACAGGATATATCTTAAAATTAAAAAAAAAAAAAGTTCTTGGACAGTATGTGCAGTATGGCTCTATTTGTAACAGCAAAAAATTCTTTAAATTTTTTAAACACACAAACACTTCATTATTCCATTTTCCTTCAACCGGCTGGTTAGTGATACGTCCAATTACCACTCTTGGAGGGTTAGCCTGGAGCTGGAGCAAGCATCTTTGATTTATTAATGTTTACTACACATACCCTTTTCTACCCACTTCTTGGACACTGCTAGGACCTTAGAGCATTCTAACTCCATTTACCCTCTTCCCGCTCGTCTGATGTTGGATCGTGTATTTTAATTCTCCCTATATATTTTCAACATTAGTTTTATTGTTTTATCCAGCCAAGATTCATTTGTATTTACCAGTATTTCCCTCTCTATTGCCTTGTTTCCTTTCTGAATATCCAAGCTTCCATCTGGGACCACTTTCCTTCTGCCTGAAGCATACCCTTTTGCATTTATTTTTATATTTGAGCCATTCATATGGTTCAAAATTCAAAAGTACAGAAGTGTGTTGTGATAGATCTCTTTCTCTCTCCTACCCCTGCCCCCAGCCAAAAACTATATATTTCCATATGCACATAGAACATTCCTTGGAAGGAAATACACCAAATTGAGAACAGTGGTTTGTCTACGTGGTCTGAAATGTTCATGCTGATACTATATTTATGTCTCCCATATGCAAAGAAAGAGAAAGTCAGGGACAGGCAGCCAGGGGACCCAGCCTCTTCTGAGTGACAGCCTCTCACTGTGTCCTGCCATGCATGCAGCTGTTCTGTTATACATGGACTTGTATGATCTTGGCCACAGCCCTGTGGGACACAAGAGGCAAGGTTCCTCAATCCCAGGACAGCTACTGACCATATCTCCCATTTTCGTGAGCACCTACTATGCCGGGTGCCACTTTATATTCACCATGTCACTCAATCTTCACCACAGCTCCACTGGTACTGTCACCATTTTGCAGATGAGCAAACTGAGGCAAAGAAAAGTTAGGTAATCTGCCCAGGAGGCAGAGCCAGGGTTCACACCAAACCCCAACAGTCCAACACCAGAGTCATGCTATCACAACCCCATTATACAGATGAGGAAACTGAGGCCCACAGAGATTGAGCCCTAGGCTCAAAGTCACTGAGTCAGTAGTGGCAGAACAAGAACTCACATCCATGACTTTTGGGGTTAAAATCCACAACCCTCCCCACTAATTTTTTTCTTCTGCACGTTAGAATCATCTGAGGAGGTTTCCGAATGCCATGTTCGGATGTTGGCCCAGACCAAAACAATCAGAATCACCGATCCTAGTTCTGTGCCTGCCTCACCTCCCAGGAGTTTCCAAGTGTAGCCAGGGTTGAGAACCACTATCCTTGCCCACAGGAGACAGGGCTCAGAGTCAGACTTCTTCAGTTCCTATATGTGTTCAAATTAAATTTCATTTAATCCAGATTTTGCCTCTAATTAGCTCTGTGACTTTGGGCACATTGCTTTAACAGTTCTGTGCTGCCTCAGTTTCCTCACCTGTCAGTTTGAATAACTCTAGTGTCTTCTTCATGTGATGATTGAATGAGACCATTCATATAAAGACTTGGAACACTGGCTAGCACAAGATCGGCTGTAAATAAATCCTACCCTTACTATAGTTGTTATCATTATTAGTATTATTTGCTGTGTGGCTTTGCATAAACCTGTCCGCCTCTGGGCCTCACTCAGGTCTATCTGCGAGCACACTGCGGGGTTTGGACTGCCGGGTCTTGAATGGTGTCTTCTAGCTCTGATGCGCCTTTGTTGTGATCAGCTGCCTGGGTCTCAGGCCTTCTCCACTTGCCCTCATGCTTGTGGAAGCTTGCTGTTTCTCGTGGATGCAGAGGCGGTGAGAGATCCTGCTTGGAGAACCAGGGACCGCTTCTGTGGGACAAGTCCAGCCTATGATTATGGTATTGGTCTTCTCACAGCCAGGATGTGCTGGGTTGTGCAGAGAGGAATTGCCCACTGAGGGGTGGCGGCTGACAAGGTGCCAGCTGACCCACGGAAAGGCAGGGGCCCTGGATGGAGGGTGCCTCAGAGAGGCAGGGTGGGGGCCGAGGCAGAGCTGGGGCCGGTGCCCACTTCCTACCAGTGCCCAGGGCACTTGGTGCCAGTCCTTGCCACCAAGTGCCATTCTGTACCAATGCATAATTCATGCCCCTGTGTGCCAATCTGTGCCAGCTTTAATTAGCTTCTAACTTTTTGTCATTCATTTTGCTCTGAACACCTTATAAATAAATGATGGGCGAGGGGAGTGGAGAGTGGGACAGGAATGGGAGGGAAGAAGCCTCTTTTCTTTGGCCACCCAGGGGAGAGGTGAGCTTCCAAGGCTGGGCCCAGGGAATCTCACACCCCTTGGCCTTTCTGGGGGGCCACCACGCTGCAGAGGGGTGGCCCCAGCCCACTCTGTCAGCCTTCCAGCCTGCTCCTCCACAAGCTGAGCGGGGCTGCCACAGCTGTGCCAGGCTCCAAGGGCTCACAAACTAAACTCGGGAGCACACGTCTGGTTTATGGTGGCAGGCGCTACCCCGGGAGAGGGCGCACGGGCTGGGGACTGCGGCGATGGCAGGAAGCAAGGAACAGCTCTTTATCAGCTGTGGGGTGGGGGCGTGAAAGGGGGAGCAGGAAGGGACGGGGAGGCTGCTATGCAGGAGCCACAGGAGAGGCGTCTGTGTGCTTTAAAAATAATCATCGACCCTCATGGGGAGGAGAGACTCGTCTGTGAGGGTGGCTCTGTTTTTACAGTTTGTAAAGCACTTTAATGTGTGTTTTTCTCTTTTGATCTGAATGGCAGCCTAGAGAGATGTTTCAGTGCCTGGGGGTTATCATGCCCATTTATAGCTGAGGAACCGGAGGCTGGGACCAGCAGGCTAGGACCTGTGTCCACTGCAGCCTGGTGGAGCGAGCCTCATGTTGCACCAGCCTGCCTTTCTTGGATTCTCAGGGGCAAGGTAGCAGGGGCAGAAAGCACCCCTGCAGAGGCTGGAAAGCCAAGGTGGAATGGAGTTTAGTTCCAGGTGGTTCCAGGGGTTGGCATGTTTAAAACAACAGATTTGGATTCCCTCCCTGCTTTCCACCAGCATTTGCTGAGAGTGCCAGGAAACCAGCTGGTTATTCGGTATGTGGGGATGCAAAGACACTGGAGGGGAGATGCCCCTTCCTCCAAGATGTCAGCCCAGGTCAGTCTGGGACAATGCACTCTCCCCTCTTCTCCTGTAGCCGGTCATGCTTTCCCCTCTTACTGTGTATCTGCACCTCCAAGCCTCCAGCATCACTTGCTGAAAACAACCTGGACTCCTGGTGAGGCCCCCAAATCCTTCACGATCCAGCCCTTGCTGCCTCTGCACAGCACGCTCCTTGGTCCAGCCCTATGGCCACACTACTTTAGTTTTCTCTAAACTTTGTGATACCCCGTGACCTCCACACACAGTCCCTGCTACCTCACCTGTCCTTGCTGGTCTTATCTTGCCAGGAACTCTTGCCTTTCAAGGCTCTGTTTAAGTGGTTTCTCCTGATTGGAGTCTTCCCTAATCTCCTTGGTCAGAGTGGACTGCATCCTGCTTGGAGTCTCCTCTGTCAACACTGAGCCTAGCCCCAGCCTAAAGGATGGCATCGTCCTACTGCTTCCCAGCTGTTTCTCTCTCTGTCTCTCCAACTGGACTGTAGCTTCTCTGAGGACCAAAATGATGTCATTTGCTTCTTTGTGTTCCCGGCACCCAGCCCATAGGCTGGCATACTGTGGGCCCTCCAGGAATATGTGTTAGATGAATGAACAAACACACAGCCCCTGCCTTCAAGAATCTTACAATCAAATGTGCTCTGGACTAAACATGAACCTGAAGCCACCATACAGATGTGGCTTCTTCTGGAGATCCCTGGGCAAGATACCCTGGATATGGAAGGAGCTGTCTATCACTTTTTTTGTTTCTTTCTCTTTTCTTTTTCATTTTGGGAAAGGGAAGGTAGCATTAGTCTAACAACGCTGACTCTATGCTACTACAATCACCGGAAGAATCATCAGATGGTCTGTAACAGGCAGGGTTCTCACGGTCGCTGGCAACAAAAATGAACTCTGGTGACTTGTTGCAGAAAATGAACTCACTAGTTAGTTAACAGGGGCAGGTTCAGCCAGAAGACTGGGGGACAGGCCCAGACAACAGATAGGAACCAAAGGAGGCTGGTGGCCAAGGATGTGGCCAAAAACAACCCAGGTCAGGTCTCAGGAGTCCTGGAGTCAGGGCTGGGTGCTTTGCATAGTTTCAAAACGATTATTGACTGTTTATAAATGTTATGACCCTTCTCGAGGTTCAAAGTTAAGAGTGGAGTTTTCTGACTGGCTCACCTGGGTCATGTGCTGGCCCTGCAGGCAGAAGGAGGACAAAGGAGGAGCTTCCTTTTTAGCTTCTGCAATGAAAGCAGGGCCTGGTCCTACCCCTTACTTCATACACTGGGGCTCCCCCAGTAGAAGTAGGGTTTGGATGATGCTAGGTCATGGGACGTTGGCGTCTCTGGCTCCTCGTGGCTGTCCAAGGGCATTCACATCCACCCCAGGAAGGAGGCTGGGCAGGCACCGTTCTCTCATTTTCAGAAATGGAAACAAGGCACAGACAGGTTCAGCGACTTGTCCAGATGACATAAGGTGGCAAGGGGTGCTTCTTTATCACACAGGTGTACCTTTCTTGATGCCCTAGGGGCTTGGAGAGGAGGCAAATGATTCCTGAGGAAGGGGATCTAGGGAGAACTTCGAGAGCTGTTGGGGAAACAGAGCTGACATGGTTTTGGGAATGGAAATTCCAGAAAGGCAGGAAGGTGAAAACTCAGGGAGCTCATCTCCTGGAATGAGGAGATTAGAATTTCTGAGATACTGGTTCACAGGCTAGAGGCTGGGTTCTTCTCCCCATCTCTGAGGCTCCTGCAAATGCCATCATCCTGCCTTTGGCTGGTTCATGTGCAGAGGAGCAAGCCTGCTATTCATCTCCAGGATCCAGTAGCTCCCGTGGCTCCCCGGGGAGAGTTCCTGTGCCACCTCCAGGCCTCTGCGCATGCTGGTGCTCCACCTGGAGGGCCCTTCTGCTTCTGCTGCCTATGGACCTCCTGATCATCGCAGCAGAAGCCAGCTCTGACGTCCCCTTGTCCAGGCAGCCTTTCTGGGCTCACGATTTCATAACAAGAAATCACCCCACTCTCCCTTGGGCTACTTGTCCATTTTGCCACACTTGCCTTGCTAGGTTGTAACTGATTTGTCTGCCCCTCTCTCCCACTGGGAGTGCCTTGAAGACAGGCTGGATGTCACTCACGTCTGCATCCCCAGAGTGTGGTCCTGGCCCATCCCCCTCAGGGTCATCCTCTCCTCGCTCTGTGGTGCTGCTCCTCATCACGGCAGGCTGACCCTGCACGCTCCCAGGCCCGCTGGCTTCAGGTGGGAGACGAGAGGGCTGCGGAAAGAAGCCAGGACGCGTCTCCACACTCCGCCGTCTCTGGCAGCAGCTGTGTTCCTGTGATTCGAGCCCACACCACACAGGCCCACTGTGGTCTCACCTCCCACTGTGTGCCCTGCTCCTGGTCACTCTACTCCCTCCCTCGTCCCTCCAGTCTAGGGGCAGCACACGCTCTGCTGTTGCTGCACTCTGGGTCACCTCGCCATCCAAAGCCCTTCCATTCCCTGTCTGTTACACACTCATGGTGGTTCTGTGGGCTGGCCGCACCCAAAATGACACCCCAGTTCCCAGCATGGTGCTTGGCACAAAGTGTAAGAGAAGGTTTGAGGGTTGGAGAACCCTGAAGAGCTCCTCTTCTCATGCTTTCATTTCACGAGTGGGGGAACACGAGGCCAAGAGAGGTCATGTCCAGTGCTGCCGCCACCCAGCTAGAGGTGATCTAGAACCCAGATACCAGTTCTCCAGACTCCTGGCTCCAGCACCCTGTGTGAAAGCATGACCTAAGACGCGTACGACCATGGCTCCAGTTCATTTGTCCAGCCGACTTGGCATCTCTGTTCTGTGACTGCACAGGCCTCTCACACAACATGTCCTAAGGGAGCTCCTGCTCAGGTCTCCATAGTGACCTCCTCAGAGGGCCCCACCACAGCAAACAGCACACTGTCTATCTACTACCACAAGCCAGAAACCCAGGAGTCTCCTTGACCCTTTGCTTTCTCACGCAGAACCACTCCCTCTCATGGCCCTGGAGCTTTTTGCCTCCTGAAAGTCACTTCTCTCTACTTCTACCCACCCGCTCATTCCAGGTCTCTGTCACCAATCACCTAGACACTGCAGCAGCCTGAGGACATGGAAGCAACCCCACGGCAGGGATTCGTTTGGGGCAAGCATGCACATGTGTGTGTGCGTGTGTGTGCACACGTGTGTGTGTTGCTCATTGACATATACTAAGTGTCTAAATTCACGGGGTTAGCTAACTTTTTCTGTAAAGGGCAAGCTGTAACTATTTTTGTTTTTGCAGGCCATACGGTTCCTGTTGAAATTCCTTATGCCTATAGTTGTAGTGTGAAAGGAGACACTCCAGGATAGGCCATGTCTGTGTGCCACTAAAATTTTACAAAAACATGTAATGGGGCAGATTTAACCTGTGGGTACCAGTGTGCTGACTCCTGGTCTAGAAAATTTGTTGGCACATAGTGTTTGACGAATAAATACTTTTAATTGAAGCAGTCTCTTCTAGTCAACTGTTGCCTCCCAATCAATTCTCTTTCTCTTTCTCTCCTTTTTTTTTTTTTTTTTTTGATAGAGACTTGCTCTTGCTCTGTTGCCCAGGCTGGAGTGCAGTGGCATGATCTCAGCTCACTGCCACCTCCAGCTCCTGGGTTCAGGCAATTCTCCTGTCTCAGCCTTGTGAGTAGCTGGGACTACAGGTGCACACCACCACACTCTGCTAATTTTTTCATATTTTTTAGTAGAGATGGCATTTGCTATGCTGGCCAGCCTGGTCTCAAACTCCTGAACTGAAGGGATCCGCCTGCCTCAGCCTCCCAAAGTGCTGGGATTACAGGCAGTGAGCCACTGTGCCTGGCCTCAATGCTTATTTTTCCTAACCATAAATCCAATCATGACACCCTAACCCCTCACCCTCCACTCCAACTACCTGCTTTAAAGCTTTCACTCTTTTTTTTTTTTTTTTTTTTTTCTTGATATAGGGTCTTGCTCTGTGCCCTAGGCTGGAGTGGTACAGTGGCATGAGCACAGCTCACTGTAGTCTTCAACTTTTTGGTTCACTCAGGTGAACCTTCCACCTCAGCTTCCTGAGTAGCTGGGACTACAGGTTCATGCCACCATGTCTGGCTAATATTTAAATTTTTTATAGAGATAAAGTCTTTCTACAGGTCTGAAACCTGGTCTGAAACTCCTGGCCTCAAGTGATCCTACTGCCTCAGCATCCCAAAATGTTGTGATTACAGGCGTCAGCCACCATGCTCAGCCTCTGAAGATTTCACTCTTAGGATAAATTAAGGCCAACACACCTGCACAGTCTGGCCCCTACTCTATTGTGGCTTTAAACTCACTGCCAAGGACTAGAGGGACCACTCAGTGACTCTGGGATCAGAGAGGGGGTGCTTAAAGCCAACAGATGGTGCAGGCTCACCTAGGCCAAATGCCTGCCTACCCACCCCCCCCCCCAAGCTTCCTGGGGGCGTTTCCTCATTCACTGGAGGCACGGAGTTCTCCCTGTCCTATCTGGACTTCCAACACATGCCAGCTCCTTCCCACCTTTGCACAACTTGACTTCGATTGCGGGCACCAAACCATTGTTCCTGGCCCAGCTGTTTCCCGTAATGGGCAAGTGGGCCCTTTGCACATGCTGTTTCTCCTGCCTAAAACTCCACTCTCGCCCTTGCTCATCCTTCAGCTCAGTCATCTCCACCAGGAGGTTTTCCCTGATCCCCTAGGCCAGGTGCCATTAAAGCACTCTTCTTCCTAGCTCTGATTCTGGCTGTAATTTTACCTGCTCATGTGTTTCATTGATGAATGTCCACTACAGGAGCTTCATGGGCACAAGGACCAAGCCTGTTTTGTTCTCCATCCTATCCCCAGAACCTATTTCAGTTGGCTAGCACATAGCAGTGACTGTGAATCAATGAATAATGAATGAGTGAATGGTAAGGAACTGGAGCTTTGGAACCAGATAGATTCTGGGTTCAATATCCGACTCTAGCACAGGGGCAAGTCCCCAGCTTCTTCCTAAAGACTGTTTCTCACTGTAAGACTGGTATAACGGCAGGACCAACCGGAAAGGCTTTGTTGTAGATAGAGTTGAGGCCCAGAAAGTCTCAGCCTAGAGCCTGGCTCGGGGCAGGTACTGTCAATGTACTGACTGGAACAGTGACAGCTCCAGAAATCCTGTCATGTGAGAAATAGTTTTTAAAAATCACAACATTTAGCCCCGGGGAAGTAAAGATCAAAGGTAGGGAATAAACCTCTTCCATTACCTACATATGGACCCTTCCTGGATCCACCTATCTCAAAAAGCCATAAAGTCTCTGTTCCCACAGATGTGCAAAAACAGGCTGGGAGATCATGACTCGGGCGCTGCAGGCGGGGCTCCCGCAGGGGTGAGGACGCCTAGGTGACCTCATGGGTCTCCTCCAACCTGGGGTCCCCCATTTCTAAGCACCTGGGGCATCTTGAGCTCGAGTAAGGGAGGAGGCCCAGGAGGGAGCGTACGAGTGGGGTGGGCAAAGGCAGCTGGTTGGAGAGAAGCGTCGGCTAAGCGGCCCCAAGGACTAGAGGGACCGCTCAGCGACTCTGGGAGCAGAGAGGGGGCGCTTAAAGCCAACAGATAGCGCGGGCTCACCTAGGCCGAGCGCCCGCTCACCGGCCCGGGCTTCCCAGGAGCGTTACCTCGCTCCGCCTGAGGCACGGGGCGGACGCGAGGCTGGGCGGGCCCTCATCCCCTGTGCGCCCCTCTGCGGGACGGCGGGCGGCCCCGCAGGGCAAGGCTCTGTCTCGCACCTGGGGCCGATTCCGCGGGCTTCCTCCCTGCCCCTTTGGGGGATTCGTGGAGTTGCCACAGCAGCCGGTGCCATGACATCGGCAGAGGGCAGCTTCGCCAGCACTGAAATATTCATGCCCTGAGCGCCCGGCGGGGATCGGCGCCAATCCCGGGGGTCCGGGAGGGCCGGGGCGGGGGCTGGGGGGGCTCCTGGCGGCCCGAGGGGTGGGGGAACGCCGAGCACGGGCAGGCTCGCGGGCGGGGCGAGGCGGGAGGTGAGGGAGGGAGCGGCGGGAGGCGGGGTCTGGGCGACGGGGGCCGAGCGGGGCGGGGGAAGCGAGGGAAAGTTGATCGTGGACTTGAGCGTCGGCGGCGGCTCGGGAGAGAGAGAGACGCGGGCTGCGGGCGCGATGCTCCGCCAGAGGACAAGTCCGACGGCGGCCGGACGCTGAGCCGGGCGGGGCGGGGCAGCCCGGCTCGGGCATGGAGCGCGGGGTGGCCGAGCCTCGGAACGTTTGGGGCGCGCTTCGTCCGAGCCCCCGGCGCACCTGAAGTTGCGAGCGGCGAGCGGCGAGCGGCGAGCGGGCGGCCCGAGGGGACCAGGTAGCAGCCGGCACGCGGCGGATGAGCCTTCGCACCGGCGGCGAGACGCGGCGGCTGCCAGGGGCCCGAGAAGGCGGCCCGCGGGGGCCTATCCGGCGGAGAGCAGAGCCCGAGGCGCGGCGCGGCGTCGCTGCACACACGCACACGGTACCCGGAGCCGCGCACCGCCCCTTCCCTCCTCGCTTCCCTCGCCTTCCCCTCGCCGTTCGCCCGCCGCGCGGCGAGAAAGTTGCTGGTGACCGCAGCTGCCGAACCACTTGTTCCCAGCGCGGCCATCGCCCGCGGCGGGCGCTCGGGGCCTCCTTCGGCCCCGGGCCCCTGGCCCCAGCCCCGCGTCCTGCTCCGAGTTCCCAGCCCGACGCGCGGCAAGTTTGATTCCCCGGGAACTCGAATTCCATTCGCGTTAGCCTTGGGAGGACAGGCATCCCATCCCCCATCCCCGGTCCTGGGACCGCGAACATTCGGGGGCTTTGCTCTCGGCTCTTGGGAGAGGGTCCAGGTCTGGGGTGGGGAGATTTTAGGAAGTGGAGGGCGTTGAGATCCAATCCCATCCCCTCTTGAGCTCTGGGTCCCCATTTGGACAGTGGGGATGGGGTGGGGCGCACCCCTACCGGGCTGGGTAGCGGCGCTGAAGGGAACTAAAGGCAGGTAGATCTCCCCTCCCCTTATCATGTCCCTGTGCCCGCGGGAGACCCCAGGGGACTTAATGCATCCTCCCAAATTCGGTCCAGCTGTGGGAAGACGCGCCCCTCGCGGAGCCGGGAGCCTTATGCGGCTCTCGCTTCGCCTTCTGGCCCCGGAGTTGGCCCGTTACGAGGCGTGCTGGCTGCCCTTAGGGGCTCCCACCACTGCCCCGCGTCTCCACCGTAGGTCAGCCCGGGACTTGGGCAGAGCCCGCGTGTTCCAAGGAGGTGGCGGCGCCAGCCGGCGGGCACTTTGCCTGGCTTTCCCGGAGCGGGCACCTAGAGAGGCTGCCTCCGTGCTGTCAGCAGAGATCCGGTGCCAGCCGCCGCCCCACTGCGACCCCAGCCCCAGCCCTAGTGCTGTCAGCGGTCCACTGGGAGGAAATTAGCCTTTCCTCAGTAGTCAAACGTCCCCATCCTCCCTAGTAATTCAAAGCAGAGCCTTCTTTTTTTGCGTCCTTTGCCCTCTCAGACCAGAGCTGGCAATGACCTCGCCTTCCAATCCCTTGGCAAGTGCCGCCACCCTAATTTGTATTTCGAAATAAGCTAGAGAGACACATGAGGAGTGTGTGTGTGTGTGTGTGTGTGTGTGTGTGTGTGTGTGCGTGTGTGTTGAGGGAGTCAGACCCTCACACAGGAAAGAATTATTGGCGGCGGGGCGGGGCGGGGCGGGCTTGTAGAACCTAGTTGGGGCCAGGTGTGTGGTGTTGATGAGTCAGCCCATGGTGGGGAGAGCTGGCTTGGAGTTAGTGCTTGGTTCTTGGTTCGTGTTGCAGGGGTAGGTGCACTGTGGTCAGCACCTACAGGGATGGGGGCACTAGATGTCACTCTGCCAAGGAGAAGCTGGGAAGGGATCCCTTGGCTGGGCTAACAGCAGTGCTTGGCTCTGGCTGCTAGGGCTGGGAGGGCAGGAAGGCCTAACGTCTCATGATAGAGGGTGGGTGTACCCTATGAGCTGGGAAGGTGGCACACAGAAGCGACTGGTGTGAACCAGGAAGCTCTGCCGGCATTGTTGGAGGACAGCAGTGAGGGGTGGGAGGCTAGCATCCTGACCTAGCATCCTGGCCTTATCTGTGCTGGGCCCCCATATACTTCTCTGTCTTGGCCTTCCTCACCTCCAGACATCTGGGCTCCTCATGTCTGCTTACCAAATGGCTTGATTTGAGAGGCGTGATGTCAGATAGTCCTGGTTGCCTCCTGAACAGCTCTCCCACCCAATAAGCTACCTTACCTGCAGTTTCACCATTTGAGGTTCATTTATTTGAACCAAATATGTTAAAGGGAACCTTCCTGAAGTGCTCATTTAAAATGCACGTTCTTCTGGGAGGGGAAGGTCTAGTGGAACCTCACTCCTCTGAGTGTGGGCTATGGGTATTAAGCATTGGCATCACCTGGGAACTTGTTAGAAATGCAGACTCTTGGGCCCCACCCCAGACCTTCTGAATCAGAATCTGTTATTTCATGAGATCCTTGGGTGACTCATGTGCTCAGTAAAGTTTGAGCTCTGGTCCACAGTGCCTTCTCTAAGAGGCATTACATAGTTCCTTGGTGCAGGGTGTTGTATAGGGCAGTGGAGAAGAACACAGATGAGAATGAGATGGAAACTTCTTTCTCTGGCTAGTTTTGCTAGGTTTGGATTAATAGTCCACCACTGGCCCCTTCGGGTTGTACCACACTAATGCCACAGAAGTGTCTGTTTTAGGGTCTTTTTTTGTTTTTGAGATGGAGTTTCGCTCTTGTTGCCCAAGCTGGAGTACAGTGACACGATCTTGGCTCATTGTAACCTGCGCCTCCCAGGTTCATACGTTCTCCTGCCTCAGCTTCCAGAGCAGCTGGGATTATAGGTGCCCACCACCACATCTGGTTAATTTTTTTGTATTTTTAGTAGAGACGAGGTTTCCTTATGTTGGCCAGGCTGGTCTTGAACTCCTGTCCTCAAGATCCACCCACCTAGGCCTCCCAAAGTGCTGGGATTACAGTGATGAGTCACCATGCCCAGCCTGTTTTAGGGTCTGTTAAACAGACTAGAATAACTAATAATTCAGCTTTGTGTGCAATCAAAACTGAACATGGAACCAGGTGCAGTGGCGAACCCCTGTATTCCCAGCTACTTGGGAGGCTGAGGCAACAGGGCTGCTTGAGCCCAGGAGTTCGGCACTGTAGTGTGCTAGGATCGTGTCTGTGAATATAGCCACTATACTCCATGTCGGACAATATAATGAGACCCTGTCTCTAAAAAAAAAAAAAACAAACAAAACCAAACCCAACAAAAATTCCTGTGCATGGGCCAATAGGAGGTGAGTGGAGGGGTGCAGGGCTTGCAGAAGCTGGATGTACACACTCCGCCTCTAGGACGCCTGAGAGGTATTATCAATGGGTCAGTCCATCTGGGAGGGGCAGATGAAGTGGAGAGTAGTTACTTGATTCCTTCTGCTTTCGGGACAACATCTGCCCAGTCTCAGGCCACTGCATCCCAGCCTGGACGACAGAGTGAGACTCCTTCTCAAAATGAATAAATAAATAAAAATATAACAAGGTTAATAAGTCTCACTGTTTTCTTGAACCCACAGGTTTTAATGCATAAAGATGATTGTACAAACTGACCTAATTGCTTTTGAACTCATTTTCAAATTCAGTTTTAGTTGTTTTTTAAACATTTTATTTTGAGCCTTGATTTGGGTTCCTCTTGGCACTGGGCAATCTTGTTTGTCCATTAATAGATGAGCAAGGTTGTTTACAAGTCAGACTGTACTGGATAGGTTATTTCAGGGTAGGAGTACTTTGCCTTTGGTAGAGAAGTGAGGATCAGATTGGGTTCTACCGAATTCCAGCGTGCGTGATATGGGTGATGCTGATGCTGCTCAGGAGTCGTCAACTCCAGGAAGCTCTCCTGAGTCCTCAGGTGGGATGGCTGGTGCGGGTGGGCTGTCTCTCCAGCCTGTGCTTCCCTCACGCACGGTCCTTCCTTGGTGTTTCTTACTATTCTGCGTTGCTCTGGCCTCTCTGTAGCCACTAAGCTCTTGCAGGGCACAGGCTGCTGCTTTTTCCTCCACACTAGTGGAGTAGTTGGTACTCAGTAACTATTCACTGACCAAATGGGTTATTGCTGGGTGATTATTGCTGGGTGATGGCTCTCCTACCTTCTCCAGCCCTATTGTTAGTGATCATTAACACACCAACCGTTTTCTGTGCCTATATCCAGCTTTAAGTATTCGTGGTGGTTACTTTCAAGATGGGTGGCAAAAGCCCATCTTGCTATACTCTGGACTCTAGCCATCTGCCCTTGGACATTTGTTTGCCTAGGATGCAGACAAAAGAGTTAAGCAGGGCCAAATGTAAGATAATAGAGAGTGGTGGGGACTCGGGAGAGCTGAAAAGTAGAGGCCCGATAGAGAAGGGGCAACGGTAGGCAAAACCCATCTATGTGATAGAAGTTGGAATAATGGTTACCCCAGGGGCGTAATGACTGGGGAACAGGGGTGCTTCTGGCATGCTGGACATTTCTCTGACTTGATCTGAATGCCTGCAGTAGTGATGAATGATCATTTTTGCAAAAGAGCCAATTCAGAAAACATTAGAACATTTACAGGCCCTGTGTATTTGAATTCAACATGAAAATGGTTTTATTGAATCCCATAGGGCAGAAAACGCATGTTCTTACCAAGCTTTTTGATGAGAAAGGTGTCAGCCAGAAAACTGGCATATTTAAGAGGTAGCCACATGGAGACAGCTTTCTAGTCTGAGTGTGAAAGTTGATCAGGATCTGTCATGGAGACGGGGGTGGGCCGCTGCTGCTGCCCACAGCTCCATGTGTTTGGGCCTCAGGATTCGTGGTCTTGGGGCCTGTGTCACCTCGATCATAAATGTTGGCAGAGCGTGGTGTATTGGTGAGGGGAATGGGAATATCAGACAGCCCTCCTCAGCCTCAGGGGCTGCAGTCTGTGTTGCTGAGAGTGACACAGCAGGCTGTTTTAGCATTCAGATTTTTTACATATTCTAAAACCCCAGGCAAGTGTTGGTTATTATTATGATCATAATGCATTCCCTTCATGATTTTCATAAGGCAGTTTGGAGGCCGACAGACTTGGTATTGAGCACCATTTCTTCCGCTAGTGCTCTGGAGCCTTGGGTCTGGTATGTAACCTGGCCCCGTCCTTGGTTTTCTCATCTGTAAAATGGGAATAATTTTCAGTTGCCTTGTAGGCTTGCTATGAGCATTAATAAGAGGGCAACTACAGACAATGCCTTGTGTATAGTACCTGGTACATAGTGTACATGCAAAATGTAGTAGCTTCTATTATATCCCTTTGGCTTACTTATATGTTAGGCATATTCTAGTAAAGAGTTGAAACCTCTTCTTATTTTCTGAGCTTGACAATTTATACATTCATAAATTGAATTCTTCCTGAATATGTGTGGATGTGTGTGGGGAGGGGGTGTTGCAGTTTTTCATTTGTAATTACTTACTGATAACATTTAAAACTCCAGCAGTCCATATAAACATCTAGACTTCTGGCATAGAACTGGCAAGACTGTGTCCATGTTCCCAGTCAACAGTTGTTGGTTGAAGCTGAGTTGGAGTTATCCCTTTTATTTGTTTTGTTTTAAAAATTATTTAGTGGGTCAGGCACAGTGGCTCATGCCTGAAATCCCAGCACTTTGGGAGGCTGAAGCAGGAGTTCATTTGAGGTCAGGAGTTCGAGACCAGCCTAACCAGCATGGCGAAACCCCATCCCTACTAGAAATGTAAAAGAACTAGCTGGGCATGGTGGTGCATGTCTGTAGTCCCAGTTTCTTGGGAGGCTGAGGCAGAAGAATTGTTTAAACCCAGGAGATGGAGCTTGCAGTGAGCCAAGATCGTACCACTGTACTCCAGCCTGGGTGACAGACCGAGGCCCTGTCTCAAAAAAAAATAATAATAATAATGGAAGAATACGTATATAAAATAAGGTAAACAGATCTTAAATGGAGTTGGTGAATTTTCACATACCTATACACCTGTGTCACTGCCTGACTGCCATGAAGATCCGAAACATCTCCGGCGCCTTGACAGCCTCTCTTATGCCCCCTCCCAGGCCATATTATCCCACTCTAGAAGGGACTACTGTTCTGACTTCACTCTGACTTCTGCTACCCGTGTGAGTTTTGCCTGCAGGCCACCTTTTAGATTTACATGAGCTTGCAGTTCTCCACAGTCCTACCCATTCCCTATCGCCTCACTTTGGACCCCACTTTATTCGTTTCCACTATCCCCTTCTTCCTTTAGCCATTTGAGTTTGTGACTATACTCAAGGCCCAGAAGTGTTCTCAGAGACCGGGTAGTCTTACCATTTTACAAGTGGGAAACTGCAGCCTGGAGTCAGAGAGTAAGCTTGTTCAAGGACCCCAGATGAAGCTGGGCCTGAATGCTGGCCGGTCCAGGGCAGAGTCCTGCTCCTCCCGCTCCAGCACAAAGAGCATTGAGGAGGGCGGGCATGCCTTTGTCTCCCACACCTCAGCAGTCCCGGGCCTGGCCCCGCAATCAGCCACCAAGAGCCTGCCTGCTGATCAGTCAAAGAGGGTGAGAGATTTTTTTCTGGGCTGTGTCTTCCTGGAGATGCATCTTCCTTGAGGCAGGCTGTTAGTAACATTGCCTTCCTCTTTAAAGGCCATGCTCCATTTGGAGAGGACCTGAGATGCCATTTGTGACAAGGGCTATGCACACCACCTTGATTGTGTCTGTTTCTGAAAGAAGGCTGTAATTTGGGAGCCAGTGTGAAAGCAAGAGAGGGAGGGAAGTAGAGACGACAGCAAGAGAGAGAGAGTGGCAGGGCAGAAAGGGAAAACGGAAGGGGCAGCTGCGACCCTGTCTGGGTATCCGTTTGTGTCACTAATTCTGTCCCCAAGGAATGCTGCCTTTCCCTGGCTTTGGGTTACTGTGGGCTGAGTCCCTCTAAGGGGTGCCCTGTAGCTCTGCCCACTTTTCTTCTGTTCTTTACCTACAGAGACAGGAGCTTAGCCATCCTTCCCCAGCTTATAAGGGACTTTGTTCTCCTCCAGCCGCCCATGTTTCTTCGCCTGCTCAAAACTGCCCCTGTCCAAAGAGGAGGCTGGTCTTGCCCTTCTTTCCTGGAGCCAGGCTAGCTGATGTCATCTCCAGGGAACCAATAGTGAAGAAACTCGAGGCCAGGCCTTTCTCAGACACTCTGGGGGTGCCCAAAGGTTTGTCTTAGAGGGTGAGGCACGGGTGAACTTTTTTTTTTTTTTTTTTTTTTTGAGACAGTGTCTTGCTCTGTCGTCCAGGCTGGAATGAGTACAGTGGTGCCATCTCAATTGACTGCAACCTCCACCTCCCGGGTTCAAGCGATTCTCCTGCCTCAGCCTCCTGAGTAGCAGGGACTACAGGTGCATGCCACCATGCCTGGCTAATCTTTATGTTTTTAGTAGAGACGGAGCTTCACCAGGTGGGCCAGGCTGGCCTCAAACTCCTAACCTCAGGTGATCCGCCTGCCTTGGCCTCCCAAAGTGCTGGGATTACAGGTGTGAGCCACGGCGTCCAGCCACAGATGGACTTTCACTAGAAAACCAGCACACAACTGGGTGGTGGGGTAGGGAAGCCTTCTAGACCCATCTGTCTGTGCTTTAGGATCTCACATCTACCATTGGGGAGGCCCTTTATTTAGCCATTCCCCAGCCAGTACTGAGCATCACCTACGTCCCAGCCTCCGTCTAGCTGCTGGGGCTTCATGCTGAGACTCCACAGCTGCACTGCCCAGTAGAAAAGTAATGCAAGCCACATGTGTAGTTTTTAATTTTCTAGTATCCACTTTAAAAAAGTTGAAAGAAGCAGTTTTGTTTTGTTTTGTTTTTTTGAGGCAAGGTCTTCCTCTGTTGCCCGGGCTGGAGTGCAGTGGTGAGATCACAGCTCAATGCAGCCTTGACCTCCTGGGCTCAAGTGACCTTCCCACCTGAGTCTCCCAGGTAGCTGGGACTTCAGGTGTGTGCCACCACACCTGGCTAAGTTTTTAAATTTTTTCTAGAGATGGGGTCTTACTATGTTGCCCAGGCTGGTCTCAAACTCCTGGGCTGAAGTGATCTACTTTGATCTCTTAAAGTGGTGGTGGTGTTACAGGTGTGAGCCACTGTGCCCAGATGTGAAATGATGTTTTCAGGACTGATTTTACTTGTCCCAGTATATCCAAGCTGTTAGCATTTCAACATGGAATCAGTAGAACAAATCATTAATATTTGATGTTCTTTTTTATAGGGCATTTTCAGAATCCAGTGTGCATTTTGTCTTTATAGCACATCTCAATTTGGACTCCGTGTCCTTGTTTTCTAGAGGGGACCGTCCATGCATCCCCCTCTCAGCACATCTCAAATGCTCAGTGTGGTGGCTACTGTATTGCCCTGGGGAAGATAGTAAGTACACATATAAGGTGATGACGGTGCCACAGAGAAATCCGATGGGGTAATTGATGTGCTAGAGGAAGAAGACGGAGTGGTCAGGGGAGGCCTCTTGGAGGATGGGAAGAGGTGGTCTCTCCCCTGGAGCAGAACCCTGGTGGGGCTGGGGGAGGGAAGTGGTAAGGAATGGGGCTATGCGTGCACAGGCAACCTCCCCTGCACCCCCACACTCTATAGGACACCTGTGGAGTGGATAACAGTATTTTAGAAAAGTTTCTCTCTGCCAGGGCAGTGGCTCCTGCTTATAATCCCAGCACTTTGGGAAGCTGAGGCGGGTGGCTCATGAGGTCAGGCGTTCGAGACCAGCCTGACCTGCCTGGCCAAACAGGGTTTAGTAAAACCCCATCTCTGCTAAAATACAAAAAAAAAAAGAAAAAAGAAAAAAGAAAAAAAATTAGCCAGTCATGGTGGCATGTGCCTGTAGTCCCAGCTACTCAGGGTTTGAGGTAGGAGAATGCTTGAACCCAGGAGGTGGAGGTTGCAGTGAGCTGAGATCATGCCACTGCACTCCAGCCTGGCAGCAGAGCAAGACTCCGTCTCAAAAAAAAGAAAAGAAATGAAAAGTTTATCTCTGGGGTGGGTGAGTGGGGGGGGGTGTGTGTGTGTGTGTGCGCGCGCGCGCACACACGCACACACCTCCCCATCTCTGTGCTCTTTCTGTGAGAAGGATAAGTATTGAATTCATCTTTTCTGTTGCTTTTCGCTCTTGGGAGCTTTCCAGGCAGGGAGTGATACACCCTGGAAAGCTAAGGAAATTGTAGCAGTGTGTAGTGTTTGGGGCTTCCCTCTGGGGAGGAGGGTCTGGCCTGTCCACAGCAGAGGAGGCTTGGATGCCCCTTGGGCACTTAGCAAACCTGGGGCAATCTTTGGGCACAGAAGCTCTGGGGCCAGGTAAATGCAAACTTTCTGTGCTGTCCGAACATTCCCTGTGATTGACCCTGGGCCAAATGTGTCAGGGTCCCCCCAGGAGGCATTCAGGTACCTTCAGGGTCCAGGCAGCTGGGAGGACACTGTGGCAAACTGCACATGCTCAGTAGTCTCATAAAAGGGGCTACTGCTACTATTTTGTCTGTGTTGCCAAGCAGGGGTACAGAATAGCTTTTAGGCTGGACGGACCCTTTGATTTTTCAAAAGAATCCAAACATGATTTTTTTTAGGAAGCAAAAAATCTTTCTATTTCAGATGTTAGCAGTGAATTCAATATTTGAAAACACAGAGAGGCCATTCATTCATTTAGGAAATGGTCATTGAGCCCTTATTGTGTGCCAGGTGCTGTTCTAGGCCCTTGGGGCCCCTCAGTGGCCCCTACCCTTGTAAAGTGTCTCTGGTAGGGAAAACCCTTCAGCAGGCTGCGTGTGGCCCATAGTGGCCAGTTTATGATCACGGATGTAGAGGTTATCAGAGCTGACAGTAGTAATGAGAAACGTTGGTTAAGCACTTACTGTGTGCCAGGCCCTGAGCTTAGCACTTCACCTAAAATACCTCACTTAGTCCTCACAACAACCCTGTGAGTTAGGGGCAGCTGTTACTCATATTTTACAGGTGAGAAATATGAGGCACAGAGAGGTTAAGCAATTTGCTCAAAGTCACATAGCTTGCAGGCAGCGAGGCAGATTTTTGCACCAAGGCAGTCTGACTCTTCGATCATTAATTTGTACTGCACTTACAGAAGGCCAGAGCCTAACTCTTTGCTATACATTTGGAAACTGAACTCAAGAAAGGACAAAGGTCCCACCTCAGATCCACAGAGAGGCAATTGACAGAGCTGGGACTGGGGTTTGGTTTAACCCCTTTCAATAGCCCTGCCAGGTGTGTTTATTATAGTCTAAAACTTCCCCAATAATTGATCCTGGGCCGAGGCTGAATGTTCAGGTGCCTCCAGCATTTGGGCAGGGGATGTAAGAGAGTGAGTCTGGCTAGTATTTAAATATCCATGGGATTGAAAAGGTAGATGGTCATCTACCCCAAGCAGGTTGCCCCCATCTGGAAGGCCGTGTATGTAAGGGTCTCTTCACTTGCCTGGACCCCAGCGCTTCCCACCTGGAAACTTAGGGGTTTGTATGCAGTGGTGCCTATAATTTAACCCCAATCCTACACCTTTCTCTGCCATTGGCAAGGCTGACTCAGGAGTTCCTGGGTATTTCTGGCTATGCATATTAGTCATAAGGTGACCTCAGCCTGGGCTTTCTGGGTCTTGACCCAGGTAACCTCATCAGAGAAGCTTGGTCCTGTTGTTTTATCATGTTGCTATATGCGTGGTAATCATGAGACAGTGAAATAGGTGTGAATGATGAAGAAAAATGCCCCCAACAAGCGTGTGAAGACTTTAGTGGTGGTCCTTACATTGACCCAAGTGCTTTAATTCTCTGAGCCACAGCTTTCTTATCTGTAAAATAGAAGGAAAACCCCTTCTGACCAATCCACTTGATTCAGTGAGTAGGGGGCTCTCATGAGATACATAAAAGTGCTTGGCAAAATAAGTTGTGATAACATAAAAATTGTGCCACGTAAATATGTATGTGTCATTGTAATTAATTTTTACTAAGTGTTAATGACTCCAACTATGTGGGATTTGTGTAATATATTCAGTTGGACATTGAAGTAACATGACAATCCCAAAACCCAAGGAGCAATGTCTTTGCAATGGCTTGATGTGACTCTTTATGCTCATTCTTAATTTGAAATCCATCTTTTTCGGGAAGTTGTACAAGTCAATGGACATTTATTAAGCACCTACTGTTTGAGAGATACTAGGAAGGGCACACCAAGATACAGAAATAGAGAAAGCATGGCCTTTGCCTCCCATGAGCTCTAGCACTTATTCAGAGTGCCGTATTCGGGACAATCAATTCAGGATGTGTCTGTGTGAGAAGGAGAGAGAGAGAGAGAGAGAGAAAGAGACAGAGAGAGAGAGAGAGAGAGAGAGAGAGAATGAATGAATGAGAGAATGAGAATGAATGAGAATGTGAATGTTGCATCTCCTTAGGAAATTTCAGCATCTCGTGCCTGACTCAGCTATGCCAAGGCTTTCCTTCTCTGATCTTCCTCACAGACCCCTAATTCTCCCCCTCACCTGAAGTGCTGGTTACCATGGGGTGGCTATATCCTAGGAGGGGCTGGGAAGGGCATGGGGTACAGAAAGTGGGGGTGGCCACGGGCTAGGCCCTGCCGGCCAGCTGACCTGCCAAGCTGTGGCTGCTGCCTGTCTGAGGGCCATTGGAAACTGGAGCTCAGGCTGGAAGAAGGGAGCCCATGAATAATACAGCGGGAGGGAAGCTGTTAACTAGGTGACCTCGTTGCACCTGTGTGTTTCACAGCTTCCTTGGGAGCTGCTGTGGAGGGCCTGGGTGTCAGGGGCCAGGGCAGAGGCGAATGGGAAAGGCCAGGTGGAGACATAGTTTCTGTTCTTCCTTCCTACCTCCTTTCAACTGCCTGACTTAGAAGTAGGTGGTATTAACTGCTGCTGCTTCTTTCTGGTGTTGACCCAGATGACCTTGGCCATGTGTGCACACACGTGTGTGTGTATGTTTGCATATGCGCGTGTGCCTGTATCGGCTGATGTAAGGGTGGGCCTTCTCTTGCACCCTGCCCCGTGGCCTGATCGTAAGGTCTATTTGCTGAACTGGGTATCAGGCCTGCCCCTAGCCTCTGGCACAGATGTGTGGTGTCACTTTTAAGTGTCTGACTGCTGTGGACTAAGAGGGCTTCTGGGCAGGACTTTTTGTCTCCTGAGGCTTTGGCTTCTGACAGAGGGGCCCTGTTTGATATAAGGGGTGGGGGAATCCCTGGTGTTCCCTTTTTATGTGTGGGGTCTGTTATATTAAATGTTTGTCACTGAAGCTCTAGCGAATCTCATCCAGACCTGACACAAAGGGGCTACCGAACCCCAGTACCTCTCAGGTAGACAAAGTCTTGGAGCAGAGGTGAGGGCCTCTTCCAAGGGCAGTGAGCTTAAACTCATTGTTTAAGAGCAAAGGGAACTGAGAGGAAACTGCAGCAGGAGGGATTAAAGGCAGACCCAAGGAAGAACTGGTTACATGGTATGTTGGGTAAGGGATGGAGGATGCTGAAGTGCTAGAATTCATCCCCAGAGTAGACTGGCTTTACCTTCCACGTGGCTGTTTTCCTGACTGCTGGCCTGGGGGTGGGATAGATGAAATGATTTGGGAGTGGGAAGCAGAGGGCCCCTGGGCAGTGCTTGGGACAGGAAAAGGTGCCGTTGGATGTCTACATCCTCCTTTGTCCTGAGTGCTGTCAGCAGGGGCCTGACCCCTGAGGAGCTCCAAGACCTTCTTCCCTAGGACTGGAAAGGGACTTCTCTCTCCAGACCCATGCTGCAGCCTCAGCCTGCTTCCCCACGCTTAAGAGCCCAGTCCCATGGGCTGGGGCATGCCTGCTGCCCTGAAGTCTTAGAACCAGGCTTTCAAGAGGGAACACACCTCATCATTGTCCACAACCACTCTGGCTTGCCTTGAAGAGATGGGAAGCATCTCTTCCTTTGTTCCTGGTCTGCATGGGTCTGGCCAGGGCTCTGGGCACCAGGCCTTACCTCTGGGCCCTCCCCTAAATGAGAGGAGGTGTTTCTGGCTCTGGAGCCAGACGACCTAAGTTCAAATCCTAGCTTTCACTTACGAACTGTGTGGACTTCTGGCAATTTAATCATTACTCATCTGTGTCTTGTTTCTCTTCCGCAAAATGAGAATAGCAGTATCTGATTCAAAGGATTATTGGGAGGATTAAATGAGTGATTACATGTACAATGCTTAGAAAAAGTACTTGCCACATAGTAAATATTCAACAAATGTTGCTATTGTTTATTATTATGCTACTGTTATTCTCAGCTTCTGCATTCTGGGAGCTCACAGTCTTGCAGGCTGCCTGAGGATGCCAAGAGTAACTATCATACCTATGAGAAAGGCTGTAGGTTGAGGGGTGCCGTCCTGGAAGACCTCCAAGACAGGGTGGTTCCTTGCCCTGAGGCTATGGCTTCACTCTGTGCCCACCAGCACTGTGTTTCCGTGGCAAGAGGGCAGGAAGAGAGGCAGGGCAGAATAACTGTTGGTAGCACTGATGTTGGTGCCAAGCCAACAGGGACTTTTTAAGAAAACTTTTAAAATTGAAGTATAACACATGCAAAAAAGCATACAAATATCTTTAACCTGGTCACAAAGGGACCATGCTCATGTAACTGCCACCCAGACTAAGAAAAAAGCGATTACCATAGCCATTACCCATCATCCTCCAAAGTTAACTCCTCTCCTGGCTTCTAATACAATAGATTCATTTTGCCTATTTTGAACTTTATGCAAGTTGAATAATGCAGCGGGTTCTCTTTGTGATGTTTTCTTCTACTTGTTTGTGAGAGTCATCCTGTTGTGTATAGTTAATGTGTTTGTTTTCATTGCTGCATAGTATTCCATGTTGTGAATATACCACAAAGCATCCATTCTGCTGTTGGTTTCCTTTTGTTATTGGCTGTTACAAAAGAGGCTGTTAAGAACATTTATGTGAGTGTCCTATGGTGTACATATAGGTATATGCAATTCTGTAGGTATTTGACTATCATTTCACCAACACAAACTTTAGAGCTTAATTACTGTAGCTTGACAGATGCAGTCTTGATATCGCCAATGTAAATCCTTTAGTTTTGTTCTGCTTCAAGACTTTATTTTTGGCTTTCTGCATTTCCATATACATTTTAGAACTGGCTTCTGAAATTCCATTAAAACCCTGCTATTTTTATTGAGACTGCATCAAAAATATGTAGGTCAGTTTGAGGAGAATTGACAACTTTACAATATTGAGTTTTCCCATCCATGAACAAGATATACTCCTCCATTTATCTAAGTTTTAATACATTTTATTCAAGAATGCTTTTTAGTCATCTGTGTAACAATCTCACACTTTTAAAACTGGATTTACTTTCGTGTGTTTTATGTTTCTCGATACTATTGTAAGCAATACTTAATTTTTTCATTTCTAATTATTAACTTGTCATATAGAAGTATAACTAACTGACTTCATTGATTATACAACCATTGTTAAATTTACTTATTTATTCTTATAGTTTATTGAATTTTTTAATTTTTTTAAAACATGATTATATTTTCTGTAAATAATAGCAGTTTTATATCTTTTTACAATATTTATAACTTTTTTCTTGCTTTATTGCAATGGCAAGGACTTCCAGCGTAGTATTGAATGGAAGTGGTGATAATAAGCATACTCATTTCTCTTTTGGTATTGAGGAGAACACTTTCAATATTTTATTATTAAATGTGATGTTTGCTCTAGGTTTTTAAAAAAATGTCATTTTTCAAATTAGGAAAATTTTCTTCTAAGTTTTTTTTTTTTTCAAAATTGCAGTAAAATGTACATAACATAAAATTTACCTTTTAAATCCTTTTTCTTTTTTTTTCTTTCTTTCTTTTTTTTTTTTTTTTTTTTTTTTTTTGTGACGGAGTTTCGCTCTTGTTACCCAGGCTGGAGTGCAATGGCGCGATCTCGGCTCACCGCAACCTCCGCCTCCTGGGCTCAGGCAATTCTCCTGCCTCAGCCTCCTGAGTAGCTGGGATTACAGGCACACACCACCACGCCCAGCTAGTTTTTTGTATTTTTAGTAGAGATGGGGTTTTACCATGTCGACCAGGATGGTCTCGATCTCTCGACCTCGTGATCCACCCGCCTCGGCCTCCCAAAGCGTTAAATCCTTTTTCAGTGTACAGTTCCATGGCATTAGTATATTCACAATGTTGTCCAACCGTCACCACTATGCATTTCCAAAACTTGTGCATCATCTGAAATAGAAACACTGTACCCATTTAACGGTAACTCCCCATTCCTTCTCCCATTGACCCCTGTAACCGTGATCCTAATTTATTTCTCTATGAATTTGCCTATTCTGGGTATCTTGTTTGAGCAGAATCATACAATATTCATCCTTTTATGCCTGGCTTCTTTCACTGAGCATAATGTTTTCAAGATTTATTCATATTCTAGTAGGTATAGGAATTTAATACCTTTTAAAGGTTGAATAATATTTCATGTATGTATACGCCCTGTTTTATATCCATTCATCTGTTAATGGACATTTGAATTGCTGCCACCTTCTGGTTCTTGTGAGTAATGATGCCATGAATGTTGGTGTACAAATACTTGTTCAAGTCTCTGCTCTCAGTTCTTTTGAGTGTGTACCTACGTGTGGAGTTCCTGGATAATATGGTAATTCTATGTTTAATTTTTTTGAGAACAGCCATACTGTTTTCCATGGTAGCGGCACCATTTTATATTCCCATCAGCAATGTACCAGGCTTCAATTTCTCCACTTCCTTACCAACACTTGTTATTTTATTTTAGTTTTTAGAGATGGCTGTCTTGATGTGTTGCCAGGCTGGAGAGCAGTGGCTACATTAAACTGCAGTTCTAAACTACAGTTAACAGTGGTGCACTACAGTTTAGAACTCCTGAGTTCAAGAGCTCTTCGTACCTCAGCCTCCCAAGTAGCTGGGCTTACAGGAGTGCACCACTGCACCCAGCTAATTTTTTGTTTTTTGATAACAGTCATTCTAATGGGTGTGAAGTGGTATCTCACTGTGGTTTTGATTTTCATTTCCCTAATGGCTAGTGATGTTGAGCATCTTTTCATGTGCAATTGACCATTTGTGTATCTTCTATGGCAAAATATTTAGTCAAGTTTTCTGTTTTTGAATTGGGTTGTATGTCTTGTTTTTGTTGAGTTGTGGGAGTTCTTTTTATATTCTGGATATTAATCCTTTATCAGATGTATGATTTACGTTACAATATTTTCACCATTCTCTGGGTTGCTTTTTTACTCTGTAGATAATGTCCTTTGGTGCACAAACGTTTTTAATTTTGATTTAAGTACCAATATCTTGTTGTTGTTGACTGTGATTTTGGTGTCATATCCAAGAAGTCATTGCTGAATCCAATATTGTGCAGGTTTCCCCTGTGTTTTCATCTAAGAAATTTATAGTTGTGGTTCTTATGTTTAGGTCTTTTACCTATTTTTAGTTTAGTTTTGTATATGGTGTCAGATTAGAGTCCAACTTGATTACTTTACATGTGGATAGACAGTTTTCTCAACGTCATTTGTTGAAAAAAACTGTCCTTTCCCCATTGAATGATCTTAGCACCCTTGTCAAAAATCGATCGTGGCTGGGTGAGCCACCGCATTTTGGGAGGCCAAAGTGGGCAGATCATGAGGTAAGGAGTTCGAGACCAGCCTGGCCAACATAGTAAAACCCTGTCTCTACTAAAAATACAAAAAATTAGCCGGACATACTGGCATGTGCCTGTAATCTCAGCTACTCAGGAGGATGAGGCAGGAGAATTGCTTGAACCCAGGAGGTGGAGGTTGCAGTGAGCCAGGATCGTGCCATTGCACATCAGTCTGTGTGACAGTGCGAGACTGTCTTAAAAAAAAAAAAATCAATTGCTTATTTATGTGACAGTTTATTTCTAGGCTCTCAGTTCTGTTCCATCCGTCTGTATGTTTGTCTTTATATAAGTTCCACACTTTTCCATCACTGTGGCTCTGTAGTAAGTTTTGAAATAGAAAGTGTGAGTACTCCAACTTTGTTCTTTTGTTTTTTTTTTCAAGATTGTTTTGAGTATTTGGGGGTCCTTTGAGATGCCACGTAAAATCTTAGAATGGGTTTTTCTATTTCTGTGAAAAATGCCATTGAGCTTTTGATAAGAATTGCATTGTCTGTAGATTGCTTTGGGCCAGTATTGTATCTGAAAAATAGTAGTATCTTAACAATATTAAATATGGTATCTAATACTAAGTTTTCCAATTTATGAACATGGGATGTCTTTTCACTTATTTATGTCTTCTTTAGTTTCTTTCTCTTAAAATTGTTTTTTTCGAGATAGCATCTCATGATGTTGCTCAAGCTGTACTCAAACTCCTGGGTTCAAGTTGGTCCTCTTGCTTCAGCCTCCCAAATAACTGGGACTACAGGCATGTGCCACCATGCCTAGTCTTAGCAATATTTTGTTGTCTTCCATGTACAAGTTATTTGCCTCCTTGGTTAAATTTATTTCTAAATATTTTCTTTTTGATGCTCTTGTATATGGAACTGTTTTCCTTATTTCCTTTTCTGATTGTTCATTATTGGCATATAGAAATACGAATGATTTTTATGTGTTGATTTTTTGTACTACAGTATTGCTGAGTTTATTAGCTCCTGTGTGTGTGTGTGTGTGTGTGTATGAGAGTGTGTGTGTGTGTGTTTATGTGTGTGGAATTGTTAAGAGTTTTTTGCATGTATGATCATGTCATCTGCAAACAGAAATAATTTTACTTCTTCCTTTTCAATTTGCATACGTTTTCTTTCTCTTATCTAATTACTCTGGCTAGAAATTCTAGTACTATGTTGAATGGAAATGGCAATAGCAGGCATCCTTGTTTTGTTCCTGATCTGAGGTGAAAAGCGTTCGGTCTTTTGCCATTGTGTATGATACTAGCTGTGGGCTTTTCCATTTGTGGCCACTTTTGTTCCTTTTTGTTAAGAGTTTTTTATGTGCATAGAATTTTGTCAAATGTATGTTTGTAGCTATTGAAATGATCATATAATTTTCCTTCTTTCTTCTGCTAATGTGGTAAATTGCACTGGTTGATTTTCAAAAGTTAACCAACCTTGCATTCTTGGAATAAATCCAACTTTGTCATGATGTGTTATTCTTCTCATAATCCTTTATCTGTTATTGCAATAGCTACAACAGCTTTTGTTTGACTGTATTTTGGAAGTGAATTGCTAATGTTCTGTGTAAGATTGTTTTCATCTGTATTCATGTGATTTTTCTTTCTTGTAGAATTATTGTCAGATTATAGTATCAAGTTCTGCTGACCTCGTAATACAAATTGGGAACTGTTTCTTCTTTTTCTGTTTGTTTTCTGGAGGATGTGGATACAATTTGTGTTATTTTTATCCTTAAAAGTTTAGAACAATTCAATAGAAAAGCCATGTGAGGTTAGATTTCTTAGTGGGAAGGTTATAAAGTACAGTTTCAATTTTTAAATAAATATAGGATCATTTATATTCTTATGTTTCTGTATGTCAGTCTTAGTACCTTACATTTTTTAAAACTATCCATTTTATATGTCATTCCAAATGAATTGACATAAAATTATTTATAAAATCTCCTTAATTGTCATCATACCTATTTATACTCTCTATAGAATCTACAGTGATAATCTACAGTGATATCTTTTCATGGATGAAATTGGTAGTATGTACCTTCTCTTTCATTTTTATTTTCTTTGTTTTTACTGTTAGTATTTTTTAGACAGGGTCTCACTCTGGTGCCCACGCTGGAGTGCAGTAGCATGATCACAGCTTAATGCAACCTCTACCTCTTGGGCTCAAGCAATCCGCCTGCCCCAGCCTCCACAAGGATGCACCATCACACCTGGCTAATTTTTAAATTATTTGTAGAGATGGGTTGCCCAGGCTATTCTTCAACTCTGGGCTCAAATAATCCTCCTCCTTCTACCTCCTAAAGTGCTATGACAGGCTTGAGCCACTGCACCCTGCCGTCTATCTCATCTTCTTTGTCATCTTGTTGATCACTGGATTAATCAATTGTATTGATCTTTTCAAAGAATCAACTTTTTAGTTTTACTGATTTTTGTGTATTAAATTTTGTGTTCTATGTCATTAATTTTTCTTCAGAATTTCTATTTTCTTCCGTTTTAATTTACTTCTTAAAATACTTTTTGAGATGTGTACATAGATCATTGTTTTATAGATTTTCTTCTTTTCTAAAGTCTGAACTTAAGGCTGTAAATTTTCTTTTAAGCACAGCTATTAGTATGTCACAAATTTTGATGTCATATTTTTATTATTGTGAGGTTCAAAGTGTTTTCTAATTTCTGTTATAGTTTCCTCTTTGATTTATGGGTTTTTAAACACCATTGCTTTATTTCCCTAAATTTGGGGATTTCTTACTTTTTAATAGTTGTTTTTAAGCTTAATTTTGTTACAATCAAAGAATATACTTTTACTGATCCCAGTTCTTTTTTTTTTTTTTTTTTTTTTTTTTGAGACGAAGTCTCACTCAGTTGCTAGGTTGGAGTGCAGTGGTACAACCTTGGCTCACTGTAACCTCCGCCTCCCGGGTTCAAGCGATTCCCCTGCCTCAGCCTCCTGAGGAGCTGGGACTATAGGTGCGCGCCACCATGCCTGGCTAATTTTTTTGTATTTTAGTAAAGACGGGGTTTCACCATGTTGGCCAGGATGGTCTGGATCTCCTGACCTCGTGATTTACCTGCCTCGGCCTCCCAAAGTGCTGGGATTACAGGTGTGAGCCCCTGTACCTGGCCCTGATTCCAATTCTTTGAAATGCTTTGAGCGTTACTTTATGGTCCAGCATGGGAAATTTTTATAACTATTTTTCATTGTCCCGCAAGTATAGTGTTTATTCTGTTATTGTATACCATGTTCAATTTTACCAATGAGGTTAAATATGTACATCGTATCATTCAGATATTGGTGTCCTTACTGATTCGTTTTCCACCTTTTCTATGGTTATTGAGAAAGTTGTGTTGAGGTCTCTCATTATGATTGTGGGACGGAAACAGCTGAAGATAAAGGAAGTCGAAAGTGCAGCAATTCTAAATTTTTACTTACCTGATAACACAGCTTCAAAATACATAAACAAAAATTGGCAAAACTAGAAAGAAAAACAGGGAGTAAAAATTTGGAATTGTTTTAATTTCTACTTTCTTTATCTTCAGCTGCTTTCTTGGTGAATTCACCCTTTGATAATGTTGAAGTGCTTGTTTTTGAAATATCTTTAGTAATACTAGGAATATCTAGTAGTTTGTACTACTAGTATCTAGAATCTTTTTCCCTTAAGTGTAACTTGTTTGCTGTTGCAGTAGCTATGCCAGCTTTCTTTTGACAAGATTTTGTGTGGTGTAACATTTTTTTATCCCTTGATTTCAGTGCTTACATGCTCTTATATTTAAGGTATATCTTTTGTAAGCAGAATGTAGTTGTTTTAAAATCCAGTATTTTGAGCATTTGTCTTTTGAGTATTTGTTTCATTTATACTTAATGTAATTACTGATATATTTAGGTAATTCCTACCATCTTAATAATAGTTTTTTTTATTTGCCCACTTGTTTTATTTTCTTTTTTCTTTGAACTACATTATTGCTTTCTCTTGGATCCTTGGATATTTTTTATTATTCAGTTTTCCCCCCTTCATTAGCTTGTTAATTATACAGTTCTTTATTCTTCTTTGTAGTGGATTTCCTAGAGATTATAGTCTATATCCTTTTTTTTTTTTTTTTTTTTTTTTTTTTTGAGATGGAGTCACACTCTGTTGTTGCCCAAACTGGAATACAGTGGTGTGATCTTGGCTCACTGCAACCTCCTCCTACCAGGTTCAAGCAATTCTCCTGCCTCAGCCTCCCAAGTAGCTGGGATTACAGGTGCATACCACCATCCCTGGCTAATTTTTGTATTTTTAATAGAGATGTAGTTTCACCATGTCGGCCAGGCTCTTCTTGAACTCCTGACCTCAAGTGATCCAACTGCGTTGGCCTCCTGAAGTGCTGGGATTGCAGGCGTGAGTCACTGTGCCCAGCTGTAGCCTGTATTCTTAAGTTACTAGAGTATGTTTTTTCTACTGTCTCTTCAACAAAGCTAGGACTTTGGAACACTGTAACTCCATTTACTCCCTTTCTACCTTTAGTGTTAGTGATTGTTATAAATCTTAATTGTATATATATTTTACATCCATAAGACATTATTGTTGTTTTTCTTTCAGTCAGTATTCATTTGCTTACATATTTACCCTGCTTTCTTTATTCGTCATTGTATTTTACATTTTCCTTTGCAGTAATTTTCTCATTGTCCGAAGATCTCTCCATTTCATGTAGATCTGCTATTGAACTTTGCAGTTTTTGCTCATCTTTGAATGTACCTTTGCTTTTTTTTTTTTTTTTTTTAGAGACAGGGTCTCACTCTGTCACCCAGGCTAAAGTGTGCAGTGGTGTGATCATAGCTTACTGCAACCTTGAACTTCTGGGCTCAAGCAATCCTCCCACCCCAGTCTCCCAAATAGGTAGAACTATAAGCATGTGCTACCATGCCTGGCTAACACCTTCAATTTTGAAAGGTATTTTTACTGAGTATAGAATTTTCTTGTCACACTAAAGAGGTCATTCCATTCATTGTCCTTCTGGCTCTCATTGTTTCCTTTAAAAAGTCACCTATAAGTTTTATTAGCACTTTTGAATTAATGTATCTTTTCTCTCTGGCTCCTTTAATTTTTTTTTTTTTTTTTTTTTTTTTAGACAGAGTCTCACTCTGTTGTTCAGGCTGGAATGTAGTGGTGCGATCTCAGCTCACTGCAACCTCCACCTCCCAGGTTCAAGCAGTTTCCTGCCTCAGCCTCCCAAGTGGCTGGGATTACAGGCACCTGCCACCATGCCTGGCTAATTTTTGTGTTTTTAGTAGAGACAGGGTTTCACCATGTTGGCCAGGCTGATCTCAAACTCCTGATCTCAACGAGATCCACCTGCCTCGGCCTCCCAAAGTGGTGGGATTATAGGTCTGAGCCACCATGCCAGGCCTTTTTTTTTTTTTTTTTTTTTAATTGAGATGGAGTCTGGCTCCGTCACCCAGGATAGAGTGCAGTGGCATGATCTCGACTGATTGCCACCCTCTGCTTCCCGGGTTCAAGCAATTCTTGTGCCTCAGCCCAGTTCCCTAGTAGCTGGGACTACAGGCACACACCACCACACCTGGCTACTTTTTGTATTTTTAGTAGAGACAGGATTTCGCCATATTGGCCAAGCTATTCTCGAACTCCTGACCTCAAGTGATCTGCCTGCCTTGACCTCCCAAAGTGCTGGGATTACAGGCGGGAGCCACCGTGCCTGGCCTTGCCTTTGGTTTTCTGCAGTTATACTTTTATTTATCCTGCTTTGTATCCTTAGAATTTATCCAATCTGTGGCTTGATATTTCAATCAGTTCCAAAAGATTTTTGGCCAATATATGTTCAAGTATTGTTTCTGACTTATTCTCTCTCTTTCTTCAGGACTTAAATTACGCACATATACTAGACATTTTCACCATGTCCCACCCAGATATCTCTTAAGCTATTTTATCACTTTCCCCTCTGTGTTTTTTTTTTTTTCTGTGCTTTTTTTTTTTTTACTTTTTTGTTTTTTGAGACAAGTTCTGGCTCTGTCACCCAGGCTGGAGTACAGTGGCACAATCTCAGCTCACTGCAACCTCTATTTCCCGGGCTCAAGCCATCCTCCCAGTTCAGCCTCCCAAATAGCTGAGACTATAGGTGGTCACCATGATGCCTGGCTAATTTTTGTATGTTTTGTAGAGATGGGGTTTCATCATGTTGCCCAGGATGGTCTTGAATTCATGAGCTCAAGGAATCAGCCTGCCTCAGCCTCCCAAAATGCTAGGATTACAGACACGAGCCACTGTGCCCAGCTCATTCTAGTTATTTTCTGTTGGTCTATTTTCAGTTCACTCATCTTCTCTTCAACTGTATCTAATTCACTGTTAAACCCATCTGTTAAGATCTTGACTCTAATATTATTGTATTATTCCTTTTGGGAATTTATTTTTTTTTTTATTTGGTAGTTTCTAGTTCCTTAGTAACATCATTCATCTTTTTTCAACTATTGTCTTGAGAATTCATCACTATAACTTTTAGGCCTATATTTGATAATCTAGTATCTGAGTTGCCTATGGGCTTGTTTTTATTGAGTGTTATTTTCTTTCTCTTGTTTATGGTATAGCTGTTAATGTTTTAATGAATGTGTCATTTCATATGACAAACTGTAGAGGATCTGAATGAGGCTGTTTCTTTTCAGGGAAGATTCATCATATCATCCAGCAGGCAGCAGAGCAGCTGATCATCCTAATCCATTCAGGGCCTGAGCTGACTCAAGGTTCAGTTAGTGTTTATAATGTTTCATCTCCTTCCAGTTCATCCACAGTCCATCAGCAACTCTCTAGGGGTCTGGGTTCATGTCTGTGCTTCCTTCCTCTCTGGGATCTAGGATCCTCAAGTCCTTGCTGCCTTGTTAGCTCCAGACTCAATCTTGATCTCCCCAGGCTCACCTGAAGGCCAACATTCTGCCTGCTCCTCCACTCTCATTCCATTCCAAAGCTTTGGGTGCAAGAGAGGCTCTCAGAAGGGTGGGCTTACCTCTGGGAGATTCCTTTCTCTCTGGATTGTCACACTGCAGCTTCTGTCTAACCTGACGGTTCTCTGGTACTTTCAAGCAGATTTTTTTTTTTTGATCCAATTTTCTAGTCTCATGGAGATTGATTGTCTGCCATGGTTATTACATCATAATTGCAAGCAGTACCCAATTGGGATTTCAATCCCGGTTCATTGTTTACTAGCTGAGTAATCTTGGGGCAATGACCTCTTTGGTCTTAGTCTCAATCTGTTTATCTGTGAAATGGGTATAGCAATTATTGCATCCTCCTCATCAGATGGCTGTGGAAACTAATAAACACAATGTTTGCGTGTAGTATGCACTCAACAAAGGAGAGCTACTATAATAATAAATTTTTGTCTTTGTTTTTGTTATTTTACTATCAACTAAGAAAAACCTTTAGGAAGGTGTTAGGGGTTTCATAGCATGACTTTGAGGGGACTGAGGGTTAGTGTTCCTCTGTGTCCCCAACATGGATTCAGCCACCCACTTCCTCCCCCTGCCCCCAAAGTTATATGCACACTCTCCCCTCCCTCTGTGGCTCCCTTCCCTTCTCCCTGCAATACCAGAGAGTGCAAGCTTTCTTCTTCTTAGCTGGGCCTGCCCTAGGGCTGCTTGTGCTGCAGGAATGGACTGTCTGAAAAATGAGGTGAACTTGGGGGGAATGCAGATCCCCCAAGCCCCTGCCCTGCCCCTGCTCCCCTCAGCCCCTGCCCTGCTCCCCATCTGCCCCGGCACATCGCTGTGCCCTTTCTAGTGGGGGCTGGTATGACAAAGGCCCTCAGCCCCTGCCCTGCCCCTGCTCCTCGTCTGCCCCGGCACATCACTGTGCCCTTTCTAGTGGGGGCTGGTATGACAAAGGCCCTGGAGGCAACACCCATGCCCTTTAACATGGACGTGCAGAGACATTTCCCATGGAAAGTCTCTAGCCCAGAGGAAAAGGGCATTGGAGGGCCACTCAGATGTGAAAAACCGCTCAGAGGTTTGGTGGTTTTGAATTCTCCTAATTTCCCCCTAACATTTTTATTAATTTTTGGGCATGCGGAAGGGTCAGAAGACTTGTCCAGTGAACACCTAGATGCTCACTGGGATTCTACAGAGTACATTTTGTTACATTTCCTTTATTTTTTCTATCTGTTCATTCCCCATCCCTCCATCAGACCATTGTTTTGGATGCCTTTCAAAGTTGTGAACAGCAGTTCACTTTACCTCTGAAGACCTCAGCATGTGTACCAGTAACTGGTGAACTCACCTAATTTAACAATCAAAAGTGGAGACCCAAAACTTAATTCAGGCAAGAGAACAACTGTTTAGGGGAGAGTGGGCCAAGAAGGGGAAAAGTGATGTCACCAGGGCTTTCACTTGGGGTACCTGGGACCCAGATGGTGAGGCTGAGCATCTCTCACCTGCCAGGATGTAGGGAGGGAGTCTGTCCCGGCTTCTACTGAATACTTTACACTCAACAGCTATAGCTGGTGCTCAGGAGAGTTTGTTGAGCCAATGAATGACTTTTTCAGAAGGGCACGGGTTGACTGTGTGACTCCGAAGTCCATAAATCCAACAGGGAGGGAAAGTTACTGGAAGGCAGATTGGGGCGCATTAGAAGCAATTTGTCTTTCTTCCTTTCTCTTTTTGAAATACCAAATTATCTTTTTTTTAAATTTTATTTTTGGGCAATAATAACATATGCAGAAAATTCAAAAGGCCCAAAGTGGAATCCAGTGAAACCCTTCTCTTGCACCTGTCTCTTCCAGTCACCCAGGCTTCCCGCCCAGAAGGTGTGCTTTTCTGGTTTCTCAGTGTCCTCTCTAGTAGTTTCTGTGCACACTTGATGATGATGGTGATAACGGTGATGGTGATGATGATGGTGATGATGATGGTGATGATGATGGTGATGATGATGGTGATAGTAAGGGGGTGATGGTGGTGATCGTGATGGTGATAATGATGATAATGGTGATGATGGTAATGGTGATGATGGTGATGGCGATGATGATAATGACGGCGATGGTGATAGTGATGATGGTGATGATGGTGATAGTGATGGGGTGATGGTGGTGATGGTGATGATGATGGTGATGATGATGGTGATAGTGATGGGGTGATGGTGGTGATGGTGATGATGATAGTGATGGTTATGGTGATATGATGGTGATGATGATGATGGTGATGATAATGGTGATGATGGTGATGGTGATGATGATGATGGTGATGATAATGGTGATGATGGTGATGGTGATGATGATGTTGGTGATGGTGATTGGATGATGACAGTGATGGTGGTGATGATGGTGATGATGATGCTAGTAACAATAGCACTTATTGGGAGCTTACTATATGTGAGTTTGTATTCCAGAGATTTCACATGTATTACCTCATTTGATACTTATAACAATCCTATGAAGTAAGTATGACTATTACTATCTCCATTTAAGAGATTAGGGAAACTGAGGCACAGAGCGGCTAAGCTCATGCAAGCTTACATAGCAAGTTGGGCAGTCAGCCTGGCTGCTCTCTTGGCCTCTGCTTTACTCACTTCAGCTTTTCTCAGCACTACCCCCATCCAGAGGGACCCCCCAGTGGCCTGGCTGTAGTAACCTCACAGAGCAGCAGGCTGGCTGAGGAGGTGCTGAGCTCTCTGTCTCTGGAGGGCATTCAACCAAATGACCCCCAGAGGCTCTCTGCAAATAGCTTTGTTCCTTTCACCTCAAGCCTTGGCTTCTGCTGCCCCCCTGCCCGTGGGAAGTGTCATTCTCTCCAGTCTTCAGGGGTCTCCAGGTTCTTATACTGCTCTCTTTAACCCCCAGATAGCAGCCCTTTCAGCTCTTCATAGGAAAGATGAAGGTTGTGCTCCTCTCTCTGTTTGCAGGTGGGCCCAGAGTGGGCCTTGGGTACTACCCAGTCACACAGCAAGGCTGTGTCCAGCCAGGAGCAGTTCCACTCCTGCTCCCTGCCCAGCCTCTGCCCCCTGCCACCATGTTTGTTTAACCTGGCCTTCTCACCCCACACCTCTTGCACCCCACGACCTGCCCCACCTAAGGAGAACCTATGTGCCTGGGGAGTGGGTGGGGGCATATGAGAAAGAGCTAAGTAAAATTCTTCACTGGGAACAAATCTCATTTTCAAGAAAGTCTTGACAAAATGAGGCATTAAATTACAATATTTCGAAGAGTGTCGTAATTCTATTGCAGACAGCCCTTCATCATGGAATCTGAAAGCTGGGAAAATACAAAACTCATTAGATTAAAATAAACCACCTACTGCTCTGGAGAGAAGCTTATTTATCAATATCAATTTACTTATGATTACTCTGGCCTGCAATTTGTTATTTTTAAGAATTATGATTTGTGTATTGCTCATGCAGATGTGAAATATTTTTTCTTGAATTGAGTATTTTAAAAAAGATATACTTGTCCTTAGTAAAGGTTAGAAAGTAGTTACTGGGGAAGGGAAGGAGGGAGAGGCCTGGAAAATAAATTAAAAGAGGCTGGTGTGGTGGACGGTGAGGAAACCTGTGTGTGTGTGTGTGTGTGTGTGTGTGTGTGCGCCTCACACGCATGTCTGAATAGGAGCAAATGTGGATACAGTGAACCAGGAGTTATGTGAAGCTTTTGGATCATTAAAAGAAGCAGGGCATTAAGAGGAAAGGCATCCTTATTAACCAAGTTGTCCAAAAGATGGAATGTGCCCTGAGTAGGTAGTGAGCTTCGCACCCCTGGAGGTATACAAGTTTGGATTGAAGGTCTATAAGGGAGGATGCTGTAAAGTACAACAGTTGGATGAGGAGCTAACTATAGTCATCTCCAATCATGATGCTTAATGATTTTCTGAATCAGACACATGGGTCTAGAAGGTGGGACATTGTGGGACAGCCCCGGTGTGTGTAGAGGAGTGAGCACTGGATTAGGTGTCAAGGAACCACCATCTTGAAATCACTGGCTCTGGTGGTCCTGGTTTCAGGAAGCCTTTGCCCTATGGTGCCATGCAAAGAGCTTGGTCTTTGGAGCCAGAGCCACCTGGGTTCGAATCCTGCCGCTGTCACTTAACTTCCGTGAGACCTCGGTCAATTACAGACTCTTCCTGAGTCCCCACTTCTTCATCTGCAAAGGGAGTGGTGACACGAAGTTCTGTAGAAAGTCTAGCACACAGTAGGCTCACTCAGCATATGCCAATATCCTTTCCTCTGCCCTTTCTGGGCCTCAGTTTCCCCATCTGTGAAATGAGCAGCATGCTGAGGATCTCCAAGCCTCTTCTAGCTCTGGATTTCTGTCCCTGATTTTTAGTGTTCCCTGTATGAGGAAGAAAAATTATTTGGGTGAAGAGCTAGGCCAGGTGTCCCCAAACTACGGCCCGCGGGCCGCATGCGACCCCCTGAGCCCATTTATCTGGCCCCCCGCCGCACTTCAGGAAGGGGCACCTCTTTCATTGGTGGTCAGTGAGAGGAGCACAGTATGTGGCGGCCCTCCAACGGTCTGAGGGACAGTGAACTGGCCCCCTCTGTAAAAAGTTTGGGGATGCCTGAGCTAGGCCCCCTGGGGTCTCAAGGCCTCCACAGGCCTGCTCAACTACTTGGCTCTCCTTCCACACCAACTGCATCAATGTGGGAGGCTTTCCTGGCCTAAGGACCCACTGTAAGCTCTCTATATGCTTGATCTGCCTTTGGGAAACTGGATCCCCATTTCATGGGTGGGAAAGTTGAGGCCCAGAGAGGGGAAGAATAGTATGCATACCTGCCTTTGCCATAGCCCCATGACTCCATTTCCTGGGCAGCTTCATTGTGGGAGGGCAGAGCAGAGGGGCAAAGCCTTCAGAGTTCGGTTTTGGGAGGAGGGGTTGCGCTCGGGCTTCCTCTTTCCCTCTCTCCCTCCCTCCTTTCCATTTATGTTTTTATATTTCAGCCACTGCTATTGAACACCTCCTATGTTGTGACAGCACTTGTGTTAGGCTCTGGAGCAGCCATGGTGAAGTAAGCGCGCCCGGATCCTAGGGTCCTCGGGGAGTTTAAGGTCCAGTGAAGGAACCAGACGGCTGCATACACACAGAGCATAGGGCTCAAACGAGGACATGTGTTTGTCAGGAGTGCAGTAGGGAAATCAGAGGAGACTTCTCAGAGGAGGTGATGGCCAAGCCCCATTAAAGGAGGAGAAGGAAGTTGCAGTGGATTCGGTGCCTCTGCAGAGCTGGGGCTTGGCAACAATCAGATGTCCAGTTGTGCATTTCACCTGGGGTTAGATTTGAAACCACTCCCTGCCTCAGGTTCTGGGCAAGTCCATTGTCTCTGGGGTAGGAAGGTGCGCCTTGGGTGGGTCCCTGTGAGGAGCGCAGCTGTGGGAGGTTAGCAACCGTCAGGTAGGAGAGAGAGCCAACCAGCAGCTCCAGGAGGATGATGCCTTTGCTGGAGAGGAAGGGAGACCAAGAGTGTGGTGGCAGGAGGTGACAGCTTTAGTGGGGACTCAGCCTAAGCCCCCAATTTCTAGTTCTGTCAGTCACACTGGGGCCTTAGCACTGCAGGGTTTTAGGGTCATGCGTCTCTCCTCCCTGAGGTTCATTTTCATCCTTTGGAAAATGAGGTGGTGTTCCCACGTCCAAGGCCGGTGAAGGCCAAGTGAGCTCAAAGGCTGGTGGTGCTCACTGGGTGGGGCAGGACGGGTGTCACTCTCTGCTCTGTTCTAAGATCACCTGGTCTGAGTCTGCCCTGCCTGCTGTCACAGAACCTGCTGCAGTCCAGATGTTGGGTGCTTGTGATGAGTGCAACAGGGTGATGTGCTCTTCATATAACGGAGCATGGTTGTCACTACGACTGTTGTGACGTGAGAATTGAGCAGAAGGGGCAAGGCAAGAGGACGCTTGGGTGTGCTGGACACACACCCGTGCCAGGTGCACTTGTGAGCACTCTCAGGTGTGCCACCGTTGAGTCCCCATGACATCCACGTAGGTGCTGCCTCCCTCAGCACAGAGAGGAAACTGAGGCTGAGCAGAGATTTGAACCTGGATCTCTTGCCAGCCTGATGGTCCCCGAGTGGCCTTGCCCTTTTCTCCCCACGTGCAGTAAGGTAATCTGATGGGACCCTGTTTCCCACTGAGCTCTCAGTCCAGAGCCCAAAGCTCCTTCTGGTCAAGCCCCTTCTGGGTGCCCCTTGTTCCTTTTGGAAGCTGTGATATTAACACGCGTAAAAACGATCCTAACAGCATCTCACACAATGATGGGGGGAGGAAGTGGCTGTCACAGGCAATCTGGAAAAGATGTATCACTTAAAGGGAAGATGATCAACTTGCTGTTAGAGCCTGTGCCTTGCCCTCTCTCCTTGATACCCCCACCCATCCCCCCAGGGGTCCCCTTCCCCCCGGCTGAGAGTGTGTCTGGCAGCTGGCTGGTGGGGCTGTGCCGGGGCCTTCCCTACAGCATAGCGTCACTGTTCACGCTGGAAGGGACCTTGCTGCTTTATTTGTTCAGTCATTTATTCATCGAGTGCTCGCAGTGCACCTATCTGCCAGGCTCTGGGCAGGCTTGGGGGAAGCCTGCAGCATAGACAGTGAAACCATCACACAAAGCAGAGCTCGAGCTGCATCACCGCAGGCTTGAAAGCAGCCTGAGTCACATCTCAGAGATCCCAGACACAGGGTGGAGGGACTGCTTCTGCCCCAGGGAGGGGGCGCTGTCAGGGAAGGCTCCTCAGGCCCCACATGCCAAATGGGAGGAAGGGCCTCTGGTCATAGGGCCCTGTCTCAGCAAAGGCGGGAGCTGTGTCCCAAGTTGCATTTTGCAGACAAGGACAATGAGGCCTGGAGAGATCTGCCACCTTGCCCAGGGTCACACAACTGACCGCTGGCTCTGCTTGGAGTGAGAGAACTCCTATTTGTACCTAAGGTCAAGAAATAGGGGCTGAGCGCCAAGGGGGTGTCTGTGAAGACTGGAGAGTGTTGTGGATGGTGTCCTGTAGTGGGTGAGGGTGGAAGGGGAGGGAACCAGCCTGGCTAAAATCACAGTGGGGTGGTGGGGGTGGTGGGGAGAGTCGGAGAGAGAGAGGGAGGGAGGCGGGGAGGAAGGAAGGAAGAAAGGAAAGTGGGGAGAGAGAGAAAAGAAAGAGAAAGAAAAAGAAAAGGAAGGGAAAAGAAAGAAGAGATAAAAGAAAACAAATGAAAAGAGAAAAGAATGGTTCCCAGGTCATTAGATCCCATGAGAGGGAGGAGCCTGAGAGAGGCCTGCACTTTCCCGTGTGACTGGTCTAGAGCCAGCCCTGTCTATCTGCAGGACAGTGGTGCCCCAGCCCAGCATTTGGAGCTCCCGTGGGGTGGGAGCACAGCAGGGAGTGAGCAGTCGGATGCTGTTTGTCTCACCTTCACTCTTTGCAGCCCACGTGTGGTTCTGTGCCAGGCGGAAGCTCTCTCTTTAGATGAGAGGCTAGACTCTGTTGCTGACTCCCTGGCTGATCCTCAGTGTCAAATTGATCCTCTGAGTGCTCAGTGCCCCATCTGTGAAATGGGCATAACGTCACTCTGTCTAGATTTGCAGTCACATGTACAGAAAGGCTTTCCAGAGTGAAAGTCATCAGGGAGGTGTTCTCCTGGCAGCTGCTTGATGGAAGCTGCTGGGTTCTCAGCATTGAGATTCCTTTTGGGCAGCTTTTGGGGTGCAAGGGGTGAGAGCAGAGAATGCAAAGGAGAGAAGGAGGTGGAGTCGTGGGACACCTGTGAACCTTTTCATTGACTGGGGGAAAGGGGAAATAAGAAAGGGTGTCCTGGCTTCCCTCTCACCCCTCTGTCTTGGGTTGGGCAGGAGGGGCTGGCAGTGAATTAGCGGGTGGAAGTTGAGCAGGTGGCCACCAGGAGTGGCCTTGGCCTCACCCATAGTTCCGCTGATCATCTGCATGGCCCCTGAGCAAACAGTCTGGACTTGGGAGTGGTGATGGGGTCAGCCTCTGAGAGGCAGAGAAGAGCAGAGCTGAAAATGCCTGGGAGCACCGAGTCTGCCCTGCACTTTCGGAGTGGAGTCAGGACTTCTGAGGGCTATCCTGCGAGAGAATACGGGACAGGCTCAGAACCTGGGGTCTTCCTTTCGATCCTTGGCTCTTGGACTGATGGTCTGAAGACAGAGAAGGCAGCCACTGTGGGCCTCAGTTCCCTTGTCTGTCGAATGAGCTGGCTGGCCCAGATTGGCTCACCATGGAAGATGGACTTCAGGTATGGCAGGAGCGGGCTGGGTGTGGCCAAGCTGCCTTTCTGGCTGGGGGTGAGAGGTGGGGCTGCAGGGAGTAGAGGGATTGGAAGGAGATCTGCACCAAGGGTGAACTTGGTGGTTTACCTCAATTACTTTTGATAAGCTTCGGTTTCTACACTAGCTTTGTTTATTAAATTCATTTTTGATTTTTTAAAAACAGCTCTAATATGTTATTCATATATGATCCAATATGCCCTACTAAAGTGTGCAATTTAATGGTTATTAGTGCCTGCAAAGATATGTGCAAGCATCATCACGGCCTATTTTGGAACATTTTCATCATCTCACAAAGATATCTCTAACCAGGTGCAGTGGCTCACACCTATAATCCTAGTACTGTGGGAGGTTGAGATGGAAGGATTGCTTGAGTCCAGGAGTTTGAGACCAGCCTCAGCAACACAGTGAGACCTTGTTTCTACAATCAATCAATCAATCAATCAATACTTAGTGGTACTACAGGGAGGCTGAGTTGGGAGGATCGATTGAGCCCAGGAGATCAAGGCTGCAGTGAGCCGTGACTACACCACTGCACTCCAGCCTGGGGGCAACAGAGTGAGACCCTGTCTCAAAAAAAGAAAGATGCCCCATACCCTTTAGCTACTCTCCCTCCCCATCGCCCCCAGCCCCTGGCATCCACAGATGTACTTTCTGCCTCTCAGATTTACCTCTTCTGGACATTTCACATAAACAAACTCATAATATGTGGTCCTTGGTGACTGGGTGGTGGCGTCAGGTTTACAGGGTTCATCTTCCTTGTAGCAGGCGTCAGGTTTCATTCCTTTTCATGCCTGGATGACATTGCATTGTATGGATATACCACATCTTGTTTACGTATTTGTCTGCTGAAGGATATTTGGTTTGTTTTCATGTTTTGGCCATTAAGAGTAATGAAGCCATAGACATTGGTGTACAAATACAGGTTCCAGTTTTTTGCTTTCAGTACTTTCGTGTATGGTCCCAGAAGTGGAATTCCTGGAGCATATGGTAATTCTGTGCTTACGTTTTTTTTTGTTTTGTTTTGTTTTTTGTTTTTGAGATAGAGTCTCACTCTGTCACCCAGGCTGGAGTGGTGCAGTGGTGCAATCCTGGCTCGCTACAACTTCTGCCTCCTGAGTTCAAGCAATTCTCCTGCTTGCCTCAGCCTCCCAAGTAGCTGGGACAACAGGTGCATGCCACCATACCAAGCTAATTTTTGTATTTTTAGTAGCGACAGGGTTCACCATATTGGCCTGGCTGGTCTCAAACTCCTGACCTCAAGTGATCCGCCTGCTTCAGCCTCCCCAAGTGCTAGAATTACAGGCGTGAGCCACCGTGAGCCACCGTGAGCCACCATGCCTGGGCCCTATGCTTACTCTTTTAAGGAGCTGTCACTACTTTCTACAGTAGCCGTGTCATGTTACAGTCCCACCAGAACACACACAGGGGTTCCAGTTTATGCACATGCTCACCAACACTTGTTCCTTTTTTTTTTTTTTTTTTTTTTTTGAGACAGAGTTTCACTGTTGCCCAGGCTGGAGTACAGTGGCATGATCTTGGCTCACTGCAAACTCTGCCTTCTGGGTTTAAGCAGTTCTTATGCTTCAGCCTCCTGAGTAGCTGGGATTACAGGTGTGCATCACCACGCCTGGCTAATTTTTGTGTTTTTAGTAGAGACGGGGTTTCACCATGTTGGCCAGGCTGGTCTTGAACTCCTGACCTCAAGTGATCCACCCACCTCGGCCTCCCAAAGTGCTGGAATTACAGGTGTGAGCCACTGCACCTGGCCTCCAACACTTGTTTTATGTGTGTGTGTTTTATAATAGCCATCCTAGTGAGTGTGACCTAGTATCTCATTGTGGTTTTGATTTATAGCTCCCTAATAATAGTGATGGTGAGCATTGTTTCATGGACTTATTGGCCATTTGTATATCTTCTATGAAGAAATCTGCCTCCTTTCCAATTACGTTGTTTTGTTGTTAAGTTTTAGGAGTCCTTTCTATATTTTAGATATTAATCCCTTATCAGGCTTGTGATTTGCAAATATTTTCTGTGGGTTGCATTTTTACTCTATTGATAGTGTCCTTTGGTGCACAAAAGTTTTTTATTTTGATGAAGTCCAATTTATCGATTTTTTTCCGCTTCTTGCCTCTGCTTATGGTGTCATATCCATAGTGTTATCAGTCATTGTTATCTCGAGAAAAGCTGCACAGCAAAGCACCACAACCGTCATTTATTCTCGCTTATGTGTCAGGGGTCAGCTGGAGGGAGGGTCAGCAAATCTAGGCTGGGCGTGACTGAGCTTGACTCTAGGCTTCGCATGGGTTCTGCCTGCCCACTTTTCTGGGGCCAGGGGTCTGCATGGGGTGTGTTCTTCTCAAACTGAATGGCAGGAGCTTAACAGACAAGCCCCTCTGCAGAAGGTGCATGCTCCTGCTAGTGTGGAGGTTGGCCAAAATGGTGTCATGGCCAAGCTCAGCATAAGAGATGGGAGACCCCAGCATGGGTGTGTACGTGTCATTCTACTGCAGAGGAATGGAGGACCGGGATCGAGAATCTGATCAAGCCCAGTGATGGCCAGGGGATGGGAATGAGCTGGCAGGTTTGAGGCCGAGAGGGGCTAGTGTGGCTGAAATATAGCGATCGGGGACAGGGAGGAAAGTCGTATTTAGCAGGTGTATGGAAGATGTTTGTTAACTGAATTAATCAAAAGATGGTATGGAGACTCACTGGCTGGATAGAGATGAATGTGCTGAGATGGGAAAGGCAAGGACTGGAACCTATTTAGGGAAGAAATCAGCTCACTGCCAGAGCTGTTAAATTTTAGAGACACCTGCTAGTGGGCAAATGGCTGTATGAGATGAAGCAGACTCTGCTTGCAAGGATCTGTGGATTCTCTGGCAGCAGGAGGACAAGGGCATGGCCAGCTGTCCCACACATCGGGGATAGATGCCTCCAACAAGGTACTAAGGATGACAGGAACTGAGCCTCCGGTTCCAGCAGGGTTCCAAGGTGGCCTCATAGATGAAGGGCATTTGAGCTATAGGGCAGGGTGTGAAAGGTTGAGCCAGGGGGTGCTCCAGGTGGAGGGAACCACGAGGTCAGGGCACAGGGAGAACACAGGGTGGGTGACTGGCAGTGACCCCAGTGAGGGGGTGGGCACAGGTTTCAGCAACATGCCAGACCTGGGCTGGGGTCTACAGGCTGCTCCCCTGCTGATAAGCTGGGGGATAGGAGGAAGCTGACTTTGATCGCTCCATTCTTGTCTATGTGCCAGGCTGGGGTTGGGGATGTGAAGATTAGGAGCCTCTGTTGTCTTTTTGGAGACTGAGAAAAGAGTGAGAGCCTAGTGATGGCAAAGGTGTGGGAAAATGGCTTTTTCCTCATTATTGTTGGGGGCAGGGGTATAACTTGGTGCACCCTCTTTGGAGGGCAATTTGCCAAGAGCTATGAAACTTTCCTACTTCTAAATGCACCACTACACAAAGATGTGGCAACAAAGATACTCGTCGTGGCTTTCTTTGTCAAAGGAAAAGATTAAGAACAGCCTAGGTGGAGTGCGGTGGCTCATGCCTCTAATTCCAGCACTTTCGGAGGCTGAGGCTGGCAGAGCATTTGAAGTCAGGAATTTGAGACCAGCCTGACCAACATGGTGAAACCGCAGCTCGATTAAAAATACAAAAAAATTAGCCTGGTGTTGGGGCAGGCACCGGTACTCCCAGCTACTCAGGAGGCTGAGGCAGGAAAATTACTTGAACCAGGAAGGTGGAGGTTGCAGTGAGCTGAGATTGAGCCACTCACTGCACTCCAGCCTGGGGGACAGGAAAAAAAAAAAAAAAAAAAAAAAAAAAGAATATCCTAAATGTCTATCAGCAGAGGACTGGTTAAAGTATGGTCCCCCATAAGGCTGGGTGCAGTGGCTCATGCCTATAATCCCAGCACTTTGGGAGGCTGAGGCAGGTGGATCACCTGAGGTCAGGAGTTCGAGACCAGCCTGGCCAGGCTGGTCAAGATGGAGAAACCCGGTCTCTACTAAAAATACAAAATAAGCCAGGCGTGGTGGCGCATGCCTGTAATCCCACCTACTCGGGAGGCTGAGGCAGGAGAATCGCTTGAACCCGGGAGGTGGAGGTTGTAGTGAGCCGAGATCATGCCATCGCACTCGAGTCTGGGTAACAAGAGCAAAACTCCGTCTCAAAAAAAGAAAGAAGGAAAGAAAAATTTGGTTCCCCATATAGAAGGACACCCTGCAGCTGCTAAAAAGAATAAGCCAACTCAGTATGTACTGCAGTGGAACAGTCCTTAAGATACATGGTCGTGTGAAAAGCTAAGAGTCAGATAACATGAGTACCACTCGGATTTTCTTTAAAGAGACATAGAGAACTACGTGCTATGTCATTATGTGAACATACAGAACTTCGGGAATGAGACCTTAAGGGTTGCCTCTGGGAAGGCGGCATGGGGTGGGGAGACAGGAGACTCACTTCCTGCTGTACACCTTTTGTTTAGTTATTTCCTATGTATGTATACTTCCTAAAAGAATAACGTAAAATCAAATACATCTTTTGCTGAATGATTTTTTTAAAGAGTTGGTGAGGGGAACTCAGAGACACTGGGCTTCATGTGAGGGAAGCTGATGCCTGTGGCTCCCCACCCTGGGGGTCTCAGGTCAGGCCCTCCCTTCCCACCCCAGTCACCACCTCATGGAAGTTTCTGGGAGGGATCCAGGGGAGGGCGTAAGAACAGAATAGCCATGAGGTGGTCTTGTCCCCTCTTTTCATCACAGCAGCTTCCCCGGCAGTGGCCTGGATATTGTGGGCTTTGAAGCGTGGTCATCGATGGCCTACAGGGCTTGGCCATTAGCAGCCCTAATGGTGTCGTCTGCAGGCGCCTTCTTGCACGCATGAACCTCTCTGTGTAGCGGTGGTGAATAATCCCCAAATTGTATTTGATTTCTGCAGCGCATTTCTGTATTTCTATTCAAAGTTGAGTGCATCTGATTTTATGGGAATTCATAGCAGTTCAAACTAAATCGTGGCACCCTGCTGTGAAAATCTCTCACTCTCCAGAAACTGAAATGCTGCCCAGATGTCCCCTCCTGCCCTTTCCCTTCCCCCTGCTCTGTTCTCTCGTGTCCCCCTGCCTGCTGGGCCTGTAGGCAGGCAGCCGTGCACCCTCTACACTTGTACCTCTGGACGCGGCTGCAGGCAGAGATGGGAGACAGTCACAGTGTGAGCTTTGCCCTGGGAGTTAGGCACAGAACTGCCTGTTTCCCAGAAGAGGGGAGTATGCCTTACTCCAGCAGTGACACGGAATATGGCTTTCCAGTCTAGGACACCAGGCTTCAACGGGCTTCCTCTTAGGTTTTTTTCTAGGATTCAGAGGTGTTTGATGACACCTCCACAGGTCATGGGGAGCTTTGCAAGGAACCTGGTTTTCTCCAGCCTGGGCAAAGAAGTGGGGACATTTTGTGGATGTATCTCCTGGAAGGGGTGGCAGAACCCAGTTTTGTGTGTGTGTGCATGAACGTATGAGTGTGTGTGTGTGTATGTGTGAGAGTGTGTGTGTGTGGTGTGTGTGCCATATGTGTGTGTGCAGTGTATGAGAGTGTGAGTGTGGTGTGTGTGAGAGTGTGTGCTGTGTTTGTGCTGTGTATGTGTGAATGTGTGTGTTGTGTGTGTGTGTGGTGTATGTGAGAGTGTATGTGTGGTGTGTGTGACTGTGTGTGAGTGTGAGTGTGTGCGGTGTGTGTGGTGTGTCTGTGTGGTGTGTGTGTGTGGTGCGTCTGTGTGTATGTGTGTGTGATGTGTGTGTGAGTGCTTTCAGGCACAAGCTTTTCTTTCACACTGTTGATCCTCACCTGGGGAAAGGAGAGCCCTTAGTATGGGACCAAGTGTCAGCTCTGGGCCTTGTCTCCTGTTCTGAGTTTTAGCCCATTCTGCTGCTCAGGGCTGCCTGCAGGCAGAGCATGAGGGAGCCCTCCTGGTGATGAGACCAATCAGACTTCCTTGCCTGGCAAGGAAAGACCAAAGACCCACGGGATGGAGAGGCAGGGCCTCCCAAGCCGGGACCCACTGCCCAGGATGAAAGGAGTTCCGTGTCCCTAGAAACGTCTGGTAGCAGCCCAGGTAGGAGTGCCAGCCAAAGGACTGCTGAGGATGTGCCCAGCTCCCATAGTCTCCCCTGCTGTTTGCACCTGGGACTCTGGGCTTCAGGGAGGTCTGGAGAGGGCAGGAGAGAACTTCTAATCAGTGCTGTCCATGTGCTCACAGGCTATGGCAAGAATTTGTCAGGGACATCAGTGAGGCCACTGATCATCAACACATCAAATGCTTATTATAGAAGATATTCGAAATGCAGAAAGCAGGTAGAAGAAAATAAACCTTCCCATAACCTCACCACTCACACGACACCCTGACATCACCCCACAGTGCCGTATGGACACACCCCTGCACACATTCACACTAGGAATCCACACACTATCCTCTGTTGCTTCTTGGGGACGTCCTACAACTGAGCCAGTCCCCTGTTGGGTATCTGTCATAAGTAATGCAGCAGTGGACATCCCTGTGTCTTGGTGTTCACGTACAGCCATGGCGATTTCTTCAGCTGAAGTTCCAGAGGCAGAATTGCAAGGTCATAGGGTGTATGTGTTTTCAGGCTCTTCAGACAATTTTCAAAGACGGATTGGTTCCCTGCCCAGTTGCATCAGCTTGGGGTGTGGGGGCCCTGCTGATCTTCCCCCAGGGACAAAGGTATCAGCCTTGAGGGGCAGGTGGTGGAGAGAGGCAGTGGCGGGTGAGGAGGTGGGAGTCCTGCTCACCCCTGATGGTGCATGCGTTCTCCTATTGCTTCTGGTTCTAGGAGCAATGCATGTGAGATGCCAACAGCCTGAGGGGGCAGATGAAACAGCAGTCAACCCACCACCCTAGCCATTGCCTTCTTCCTGGCATATGCAGCTTGCCTCCTGCTGCATACCTTGGCTGTGAGCATGCTGGAATTCTCACCAGGCTCTCTGACCAGATGCCAGGGTCTTGCCCAGGGACTTCCTATCAGGTGCCTCAGCAGGGCCCTCCCCTGGGTCACATGTCGGAGCTCTTCAGGGATTGGGGCTGAGGCTGGGAGCCTGGCCGTCAGAATGCAGTTCAAATTCAGACTTGACACTTATTAGCTGTGCGACTTTGAGCAAGTTGTTCAACCTCTCTGAGCCCCAGTATGTAGAGAACATTGTCTATCACAATGACTGGCATATAACATAGACTCAGTAAATGTTAGAATTATGAATCTGACATCTGTGTAGCTTGAGCCCTGAAGGCTGGGAGCCCTGGGATTTTCTCTCTTCTGATGGCCCTGGGCAGTGACAGTCTGTTTCACTCATTTCACACCAGCACATGTTTCCAGTCATGGCCGTGTGTTCTCATGACCCTATGTTCCCCCACTGTGCTCGGCACAAAGTTTGGCATGAAGAAGGATGTTGGGAATTGGAGTCTGAGGGTTCTGGGGCCTGGCCATGTGTCTCCTTGGCAGGGGGCTCTAAGCAGCACTTGGGAGATTTGGGAGCAGCTGGTTGTGGTCCTGCTCGTACCTCTGGAGCAGATCTCTGGCACCTATCCCAGGTCCAAGCAGGAAGCCCAGCACAGAAAGGTGTGTCTGTGTTTCCTGATCCAGTGGGGAGATGTGAGGGTTGGTGGGAGCTCAGGCCCCATCCTGAGGGTGAGCAGCCTCATATGGTGGAAGAGGCTACTTGACTGTGCTGAATGGAAGGGGAGGAGGCCCAGAGGCCGGGGGAACAGCTATTGTACAGATCAGAGTGAGGTCAGGCTCTCCCTGGGGACCCATGCTGCTTGCCGCAGCTCCAGTACTGAGGACTGCCAGCAGGCAAAGCAGAGTGCCTCACCACACCAAGGCTGAAGATCAGGGCTTAGGGGTCTGTCTCTTTCCACTGTCATCAGCTTCTGCTCTCTCTGGGCCTTACTCTCCTCCTATAGCCAGAGGAGCCAGTGGAATAACAAGATCTGGAACCTCAGGGAAAACCCAGCAGCAGGGTGGAGCCCTTCAGGCCCAGCTGCTTTGCTTTACCCTGTGGAGCCTGTGCCACCTTGACCTAGGAGGATGGAGCTCAGGTGGTCCTTGCTTCTGGATGCTCTGGAGGCAGTCCCTGCTAATACTGCAGAATTAGGGCTGTGTGCATCCACCCCTGACTGATGGATCGGGGCACTGAGGCAGTCTGATGGCCTCTGATGGGGAAAGAACAGGCACTTAAGGAGAGAGGCTGGGGGCCCAGTGTGCCCAGTGGTGTTGGAGCCTGAGGCTGCACTGTGGAAAGCGAAAGGCGTGATGCACGCATGCACATTGTGTGCAGGCGCACACGTCCTGGCAGACATTCATCCCGTGTTGTGTGGTGCGTGTTGTGCTCCATGAGGGAGGGGCCATGCCTTCCCCTTTTACATAGTCCGGAAACAGGAGCAGCAGCATGGTGTGATGGAAATAGCAGGAGATTTGGATTCGGGACGACATGGTCAGTCCTAGAGTGACCTCTTTGAGCCTCAATGTCCTCGTCTGTAAAATGGGAACAAGAAGACCTACTTCATAGAGATATTTTGGAAGATTGAGTAAAAATAATCCCTGTGAAAATCCTTGGCCTGTGGGATTGCCTAACAAGTGTTCATTTTCTTCCTTCCTTCCTCTCACTGCAAACTTCCTGCAGCACCCAGTGGAATGGTGTGCTCTCCCCAACTATTTGTGGATGATGTTCTTGGCAGATGTTGTTTAATTCTTCTAACATCTCGTTTGGAATGGCAGAGGGCTGGAGTTTTTTCTGTAGAAGACACTCACTCACTGTGAGATGTCAGATTGTCACTTAATTGCCCAGTGCCTCGGTTTCTCCACTTGTAAATCAGGGATAATGTTGGCGGTGCTGGCTACCTTCTTTGCAGGATGTGATAGGGGAACGCATGATAACAGATGGAAAGTGGTTTGAACGTTTAGAGAAAGGCATCTTGCTCAACCTCACTAGTACTTAGGGAAATGCAAATTAAAGCAGCAGTGCTCTACCATTTTTCATGTGTGCGATTGGCAGCCATTTAAAAGAGAGATCACTTCCAGGTGGGCACATAGACTCTCTCATCTACCGCTGGAGGGGCTGCGAATTGCCACAGCCTTTTCCAGAAGATAGTATGGCGGTATCTAGTAAAAGTTCACATACACACTCTAGGTTGCATTTGGTTGACCCAGCACTCCCACTGTTGGAGAACCAAATTGAAGAGCCAAATCCCAACACAGTTATGTGCAGGGAGATGTGCATGGTGGCATTGCTCATGGGGGCGGGAACCTGGAAACATCCAAATGCCCGTCGGTAAGGGATGAAATCTCCATACGGAACATCCATACCGTGAGCTATTATTATCTCCTAAAAAGGAGGTAATTCTAAGCAATGTTGGCCTGGAGTGTTGTCTGTGGAATTTCATGATGTGCAAAAAGCACGTTGCTTTTATGTAGACTCCATTATTCTCAAAGTAAACAGTAGCCTCATGGCTCCGTACATGTGTGTAATGGTAATATTATTTTTTGGGTGCAGAGAAAGGCCTGGTAGGATGCATGCCAGGCCCTGCCTGCCCATTCTGGGCATGATCATGTTTGGCTCACAAAGTGTTCCTTACAAATTGAGTTATTTGCCAACATTTAAAAATTGAATTCATGTGAAAAGCCTGATTTCTAGTTTTTCATTGAGAAAAATCAGAAGCTCCGCCACACTGGGCCCACATTCCCTCTTGGCTGAAACACATCAGCAGCTGCCACTTCTGGACAGAGAGCATGTGGCCTCCAACTGGCCATCATCCCCACCCACGCAGCATTACCCTCATCTAAATTCCCTGCTGGCCTCGTAGGCATTTCAGTTTGCAACCCCTGTGATAGGCTGTTAATATTCAGAAACTCAAGGCAGTGGAAATGCAGGGATAGGATGTGTAGGGGGATGAGTTGCCCTTTATTATTCAAATACATCTTAGACTCTTTTATTCTTCTTCAGGCGTGGTGGTTCACGCCTGTAATCCCAGCACTTTGGGAGGCTGAGGCAGGTGGATCACCTGAGGTCAGGAGTTCGAGACCAACCTGGCCAACATGATGAAACCTCGTATCTACTAAAAATACAAAAAAATTTAGCTGTGCATGGTGGCCGACACCTGTAATCCCAGCTTCTCAGGCGACTGAGGCAGGACAATTGCTTGAACCTGGGAGGTGGAGGTTGTGGTGAGTCGAGACCATCCCACTGCACCCCTGCCTGGGTGACAGAGTGAGATTCTGTCTCAAAAAAAACCTTTTATTCTTCAAATGACTGTTTCATACATTATAATTAAGGTGTTTTAAGTATAGTATTAGAAGGCAAGTAAAAGGGGACTGTGGAGTGTTGTATGTCATGTTGGTCGGGAACTATCTGGCAGGGTCTCCTCATTGTTCACTGGGGACGTGGGCTGAGAGGGATTGAGGCCCCTCCAGGTCCAGAATTAAGGGGTCTGAGCTCTGAACTCTCAGCTCTTTCTTGATCCCTCACCCCTGTATCTTGGCAGGGATGTGGAAGTCTCTCCAAAAATCCCTTCTCCAACTCCATTCACTGCCCTGAGTCTTTCCTGGTCACTTACTGATAAGGGAGGTAGTATCCCAGCTTGGGTCTTGATGCTGGTTCTGTTTGCTAGTTGGAGGTCTCTGAACAAGTTGTCTAATGGCTCTAATCCTACTTTGTGAGCCAGGGAGATGAATGCCTCCCAGGCCAGATGCACAGTAGGTGCACATGGAAGGGTGATGTGTGGGAGTCTGGCCCTGCACTACCAGGGCCGACAGTTCCATAGGAGGTTACAATTCCCAGTTGGTGAGTGTGGCTTCCCTGGTTTTACTGCTGGGCTCCAGGGAGGCCTGCTCCTGAGCTGCTGGAGGACCAGGGCCCTGATGGAATGGGACCAGAGCAGGGGCTGCTGCCATGGTGGGAGAGAGTTGTCTACCCTCCTAGCCACCCTTAGAAATAGGATTGGGTCTTGCAGAACCTCTGTCAGCTGAACCCCAGATCTCGCTAGAGCTAGCTCTGAGCCCTTCAAAGTCTAGCTTTAGCCTCCACAGACTTGCTGTGGGGCCCTGGGAAGGTCACCTCCCCTCTCTGTGCCTCTTCAGACACCATGGCCTGCTGCATCCCTTCATATCCAAGGTTATGGGATAATATGGTGAATATTAAAAAAAAAAAAAAAACAGGAAGAGATATGCTCATTGGGCACTGGTGGTGGGCCTGGGCTTGTTGGACTTGCCAAAGCCACTGTTAGACCCCTGTCTTCCTGGTCAGTACCCAGCTCCGGAATGCTGTCCCCAGGATAACCAGGCTCTGTCACTCTTGGGGGATATGGTCCTGGAGGCTAAAGGCAGCAGCCCCTCCCTCCATCCACTGAGCCTAGAATATGTCACTCTTTGCCCAGAGTCCCCTCGAAGGACAGCCAGCCCCGGTGAGGGCCAAGAGAACCCAATTGGCCCCAGCCCCACCCAGTGACTTGCAGGCCACTGTGCTATACCCAGGATTGAACAATGTTAAAACTAAATGATGCAGACCCTGTCTTTTTTCCCATGTGCTCCCCCACCCTCCATCTGAGTTGATTCCTTCCCCTCCCTTCCCAGCCCCAGTTCTCTCTGGAGCTTCAGAGGTGGGAGGGGCTGAGGAGCAGTCCCCATGTCCCCCAGGAGGCTTCTCACCCTCTTTTCCTTCTTTGTGTTTCCAGGAGCCATGAGGTGCCATGTTGCCACCAGCTGCCACGTGGCCTGGCTTTTGGTGCTGATCTCTGGATGCTGGGGTAAGTCCAGTCCTCCCTGTGTCTACCCCACGGGCCAGCTTCTGCACAGGAGGCCAGGCTGGAGAGTGTTGGGGCTGGTGGTTCAGCTTTGTGCTGCGGGACTCTGGAGACGCTGCCTTGCTGTGTGACTGAGGCACACATTTCCCTCTCTGGCCTCAGTTGCCTTCTGGAGCTCTCATAGGGCTGAAAATACCAGTTGTCCCCAAAGTCTGGGGCACAGGAGGGAATGGGAGAAGCCTTGAGAAATACTTGAGCTCTAAGGGACGGAGGGATCTGTGACCATGAACCGTCCTCCTCCTAGGGTGTAGGGACTGGCCACAGCTCTGTTCAGTTCCACAGCTGTGTTCTGAGCACCTACTGTGTGCACTGTGCTTGACTTACTGCACCCACCTCTGGGGGAATGGAGGAAATAACTCATTCTCAAGAAATTCAGAGGCTGGCAGGGGAGAAAGGCACACATAGGTTTTCCTTTAATGCAGGGCGAATAGAGTGGTAATGAAGGATGGATACAGCGCCAGGGGCGTCCATCAGAAGAAAAGAGGAATTGGGCCTCAGGACAGGAGAAACCCAGCAGAAGGGTCCTCATTCGATCTGGGCTTTGAAGACCAAGAAGTAGTTTTAGACTAGGGGAGCAGGAAGAAGGGCGTCCTGAGGAGGGCATAGCCTGAGCAAAGGTATGGCAGCCAGGAGCCTTCCCCTCTGCCCCCCTTTCCTGGCCTTGCAGCAGCCAGCTCAGAGTGCCAGCTGCGGAGCCCATGGAGGAGGCTGGGACAGGCCTGGGCATTCGCTTCTCCCTTGGCCCCTGACAGCAGGTGGCAGGGAGCAAAGCAGCCCTGGGCTGCACTGAAGGCAGGCCAGGAGAGCAGGCACACCTGATGTGGCATCCTCCAGGGCCATGGCATCCCCAGAGAAGAGCCGTGGGCACAGTGTACCTAGTGACACACGCGAACACATTCCTGTGGGGGCCAGCTCCTTCTCCCCATCCAGGGAGCCAGACGGAGTCTCTGGAGGCTGCTGCAGCCTCGTGCTTGTTGGACTGTTGCTAGCATCCTGCAGTCTGAGTGTCCCTTGAGGGTCCCCTCTCCTTGCCTGCATGTTTGGAGGGATCCCTACTGGAATCCCCCCCTGTGATGGGGAGCTCCCTCCCATCCAGGCAGTCCAGGAGTACAGCATAGTCTCAAAGACTGTCAGAGTGGAAGGGAGCCTCAGGCGCTTTCTTAACTCCCAGACATTTTATAGAGGAGAGACTGAACCCTGGGGAAGCTACTGGTCTAAGGCTATTCAAAGCAGGGTCTCTGATCCTCCATGGGGGCTTCTGTCAGGATGTCATCCCCACCGCTCCTCCCTGCCTCATGTGGGAGGCTTCAATCAGGGGCGCCTGAGAGCAGCCCTGGCCTCCATGTTTGCTGGACAGTGAGAGTCAGGACGCTTTCTTCAGCCTTCCCAGGGACTCTGCCACCTGGGATCCATGCCCTTCCCCCATTCTGTTCCACTCACTTTCTTCATCCTTCAAAAAGAAATACATTTGGCCTGGCATGGTGACTCTCGCCTGTAATCCCAGCACTTTGGGAGGCTGAGGCAGGAGGATCACTTGAGGTCAGGAGTTTAAGACAAGCCTGGTCAACATGGCGAAACCCTGACTCTACCAAAAATAGAAAAATTAGCCAGGCGTGGTAGCACACACTTACAGTCCTAGCTACTCTGGAGGCTGAGGCATGAGAATCACTGCAACCCAGGAGGCGGAAGTGGCAGTGAGCCGAGATCACGCCATTGCACTCTAGCCTGGGTGACAGCGCAAGACTCTGTCTCAAAAGAAGAAAAAAAAAGAAAGAAAAAACATACATCAGTAGAAATAAGGCAGGTGCCAAGCCCTCGGCTGCCTTCTTCTGTGATTCGCGGTAGTCTCCCCTTGAGCTCTCCAGGTGAAAGATGCTTCGTGCATTCAGGGTAGGGGCAAGCACTAAGCCGACCTCCTGGCTTCCAGTCCCACTTCAGCCAAGCAGTCTCTTGAGCAAGTGTCTCACCCTTGCTGTGCTTCAATTTCCTTGTCTTTAAAATGGGAACAATAATAGGACTTTCCTTCTTGGGTTGTCAAAATGATCAAATGGATTAATCTGTACATCAAGCATTTAGAATAGTGCCTGGCACAGATTAAGTGCTTAGTAAGTATTGGCTCTTTTATTATCAGCAGTAATCTTTCTCTAGGGGGAACAAAATGGGGTACAGAAAACAAGAAGCTAAGCAAGTTGCCCAAGGTCACCCAGCAGTTCCGTGGCAAAGCGTGTCTGGTCTGCCTGCATGTGGACTAGCCTGCCTTGTCAGACGCCCAAGGGCAGGCTGTCTCCCATTGCTTGGCACAGTGGCCTCTTCCTGGTCCCTGTCTGAAGCAGCCAGTGCTGTTCCTTTGGCATGGTGGTTAACTTTAGGGACTGAGGGGAGAGTGGGTGGCTGAACCACCTTCCCACACTGCCCTCTAGGCACCCGCCCCTGACCTAGCCCTTCACTTGTACCCCAGACCAGACCACACTGCCATCGCCACTTTGATTCCACCTGACCCGTCACCCCAGCTGATCTCTCTTTCTCTCCCTGGTAGTCGGAGCTGGGTAGGGCTCAGGGATGTCAAAACCCCTTGCCAGCCTGCCTTCTCTCTTTGAAGCCTCCTGCCCTCTTCCCTCCCTCTCCCCTCTGCCTTCAGTGTGCTCTGGCAATTCTCCTTTCTTTTCCAGGGACTCGTTGGGGAGATAGGAAGCAAAGGCTTGGGCGGGGGCGGGCCCACCCCACCCCATCCTAGACGAACCAGCCAGTGAGCATCCTGCTGGGTCACACCTTCAGTCCCCAGGGCCTGGGTGGGGAGGCCCCTAACTGTGGGGCCACCTGGCTTCCCCACCCGACAGCATGTCAGGCTCCTGTCCCCTGGGGCTCCTGAGGGCCATGCTGCAGCCACCCCCACAGTGACCAGGGTGCATGGGACACTGTGGGCCGGGAGGCAGGACTGGAGGGCAGGGCAGGGCAGGGCTTTGTGTCCCCATCCTGAGGCTGGGAAATGGGGCGGGTGGTGGGGGGCAGAGGGAGAGGGGTCTGCCTAATCTCCCCAGCAGCAGTGACAGAGCATGCAAAGTCCCTGACTGCTTGAACTTATCCCTGCAGTCCTTGTCTACTGCGCTTTCCTTGTCAAGCAGAGGTTGGGGGGTGGGGGGGCTCTGATACTCTCCCCAGCAGGGATCTCAGCAGAGCCACTATGCCTTCTGCCCCTACCACTGCCCCGAGGCCTGGAGAGGCGGCCAGGGCTTGGACTCAGGCTGCCCTGGCTGGAATCTGGGCCCTCCCCTTGCCTGGGTTCTTCAGACACTCAGAGGAACCCCCACCCTGCAATTCAGAGTGAAGTTTATGCGTCCTGGCTCCGCCCGCCCTCATCTAGTGGGGACCTTCCCCATATAAGCACACAGATGTCCCTTCAGTCCCAGATCAGGTACCCTGGATGGCACCTCCATGCCTCTGCCCAGCCTCTCTTTCTCCCTGTGTGTAGAAGTCCCTATCGTTCAGCAGGCAGCTGGAGCGCTGTGCCCTCTCTGTGCCCTTCCCTCCCATCTCCTCTCAGGCCCCTTAGGGTACTGGAACTAAGTAAAGTGGGCACAGACCTGCCTAGTCTGCCTTTGCAGGCTCCAGTTGGGGAATGGCAGTGGGGGTGTTGGGGAGGGTGGGAGAGGGTGGGAGAGGGCTCAGGGCAGTGCTCACAAGCCACTGACCCACCTTGGGGCGGGCTGTGTGGGACCTGGGACAGACAGAGGGGTTCAGCACTTGGGAAGCTGGGATTCTTCTTATCCCCAAGAAATCACCCCTCCCTATCCCCTTCTGCATCCACTTACATTCCCACTTCACTGGAGGCCCCAAAGATCCTGAGCACACAACTGCCACGCTTTCACAGCGGTTTTGCGAATCAGTCACCTGTCTGCCCTGCCCGTGGTGGGCCTGCTATGGGAATACGGATCCTGCTTGGTATGTGACAGGCAACCCACATACCCGAGTCTGCCTAGCTGCCTGTGCGACTGATTACTGGCAGGTCCCGTAAGGTAAAATTTAAGAACGAACGACGCCACTGCAGGTGATTTTTTTTTCCTCACTGGTTTCCTAGCCTCAGCAGCCCAAACCAGCTATTGAATTTTCTGGGCACTCACTTGTCTACCTCAGCTGGACCGCGTCCTACTCTCCTGTATTCAGAGCCCAAGGCCCCCAGCAGGGATCAAAAGCCTTCCCGTTGGCTGCGAGGGCGGCCCCTTTATTAATACCAATGTTAATACTGGCTACCATTTATGGAGTGCTTGCTGTGTGCCAGTGGCACATCACTAAACACTTTACGTGTGTAATCTCATTTAGTCCTTATGTTAGCCATGAAGTCTGATTAGTATGGCTATTTTACACATGGGTAAACTGAGACATGGGACAATCGTGTCTAGAAAGAGGCACTGGGAGGTCTCAAAAAGGTGAGGCCCTTGACAACTGCCTCTTTCTGAGGCTGCTGCGCTCCTGACATGAGAGTGGGGAGGTGTGTATGTGAGGGCATGTGAGTATTTGGGGTGGTCAGGGAGGGCTTCCTGGAAGGAGGGCTATTGGAAATGAGATTTGAAGGATGAATGGGAATTTGGCAAATGAAAGCAGCAGGGCCAGCAGTCCTGGCCAGGAAGTGACAGAGGCCAGAATGAGGGACTAGAAATGGCCTCAGCCTGGCTGCCTGTGCAGATTGAGGTGGGGAGGAGGGAAAGAGGCCAGAGTCTCCCAGCTCTGCCTGGTTCCAACTAGGAGGCATCCTGGGCTCGAGGAGGAGGAAGTACCACACTGGGATGCCAGCCTTCTCACTCTCTGGAAGCCTGGCACATGCTCTGAGGGAGCCAAGGGTCAGCAGAAAGGAAGGGAGAGAGAGCTGCCCTACATGCTCATGTTTAGGGCCCCTGGAGGGCTAAGCAGGTGCCCCTGTTGGCAAGTGCTGCACAATGACAGTCCCACTTCTAGCTAGACCAGCTGCTTCCTGGTTGGGAGGGACAAAGCAGAAGTGCCCTCACTTGCCTACTGAAGGCCCCTAGGAGAAGCCTGGGGGACAGGTGGAGTCAGCCTCAGGGAGGGTTTGTGTAGGGGCTCCTCATAGGTGCTAAGCGCCCAAGCCCATGTGGGTATCACACTGACCCCCTTCAGACCCATCCCCTTCCAAAGCCATCACAGAGCAGCACATGGTCAACAGCACGAGCTTTGAGGTCTGGGTTCCTGGATAGCCACTGCCACTTGCCAGCTGTGCAAACAAGACATGTTACGTATCCCTGGAGTTCTCATTTTCTCCAGTAAAATGGGGCTGTGATAGCACTTGCCTTGCCATCAGGGTTGAGTGAGGTGGTTTAAATAGCTGGTACTGAGAAGGGGTTCCTGCGATGGCAGCTATTATCCTCATTGCTGCTATTCTGTGGGATCAGCTGGCCATTCCTTCACACACCACATCATCTTGTGGGTTGTCTAAGTGCCAGGCCTTGTTCTGGGCACCAGGATGCCAGCTGTCCACCAAGCCCTGTCCTTGCACAGCTCATATTCTGCTAGAGCCACGCTGCCCAATAGAAAGACAGTGCAAGCCACATGTGACTTTAAATGTTCTAGGAGCCACAATAGAAAAGTAAAAAGAGACCAGGTGGAGTGGCTCATGCCTGTCATCCCAGCACTTTAGGAGGCAGGAGGACTGTTGGAACCCAGGAGTTAGAAAACAGCCTGGGCAACATAGTAAGACCCCCCATCTATATGAAAAATTTAAAAATTAGCCTGGCATGCCGCATGCCTGTGGTCCCAGCTGGTTAGGAGGCTGAGGTGGGAAAATTGCTTTAGCCTGTTTGGTCAGGCCTGCAGTGAGCCGTGCTCACACTGCTGCTCTTCAGCCTGGGCAACAGAGTGAGACTCTGTCTCAAAAAAAATCATAAGAAAAGTAGAAAGAAACACATGACATTCATTTTAATCATTTATTTAGTCATATATCCAAAATAATATCACTTCAATATATAATCGATGTAAAAGATCAACGAGCTATTTTACACTAATTCATTTCAAACAGAGGCTTCTAAATCCTGTCTTTTGCCCGTGGAGCCCCTCTTACGGGTCATACTTAGCAGGCACATGTGGCAGGCGGCCTCGATGGCCTCGATGATCGGCTGCCTGCCGACCTACTGGCATTGTCTCCCACTTGCCTTGAGGCAGGATAGTGACTTCCAGGGTCCTGGGAAGTTGACCATGGACCAAAGTTCAGTACCCACTGCAACGCTCACTATGTCACCTTATGGAGTCTGTAAAGCTGATGGGGAATGTTTGGCTGACGTTCTTGTCCTCTGACTTCCAGGCCAGGTGAACCGGCTGCCCTTCTTCACCAATCACTTCTTTGATACATACCTGCTGATCAGCGAGGACACGCCTGTGGGTGAGTGGGGGCACCGGCTGGTGGGCATGCGGGTGGCCTGGGGTGCAATCCCTTCCCACAACTGAACGAAATCATACGGGTTGAGGCCATCTTCTCCCTGATTTTGGAATCTCTTTCATGGTGTTCAGAGAGGCCCCTGCCAGGATGCCTCCAGGGACGGGGTACTCAGTCCTACAGAGGGGAGCTCTGAACGTCAAAGGGTTTATCATGTTGAGCCTCAGATGCTCCACTCCCACTTTTGGCGCTAGTGTGGATTCCTCTTGCACTTGAAGAAGCCCTTATGAATATTTGAAGGTGGTAGCTGTTGTAGAGTTTGTTTTGTGGCCTTTGAGACTTTTCTGTGATTATGAAGTTTTCTGCATTGAGTTTGCCTGGTTTGGGAATTAGAAAAAACATGAACTGTTTAGGGGGTGATTATGAGCATCTTGGTCCTCAGCCTGTCGCCCTGTCACTCAGGCCTGTCCCAGCGTCTGGCCCCCCACTGATGACCTGCCTCCTACATCTATGGCCCCATGGTCCTAGCTGAGCTCTTAGGATGCAGAAGCTTCTCAGGAAAGTGAGATTGAATTGCAGGAACTGTCTTGTAGTGGTGCTGATGGGAAGGCGCCCAGCCGGTGAGCAGGCAGCCAAATAACAGCACCTGAAAAGTGCCCACCCACCTCCACCAACAGTCCTTCTCTGTCCTGTCATTCTTGCTGGTGTCCCTTTAGGGAAAGTGCCTATCATCCAAGACTTCTTACTCTCAGGTCTGCCTGCTCTGCATGTGCAAAGGCAGGGCTGTGTGCCAGAGGCTGAGTACATCAGGGGTCAGCATGGTGCATCTTTATGGAGCATCACTTGAACTTGAAAATGAGGCAGGATGGCTCGGAGTGGGGCGGGATATTGAGATGCTTGCCTCATAGGTCATGTACTATACACACTCTTTCATATAAAACCCAGTGTAGGTGTGCGGTAGAGTGGATGCATAATTCTTCAACAATCTCTACTGAAGTGGGGTGCCTTACGTGGCCAGACTCACTTGCTGTCAGTGGGGGCCTGTGAGCAGCGCCTTTCACTCTTCCTGGTGGAGGCTTTTTTGCAGGAGGTGCTGGGCACAGCAGGTGTGTGTCTGGCTGTTTGTTGTGGGGATTGTCCCCACGGCCCAGTAGCGCTTTGTTCCCGTGGCCTGTGAGGGGCCCTCTGTGGAAACCCACTACTTCTATGGTGTCAGATCAGTGTTGTAAGGCTAGATTTGGAGTTAGGGTTTGGGGATCTGAATGTTTGAGGGGCCCCTCAGGAAGAAGGTTCCTGCATGTTTGGAATGCCCTCTCACAGGTATAGTCCCCTTCTGGGGGTGGAGAGCATACCCACATCCCTTGGGGACCCTGCTGAGCTGTTTGCTCCCCTCTGGATTCGGTTGGGGGATATTTGTGGGTGACTAGACTTGTAACACACCTGTGTTCTTTGAATGGAATTCACCTGTGACTCCTCTCTCCACCCAGACCTGGGGTGGGGCTGGCATGGAGCCAGCATGGCTGGCACACAGCGCACGTATGTAGGCAGATGGGTGCACTGTTAGCAGTGTTTATCATCATTCATGTCTATTTAAATCTCATCCTCTGGCAGATCCCTTTGTGGCTGAGGGATCTTTGGGGCAGGTGGGCCACTGAGCAGAGGTGTGGCTAGTCACTAACTGACCCACCCTGCCCCTCTCAAGTGAGCGGTCCCTGCTCTGTCCCCCAGTCTGTGACCTGCATGCTGGGTCCTGAGCGTGGGATCCTCAGAGGCCTATGTGTTGGGATGGGTTGGGGAAGGGTGGGCATTATGTGGCCTGAGCCGATGGGGACAAGCCTGGGCTGGATGCCCATGTGGCTAGCCGTCCAGCAGGCCATTCTCCCGCTGCCTTCAACTCTGGCTCCTGATTGTCTTTTGCAAATGCCAGCATCGATCTGCCACCAGGAGCAGCTCCCAGGCCTCGAGCCCTGTTAAGGCTGCGCTTGGCAGTCACAGTGGGGTGGCTGTCTAGTGCCATGGGGATTGATCCCTGACTCCAGGGTGTCATAGGATTGAGTGCGGGCTCAGTGAGCTGGAAGATAGCCGTGCTTATCTCTCTAGGCAGGGGGCGGGTGCTGAGCTAGCTCAGCCGGCTCCTGGCCTCTTCCCTTCCTTTTGTATCAGGATGGGAGCAGCGCAGCTTTCACCTGAAAGTCAGGAGCCCAATATCTGTTTCTCGCTGTGTGACCTTGGGCACAGCACTGCATCTGTTTGGGCCTCTGTCTCCTCATTTTGACAATGAGAGGGCATTGGAAAGACAAGCCCTGTAGACTCTGGTTTGGGCAGCCTGGCTGGCCTCTGTTGTTTGCAGACCCTTGGAGGTGACCAGCCTGGAGCCCTCCGCTGGGTACTGGCAGTGGGTGTGGACTCAAATGGACATGGTGGGCTCCATGGGTGCAGGCCTCCCACCAGCAGGCCAGGGAGACGGGGAGGTTGAAACAGCTTGTCCAGGGGACTGGCCTTTTGCCCGCCATGGGGAGTGGGGTAGGCTAGAGACTTGCCTTTGAGACTTGGCTCTCACGAACCATTCACTCTTTGACTCAGGATTCCAGCCTCCAAAATGGGGATGGGGTAGCCCCCTCACTGGATTGTTGGGAAGTGTACATGCAACACCACTGCCTCCAAAGCTTCCAACCTGGGAATGCGTTGTTGTTACTGAAGGGAGAGCCCTGTGTGGCCCACGGACGGCAGGTTGGGCTGTCCCACCAGCCATGGGCTGTCAGGGTGGACATACACACAGACCAGCTGGGTCCTGGGTGGTGCTCAGTGCCAGTGGCAAGAGGCAGAGCCCAAGCCAGGCTGAACGTGTCGACTCACCAGAGATCAGAGTTGTGGGCATATCAAACTTCCAGCTTGAGGCTTCATTACCTGGCTTCTCCTTAGACACCCAGTGATGGTCAGCTCATAGGCCTGCAAGGCAGCTCACTCTGCTGTGGGATGGTTCCAGGAATAAAAAAAATGCTTCTGGCTGGGCAAGGTGGCTCATGCCTGTAATCCTAGCACTTTGGAAGGCTGAGGTGGGTGGATCATGAGGTCAGGAGTTTGAGACCACCCTCACCAACATAACGAAACCCCATCTCTACTAAAAATACAGAAAATTCGCCAGGCATAGTGGTGCATGCCTGTAATCCCAGGTACTCAGGAGGCTGAGGCAGGAGAATTACTTGTACCCGAGAGGCAGAGGTTGCAGTGAGCTGAAATTGTGCCACTGCACTCCAGCCTGGGCAACAGAGCAAGACTCCATCTCAAAAAAAAAAAAAAAAAAAAGCTTCCCAAGATTAACAGGAAACCTGCCTCCCTGGAATGACCCATTGCGTTTAATTCTGATTGCTGGAGCCTTATAAATTAAACATGATAATATAACATATATGGCATACTATATGTATAATATAAATTATTATAACAACAGCATTTCTTGACTGTTCAAGGCAGTGTCCTAAGTGTTTTTATGCATTAATTCATTTTAAAAATTCCTTTTTAGAATTGGAGGTAGAGTTGAGGTACAAGGTCTACCTGTATGTGGCTTCTGTGAATGTGCTCTCCTGAGCTAGAGATTGAGACTTTTATCCACCCTCAACTTTCTGAGCCTTCTCGTTGTGTATGCTGTTGCCTGCATTCTAGCAGGGGCCAGTGGCCTGGGAGCAGAATGGGAGGCACAGCGTGGCCATTTGAAATCCTTTGCAGAGGCTGTGTGTTCATTGCTATCTCCTCACCTATCTCAGGCTCCAATTCCCTCCGAGTAATGTTCTTCTGGAAGACCTTCTACCAGCCGGAGAAGACAGAAGCCAAATGAAGTCATTAACTAGTGCTGCCTTCTCCTGGTCTGTTCACATTGTCCTCCTTCCCTAGATATACCCCCATCCCTGCATGGAGACTTGGAGAGCCTGGAATCGGGGGAGTGGCGCAAGGACAGATCAGCAGCTCAGTCCCTGGTCAGGCTGGTTGGCCTCACCCACACCTTGGCCTGGCTATCAGCCCTGAATGGCCAGAGGACACCTTTAGCATGAGGAACAGGTGCTGCAGGGGTGCCATCTCCCAGTCACCTCCTGAATCTACTTTTTTTTTTTTTTTTTTTTTTTTTTGAGATGGAGTCTTACTGTGTCACCAGGCTGGAGTGCAGTGGTACAATCTCGGCTCACTGCAGCCTCCACCTCCCAGGTTCCAGCGATTCTCCAGCCTCAGCCTCTCGGGTAGCTGGAATTATAGGCATGCACCACCACCACCCCCAGCTAATTTGTTATGTTTTTAGAAGAGATAGTTTTTCACCATGTTGTTCAGGCTGATCTCAAACTCCTGACCTCAAGTGATCCACCCACCTCAGCCTCCCAAAGTGCAAGGATTACAGGCATGAGCCACCGCACCTGGCCCTAAAACTACTTCAAATGCCCCACCAGCCTTGCTGATGTCAAGATCACCAACGACCTCTGTGTTGCTAAATCCCATTGTTTCTTCCCAGACCTTTCGGCCTTCTATTGGTTGATCTTTTCCCTCCTGGACACCACCCTCCCCTTCCCAGCCTCTCTGCTGGTTCCTCCCACACCTCTTAGCACCGGAGGCCCCAGGGCTCAGCTCTTGTCTCTCCTCTCCTCATTCTTGTTCTCGTGGTGGTCCCATCTAGCCCCCTGGCTTGGGCACTACCTATATACTGACAACTCCTAGCTTTATATTTTCTGCCTGGACCACTCCGCAGGGAAGACCCCAGACTCCCGTAGTCACCTCTCTGCTCAACATTCCTGCTTGATATCTGAAGGGACATCTTCATTCTCTGCTCGTCCAAAGCCAGACTTCTGACCTCCCCCAAACACCTGCCTTACCAGCAGCCTTCTCCTCTCAGCTGCGGCTCTGTCCTGCCAGTTGCCCGGGCCAAGAGCTGGGACTCATCCCTGTGCCTCTCTTTCCCCCTCTCGTTCCCTCCCATCCCTCAGGACATCCTGTTGGCTCTGTCTCCAAAACCATCTGAGAATCTTCTCACCCCTCGGCCTTTCCACTCTCATCACTGAGGTCCCAGCGCGGTCACCCCAGCAGCCTCCTCGTGTCTCAGTGTTCTCCCTGACTCTGCCCTCACCTGTGCTGCAGCCTTTTCCCTCCTAGCCGTGAATGGCCCTGTGCAGCCTGAGGCAGAGCCTGCTCCAAAGCTGCTCAAGTCCCTCCCTCCCATGTGGAGTAAAAGCCCGTCTTCTTCAATGGCATCCAGGCTGTTAGCAGCCCAGCACCTGCCACCTGTCAGTCCTCGCCCCACCCTGCTGGCCCCCTCACCAGCTCTGCTTCATCTGCGCTGGTCTCCCTCTAGGTCCCTAAGCGTGAAAGGCAACTTCCCACCTCACGGCCTTTGCAGTGGCTGTTCCTGCTGCCTGGAACATTATAAGCCTGCACTTACCAGGTTCTTTCAGATGCCCCCGCCTCTGGGTGGCCCTCCTGGGACTCTGCATTGGGGGTTAAGTACTGCTCCCTTTGCTTTTTCAGGGGCTTGGCCATCCTCTCTCTTGTCCCCATGGAGATGCTGCTGTTACTCAGTTGCTCTTCTGTCTCCTCTCTTGGCCTGTGACTGCTTCCCTATGGCCTGGCCATCACTGTGTCCCCAGGGCCCAGCCCTGTGCCTGGTGTGTGCCCAGAACTTAGGGAAGGAGTACATGTCTGGACTTGGTGAGCATGTAGGGGAATCTTCCAAGGAAGGATCGGGGGGGGGGGGGGCTGGCCCCATGCCCCGCCCACCATCCCTCCTGGAGCCTCAGGCCAGGCTCTCCCTCCCCAGGGCTTATTGGGAGCACGGTGTTGGTGGCGATGGAGATGGCTGCCCAGGGAGTGGGCCCAGGAGAGCACTTTCCTGCAGATGGCACAGACGTTGAACGTGCCTTTGCTTGTGAACAGCAAGGCCCGCGCTGTGCCAGGGGTCCTGTTTTTATCATCCCAGCTGCCCATCTGAGCTATATGTGGCATATTTGCTGAGGACCCTTGGGGCCCTGAGCTATGGCTGGTCCTGGGGGAGGAACACAGAGGTGGCAGCATGAAGCCTGGCTTGGAGACACCGAGCTGACCAAGTGGGTGTAGAAGGGATCCTGGAGGGCATCGAGGCCCTGGACCTTGGCCACCACCTTCATACCCCATTCCCTGGGTGGGGAGCAGAGTTCCTGCCACGGTGGTAACCACCCGCAGCCAGGAGCCTCCCGAGTGTCTGCAGGAGGAAGTGCAACTCTTGATCTCAGTGAGTGGCCCCACTCTCCACAGACACCCTGTCCCCCAGCACCGACACCTCACACTGCTGTGCCCTCACCCATGCTGTTCCCTTGACCAGGGGTGCCCTTTCCCTTCCCTGCCCGGCAAAGTCCTGCTCTTCTTTCAAGCTGCAGCTCAGCTGTCCCATATGCCAAGAGGCTTCCGAAGCCTCCGCAGCCTGCCCTTCTGCTGGCTTTGTCTGCATCTGTGGCTCTCAGCATGCTCTAGCCTGGCTGTTTATGTGGATCCCATTGGACTATTAATTTTTACTTATTAATCTTATTAATATGACATTATAATTAAGGATGATTTTAGTGTCTCTGTATTATACCAGACTGTGGAGTGCTAACGTGAACCGTGGTGCCTCCTGCCCGGGCCTCTATTAGGCACTTCAAATGCATGGCCTCCTGTTAGTTTTTGCAGTGACTGTCCTGGAGAGATGGGATGATCTGCATTTGACAGCGGAACAAGCTGGGCCTCCGTCTCTGTGTCAAGCATGGTGCCCGGCACAAAGGGGGCCTCAGCAGATGCTTGATGGGTGAAGAAGTAGATGGGTGAATGGATGTCAGATGTCCTGCTGGGTCCCCTCCCCTGGGCTCCCTGTCCTTCCTTTTGTCACTGGGGTTGGTACAAGTGGAACTGACTTCCCCAGGCAAAACTCCCAGCACCCTGAAAGTGTCTTGAGCCACAATTAAGGTGATAATGTCATGCTAATCACCTACATGAGTAAATTAGTCTTGTCAGGAGCCATTAAGGTGGGAAACCGGGATTCATTAGGATGGATTGGTCCCAGGCAGTGCCTGGCACTGCTGCCAGTCAGCGCTGATTAATTTCTCTGCAAACTCCATCAATGCCCAGCTGTTTCGTCTGGACCCAGGGAGAGCAATTTTCAGGTGGGCTGACCCCGCGTCAGCGGTCTCAGCAGACAGAAGAGCGGAGCGCCTGCTCCCTGCAGGAGCAGCCCCTGTGGAGCGGAGTGGGAGCCCAAGGAGGGCAGATGGTGGGCTGTGCGGGCAGCCAGCGCTCAGGGGCGGTAGCATAGACACCTGCGGGCATGGAGGCTTAGGTGAGAGAGGAGTCTGGGAGGCATCGGGGACTTTTCTGGAAGTAGTTTCAGCCCCAGTGCTCCAGAAGGGATTATCCCTTCTCCCTAAACCCTCCTCCCAATGTCCTCCTAAAGAGGAGAAGCCATCTCTTTGGAGAGGGTGGAGAACCACAGTGGGAGAATTACTCTTCTCTTAACAAGAAGGTTGCTTAAGTCTGACACAGGCGAGAGGGGTTGTGGTACCCCAGAGTTGTCCCTCCGCAAGGGCTGGTGGCAAAGCCACAGGGATTGTGGGGCTAGAGGGACAGGGACGGGAGGAGTCCAATGGCTCCCAGACATCAGCTAGGTGTGTGCTGTCTGTGTAGTTGGGGACTTTTTGCCCACCGTGTTCACAAAGGTGGTATAGCCTGGTAGATATCAGATCCACGAAAAAAATGTGGGGGGTGTCAGGCAATAATAAGTACCAAGGAGAAGTAATCATCTTTGGCTGGAGTTAAGGTCGGCGGTAGCCAGTGGGGGTAACAGCCTGGATTGCCCACCTTTGCCTTCGCCCTCACCTGAGGCATCCTCAAAGGGCCCAGGATGGACTTGTAGTTTGAGAGCCACTCTTTTCATCGAACACTCCCACTTTAAAGATGGAGAAAGTGGGGCCCAGGCTGCCTGAGTGTAAATCCCAGCTCTGCCTCTTACCAGCAGTGTGCCTCACTTTCCTCTTCTGCAAAATGGAAATCATGTTCAGTTTACCTCTTTGGGTTTATGTGCATATTAAGCCAGCAAATTGTAGAAGCCTTAGAACTGTGTCTGGCCCGTAGCAAGTGCTTAGAAATGCCAGCTGTAAATTAAACTCGCTCGCTTGCTTTGAAGCTCCTATAAACATTATTTTTAAAAGGAAACCTTCATGTGTCAGACAAGCTTCCTGGTTGCCTACTGGAGGAACTGCCTCTAGCTGTCCATTCTATCGGAAGGCTGCCGGAGGCTCTTGGAATTGACAACAACTAAGGGACCTAGCGTGGAAATTGGCCGATCTGTCCAGCCAGTCACTGCTGTCACCCTGAGTGAATTCTACCACTCATGGCACAGGCAGCAGTGTCCAGTTGGCCAGGCCAGCTCGAGCGTGTGTCTGCGCTCAGGCTACAAAGGGGCAGTGTCTGCCCCTCCCAGCTACACCCAATGGGAGAGTCTCCAAAAAGAGAAGAGGGCTGGGACTGACACAGCACCTCCATAGAGAGAAAGATGTCCATTCTGCACCATCGGAGTGAAATCCCAGGGCTGAGAGGCTGACTGGCTTTTCTTATCACATATTAAAATTAATACATATGATAGTTTTTTTTACATTTTATGTTACTGTTTTTTTTTAGAATCGGGGTCACTCTGTTGCCCAGGCTGGAGTACAGTGATGTAATCATGGCTCACTGCAGCATCAAACTTCTGGATTCAGGGGATCCTCCCACCTCAGCCTCTCAAGTAGCTGACTACAGGCTCATGCGGCAATAGCTGGCTAATTTTTAATTTTTTTTGTAAAGATAGGAGTCTTGCTATGTTGCTCAGTCTAGTCTCAAACTCCTGGCTTTAAGCAATCCTCCTGCCTTGGCCTCCCAAAGCACTGGGATTACAGGGATGAGCCACTGAGCCTGGCTCTTTATTTTTAAACTTTTTATTTTGAAATAACTTTAGACTTATTTTAGAAAAGTTGAAAATGGTACATAAAGTTTCCATATGCCCTTCATCCATTTTCCCATATGTTGACATCTTTAATAACCATAATACAATTATGGAAACCAGAAAAATAATGTTAGTGTAATACTATTAATGAGAGAGTTTATGCAAATTTCATCAACTTACCCACTAATTTTTTTTTTTTCTGCAGTTAAGATGACTTTTAAGTTTTTTAAGCTGTGGAACTGTTTGGGCAAATGTAATCTTGCCCAAAAGTCTAGAGTGGATAGATAAGATAGGTAGACAGACAGATGCACATGCATACTTATATTCATTCATTCGACAAAGGTTTTGCTGAGTATCTTCTATGCATCAGGCACTGTTACAGGTACTGTGCCTGTGAACGAAAGACACAAATCCCTATCCTAATGGAACTGACATTCTAGAGGGGGGAGCAGATGGGAAGCAATGTAGAAGAAAAATATACAGTATGTTCAATAGTAATAGGTGCTAAGGAAGAAGAACCGTCTTTGGTGGAAATTAAAGTCAGGGGCAGCAGTGAGGGGTGAAAGAGCCTGTATTTTCCACCTGTGCATTCACTCCCATACTAAATCAGAGGACCTATGATAAATCCCTGGGGCCTCCTGTCAGACAGTTTGTGACCACTGCTTTAGACAAGTAGTTGCACAGATGGAGAAACTGAGGTGGAGAATGGGGCGTTTGCCCAAGGCCCCTGGCAAGTGACTGCTGGGGTCCAGGCTGCAGCTGCCCTGACTTCACACACCAGCTACAGAGGGAATAGCAGGGCCTCTGCCCATGCAGTCACTGGTGCCTCTAGGCCTGGGCAAGAAGGGGCGCTTTCTTGGGTTGGTGGGCTGTGAGCTCTTGAATTGAAGTTTGGAAAGGAGTCTCCCAGCTGCTGGGATCTGGGGCTAGAGTGCTTAAGGAGGGGAAGTGAGGGTAGCCTGGAGGCTTCCTGGGGCTATTGGCAAGGGGGCTATGGTTTTGAAGGAAAGAGGTGATCTAGTATCCGTCCAGGTGATCAGTCTGGAACCAAGGGGCCCAGGGCCCTGGGCTCTTGGTGCCGTCACAGAGCAGGGATTTTTCTCTCCCTTCTGTGAGGTGGGGGGATGACTGACACCCCCTGGGAGGGCCTGGGTGCTTCTGTGTCCTTGCTTCCTCTCTGCCTTTATCCATGGAAGCACAGGCCCTCCAAGGTGATAGGACAGACTGCGCCCTCTTGGGGGACCTTCAGGATGCATCCACTCCCCAGAGGTCCCTGTCTAGGCACACATTTGGAGCCTGTGGCAGCCCTGGCTATGGACTGCCTCTCAATGGACACAAGTGTGGGTACAGGGTGGGGCCGGTGTTTTGGATGCAGCCATAATAACACTAATGATAATGATGGTGTGCCACCTGTCGTGGGCATGCCGTGAATGCCCAGCACTGAACAGCTGTGCCAGGTTGCCCTGGAGGGCGGGGTAGAGACATGAACATTAGAGGTAACTGGGGAAATAGTGACTAGCCTTATTACATACTTACTCTCTCTACATCAGCCGTTCATACATATTGCTTCATTAAATACTAACAGCAAAAAAGTGGATCTTAAAACCCTCATTTTGCAGTTGAGGAGCAGAGGCTCAGAGAGGTTAAGTAACTCACACAGGGAAACACAGCTTGTATAGGGTAAAAATTGAACCTGAACCCATTGCTCCCTGGCCCCAGAGCCTGTGCACTTAACCAGAACTCTGGGATTCTGTATGTAGGTCTTTGCTTTTAAGGGGGTCCAGTTGGGAGTGGAGAAGAGAACCAATGGTAAATGACCATCCTACACCAGGCAAGTGGGAGGCATGAACTACAGAGCCTTACTAATGCCCCGAGGAGGAAGAAACCCATCCTGGGCACAGGGACAGAGAAATCTTCACAGTAGAGGTGGCATTAGTGGTTGGGTTTTGACAGGCTGAAGCTGGAGGGCAGGCATTTCACAAGAAGGTGATGGAACAGGCTGACCAGCCGTGGGGCAAGAAATTTGCGTTGTGTCTTGGATGATGGAAATAGGTTGTTGTGGTTAAAAATGAAAATAATGTAATCATTTAGTACCTGTGTTTTACTAGTTAGGTTACCTGCATGAGCTTGTTTAATCCTTATGGTGACGACAGGAAAGCTGTTCTAGTATGATTGCCTTGTTCCAGATGCAGCAATGCAGCAATCTGTCCAAGGTCCCATAGCCAATAAGCAGAAGAGTCAGGATTTGAATTCCTCATGTTCAGTCTCCAGTGGCCACACTACTGCCCTGCGATGCTGCCTCCCAAGATTGTGTAGGGTCTTTCGTCAGTCTGTTACCCAGGAAAGAGCCTTAGCGGCCAAGGATCCACATGGTAGAGGTGCTGGGTGAAGGGGCAACTGCTTCTAGGGAGGGGAGATTGGCCAGCCCAGCTTGATCTGGGAGACCAGCCCCAGGACTGGAACCAATGCCTGAATCCCAAGCCTGGCTCTGCCCCTGTGCAACCACGTGAGCTTGGGCAAGTCAGTTTCCCTGTTCAACCCTTGCTTCCCTGTTTCTCAAGATGCATGTCCTTGTTGGATATACTATGCAGAGTAAGCAAGAATGCTGAAAATGGATGAAAGTATGAGATTAGTCAGCTTGCTTGCTCCTGGGTCCACAGCCTTTTCCAGTGACCAGCAGGAATGAGGGTGGAGCTCTCACCCAGCTGTGCTGTGGCCAGGCAGCAGGCACCCCCTTTGCTGGGGTGGGGGCCTGTCAGATGAACCTGGCTTAGCTGTGCCATTGGGACGAGGATGTGCTGAGCTTGCAGCCAACCGGGAACACTTGGACTCCCTGGAAACTGGCAAAGGTGTAATTTACAAGAGCTGAACACCCTCCAGCTGGCTGGGGAGACAGGGACAGGCAGAGCTGACTTTGAACTTGTCATCACTCCCCTCATCCCGACTGTTCTTTACACCCCTCAGGGGACCTGTGAGCCTGACTATCCAACGACAGCTTTGCCTGGAATAGGAGATCAAGTTGTTCTGTCGGCCCTTGACCAAGAAAGGGCTTGAATGGCCAGGAAAGTTGTTCCTCGGTGCAAGGATCTCCTTGAAGGTCCCCTCACCCAAGTGCCTTCCCTTCCTCCTCTCCATGTCTGAGCACAGTGCACTGAGTGGGAGGCACAAGGCCTGGGTTTGAATCCCAACTCTGCCACTTACTAGCTGTGTGACCACAGACGAGTTCTTTAACCTCTCTGAAACTCGTTTCCCTCCTCTGGAAATGGAAATGATCATACTTGCCTGTACAACCTCACAGGGAGCTAATGAAAGAGCTTTAGAAGTGAAATAGCTGTACCAATGGTAAACATTGTTTTCATTTAGCAATTTATCTTTAAACGCTTCCTCTTCCAAGAAGCCCTCCTTTGCATCTTTAGCAAGTGTGGACTGTATCACCAGCTACTTCACCTCTTTCTGTCCCAGTTTACTCAGTATAAAAATGGGATAGTGATCACACTGTATTTACTAATAGAGTTGCAGTGAAAATTAAATAAGTTAATTAAAGTAAGATTAAAGTGAGGCCGGTTTTTTTTTTTTTTTTTTTTTTTGGAGATAGGGTCTTGTTCTATCACCCAGGCTGGAGTACAGTGGCAAGATCATAGCTCATTGCAACCTCAACCTCCTGGGCCCAAGTGATCCTCCCACCTCAGCCTCCCAAGTAGCTGAAACCACAGGTGTGTGCCACCACACCTGGCTAATTGTTTTTTACTATTTTTTGGTAGAGATGGGGGTCTCCCTGTGTTGCTGAGGCTGGTCTTGAATCCTGAGCTCAAGCAATCCTCCCACCTTGGCCTTGCAGAGTCGGGGGCATGAGCTACCATGCCTGGCTAAGTCAGGCATTTTAAACTGTGCTTGGCACATAGTAAGCACTAGTAGAAGTTAATGATTATTATTTGTGGTGGTGCTGTTGTTGGCCAGTACTTTTTCCAACTAGATGAGAAGCAACTTGGGGACAGGGATGATACTCTATATGGCCAAAGGCCATTGTGCTGCCATGTAAATATGTGGTGTGGTTTGATACGTTACTCTTCCAAGAGACATTTTCACTCTCCAGGTGGAAGAGGCCTAGAGGCTCCCGGGCCCGCCTCCCAGCCTGACCAGGAATCCCCTTCCACAGCTGCCTGCCAACAGCGGGCGCAAGCACAGGTGGGCCCTTGTGGCAGTGGGCAACTCTACATCTCACCAGGCAGTGAGCACCACCTGCTACTGACAGGCTGGCTGCCTGCTGCTGTTTCTGCCCCTCGGGGGAGCTCCCCGGAGGCAGCCTGTTCCTCTTTGTACAGTGGCTCTCTAGGCTCTGCAGGGCTTTCCCAAGTCTGCTCTTCTTTATTCTAGAGGTGGCCAGCTCATAGCTGGTCCTCATCCTCAGGACAGACTTGGCACGCCTTCTCCCTCCCGGTCACCTTCCTGTGTTCCAGAAGCTGTGCTAGGGCGTTTCATGCGCCTCCCTCATTTAATTCTCACAATCCCCTAAGAAGAAGGTAGTTATGGAGCCCATTTTACAGACGAGGAAACTGAGGCTTAGAGAAGTTGCTGCCCACCCAAGGGCTTATAGGCATTAGGCTGCCTAGCTGGATTCAAGCCCACATGTCTGTCTTTCTCTCCGTAACCAATGCTCTACTCTTCTTGGCACAGATCAGAGTGGATGAAGTGGAGAATCTTCCAGCCCTGGGGCTGGTACAGGGTCCCCACCCACCATCTTCCTCACTTGCCTTCATAACACAGTGAACAAAGGGCACAAGATCCTCCAACCTTTGTCCCCTCTGGTCCGGTGCCCCTGTGTCGTAGCACTGCCTGTGGGCCCTCCTTTCCTGGGCTTGGCAGCAGGACGGTGTGTGGTGGGAATGCGAGCACTTGCTAGGATTGATTTGGCCTTTGAAAGGATAATTCAAGATGAATATGCTGGCGTCCGACTGGAGTGAGATGGAGAGATTATTGAGTGTTGAACCTGCTTTGCCGCATCGGCTGCTTTATGAGCTCTCTAGAGAAACCCTATGTTGTAGATAACTCAGGCCTGACGGGCAGGGAGCGGTATTTGTCTCCCACACTCCCGAATGAGCAGTTCGACAGGCACCCTGCTTGCCCCACCGGGGAGCCAAGAATCAGCTTCCAGTCTCGTCTTGGTGCCAACCTCTGTCCCTCCCACCCTGTCATCTCAGCCCCATCTCTTGCCCTGTGCTGCTCCCAAATGTGGAGTAGGGGCAGTGGTGCCCGGCTGGTGGGTCCCTGGCTCCAAGCTGCCTTGGACAGCCCAGAAGAGCGGGGGGGAGTGGGCAGAGCCTGTAGACACATCTCTTTGGTTTCTGACACCTGTCTCCCCGACAGGTATCCCAGCCTGGTCACTAGGGTCACCACCTCTGCATATTCCCGGGGATATCAGAAAGGATTCGTAGTGCAGGGACTTAGTAACTATTGGGAAACTTAGGACACACAGGGGCACAAGGCCAGGGGAACAAAGCCCTTCGTGGGCACCTGGCAGCTCAGCTCAGCTCAACTCTGGCCACCCTGGGTGTTTGCCCTAGTCAGCCACTGCTCCCTCCACCCCTGCAGCCCCACAGTATTCTAGGGGACCATCAGAGGTGGAGACAGGGAAGAGACCAAACCGTGAACTCTTTGAGGGCTGGGCCCATGTCTTTAAAACTTGTTGGGTGGGTTCGCCTGTAGTGTCCAGCACACTGGCAGTGAACATGATGGCCTTCCTCCCTTGGAGTCTCCTAGGGGCCTGGTGCGAGGTGTGGCACACGGAAGAGGCCAGTTCTATGGGTGATGCCTTAAGTATCTGTCAGCCCACAAGACATCCATCCTGGGCAGCAACAGCCTTAGGAGGAGGAAGCCTTTTCTCCAGGAGAGGTGTCTGGAAAGGGAATGACAGGAGATACGCAGGGACAGTAGGGGCCTCTCCACAGCGGGAGTCTGGAGAACAGCTCCGTGGTGATCCTGAACAGACATTGCCCAGGGGCGTGGTGCACCAGCCTTCTGTCATCTTTTACAAGGTTCACGTCTCCATGTTTGTTCACCTCTGTGCGCGATCCGTCACCTCACAGGACAGTGCGGCTGCAGCGACTTGGGCTGATAGTGGATTGCAAGCCCTGTGCCCTGCTTCCACACAGTAGGTCCTCATCGCGACCCCCAAGACCACCCTCACCTCCACTTTGTAATGAGGAAAAGCTAGTGACTTGTGAGTGCTCATTACACTTCAGCACCCAGGTTTCAACCCAATAGTCCAACCCCTGGGGTATGGGCTCGTGTTGGCAGTGCCTGGCTTCCTGGATAAGCTGCTTCAGCTCTTCCAGCCTCAGTTTCCCCATCTTATAAACTGAGGATAACAGGCCTCTCCCATTCCATTTCTTTCCTTCCACTGGCAGTCACTGAACTCCTGGGAGCCTCAACCTCATGGAGGGCTTGTGACAGCACAGATTGCCAGCCATGCCCCTGGTGTTTCTGATTCAGTAGGTTCAGGATGGGGCCTGGGAATCTGCATTTCCAAGAAGTTCTTAGGTCATATTGCTGCAGCTGCTGGTCTGGGAAACCCACTTAGGTCCGCTGCCCTGGCCATGCGGCTTCCCAGCCTCCGGAATCGGCTCTGTGAGTCTGGGGTGAGTCGTCCATCACCTGCCTGGTCAGCTCCTGGCAGCGCCTGCCCTTTGAGCAGCATGCTGGGCTTGGAGACCTGCCTGGTCATTTCTCAGGTCCCCCGCCTGAGACATCGCCTGTGTCTCTGAAGCTCATCTGGGGCTCATGATCGGGTAGCAGATGTGTGAATTAAGAGGGGGCTCATGGGGAAGAACAGGCTCAGGAGGCAAGATGTTGCGTTGCGGTGCAGTGCGGTTCGCTCCCCCCTCCACCCCACCTTGTGTGTTTACACAGAGTGGCCCGTGCAGCAGCGGACATAATTACTCCTGACGGCCTTCATTAAAGGCTCTGGAGCAAATAGTCAGTTAAGGAAAAAGGAGCTGTTTCCCTCTTCAGGTGCCCCACCACCACCTGCTTTAGAGGGAGCCCTGCTGGGGCTGTGGATCAGGTGGAAGTGGGGCTTCAGGGAGGAGAAGGAGGAGGAAGATGGGTGAGGCTTCTGAAGCCAGTGAACCCACTATCCTCAGGAGTGAATGGCTAAGCCACCGGTCACCAGAGCGTGATGGAACACTCGCAGTGCAGCGTGAAAGGCCACGTGCCACAAAGCACTCATGCCCTCCGCATGCGGAGGCCTGGGGCGGCTCTGTTACCTCTCAGAGCCTCACTTCTCTTACCTGTCAGACGGGGCTGGTCAAGCATTCTCTGCAGAGCTATTCTGATTGTTTAGTGAAATAATAAGCGTGTCCAGCAAGGGCCTGCTCCCCACCAGGTGCTCAGTGATTGGGATGGCAACTCCTGTTGTACCTGGGGAGTGTCACCTGCCCCTGCCTGAACAGGTGCTTTCCAGAAGCAAAGGCTATTCACATGTCAGTAGTCCTAGGTCTGCCCCAGCCCCCACTCCATCTTTAGACAAGGGCAACCAGAAGACATGTGTGGGAGTTCCTCTTTGGGCCAGGCCTCCACCCTCAGAGAGCCTCGGTCCAAGAGTGAACAACTTCTTCATTGGACTAAAGCCCAATTCGGGAAAATTCAAATGCTTACCGCTGCATTTCCCCCCATCTAAAATGAAAATCACCTCATCAAACGTCTTGGGAAGGGGGCATATGTTTTCCACAACCCGGATTACCTACTTGATTGACTAGAAATGTGTCAATGAAAAAACTGGTACTGCTTCTTAGCTCCCAAAATATAAATATCTGAGTGTATTTGAGAAGTGGCAGTAAAGAGGCCATGTTCTGAAATTAGATTGGGACCATATTGAGAAGGCAGGCTGCCTGGGAGCCCAAGGGTTCCTGTCCCTGCTCCAGCCTGGTGCCCTCATTTGGTGAGATGGTGCATGACACGTGACATATGCCCAACACAGAGCCTGGCACACCATCAAGGCCAGTAAATCCCAGCCTGCCCGCACCCGGCTGCCAAGAACTGTGTTCCTTCCCTGAAATCCAATTATTTTCTGCCCAGTCCTCTGCCCATTAAAAGAGTAATGAACAACGGGTTGAGGGCCACCCCCCACCCACTGCCATTCCTCCCACACCGGGAGGCATCTTTCTCGGCAGCCCCTCTCTGGGTCCCCAGAGCACTGGGAGAGGGAGTGCGAAGCAGGGATGGGCGAAGGGAGGGTGGGGGAAGTTAGTATTCCCTTACCTGCCAGCTCTCCTGCCAGGGTTTTCTCATCTGTAAATTAGGACAGTGACTCTCTTGTTACCAAGCATCAGTGGGTGTGAAGTTCCCTGGGTGTCTGAGAGCCAGGACTCAGAGGTCGAAGGCGTCTTCATGGTAGAACATCACCTGTTTCGCTTGACATTTGTCGGCAGAGTTCCTCATTCTCTGTGTCTCCATCGGGGCAGGGTCCTGCCATCAACAGATCAGAACCCAGGCCTGCTGGGGTTGCCAACACTGGCCACTTTTTTGTAAGGAAGGTGTAGATGTTTTCTAAGCATTACCCTATCTTTGGAGTCCCCATTAGAATATTTTCATTTAATCAACACCTATAGTACTTGCTCTCCATACATAACTACTATAAGCTCTTTTACTCCTTATGACAACCCTGTGAGGAAAGCACAATTATTATTCCCATTTTATAGACGGAAAAGGGAGGCAAACAGAGTTGAAATGACTTGCCCAAGACCATGCAGCTAGTGAGTGGGAGTGGGACTGGGATTTGAACTTGGGCTGTCTGGCATCAGCACCTATCCTTTTAACCAGCGTGTTCTGCTACCTGCTAATAACAATAATGACAGAGTAATAGCAGCACTTGGTTATTGAGCACCTGTGAGGTGCCAGGTGCTTTATATACATTATGGCATCAGATCTTTATGATAATCCATTATGTAGATATTTATGTCCGCCTCTGTGTGGCAGATGAGGAGAATGAGGCTCAGAAAGAACAGTGAATTTGCCCATGGTCATAGAACTAGTTAAGAGTGAAACCAACACTGACATCCAAGGCAGCCTGTCTGTGTCTCCCTGCCTGCAGGGATGGAGAAGATGGTCCAGCAGTCATTCCCCCACTGGTCCTGCTGTACTTCCTGGATGCTCTGGCTCCAGGAAAGAGGGGTCTTCTGAGGCCCACCAGGTATCAACGATGATGACTTGTCTCATCTGGAAGCAATTCCGCTCAGCACCACTATGCTGGAACCTGGGTAGATGATTTGCTATCACAGTTCCCAGTGATGCCAGTGTCAGGGTGGTGGGGATGGGCCGGAGGGAGTGAGAGTGAGTGGGCAGATTAGGACAGCAGGCCTCCTGCAGATGACTGGCCCAGCTCATGTGTTCCCATGTGCCTCTTACTGGTGGCAGCTAGATCTCTTTACCAGTTCAATCAAACACTAATGACAGGGAAGTAAGTTCTGTGAAGTCTCATACTTGACATTCCTGAGTTCAAATTCCCCTTTCTCCTGTCCTTCTGACTGTGTCCCATAGCATTCATGAGAGCTGTCACTTATGGAGGGCCGTCTAGGTGCTAGGACTCTATATGCATGATCTCATTCAGTCCTCACAGCAACTCAGGATGAAGTTGCAGTGATTCTATCCCCACTTATTTCAGTTTGAGATACTTCAGGCATGCAGAAAAGTCTAGAGCTGATACAGTAGCCACTAGCCACATGTGGCTATTTACATGCAAATTAATTACAGTTAAACAATAACGTAGAGTTCACGTTCTCACACTGCCTCATTGCAGGCGTTCGGCAGCCACATGTTGAGTGGCTATTGTATTGGCATTGTGATAGAGAATATTTCCATGATGGCAGTGAAGTCTGTTGCACAGTGCTGGTGGAGAGTCGTATTTTATAAAAGAGAAACATAGACTCAGCTGCCTGCCCAGAGTGACTCAGCTGGGGGCAGGCAGCTCCTGAAGGAGCTCCTGTGGTCTTAACAGCTCTTCTCAATCCCTAGGACAAAGAACATTCTCTCTAAGTAGCCACGAGGCACTTGAGGTACAAAGAGGCAGTGTGACCTCCCCAAGGTCGAGAGGCTGGAGTCACCTGCATAATAGAAACAGGGCCCTGAGCCATCCAGTGCCACTGGGTGGTCTGGACCTCTGGCTGAGCCAGTGCAAAGTGGGGTGGGGTCCTGTGGCTGATGGGCTCATCCCTTGGCCAGAGGCAGCCCTGCTGGCCGTGAATTTTTACAGCTGTTTACCTGATGCCTTCCATCCAGGAATGAAATAACTCTCCCCACAGCCGCCATGAATTCTTTGCTTCCCTGGGAAAAAAAACAACCCCCATGATTGGAACATTGTCTGCAGTCCTGTCAGGTAGCCGTGCTGAGTGACAGGTGAGAGAAAGCAAACGGCCGAAAGCCATTACCCTCTTACTTCAGTGGAGTTGGAAAAAATAGTCATAAATTAGTGCCGGGTACTGAACAAGGGGAGAGGGAGAAAACACAAGAAAGAAAAAAACATCCTCCCTAGAAAGTCATGATTTTTCTCCGGAGGGTGGGAGGAATAGGATGTTTGGAAGGTGGTGTCTCAGAAGAGCCTGTGCATCACCCCGGCCCGTGCTGGGCAGCTCTTGCTGCTGCTCCCTGGGGGACTGTGTCAGTGTAGGGTGGGACATTCCGGAAAAGCAAGAGGGACTTTGCCTCCTCTCACCCACTCCAGGGCTACCTCTTGCAGGGGCTATGCCCTGTGTGTGTGTAGGTGTGTGTCTGAGAAAGGGAGAAAGTGTGGGTGTATGTGCCCGCCTATGTGTGTGCATGTGCACAAGTGTATGAGCATGTGAAGTATTTCCCTGTTCACATGCATACACACACGTTAGCATGTCTCTGCCCACATATGTGAGCATGTATACCTGCCCATGTGTGATTCCCTGCCCATGTGTATGAGCACGCACGTGGGTATGGACCAGCTCAGGTGTGTGCATGTGTGTCCCTGCCCATGTGTGTGATAGTGAGAGTGTGTCTACCTGCCCATGTGTGAGTCCCTGCCTGTGTGTATGTGTGCATGCACGTGCATGTGAGAGTGTGTGTCCGTCCCACCTCACGGAGGCATGTGTGTCCCTGCTGGTGTGTGAGAGTGTGTGTGCCTACCCACGTGTGTTTGTCCCTGCACGTGTGTGTATGTGTGCATGTGTGTCCCTGCTCCTGTGTATATGAGAGTGTGTGAGTGTGCCCCTGCTCATGCGTGTGTGAGTGTATCCTTGCCTGTGTGTGTGTGCATGTGTGTGTGTGTACTTGCCCACATTTGTGTGTGTGTGTGTGTGTGTGTGTGTGTGTGTGTACTGATGTATCTGTGGGGTGATGTCCTGCTTACAAACACACCTCTGCTTTCTTGCGTGGTATGTGTTTAAGAGTATGTGACTTCACCTTTATTTCATACTTTGCTTATTCTGTATATTTGTAGCAACCCACATGGAACATCTCTGCCCATTGACAAGGCAGCATGAAGGGTGTGTGCGCATGCACACTTACATCCATGGGGTTGCAGACTGCCGTGGAGGCTGCTCTTCATTACGAGGCTGGAATCTAAGGAGAGCAAAAGACAGCTCGTGAGCCCTGCAGGGATGGGTGTGTTGTGCTCAGGGTTGTCATTACTTAAAGGATATTGCCTCTATTTTCTTTGTGAAGCCAAAGGTGTTTCTCTGCGGAGGATGCTAGCAGGAGCTGCGAGGAGGGGCTGGGCACAAGACAGAATGGCTCTACGAGCCCCTTTGGAGACCCCAGAAGGAAGAGTAAAGGACCCCCTGGGCATGGGCTGCTGGGTCCTAAGACCTCAACCTCACTTCAGTGTATTAATTGTACAGACCTAAATGTGTGAACTTGAATGAGGACATTTTGTAGGTGCTAATATATGCCAGTGCTCCTCAAGCTTCTGTGTACATGGGAATCCTCTAGAAGCCTTGCTCAAGCAGATGGCTGGGTCCCATCCCCAGAGTCATGGTTGAGCAGGTCTGAGGTGAGGCCCGAGAACTCGTATTTCTAAGAAGCTTCCAGGCAATGGTGATGCTGCTGGCTGAAGAACCCACTTTGAGAACTATTGATGCGAACCTCCGAGAAATCCTTTAACACATCCTCAGCACCCCCAGCCTGTGAGGCTGGGTGGGAGGCAGTGCACCATAGCGGTTGGAAGCAGAGATGAAGAGCACAGGAGCTGACTGGGGGGCTCAGATCTGACTCTGCCGCCACTACCTGTGTGCCTTTACGCAAGGTTCTTAACCTCTCTGTGCCAGGGCCTCCTCATCCATGAAGTACTGAGGATGATCGTATCTACTGCAAAGGGCTGGTATGCGGAAACTTAGTGCGTGTAAAAAGCTCAGACTAGTGCCTGGCACCTAGACAGCATTACGTGTGTTGTTATCCCCACTGTGCAGAGGAGCAAACCCAGGTCACACTTCAAGTTAGGGCAAAGCTAGAACAAGAACCCGGGTCCCATGGCTCCCGGCCAGTGCTTCTGCTGCCTGCTTTTCCCCACCCTATGCTCCTCAACGCCGCTTTCTGGAAGCCCCTTGGTTTCAGTGTCCCTCTGGCCTAGCCAAGCAGATGCTTCCTGAGCTGTCCTTCATGGGGAAGAGAGGGGCAGACACTTACTTCTTCCCTCTTAGAGAGGAAGTGGGGGTGAAACAAACCCTGATGGAAGCTCTGAGCTCTGCCCCAGTTTGCATGCTCATTGCTGTGCACTGGTGACCGGGCCCCCTGTCCTCCTCTGTCCCCAGCTCCTCTAGCTCTGCCAGTGAAGCTACTGGCTCTGCCAAGCCCCACAGCTGCCAAAGTTGAGACTTGATGGCAGGAAAGAGAGTATGACAAGACAGGGTCCCACTGTGGGGCACTTAAGCCAAATCCTTAACACTTGGACTTGAGCCTAGGTAATGGTGAGCCATGACAGGTGCTTGGACATGATCAGTGGGGGTCTTTGAAGCATTGCTCTCTTGGGGTCGCTCCTCAGCTCAGAAACCTCCAGTGGCTCTGACTGCCTACACATCAATCCCAGGCTCCTTGGCTTACCAGGCCAGGCCATCTGTATTAGGATCCATGATCCATGATCTTTCCAGCCGTGTGGATGCTTGCTCCCCTAGAAAGATCTACTATCATGTTCCACACTTTCTAAGGGCCATCCTGTTGTACAGTTCCATGCAGTATGGCCAGGCTGCACTTACCCTGCCCTGCTCAGCTCTGGCTTCTGCCACCTTGTCCCTGCTAGGTGCTCTTCCGCAAAATTGTCCCTGCTCTGTGGCTGGAAGTGGTGTCTGGCACCTCAGCTTTGGGGAGCTCACGATTCCTACACCTTCCCTTGATTTATTGTGATTTGTGGCCCTCTTAACTCGAACACTGGTTCCTAGTAAACACACTTCCTGCATAGTTCCTGTACCCTTCTTCCAGGACCCAGCAGGAGGCAGGGCAGGGGTGAGGCAGGCACCTGCCATGGCTCACCATTACCTAGGGGTGAGGCAGGTACTTCTGTTCCTCATCTACTCCAGGACACCCTCCTCCCTCCCAGCATGTGACTGCCCTCACACTGGCTCTAGGAGCTGTCTTTCAGCCAGGCTCTTTCTCTGCGGGCCTGAGGGAGACTCAGTAGCTCCCTTCCCCTCCAGGAGCCCCAAAGCAGGCTCATGCTTCTTATGTTCTAACACACAACCGTCCTGGACCCTGTATCTCCCTCTACTACTTTCCTTCGGTTTTCATCCAAGCTCCTTTAAAGAAAAGCAATCTTTATTCTAAGGTGTTATTGAAGTGTAATTGACATGATAGACTGCACCACTTAAGGTGTATAATGGATAAGTTTCAACATAGGCACACGCCCTTGAAACCATCACCACCATCAAGATAGTGAACATATCCATCACCCCCAAGTTTCCTCATGCCCCTTCGTGTCCTTCCTTCCCACTCCTCCTCCTTCCCACATGCTGAAGGCTGGAAGGGAGGAGGGTCTCCTGGAGTAGGTGAGGAACAGAGGCATGCATGGAGTAAGGTACCTACCTCACCCCTGCCCTGCCTCCTGCTGGGAACCAGCAGAGGAGTACAGGGACTATACAGGGAGCATGTTTACTCGGAACCAGTGTTTGAATTAAGAGGGCCACAAATCACCAACCTCTGAGCTACTCCATGTCACTAGATGCGAGTTTGCATTCTTCAGAACTTTATTATGTACATGGAATAATGCTGTATATACTCTTTGTCTGTCTTCTTTCACTTAGTGTAATTATTTGGAGTCCTTTTATATTGTGTATATCCACAGTGCATTCCTTTTTATTGTTGAGTTGTATTCCATTGTAAAAGCTGTATCACAATTTCTCTTTTCACCCGTTGGTAGATATTTGGGTTATTTTCAGTTTTTGGCTATTCCAAATCAAGATTTCATGAATATTTGTGTCTTTTTTTGTTGTTGTTGAGACAGGGTCTTGCTCTGTTGCCCAGGTTGGAGTGCAGTGGCACAATCTCAGCTCACTGCAAACTCCATCTCCTGGGTTCAAGAGGTTCTCTTTCCTCAACCTCCCGAGTAGCTTGGAGAACAGGTGCGTGCCATACGCCTGGCAAATTTTTGTGTTTTTTGTAGAGACAGGATTTCACCATGTTGGCTAGGCTGGTCTTGAACTCCTGACCTCAGGTGATCTGCCCACCTCGGCTTTCCAAAGTGTAGGGATTACAGGCGTGAGCCACTGAGCCCAGCCCATTTGTATACTCTGTGTGGACACATTTTTATTTCTCTTGGGAAAATATCTGGGAGTGGGATTACTGAATCATATGTATAGGTTTAACTTTTTCATTTGCTTTTAAAAAAATTTTTTTTTTAAATTCTTGCTATGTTGCCCAAGCTGGTCTCCAACTCCTGGGCTCATGTGATCCTCCCACCTCAGCCTCCTGAGTAGCAGGGATTACAGGCAGACATAGCTGCACCCAATGTAGATTTAACTTTTTAAGAAACTGCCACACTGTTTTTCAAAGTGGTTGTACTCTTTTACCTTCCCACTGGCAGCAGGTGAGGGTCCCAGCTGCTCCTCTTACCAGCATGTGGCATGAGAGGCTTTTCTTTTTATTGTGGAAAAATATACATAACATAAAGTTTACCATTTTAACCATTTTTATGTGTACAATTCAGTGGCGTTAATTACATTTACAGTCTTGTACCACCATTACCACTGTTTGTTTTCAGAACGCTTTTACTCATTCCAAACAGAAACTCTGTACCCATGAGATAATAACTTCTCATTCTCCTTTCCTCCTACCCCCTGGTGACCTCTAGTATGGAAGGTATTTTATTTTTAATTTTATTTCTTTTTTTGCCTTGCTCTGTCATCCAGGCTGGAGTACAGTGGTGCTATCAGGGCCCACTGCAGCCTTACCTCCTGAGCTCTAGTAGTCCTCCTGTCTCAGCCTCCCGTGTAGCTGGGAATGCAGGGATATGCGGCTATACTCAGCTAATTTTTTATTTTTTGTAGAGATGGGGTCTTTCTGTGTTGTCCAGGCTGGTCTCAAACTCCTGGGCTCAAGTGATCCTCCTGCATTGACTTCTCAAAGTGCTGGGACTTTAGGCATGAGCCACTGTGCTTGGCCCTTATGTTTTTTTTAGCCATTCTAATACTTATGTGATAGTGTCTCATTGTGGTTTTATTTGCATTTTCCTAATGATTAATGATGTTGAGCATCTTTTCATGTACAAATTTATTTGCCATCCATATATTGACTTTGGGGAAGTGGGTATTCAAATCTTTGACCGTTTTTAGAAAATGAGTTATTCACTTTCTGATAATTGAGTTTTGAGAGTTTGTTATATACAGATAAAGGACTCATATATCTGAGACCTTTAGCAGATATTTGATTTGCAAATATTTTCTCCCAGTCTGTGGCTTGTCTTTTCATTCTCTTGGCAGTGTCTTTTGAAGAGCAGAAGTTTAATTCTGTGGGTCTTGCAGCCAAGCTCATGCACTCGCCCACTCTTGACCTCAGTCCCTGACTTCCTGCGCCACCTTCTGCACACAGCCCGGCTCCTGCTCCCACCACGCCACTGATGTGGTACCCTCTAAGGCCAGCCAGTGGCTCTCACTCTGCCCAGTTCAGCAAATGTGTTGCAGATGGTATATGCCTGGGACCTCTCCCTGGGACTGACCCTGCAAGTCACTCATGACCTGGAACCCTGCTCCTCAGAGACCCCTGCTTCTCTCCCACTGCTGTGACCGTGCCTTCTCCATCTCCTCCCACTCAGCAGCAGTGCTGCCCAGTCACACGCCCTCTGTGCTTTATGTGCTCTCCTTGCTGGGATCTCCCCCATATTTGCCCCATGACCACCCCCAAGCCAATGATACCCAGATGACAGTCTCTGGCCCAGCCACCTTCCAGGGCTCCAGATGTGTGGACCTAGCTGAGCCCTGGAAGCTGCACCAGGAGGGCCAGAGTACCCCCATTGACATGTCCCCATGAGAACTTTTCCCTGAACTTTCCCTCTCTAACCCTCCCATACCATGTCGTTTCTGACCCCAGGGCCTTGTTCCTACCATGCCCGAAGCCTGGTACGCCTGCCCTAGGCTTCCTTTCCTCTTTCTTTTCATTTATCCACCTCAAGCCGTCTCTCTTCCAGGAAGCTTTGCTGGGATTCCATCCTTAGGGTCTGTCCTCTGTAGTCATGGCCTATAACACAACCTAGTACGTACCATTCTATGTGGAAATGATCAGTTTACGTGCTTATTTCCTCTAATAGATGGCAATTGCTTTGAGAGTCGATGTGACTTCTAATTTGTATTTTTGTCCCCCACATCTACAGGTGTGCCTGGAAAAGATCTGGTGCTCAATAGATGATAGGTGATTCAATTTCAGGGCTGGACCTGGACCAGTCCCAAGCTTCTTGGCCACCCCCAGCCCTGCTCTGAATGACGGGGAGCTGACCCCGTGGGCTGCCTTCCCCAGGTCCCAGGTCACCTGGGTTCCTCCTGGATTTAGACAACAGGAGGCCCTGGCGGGAGCTGGCCGGTGGAAAGAAGGGAGGAGCCAGAGTGTTTCTCTCCTCCTCTCCTTGGGTGGTGGCTCCAAGGCTTGTGTCTCTCTTGGCTCCTGGTGACACCACCTCCTCCATTGTCCCCCCATGGAGGGCTGATGGTGTGGCTTCCTGCTGGGCCTCTGTGTGGGTCACCACACCACCCTGTTTGGCCTCTTGGCTTCTCTGTCACCCATGTGACTGATTCCCCACATTAGATCCCCTCTCTTTGCAGTCCTAACAGTGTTTCCCTCTTTCTGGTTGGACCCTCACTTGGCCCAGCTCTCAGGGACGGTCCCCTCTGCTGGTACAATACTGGCCCAGGAATTGCTTGTCCAGGAAATGCTTGGGTGAATGGCAGGCACATGGACCAGGCCCCATCTTGCTCTGCCCTCGCCCTTTGACCTTGAAGTTCCTGCCAGATACTCCACAGTGAAGCAAGGCCCGAGCCCTCATGCTGGGGTTGCCAAGGGAGAGGGCTGGAGGTGGCGGTGAGTGGTGGGAGAGCAGGCTGTCAGTGCCAAGGACTCCTGTGATCTGTGCAGGGCCGTTTGTCTATTAAGCCTGCTGAGCGGTAGACACCAGCGTGGTCCCAGGTGGTGGGATAATAGCATCTTTAATTGTGCTTGGAATGAGATTAACTTCTTATCTGACAGTTTGACATCTTTATCGTTATTAATGTCCAAATAATGCATTGTTATTTTTATAAACTCCGTGGTGGCAAACATTTTCCCTTTATTTGGATTAAAAATAGGTGTATCTCTTACTTCCCCTCATCACCCTGGACCGGAACTCAGGATCTCTGGCTGGGGAGCAGGAACTGCCATGAAGGGAAGCCACCTCCGCTGAGTCTCCTCCCAAGTGGCAGAGGCGCCAGGCCCCAGAGCTGGTCGCTGGGCAGCGGCACAGCCAAGGCCCGGGCAAAGTCTGCTGGCCTCCACGACCACCTGGGAATTCAGGATGCTCTTGGCGTTCCCCCTGCTGGAGAGGCGGTGTCTGGAATCCAGAGCCTGGAGACTGGGGCTGGACTTACTCAGGGGCTGTAAATGGAAGTACAGGTTCTCCATAGCATCAAACAGATGGAGAAGGAAGACGTAAAAAGTCCATATAAAGGCTGTGGGGGAATGCCAGGAGCCCACTGTTCACCTGTGTGTTCATTCATCAGTATTTGCTGATCACCTACTGTGTGCCGGATATGGTGTTCAGTGCTGGTATACGATGGGGCTGGCATCTAGAGTGCCCCTTTTGGGGGTGAGGTTGAGGGGAAGAGCAGGATAATACCACAGTCAGGAGCATGGCTCTCCAGTCAGGCTGCCTGGGCCCAAATCCTGGTACCCGGAGGTCCCAGGGCACGTTCCTTCAACCTCTCTGAGCCTCAGTTTTCCTCGTCTATAAAATGGATGTGAAAAAGTACTTACCTCCAGTCATCAAATACATGTGAAAACATTTGCTACACTGCCTGGGGCACAGAAGAGCCCAAGAATATTATGGATGATTATTATAGCTGCAGCGCCAGACATGGGGCCAGGCCTTGCAGAATGACTGCTGGAGGGTCAGGTGAGCAGTGGGCAGGAGTGCCCCTAGCCGGCCCATAGCTTGCCCCTGCAGGCGTTGAGCTCCCTCCCCTGTGACCTGTTGCCCGCTCCCAGGCCCCCTGGCTCCTCCACTTACCCAGTCGTTAGCCCAGCTGACAAGGTCGATAATGCCTCTGCCTTGGAGAGCTGGTGCCGACATCTTTATCAAAGCCAATATTAATTTTCACTAATTAGGAGCTGCCGCTAATGAGCGTCACAGCTAATTTAGCTCATCTATAACCCAGGAATGGCACTGCTCTCGTGCCAGGCCCCTGAGTCCAGGATGTTGGTGCCCGCTGCCTCCCCCACCTCCTTGCCTCAGTGCCAGGGGCACCAGCTGCCAGTGCAGCCTGTTCCCACATGCCACCAGGGCCAGCTTGTTCTGCAGGGGGTCCAGTGGCTGTCACCTCCTGGGAGCCCCCAGGGTGGGGCCAAAGGGCAATCCCCAAGGAAGGGGTCAGAGTATGTGCCGATCAGCTCCAAGAGTAGGTTTGAAACAGGACATTCAGCCTGAAAGGCAGGCTTCCTTTTTTTTTTTTTATTAGGATACCATCCCTGCTGAGGCACTCGCTCTGTCTGTTCTAATGTCTCTGTCGCCTCCTTCAGGAAGCCTTCAGAGATCACCTTATCCCACAGGGACCTCTCCCCACTTAGTAGAGTTCTCACTGGCCAAACATTTGGCAGCAAACAGCGTTTGCCATGTTGCCTTCTTCTGGAGACCGTAGAACACTGTGCTCAGAAAGTGGGCCTTGCATTCTGGCAGCTAGCAGCTGTTAGACCTGTGCCTCAGTTTCCTCGCTGGCAAAATGGAGAAAATGGCATATTGCTCATTAGGGGCATGGGGTGGGTGAGATGAGCCAGTGCCTTGCTGCGATCGTTGCTTTTAACTTTCCCATTGTGGTTCACAGGTCCCCATCCATCTTCTGCTAGTCTCTCCTTGAGAGAACTTGCCTGTCCTCGTGCGCCTCTGTGTGCTCAGTACAGGGGCTGCGCTCAGAGCAGACAGCAGGTCAAGAGCCCTGGCTAGCAGGCTGAGTCCCCAGTGCCTGTCAGGTAACTGTCAAATGAATGGAAAGACCTAGATTCTTACTTCTTTCGGAGCCTTAGTTTCCCCATCTGTAAAATGGGGCCACTGGCTTGTTCAGTGTCTTAGACCACTCATCTCTTCCATTCAAGATCCTTGATGACTTCAAGTAAGACTTTGGTGAGTGGATGGATGCTGGCTTCTGCCTCTCATTAGGAAGATGCGAACCGTGACTCATTTGCTCCTCCAGGCCCTGCAAGATGCCTTCCAGTTCTCACGTGGGGCCTGAGAGTAGCTGCTGGTCAGAGCTGTGTAACCTTAGTGCAGAGCCGCTTTGCCTGGGCCAGTGTGGCTCTCCCTTCTGCCTCACCACCAACACAGGGAGGCACTCACCTGGCTTAGCTCTCAGACACACGACATCCGCAAGAGCTGACCAGGAGCAACCCTGGCCTCTCCACCCTGCTGGGATCGCCCACCGCGTGTGAGCATCACGGTGGGGAGGGCGGGGCAGGAAGAGAAACAGCACTGGAGATGGTGTTAGACTTTCTAGTTTGGAGTTCCTGTTCTCCACCTCCCTTTCTCTTTCCTGTGTGCAGCCTGAGCTCCTGGCTCCCAGAAGGGGAGGGCCTAGGAGGGCGGGTGAGGACATCTTTTTTGCACTTATCACCTCCGAAAAGCGACCTTCAGGCTGAGCCAACTTTGGGGGAAGTGCCTTCAGGCGTGACAGATTTGACTATAAATCTTCGGTATTAATGCCCGGTTCCCAAGGTCTGTCATCCTGTATGCCCGCGTGACAATTGAAAACAGTGTGAGGCCCATCTGTCACCCGAGGGGTCCCCGTCCCCTGCTGGCTTTGCCTGAGGAGGGGTGGCTGGCTGGGAGGCAGGGGTAAGAAGGAAGAGGTAGGGAGGATCTGACCAGTTACAGGGGTGCAGCCAACAGCCCTGGCGCAGGCCCTGAGGGGCGGAGGCTGGAAGGCAGGAAGCAGGCCCCACTCCCGTGGCTGGGGTCAGAAGCCTGCAGGCAGGTGGGAAGAATGTCAGCCTGCAGGAGCCGGGGTCTGGGGTTAGCTCTGGCTCCATTTTTCATCTGCCATGTGTCCTAGGCAGGTTGGCTGCCCTCCCTGGGCCTCAGTTTCCACTCTTCAAAGAGAAGGGTGGCTGAGATGGTTTCTGAGGTCCTTTGCCCTCTGATTGTTCATATAGAGCCCCCTCCTCACTGGCAGCTTTCAGACGTTTGGTGATTGGTTTGATGGGAGCTGAGAATAACTGTACAGAGACTCACAGCACACAGGTAGGAGGGACAATTTAAATAGGGCACCGACAAGCGGCATTTTCCTTCCCCCTCCCAGGAAAGGTGCAGGATGCTACGGTTCATGGCTGCGTCCTTCAAGCACATGCCCCCACCCCACCCCTTCATGCAGAGCAGGACTGTGTCTTTGTTATCTGCTCATCTTGAACCCGGTAATATCAAGTCGGTGATTTGGGAGACTTGTGTCTGGAAGGACCTTTCAGTATCTCTGGCCCAGGCCTCTCACTGTATTGACAAGGAACCCAGGTCCCGGAGAAGGCAAGTGACATGCTCAAGGTCACACAGCAGATGGCTGTGTAGGAAGCCAAGAAAGGGGCAAGATGTGTCCCCAGCTCCAATTTGCTCCTGAGGATTCTCTGGAAAGATTTGGTGCTGGAACAGACACTTCAAGTACAAATGGAAAACCACTGACTTGGCTAAGGGACAGCGGATGGGAACACTGGCATCTTAGAGAGGATTTTCAACTTTTCATTTTTACTTTTGATTTCAAGCGTGCAATATATCACATAAACAGAAGGGTGTACCATAGAACCTGCATATACGAGTTAAAACACATGTTTGGTAAACCAAATACATGTATGATCTCAATCTGGACATTGCCAGGAACTTCAAAGCACCCCCGTGGCATGCTGGCTTGACCTGTTCCCTCCTGCTCCGAGCCGGACATGCCTCCTCTCATGGGTCTTCCAGAGTGAGAACATCCCTGAGACAGCCTGGGGAACAGCGCCTTGCCTGAGAGGAGCACTGGGAATGTCAGGGCTGTTCTGCCCTTGACCTTGATGAGATCCCAGAGGGAGCCACTCTTCAAGTTTTGCTTCTTGACCTCTGTGCAGCATCCCACATGGCTGACCCCTACCACTTGTCCATCTTTCCCCCTAAGGCTCTCTTCCTAGCTCTGGACTCTGTGGCTATTCCTCCTTGGCCTTCATCTTGGGATCTTCTTTGTTTTTTGTTTTTTTGAGATGGAGTCTCGCTCTGTCACCCAGGCTGGAGTGCACTGATGCAATCTCGTCTCACTGCAACCTCCGCCTCTCAGTTTCAAGCAATTCTCCTGCCTCACCTTCTCGAGCAGCTGGGACTGCAGGTGCCCAACACCATGTCCAGCTAATTTTTGTATTTTTAATGGAGATGGGATTTCACCATGTCGGCCAGGCTGGTCTCGAGCTGCTGACCTCAGGTGATCTACCTGCCTCGGCCTCCCCAAAGTGCTAGGATTACCGGCATGAGCCACCACGCCCAGCCCCGGGCTCCTCTTTGAATTTTCCTTAGGCCTCTGTCTTCAGCCCCTTCCCCGCTGCCTCTACAATCCTTTCCCCTGGACCTCACCACTCCCATGGCTTCAGCTGCCATGTGCAAGGTCCAGCTCCAAAATCCTCCTCCAGTCATCCTGTATCCTGAGAGCACTAACCCAGCATGCGCACCTATGCCCTGTATCTTACCTGAGACATCTGCAAGCACCTCAGACACAGGTCTACACCCAGGCTTTCTTCTCCCTGTCATCCAAAATTCAGTCCTTTGCCTAAGCCAGAACTTTGTCTGCCAACTTTCTTGTCCTTAAACCAGTTCACTAAGTCACTAGATCTTTCTGTTTCTACTTGTGAAATGTCACTCACACTGCCTGCCCCTTTCTTCCTCTGCTGGGCTCTTACTGTCTCTGCTTTGGCAGGACTGGCACATCCCCAGCAATCATGCCACATTCCTCCTCTCGTGTGCCTGGGCCAGACATCACTAGTCTATAGTACTTTTTCTCTTCTCCACACAGTACCCCAGGCAGCCACTACCAATCTATCAGAATTGGCACTTAAGATAAAAGTGATTTGCTATTTATGGCCTAGGTTTCATAATAACCTTCCAACTAGTCTCCTTGCCTTCAACGTCTGTCCACACAAATCTATCTTCTACATGACTGCCAAAAGAATCTTTTAAAAGTGTAAATGAAGCCAGGTTATCCTTCTATTTTAAAGTCCTTTCATAGCTCTCCACTGCCAACAGGTTGGAATAAAATCTTCTTAGCCTGGCGTATAAGACCCTTCGTGGTTCATGCTCTGCTGAGTGCTCTCAGCTTCTCACCATCAGTTCTTACCCTTGTATCATTGACCCCGTCACTCCTGCTGTGCCTGGAGATTCACAGTTCTATTGATACATCATGCAACCTCAAACCTCAGGGCCTTTGCACCTGCAGTTCCCTTTGCCCAGGGCCCTCCCCTTCCTGAGCCTCCTGCTGATGCCTTCTCATCCTTCAAGGTCTTGTCTTCCTGCACTGCCATGGCCCCCTTGCCTTGTCACAGGGAGTTGTCCCCCTCGGTTCTCCTGGAGCATCCTGAGCAGCCCTGCATGATGGAGCTTGTCACTGAGGTTCATTTGCAATTTCTGCCATATCTGATTCATTTTATATCTCTGGGATCTAGGGCTAGTCCAGGCACACATGGCCCCAGGTAGTTCATTAGATGCCATTGTGGCAGACGTCTGGATGCCATACCTCCCCCACCCCTCCCATCTATCTCTGGTCTCTGGTGCTGCTCTCCATAGCTAAGGGCCACCCAGATTCAATGGTGCATTAGTAACTCCAGTGGCTGTGGAAGGATCTCGGAGCCCATCTCCAAAGCCTGAAATATATAATTGAAAACATTTTCATATTTTCTTAGAGCCCCCCTGTAACAAATGACCTGGCCAAAAAGAAGGTCTTTTCTTCTTCTTTTTATAAGAATGGAGAGCCTGAGCAGGCGTGGTTTATTTGTCCTGTTATTTTTTATGTCTGTTCATGGGTCACATGGAGACTTTATGGCTTTGGCTGAGGAGAGGAAAGGAATGATCATTTACCAAGTGTTCCCTTAAAGGAGGGGACTTGCATGTGTGTGTCTTCACTGAGTCCTCAGAACAACCTAAGAAACTGAAATAATTGTCCCCATTGTATAAGGTGCGTCTCAGAGAGGGTAAGTGCCCTGACCAGGCTCACACAGCAGGTAGTTAAAGGAGGCAGGATTGAAACCCAGGTTTAGTTGTCTCTCAAACTCATATGCCAGACTGAGCTCTTCCACACTGATCTCTAGGCTGCCCATGTGGCGGTGGGGGGCAGAAAGCAGAGCTAACATTTTGGGGTTTCCTCCTGCTCATTTCTTTTCTCTCGTCTCTCCTCTCAGGGTCCCTCTGGGAACCCGCAGTATGGACACCTTCAGGAGATTTTTGTCTATGGATTTGGGGGTGGGTGAACTGAATCCCACTGGAAAGCAGGAGTGAGAGGGGAAGGGACTAATGCCAAGGGTGAGCCTGTCTGTCTGCAGGGGCCTTTGCAAAGGGCGGAGTGGATTCGGAGGAACACAGCAGGTTCTCTTAAGCCAGGAAGGCTTCCCTGCTCCTGCTAATGCCTTAAAGTCCACCGTTAGGGAGCCATTCCTTTGGGGTTTTACACTTTTGATTCTCCAGAAGGTAGAGCACTCCTGCAAAGCCTCATATTTTACCCAGGTTATTGAGTCATGGGTTGTGTGAGGGTCTGCCAGGTGCCAGGAATTTAGAGATCAAGGGCCCAGTGAGGATCAGGGCCAGGGAAACCAAGCTGGGGTGATGCCGGGGTGGGGAATGGGAGGACACCAGCAGCATACACTCCTGTGAGAGCAGCGGGGAGGCTCGGATGTGTGTGTGCCTCCAGAAGGGGACTGGAATTAGGGACTCGGGAAGCCACAAGTCAGAGACATGGCTGAGGTGATGTCCCTGTCAGTATCATCACAGGGGCTTAACACAGACAAGGCTCACACAAAATGCAAATTAGGCGACTCTCTGGATACCTGCCTGCCACGTGGTGATTCAGTGATCCACCTGCTTCATCCCATGGCTCTGCCTCTGTCTCAGTTTGTCACATCTAGAATCTACCGTGGCACAGGGAGGAGGAGTGAGGAGAAGCACCTCTGCTGCCCCAAGCCATAGCCGGGAGGTGACACAGGTCCTTTCCTCATGTGGCCCATTGGCCAGACCTAGTACGTGGACCCCTGAAGTGCTGGGGGACTGGGAAATGAAGGGTTGCTTGAGACTCTCAGGGAGTGGGTGGCTGGGCAGGACTCATGGTGTTCCGTCTGCAGCGTGTCTGCCCACATCCCCATGCTGTCCTTACTCCAGTCCGGCCCTATTGTTTCTGCAGCAGCTTATTCAACAAGCACTTAAATCGGGCTGTGCTCTGGGGGGACAGGTGAGCAGGAGGCAGACGCTGCCATCCAGGTCGGACAGGGGCAAGACTCACATCAGCCAACCCATCTCGAAAGTGAGGCCCAGCGCAGGCTGCTCTGAAGGCCTGTTGGAGCCTGGGCTGTCGGAGAGGCATCGAGGTGGCTGCTGCATTGGAGCTGAGACTGGAGGGAGGACTTGGGTATGAGGATGGAGGAGCGTTTCCAGTGAGGAGGGCAGAGGAGCAGAGGCACGGAGGCAGGCTGGAGCGGGGCCTGCAGCGCACGGCAGGGATGCGTCCGTGTCCTGTGAGCCGGGAGCCACTGCTGGGGCTGGGGAGAAAACCGATGGGATGGGATAGTGCATGCAGAGAAGGCTGGAGGAGCTGGGACAAGTATAGGGAGACGAGATGGAGGCGGCTGTGGTGGTCTCAGCCCACACAGGGAGAAGGACGTGGATGGAGATGGGGCGTAGCACTTGCCGATGGAATATGAGGGAGATGGAAGAATCAAGGATGGCTCCCAGCGTCTGGGTTTTGGAGCTGGACAGGTAGTGATGTCTTCCAAGGACCCCTTCAGAGGAAAATGGAAGCTCCATTTGAGACTTGCTGGCTTTGGGTACTCAAGTGGATGTGTTAAGAGGGCTTTGTGAAAATCTGCAGCCTGACAGCCTGGGATGCTTGGGGTGGGGTTGAGGTTGGGAAAGGGGACTTTGAGGCCCCTGGGGAGCCTCACTTCCCATTGTCCAGCTGTGGCCCTGGTGGCAGCTCCATTTTCATGGCTGGAGGCCTGGAACTTTCCTCTGCTCATGGGTGCACTGGCTTCTCCTGGGTGTCTGTGGGGCCGCGGCATAGCCAGGGGCACCCTGCTAAACAGACTCATTAAAAGAGAGGGAGTTCTCCATCTCCAGAGGGTGCAGAGCAGCCAGGATGAGTGAAGGGGTGAAGGCATTAACTGGGCCCTCCCTGGAATAGGCCTGTGGCAGGGAGTCTGCTGCCAGCTCACAGCCACCTTTGGGAGTCAGGAAACAGGGGAAGGAGAGATGTGTGATGTCGGGGGGAAGGGCAGGAGACCCCACATGGCCCCAGCGAAGGGAACAGGGTTTGAGGCAGTGTCTGAATGGCACCTCTTTTCAGGGTGCACGTGAGATAAGAGTGTTTGGGGCTGTGAGTGCCTTAGGCCAGGCTTCCCTGCCACATCCCTTCCCTTGGGTGCCATTCAGCAGATAGTGTGGTCAGTATTGACCTTTGTCTAAATGGTGGACAAATATGTCCAGATAGGAACGCTTTTAAGTGCTAGAAGCTGGGAAATTGCTGGAGAAGGCAAATGGGGGCAAAGGACTTCCTGGATTTGCTTCTCCTTTGCAATTCCATCCTGAGCCAAGCTTCCAGTATGTAGCAGCTTCCTCTTTCTCAGCTCCCAGAGCTGACTCTTGAGAGGTGGTTGTGTGTGGGGTCCTGTGGCGCAGCCCTTGATCTGGCACTGCGTGGGGTCCTCTTGCCTACATGGGCGACTGAGCCCCTCCCAGCCCACAGCAAGGCCTCTGCGGCATCTGCTTTAGGTCAGCTTCCTGCCAAGTGGCCAGGAGAGCCTGGGCTGCCCTTCCGTGCAAAGGGTTGGGGGAGTCCGGGCTGGCGTGAGTGTGAGGCCTCTTCCCACCCTCCCTGTCCAGAGCATCAGGAGCTTGATTGAGGCCCTTGGCAATGAGGGCTTGGCCAAGTCCCTGGTGGCTGTCCCCATTCTGGGGGTCCCTATCCCCATGACCATAGCGGGCTTCCAGGTATGAGGCCCGCTGCCAAAGCCTTTCCCTGCTTTCCTTCCTCCTCTCTGCTTTCCCTCCCTTTTTTCCTAGCTCCCTTCGTCACATTCTTCCCCCCTCGTGTCCTCTTTCTCTCCTTTCTCCCTTTGCATTTCTTTATTCCCTCTAGTATTGAACTTCCAAAGTAGAGTTCCCTGTCATAAAGGACCTCAGCTCCCAGACTCCCTTGCAGGTCTACCCCTCCCCACCTACCTGGACCCCTACCCCAACAGAGATACCTCTCTATCTTCTCTCAGCATATGACTGCTTTAAAGTTGATGCCAGAAGTTTCTTGACCCTTGGGAAGTCTCCTGTCCTCTAGGCCATAGTGGACACCTGAGACTAGGGGCACAGACCCTGTAGGAATGGGAGAGGCTGCCTCCTCCACCCCATTGGTGGGTGTGTGCCAGTGCTCAGGACCATTTGTAGGGGCGCTGGACTGCGGGGCAGGTGGAGGGGTTAGGGATATCATCAATGCTGCTGGGCAGGTTTATTTCAGATCTCTTGCCTCCGAAGGCACCTGGGGGCTTAGCAGGAAAAGCCCAGTGCAACTGGAGACACACGAGGATAAAACATCATGGCTCATCCGGAGGAAGCAGAGGTATTAGGTGGTGTCAGGTGCCCGAGTTGAGTAGATTACAACATTTGGGGCATTGCATTTGGCCCTAAGTTTCCTGACAGTTAAATCCAAAAGGGAGCTATCCTGAAGTGTTTCCAGGCAACAGAAAGCATGCCCATTAATCTATAGAAGCAGTTTTTCTCTGTGGAAGTAAATTTCAAGCAGGAATTGATCATGTGGGTCTTAGTATAAAGGACGTTGAGGGGTGCACTCAACGGCATCTTCAGCTGTGATTTTGCAGAAGATACAGAAATGAGGTTCAGTGGCCATCCTGGTGGACGGAGGCAGGGGCCTAACATTAAATCACAACTCAGCTGGGCCCAGGGGGCCAATAGGGCTGGAGTTGAGGCTGGGGGCTTTGCCTTCTGGGAAGTTCCCTGGATGCCAGGCTGTCCTTAGGACTTGGAGACCCACCCCGGTGTAACCGTGCAGTCACTCTCACCACATCCAGGCATGACATTCACCATGCTCACTCACTTCTCCGGCATAGGATGCCCACACCCACCAGAGGCTGGTGGGGAGGTTTGAGCTTTTTGGGGAGCAGGCCTGGGGAGTGGCGTGGGAGTGCCTGGAAGAGCAGTTCTTTATCAATCTGCAGGTAGTGGTTGATATTTTAACAACCAGTGTGGCTATCCTGGTGGTCCCAGCTGGGCCTCAGCCCTATCGTCATCTTGCTCTTCACTTTGCCAGTCTCTCTGCCCTGTTCCCAGCCTCTCTCAAGAGCCCAGGCGTGCACCATCTCTCTTCTTCCATTCTGGTACTTTCCCCCACTCACTCCCATGTGCAAGTGCATCTGAATCACCAGTCATGGGATGAGGGAAAAACTCCTCACCCTTTCCTGGGCCTTCTCCATCCTCAGGGCTGGTCCCTGGGCTCAGCCCTTTAGGTGGATCAGCTGATTTAATCCTCCTAGTGGCTTGTGTGGTGGATACCATCCTACACCCATTTTTCAGGTGGGGAAACTGAGGCATTGAGCGTTTAAGTGCCAGTCCTGGGATGGCGTTAACGCAAAAATCACTCTGTTGGTGTACATACTCACACACATTACCTGTGCTTCTGTGTTCACTCTCCTCCCTCACACATACCCACACACGTGCTTGTGCACACACACGCCCCCTCACATGCACATTTTTACATCTTTGCTGCGGAGCTTTCAAAAGGAGGTGCTGGTTCCTGTCCTCCAGCCGGAGCACTCCTGTGGAAATCATGGTTCTGGGATCCTCCCACCATTCCACACCTCCCACGGCCACAGTGTGCAGCTGTGGTTGTCCCAGGGCTGTGCCTGGACGTGGGAGGTGAGGGCCTGAGGCACGGTGGCCCCATTACTCACAGGTGGGAGGACGCGAGAACAGTTGAGCCGCTCTTAAACATCTCTCCACGTCGTCCTCATTAATAACTGTAATGCCGGCATCATTCGCTCTTAAATAGCCTCATTTATCAACAAGCAATTTGCCGTGGCGAGGTGGCAGGGACGCAGATAAGCAGACGGGGCCGAAGTGCTTGCAAGACACCTGCCAAGTACCTTCCTCTCTCCTCCTCCATCTCCCAGGGGAGCGGGAGAAAGCGGAGGCGCGGCAGGAAACTTAACAAGAGATGTTCTTCCAACTGGAGAGGGGCCGCAGGATCATCTTTTTCCAGACTCAGAAGAGCTGGGCAGCACAGGACAGGCTGGCTGCTGGGGAGGCTGGCTCTCCCTGGGCCCCAGCATTTGTGTGGTGCTCAGGGAGTACTCTGACAGCTCTTTCAGCAGCATGCAGGACTGAGAGTCAGGAGGTGAGAGCCTGACTCTGCTCTGCCATCTCCTGGTGGTGACCTTGGGGACACCTTTGGACCACTTACTCTGTCTTTGCTGATAATGTCAGCACCCATTATCAGCAATGCTGGGTATCCCCTATCTTGTTCCTGATCTCAAAAGGACTGTCTCAAGTTTTTTTTCATTAAGTGCAATCCCTGCTGTAGGTTTTTGGTATATACATTCTATTGAGTTAAGGATGTTCCCTTCTATTCCTAGTTTGCTGGAGTTTTATTACAAATAGGTGTTGACTTTCTCCTATGCATTGTTGTCTGTAAAATGGGGATTTGAATGAGCAACTTACATGAAATTTCATGTACACACTAAAGGGCTGTGTCATTGAGGAGTGTATTGGCTGCAAGTTTCAGAAAATTGGCTGGCAGTGGTGTCCACAAATAGGGGTGTAGTCTTTCTTATAAAACGTGGTCTAAAGGTTGGTGGTTGCAGAGTTGGTTGGTTCAGTGGATGAATGACACCATTAGGGACCTCAGCTCTTTCTGTCTTTTGCCATCCATCCTGCATTGACCTGTTGTCCTCAGGCTGCCATGTCTGCGATATTCCAGGCAGGCGCGAGGGAGGAGGAGCCAAAAGCTCTTTCTTTGTTTGAGAAGATATTCCCACCTGCTCCCAAGCCGACTTCCCTTTACAACTCATTGGCTAGAGTCAGGCAGGGCAGGTGAGGCTGTTTGACTGCCACAGCCCAGCAGTGGTTCATGTCCCGTGGCGGGATATGGTCCTACCTCTCTGGAGTTGAGGGTCCTCCACTGGCTGTCTGAACAGACTTGGCTGTGTGGGCAGAGAAACAGTGTGGGGTGGGGTGCACGTGGTTGCCGGGTAGGCACGTCACCAATTGTTTGTGGTCATGCTGGAGTCCATTGCTCCAGGTGGGTGTCGTCCTGCCCTCAGGATGCTCTGATTCTATGACAAAGCCATATTTGAACAGGAGGTTGTCCAGGCTTCTCACTCTGAGATGCACACGCCCAGCTGGCACTCGAGAAGCCACAGAGAAGTCTGACTTATCTTCCTGGGGAACTAATTTTATTTGACAGTGGACAGAGGAAGAAAAAAATCGTATTCAAATAAGCATCAATATATTATGGAGTAGAAGAGAGAGTTTACGTAGATTTTCAGGACAGACCCACTAGACCCTAAGCTTCAGGAACAATGCCTGCCCTGTCGTTATGTAGATGTCAGTGACAACTTATTGAATGGATAAATGGGAGAATTAAGATGCAAATATATTGTTAAACCCAAGACTGTGAATCAGTTTCATCTTTGGGGTCTGCCTCTTTGGGGTCCTCATTTCCAGAGATGCTAGTTCCCATCTCCTGTGCATCTAGGGATGTTTTGATGTGAATCACTGAATGAACAGATTATTTGGTGGAGACTCCAGGCACTCTGAGAGTACAGAGGAGAGGGAGGCAGAAGATTGTGTGACCATAGGGAAGACTTCCTGGAGTAGGTGGGCCTTGAACCAGGAAAGATGGGATGGGAGGAGAGCAGCCTGGTGATTTTGTAGCACAGGCTAGCCTAGAGTGGGGGCAGGAGGTAGGGATTGTGAGGGGATACATGACAGGGGCTCAACTGCAAGTAATGTGGCATAAGGCGACACCACTCTTTACTGGGGTTTCCCCACATACCGTCTTACACCAGACCTCCAACAGAGTAGGACAGGATATCATAGTCCTCATTTTCTAGATGGAAAACGGAGGTCCAGGGCATAGCCACAGTTGCGTGGTCAGTAGGGGGCGCAGCTGGACCTGACCTGGTGTGTCAAACTCCAGCACTGTACACTTGGGCCACTCCTCATTGTCTTAGGGTCTCTAGAGACAGACTGAGCTGGAGATTTCTGTGCAGGAGGCTTATGGGGGTGTGTAGGAGTGAGGGAGCAGGACAGGGCAGAGGTAGGAGTGGAGCTTCGACGCAGCTGCTGGAAAGGCCTCAGCTGACCCTCTGGGGAGCCCTGGGGAGGGGCTGATCCCCATTGAGCAAGAGGCCCAGGCCTCTTGGTACCTTTCCACCAATCACTTATTGGGCACAGATTGACCCCCGCCCCCACCAGGGACACAACCCTGGGCCAGGCATATGCTCTGTGCCCCTCCTCCTGTTGGCAGAAGCAGCCCCTTCCCCAGCCCCACAAAGTACATCTAAGAATAAGCCGTTTCCCCTGCCTGGAGTGGCCCTCTCTGTTTTCTCACCTCCCACCTCCAGCTCACCACCCCCAAGCCCAAGTTCACACGTCATTTCTTTATCTCTAAAATCTACTGTCAGAGATAGAGTACAGTGCAGAACAGTGGACTACTAGTTGTGTAAGAAGAAAACTAAAGTATATATAACTATATATGAGCATGTATATGTGTGTACAGATGACCCTTGAGCAATGTGGGTGTTGGGGTGCTGACTACCACACAGTCAGAAATCCTCGCCTAACTTTTGACTCCCTGAGAACTTAACCCAAGCGGTTCAGACCCGTGTTGCTCAAGGGTCAGCTGTAATGCACATACATACTCGCTGACATGGGCATGACATAAGCCAGTCTCTGCAAAGACATAAGAAACTGCAAACAGTGGTTCTTGCGAAGGGCTGGATGGTTGGGAGGCTCTGTGTTCCTTCTGAATTTCGAATTATGTAAATTAATGATTTAATAAAATTTAAATGAATCAAATAATTATTAAAAACACAGAGAAGTTTAAAAAGAATCGTTAAATCATTTGGTGGGGTGGGATCTAGCCGCTCACTTTTCTCCGTGTGGCCCTTATCACCACGGTAATGAAATAATTCATGGTGTGGTTATTTATGTAGGGTTTGTCTCCACCCCCTGGTCATAAGTGTGGTGAAGTGGTCTTGTCCACCATGGGAACCCCATGCCTAGACACCCTGGTGAGCCTCGGAGGATATCCAGTCATCATCCTCAGGCCAGCTACCGTTCTCACCTCTCTCCTTCTCCCACCCCATGTGTAAAAACAGCCTACTTCCTTCTCATTTTTTGCTTATTAATGCTCTTTACGATCACTTATGCATCCAGCCTAGAGGCCCTTCCATAATATATCCACCCTCTGCCTACACCATCATTGTATATATAACGTGGCAGCATCTACACTCCTCAGCCCTGGGCCCTTCCCCCTCTCTGTACCTTCCTGGGAACCTCAGCTGTTGTCCGCTAGGTACCAGGTACCAACTCTGTGCCCTGCAAGGAGACAGGCCCTGGGCCATGGTCAGCCCTCCAAGAGAGTGGGAGATGGACTGTCAACAGCCGTTCTGTGTGGCTAAATCTGCCAGCAAGCATGGGCAGTGTGCAGGGAAGGTCAGGAGGTGCCTGGGTGGAAGTGTGGAAGCAAGACATTTACTAGGAGAAAGGAAGTAAAGGGTCTTCCAGACAGAGGAACTTTGGCCTGGCACCTTCTCCTGTGTACAGGATGCTATAAATTTGGGTACAGTTGTCAGAGAGAAAGATGGGAAACTTTCTACTCAGGAGTGAGGACTGCCTGCCAGTCTTGGGCCTAAGCTGCTGGGTTTGGCTGCAGAATCTCTTCTAGTGCTGCCCTGGTCACTTGGACACCCCTTCTCCTGGTCCACCTGACTTGTCAGTCATTTGATCCTTCCAACTGGTAGTATACCCATGATCCATCTGCTGCATTCTGTTCCCAGCCTTGATTTGTTTGACCCACTCAGAGTTTCTTTAAACATCTGATGCTTTGTTAAGACTTAAACATTGAAATGTTTCTTGCACACATGGATTTCCAGTTTTTGTTGATTGCACCTGGCAATCATCAGCGTGAACTGAGAAAGCTGCCTGCCTTAAAAGGGACACATGTGTTCTGTAGTTCATGACAGTCTTCACCTGTTCATCTTTTTTTTTCCTACTGATCCCTGGTGGCATTGACCAATTAAATAGCCTAAACATGTCTGTTACATTCTTGTTCTTGGAAGGTATTTTTGCTTCATATGGAATTCTAGGTTGGCATTTACTTTCAGTACCTTGAAGATGTCAGTCTATTGACTTTGGCATCCACTGTGATAATTGAAAAATTACCTGTAAGTTTAAATGTTGGTACCTTGAAGGTAGTCTGTTTTCTTCTTAGGTTGCCTTTAAAATATCTGTTTTTCTTTGGCATTCTGCAGTTTTGCTATGACCTATCTGGGTTTGAATTTCTATTTGTTTATCCTGCTGGATTTCACTTGTTTTCTTGAATCGCTGGAGTTTTTTTTATTAATTCTGGTACATTCTCAGCCATTTTCTCTTCAAATATTGCATCTACTCCATTCTTTGCTTCTGGAATCTCAGTTAAATGTAAGTTAGATCTTTTATTATATCCTCCATTCTTCTTAGCCGTTCTGTTATATTTTCCATCTCTGACCCCTTCGTGTAGCATTCTGGGTAACTTCTTCAATTTTACCTTTCAATTCACTAATTCTCTTTCCAGCCATGTCTAGTCCTCTACAAATCTAATGCATTTGAAATTCAAATGATCATATTTTGATTCCTAGGGGCTCTATTTGATCCTTTAAAAGAATTCCCTTGGTCTTTGTATTTGCAAGCCTCTCTTTCCATTATTGACACACAGTAAACATGTTTTACATTCTATGCCTGATAATTGTAATATCTGAACTGTTTGAGGGCCTGATTATGCCATCTATTTTTCTTTAGGTTTTCATTCACAGTGCCTTGCTCTGTGTGTGTGTGTGTGTGTGTGTGTGTGTGTGTGTGTGTATGTGTAAATTTCGACTGTGAGCTTCTCATTTGGTAAATGGGGCCAGTGATTCTTTGAGACCTGAGATAAAGGTGAGAGTTCCTCCAAAAGGTATTCGTATTTGTTTTTGTTAAGCACTTAGGTTAACTACTTGTCTGGAACTACTTTAAATTAAATTATTCACTTAAGGATTTTAGATACCCAGGCCGTGTGAATTTGGGCTTCGAATGCAGATGTGGGCTATTAGGGTGATGAATCCTTAAAAGTCACAGTCCCCTCTCTATTCAGACTGCAATTTCAGAGAGGTAATTTTCTTTTCTTTCTTTTTTTTAAAGACTGGTTTTTGTGGGGTATGAATCTATTTCTAGCCACTCTTACGATAAGGGGGAGGTTCTTTGGGATGCCTGCTTTGGTGGGGCATTAGACTCTCTTAGACCCCTATGGTGGGTGGGGCAAGATTCTGTCTTAGGCCTTTTTTTCTTCTTTTCTGGGCCCTGGGGGCTATAAAAATGAAAACTTGGATTTACCTGTTTCTGTAAATGACCCAGCCTCGCTGAGATTCTTCCTTCTCTTATTTGGTCTGAGTATTGTTGATTTTTTTTTTTTTTTAATCATCTCACTTATTCATTTAACAAGTTTAAAAACATTTATCTGCTATTTTCAGTTGTTTCCAACTTTCAGGTTGATCCAGTTTCCTACAGCATGTTATTAGAATCAGAAATGAAGACCACTTAAATTCTGGCCTATTTGAGAGCAGGACTTTTTTCTATTTACCTTATGACTTTTATTGATTCTCATTGTCTGGAGTAGTGTCTGGCACACACACCGAAGCCACGTGGTAGGTCCTCCGTAAACGTTAACTGAGTAGCAAGTGGCTGAGTAGGTGAGTGAATAATGAGTAGATTAGTTGATAAAATGGAAGATCATCATATTACAGAGGAGGGAATTGAGGCCCAGAGAGGCCAAGTAACTTTCCAAAGCTGAATGGTAGTTTGTTAGCTGAGCCAGGACTACACGAATAAGGCTCGTTAGGGACAGCCAGGGCCTGGCTCAGAACAGGGCAGCCTGACATCTTACAAATGACTTAGGAAATAATAGTAATGACTGACATTTATTGAACGTGGACTTCTGTGTTTGTTAGACACTTTTTAAATGCTTTACCTGAATTCTCACAACAAGCGTGTGTGTTAGATACTGTTATTATTCCCATTTTACAGATGCAGAAACTGAGGCACAGGAAGTCAAAGTAACTTGCCCCAGGTCACTCAGCTGGTAAAAAGTGGCAGATCCAGGATTGAAACCCAAGCAAATCTAGCTGCAGAGTGCATCTTCCCAGCTTCTGTATTAAGAGGGGCTGTGACCAATCTTGACCCATTCCACCAAACTAGCTATTCCAGGTAGCCGGATGCCAAATGCATTAATTGGGTGCATTAAAGTCAGGCTGGGAGCTCCTCGGATCATGTGATCACAGAGAGCTTGAGATTGATTGGTGAAGGTCTGCCCTGAGACCCTCCTCCCACACACTGGCTGGCTGTGTGATGGGGTTGGGGGGCTTTGATTATTTCGCAGCATGGCTGCGTCTTGCTTATACCCCCTTAGGCTCCCCCTGAGTGCTGCTGTCAGTCCAGAGTGGCTAACTCACTAGCTGTCTCCCTCTGTACATCCTAAAAAACGTCAGCCACTTTGAGAGACCCTGAGACGTGCAGGCAAGCAGACAGACTTACACCGCCTTGAGCACACAGTCGAAATCCAACAAAATGCCCCCAGTGACCTTAGCCCCAGACCTGTTTACCAGGTAACAGCTTCTATTGAATCAAAGTAGTGGGGGTTGGTTTGGCCAAGGTGTTTTGGAGTAGTGGGCTATTTCTTCTCTTTTTGACCTCTACAAAGGTCATATTCTATACCCTTCCTTTGTGACACAGCTTAGGAGTATCACATTTTAATTCTTTGAGGTTGTTGAGATATTTAGCACAATTTGTCAGAGAAGGAGAGTTTCAACAAAGTTGGCAGATGGGAGAGACACATATTAGAAAAGATGAGGTCAAGAGCTCTTCGTAGCAACAGAGGAGAGTGGGAGTTTGGCCCAACTCTGTTCCTGTTTGTGGGGTCTCCAGCAGCCCTTGCCTGCCTCTGTGAGCAATTGGAGGGGGCACTCAGTGGATCTGAGGCCCTGTTCGTCTCTGACGTTCCGTGATTCCCTTTGGAACCAGAGGCGAACCTTCTCCACTCGAACATGTACAGGTCCTGGTGCCAGGAACCCAGGGAGGCCATGTCCAGGGTTCCATGCCCCACTGCGCTGCCCAGCACAGCTCCACGGTGGTGCCACACCCTGGAGAGAGGCAATTTAAGAGGGAGGCCCCAGCTAGAGACAGCATGGAGCCCAAAGTCCTGCCATACGCTCCAGGAGTGAAATTACCAGAGGCTCAGCAAGAGAGGGCATTGAAAGCCATGGGTGAGAGGCGGCACAGAGGTGTGTAGGGACCAATTTCTAGGCAGTTCCTTGGCTAAATGGCAAAGAGACTTCTCTGCAGCCTACTCTCAACTTACTCGTTCCTGCCTCTTGCCCACCCACCTTTACCAGTTCCATGATATGGGGACTGAGAGCTTCTAGGCCTGACTATACTGGACTGGAAGGGTAGATACTAATTCCAATGGAGAGAGGATATCCAATGAATCCAGAAATTTTCCCTCTGTTTCATTAAAAACCAAACACACCCAATTAAAGAACACCCACCCCAATTAGGCAGACCCCAGGCAAGTCAGGCATTGGGAAAACTGACACTTGCTCTCTTCTCTCTGCCTCTCAAAGGCAGCAGGACGCTCCTTGGGATGTGCCTTGAAGAGATGGGATGGAATCCTTGGTGTGGCTTTTGACATTACAAGAACCACACTCCTGCAAACACTAGAATCACATCACCTTGTGTTTACACATTCATTCGTTCATTTATTCATCATTTGTTTAGTAGACAGACCATGGCCTGTCTGTGTCAGGCATTGCTCAAGGCTCTAGGGATACAGCAGAGAACAAGGATCAGAGTTCCTGCCCTTAGGGTGCTCACAGTCAGATGGGAGATTCGATCGGGAGGATCAAAGACCAGTAAGGACACAGGGCGGGGAGTGCTGCGCTTAGAGTCTGCCGTGGGGGGCTCACAGCCTCTTCCAAGTTGTGGGATTGATTCAGTGCTCCTCTTGTGTTTCCTGGCTTGACCCTGTCACAAGCTGCTCAAGCGGCGACAAGGCCAGAGGTGGGACCACTCGCCTCAGCTACACAAAACAGCTGAGAGTGGAACCCAGGTGCCTGACTTCATTTCCAGGAGCCCACACTGTATAGCTCTGGGCGTACTACTCAGCAGTGCTGTTAAGAGACCGTTTCCTCACCTGCTAAGAGAGTGTGTAGCCCCCAGACAGCCCGTTGCACCCGGAGTGGTGGGGTTTTTGGTGGGGCAGTCCCAGAATCAGTGGCCGGGAAAGTGTGTGTGTTGTGTTGATATTTCAAGTTATTATGATTATGATCCCAGGTGCTCAGGATTTGGCCTGAGTGAAAGCAGCTCAAAATGCCCCAGACCTGCCACCCTTAGAGGCAGGGAGGCCCAGGTTCCTCACCCATGAAATGATGACTAGCAACCTGGCAGAGCCACAGGAAGAAATCACCTCACGGAGTGTTCTCAGACTCCACACTCATGCATGCCCTCCACGACAGAGAATCTGATGAGAACAGCTTGTTTTTCCCTTTACTCATTTGCTCATCTGTCCATCTGTCCATCCACCCATCCATCTACACACCCCAAGAAGGGACATGACTTGCAGTGCCTAGGAACAAGCATTCTGTCTCTAACACTGAAGAAAGAACAGCCAGAAAAGCCCCTCGCCCAGCATTCCTCGGTTATTTCCTGTCCCAAAGGTGTCCTCGGAGAAGCTCTTGGAATAAAGGGCTTCCTGACCAAATAGATTTGGGGAAGGCTATATTTTCTTTACCACTTTGTGGCGCGTCACGGCACATGTTAGTGCAATAAAGGCTCTGAGAGATCCTGCAGGAAAGACACCTGTTCACATTTTTTTTCTAATGCAATGTTTCCTAGACCTTTTTGACCAAGGAACGTTTTTTCGTGGAGCACCCGTTAGCTTGCCAGGGAATTAATGATTCACGAAATGCACTTTGGGAAGCATTCCTTTAAACACAAAATCTTTTTTAAAAATTCTAATGGCTTGCTTGGAATATTCATAGGATCTCTTCCATACCTACCTGCCTTCTTACAGAAGGATGACTCATTATTCAGCACTCCCTTGGCCCGTCGGTGAACACATCACCGTGAACAGCAAAATAGGACAATGCTTTGCCATTTACAAGAGCTAATGAAGGGACTCGAATTATTTTAGTTTTCACTTTTCAGGTAATTTTTTGCCTTTCCCTTTTGCGAGCAGCAGAAGCTATTGTTTGTTTGCTTCCTGTTATTGTCCATGCACTTTCTTGGGATGCCGTGAATTGAAAGCAGCAAAGCGCCAAGCTCATCGTAACTGTGTGTAAAGTACAAGTCATTAGGCTCTGAGTGAGGACCTGGCCCTATCTCTCTTTTCCGTAATGAGCTTGAAATTTAGTGCATGTATTTTGTGCCATGGATTTTACCTGCTCACAGGCTTTTGGGGCTAATTTCCTGCTTTCCAGCGATGTTGATAACTGGGTATGTAGGATGTAGCCCCAACAGAGGAAAGGCCTTCTGTGAATCATCTGAGGCTGGTACTGGATAAGAACATTGTCTTTGGGTCAGGCAGTCCTGGGTCTTAAATCCTGGCTCTACCTCTTACTAGCTGTGCGATCTTCGGCAAGTTGCTAAACCTCTCTGAGACTCAGTCTCCTCGTTGAAGTGTGGTAATACCTTCCCCACGTGTTTGTGGTAAGTATTTAATGAGGTTGTGTGTGCAAAGTGGTTAACAGCGTCTTCCATACAGTAGATTCTCAGTAAATAGTGTCAAGGCAGGGACTACAGTGAAGCAAGCTGGCCCCCAGGGCACAGAAATTCAGGAGACATTCTCAAACTTGTGCAAGTGCAAGGGCAGGACCTGAGCGTGAGTGCCTCCTGGGTGCCTGGCTTGCTTCAAGCCAGCTTCCATCCTGTCTATACCCCCACCCCTCTGCAGTTTATCTCAGAGACTGAGCACCTGGAAGGCCTCTGATAGGATGAGAGAGACCCAGCCCCGCCCCCTGTAACTGCCTGCCCACCTGACAGCAGGTGAGCCCCACAAGAGGACCCCCGCTGCAGATGAATAAAGGGTGTGTATCTGGGGAGAGGAATGGAGAATGAGTCCAGTGAAAAGCCTGAAGGCGCTTGCTCACCTGGGGCCTTCAGAGGGTGGGAACCACCATGGACCCCCTGGGTCTGCCCCTGAGGTGGGGGCAGGGCTTCTGCCAGCTGGGCAGAACCCCCACTTCCCTGTCAAAACTTTTAAAAACACACACAGAGGCAAGAGCGGCATTTGCATAAATCTCATTAGAAAAAGTGCAAGTTTCATAAATCTTGTGATAAATTAGTGCGATATCATTCTCAACGTGATGTATTAATTTTAGGGCAAAATGAATGGTACTGTGATCATTGTGGGTAATTATGAGTCTCCTCAAAGAGGAAGTGATTTCTAGAGGGACTTTTCTGACCTCCTTCGAGGCAGGCGGGTGGGAGTAGAGCGGGGCAGAGGGGAGGGTGCCTTTCTCACCTGCTTTTATGATTGAACCTTTCCTCATTTCTTTTCCTGCTGTTGTAAGGTGAAGACAAGCTAGGTTGCTCTCTGGTTAAGGGGTGGACAGCTGGGGCTCAGCAGGTGATGGAATTTTGAAATCCGGCCTTGAGTTCCAAATTCCCCAGAGCCAAATTATTTTAGAAAAGAATCTTAAGCCTAGCACGGTGACTCACACCTATAATCCCAGCACTTTGGGAGATTGGGGTGGGAGGATTGCTTGAGCCCAGGCGTTTGAACCCAGTCTGGGCAACACAACAAGATCTTATCTCTATAAAAAACATTTTTTAAAAATTAGCCAGGTGTGGTGGCACACTTGTAGTCCTAGCTACTTGGGAGGCTGAAGCAGGAGGATCACTTAAGCCCAGGAGTTATGATTGTGCCACTGCACGGCACCAGCCCTGGTGAAGAGTTTTTGAATAAAAAAAAAAAAAAGAAAAAGAAAAATCTTAAATTTCTAAGACCTGGATTCATGGAAACTCTGACTTCGTGGTTCTCAAAAATGTGGTCTTAGACAGGCAGCATTAGTAGCAACCGGGAGCTTGTTAGAAATACATATTCAGAACCTGAACGTCCAGGAGGCGCCCATGAATCTGTTTTTAGCAGCTCTCCTGGTAGTTCTGATGCACGCTCAAGTTTGAAAATCACCGCTCTAACCGGGTGGTTTGTAACTTGGCTGTACGTGGGAATCACCTGAGGATTTATATCAGAATACTGCTCTTTGGGTCCTGCACTAGACCAGTTAATTAAGACAGAGTACTTAGTGGGTGGGGCCTGGGCATCCTTATTTTTAGAAGCTTCCAGGTGATGCTAATATGAAATCAGCTCCAGATGCACAGCCTCATAGCCATGAATTAACATCTTTTTAATACTGAGATTTGGAAAATTTTTGAACATGGGAAGGGGCGACAAAGCAAAACTTTTTTTTTTTTTTTTGTTCCACCTGTGGATTGGTCCAGGCTGAATGTGCCTGGGGTGCCCCACTGTCGCTGGGTTCCACACAGGTGAGTACATGGAGAACTGGAAGAGGCTCAGGGAAGCTGGCCTCCCTGGAGCAGTGATTCCCATTCTTGCCTGCCCAGTATATCACCTGGCAATTTAGAACTTTCCAAAGCCCAGGCTGGACCCTAGACCAGCGAATCACAACATTGGGGGTGCAGGATGCAGGCACCAGCGTTGCTGGAAAGCTCCAGGTGTTTCCAGTGTGCTGACCTCTAGGTTTACCTCCATCACTGTTTCTCAGATACACCCTGAAGATTGAAGGAACTTAAGAAGTTGGTAAGACCCTACAGCGCTACACTGGTGGTTCTGCTTGTTCTTACATCCCGATGCTTGAGCCCCTCCCTGGAGATTGTAGGTGGTCTAGGGTACAAATCGACACTTGGGATGTCAAAAGGGCTACAGGTGATTCTAAGGTGCACCTAGGGCTGAAATGACCCTTTGTTGCACTGAGACAGAGGCCCAGGACAGAAGGGACACCCCGGAGATGGCGGAGATGGCAGACTTGTAGTGAACAGTCTTCCTTCCGCCGGGTCACTGCCATTCCCCCAAGGTCACATTCGGGGGACTGTGAGGATGGGTTCACGAGTGCAGCATCGTTCCCGAGCTATGGAGAGGGTGACTGGTGACTTCTCCCTGCAGCTCAGGGTAGGAGGGGACATCAGGGTCACTTCTGAGCAGGAAGGAACCAGCATGTGCCTGCAAGTGTTTAGATAATCTCCTTGTGAGCTTTTAATGGCCTGCAGTGCTCTGTTTATTTTAATGATAATGTCAAGTTCAATTTGCAGTCATTTTTCCACATTTCCCTTTGTAAAGTTAATTGAACAATTCAATGAATTGAAAAGTTTCAGGAGAAGGGAAAAAAAAACCACCCACCCCACTATTATCACTATTATTAAATCTGGTAACTGCCTTTTGGTTCTCCAAGCCCTGAGACAAGACTTCAACCCTCATGGGCCTGGGAGCTGCTGAAAGGACTCCGGAAGGTCAAACAGAACATTCCAGGGCCCCCTCATTCATGGCTGTTTCATGCTCAGGCTATTTCTGGGCAGAAAAACATATCCAGTCTGCCATGGTCCCTGGCTGCTGGCTCTGTGGTAGCTCATTCCCCAAGTGTCCAAACCAGATGATAAACCCTTGGGAGCTGGGCTGGGTCTTCTCTGCCTGCCTGTCCTCCTCTGCGGAGCACCTTCCTTGTACACAGTATGTGGAAAACAGAGCCTTAATATCATAGATATTCAAACTGGATGGAACCTTAATGTGGTGTGGTGGAAAGAACGGCGTATGGGGAGCCCAGGGACCAATTTGAGTGCTGCTAGCTGTTGAGCTGGGTGGCTGTGGGCTTGTCACCGGGCCACCCAGCCCTGTTTTCTCCTTTGTAAAATGAGCTTGTTGGCCATTTCAAGAGTGCAAATATTCGGCCAGGTGGAGCTACTCCTTCCCCTGTGTGCATCATGTGTCACTGGCAGATCACACACTCTTTCCTACGGACCTCAGATGCAATCTCACACTCCTCAGCACAACGCCCACAAAACCGTGACCCGGAGATTGCCATGACCACGTGAACCTTGACTCACTTTCCAAGCTTGGTTTCAGTTCTCCTCACAGACCTCTGCACTTTGGCCACTGATGACAGCCCCTTCATGGTGTCAGTGGGGAAGGAGAAGCTCAGAGACAGCAGCGGTTGCCTATGGTCACACAGCTAGTCCTGTGAACCAGGGCCGGCCATGTCAGTTCCAGGCCCAATGATTCTCTCAGTCTTAAAGGAAGGAACTTCTCTAAGGCTGTCTTGCTCCCAGAGCTTCTCCTGTGCCCCTCGAACCTGTGTCCCAAGTCCCCAACCCTCTGTCCTTGGACTCTCTGGAGTGCTTGTCTGGAGGGTCATGGTCAGGCCAGGTGAAGGACAGGGATGCAGTTTTTCATGCCTACAGTCTGCAAACAGCCTCAAGCCCATCCTAAACTTCCCCACTGTGCCAAAGAAAGGCCAGGACAAGTGTGCAGGGTGATGGATGCGTAGGTCCGCCCGCCGGACTGTCAGCCGCAGAAGGACAGGGGCTTCTTGCTGCAGTGTTCGTTATGGTATCATTAGTGCCTAGAGCAGTGCCAGGGACAGCAGGTGCCCAGGCAGTGCTTGCTAAGAGAATCAGTGGAGGATGGCAACAGGAGAGTCATTGAGCAATCCCAGCTCTGCCTTGTGCCAGCTGTGTGACTTCAGGTGAGTAAGTTGACCTCTCTGTGATACACTGAGTTGTAGGGGAATAGAGCACATAGGTGCTTGTGACTGGGCCTTGCTGCCCTCAGCAAATCATGGCCCTTATTTGCTATGTTATGTCAGAGGCAGAGGAGTTCTGGGTTTCTAAGAGTCAGGGCCAGGTCTCTGAAGTATTGGTATTCAATGTCTGATCTTTCTTCTTGGGCATATTAATTTTTAAAAAATACGTGTGTGAAGGAAAGGAAATCAGGATATCAAAGGGATATATGCACTCCCATGTTTATTGTGGCACTATTTGCAATAGCCAAGATATGGAATCAACCTAAGTGTCTATCAAGGATGAATGGATAAAGAAATGTGGTATGCATGCACAATGGAATACTATTCAGCTGTAAAAGGGAAATCCCATCATTTGCAGCCACATGGATGGAACTGAAGGTCATCAGGTTAAGTGAAATAAGCCAGACACAGAAAGACAAATATCTCATGTTCTCCGTCATATGTGGAAGCATAAAAAGTGGATCTCATGGAAGTAGAGCGTAGAATGATGGTTACCAGAGGCTGGGGAGAGAGGGAAAGGGGGTGGCTAATGAGTAAAAAACATAGTTGGCTGGGTGTGGTGGCTCACGCCTGTAATCCCAGCACTTTAGGAGGCTGAGGCAGGCAAATCGCGAGGTTAAGAGATCGAGACTATCCTGGCCAACTTGGTGAAACCTGGTCTCAACTAAAAATACAAAAATTAGCCGGGTGTGGCAGCATGCACCTAGAGTCCCAGCAACTTGGGAGGCTGAGGCAGGAGAATTGCTTGAACCTGGGAGACAGAGGTTGCAGTGAGCAGAGATCATTCCACTGCACTCCATCCTGGAGACAGAGCAAGACTTCGTCTCACACACACACACACACACATACACACACAAGCCATACATATGTATGTACATAGATATGGCTTTTGTGTGTATGTGTGTGTGTGTGTATGTATGTATGTATGTATAGTTAGCTCCTGCCTGTAATCCCAGCACTTTGGGAGGCCAAAGGAATGGCCATCTTGCTGGTAGCAATAAGTAGACTGTGGACAGCCAGGGTACGAGAGGAGAGCCCACCCCCACCAAGTCCCTGACTTGAGACTGCTCACCTTCAGACCAGCGTCCATCTGGAGGCAGCCCCATGGGGTTAGTTGCTTTGGGATGAGAAGAAAGTTGTATTCAGGGAGTGAGTTTTAGGTTTGGATAGAAGACTTTGTGATGAAAGCCATGAGGGTCATGGAGTGAGAAAGACTTGGGTTGGACTCCTGGCTAGGTGACCTTGGATAGATAACTTTATACCTCTGAGCTTCTCCCCTCCCCTCCCCTTCCCTCTTCTCTCCTCTCCTCCCCCCTCCTCCTCCTCCTCCTTCCTCTCTCTCTCTCTCTTTTTCTCTTTTTCTTTCTCTTGAGTCTTCCTCTGTCATCCAGGCTGGAGTGCAATGGCACGATCTCGGTTCACTGCAACCTCTGCCTCCTGGGTGCTAACAATTCTGCCTCAGACTTGGAGTAGCCAGGATTACAGGTGTGTGGCACTACGTCCAGCTAACTTCGTATTTTTAGTAGAGATGGGGTTCGCCATGTTGGGCAGACTGGTATTAAACTTGTGACCCCAAGTGATCCACCCACCTAGACCTCCCAAAGTGCTGGGATTACAAGGCTTGAGGCACTACACCTGGCCTGAGCCTCAGTTTTCTTACCTGTATAACAGGGATGCCAACCCTGTTCTGTGTAGAGCCATTAGGAGAAATACGTGACAGAGTGAATGAATGAAAACCACTGAGTGTGGTCCCAGTCATGCCCAGGGAACAGAATGCTGGTTTCCTTTCCCCCAGACACTTCATGCCATCTACTCCAAGTGGATAGAGTTGCAGGAGAGAGCAGGGGTGATGATGGGCTGTGGATTTTGAAGGCAGAGATGGTTCCCTTGATCCCGGGCAAGGGTCTTCTGATGACAGTGTGGGTGTCAGTCAGTGGAGGGTGAGCCTGGAGGCCGCCTGCCTCTCAGGAGAGAGCGGGCCAGTGTCAGAGCTCACTCCGCCCGCTCTGACTTCCCTCCAGGTGGGGATATTGGTGGAGCCTAAGATGAAAAAAGAGCTCCCCTGAGGTCAAACCCAGTTCAGGACCCAGGGGATTCGAGAGACTGAAGGCAGGAGAGTTGCGGGGCATGGGGCACCTAAGACAAACAAGATTATCCCTAGGCATCAACGCACTTAACCTGGATGTCTGATTCCAGAGGAGAGACAAATGAGATGGCAGGCTCCAAGGCCAGCCAGTCTCTGGGGAGCCCGTCCTAGGGAGAGTGGGAGGGCAGGAGGCCCTGGCCCTGGCAGGGACCCAGGACAGCCAGGAGGAGGAGGGTAGGTTTCCCTTCTAGGGGGAGGAGGTGTACAGCAGGCTTGATGGCCATGGTGGGGTGGTTGGAGTGAGGAGCAGTTATTCTCAGAAAACCCTGGCCATACCCATGGCCTTGGAATTGGAGGCTGGGGACCCACGGTCTGTGCCCAGCTCTATTCCCAGGCAGCCCTCTCCCGGCCGGGACCCTTGCTTCCCTCTCTGCAAAATGAGAAGGGACCTTTGTCTGTTTGGTTCTCGCTTCAGCCATAGCAAGTCCCTTTTTCTGAGCTAGCCTACAGACACCAAAGCTGGTTCTCGCTCTCTAACAGCTCTGAGCCTGGCAGGGGCAGACTGCTAGGTTCTTGGCCCCTAGATGGGGAAGAACAGTAGATCACAGCTGGTGTGAAGTCCTTTTAGGTCAGAGGTTGCAAAAACCTTGCTTTCTTATGCCTTTTAGGATTGATTATGGTGGCTGCATGGAACCCTGTGTTGCGAAGGATTCTGAAGTTGAATGTAGATTCAATGGGAAACAGTGCTGTGATTGATTTGTAAGGTCTGTGTGGGCAGGAGCTGGAACTGGCTAGCTCCCTGGCCTAAGAGGAGCCGTAGTTAATCGTGAGGTATAGGAAGAGGAGAAGGGAGATTTGCCTAGCATGTCCCAGAACATCAGCTTCTACCTTCAAGGGGTGATGGCCTCTTGCCCGCTGTGCAGAGGTACAGACCATGAATTTGCTGGGGCCTGGTATACTTTCGGTGAGAGCAGTCTGGCAGGCTGGGCCCAGGGGGTGCAGAGGGAAAGGTACATGGCCGCAGAGGTTCAGGATGCCCTGGGAGGAGCACTAGACATCATGGTAAGGAATTTGTTTTAATTCTCTGAGAACTAGGCAGGTGTTTAAGCAGAGTATGGCACAATGGAAGGTGTGCTTTAAGAAGATGCTGCTGCTGGGCGCGGTAGCTCATACCTGTAATCCCAGCACTTTTGGGAGGCATAGGCGGGCAGATCACGAGGTCAGGAGTTTGAGACCAGCCTGGCCAACATGGGGATGAAACCCCATCTCTACTAAAAATACAAAAATTAGCCGGGTGTGGTGGCATGTGCCTATAGTCCCAGCTACTCAGGAGGCTGAGGCAGGAGAATCGCTTGATCCCAGGAGGCGGAGGTTGCAGTGAGCTGAGATCATGCCATTGCATTCCAGTCTGGTGACAGAGTGAGGCTCCATCTCAAAAAAAAAAAAAAAAAAAAAAAAAAGACGCTGCTGCAAGAAGGGAGCAAGCCATGTTCTCCCACAGCTTATTCACCCTCTCCGTGCTTTGGAAACAAATACTGCTTTCATCCTTCTCTCATCTAGAGAAAATAGAAGTCCTGCAGCCTGTGCTGCCCTGCCTGAGTTTCTGGCCCGCCCCTCGTCTAGCAGGCGCTGCTCTCCAGGAGCCGCATGACCCCAATCCCAGCCCTTGCCCTTCAATGTAAATAACAACAATAATAGTAATAACAGTCATCTCAGCGATCAGCATGGGCCCAGCGGGGCCTCAGGGAAAGCTGTGATTGTCCGCCCCTTGCCTGGAAGGCAGATGTGGACTGCTGCTGAGGGCCCAGGCCACGGTGGAGGATGTGCCACCATCTTTGCACCTCCCAGGGGGCCGTGGCAGTCTGCTGGGCAGATTCCTATCTCCACGGGCCCCTAGCCTTTCAGGTGGGGTACATCCTGGGACAGGGTACTCAGCTCTCAAGATGGGGTACACAGCCCCCAGGATTGGGTACAGGGCCAGTTCCTGCGAGACTGGATCCCCAGTCATTGCGCAGCTGTGATTCCTGCCTGGGTCCAAAGCCAAGTGCTACTGATTTGGGTGTTACTAGGCTTTGATCAGCCATCCTTTCCCCTGTCCATTTGTACACACAATTCAGAATTAACTTGCTATACTCTCTCCTCTCATCGTGGCTCAGAGACCTTCATGACTTTGGGGGGCTGTCTCTTCCTAACACCTCTAGGCAGTTAGCAGGATTCATTTGTTTACCCAATGACTATTTATTGAGTGCCTCCAGGATGCCTATCCCTGTGTTAGGCTTAGGGATATGACAGGGAATGCGGCAGGCAGGTCAGGCTGCATGTGCTACGTGATGGGCAGGGGTTGGGGTAGGTGGTCAGCAAGTCACGAGAATAAGCAGATCCTTTCAGAGGGAGAGGACTGTGAAGACAGTAACTTGGAGTCTTGGGCCACTGAGTGACCAGGCATCTGTTTAGCTAGACTCTGCTGATGGAGAATTTGAGGAAGGCCTCCCCAGAATGCTAACTCTTGACCTGAGAGGTGAATAATGAGGAGGCTGCCGTGGAGGCAGAGTGACCTAGGGTAAGAAACTGCCCAGCCAAAGGCACAATCAGGGCAAGGGTCCTGGGGCAGCTGCCACCTTGGCCTGTTCAGGAACAGAAAGAAGGCCCATGGGGCCAGATGGGGCTCAGCCCAGTGAGCCTGTGAGATGCAGTGACAGATGCTATCTTGGGCCAGATCACCAGGCCTTTGACATGGTTGATTTAAGGTTGTTTTTAAAAATACATATATGGTAAAATATACATGACAAAAAATTTGCCGTCTTAGCTATTTTTAAGGGTATAGTTTAAGTAGTGTTAAGCACATTTACACTGGTGCGTAACCAACCTCCGGAGCTCTTTTTATGTTGAAAACAGAAACTGCAGCCACTGATCAACAGTTCTCCATTCTGCCCTTCCCGCCCTCTGGTAGCCACCGTTCTACTTTCTGTCTCTGTGAATTGGATTACTCTAGGTACTTTACGTCAGGGGGATCAGACCGTATTGTATTTGTCTTTCTGGGCTGGCTTATTTCACTGAGCATCATGTCCTCAGGGTTTATCGTTATTGTAGCATGTGTCGGAATTTCCTTTCTTTATAGGGCTGAATAATATTCCATTGGCTGTATCTACCGTGTTTTGCTTATCTGTTCATCTGTGGACAGACACTTGGATTGCTTCCACCTTCTTGGCGATCACAAAGAATGCCGGTGTGAATGTAGATGCACAGTGATTAAGTTCTTTAATATTCTGCTTTCCACCCATGAGGTTAGGCTGGGCATGGTTTGGGTGGCACAGAGTAGAGGGTCTGGCCTAGCTGGATGCCCCTTCCCCGTGAAGGTAGGAGAGGCCAAGGGCATAGAATCCGATGCTGCATGCTGCACTGATTGAGCCACAGCCTTAAGACTGGGTCTTTCAATCATCCTGGGATGGGAGGAGCTTTTCTCTGCATCTAAAATGGGAGCCATAAACCAGGCTGACTTACAGGCAGTACTTACTGGTCTGGTTGTTTATGGCCAGCGTTTCTTCTGATTGGTCGATGCCAGTACTCTGCCTGTTGTTAAATATTTGAATATCATCCTGCTATAAACCAGCCACAGGACTTCTAACCTGGCTGTGTGTCAGCATCTCCTGCAGGGAGAGTGGGGGCTGCTGTTTAAAAGTTTACCCTTTGGGCTTCCCACTAGCCAACCCAGTCAAGCGGGCCTGGGAATCTGCATTGTAAAGCTCTACAGTATTTCCACTGCACAGTCAGACATGCACTGGAAATTTGGGCTCCCAGAGAAATAGACCTAGTCATGAGGACTCAAGTGTAAGAAGTTTAGTAGGGGAGGAGGTTCCAGGAAACACAAGCAGGGGATGAGGAAGTGAGACAGGAAGGGAAGGAAGCCATAAAGATGCACTATCATCAACCAAGTTGCCAGTGTAGAACATGGACCTCTGAGTTATGCCCTTGAGAGGTGCAGGAGCTGGCCTGTTTACCCACCTTATTCACAGAGCTCTGAAAATCAAGCCAGAAAGGAGGGATTCCAAATTTTTGGAATTTTATCTGGAAAGGAAGACTAAGCAGCATTTGTGAGTGAACTTTGAGGACAGTTCTAACATGACAATGATAGCTAACACTGTTGAGCACTAATCATGGTGGATAACACTGTTGAGCACTAATCATGGTGGATAATCATCCCTGTCTATCATCTTCCACAGTCACTTGGCGAGCTCCACTGCTGGGACATCCGTCCCCTGGCCCTTCCTGACTGTGCTGTTTAGGAGGAGCAGTCTCTGATGGCCAGGACCACTTGGGTGTACACTCACAGGCGCTGGCAGTTGGAGGTCAGGCTGGCGTGTATGGAAATGTATGTGCTTAGGGATAGAGGGCAGGGTACCAATAGCATCTGCTGTGAAGACCCAGGCAGCTCCCATCTCTCTATCATAAGAGGGCATTCCAGCCCCTGTGACTAGCAGGGTATCCTCCTTACCGCTGAAAAAACACCAGGCCTCATCCATTGCTGGTGAGAATGTAAAATAATACAGCCACCATGGAGAACAATTTGGCAGTTCCTCAATAATTTAAACGTAGAATTACTATATGTTCCAGCAATTGCACGCCTAAGTGTACATCCAAAAGAATTGAAAACACATATTCAAACAAAAACTTGCATATAGATGTTCATAGCGGCATTATTCCTAATAGCCAACAGGTGGCAACAACACAAATAGCTGTCAACTGATCAATGAATAAACAAGATGTGTTACATTCACACAATGGAATATTATTCAGCCATTAAAAAGGAGTGAAGTACTGATACATGCTACGGTGTGGATGAACCACGAAAACATTAGGCTAAGTGAAAGAGGCCAGACACAAAAGGCCACATATCGTATGATTCCATTCATATAAAAGATCTGGAATAGGCGAATCCATAGAAACAGGAAGTGGATTTGTGGTTGCCAGGGACTAGGGAAGGGAGCAGTGGGAGTGACTGGTTCACGGGCATGGGGTTTCCTTTGGGGATGATGAAAATCTTGTGGAATTAGTGGTGGTGGTTGCATAGCATCGTGAATGTACTAAATGCCACTGAATTGTGTACTTTAAATGGTTGAAGTGGTCAATTTCATGTAATGTGTATTTCACCACCATTTTTTACAAAAGGAACTCCAGGTATTCTCCAGCCCTGAAATGCAAGGTATATTCTGTTTCTCAGGTGGGAAGCAAACCTGTGTGGCATAGGTACCCCAGGGTCCCCCAGCCAGAGATGGTTCTCCTGCATGGCTGTAACTAGGAGCACTGGGCTGGAGCTGGACCCCAGACATTGGCCTCATTCCTGTAGGAATAGCACAACTAGAGGTTGCTGGATACCTCCCCTGGTGGAGAAATGAGCCCTGCTTCCCGGAGACGCCAGGGCTGGGCCCAGCTTCTGTAGAGAGGCAGAGCAACTCTTGGCGGGGGAGTATGTGCCCAGTTGGAAAATTGTGGGGTGTCTTGTCTTAAATATAATATTAAATCGGCACCTTTAATTAGTACACTTAGAAAAGGTCACTAGCAATTATCTAGGACACAAAGAAGGCATGAGCAGGCAAGAGCCCGTGAGGAAGCCGAAAAGGACCATTTTGAGCAGCACATAATTGAGGGGAAAATGGATAAAAGTAAAGGAAATTACAGGGTGGGTGACAGCAGCTGATGGCCCCATCCCTGTCCTGCTCAGTGCCCCCCTCTTTGGGAGGACCTGAGCATCAGGCCTGGGAGCGCCATTTGGGATATTGGGCTCAGTTGTGCAACCTTGACTGGAAGGGCAGGGTGATCTTCCTGGAATCCCCTTGGCCAACGGGAGCTTTGCCTCAGATCCCGTACCTGGGCTGGGCCCTGAGGTACGGCAGGTGAGGGCTGCGGTCCAGAGGGCTGCAGGCTGCCATAGACTCATTGTTGCACTATGGACAAGCAAGGTGCTTATCGGCCTCAGTTTTCCGATCTGGAATCTGCCCAAGGCTTTGGGAAGTAACTCAGTGTTTCTTAAACATTGCCGCTAAAGAACACCTGAGAGCAATGGGAAGGAAATGAATGCTCCTAGAAGTCAGCAGAGACTGGAATTCATTTACAGCTTTAGATTATATCTTAAAAAATAAATTAAAAATGAATAAGGCCAGGCATGGTGACTTGCACCTGTAATCCCAGCACTTTGGGAGGCCAAGGCAGCAGATCACTTGAGGTCGGGAGTTCGAGACCAGTCTGGCCAACATGGTGAATCCCCGTCTCTACTAAAAATGCAAAAAAATTAGCTGGGCATGGTGGTGGATATCTGTATCCAGCTACTGGGGAGGCTGAGACAGGAGAATCATTTGAACCTAGGAGGTGGAGGTTGCAGTGAGTCAAAATTGCGCCACTGCACTCCAACCTAGGTGACGGAGCGAGACCCTATCTCCAAAAAACCAATTAATTAGAGCCAGGCATGGTGGCTCAAATCCCAGCACTTTGGGAGGCCAAGGCAGGTGAATCAAGAGGTCAGGAATTCGAGACCAGCCTGGCCAACATGGTGAAACCCTGTCTCTACTAAAAATACAAAAATTAGCTGGGTGTGGTGGCACATACCTATAATCCCAGCTACTCAGGAGGCTGAGGCAGGAGAATCACTTGAATCCAGGAGGTGGAGGTCCCAGTGAGCCAAGACTGCGCCATTGCACTCCAGCATGGGTGACAGAGTGAGACTCTGTCTCAAAAATAATAATAATAATAATAATAATAATTAATCAAATGCTGCTCTCAATGTCTTCCTGTTTTAGTATAAAACACTTATTTGTTATCAGGCAATTTTGGGAAGATGCGCTTGATTTGTCTGTGACTTTCACTTACTTCCTCTTACACCATCTAGAAAGAGCAGTGAACTAGGAATCTGGGAGTTTGGAAACTTGGGTTTGAATCCTGCCATTGTGGCTCACCATTGTACTTTGGGCAACATGCTAAATGCTTTCAGCTTCTCCAAATCTGAAATGGGTTAGGGTTGGGCTCTGAAGATGTTCCACGATTTTCCTCCTCCTCACTTTCTCCCATCACCTTGGATGCTGCCATTTCCTGCTCTGCTGTTCCGCTGCTTCACCTTGGAGAAGCTGCTTTGCCTCTCTGAGCCTCAGCTTCCTAATCCGTAGAATGGGTAGAATAACAACTACCATACAGACTTGCTGGGAGGACTTAATGAGAGAACCCATATGAATGGACCTTGTGTCTGGCATCTCATAAGAGCCTAGTGCATGCCCAGTGTCTTCCTTTTCCAAATCTTGGGCTTCCCATTAGGATCCAATAGGTCATATCCATGAAGTCCTGAATCTTGAGTTTACATATCGAGTGTTGAGATGTCTGTGCTGTGGAAACAAATATAGGCTCTGAGTCCCATATGCCTGGGATGTAGATTCCAGCTCAGCCATTTGCTGACTGTGAGGTAATTACCTCTTATCATTCTTTGTTGCCTTGTTCGTTAAATGGGGAGAATTCACATTATGGTCTGAATTAGTGCTTATGATAGAGCCCTGGCTTATGATTAGGGCTCAAAAATGTTAGCTGGCATCGTTATGTTAGCAGTGTCCTGAAAGTTCTTTTCTAGATAAAATTCCAAAAATTTGGAATCCTTTCCCTTTATCTAGCTTGATTTTCAGAGCTATGTGGTAAATGTGAGTTCGTATTTGGGGCAGGTGGTGTCTGTCTCATTTTATAGTGGAAACTGAAACCTGGAAAGAAGTGATTTGCCTAAGGCCATGGTTCCTATCTGCTCACCCCTTTGAGAATCAGATGAAGACTATAGACACTGCCTTTGGAAAACGATGCGCTGTTCACGCATAATATTTTGTGTATAGTTCCGGTGCATTTAAGGACCTTCTGAAGCTAAGGAAACCAACCATCCCAGTTTACCTGGGGCTTCCTGGTTTTAGCACGTGTGCTGGGAAATGCTTCAGTTCTGGGCAAAGCAGGGCAGTTGGCAACCCTACCCGAAAGCTACACAGGGGAGCTATGAGCTCCAAGAGAAGATGTCCTGCACTTCTTAGGCAAGGTATAGGCCAGGCATCTTGAAGCCTCGGTGGCCTCGGGCCAGGGCTTTGCTTCCTGGTGAGGGATGACACCTGCCTCTCAATCCCCTTCTTGAGGATGAAAACTAGATCCAGCCACCCAGTTCTAGACTGGAGTTCCTTGAGACTGAGCTATATCTTCTTAACTTCTGTGTATTCTAGTGCTCATCGTAAGGCCAGCACCTGGTCACTCTTGAATGAATGACAAAAGATTTTGCAAATTATTCTGAGTTAGAAAAGATGCTTCCATTTTCAAAAGACAGAAATCCAACTCAACTGACTTAGGCCAAAGAAAAGGTTGTGAGGGCAATTATTAGCTCATAAAGCTGAGAAGTCCAGAGGATGAAGCTAATAGCCAGAGCTGGCTGCAGACCCTCAGAAAGCCATCAGGAATCTGTCTCTCTATACATCATTTGGCTCTGTTTTCCTCCTTGTGGGCTTCATTCTCAGGCCAGTTTTTCTTGTGTGGTGCCAGAGATGGCTGCCCACAGTGCCAATGAGCAACTCTCATGAAAGAGAGCTCCTCTTTCCCAGTAGTTGCAGCAAAAGTCCAAAGGCTGCCTTTGATTGGCTAGTTTGGGTCACATGCTCATCCCTGAGCCAATCATCAAGACCAGGGAAATGGCATGCTCTGATTGGCTAGCACTGAGTTGTGCACTCATCTTGGAACACATAACTTGAAATATTGAAGGCCTGTCCTTATCTGAGCCACTTGAGAACGAGGTCTTCAAACTAAAATCAGAGAAAGGAGGGCAGGCAGAAGTCACAGCTATGTTTTACACACCAGAACATGATGAGTGGTTCCCTGATACGGCTGTGATGCGCTGTGACAAGTGGACCAGGGTAGAGGTGGGGTACCTGGGTCAGAGCCCACAGACGCATGATCTGTGGCCACAGACGCATGATCTCTTGCTAGTGGCAGCTCCCTGCTGAGAGTTCAGCCACCTGGGCAAGGTAGGAAAGCAGAAACCTGACCTCCCGTGTTTTCCCTCTGCTTTCTCCCTTGGCTACTCCAGGTTCTTCTGTGACCCAGTTGCTGGCCCGAGACATGGACAACGACCCCCTGGTGTTTGGCGTGTCTGGAGAGGAGGCCTCTCGCTTCTTTGCAGTGGAGCCTGACACCGGCGTGGTGTGGCTCCGGCAGCCACTGGACAGAGAGGTATGACTTGCCACTACCCCTGCCCTTGTTCTGTCTCGGGGACAGGAAGAGTTGCCAGGGGAGGGATGGTCCACCGTCTTTTGGGATCTTCCTCTAAGACCCCATTCTGACTCCGAAGTGGCGTCTTCCTGCCTGAATGGTATTCCTCTTCAAGGGCCAATGCTGGTGTCTGGACATAGGGTTGGAATGGGTCGTTAGAGGTATCTCCAAGCAAGCAGCTACATTGGAGAGGCAAGAGGGACAGTGACCCTGGGTTCATCCCTTCTAGAATGGGACTCCATGGAGGGTACAAGTCTACCCCTACCCCCAGTAAACATTCCCCCAGTATCCAAAGAAGCAGGAATTGACGGCATGGTAGCCCTTAGCAAGTTAAAGTAAAGATGTGACACATTCCCAACCCTTACCCTCTCCTTGCGTTTGAGGGAGGGGCCATAGAGGTGTGCAGTGACTTGCTCAGTGTCACACAGCACCTTAGAGGCAGAGCCAAGACAAGCACCAAGATGCTTAGCTTCCATCCTTTTATTGCTCTCTTAAAGCAAGGATCCATATTCCACGCCTGCTTCCCCAACCCAAAGGGCAATGCTGGTATTTTAGGGAAGCCTTTGGATACCTGGTTCCAGGCAAGCTCCTAGGGCAATCCTAGAACCCCTCCCACCCCATTTAGGGCCTGGGAGCCAGGACCTAACTCAGCACCACCTAACTGCCCCCTTCCTCTCTCACTTTTCTTTCAGACCAAGTCAGAGTTCACAGTGGAGTTCTCTGTCAGCGACCACCAGGGGGTGAGTGTCCCCTGGGGCCCTGGAGACATGTTCCTGGGGTCACAGGACTTCTGGGTCCCTTGGGTGGAAGGGTTAAGAGTCAGGTGGCAGCGCTAATTCCCACCTTTCTCTTGCCAGGTGATCACACGGAAGGTGAACATTCAGGTCGGGGATGTGAATGACAATGCGCCCACATTTCACAATCAGCCCTACAGCGTCCGCATCCCTGAGGTAGGAGCTGCCAGGGTCGTACCTGGGGGTATCAGGGACCTGCTTCTCCCCAGACCACAAGTGTGTAGGTGAAGAGTCAGGCAGGGAGTGCAGCTCTGGCTCTTCGGCCCAGACCTCAGCCCAGGTACCAACTCTGGGCAGGTTGGTCAACATGCTGGTACCCTGGGGATCAGGGCCCAGCCTGGGGTTGGGAAGAGCAGCTGGGCTGTAGGTTGGGAACCTTGTGCTGGAGGCTGACCCTCATACCTCCAGCTGCAGCTAATGGTGGGATAAGAGTTGGGAAAAGCAGCTGGGCGTGGTGGCTCAAGCCTGTAATCCCAGCACTTTGGGAGGCTGAGGCGGGCGGATCACAAGGTTAAGAGATCGAGACCATCCTGGCCAACATGGTGAAACCCCATCTCTACTAAAAATACAAAAATTAGCTGGGCGTGGTGGCGTGTGCCTTTAGTCCCAGCTACTCGGGAGGCTGAGGCAGAAGAATTGCTTGAACCCAGGAAGCGGAGGTTGCAGCGAGCCGAGATTGTGCCACTGCACTCCAGCCTAGCGCCTGGCAACAGAGTGAGACTCTATCTCAAAAAAAAAAAAAAAAAGAGTTGGGAGAAGCACGTGTCGCACCCTCTTTACTTCCATTCATATCCAATTGTGGGCCTTGGGCAGACCTTACCCCAGGACTTTGGCCAGAATCAGGTGCCCCCAGGACTCAGGGAGTATACAATTCTAGGAAGGGGCTTTCTCTAGCCCAGCGGTCTCCTGGGCCCCTGTACTGTGTACTCTGAATATGTTTGCATGAGTGCATGTGTGTAAAATCAAGCCATTGCTGGTAATTGAGAAGTACAAATTACTGCATTAAAAATGGTTCGTTAATAAGCTGGCTGCCAGCTCCCGATGGCACCAGGGTTCCCACTGCTTGCAGCCCCTCGCCTGGGTGGCTGATGGCATTCTTATGGTCTGGCGGTTAGTGATTCAAAGACTCTGAAGCAGGCAGGTTCTCGCTGGGTGTCCTTCAGGCCTGCCCTCAGAGTTTTGAGTTGCGCGGTGGCAGTGAAGGGTTGGGATGGGAGACAGAACCTCTAGAAAGGCAGGTTGGCACCATGTCATTTGCGTTCTAATCCCTATATGCTATCAGCCATTGGATCAGGAAACAAAGAGTCTTTAGAGAATATCACGATTAGTTCAACCATGAGGCTAGGCATGGGAGAGTGGCTTGCCCGAGGTCACGCAGCTTCAACTTCGAGCTTCCTGGCTTCCAGGGCAAGCTCAGACTCTCTCAAGGGTGACAAGATCTTGCTTGTACATGCCACTCCCTGGCCTCCGTTACTCAGCTGCGAGCCAGGGGTTCTATGCTTGCACCAGGTGGAAGAGAGGACAGATGTGCAGGGGGCCGCCGCGGAGGCACCATGCCCTTCTCCCACCCAGAGTGGGAGAGGACTGGGGAGCCCACAGTCCTAAACATGGGGGCACGGTGCCCTGCACTGTGGCCGGCATGCCCAGGGACTGCAGCTTGGCTCCTGCTCTCTCTCATTTGGAAGTCTCCCTAATTTAATTAAGGGTCTCTACGTGCCAGCCTGCACTCCAGGCCTGGGCTCAGAAACCAAGGGCATGGCTCAGAGTTAATGAGCCTTGGACCCATTGCTCAGCTGCCATCCTGGCAGGCATGGCTGCCCTCTGTCTTCCCTCTCAGGGGGCAGCAGAGAGCCACACCGGCAAGGAGACAAGGGGTCACGTCCCTCCTCTCCCACCCTTGGGCCAGGGCCCAGCTTTTTTCTCTCTCCTTCTCCAGGAGATGTGACTTCCAACACTTGGCCCTGTTGAAATCTCCTGGGATTCATCAAAGGCCTGTGCCTCCAAGGAGAGAGTCTCTTCAGTCATTCATTCATTTATTTAACAAATATTTATTGAGTGTCTGCTGTGGGCTTGGCTCTGAGCCAGGCTATCATTGTACAGAGACCTGGGAGGCCACAGGCATGTGGAATGACAGGAATTAGAACAAGAGGCAGGAGACCCTGCGTCCAGCCCCTGCTCTGCTCCCAGCTTGCTGGGTGCGTCTGGGCCTGTCACTTCACCTCTCTGCGCCAAAGCCCTCCTCATCTAATAAAAACAAAAGTGCGCGTCTACCCATCTGACAAGGAGAGGGCAGGCTGAGAGGGGCTGGCTGCAAAGGACACCCCATCCTTGGAGGAAGGCCCATGTGGTTTACTTGCTCATGTGTAAACGTCCCCGGTCACTTTAGTGGCCTGATACTCGATGCCCTGCTTGGGGCTGCTCAGTGTGGCCAGTGTGGATGTGGTGTCAGCTGGACAGAGGCCTGGCCACTCCTGACCAGCCCTGGCCTGGTGTGGTCACCTGAGCTGGAACCTAGCTGCCTGGCTCTGACCCCAGGTAGGGTACCAGCCCAGAGTCTCCTGGGCCGTGGCCCAGAAATGAGCCCAAGGTTTCCAGCTTGCATTGAGGTCACGGAAACCCCAGGCTCCAGCCCTTTAGAAGTGGGATTAAGCAGCAAAGGCCCTGCAGATATGAACAGGGTGAGGATGCAAGCCGGAGAAACAGGGTGGGGGAGCACTGTATACCCTGTTGGGTGTGAATGCCAGAGTCTGCCATGGGTGACCAGAGAAATCTCAGCAGGTTTCCTGGAGGAGGTGTGTTTCCAGCAGAGTCTGGTAGAGGTAAACAGTGGATGCTCCTGTGCTGTTTTGTGGGAAGAGAGAGACCGAGTCAAGACACCTGGGTTCTAGTCTGCTGGCTTCAGGCCCTACAGATTCAAACAAGAGGTTGAACCAGACCTCTTCCAGGGCTGACATCCCATGATCAGAGGATGAAACCCAGCAGGAGAAGCTCTTTGCCATCCTTCAGTGCCTTATTGTTTTTTGTGGGATGGCGGAGAAGCTCTGGTGGCTGCCTCTACCCATTCAGTTCCTCTCCTGGTCATCTTAGCCATCTGTACCCTTTCACTTACCCTCCTAGCTTCTCTTCCTTCAGCTGTAGGGCCCCAATAATGATGGGGTCTGTTGTGTGCAGACCCCAGGGATTGGCGCAGGGAGCAAGCTACAGGGTGGCAAATCCAGGTCTATCTAAGGAAGAGCTTTCTAGTGATAAGACTGCCCCCACACACCCGTGCACACAGGCTGTGCCCCTGCCTTGCTGAGAATGTGCTGAGCTCCCCATCCCTGGAGTAATGCAAGCAGAAGTAGGAGGACCGCTTCTCTCCAGCCATCCAGCACTGTGTATTGGGAAAGTGAGGAATCAGAGGGTCCCAAACATGCCCCAGCAGAATTTCCCAGGGGACTGGTTAGGAAGCATATTCTCGCCCCCTGCAATTGTGAATCAGTAGGCTAGGGAGAGCCAGCCCAGGAAGCTGCATTTCTAAAGCTCCGCTGGTAACGGTGAGAACAGCCAGGTTTGGGAAGCCTTGGAGGATTCCACTAGAAGTTTTCTGAGAGGTGCTGAGGGCAGCCCATCTTGGATGTGAACATTCAGTCCCTTCATGGCTTCCTGGAGACCTGGCCCACGTGCACCCAAGTCCTCAGGCCAGGAACAGCAAGGGGTGGGAGGCGGTTCAAGGCCATGTGTCAACCTGCTGCCCACCTCTCCTGGACCTCCATTCCCTCTGAAAGCCTCTGCCCAGTCCAGCCCTCCCCCAGCTCAGGAGAAGCTGGGCAGGTGTGTGTTTGGGTTTTGTTTGTTCTCGTTCCCCTCCTGCCCACCCCACTCCCCTCACTAAGCAGTACTCCATGTAATTATCCATTTTATCAGGGTGAAAGGCCCTGCAATTCACTTGTCGAAGCCCTAACGAGGCAGCGTAGATGCTTTCAAGTCCGTAAAGAAAAGGGAAATCCTGCTAGAATTGGCAACTTAATTCACCAAGCCAGCCTCGACAGACCTCATTAAGTCCCCGTGTATTCATTTCAAGCTAATGGCTGTCATGCTGACTGCTGTTTGATTTGCTGTAATAGACTTTTATGGCATTCCAATTTGCTCAAACGTGTTTGCCTGTGTCTGTGCCCAGCGGTGCTGCTCCAGTACCTCTGTTAGGAGTGTGTGCCTGCCTCGCTGACCTTCAGCACTGCCCCCTCCCTGCTCCTCCCAGGGCCACCTGCTCAGCCCTCTAATGTGCTCTAGGGAGGTGACCCTGGTGCTGGGGTGTTTAGGCAGGAGGATGAGTGTCAGGTTAGAAGTCAGGTGGTGCCAGGTGGCTCACTGGGTCAGGGAATCTGGAGGATCCACTGGAGTCTCTGAGATGGCTGTGTCCTTGAAGTTCTGACAAGTTCAGCCTTCTTAGCTGGGCAGTCTAGGCCTTTCTGCATCTAGCATCAACCTACCTTTCCCAACTTATTTTTCAATATTTTCTTCTGCTCTTCCTCCATGTGAACTCTCCTATCAGCCACAGAGCCAATTCGACGGCAATGGATGCATGCCTGTCTGTTTCTCTTTCTCTCTCTCTCTCCTTGTCTCTCTCTCTCTCTCTCTCTCTCTCACACACACACACACACACCCCCTGTACTTTTCTAACTAGTACTGGAGTTCAGCCTAACTCAACTCTGCCTGTCCTTCAAAACCCACATCTCATCTACCATGCTCTGATCTGCCCATTTTTTTTTAATGAATACCACAAACATTTGTTGAACAGCTTCTGAGCAGGGCCCAGGGATTCTGAGCTGACTTAGGCATGCAGGGTAGGAAAAAGATGCTACCACTTGTCAGCCGTGTGACTTTAGACAAGTGACATAAGCTCTCTGGACTTCACCTTTCTTATCTGTAAGATGAGCAACAGTATGTGTCGTGCAGGATTGCTGTGAGAGAATATAGCTAGGAAAAGTCCTTAGCACAGCCTGCGGCTCATAGCATATTCAATGAAATGCTGGTGATTAAGACCAAGTTCTCTGTCCTTGGTGAAGGCAGTTTTACTAAGAGAAAGACAAGTAAGTGAATGTCTAACTGCATCTAAATATATTAAATAGCATGGTGACTTTGTATGTGCACAGTGTATTGGAAACTGTGGTCAGTACATGGGGGCTATTTGTTTGGGGCCTTAGAGGCTGAGTAGGAGTTTATTAGAGAAAGAGACTATGGTGTCTATGAGTATCACTCACTTTCTGGGATCCTGTAGCTTCATTTCATATATTGGAATTTCCCAGAAGAAAGTGAACTCTGAATTCTGATTGAAGACACTGCTAAGGAGGGACAGTGGTTATGTGGATGTGTGTCCCCACTGTTACCTCAGAGAAACAAAGCCAGGCCGGAAGTGAGCCTCTGAGTCCCTGCCCAGGTCTCCAGGACAGATCCTTGTCCCATGGCCTCAGGTGACCAACTTGAGGCAGGGATGAGGCTGCGATGGGGAGAGCTGGAGCTGGGCTAAGAGATCATGGGAACCTGAGAGATGGAGGGCCCTTGCCTGAGCCTCAGTGCTGGTTGGGGGCAGGGTCAGAGCCGAAGCCATGCCTCCCGGCCCTGGGCCCCACTAACCTGCACCACCTGTCCATGTCCCTTAATAAGGATGAAAGCTGCTCATTCCCTGTACCTCCTTACTGAAGATGGGAAAGCAGAGAGAGGGATATCCCTGGACACCATTTGTCAAGGAACTCAAATACATGTATTTCCGTGGTGACAGTAATAATACATTGGCTGTTGCTGTTGGGTTCCTGTGTGCCTAACACTGTTTTCTGCATGGGATCTCACGGATCCCTCACCACCACCTCCTGGGGCAGCCACTCTTGTTATTCCCATCTGATGGAGACGGACCCTGAAGGAGGGTGTTACGTGACATGCCCAAAGCCAGTCAAGGGATGGAGCCAGGATTAGGAGCCAGGCCTGGGCTGGAACTTTTTGGCAAGTAGCTTCACTTCTTCCTGCAAAGTAGAAATAATTATACCTGCCTTGCAAACATCGTAGTGAGGGTTAAAGTACATGAGATCATGCACATAGAGTGCTGAGTCCAGGGCCCAGGATAAGTGTGTGTTTCCCCAGGAAATGGGTGCAGCTGTTGTTTGTACATCCATCTCTCCCACCAGACTGAGCAAGGGATGAGCTTGGTCATCTGTGCATCCTTGGTGCCCTGCCCGGGCCTGGCGTGGGGATGGTGCTCTGTGAGTGTCTTTTGAGTGAATGGACTTTACAAATGCAGGCAGCCGTGTGGCTCCCTCTGACCCTTGGGTGGTGTGAGGACAAAAGGAACATTTACACAAAGTGCGGTGCCCCAGCCAGCTGGTCTGCTGAGGTGAGGGGTTCCTTATTGTGCATGGTCCAGGGCTGGGCGTGGAGCAGTGAGGCCTGGCACTGAGCTGGCAAGGGCACTTTCACGTGTGCCCTGCACCCCACTTCCCTCCCAGACACTGAAAGCATTGTTGCTCTCTGCTGGTGCCCACTACTTCCTGGATCTCAGCCCTTTCATCCTGTGTGCTTTGGCCTGTGAGGAGCCCTGGAGTAGTGGTCAGACGAGGCCCAGAGCATGCAGAGTTGGATTTGGTCCAAGAGGCCAACTTATTAGCACCCACCGCAGCCAGCAGCAGTGCCTCAGCTACCTTCCCGCACAGCGTGCCTGTCAGATGCTGAATGATTTATAAACTGCATCCTCAGGTTGCAGCCAGAGGTTGGGGGGAGGTACGAGGGTGCTTCCACTGGCTTGTGCCTGCCGTGGCCCCCGAGGTGACAGCTCCACTCATGAGCGTGTCATCTCCCACTCCAGGAGAGGCAGTCCCTTGACAGGCCATATTAATTTATACCTCGGGGCCACGGGCCTCGGCGGCCCCTCTGCATCTATAACCGTGCACCTATTGATCTGGGAGAGGGAGACCAATAAATCTTCGCAGGGGCACTGGACTCCTGCAGGCCACAGCCAGAGTGGGTTTGTTCTGGCCAAGCGGCAGCCCCAGACGATGTCTCTGTGGCCCTCAGCGACCACCCTGAGGTGCCTGCCCCTGCCCTGGACTGTCCCCTCTGTAGCACAGTGACGCATGCCTGGAGCCCTCCTCTCTCACAGCAGGCAGATGCCATCGCCGCGGCAGCCAGGACAGCGAGCTCTGGGCTTGTAGTGGTGAAGCGACATCTGCTTGTGGGCAGAGCAGCAGGGCTTTCTACACAGTCCTGAGGAGGGTGTGTGTGTGTGTGTGTGTGTGTGTGTGTGTGTGTGTTTGTGTGTTCTTATTTAAATGATATCATCTTCTGCATCTCCCAGTGTTTGCATTATCTTTCATTTGTCCTCATGGGGAGAATTATTCTTTCCATTTTATAGGTGAGAGAAACTGAGGCCAAGACAAATTCACTGACTTCTCCCAGTCCTCCATAGTCAGATACACCTGCAGCTAGAGCCGTCATTTTTTTCCATCCTGTGTCCTGCCTCCCAGAGGGCCCTTTGAACTCGCTCTCACCTTTCGGCATCTTCGTGTGTATTGTTTCGCAATTTGCCATGGCCTGCTTTTCATTTAACAAAAGTTGCAGGGGTGAGGCCCCGATCCAGGCCTGGCTGGGGGAGGTGATAGGGAATGCTGGGCCTCATGCACAGGCTCGGGGGTTCCAGTGGAGAAACTGCACTCAGATCCCACTGCTGGCTCTCTGCAGTGAATGCCACCCCTGCTAGGCATCACCTTGTACCTCAGGATCCAGCTGCGGTCCTAGCGACACCCCTTCCTTGTAGCCTGCAGGATTAGGTGCCGCAGAGGCACCTCCATGATTTCAGTTGACTGTGCACACAGCACTGTTTGTAAGCAGCAGGTGATGACCCCCTTCCCCTGCCCACACACGCACAGGCTAAATGCCAGCCTGCTCCCCTTGCCTGAAGGGAAGATTCAACATTTTCTGCCACCTCCTTCTGGTTCTTAGGTGCCCAGGAGGGAGGCCCACAAAACCAGGGCCCCAAGCTTAGCCCAACAGAACTCTGAGGCTGCTTGCCTCCTCCACCCAGTGGGGTGAAGCCAAGGACCCCCAGTCCCTCATGTCCCCTGTAACACCACCTCCTTCTATGCCCATTGGGGGGCGTGGCCAAGGCTGTGGGTGCCCTCTATCACCCTCAGCACCAGGAAAGAGGAGAGATGGGAGCAGGAGATGGAGGGAGCCCAGCTGTAATTAAAATTATTATTTTGTTTTAATGGTAATAATGTTCTTAATTACATCGGTTTCCTCGCCGATTCTAGCTGGGAGTCTTTGGGGGCCCATATAATTCTATTGCAATGGCTGCAGGACCCTCTGCCATGAATACGAAGCAGGGGGACTGTGCGGAGCCCAGCTCTCAAGCATTAGGAATTCTATGGCACACAGCGGGACAACTTTTATGGTGCCCCCTGCCCTTTAAATAAAGAACCTCTAAATGGAAGGAGATGAGGCAGCCTGCTGGATGTTCTGCTGCAGTGCTGGGCTCTCAGCCTCGCACGCCGAGTTCATCTGTTGTCTTTCAGCTACTTTCTCTTAAATGGTCTCCTTGCGTCTGTGGTGGGGCCTACTGAAGGAAGGGTACAGGGTCTTCTGCCTGGATGCCTTTTCCTCCAGCCAGTGGGACACCCCAAGGCAGGGCAGACTTAGGAAACCAAGGGTCTAGGAAGGCCCCACCTGCAGCCAAGAGTAGCTTTGTATCGTGAGAAACTGTCCAGCTGTGACATGGGGACCAGACTTCTGCACTGTGATGGGACCGTGCACATGTGGGCTCTAACTGCACACCGGGAGGCCGTAAGCGAGGTGTTAGCCTCTCTGAGCCTCAGTTTCTTCATCTGTAAAACAGGGATACACAGAGTTGTAAAGGTTTAATGAAAGCATGTGTATGAAGCACCACACACCTGGGTTGTACTTAGTAACTCATGGCTATTTTTGTTTGTTTGTTTCTTTCTTTCAGGATCTCTTGTAAGGCAGGTCTGGTGGTGACAATTACCTTTCCTTTCTTTTCTTTCTTTTTTTTTTTTTTTTTTTTTTTTTTGAGATAGGGTCTCACCCTGTCACCCAGACTGGAATGCAACATCATGGCATGATCAAAGCTCACTGCAGCCTCAACCTCCTGGGTTCAAGTGATCCTCCCATGTCAGCCTCCTGAGTAGGTGAACTACAGGCATGTATCAACATGCCTACCTAATTTTTGTATTTTTTGTAGAGACAGGGTCTCACCATGCTGCCCAGTCTCACCTCAAACTCCTGGGTTCAGGCAGCCTGCCTGCTGCAGCCTCCTAAAGTGCTGAGATCACAAGCATAAGCCCTCTCTCCTGGCCTGAAGAGCTACTCGGAAGGCTGATGTCGGAGGATCACTTGAGCCCAGGAGGTTGAGGCTACAGTGATTTGTGATTGCACCACGCCACTGCACTCTAGCCTGGGTGACAGAGAGAGACCGTGTCTCAAAAAAAAAAAAAAGAGAGAGAGAGAGAAAGAAAGAAAAGAAAAGAGAAGAAAGGTAATACCCATGAGTTGCCAGTTAAAAACTACGTGTGGTCCTTCACACGTGCTCTTCAGGAAAGTTGCCTGGAAGTCCAAGGAACTCGACAGATAGACTCATCCCTGTGGACTGATTGGCTGAAGTTATGGCATTGGTGGTCAGGAAACTGACATTCCAGTGACAGTCAGGAAATGTGTGGAAAACATAAAACAAAGACAGGACAAGAAAAAAAATGAAACAATCATCAAGCAACAGCTAGTAATTGGCCGAGAGTGCTCCACATAGACTCTGTGAAACCAGCACAGGGTGACCCTGGAGGTGACAATCCTCACATTCTGTAGGCAGGTGACACACTGAGCAAGGGTAGAGGATCTTCCCAGGGTCACCCCGCAATTAGTGGCAAAACCCTGACCTTCAGAGATGGCTGGGGAAGATTCTCAGGAACTGGCTTCTAGAACCTATTGAAATGGAGCCCAGCCCTGGGCTAGAGGCACAGCACTGCTTTCCTAGGTAAGGCCTGAGTGTCCAGAACCGGCTGGGATGAGGGTGCTCCCCTCTGGGCAGCTCCCCAAACCCCATGGGCAGTGGGCCCAGACTGCCTTCTAGATGCAGGTCACAGTGTCCACAGGTGTCTGATCGACCACCAGCATGCTGCTGTTCTTCATGTTTCTGGGGTCTCTAGGATTTTTATCGTGGCCCCTTCACTTATCCTAACAAGTTCAGCTATTCTCAAAACAGCCTGGGAACAGGTCTGGCAGCCCCTGTGACACAGAGGCCCACCACACAGTAGGCTTGTATTGATGTGTGTTCAAACTGCCTGACCCACCTTGTTTTCTCCCAGGGGGGGCAAAACAAGAGAGCCTGAGCTTTGGGCTGACAGAATTATTATAATTTCTCTGATTCTTAGCAGCCTTTAATTACTTAGCAACTTTGTGGTGTTGGCTGGAAGCTGTGAGGGTTGGGTCTCCCTCTTTATAATAACCTTAAGTGGAAGCTGCCTGTCTATCTATTAAAAAGCTCGTTCTTCTTTCCAGATGAGATAATGCCACTGAGAGATGTAACCCGGGCGTAATCACTAGGTACTATGTAATCGTCCCCCTCACTGTCTTCATCATCAATCGGCCAGCCCACCTCCCAGGCGCGGGGCACTGCCAGCTCCAGAGAGCTCAGTGCCCACTCATGTCCTTGTCCCGGAGGGTCATGGGCTCAGGCTGGCCCCCTCTCCCAGTCCTGCTCCGGAGAAAGGGAAATGGTGTGGGAGGCCTTTTCCCACTGACCCCTTCCTGTCTCTGCGCCTCCCAGTCTGAGCCCACGCCTCCCACCACTGCTGAGACAAACCCTCCCTGTCAGAAATCCATCCGATCTGTGTAAGGATTTGAGCTCCAGACGTTCCTTGTCATTCCTATCCTCAATACCGAGTGGTCACTTTCCCACCGCCCAGCCGTTGTTCATGCTGTGCCCTCCCCTGAAATGCTGCCATCCAAGCCCACCGCACCATCTTCCCACCATGAGCCAAGCCCAACACTTCCTTCCTCAGAATAATCCCATAGGAGAGGACGGGGAAGGTTGGTCCTTTATCCCATTTTACAGATAAGCAAACCAAGTGCTAGAGAGGTCAGAGCGCCATATCCCCTTCAGAAGCAGCTGCTCAGGGCCAGCCCCAGGCTCTTCACTTAGTCCTCTCTACTCTAGAGTTGGAGACACAAGTCTTTGCTCCTATACCCACCCATCTGAGCTTCTAAACCTCCCTCCCAGGTGGGCCTTCTGCCTCCTGACCTTGGCCCAGGCTTTCCTTCCTGGGGTGGCCCCTGGCCCCCCACCTGCAGGCAGGAGAGGTCACCTGCCTGTGCACAGTAAGGCAGGTGCAGCTCTGAGAGCTACAGTGAGGTGAGCTCAGCCAGGAGCCTTGGGCGAGTCACGTCGCTTCAGGAGCTCCTCTCTAAATAGTTCTGCTCATCCTGGGCCTGTCCATCCCATGCTGTCTGGAGCTTAAAGCCTCATCCCAGTGACACGGGTTAATTCCTGGAGTATTTTCTCTGGTGGCCCCCACAAGCTTACCTAAGTTTTGTTTTATTTTTTGAGGAAACATTTTACTTAAGCTTGCATATGGAGAAGTGAACACTCATAAATATTCAGCTTTAGGAGTGATTGCAAAGTGAATGCATTTGTGTAACTGCACCTGGATGGAGAAACAGAGCCTTGCCAGCATTTAGAGACCCTATTATGCCTCTTCCTGTCCCTCTCCATTCCCCCAAAGGTAGCCACTGTCCGGCTTCTAACCCCAGGGCTTGCTTTTGCCCATTGCCATTTTATCATATCTATTTCAGTGGGTTTCTATTGCCATCTCAGCCCCTGGGAACAGGCAGCCAGCTTCCTGTTGGGGGCCACTCCCCACACTGCTTAGGAGCACTGTATTAGGAGTACTACAGACGACTTTGAATCCTGCTCTTACCACTTACATCTGTGTGTCACCGGGAAGCTCACTGTCTCTGATCAAATGTGTGTGGTGCTGATACAAAGTCACCACTGTACAGGTGGCATGGGATAGCTAGCCTACACCCTGCACTCACTGGGGGGACTATCCCCTGTGGTCATCACCTTGAGACACTCTTTTCCTGGTCCAGGGTCATCTTTCAGGTGGGCATGGAGCTGCCTAGGAGCTGGGATAAGAGTCTAGATGGTTTAAGTGGGGAATGACGGGGAGATGAATGGGTTGGGGGAAAGTTAGAGAGGAAGGGGAAGGGAAAAAAGGAGAGGGGTCTTTCCCCCTCATAGTAATCTCCTTCCATCCTCAGTGTAGTCCTTCCAGTCGGCGAGAAAGGTGTAATTGTCTCCATGTTAGAGGTGGGGAAACATACCCAGCGAGGTTAAGTGACTTGTCCAAGGTCACATAGCTTGTCTCAGATCTTGTTGCTGTTGTCTGCCCCCGAAAGCAAGCCCAAATGCATTTACCCCAGGAGTAGCCAGCCACTCAGGGCTTGGGGTTTACTGCCCAGCTTCTGCCTTTAGAGGAGCCTGCCATGAGACAAGAAGGTGGAAGCGGGAGGGTGTTTGGTTGAGGGAGGAGGGATTCATCCAAGATGACCTTTATTGTGTTCCAGTACCTTCAGCCTCCCACAAAGCTGAGGTTCATATCAGCAACCCAATCTCAGTCCTGCATGGGAAAACACAAAAATCTTTAAAGGCTTCTTAGCAGCTTGAACTGATTTTTTTTTTTTTTTCCTTTCTTGGTCAAGGCTGGGGCAGGGCCAGGGCAATGGGAGAAGAATAATAAATCCTTCTAAAGCATCGTCTTTCTCCTCACTTCCCCCAAACCATCAGATCCCTCAAATGCCGGGACTACCAAACCTTAGAAAAAAATATTCCACCCAGCACAGCCCGAAAGATGGAGATGAGGGAAATGCAATAGCAGCTATTGGGGCGGAAAGCCCTAAATGGTGTGGAAGTAATGCCTAAAGTGTGCTGGCGATGACAGACATTTCCACGGAGCCATACTCGGGAGGCACGGGTCGGCGTCAGCAGCCGGAGAAAATAAATAAATAAATGAGCAAGCCTCAGAGATCCCGTTTAACCGTCATTGCCATGCAGAGGGGAGGGATGGGGCAGGTCACTGGTAAGGGGCAGGAGGAGGGCAGAGAGTCTCATTCTTGTATTCTGCATCCATCCATCCATCCATCCATCCATTCATTCAAATGTATTGAGTCCCTGGGATGTGCCAGGGATGTCGCAGAAACCTTTCTGTGGTGTTCTGAGGCTGGCAACCAGAAGCTCAGAAGGGTGGCAGGGTCTCATCCTGGTCCCCTCTCCACCCTCCCCTTAAACATTCCTTCCCTAGCTCTTCTGTGTTCCTGCACCTCCACCTTCTTGGTAGTCCCCAAGGGCACTATGCCACAGGGCCTTTGCACAGCCTTTCCACCTCTCTGGAACACATCACCCTCCCCGTTTTTCATGAACTCCCAACTTCCCCTGGGATCTTCCATTCCTGATTCATCCCTCCTCCCAGTGCAGAACAGATTCTTCTGTTCTTGGGCTTTCAGAGCTTCAGAGCTTCTATAGCTTTGACCTTGGGGTAGAAGTACTCCCTTATATTCAGGACTCTGATCACTGTTGGCTTCTCACAGGTGACTGTGAGCTCTGTGAAAGCAAGGGCAGGGACATGTGGCTTTCCACCCTGGACGGACCCTCAGCGCTGGCACCTGGCAGGGACTCAGTGAATTTCTTGCATAATGCAGTCCCTGCCCCCAGGGAGCTTCCTCCCCGCTCCTCTGCAGCCCATATCCTTTAAGAGAGAAATTCCATGAACCAGCCCTTGGTCTGCCCTCTTCCAAGACCCATGCTGAAGGTAGCTCAGAAGTGCGGTCCAAGCTCCCTGCCAGGCCATGGGAGAAGGACCAAGTCTGGCCTCATCAGAGTCAAAGGCAGCTGGTGGCAAAATGAGGATGCCTTGCTCAGGGCTACTGGAAGAAATCACGTCATCTAATGGGGCTGGAGTGTGGTAGGCAGACTTATGCCCCCCGTCCACCAAAGATGGCCATGTCCTAATTCCTGGAACCTGTGACTGTGTGACCTCCCATGGAAAAAGGGATTTTGCGGTTAAGGACCTAGAGATGGTTTATCTCTGTGGGCCCCCTTTAATCACCAGGGTCCTCATGAGAAGGAGGTGGGAGGGTCAGAGGAGAAGACATGACAGTGGATGCAGAGGTGAGTGGGGGATCTGAGGTTATTATGTTGCTGGCTTTGAGGATGGGGGAAGAAGACAGGAGCCAGGGAGTGTGAGTGTCCTCTAGAAGGTGAAAGAGGCAAGGAAACAGATTTCCCTTAGAGCCTCCGGAAGGAACGCAGCCCCGCGACACCTGGATTTTATTTTATTATTTATTTGTTTGTTTGTTTGTGTGTTTGTTTACTGAGACACAGTCTTGCTCTGTCACCCAGGCTGGAGTGCAGTGGGCAGTTTCAGCTTACTGCAGCCTCTGCCTCCCAGGTTCAAGTGATTCTCCTGCCTCAGCCTCCTAAGTAGCTGGGATTACAGGCATACATCACTATACCCTTCTATTTTTGTATTTTTAGTAGAGATGGGGTTTCACCATGTTGGCCGGGCTGGTCTTGAACTCCTAACCTCAAGTGATCCGCCTATCTCTGCCTCCCAAAGTGCTAGGATTACAGACGTGAGGCACTGCACCTGGCTGGCACCTGCATTTTAGCCCACTGAGGCCCATGTTGAACTTCTGACCTTCAGAACTATAAGGTGATAAATCTTGGTTGTTTTTAGCCACTACGTCTGTAGTCATTTGTTCCAGCAGCAATGGGAAATGGATACAGGGTGCTTTGGAGGCAGAGCAGTAGGGCATGCATTCTAAAATGCACCCCTGCAGCACGCCCAGACTCTGCCTCCCTTGCTTCTCTGAGGACCTTCAGGCAGGAGGATGGAAGTGGGTTGTCTGCACAACAGTGGGAGGCAGGTGGTTGTTGGGAACAATCCACTAGGGCCAGCCGTGTCCAGGACTGGGGAGGGCAGCTGGCTGGAAAGAGGCCTCATGGAAGCCAAGAGGGGTGGGGTGGGAGAGTCCAGGAGCCCCAAGCTGCCAGCTGCAGGCGGGAACCCATGCCATAGGTATGGAGAGAGGGAGAGCTGCCAGGTACGAGATGCTGGGGGTACTGCATCCAACAAGTGCCCACCATGCTGCTGGGACACCACAGAGGGCTCAGCAGAGGCCTGAGTGCCCGTGACCCTCCTGGGAAACCTGGCCTCTTGGTAGCAGCCCAGAAACCAGAGAGAGAGGAGTCCCTGCTTGGCTTGCTATAGCAGAGTGGCAGTGGCATGCTGGAGTGTTGGTTCCATGTGCTGGCCCTACCCTCATTCATTCACTCATTCACTTATTCATTCATCTCCTCACTCACCGAACATTGCCTGAGGGCCTGGGTGTCATGCCCATGCTGGGTGCTGGGGACACAAGAGAAATGAGACCTGGTCCCTGGCCTCCAGCAGATCCTGGCTGAAAGCCCATTCACAGCAACAGGATGGGAGACCCAGTGCTTGAGCACCCGGACAGCCACCAGCCAAAGCTTGCTCTCTGTGTTGCTAAGGGGTGGAGCAGGGGGTTCACCCATCCCAGCTTTGGTGCTACAGGAAAGCCAGGCCATGCCCTGGTTCCCAAGTCCCTTGTCCTCCTGTGGCATGTATCAAGCACATCTTTCTCCAGGCAGCAGAATTGGGTCAAATGGGCTCCAGGTGAGGCTGGCAAAGTGGCTGTCCCTGCACCTGCCCCCACTGCAGCAGCCAGCACTTACCTGCCTCTCCACGTGGACCCTGGAGGCAGGAAGCAGGCACTGCCTGGGTCTGGGTGTGCAGAGGGGACTCCCCTCTCTCTGGGCTCTCTGCCTGCTTCTCTATTTCTGGGGTAGGTGGAAGCCCCAAAAGATGCAAAAGGGCTGCCTGGAGTTAGAGGCATGAAGGAGGAAGGGGCAGGGCACAGGCCTGGCATGGGCTCAGATAGACCGTTCCCTGTGCTGACCTCTTCTACTTTCTGCTTATACCACTTGTCTGACACCTGGGACCTCTTAGTCTCAAGCCCCAGGATTCATGAATGATAAAAAAAAAAGGGGGGGGTCTGTATCTTATCATTTCCTTGAACCTCTAAAGCCCTCTTCCAAGACCCATGCTGAAGGTAGCTCTGTCCCACCCCTGCCCTGTCACACCCCTGTACCTGCCCCCACTGCAGCAGCCAGCACTTACCTGCCTCTCCACATGGGCCCGGGAGGCAGGAAGCAGGCATTGCCCGGGTCTGGGTGTGCAGAGGGGCCTCCCCTCTCTCTGGGCTCTCTGCCTGCCTCTCTATTTCTGGGGTAGGTGGAAGGGGTACTGGACAGAGGGGAAATGCTGAACAGCAGTAATAATAACAATCATGGAGACTGCATGGATCACTCGTGTGCTTTTTTATAACCAATCTGTGGCAGAGGCACTGAGATTCTCCCCCTTTTAAAAATGAGGAAGCTGAGGCTCAGAGAGGTTAAGTCTTGCCAACATCACAGAGCAGAGATGGGATGTGGACTGTCAGTCACTCCCAGCACCTCTTACCATGCTGCATCTCTGTTGACTGAGGGTGGGGCTGCAGAAGCGTTTATCTCCAGTGTCAGGTGCCTGTGCCCAGGGTCCTCAGAGAACCCAGCTGATGACAGACTGTGGTGAGAGTGGTGCTGGGCTCCTAGGGCAGGACGCCTGGGCTGTGGCACCTTGCAGCCAAAGCCCTCGCATGCTGAGGTCTCCTGTCACCCTTCTCTCTCCAGCCCCAGCCCAGTGCCCTAGTCAGCATAGGACTCCTCTCCCAGTCTTAGAGAGCCAGGCTGGGCAGCTTGTTCCTGGAGAGATGGCCTCCTGCCCTGCACAGGGCATGCACGTGTGCACACACCTCAGCTGCCACAGCCGCCCTGCCTCCATCTGTCCTGGGTGTCTCCCTCACGGGTCAGTGCCCCCAAGTGCTAAATCATGAGCAAATCGGCCATAGCCAGCGGGAGGCCAGCAGGACACAGGGAGGGGATGCTGCCATCAAGGCCATTAGCACTGAGCTGGCCAGGCCGCCGCAGCACAGCTGATTGGAAGAGAGCAGCCCAGCCTCCTCCTCTGGGCACTGTGTAGCCCTCCATTGTGTGACGTGGGTGGGACACTGTGGGATGTGTGTGCTGTCTGAGAATTCACCGGGCATGCACGGTTCATGGTCTGGACACTTGGTTTTGCCTCTCCGTGAGAACACTGTCCACATGGGGACAGCTTCTCTCCCCTGTCTGTGGTGGTTTTGAGGTGTTCCCTCTTGAAGGTAACAGAGAAGCTACCAGGAGTTAGACAGGCCTGGGTATGAATTCTGACCCTGGACAAGTGATTTCACCTCTCTGAGCCTCAGTTTTTCTCAGGTGAAATGGGGACAATCACAAACCTACCTTACAAGGCTTCTGCAGTGCACGCGAAGCACTTAGGAACAGGACTTGCCTACCGCAGGGACCCTTGCCTGTCACTTCCAGCACAGGAGAGGAGAGATCAGCTTGCGTCCCTCTGGACCCTTTTGGCCGGAGCAGACCTCACCTCCCTGGTCCCCATGGCTGGAATGGGATGCTTCCATGTGTTTGGTGACCTCTCATCTCATCTCTCTGGGCCTCAGTTTACCCATCTGTGCAGTGGGGTTAATAACCTTGGCTCTGGCTAGCTTCCTGGCTGGTCAGTGTTATTATAAGAAACGCATGAGCCAAAGGGTGTGTAATGGCATGTAAACCAAGAGTCCAGCTCCCCAGGCCTGGGCCTGGCTGAATAATGCCATCATGCCATGGCACTAAGAAGGGTCTGGTAGCATTCTTGTTCCCGGGAAGAGAAGGCAGGGCTACTCTGACAAGAAAGACCATTCTGGGGATGGTCCATCACCAGGCCTCTTGGGACTTGGGTCTCAGTGTTCTCTCCTTAAAGAAGGTCATAGGTCAATCAAAGTCTAACAGTTGATGTAGAGGCAGGGCATATGTTGGTAAACTGAGGCCCGGGACCTCAGTGTACTCTCAGCCTGGCCAGTGCCTTGGGGCAGGTCCCTTCCCATAACTCCCCCAGAGGGCCGGGCAGTGACTGTCAGGCAGGCAGGCCCGTCCCTTCTGCACGGCTGGCCTTGCAGCCGGCCTGCGGCAGACACGGCTTTTTTGTTTTTGGTTAAAAAGCCTCATTGGAGCGTTATGATATTGGAATGTGAAGGGTAATTGAGCTGAAAGCTATTCTCTTCCTGCGACCAGTGCGATAGGAGTGATTGAGGTGCCCTGGCCTCCGCAGCAGCCTGGGAATCCTGATGAAAGGTCCATGGAGAGATGGGGGTCTATAGGCAAGGAGTAGAGCCAGGCCCCGCAGCACTGTTCCCCACCTGGAAGGCCCAGGCTGGCCCTGCAACATGCTCCTCTGGGACTCTGAGCTGCCAGGCTGGGCTTCACCCACCTGGGGCAGATAGCCAAAGCCCCTGCATGCTGAGGATGGGGGAGGGTCTCCGATGGTAGGTCTTCGAGCAGGGGGACGGGACACTGCACTAAAACCAGCAGAACAGGCTCTTTCCTGTGTCCCCAAGCCCCCTGTTCATGCTTTGTCTTTGGTTAGCACACGTCTCCCCCTGTTCTATAGGAGGGTCTCTCTCTCTCTCTCTCTCTCTCTCTCTGTCTGTCTCTCCTCTTGTCTGTCTCTCCTCTTGTCTGTCTCTCTCTCTCTCTGTCTCTCTCTCTCTCTGTCTCTCTCTCTGTCTCTCCTCTTGTCTGTCTGCCTGTCTCTCTCTCTCTCTCTCTCCTCTTGTCTCTCTCTCTCCCTCTCTCCCCACTTCTCCCATGTTCTACTCTCTGCCAGTGTTTGGACAACCCCAGTGTTTTCTCAGCCATATTTTAACACACATAAGAGTCAGCTGAGCATTTGTTAACATGTAGATCCCGATTCAGTAGCTCTGGATGGGCCCTGAGACTCTGTTTCCACCATGCTCCCACGTGATGCCAGTGCTGCTCGTCCTCCCACCTCACTTTGAGGACAAAGGTTCTAGGAAGCAGCTAGGGCCATGGGCCAAACAAGAGTGACCCAGATATTCAACACAGGACTTGGCTGGAGTGTTGTCACCCACCCTGGGTGAGACGCAGCCCAGCACTGCTCAGGAAGCTGTGTATCCTGGAGCAGGGTAGCCTTACCTGGATAAAGGAGAATGCTTTGCTGGGCACAAAGGGGCCATTTGCTCACGGAGCTGTGTGCTCATAGGGAAGGTTCACTCTGGAGGGTATATTTTTCTAAGTTGTCACAAAAGGACTAGATGACATGCTTCTGATACCCCTATTCCATCATACACCCTTCCAATCTCAGAACACCTAGCAGGATATGGAAATCAAGGAGAAGGGAAACTAGGTGCATCACACTCATACTTCAAGACTGTCTCTCCCTTACTCACCCCCAGCCCCACCTGGCTGGGTGGCTTCGAGCTGCCTGAGTCCTACAAGCCCAAGAAACAGGCCCTTTTCTGCCTCCCACATCCTCCTTACCGACGGAACTCAGTCGGTAGATCTGCTGCAAGGAGGAGGTGTCCTTAAGGAAAGAGACTCTGACCCACTCCGGCCCGAAGCTTACCCTTTTTACACCCACCCCCGACACACACATACACTCACTCTCTCTCCCCCCAAACTAAGGAAAGAGACTCTGACCCACTCCAGCCTGCAGCTTACCCCTTTTACACACACACACACACACACACACACACACACACACACACCCCAAACTCAGTCTCTCTGCCTGGCTGGTTATTAATTGCCATGTGGGCTGAGCTGAATGGGTCCCATTAATATGTGCTCCAGCAGTTCCTAGGAGCCCGGGCTGGTGCTGAGATGCCACAGCTTATCTCTGTCAGCCAGGCTTTCCTTGCACAGGACTCCACTGGCATATAACAAGCCCTCCTTGGGGGCTCTGGACCTGTGTGCCAGGCTGGGTGAGGAGAGTGAAGCCCACCTCCCCCAGCTCTGTGTGGCCAGCTCAGGCCTTCCTCTCACCCTGCTGGTGCTCACAGGGGGCCTCTCAGCAGTCAGAGTCACAGTCCCGGGATAGGTGAACAGGCCTCTGCAGCCTGCCAAGCCGTTCTCCACCCCCTACCTGTCCTGAAGCACCCCCTTTCCACTCTGTGTTGCTCTGCCAAGGGCTGTGGGGACTGTGCTGTTATTCTTGTTGCCTGGCTGGCATGGGGGGCAGGTGTGTGAGACTGGGTCTCTCAAGGTCTTGCAGGTGAGCAGAGCAATCACATCTTCTTTCTTCCGGCCGGGTGTGGTGGTTCATGCCTGTAATCCCAGCACTTTGGGAGGCTGAAGCAGGCAGATCACAAGGTCAGGAGACAGAGACTATCCTGGCCAACATGGTGAAACCCCATCCCTACTAAAAATAGAAAAATTAGTTGGGCGTGGTGGCACATGCCTGTAATCCCAGCTACTTGGGAGGCTGAGGTAGTAGAATTGCTTGAACCAGGGAGTCGGAGATTGCAGTGAGCCGAGATTGTGCCACTGTGCTCCAGCCTGGCAACAGAATGAGACTCCATCTCAAAAGAAAAGAGAGAAAAAAAAAAAAGGCATCTTCTTTCTCCCTCTTTCGCAAGCACCTTCCATTCCAACAGCCACTCATCTCACACGTCCCCAACCATGGTTGGCATTCACAGCCTTCATGACCATCAGAAGAGTGAAGAGTCGGAACGCTCATTTCCCCAACCTTGTGTCCCACCAATGAACAGAGTCACCTGCACAGTTACTCCTTATGTAACATGTCCCAGGGGCCAGAAACTGTGCTCAGCACTTTCTAGGCATCATTTCATTCTTCCACCACCTTAAAGGAATATTCATTCACTCCTTCCATCATGTAGATAAGGAAGCAGAGATCAGAATGTGACTGCCCAGGGTCACCCAGCTGGCCCCCAGACCCCAGAATACACATGACACATAGAGAGCCTGTTTGAACATCTCGCTTTAGTGTGAGTTTCTTCGCATCACTACATCATAGGGAAAGTTCAGGCATCGCTACATCATAAGGAAATTCTTCCCATGTCAAGTAGGCATCGGCTTCCCTGCCATTTGCACCACACTGGTCCAGGTTTACTGGCTGGGATAGGGTCTGTCTATGACAGTACACCCCTGAGGGGCTGCCATGGGGTTGAACCCAGCCCCTGGGCCCAGCAGCAGTAGTGTGTGAACCTCTGACCAGCTTGTAACTGACTTACCAAGGCTTATGAAGAGTAAGGAGGCCTCAGAGCTGCTCTTCCTTTGCCGACTCCCCCAGCCGTGGGCCATCGTTCTGCATCTCCAGCTTTTTGCCAATCCAAACAATTGGTGTGCCCTCATTCCCTGAGGTCATAAGCCCAGCATCCCCTCTTCATGATTCTGAACCTCCATTGACACCCACATGTCTCTATAAAAATATTGTCTTTTCCAATTCTAAGATGCCCATTTGCCCCTTATTTTAAAATATATGCAATTGACTGTGTCTGAGTTAGTCACCCACAGCCTTTGCCTGCACAAATAGTAGCTGCATTCACCCTACTAGAGTGACTGCTCTGTGCTCTTTAGCCTGTCCCTGTCCTTGAGAAAGCGGGCATGGCTTACCCTTCCTAGCCCTACAGTAGGGATGGATAGCCAGGCTGGGTAGGGAGGGGAGCTGAGGTAGAGGCTGAGGACCAGAGAGCCTCCATGGGCCATCACTGCCCCTGTCTTCCTAGCCATAGACAACACCCATATTTGGCACTTCCTGCGCAGGCAGGAAGTGGCGACATTTTTGACTCCTACACATACACTGGTTCTGTGTCACCGTGGTGCCTCAGGGTCAGCTTTGGACCAAGATCTTCTTTATTCCCTCGGTCTCTGAATATATGATTCAGAGCCAAAGAGGGGAGCAGCAGTGTCAATGTTTTCGTGTGCTCACAAATGTGGTTTTCTAAGGAGCTGAAGAGTTTGGAGCTGAACTCACCATTTCTCAGTCTTGTTCAGAAGACCCTTAGTCCCCGGGGAAACCACCAGACAGCTCCTCCCAAAAATGGAGAGTCCCTCTGAGAGACCCCCCCCCCGCCCCCCCGCCACAGCAAAAGGCAGAAGAAGCTGTTTGGGAGCCAGGAAGGAAGGGCTGAGACTCCTCCATGGGCCTGAGCCTTGGACAACTAAGTCAGCTTGAGGCGTCAGGACCTTCGGAGGGAGCCCAGTTAGCCTTCTCTTTCCCCACAATAGCCCTTCCCAGAAGCCCTTGGGCAAAGAGCCTCTAATTGATGAACTTGTTCCTCTGTAGCTGCCACACATCTTCAGTTCATTACAGCTCCATCTGCCTCTCACGGAGACTGCTCTCCACCAGCCTCCTGGCTGTGTCTGAGGGAGAGAGTGCTTGCAATAGAGCAGCTGGGCTCTGAGGCCCCGATTACCTTGGAGAGTCCAATCAGGGTAATGGCAGGCCCTTCTTTAGGAGCACTGAACATCAGGGGTGGAAGGGAGCCAGTGGAACTTGCAGAGGTGAATTAACCCTTGGCCTTCCAGATCCAGAGGCCGGGACCACAGCCAGGAACACCCCACAGTGGAAGCCCTGCCAGGGGGGCCTTCTCTGAGGTCTACTTAAAACTCCCTCTGGAGCTGGATAGAGACTCAGGCAACCTGGCCTTTCGAGTCCCCGGCCCTGAGCTTTTCTTACCCAACGGCCTTGGGCCTTCTCATGAATAGGATTAAGTTTGATATTGGCAAGTATTTTTTTTTTTTTTTTTTTTGAGACAGAGTCTCACTCTGTCATCCAGGCTGGAGTGCAGTGGCACGATCTACTCACTGCAACCTCCGCCTCCCAGGTTCGTGATTCTCCCGCCTCAGCCTCCCAAGTAGATGGGGTTACAGGCACATGTCACCATGCCCAGCTAATTTTTTATATTTTTTGTAGAGGTGGGATTTCACCACATTGACCAGGCTGGTCTGGAACTCTTGACCTCATGTGATCCACCTGGCCTTGGCCTCTCAAAGTACTGGGATTACAGGCATGAGCCACTGCCAAGTATTTTTAATTGTTGGTGTGTGCCCAGCGCTGTATCTGGCACTGTGGGTGTGACACTCTCCTGTGTTCTGGCCTCTGAGTGGGACCACGTCTTTGTAGACCATGGATTGCTGGCACTGCCGGCCTCAAAGGCAGCTTGGAGAAGTGGCATGGCATGCCCCAGAATCACAGAACCCCTCTGAGCGCATCTGAGTCTCATCCTGTTTCTGCCATCAGTCAGGTGACTTTAAGTATCACTTATTATCTGGACCTTGGCTTTCTTGTCTGCACAATAAGGATAGGAATACCTCCCTGCCACCTCACAGAATAAGGCCCTGCCATGCTGTATGTAGCCTTTGATTTTATGGGTAATACCTTCAACAAATACTCATTGGTTTCTGAGATATGGAAGACACACAAATGAAACACTGCCCTTCCCCCCAGGAGCCAGTGATCTAAAGAGGGAAACAAGTAGAAACCCACACCACTGTGACCCTAGGCTGGCTGGACATCTCACACACACACACACACACACACACACACACACACACATATATATATATATATATATACCCACACACCAGAAGGCACTTAATTGGGGCAGCCCAAGTTAAAAACGTAGGTGATTAGAGCTCTGTGACATAGGACCCAGCACATCCCAGCCAGTGGTCTGGATTTTCTCCTCTTAGGCACTGAAGAGGTTGGAGGGCTTCGGGGTCAGGGAAGGTAGCAGTTGTAGCTGTGCTTTTGGGAGGGGTCTCTGGTGGCTGCAGAGATGGTAGAGGGGTGGTGGCAGAGCAAGGCATGCAAATGAATATTCTCTCCCACAGCCCGCGCTCATCGCCAGCTGTCTAAATCTATAACTCTGTTCTAGGAAAGAGATCTCATCCTACTTCCCATTTCCCGGCAGTATTTTTTCTGGAGGCTTCAGAAAGCAGCTCCTTGGAGGCTCCCACTGTCCTCTCCTCATTCCTGGCCAGGGTCTGAATTTTAACCATCCTATTTTCTTTACCGATTTTATGATAAACAGCCCAGTGTCTTCCAACACATCTCCTAAGTGTGTCAGGCTGTCCCTCGAGGCGCTGCTGCCTCCCTTTGCTCTGAGATGCCCAGTCTTGTCCCCAGTCTGGATGCATGACTGTCCGCAGATCCCACTGGTTTCTTCCGCGGTGGCCGCCACATTTCTAGCCCACCCCTGATCCATAAAATTTGGAGGCAAGTGTCCATCATCTCGGGCTGAATCTGGGTCAGGCTGACTCATAAACTAGCCCACAGAACAGACCCCTCAACTCCACCATGGGGCACCTGTCCTGATTTCTCGCAGTTTTCTTGCCACTCTCATGTCTGGGGGGACTGGCTGCCCCTAGCAACCACCAAAGCGCCATCACTGCTGAGAAAACCCTCCTATAACTTCAGAATCCCCCACCCCATCCTTGCTGCTGCCCTCACTCAAGTCAATCTTCTGCTGCCGATACAGAAACAAAGTAATTCGACTTAAAACTCTCCGACCCCTACATTTTCTTGTATTACATTTCATTCATAAAGTTCAGAAGAATCCTGCCAGCTTGACAAGCAGACCCATCTGCATTTCCAGCCCAGTTCTGCCACTGCCCCCAACGTCAGAACCAAGAGTTTAACTCATGAGCTGGTCAGAGCCGCTTCCCTGAAATGTTTGACCCTGTGACATTTTAGGGTTCTTTCCTCTGCCCTGGATTCTGCTGTCCAGTGTCTCTGTTCTGAGAGTGGCAGTTACCATCTGTGCTGGATCCTGAAGATATGACAGGTTCAAACACTGCCACTGCCCCAAACCAAGGAGTGATGTTTTGGGATTCATGGGATTTGTTCTTGCTCTTATCTCCAGGGTCCTGAAGGCCCCACCTGGCTTAGACAGGCCCAGGGAAGAGACCCTTCCAGCCAAGGAAGCCAGTCATTCCTGGCCCGATGCTTAAAGAGCCCTGGTCTTCCCTTCCCTGTGCGGGCTGCCAGGAGAGGGCCCCTGGGGGGCTGGGCTCACTTTGCCTGTGCCCTCTGCGGCTCTTCAGGGAAGCATGGCTGACTGCCTGCTCCATGCCCAGTCTCTTCCGTCCAGACTGCTCATTGCACTTTTTATGGCTTGGAGCTGGTGGTTTATGGAGCAGGAGAAAGACAGCAGTAGGACTGAAGGAAGGGCAGACCGGTAGGGGGGCGGGTGGATGGTGCTTGTAACCTCTGGGTAAGCCCAAAGACACTGTAAATTACAGCCGGTGTCTTGCTCTGGGCCCACTTTGCATTCCTGATCAGATCTCCGTGTTCTACCGGGAGGAGGGTGAGCTCTGATTCCCTCGCACAGGGCACGGGCCCCTCCTGCCTTCCCCGGCCTGTTCTGGTGGTGAGGAGTCTTTGGAACCATGAGCACCAAGAGTCAGCTTCTCCTGCACGAGCCTGAGTGCCAGGCATAGCGGGCTTTGTGGCATCATAGAAGGCTTCGCTGCACATCCTGATAGCCCAAGGAAAATGCTTCATGGCAAGGCCACTCCGGGTGTCTGAAGGAGTAGGAAGAAAGCTTCATCCGTGGACAGATACCCCTGCAGTGGGCTTTCACTGTGTGGAGCTCTGTGGGTAGGGCTTGACCTGTGTTCTGCCTGGTAGCCAGTTCTCAGTATTCCCCAGGCCAGTGGCATCTGCCCTGGGCTGGCTAGCTGGAGGAAACTGACCCCGACTTGAGCCCCAGGGCAGGGACTTGGTTTATCTGCCAGGACACAGCTGGAGCCCACCCTGCCCCGTGTGTCCTGAGGACGTGAGGGTTTGAGCCAGGCAAGCAGCATCACATTTCCACTATGTTCCCACCCAGATGTGCTGAGTAGGCAGCTCTCTCCACATGGCATTGAAGTGGGACACAGGGAAAGTGCCTGTTACCAAAACAGACAATACAGGTAGTGATCGACTTACGACCTATGCAACTTACGACCATTCGACTTTACGACCACAATCGCTAGCCATGACTGCTCCGCATCTGGCAGCGCAAACGTTGCCCAGCTGGTCGTACGACAGTGCGGACCAGCTTCCAGCAGCACTACCATCTCCGCATGCACCATTTCAACTTTACATATAGCCTACCCAATTTATAACCAAATCGTTCCTCGGTCCCGACCGAGCTCGTAAGTGGAGCACTGCCTGTATCAGGCCAAGACAGACAGTCGGGGAGATGGCCGAGGAAAGAGCACACGCTCTCGGCTGAAGTCCTTGATCTCCAGGCCTCGGGACTGGGTGCCTGAGATCTGCATGGGCTGGGGGTCAGAGGGCAAACAGAAGGTGCATGCCCCTTGCTGTGGCATTGCTCCGGCCCTCAGGAAGCCTGCACTCCCCATTGTGGGAAAGGGAGCCAAACATGCAAGTGAGCATGGCATCATGGGGGCAGAGATGGGGAGGCACGTGGAGGGTTACTCTGTGGAGAACAGACTGTAGGTGCCGACAGGCTTCCGTGGAAGGAAGGCTCAAGGCACCCCTGAACATGGCTGTAGCTTGACAGAGGCCAAGGCAATGAAGGGGGCACGTTTAGGAAATGGACAGAGGAGTAGAAGGAGGAATGAGTGTGGTCTGACTGGAGCTAGTGAGGAGGAGGCTGGTTCAGTGGAGCCAGAGAAGGCCCTGGGTAAGAGGGAAGGTGGGCTGGGAACAGTAGAAGGTACAGGCTGTGAGGGCTTTGGAAGGCAGGTTTGCTTTTGATGTAATGAAAATAGTGAGTCACTGAAGGTTTTAGAGTAATGGCATGACACATGAGAGTGGGCTGGGAGGAAGACAATCATGGAAACAGGAAATGAGTAGGGCAACCTGCTGGGATTGAGGATGCAGCTTGAGTTTGGAGTGGGGCTGGATACTCACTTTTGGGTCGGGGAGGGTTGAAGACAGTGGGCACTGGAAATCCATTGCTGGTATTCAATCCATAGTACTCTGTCCCATCCAGACCCAAGGGGTCAGTAGGATAAGCTGGGTGTGTGATGTGATGGGGAAAGGTCCTCAGGAGAGGGTCACAGTGAAGGGAAGGGGCCGGGAGCCCATGTGGAGGTGGTGGTGGAAGGGACCCATTAGCTGTGCCCCTCGTGCCTTGGGAGACCTCTGCTGTCCTGCAAGCCTTGAGGACAGTGTGGCCTGTAGAACTGGAATAAGAGGCAGGACTGTTTGGATATTTGATTGTGAGGCTGCTCTGAAAGGCCCCATGTTGCCTTAGCCACTGCGCAGTGGGCAGGACTGCCACAGGAGCCAGTGCCGACCCTCAGACCGCTCCCCCAGCTCCGTCTCCATTTTCCCCACCTTCACAGGCCCGTGGCTGGGGTCTAGGGGTGGGAGCAAGAGGTAAGGTCCTACTCTTTGGGGCTGGCAATCCCTACTCCCCAAGCAGAACAGCTTGGTTCTCTAATTCAATAACGTGTGGAAATAATGGGATTTCTCCCAGAACCATCGGTTATGTTTCAGAGCCAGATCATAACGAGAAAGTCATTAGTGGTAATAAACACAGCAGAGAACCCGGGACATGATCCGTCAGGGATCTGACACAGTGGGGAGGGGGAGACATCCCATTTGCATTTTTGTTAGCTAGCAGAATGTCACTAGCCCCCCTGCCTCCCTCAGAAAAGTCAAGATGCTAGAAAACACTTTAATATAAGGCATTTTTTTCTGATGTCATTGATGCTGAGGACAGCGCAGCTGGGAGTCACTTGGCTTCTGCCAAGTGGCCTTAAAAACTGGGTGTTTTGTCTGGGCACGGTGGCTCACGCCTGTAATCCCAGCACTATGGGAGGCTGAGGCAGGCAGATCATGAGGCCAGGAGATTGAAACCATCCTGGCTAACACATTGAAACCCCATCTCTACTAAAAATACAAAAAATTAGCTGGGCATTGTGGTGGGCACCTGTAATCCCACCTACTCGGGAGGCAGAGGTTGCAGTGAGGCTAGATTGCACCACTGCACTCCAGCCTGGGTGACAGAGCAAAAGTCCATCTCAAAAAAAAAAAAAAAAAAAAAAAAATCTGTGTGTTTTTAAGGGAATATAAAGAGCCCCTCTCACTTTGATGTCCAAGGAGCCCAGTGAGGAAGGAAGAGTGTATGGGCCTCAGGCTTGGTTTCTGCCGCCTGCCTGTCCCATCAGTCCACCTCCAAGAAAAAGCCCCGGCCAGTGGCATTGCCACCATTTATTTAGCTTCATCCTAGGCCCCAACTCGACAGTGTCCATGGCCCTCAAAAGAGCCCTGAGTTTGGGCCCAGGCTGCTTAACTGAGTCAAACATCGCTTTGTTTCCTCCGCCTAACTCTTTTGCAATGACAGTGTCATTATCATCTTATTTCAAAACAAAGAGACTGAAGCCAAGAAGAACCAAAGTCGGCTCCTCACACTCACTTGGTTGGTGTAGAGCAGCCCACTCCCTCAATAGTAAAGCCGTGGGTTTCCCTCTAAGCCTCAGCAGCCAGCACTGTCCATATCACTGAGTCCATTTTACAGATGGGATCACTGAGATCCAAAGTCAGGCCAATATGTACAGCAAGGCCAGGAAGAGGATAAGCAGGTCTGCATTGCTCCTGCCCCTACCCACCCCCCAAGGTCTCCATGGTCACATTGCTCAGGAAGAGCAACCATGAAAGTGATCAGCGAGTCATTTTCAATACGTGAAGGACTGATGAAAGCCGAGAACTTCCCACAGCCTCCAGCATGTGTTAATAACTCTCCACCAGGTCCCCCAGTGAGGGAAAATATGTCAGCCTGGGGCCTGGCAGTTTCTTGGCTTACTGCAAGGCCACCCCCAACCTCCCAGATTCCAGAGGCTCAACTATCAGAATTGGAAGGTTCCTTCCAGCCTGTCTGGCTTCACTCAACATTTAGGGAAACTGAGGCCCAGACGAGCGAAGTGACTTGTTCTAGGACCCATGATTGCTGAAGCTATTGGCCCACCCCTACGAAAAGCCATTTCTCTTCCTGCTTCCTTGTCAGGTCCAACATTTTGTTTTCTGTCCCTCAGATTAATCTGATTTTAGCAAAACAATACAAGGCAAGTGTATCAAGACCGTCTGATGCTGAGGTGAATATACTCCAGCAGATGACAGGCAGCTAGAACAACCGCCTTCTCGCTAGATGTAGCATGCAGTAAACTCCCAGGAGTTTGCAGTTGATCATAACTGTATTTTCTTTTCTGTAAATGAGCACATCTGTGTTCTGAAAGTATACAGTTGCTTTTGCCTGCCCTACTCTGCTAAACCCTCACCAAAGCCTGGCGAGGTGGCCAGGGCAGGAGTTCTGACCTCTCAATACAGATGAGGAAACCGAGGCTGGAGGCAGTGATTTGCCAAGTTCTCATGGTTGGTCAAGGGACAGGACCAGAAATCAGGAGATGCATGGGAGATGCATGTAGAGACAAGAGAACAAAAGCCCGGGGCCCTGAAACTGCTCTCCTCACTTGATTTTGACCCTGGGAACATGGCTCAGCCTGTAACTAGGGAACCTGGGGAGTTCCCAGTGCCTTGCTCCCTCCAGTCCAAACATGAGTCCTCACACTGTGGCCTTGCCCACTCACCGCTCCCTAGATCTCTCTCCCCACTGGTGGGACAGGTGTGTGACAGTGCCCTCCAGAGGGCAGACGCTTGAACCCATTCACCCCACAGCCCCTTGGCCCTTCCCCTGGGAACCCCAGCCAGGAACCGAGTGAGCACCCTGGCTTCTGGTGCAGCCCCAGCCTAGGACTTGCATGCCTGTCCCAGCCCTCCTGGACCCACCGGTAGCCTGGCACTCCATGGCTCCTGCCTGGCTCCTTCCAGCAGGAGACCAAGTCTTTGGAATAAAAATCAGAGGCATCAGTTTAGTTTGCAGGGCCAGGGAAGGGCTACTTGCTTCTCTCTCTCTCTCTCTCTCCTCCTTGGAGAACTGTGCATATTCAAGCCCCCTCCCTCTCCTGCCTTCCCCCTCTACTCTCCTCCTTTGCCCCCTTCTCTCTCTTTCCTCTCACCCCTCTCTCCATCTGTCTTAGACTCTCTTCCTTCTCTCTTTCCCTTCTTCTCCCATTTCTCCCTTTCTCTGACTCTCTTGACTTCTCTCTGTCTCCTTGTTTCTTTTCTTTCTTTCTTTCCTGCTTGCCACCCACATATCTTCCCCTTTCCCTCTCCTTCAAGACAGGTTCCATGTGATTGCCTTCGTCCTGTTAAATGGTGAAAGAGCAAAGGCATTCACGGGTGCTGCGGCTGGCAGGGAGCAAGTTGGCTGCAGAACACTTTCTTTGCTGCCTGGACCCTGGTGGGGAGGCAGGGCCCTCTCTTTTAACAGGACCCCCCCTAGGGTGCTGGTGGGGACAGTTCTTGGTGGGCCAGGACTTTCTGCTCACAAAGGATGTGGGGCGTAGGCCATCTCAGATGTTAAGCTATCAGGTGGGATGATCTTCCTCCAGGGTGGGCGGATGGAGCTGGAGGGGGCAGAGGCTCACTTGCAGACCAGAGTGCGGAAGCCTCCTGGGTCTGCACTCTGGAACCCACCTGCTCATCAGCTGAGACCCTGGACCAGAAAGCAGCTCATTCCCCTCTGCCTTCCCCCATCGCACTAGGCAATTACAGTTTGACTGGGTTACTCAGTGCCGGGTGCTGAGGCTCCTGCGAGCAGTACCAGTATGGGCCAGTTACTAGACCGTGGTTGCAGAATGTCCCTCTCACCCAACCTCCCCAGGCTCACGGCTGCTGGCCCTTGGGGACTGATCAAACTGTGGGATCTGCGACGTTGCTGCCTGCAGAAACCATACGTACTGTTGGTGGTGACTTAGCTGGTCTCACCACCCCAGGAAGACCCCTGTTTATTCCCTCCATTTCACTTCTTCCCTGCTCTTTTGGACAGAGAAAGGAAAAGAAGGCTCTGAGATGGGGCTAGAGGTCAGTTCAGGAAGGAGTCTCCACCTACCTTCTCTCAGTTGTGATGACCAGGGTCCCAGCTCAGAAATTCCCAGCAGCCTGGCTCTGTGCAAATCTCAAGTGCCCCTTGGGTCTTGCTGGGCTGGACATGACAGGCTCTGATGGGAGGGCTTATCCAGCATGACTCAGCAGATCAGCCTGGAGCTGGGACCAGGACAAGGTCTTCTGCTTGCTGTCCCTGAGCTAGGTACGCACTTTGGGTGAATGGATCTCTCTCACGTTCCCCACTGTTTCCATACCAAAGTCTGGCTCTTGGAACCCAGTTTCCTCCCAAGCAGGCCCTACCCAACTTCGTGCCTCTAGTGGTCAGGAGGTGGATAAGGAGAGGGCCTCAGGTCTCCTGCAAGCCCAGCCTCCCTTGCGCACACTGCGGGAGCCCTGCTCCTGAGCACACAATTCTCATGCAGCTGATGGCCCCCCTGGAAATGGACAGTCATCAGGCGCTTATGGATCTTTCAAACCCCCTTCTCTCCCTAATAATCCCTCCTCTGGGGCAGTATTGATTCCCAGCCGCTGGCTGCCTCTTGGTATGCCAAGGCCCAGTTTGGGGTTTATAAATAGCTGTGCTGTCATTTTCATGAAGCGATTACCGCTCTGATTCCTCTCCCTTTGGCCCCCCCACCACACGGCCACCCGCTTATTGACAACACATTCAAGCCTCAGCCAGCCCGGCAGGGAACCCATGGACCCGTGAGCCACAGCAAGTTAGTAGGAACAGAGACTTTGGAAAGGCAAGTTTGGGGCCCCGGCCCTGGGCTAGAGGGCAGGTCCAGAGCTGCACGCTGCTGGAAGGAATCTTCTTCACTCTGGACATTGAGGGTCACGGGGGAGACAGTGTGTGGTGTCATTTCATGGGATTCACCTGTGCAGTTGTAGCTAGAGAGCTTCTGGTGGGAGTTTCTGCACCCAGCTCCTCCTTCGGTTTCCCCACTCCTGGCTGCTCCAGGGTTTTGGAGGCCAGGCTCAGCCCAGTCTTATATCAGACATCAGCAGAGATTTTCTACAAAGGGCCAGAGAGTGAAATGTTCAAGGCTTTGCAGGCCGTGTGGTCTCTGTTGCCGCCACTCACCTTTCTTGTGATACTAAAGCAGCCACAGATAGCATATAAAAGAATAGGACAACGTGTTCCAATACGAGGTTATAGATGCTGAGATTTGAATTTTATATAACTTTTACACATCACAAAATATTAGTATTCTTTAGGTTTTTCTCCTAAGCACTTAAAAATGTAAAATCATTCTTTGCTGATCGTGGGCCACAAGCAAAGACAGGCAGTGGACCAGATTTGGCCCGCAGACTGTAGTTTGCTGGACCCTGATTTATATCTAAAAAGGACAGTAAGGATTCTTTTACTCAGCACTCTTCCTCTCCTCATTTTCCAGATAAGGAAACTGAGGCTCTGAGAGGCAGTGCCTTGTCCCATGTTGGAGGAAGGGATCGCTCAGTGTGTGAAGACTCTCAGGATCTTCGATGTCATTGACTTGGAGATAAAGGTGGCGTAGCTTAGTAATTAACTGGGCATCACAGCCTGGGGTCAGATCCCACCTCCGGTAGCTCCATGTGACCTTGGGCAAGTTACGTCTTTTCTTCAGAGCCTCCTTTTCCTCATATGGAGAATGAAGGAGAGTGGGATAGAGGAAGGAAGAATCCCTAAGGATCATCCAGCTGGAGAATAGTGATTGATCTATGATTCTGGATCCTCTGTCTTCAGGGTCTTGCTGAGCTTAGGGATTCTTAGTCACAAGGCTACCGCCTCCTATGGCAGCACTCAGGGCCCGCCTTCCTGTCTGCCCAACAGATGTCAGTACTCCAGGGCCCCCTCTGCCCACAAGTCTTGGCCCTGAATAGCCTTTCTCTGGGCTTTGCAGGGAGGCTGAGCTCAGCAGGTGCCCACCTGGGCAGGAGGCTGAGGAGATAAGGCCAGCCAAAACCTGGCCGCTGATACCTGGCGTGAAATTGAAAAGCACCAGACTCCTGCCTCCACAGCCCGGTGCCCCAAGGGAGAGAAGGCTGGGGATGGTGAATGAAACTGACCTGCGCAGGCAGCAGAGCTGGGCTCCAGGCTGCCACACTTCAGCTGTCCCCACCTCTCCCCCTTGGAGGGGCACAGGCTGAGCGGGTTCTTTTGAGGCTGCCCAACGTTGCTGAGCAGCAAGCCTCTTTCCAGGGCAGCTGGGTGTGGGGGCTTTTGTGAGCCTGGGGGCTTTAGTGGGCCCCTGGTTTTGAAGTGGGGACCATCATAAAGAAAGGGAATTGGATGGCAGTGCCCTTGCCCTTGTGGAATGATGCCTGTCTAGAGCCCAAGTTTGCAGTATGCTCCAAGGTCATTGTAATGCAGGCTAGCAAGTCCAGAGCCTCTCACAACAGCCTGGATGCACAGACTTAGGAGACCTGTTCCTCCAGGACCCCATTCAGCAGATGGGGGTACCAAGGCCCTGAGAGCTGAGCACCTGGCCATAATACAGGGAGTTGGATAGGGACCCAAGTCTCTGATTTCTAGAGCAGGCCTCTCACTTCTGCAGCCCAGTATGGTCTAGAACTTGTAACCCTCATCCTCAGGCTCATTGCCCACAAGGTCCTTCGTTATCCAGAGAGCACTAGAAGAGACCTTGCTGTAGTAGACTTGAGGATGGGGACAGCTCCCCTCCTCTGCTTACCCTCACTGTCAAAGTACCCACAGCTCAGATGTATGTTAGCAATGACCTCTCCAGGGTCTGGCCCACGGTGTGTTTATTAGGGTCCACATGCAGTCAGCGCTGTCCACACTGGTTCAATACATGCCAGGTGATTTCCTGTTCACTCAGTTCTGCATAGATGATTCTGGTTATAACAGTGCAAGCAAAGAGGGAGGAAGTCAATCATTTTTTTTTCATCAGCAATCTGAGTTTTACCACAAATCCTCAAGCTTCTCCTGGCCACTCTGGCAAGGGAAAAGGTTCTTTCCATTTGACAGATGGGAAAGGAGAGGCCCACATGGGTACTGTGATTACCTTCAGGCTTGATGTAGTTCAGGGGCCAGGGTGGAGCTGAACCTCCCAGCACCCTCTTATCAGCCATCCTGCCCCACGTGGGGGTGTGGAGGGTCCCAGGGCTTCGGGGACCTGTTGCTTCACAGTGACTCAGTTCTCCCAAGGCTGCTAAGTACTGTAGAGCAGAAGGAAGAGCAGCCTCTATGGGTCCTTGGGTCTCTTTGAGGGTGCCCCAATTTGTAAAACAAATCCTGAGAAGGCGGGGAAAAAAAAAGATGGAAAAAAGCAAATTGGAGGTGAGAGCAGGCTGGGTGTATTTTCTGTCCCTTCAACCATCGGCTGCTTTAAAGGGCCAGCCTCGTCCTTGTGGGGCAAGATAGGATGAGGAGGCTGGCCTGAGCTTTTGATCAGAGTTACGTTAGATGAAGCTTTTATTATTCACCTGGCTTTATTATAGCTCTTTCCTGAGGTTGGAAGTTAATTTTCCTGGTTTTTACAGAACTCTGGTCTGCTTGGCTGCCACAGACACAGGAGAAGTGGACTTGAGTAGAGGAAAAAGGGAGGTGGGGGTAGAAATCAAATCGAATAAATGCTCCTCATCCAGTGGACCGAGAGAGTGGACGGAAAACAACTTTAATAACAGGGGAAGGTTCCAGAGGTGGAAGCGGCTGGTGCAATCAGGCCTAATCAGCTCTAGCAGAAGGGGTTCCAATCACCCCCAGCCTTACGGTGTCGGGGGGAGGGCAGAGTGGAGGAAGCTGGTGATGGGAGTAGGCTGGGGGCTGGACGGCTGCAGGCAATCAGGGGCCTACACGGAGCCTGCCCCACGCCCGCTCCCACCCTCTGTCTTGTGTTCCTGCCGCAGGAGTGGGAATGCTGCCAGAGGGTTAACTGGTTAGTGACCGGGACAGAAAAGAGGAAGGGCGTACCCACACCAGGCCTGGGGCCACAGGCACGTTGATCTGGGATACACTGCACACCTCAAATGCCCTCCCATAGTCGGGCATGAAGTAGAAGCCACCAGTGCCATGGGCAACACCCACGAGGCAAAGAACTTTGCCACAGCTATCTGGGGGAAGAAGATAGTGCTCCTTTTTCTAACTGTCCCCACCTTCAAAGGGAGTCAGATCATTTTCAGTTGACTTCTCAGCCAGTCAGGAGCCCATCAAATGATGTTCTGATTTCTTGATGTAGAGAGAGTCATTTTATGGCCAGATTTAGAAGTGGGAGGTGGTCCATGGCGGGGGTCTTGCATCTGTGACCGGTGCAGTGTGTGCCCTGGGTCACTCTGGGGACAGGATAAGTCCCCCACCCCAACTCCTGGTGACAGCAGCGGGAGGGGAAAGCCATGTCCACCCTATAAGTTACCGTTAAAGGAGGGATTCGCATCCACTGAACAGCTATTAGCCCAGAAGCACCAGATGCAATAGCTTGAAAGAGACAGCAGTGCTCTCCCCGGCCTTTCCTGGCGGTTGATCATTTAATCTCTTTAGTTCCTGCTACAAGGGGGAAAGAGGGCTGCAGAGAGGAGAGGTAGGGCTGAGACAGGCAAGGTGCTCCCAGGCCGCAGCAGGGGCGGGGGATGACGGAGCGGGCCATCCCGGCCAGAGAGGTCAGTCACCTTCAGAGAAGCCCACTCGGCGGTTCTCATCCACCATGCGCTTCATTAAAAGTGAGACGGTTTGCACCTTCAGCTTTCTCGCACTGTCTTCAGGTTGTCATCGTCGATGAGCTTGCCCTGTGTCTCCTGCAGGGTCTGATTTCTGTTTGCTCCTCAGGGAGATCTGGTGCTCGCCTCCAAAGAGTCTCTTCCACTTCTAGTGAGTCCAATAAGCTTTAGATGCCACATACTATCTTCCTGTTAGTTATCATTCATTTATTCATTCAAGAAACAGTTCTTCAGGACCTGCTGTGTGTTAAGCACTGTTCCCAGAGCTGGGACTCAGCCAAACAAAACTGATGGAGTCCCTGCTATTGGCAGCTTTCAGCTAGTGGGGGAGACAAGAGAGCCAACGCACACATCTATGTCTGCCGGTGAGAAGGGCCACAGAGAAGCATAAAGCAGGGAAGCGGCTGGGGCCGGCTCTGTGGTCAGGAAGGCATCTCTGAGGACATGTGAGCAGAAACCTTGAGGAAATGAAGCACATACTATCTTAGGGGCGGTGACTCTCCACGTGGAGGACAGACTGACTTCAGAGACCACTCTCCCCACCCCTCGGGGAGTGACAGGCAATGCCAGGAGGGCGTCTGTGGTGGTACAGACACCCGAGGGAAGTACCAGGGCCAAACAGAAGTAAGGTCGAAGGCAGAGAGCTTTGGAGTCTCGTGTAACCCAGCTGTCCAAGTTTGCCCATCCAAAGAGTTCCGGTCCTGCAGCCTCACTTCCCCTCTGATCTGATGGCCACAGCATTCTCAGACCCAGGACAGGGAGATCACAGTTTTCCAGTTCGTGTCCCCTCTTGGTGTCTCGTCTCAAAAAGCCCTGCTGCCTCTCATTGCTGGCCATGGCCTCCTTACAAATGCCCCTTCTCCATGTTTATTTCAGCAACCGTAACTCAGGCTGAAGCATCTTCCTCTCTACCTTTAGAGCTTGTGGAGACACTCGTAAAAGAAACAGAGGCATTTGCTCGGGTAGAAAAATGGATTTTGAGTGGCTGCCATGTACCAGGCAGTGCTATGATGATGCGGGAGCTGCTGTGGTGAGCAAGGCAGTTGTGGAGTTTTAATGCAACACAAGCAATTCTAAGGTGATATCATAAACGCTGTATTGGAGGCAGAGCAGAATGCAGACTCTGGGAGCCCACAGAAGGGGCACCCAACCCAGGTTCAGGGCATTAGAGAGGGCTTTCCAGAGGAGGTGATAAACAGCTTGGGATGGAAACATACGTAGGAGTTGAGCTACATGTCCACTGCACCTGGAACGCTGAACATACCTGATGTATAGTAGGAACACGGTCATTATTTGTGGGATGAATGAATGGGGAAGAATGTTCCAGGCAGACAGAACAGCATGAGCAAAGGTCCACAGGTACCAGATTCAGGCAGTGGAGGAGCTGGGAGCTAGGACTCAGGTGCAGCGCCCTTCCCGTCACACGTCCTGATGTGGAGACGGACACTGTGCTCCACGGATGCCTTCAGACTCTCTCGGTGCCTGTCAGTGTGCCTCCACTTCCCAGCAGGGCCCACGACATAGCGCTCGGTAAATATTTGTTGAATGAATGAGAGGGAGAAGCTTCAGAGCTGGTATTTCCCAACCATCCCACTAAATAGGCAGATGAGGGGCAGGTCAAGAGACGGGCGGCCAGGGTGGTGTTCATTCAACAGCGTTTTTTTTTTTTTTCAGTACCCACTTAAGGTAGGGCGCCAGACCAGTCCCTGGGGACACGAGAGCAGACGTGGGCATGGACCTGCCCTCAAGGAGCTGACCCTCTAGTGGGGAGTCAGATGGCAACCAGAGAGTCACTTAATGTCAATGAGATTAGAACCCCAGGGAATAGCCAGGCAACTCTGAGCAAATACAGCCAAGGGCCAGACCCAGGCCAGGGGTCAGAGAAGCCTCTGGAGGAAACAGAGCTGGCTGAGATGTGATGGCTGAATAGGCAAGAGTTGGGGATGAAGATGAGGAAAGGATTCTAGTGGATGGATGTCGCAGGCAGCAGCTGGAAGCAGCGCAGCTCCAATTTCATCTAAGGAAGTGCAAGGCCAGAGGGCCGGAGGGAGGCGAGGAAGAGTCAGTGAAGCCGAGAGAAGGGGAGCCAGCAGGCCAGGCCACGCAGGCGTGGAAGGCCTTCTGCGGTGTTTATCTGGAGGTCAGCAGGAAGCCACTGTGAAGTTACTGGAGGGCTGGGATGGGGTCGTGGCAACAGGCCCAGATATGTATTTTAGGGCATTCATAGCACCCCTGGGGAGTCCACATCACAGGACCAGAGACGCTGTGGAGCCCAGTGAGCTGGTCCCAACAAGGATGTTGGTGGGTAGGAGGGACGGGAGCAGACTGCTACTGGAGAGGGAATTGCAAGGAAGAGTCTGGTTTCGGGCTCAGTGGTGGGTGTAGAGGGAATGTACTGCCACTCACGCAGCCAGGACACGGTTTCCAGAGTTTGTCCTTAGGCATGCTGAGTCTGTCCCATCTTTGAGACTCCTGTGGAAGTATCAAGTAGACAGTGGCTTGTTTGGGGCCCAGAGTGGCCTCCATGGAGATGGGGGTCTCTCAGCGGCTGTCGCCAGGGCTAAGGAGCCGCTTGGCCTGCTTGAGTCCAGCCGGAGACAGGAGTCGGAAGAGAGGCCCCGTAGGGTAGGGTCAGTCAGAGGCTGGTCTCTGCTCCTCCAGCCTGCCTAGAGCCTGTCAGCTGCCTGGTGACGGAGTGCATTTCTCTGCACCGGAATAGATTTGGGCTCAGCAGTTGGCTCTAAGTGCTTTTTGCCCTGACATTCAGAAATGAGCACGGGGGCAGCAGGAGGGCTGGGATGGGGGAGGGAGCCCAGGGGACAGGGCCACAGCCCGCGGGGGCCTGCTGCGCGCCTGAATAAATACGTGTTTGCCACATCACACACTGTCATGTGTGTGGAGGCAGAGAGGGGAGAGTGTCTTTGTGTATGCGTCTGTGTGGTGGAAGGGGTGATGGTATATGGGCTTGAGCTCCTCATCCCGTGGCCTCAGAGGACAGGACTATCTCGAGGTCCAGTTGGGATGCACAGAGCCTGACAGCTGCTTCCACCGAGTATGTCTTCTTTGGCTTCATGTAGATCTTGGTCAGAGGCACCAGCTCTCCTCCAAGTGGAAGGGACCAGGAGATGGGGGGAAGCAACGTCAGAGGTAGGCTGGGAAGAGGTGATATAGAGCCTCACCGTGGGGAACCAGGAGGAAAATGCATCCCCATGTGCCTGTGCAGCCGTCCTGCAGATCTCTAGGTGTGTGATGCTAAACCTGGCCAAGGTGGGCACTGTGTACACACAGAGACAGAGGGAAGAAGGAAGTAGTACAGTCCTCAGGGTAGTACTTAGTGGGTGTCATTTTATCTTTCAGGGGAACAACTTTGGTATAATAAAGACTTTGTTTAAGATCAGTATTGAGCTGCCCCTCTTATTAGACTGCAAAGCCTGTCCCCATGAAGAAGCCATTGCCTTTGCCATACTTAGGCAAAGCCTTCCAGAGAGTTCTCGAAAAACCAGTTCTGAGCCTGACTAGGATCTTGGTTCAAGAGAAATGACTTCCTGCCTCCGATCACCGTAATTGATAGCTCATGAGACAGAGACAGTAAATAATTGTTCCATAAGTTTCAAGAGCAAGCACAATTAGTACAGTTAACAATGTTAGGTGATTAATTGGTTCATTCAGCACCAGTGTGAATGAGGCAGAACATAAGCAGGGGAGGGGCTAGAGCCCCTGGACACCCAGATGTGGCTGTGGCCCACTGCTGATCAGCTAGGATCTGGCCTCTGAAACAGCAGCCAATAGCCAAAAGGCATTCACCTCCAAGAGCTGGGGCTCCTTGGGCCAGAGCAGAGGGTAGGTCATTGGGCAGGCCCCACAGAGTTGGCCCCATTAGTAGACATTCAGGACTGGAAAGAGCTGGATTTGGCATCCATATTGTTTCACCTGTTAGCCAAAGGTCAAAAAGCTGTTGTAAGTGAATAAGACTGACCCATTAGCCCATGTAGGAGGGAAGGGGCATGGATTCTTAGAGTCCCTGGGTTGGAGGGACTCCAGAGAGGTCATTTACTAGATCTCTTGACCACTGAGCTGAACTGCTCTGGGTCATCCCTGTCAGAGGAGACTGGGCTCTATTTTAAGGTCCTTCAGAGAAAGAGGCTTTGAACAGGGGTGACAAGCTGCATTCAAATCATACTGCCAACTCTAGTCCTTCCATGGAAGCTGCTTATTAGCACTTTGGTCAGAGAATCCCAAGGCTGATCTGGGAAGAGCACTGTGGTGGACTGGCACTGCCTCCCCTTCGTGCAGGACGGAGGAGAGGCAGCCTGCGGGCTAACCATTTTCAGATCGAACGTCCACCTGGGTCACTCGGGCGGGTTTGACACTCTCCTCCAGGGTGGTTTCTTGTGGCCTCATTTATTGCCCCAGAGAAGCAGAAATGGTCTTGACTGCAACTTCAAGGCACTGGAGGGTGTGAGAGGCAATCAGGAAGGCAGCTGCAGACCCAGCTTGTGGGGCAGGGTTGAGGGGGTTCTTCTCTTGCCCTTGTGGAACTACAAGATGAAGCACAGAGCAGTGGTGCGGAGTTGGGGCCAGCCTGCTGGGTTTATCCAGCTATCCCTGCCTCCACCAGGATATTAACAGGCATTCCGCAGACATTCCGTAACTTCTCTTTGGAGACAGTGTATTGGGAGCTTTGGATTAAGGCAGAGCTGAGTCCCAAGCCTGGCCCCTCCTCTTAGGAGCTATGAATAAGGCCTTGAACTCTCTAAACCTGTTTCCCCTCCTTTACAATGGTGACAAAGCGTCAGGGACTGCTGTGAGGGCTGAAGAGCTGAAAGTACGTAACACTTCTGGCACAGTGTTATCCATGGGACATACAAATTCTCCCCCAAGATTTTCTGGAGTTTAGGGTAAAACATTAAGACCAGACTGACTATTCCAGCCACTGAGGAGGTTGAGGAGTGGGGATCACTTGAGGCCAGGAGTTCGAGACCAGCCTAGGCAACATATCAAGAGCCTATCTCTATAAAATTTAAATAACATAAATTAGCTGGGTGTAGTAGTGCACGTATGGTCCCAGCTACTGAAGAGACTGACACATGGGAGGATTACTTGAGCCCAGGAATTTCGGGCTGCAGTAAGCTGTGATCATGCCACTGCACTCTAGCCTGGGCAACAGGAGTGAGAGAGACCCTGTCTCAAAAAAAAAAAAAAAAAAAAAGACAAGTCTGCCTGTGGGAAACCTGTTGAGATCATGAGCAACTGCTTCAGGCCCAAGTCCATCCCAGGGCCCCAGTGCTGTTACTCTTTCCCCCGCCGACCCATCCTCAAGGCCAGAGTGGGTATACCAGGCTTGCTGGATTGCAGAGATCGGAGCAGTCTCAATTATGCTGCTGACACGGGGCTTGCTGAGCCTGGGGGAAGGCTCTGGGAAGAGCAAGAGAAGTGCCCTGGGGTGGGTGGAAGAGGAAAGAAAAGCAGATATAGAAAAGTCTGGCAGATGCTTCCTCTTCTACCACCAGAGCCAGCCCCCACCGGCTGCCTCCCCCAGCCAAGAGGCAGGGCTCACTCACAGCAGAAAACATATACACATATTTGCAAGCTACAGTACAAACGAGCAGCAAACCTAATGATTCGTGATTATTATTTGAAGGGTCCTACTGTTACAGATTTATTTGTCATTTCTTGTAATAACACCGACGGTAATGAATTCATTTGTATTAATGTGAGTGTCACGAGGACTTCCGTCGAAATTCCGCATTAATTAATGTACCATTAAAACAAAGTGTCGCCCAATTAATATCAAACAGAGGTAAGGCTGCCAGGGTCCTCTTCATCTGGGTTTCATTTGTAATTCATGGTATTAGCACCCCGCCTAATGAAAGTCATTTGCAATTCCTACCCCTGGTCTCTCTCCCACTTCCCGGGGGAGGGTCAGGCTGTCCTAGGAGCTGTTGGGCCCTTCATTGGACACCCTGGGGCCAGAAGGAGGAGGGAGGGGTGGGACTCTATTTCTAGGTGGAAATCGGGTCTCTGCATTCTTCATTTCAGAAGGGGCTTGGAAGGTCCTTGTAACTTCCTGATCGGTTGGTTATCCACATCAGTTACCCACAAGGTGCCTTCTCTAGGTTCTAGTAGGGAAGTGAAGGCTAGTTTGTTTCTTGGTGAAGCCTCATCTTAACAGAAGAGGCCATGGCCGTCCTAGGAAACCCTTCCAGCAGGGTACACTCAGGATTCTGGTTTCCCTCTTTTCTTGGGGTCAGCCTGGTGGTCTTTTCATGGTCTTTGTGTGCCATGAGAAGACCAGCAGACTGACCCCAAGGACCCTCAGGACCTCTAACTGTCTCTGAAGCCAGCAGTGGAGCCCCATGGGCCTTGGTCTCCAAGACATAGTAGACCAAGAAGTTGGACCCCCTTCCCTGTTCCTCCCACAACTCCTGCAGCGGGGCTCCCACCTCCCCCAGCACGGACAGAGGCACCATCACCTAGCCTTTAGAGCTCGCAGGACCCCATCCTGGGACAGCTCCTGAAGACAACATAGCAGGCACCCTCCCCTCTCAGGGAACGTTCCTCGGGTGAGTGGATCTCCCTGGGCTCCCCCAACCCAAGTATAAGAACTTGAAGCTGACACTGGTAATAATCAAGTTTCCCACAGTGATGGTGACTGCTACTGCTATGACTTTGGGCCAGGCCTCAGGCTGAGTGTCTCAGAATCAGTACTGCTAGGCCCACAGATGCAGGAGGAAGGTGTTTTTCCCCCATTTTACAGATGAGGCTCAGAGAGCTTCAGTACTTGTCCTGAGCCACACAGAGGTGGAAGACGGGAGCAAGACAGGTATCTGGGGTAACCACATTGATGTCTCTGTGCCCTCCTGTCCTTTCCAGCTAATGATCCACTTGAGAGCTGGAAGGACAGGGCCTCAGGGACCCAGGCCTCTGGCATCCTGGCGCATGGTGCCCTTGACTCCCCAGAAAGTTCTTCATTTGCTGGTCGCCCACATGCAGGGACTGTGCCCCACAGTCCTGGCACATGGCAAGTGCCCACAGCTGGCCGTGGGACATTTTAACCTGTGCTTCGTCTGCATGAGGTGATCTCACTGGAAGAGGCTCTGAAAAATCGCAGGAAAGGGAGGGAGAAATGCCTTTATTGATTTTCACTTCAGAACATGCTGCCTTTCTATATTTTGAGAACGGTCCCAGAGCAAAGGGACTGGCTTTGAAGCGACAGCACCTTAGATTTAAGGGAGGACTCACAACTGAGCAGGACCAGAGTGCGGTGTGTTGTGGTTCTGCTCCCTCATTGAGTGGACAAGGACCCGAAGGCCAAAAAGCTTTGATTCTTGTCCAGGCTCACACAGGGGACTCTGGTCCTAGCTCTTCTGTCCGCCATCCAGGGCTCTTTCTTCCACACCATGCTGTTTCCCTTGAGGTTAAGAATGCTGTGTGCTTGGAAAGCCACCTTGCTTCCATGTTAGGACAAGGTAGGGGGTGTCAGGGAGTCAGCACCCACATGGGCAGCTGCAGTCAGAACTCTACCCCGGGGACCGTCTGTGTGACCACCCTCCAGTCCCCCGACTCCCAGCCTCAGCTTTCCCATCTGTAAGACAGGGTTCCTGGGCTAGGGCACTGCTTCCCCTCCTTGGCTGTACATGAGAACACGATGGGAATTTAAAACATACAGAGGCGAGCACTGGGGCCCAGCACTGGTATTTTTTAAAAGCTCCCCAGGTAATTCTAATAGGCAGCCAGGGGTGTGAGCCACTGGAATAGATGGAAGCTTAAGCCATTCCTCCAAGGGCCCCAGAGCCCAGTGACTTTCTGCAACTGCCCTCTCCTTGCCTGGGTCCAGTGCCCCCCAGTCTTCCCACACCCCCCAGCCCTCACCACCCCTCAGCTCCCCTGCAGCCGGGAACAAGCCTTCCCAAGCTCTGTCAACCCTTAAGCCTCAGGGCACCAAGTGACAGGTTCCACTTATCATATCACACCACCTGAAGAGCCGGCAGCAGTAGCCTCGGGATTGGAGAGGCATAAACCACCCCAGGCCTACCCTACCACGCTTGTGTCTGCCCAGCCCCTTCACCCACCCCTTCAGAATGCATGCCCACCCGAGCTGGGGACAGAGGGACGGGGAGGAGAGACAGCAGGAGAGGCTGCATTGCTGGCACTGCCTTCTCATTCACAATCGATTTGTTAAGCACAGCCTCCCATAGATGCAAGGCCCGCCCCAAGGAGATTTGCATATTCATTTTGTTCAACATGATTCATCATCATGCAAGGGAATGAATTTGGGGGCTGGGAGATGGAGCCCCATTTGTGAGCAATAGATCTGGGTACCAAGAGCTCAGGGCAGTGTTAGAGGCTTTTGCACACCCAGCGTGGTCCCTTTGGGATGAAGAGGGGGACATGTGATCCCCAGAGGGTTCCCTGGGAGTTTTATCTCTGTTGAGGGCAGAACAGGGACCTCAGCTTTCAGAACCTTTCCCTCCTCTTCCAGACCTTCTTTCTACCTTAAGTAACATCTGCAAAGCACTTTACAGGTTACTGGCCCTTGTCTATACACATTCCACCCTAACCCTTATACAGCTCCGCAAGGTAACAGCATTACGATAGAGCCAGAGATTTACTGAGCACATATTATGCACTAAGCACTTTACATACTTTGTCTCCTATAAGCCTCACAATAACTCCATGAGGCAGGTTTTTTTTGTTTTGTCGGGTTTTTTTTTTTTTCTTTTGAGACAGGGTGTCATTCTTTGGCCCAGGCTGGAGTGCAGTGGTGCAGTCACGGCTCACTGCATCCTCAATGTCCTGGGCTCAAGCGATCCTCCAGCCTTAGCATCCCAAGTAGCTGGAACCGCAGGTGCACATCACCACAGTGGGCTTATATATATATATATATATATATATATATTGGTGGAGACAGGGTCTCACTCTGTTGCCCAGGCTGGTCTCCAGCTCCTGGGCTCTAGGGATTCTCTGGCCTTGGCCTCCCAAAGTGCTAGTCTTTTTCTTATTTAAAAAACATTCCAGGAGACTCTTTGCATCTCTCAGTCACCACTTTTCAGAACCTACCAAGTCTCAAGACTACTGCATGACTCCAGCCCCTGCAACCCTGGGTTCAGAGACTGCCCTGGAACCCTGATGGCCCAGTTTCTGGACTGCAGGCTAGCATTTTACACAGGACCCTTCTTATGGCTCGCATCGTATCATTCCCTGGATTTTTCTTTTGGAGTTTTCTGCCTCTGCAGAAGGTTGTGAGGATTTTTTTTTTTTTTTTGCCTTTGATTTTTCAAAATATGTTTCCATAGTTCACTCGTTTTATCTCCACCCCAGCACTATATAGAAGATAGTATAGGGATTACTGTACCCATTTCCTGGATGGAAACACTGAGGCATCGAATGTTTGTGTTGACATTGCATAGCTACAGAGAAGGAAGCCAGGAAGATTGTTATTGGAGAGCAGCTGGACTGTGACCCAGAGTTTGGGACAGCTGTTCTGGGATTTACCTAATCAGGCCAATGTGCATGGAGAGTCATACAGCACCACACAGATCCTTCCTGGTCTCCAGAAGCTTGTTTCCAAGTCCCTCCTGGAAAGCAGGAGGGTATGAGGCTTCCTGCAGCAAATCAGACCAATAACTCCGGCCAGAGAGGAGTATGAGGGTATGACGCTAAATAGCTAAGAACTGGATTTCCCAACTCATGCCTTTATTCTTGGTTTCCTCCCATTCCATGGAGAGAAAAACAGAAACCCAGCTCACGAGGGAGGGAGTGGTACCTGGTACATGCTGCCTGGTGTTTAAAGCAGACATCCTGGGGGCTGGGGCCAGGGTGGGCACCAGGGCTGCACCGTCATCACAGCCCTTCCTGTCCACTTTTTCTTTGCACACAGCCCTTAGCCAACTGCTCGGCAGGTGAGCCAGCCGTCCGTCCCTGAGGCATTATACCGTCTGCTGCCATGTGCCCCCTCCTTCTGCTCCTGCTTGTCTGCAAGTGAGAGGGTGCAGGGGGAGTCTGGAGGAGGCAGGTGCAGGGACAGCTCTGGAATGTAGTCAGCGATGGCAGGTGACACTGGGAGATCTCCAAAGTCTACTGTCATTCATTCTCCGGGAAGGTCACTGGGTTGGAGGCTGGGGTAAGGAAACGTGCCTTGTGGCGCTCCTTAGTCTCTGAAGAGGAATGCACTGGGGCCATTTCATGCTTGAGTATCACACTTGGTCTTGAAAGTTGAGCTCCTGGGAAGAAGGGAGGGAGGCCCCAGATGTCCCTTTGTTGAGACTCCACCTAGCCCTGCATGTCCAGCATGTGTGCATGGGGTGAGGGAACAGGTGTCTCACCCCAGACCCAGGCATGTGTGCTAGAAATCTAGGTGGAGCCAACAGCCTCTTCCCAGAAGGGAGGGAATGTCAGTCACTGGGTGGTGATGTCTGACCTCTGCCGTCTATGGGAAATATCCAAAGGAACACAGGTCGAAGAGACAGGTGCACCATGAGCACGGGCCTGGAAGGGGACCATGCTTTGGGGCTGGCACGTAGAACAGCTGGACTGAAATTGAGGGCTTCAGTGGAGCGGGAGTGAATGAGGAGTTTAAAGAGAGAAGGTTTGATAAGACTATGGTGACAGTCAAGGTCTGGGAGACTTTGCCTTGGAGGTAAAAGAGGAGCAGATGATGGTGTTTGTGAGGAAAATGAGATGCTGGATGAGTGCTTTAAGGCAGGGGCTTTCAGGATCCATTACAGGGGGCAGAGTTGAAAGGGAAGAGGTGGCTGGGCACGGTGGCTCATGCTTGTAATCCCAACACTTTGGGAGGCCAAGGTGGGTGGATCACCTGAGGTCGGGAGTTCGAGACCAGCCTGGCCAACATAGTGAAACCATGAAACCCTGTCTCTACTAAAAATACAAAAATTAGCTGAGCATGGTGATGCATGCCTGTAATTTCAGCTACTGGAGAGGCTGAGGCAGAATTGCTTGAACCCAGGAGGCAGAGGTTCACACCACTGTACCTGGGTAACAGAGCAAGACTGATCTCAAAAGGAAAAAAAAGGGAGGAGGCCACTTGGTGTTGCAGCCATAGGGAAATACTCTTTTTAGTTTTGGTATTAACTTTTATCAAAGTAATATATGTATGAATTTAAAAGTCAAATAGTATAGCTCAGCTTATAATAAAAGCAGCAGCACTCTGACTCCTGCTTCCCACCCTGAGAAAACCTCATTCAATTTCTGATATTTACTTCCTTATTTCTAAATCACATGCTTATACACTGTTTTAATTTTTAATATTATCTATTGATTTCCACCTATGGAGGATGAGAATTTTACTTTTACACCATCTTATACCTTATCTTCGCTATACACAAACACACTGGGGCATATACCCTACTCTTAACATTCACTACACCCTACTCTTAACATACATACATCCTACATAAACACCCTTCTTTTAACATTCACTATCCATCCTCCAAACATAATTATAGTCCTCTTTTTAGCTAAAACAGCATTTAGTGTACACAGTATTATGATTATGTAAATGTTATTCACAGCTGAGCCACATAATATACTGTAATTATATTTCCTCTTTTATTTTCCCTAGAATTAATATTCACTTCTTTTTGTTTGTTTGTTTCTTAGTGTTCCTTAATGCTTGATTTAGGGAGCTTCTCAGCATATTAAAAGTATATTGATTTTTAAAAATTTGGCTTGCATTTTTTTTAACAACATTCTCACTGGAGTGTCTACCCTCCTGTCACAACCTGGACCAGCTGTTGTCTGACTTGTGTGGTGTTCTGGAGGCTTGATGTGGGATCGGTGTTGGTGAGGAAAAGAGTCACACTGAGCAATCTGTTATCTTTCTCCTCTATTGGATCCTGTTTCATGAATGTCATATTTTCCTCTTTCTTGGTTTATACCCTCATTACAATGGAGTACACTCTTCAGTAATTTTCAGAAAAAAAGGTTCATGGGAATTTTTTTTTCACTTCATCTGAACAATATGTTCATGCTATGCATTTGTTTGTTGATAGTTTGGCTGGGTATAGAATTCTGGAATGGAAATCGTGTTCTTTATAATGTGAAGATTTTTATTCCTTGGTGTTTCAGTCTATAGTCTCAGTATTATGAACTTTGGTGCCACTTTGACTCTTGATCCTTTGCATGTGGCCTTTTGTTTTCTCTCTGAAAGTCTCAGGATTAAAAAAAAATAACGTTTTTGAAACTTTATGGTTTTATGCCTCAGTATGCATGTTTCTTCCGAACACTTAGTGGTCTCTTTCAATCTGGAAACATGTCCTTCAGATCTGGGAGATTCTCTTATGTTACTTTTTGCATGATTTCTTCTCCTTCATTTACTCTGGGTTTTAAAATTTTATGTTAATATATGTGTGTGTGTATGTGTGTATGAATTTATTTAGAGACAGAGTCTCATTCTGTTACCCAGGCTGGAATGCGATTGCATGATCTTGGCTCACTGCAACCTCTGCCTCCTGGGTTCAAGTGATTCTACTGCCTCAGCCTCCCAAGTAATTGGGATTACAGGTCCCCACCACGACACCCAGCTAATTTTTTGATTTTTAGTAGAGACAGGGTTTCACTATGTTGGCCAGGCTGGTCTCGAACTCCTGACCTTAAGTGATCCACCTGCCTTGGCCTCCCAAAGTGCTGGGATTACAGGGATCAGCCACCATGCCTGGCCTGTCCCCCCCACACCTGCCCCCACTCTGGAGTTCCTATTAATTGGAATGTTGGATATTCTGAACTGCTCCTCTGATTTTTTTACTTTTCTCCCCCATTTCATCTCTGAATTTGTTTCTACTTTTGGAAATTTTCTTTATCTTCCAACTCTTCTGTCATGTTTTTAAATTTCTACTGGGCCTTTTTTCCTCTTGGAATCTTCTTTTTCCAAAGATGTTGTGTCTTGTCTCTCTATGGATATTAAAGATGCTTATAGTTGTTATTCCTGTTTACTGTTTTTTTCTCACTCTGTCTTTCACATTAGAGGCTTTTCTCAAATGTTTAGTGATCCTTAGTTGGCTCTTCATATGTACGAGTGAGTTCACACGCAGCTGCCTGGAAGCTTGCTGTGTATGTGTGGAGCAGGGCATGGTTGGGACTGCTTGTTAGCCAGCAGGCTCCATTATGGGATGATTAAAGAAGGACCTGGCTGTTCTTTCAAGGGATCTGCAGCATGTTCCTGTTCGTGTTTTCTCTTGCACCAGTTTTTATTTTTCTTGCCTGGAGTCTTTAGGAGGCCGAATGGCTAAAGAGACTTGATGAGGAATGGGATTGGTGGGGAGGTACAGATTTCCTCCTAACCTCCCTGTTTTCAGTGCCTGGTTCCACTTCCAGCCATGAGTCCAGAGCCCAACTAACTCAGACCCTCTAGAAAGTAAATCTCCCATTTTCTGCAGAAGTTGGGGAAGGGATCTGGGAGTCTAACCACTCTTTTTAAAGTTATTCAGCCCCACCCCATTCCCTCACACTCAGCATCATCTGGTGTCTGAGGGTCCTGAGCTTTTCCAGTGTTCCGAGGCACAGGTGTGAGCTTCAGCTTGCCCACCTCCTAAGGCAGTTATAACTGGCCCATCTGTTTCCAGTTTCCAGAATTTTGTTGACATCTCTCATCTGCTGCTATCTCCTCTCCTGTTCTCTTTGCCCTTGTGGATTTATGCATTTTTAATTCCCTTATTGTCATTTTGTGAGAGGCTGGGACAGAAACAGAAGTAAATGGTTGTGTTCAATCTGCCATGCTTACCACAAAATCCCAATTCTTTTAAAACATTTATTGAATGCCTTCTATGCACAAGTGACAGTGCCGGGACTGAAGAGGTGGCCAGGGTAAATGACAAAGAGGAAGAGAAGGGTGAGGAGTGGGAGTCAAGAAAGAGGGGGAGGTCCAGGATGTCTGCGGCAGGTCGGGAGGGCCGTTTGGTAAGCACTCTGATAAGTGTTTTCCAGGGCTTCCAAAAAGCCAGTACACAGCTGGAGGCTGCAAACGGGGACTCTGAGGAGGGCCTTGGAGATGGGAGGGTGCTGAATTGGCTCTGGAGGAGACCAGAACACCTGGGGAGACCAGCCTAGGCCCAGAGAGATGTCCTCTAGCCATGTCAAGGTGTGAGTGACTTAGGGCCCAGCCCACAGAGCTGGCAGCCCACCCCAGAACATACCTGGCACCTTTTAGATCAAGTACATATTACCCAAGAGAGCAGACACTGGTAGAAAGAAGAGATGTCATCAAATTATCTCTTCCCGGTTCCTCCAGACAGACATGCTGGAGTACAGGCACACATGGGTTTGTGCACACAGTGTGCCCCTCCCTGACCTGAGTGGGGCCCCCTGAGATATGTGTTGATGCGCCGTGGGCACTCGCCACTCCTGCTTCTCCCCCACACTGTCCTCTGTGTGCAGCTTGTCTTCCTGCGCTTAAGTGCCTTCTTGCCCATTTGAGAAAGACCCACAGCCCACCTCTCCCCATAGACCCCATTTCTCCTCCGTTGCTGCTCCCCGATAAGCTGGAATGCCACAAACCCCCATATTGGGAAGTGACATCCTCCCAAAGCATCCCAGCAGGCCTCCAGAGTCACCAGTGTAGAGGCACCTGCTGTAGCGTCCAACAGGAACCCTAGTGCAGATGTTTCTCCTCTGCCCAGGAGCCCGTGTTCAGAAAGTTCCTTGCTTCTGACTTGAATTCTTCTTGTTCCAATAGGAGCCCATTTCCTTATTCTCAGTGAAAGTGTGCAATTTTGAAATGCCCTCCTTCCCTCCGAAACTCTTTTTTGGCTAAAGCTCCCCACCAACCCTCTGTTCTCTTACCTAGAGGCCTCTTCAGCTGCGACCCTAACCCCCCAGCCCTTCCAGACTGGAAGTCCCACTTGAGGAGGGGCTCTAAGCCCACTCTCCATCCTCATCTCTGGAACCCTGAGGTCTGGGCACAGAAAGGTGACCCAACTTTGAATACCGATTCCACTACTTAAAATCTGTGTGACCTTGGACATGTGGCTTCATTTCTCTGAGCTTCCATATTCCCCATCTGGGAAAAGGAAGCAGGGAGTGAAGGTGTATAAAAACGCAACTGAGGGCAGAGGATGGGAAGGGTGGAATCCTGGTAACCCCTCTTCCCTCCCCCACCCAGCCCCAGAGGGCAGCGGCTCAGCCTCTGAGCAGCACAGGAAGCTCTGTTCCCAGCTCCGATCCACTGAGGTGCCTGCACCTTGTCAGAACTCCATCTGTCAGGAATTTATTACTAATGCATTTTATAACAGGCTCTATAATAAGATATTAAAGACTGTAGCAGCATCCAGCAAGCATTCCATAAATATTAATAACGCCTTTAGAAATGGCATCTAGGATGGAGATTTGGCTCTTTGCCAAAGTTTGGTCAAGGGTACAGCATAAATCTCACAGGAGTGAAGGGACCGGGTACACCCCAAAGATGAGAGGGCGTGACGTCCTCCTTTTCTTCCTCTCTCCTGTCTTCTTTTCCCTTGCTGCTTAATTTTTGTATGTCTTTTCCTTTGTTCGTAACTTTTCCTCTGTGTCTTTTTTTTTTTTTTTTTTTTTTTTTTTTTGAGACGGAGTTTCGCTCTTGTTACCCAGGCTGGAGTGCAATGGCGCGATCTCGGCTCACCGCAACCTCCTCCTCCTGGGTTCAGGCAATTCTCCTGCCTCAGCCTCCTGAGTAGCTGGGATTACAGGCACGCGCCACCATGCCCAGCTAATTTTTTTGTATTTTTAGTAGAGACGGGGTTTCACCATGTTGACCAGGATGGTCTCGATCTCTTGACCTCGTGGTCCACCCGCCTCGGCCTCCCAAAGTGCTGGGATTACAGGCATGAGCCACGGCACCCGGCCTCTGTGTCTTTTTTTTTTTTTTTTTTCCTGTATCTCAGTTCCTTTCTCTGCAGACTTTCTTTCCTCCCTTTTCTTTTGCAAATTCTCTTTCCTCTTCGTCTCATTTTCCCTCTGGCCCTCAGTCCTGCCCCTCTCACTGCTCTTGTCTTGTTTTCCTCTGTGTCCAGGTGCTCTCCCTTCTCCCTCCCCCTTTCTTTACTCTCTCTCCTCTGGTTCCTCCCTCCTGCCTCTCTGCCCCTCTCCCTCTGGCCTTTTCTCCCTCGCTGCACACGCTCCCTCACCCTGTTCCAGTGAGCGCCCGAGCCACCTCTGGAGAGGCCTGGAGTGTAATGTAACTCACACTGCATGGGAGAAGGGAGCTATTTATCATTATTATTAACGAACAAGATCCTTTGCACGGCAGAACTTTCCCAGAGTCTATTCCCTTGTCACCCCAGGAGTAGCAGAAAGATTTATTTGTCTCTGAATTGCACAGGGTGGCCCATTTACAGCAGGTCCATCAGAAGTGATGTGGAGCTTAAATGGGAGCTGGAAGAGGCAGGACCTGCCCTGCCTGCGACCTGCATGGCGCAGGTCACTTGCTGAGACAACCTGGCAGGTGCAGGAATGTTGAAGGAGATAATGCCTAGACCTGCTCCCCGGTCCCCTGAAGGCATGGGTGTGCATGTGGGGAGACTTCCTTTGAATGGCCCAGAAGCCGTAAGAGAGTAGGTGGGACTGGGCAGGGGGGTACCATGAATGAAGGGAGGAGGAAAGCAGGAGTGGGGCAGAGAAGCGTGTCAGGAGGCCTCCCGCAGAAGCAGAAGTCATCATGCCCCATGGGGTGGTGCTTCCAAAGACCACAACTGCTCCCTTCCAGCAAGAAGGTGGACCCAGGGCCAGTCTCCACAATGGAGGTGTGAGGAGAAGCTGCCCTAGAGAGGACCCTAGAGAGAGCTGGCCCTACCCGCGGCTGAATCGGGCCTCTAGGTGCTGCTTCCACAACTCCGGCCCATGGTTCTATACACCCTGAGCCCCAACCCTAACACCAGGGTGACACCTTCCACCTGTTCTCCTTGTCCTCGGACGGTAGAGCCTGGCCCTGCCAAGCACTTCTCCTCTAGGTCTATCCTTGCTGACTGTGTCCAGCCCATGATCAAGCTTCCCCTGCCTGTCTGGCCACCTCTCCACCAGCATGCTGATAATTGCCTGCTGTTAAAAGGATTTGCATGTTAAAAGGAGTGTCTGGGGACAGTTAAAAAGCAGAGGGAGCCAGCATTCACCCAGACCCCTTTATTCTTCTCCCCATTGTAACCTGCAGCCTCGAGTGGCAGGCACCGTGCCCTCATTAGCAGTCCAGGAGCGGTGGCCTGGTGCTTTGCTTGCTGTGGGCGTTAAAGAGGTAGAATCCCATCAGCAGAGGGTCAGGGCAAGCCTTGGGCAGTGCCGTGGAAATGAAGAGTCTCTACCCATGGCTGGGCATGTTCTGTTGGCAGGAGCAAAGAGCTGAGACCCACGCAGGCCGGCGTGAGCACGTTGCGGGGAGCCCAGAAAGGACGGCACAGGCAGGTCACAGCACCACAGCCATAGACAGGAGACAGCGTGGCCTGGGACGGCCAGGGCAGGAGGCTCTCAGAGGCCCTCGTCTCCATTTTCTCTCCTGCACTGTGCTCTGCTCCCCTTGCTGCAGGTGGGCTTCCTCTGACTGCCCGTGGCATCTCTGCCACTCTGCAACTGTGGCTTATGTATGGCTTTCAGCCTGTCTTGGTGCCCACACCAGCCAGATAACAAAGATCTTTCTTTTCAGATTCTCAGAGAAAACTTACTTAATTTCTCAGGCCCTACCTGATTGATGTATCCTGGGTCTGAAGCCACTTGGAACAAACATGAGTGCCTAGACCCATCACCTAGAGCAGAGCTGTGGTCATAGGGAGCAGCTGTTCTTGGAGGGAAGTGGGGCGGGGAGGCAGCGGCTGGCATCTCTTTGCGGGGGTAGAGACAGCACTGTGTATGATTCAAGTCACCCGATTTCCACTCACAGTCTCTGCCACCTGCGAAACCTGGAGCAAGGCACGTCCCCTCTCTGGGCTCGTTTTCACATCTGTAGTCTACCCTAGGAAATGGGGAGGCTGGACTGCATGACCCCAGGGATCCTTCCAGCTCCTGCCTTCCAGCCATCCTAGGGTTGTATATGGTCAGGACTGGCTTCCTGGCTTAGGAGCTTCTCATCTCTGCCTAGATCCCTCCCCTCACAGGCTCTCAAACCCATTTGGGAGGGCCTCCTGGGGCTCTTCATCCTCTGCCTGTCTTCAGCAGCCAGGATCCAATCAGAGATGTTCTCTTTCTGAACTGTAAGGTGCCCATTTGTCCCAAGTTCATGGTGAAGAGATACATTGACTGTTTATGCTATTTCTAGTACTTCCCCCTTTCCGTGGGGCTCATCTCACCCTGCCTGTAATGGTATTTTATTACCATAGTAATGAGCACAATGACCATTTATTGAGTATTGCTCAATATTGCTGTGTGTCTGGCCCAGGCAGACTCTTTCTTTCACACCTTATCTCATATAATTCTTTCTTATAACAATCCTAGGGAGTAGGAACTGCTAACAGCTCCATCTTACAGATGAGGAAACTGAGGCCAAAAAGAGTTTTAACAGCATGTGTCTGAGCTTTCCCAGGGGAAAGGCCCAGACTCAAAGTGAGGGAGTCTAACTCAGAATTCATGCTGTAAGCCACCAAGTGTGGCTCCCGGTAGCCTCCTTGGAAACCCAGATGCACCTGGCCCCATAAAGCAAATCTGCTTGCATTGAGTCTGCAGACCTGTGTGCATGTCTGTGCATTTCCATGGAACAGCAGCTGGGTGCTCGCAGAAGCCCCCCTTGTACGTGCTGATGAGCGCCCCCATCTACTTCCCTGATAGAGCATGGTGCCCAGGACCTGAAATGCATGAAGTCAGCATTCTTTTCTCTCCAACAGTTTGTCCCTTCTAAGTATATGAATGGCTCTTTGCCAAGCCCATGTAAAACCTTCTCTAAGTTATGCAGAAATTAAATGGGTTTTCACCACAGGGCATGAAACATAATCCAAGAAGGTCAGACGTGGAAACCATCACTTCTTTTTCCCCTTCTCCACTGTTTCCTGAATCTTGCTCTTAAATCCTCTGATCAGATGCAGAAAGATCAGAGAGCCTTCCCTGCAGGACCATGCGGTATGGACAGTCAAATGTCCTCGCCTCCCCGAGGCAGGGAGCTGGAGAGCTGACGTCTAGCAGGAGCCGTTGCTCTCCTCTGGGCACTGGCTTCTTACAGGGTGTGTTGAGTAGACTGGCCAAGCGCTCTGAAGTGCAGGCTGGCGACCACACAGGGGCTGGAGCTCTGAAATCAGAATGTGGCCACCTCTTCTTGTGACAGGAACCGTGGGCCCCCATGAAGTGTTTCATTCTGGATTCATGGAGCTGGCTTTAGCACTTACGTGTGATCTACAGAGAAAGAGAGGGCAGGATCGAGAACTGTGGGTTAGCTGAGAACCTCAGAAAGATCTCTGCAAGGCGAGTGTCACCTGGGAGGGCATGTCGGGGTGAGGCTGGCTTCACTGAGCTCAGCACCAGGGAACCTGAGTGTCCAGGGCTTTGCACGTGGTGAATCAGGGCACATATTTTCAGGGTGCCTGTATCCACCAGGGTCCTGGCAGGAAAGAGTTAATTTCAGGTAGTTCCAAGAAAGGCATTTCCATGAGGAGACTAGTCACAGAGGAGTGGGCGGGGTGGGGGTAGAAATAAGGGATGCTAAGGCACCGAGGGCTTAGCAACAGTGGCAAGTTCTCACTACCCTTTGGGCTGAAGGGAGAAGGAGAGGAAAATGGTGTTCCCAGAGCCCACTGAGAGTTGGGGCTGGGGAGGAGAGCCTGCTAGGCTGAAACTGGAGCGGGTGGGGAAGTAAGACCGCATACTCCTCCTCCTGCTCTGGGAGCTCCTACCAGAACTTCCCATTGGCAGAAGCCAAACAGAAGCCAGCCAGCAAGAGAGCCTGGAGACGCACTCCATGGAGGGCCTGGGGGCTGGGGAAAGGCAGCCGTGGGCGGATCATGGGGCAAGAGGAGTGAGTAGACAGGGAGCACGCTGGACGGTGCCTCGAATATCAGTGCTTCTTGACACCTCCCTGACCCACCCTTGAAGGTCCCTTGTTTGTGCCCCTCCAAGTTTCCAGAAATTAAAATCGCACCTCCCGTCTTCCGAGCACTTATGGACTGGAATGTTTACACTCAAGAGCTTATGTGTTCTTCACACTAACCCTATGAGATATGATTAGCTTCAGTGTACAGAGAAGGGATTAAGGATCAGAGAGATTATGTAATTAACCCAAAGACACACAGCGAGGTTAGGATTCCAACAAATGGTCTGTCCATCCCTGAAACTCTAGCGTTTGTCTGCACTGCCCCCTTGCAGACTTGATTCTGTTTTGGAGGGAATGAGCATCTTCCAAGCAGCTAGGGCAGGGGAACCTAGCAAAGGAAAAGCACGTTCAGATGCCCAGAGGTGTGAGGGAGCCTGCTGGGTTCAAGAAGTACAAATAGCTTCATGCCACCAGGAAATAAAATATGAGCGGGGAGATCGGGATGGACCACGAGAGCCTGTATTCTATGCAAAAGGGCACTGGGGAGTCACAGATGGTCAGGAGGAAAGGGAGCCCTTGCATCGAGTGGTTGGAACAGGCAGGATGTGAACCTGCCCATTCAGGTTGACACTCACCTGCTGATGGGAGTGAATCCACAAACCCGGACAGAAGCCTCAGCAGTCCCAGGGCATTGTTCTCTGAGGGCCCTTTGCAGCCTGACCACGGGCCCCATAAAGAGCACGTCTGCATTGAGCACATGGTCGGTCTGCGAAGGGCTGCCAGGAGGGAGGGCTGAGTTGGGTCCGCAGAAAGAAAGCCTGCAGCTTGGGCAGCTAAAGGGCATTTGACAGAGGAAGCAAAACTGCCATGAAACAGGTTTGGGACCCAAAGACCCCCTCATCCAGAACTCTAGGATAAGCAAATCAGCTTTGGAACTAGTGTTCTTACAGCCACCAGGAAGCCACGAAAAAATGAAGAAGAGAGAAAAAAAAAAAAAGATACTGCATTTTAAATTCTTGGCACCCTCCTAGAATGAAAATGCCAAGGCCTAGGGTCTGGTTGGCTGAGGGACGTGGCGAATGGGCTTTGGGGGACTCATCATGCTGGCAGCAGCTGCCCCGCGCCGGCTCACCCTTGTGCTTGCTGTGCTCTCATCCCCAGAACACACCAGTGGGGACGCCCATCTTCATCGTGAACGCCACGGACCCAGACTTGGGGGCAGGGGGCAGCGTCCTCTACTCCTTCCAGCCCTCCTCCCAGTTCTTCGCCATTGACAGCGCCCGTGGTATCGTCACGGTGATCCGGGAGCTGGACTACGAGACCACACAGGCCTACCAGCTCACAGTCAACGCCACAGTGAGTCTCCACGATGGGGCCCTGCAGTCCCAGCTGCCTCTTCCCACGCTGGGAGAGAGCGATGGGGCAGTCTTATGGAACGTTGTCTCAGCTGCACACACTCGAGATCTTCACATCTACCATTGGGGGTAATGGTAGCCCTGAAGCCAGTGTTACTGAGGCTTTGTGCTGTGTCCCTGGCACTGTGCTGAGCACTCGAATGGACTTTAAACCTCAAGCAGCCCTGTGTCATAAGTATTGTTATTAAGATGCCCATTTTGCAGTTGAGAAGACTGAGGCACAGGAACAATTCAGTGACTTTCCATGGTCACCTAGTAGCCCGACTCCAGAGCCCGCTCGGGTAACCTCCTTGAGACATTCTTAATGCAGGGCGCCTCTTGCTCTCTGGGACACAGGACAGAGGTGTTCACCCAGCTGTGTCCTGACACCATCCAACACTCAGGGCCCAGAGTTCAGGCATCCTGGCTCTACTCCATGGAGTGGTGACATTCCACAGCACCCCTCTGTGCCAAGCACGCTGCTGGCCCCTGGGAATTCCAGATGAGTGAGTCAAGGGCAGAAGGCAGGAGAGGGTAATTATCCCATCTGATGGCTGACTCTTTTGAGAGTCACACAACCCGTGAGTAATGGGGGAGCAAGAACCCAAACCCAGGTTGTCCACCTCTCAGTCCAGTGCCCCGACCGCCATGCCTCATGGCTAGACTTCTCCAGGTCTCCAGAACATCACAGCATGCCCTTTGTGCCAGCTGTTTGGGAGATCCTGGGGAACAGGCAAGCCACACCCTAAATAGGGTCCTCCCCCTGCCCACCCCTTCTCCCTGCTCCCAGCTGCTGCCTCAGGGCATAGCTGGAGTCATCTGCTGGCAGCAGGGCCAGAAGCTGGCCTGTGGTCCTTTAGATTCTGATAACAAAGCTTACACCAAGAGCAAAAAAAAACATAAGCTTACACCAAGAGCAAAAAAACATAAGTCCCTCTTGACCCTCCAGGACCCCTCTGCCTGACACACATCGTCCACTCTGGTCCCATGTAGCTGTTGACAGGGCTGCCGACAGCGCTGGGGGCTCTCCTTGGCAGGTCACAGGGTCCAGATCCAAGGTTCTGAATCCGGACTGGATCAAGAATCCAGTTTTGAAAGATGGGTGCCCCAAGGCTTGGCCAAGATGCAGAGAGGCGTCAAGAGCCAGTTGTTTGCCCCTGGCCCAGTGCTTGTGGAGAGGTCACTGCAGGTGACGCTCACATTCTTTCCTTCTCCCCTCGTGAAGTGTTAGTTGCCTGCTAGGAGGTGTGTGCTGCTGTTTGTAAAACTGACTTCGGGGGTCCAGGGGACTTGCAAGTCCGCTTTTTGTACACATTTGTGTGCACCTTCCATGCAGCCCAGTACCCACACATGCGCTGCCCCTCCGTCACAGTGTTGGCACACACCTGAGCCCAGACACATACAGATGCTTGCCCACTGTGGAGTAATTTCCATCCACCACAAAAGTGGCTTTGGACCATGGGGAATAGACCAGAGCTGGGCACAGGCAAGAATCTGGGTGGCTGCCTATCAACAGGCCTGGGCTCCAGCTGGGATGATGAATACACTTAAATTGCTGTTACGCTCCCAGAAATCGGGTTTGGAAGCAGTGAAACGGGAGGCGCCCTGGAAGTACCTCTCTAGATCGCTTCTCCCTTGCTTTTGGAGGAGCTGACACCGAGTCCTTCTTGGGGCTGGCGCTGTGCCCTTGCCTGCTGAGCACTTGCCCCGAGGAAGGAGATTTTTGTGCCTGGCATCACGGGAACAATGTGAGTTCCCAGCCACCACTGAGCAAGTACCAGGGTGGGGAAATTGAGGCATCCTCTGGGAACAAGCTGCTGAGAGCCATGGGCCCCAGAGTCACAGCTGCGAGCCTGCAGGATGCCTCCCCTTTCCCCACCACAAAGTCCAGAGTGGGCTGGGCATGGGCATTTGTGGCATAAATAGGACTGCAGCCCCAGGTATGGGACCGAGAGGGCCTGTGCCAGAGTGGACAAAAGCCAGCTGCCTGCAAAAGCCTGGTCATGGCAAATCAGCGTCACTGGCATCCCTGTCCAAGGGATCAGGGGACTTTTTTTTGACCCTTCCCCTCTAGCCCTGGATACCTGATGGTCATTGAGGTCCCTGGCTGGGAGCTCTCCCCATGAGCAGTGCCCAAGCCTGCGCTGCGGGCCTCGATCCTAGAGCTTGGGAGGCTGTCCCCTGAGAGCCTCTCTGCTCACCTCCTGGTTCCAGACCTTCCTCTTCCTTGCAGCACCCACTCCCACCCCTGAAGGCCCTCCCACCCTCTCCTTGGCTGCCCCTGAGGATTCCAAAAGACAACCAGCCCTCCCTTCTCCTCCCAGGCACTGCAGCTCCATCTCTGCAGGCCAGGAGCAGGCACCAGGCTTCTTGGAACATCAGGAATGCCTTGCATCATTCAAGTCACCCCACACAAACCAAGGGAGATCTAACCTGGGGACAGTCGCTCCTCAAACCTTAGCTCAGAGAATGTACAAGCCCGAGGGGCCTTAGGGGTCATTCACTTGAGCCCCTTCCTCTCACCGAAAAGGACATCGGATTCCCAGGGGGAGAAAGAACTCATTTGAGGTTACCCAGCAAATTAAGAGACAACCGATGTTAGAGCCTCAAGTCAAAACTGTTAATGGAAAATTTTTATGTGAAAGGATCTGAGTTTGAGTTCTGGCTACACACTTATAAGTGGTATGACTGTGGGCCAGTTGCTCAGGCTCTCCGAGTCTCTGTTAACTCATCTGGATAATGGCCTCATCATAACTTCACATGAGAGTGAAATGCCTGCTCAGTGCCTGCCATGTCATCTGTACAAAGCTGCAGTTGCTATTATTGCTGGCTATTGTTATTCAGTTGCAGCAGGCTACTTAAACAGTAAAAGATAGATTTGGAGTTTTCTTTCTTGCCAACCATTAAAAAAAAATTTTTTTTTTGAGATGGGGGTCTTGCTATGTTGCCCAGGCTGGAGTGCAGTGGCTATTCACAGGTGCCACCTTGGTGTATAACAGCCTCGAACTCCTGGGCTCAGGTTATTGCCCCACCTCAGCCTCCTCAGTAGCTGGGATTACAGATGCATTGGCGAGGTGTTATAGAATGAAATTCCCAACTGACGTTTTAAATATTGTTTGCCTGGCTACAGGGGGATGGCCCGCGTGAGCTCTTGGGATTCTTGCTTGGAGTCCCCGAAATGTCACAGACCCTGGAGCTCCCCCTGCTGGTTAGACTGGGAAAAGTCACTTGACCAGTAAATCCCTAGCCCAGAGCAAGGGACTCATGCATGAATGCAGAGACACAGATGCCAGAGTCATCCCCTCTGTGGCCTCTCTTCCGAGGAGTCCCCATCCTAGTCAGTCCCCTGCTGCCCTGGGCTGAGTAGGGGCAGGAAGTGGGCACAGCGAGAGGTGGTGGCTCCCAGCTGAACACAGCAAAGGGGCTGAGCGTGGCTCCATCTCTACCCGAAGCTAGTCATCCCACCACCAGAGGTCCAGGGCAGGCAGGCCTGGGCTGGTAGGGGCTGGAGGTCTACCTGTACCCCAGCGCTGCTGTCACTCTGGATAAGCTGCCTTTTTCTGGACCTTGGGGACGCTGTCTGTGTTTTCCCGTGCAGCTCAGAAATCACCGTGGGTTCTCAGAAGTTCTTAAGCTTCCTTTTACTCAGCCTTACCCTGCAGGAGTGCAAGAGCATGGGTGTGTATGCGCATGTCCATGTATTTGCACATATGTGCCACACGGTACAGGTCTGTGTGTGTGTATGTATGTGTGTGAGTGTCCCCAGCATCCCTCAGCCTAAGGCTGTGTGTTCTCTGCTTTCTAAGGATCAAGACAAGACCAGGCCTCTATCCACCCTGGCCAACTTGGCCATCATCATCACAGATGTCCAGGACATGGACCCCATCTTCATCAACCTGCCTTACAGCACCAACATCTACGAGCATTCTCCTCCGGTAAGACCCCCTGGCCCTGAGGGCCTTTCTTCTACGTTCTCGTGAAGGGTGGGCCCTGTTAGTGGGCCGGGCTCCTCCTTGGCTCCTGCTCAGTCCTTGTGCATGGCAGTGATGAGTGTCCTGGCACAGTGAAACCTCAGCCTCTTTTCATGCCACACCCATCTCTTCACCCTCTCACTCTACCCCAGGGGTTGCATGTGGCAAAGAACAAAGGCTTCCAGGGCAAATAATGGGGAGCCATTCAGGCAGATTTATGTGGAGGATGGGGATGCTGTGCAAAATCTGGCCTGGGCTGGAGAATGGATCTGGACATAGCCCGGCTCCGCACAGCATCAGTGTGGTTCAGCCATGCCCCTGACCTGTCAGTCCGTCTCTCTCTGCTGATCAGCACTGCCCGAGATGGTGGCAGCTGCCCTTTTTCGAGGGTCCTCTTGGCCCCGGCTCTTCTCTGCAAGCCTGCAGCTCCTGTCGCCCTCCCTAATGCTCAGTCTTCGGATTTCTTAAGTCCAGGTTTCCAAGAAAGGCTCCTGATTTTCCTGGTGTGTTCAAGGTCATAGATAGCCTGTAGATCGGCTACCTATGGGTGTCTTAGAGGACAAAACCTTCCTCGGCCCACTCTGCAAGGGTGTGGATGAGGCAGCTTTGCTCAGCCGTGGGCCAGGAGGGCACCGGGAGGCATGTGTAATCTCATAATCGTTCGTGCGTCTGTGCAAACTTGAATGTAACACCGACTCTGGGTTGAAAAGTTAGAAAAAGACACCTCCTCTGGGCAGACACAATCCCTGGACATCAGCTTAGGGAACAGCGTTTGTGGGAAGAAAAATGAGCCCCTTCTTTTGAGGGAACTCAGTGTGCTTAGAGGAAGAACTCAGCTTTGGGAGCAAAGTGGGGCACCCGCCTGAGGCTCGTGGGTGTTCAGCGCCGCACCCGCACCTCTGCACAGGCTTATAGAATTGAGCGACAGGCAAGCTTGCCTTGACCGGGGTGCAGGCTCTGCTCCTAGGCCTGACCCCTCATTTGGAGGCCCCTTCACAGCACAAGGGCCCGGTCTCCTCGTGTGTGGTGCTGGCATTTGGCCGCTTCCTTCTTGGGGCAGGTATAAAGGGAGGCTCTAAGAAGAAAGATCCTTTCCGGCCTGCTACTGTTGAGTGTTTGAAGCTGCTTTGAGAGTAGAGGAGGACAGATCAATGCCCCTGATTCCCTGGCCTTCTCTTAGCATTCTGTGGACAGTGGGAGCCTCAGCTTTTGAGACCAAAGGCTCTCTCTTCTCAGCCCGGCCCAGCCCATTTCCCATGAATTTCCTTCCCAGCTCCCTTTCTCTCTGCCTTTAGCCCAGCTTTGCCAGGCTGTTGCCTTCTCAGCATCAGATCAGCCCTGACCTGCTGTTTTCTGATGAGGCAGTGCCCACGATCTGCCCATGGCCCCTGGACGTCTCCTGAGTGCTCAGCACTTTGAACACCTTGCCTCCACTCTGCTCCCATGATAGACTGGAAGTGTGCAGTCCAGCAGGGACAGGGTCTGCTGTGGGCACAGCACACAGTGTGTGCTCAGGAGATGGTTACGGGATGGACAGATGAGCAGGCACCCTCGCCCTGGGCAGACCAGTGCACTCATCATCCTGCACCCTCTCTACCTCATGCCTGCTCTTGTTGCCAGCCCAGAATCTACCTACCCATTGGTTCCCAGTTTACTCTCTTAGAAATTTTCCCCTGGCTTCTTCCCCACCTAACCCAGAGATAGCAAATCCTCTCCCTCAACCCTGGTAGAATTAATTCTCTCCATGCCACATAATTTTCCACTTAATTATAGTCTCATCTGCAATGTTACCTATATATGTGAGTTATTTCTGAGCCCCCAGTAATCAAAGCACTTGAGTCTCTGGGACATGATCTCAGCCTTCCTTTGGGTCTCCAGAGCGTCATGCCCAGGGCTAAGTGCAGAGAAGATGCCCCAGGCCAACTAGATTGAAGTACAGGACACGGTGGTGGCCAGGCAGCCAGAGGAGCTCAGAGGGGTCCCGCACTGCCATGTACTCACTCTGGCTGAGTCACACAGCCTCCGGACCAGCTCCTCACTGGGAAAGGGGGCTCATAGTGCCGCAGTGGTGCCTCCCTCACCTCAGAGTTTTAAGGGTTGGAGATAACGCACGTAAAACACATAGCAAGTGTTGCCAAGTAGCAGACATTCAACCACGCTGGGCAGTGACCTGGTCAGTTACAGTAGCCAGGTTGGGTTGGGGCTCCCAGCTTCAGCTTCCTTTCAGAGTCGTAATAGTTGGCATGAGGTGTGTTCCTGCTGTGAGCGTCCCCTGAGACCCCTGGCTTGTTCTTTTTCTAGTATCTTTTTTAGTATTTAGTGCAATAAATAAGTTTAACTGTTACATGCTTTTATTTCAGAACTGCAGATTTCTGAGCTGTCCGTCCTATTCAGTCAGTAGTTCATCCTATCATGCACCCATCAGACATTGATGAGGCTGGTCCCATGTGCAGACCCTATGCTAAGCCACACCCTCTTCCCTCCAGATGATCCCACAGGCTCCTGCCTGGGCTACCCCTCAGTCTCAGCAAACTAGACCCTTGCCCTCCTTAGCTCCCGGTCTCCTGATGCTCCATCTGTCGGTGTATGCTGTGATTCTCCTCTCTCAGGCGATGTCTCTGCCTCACCAGCGTTGTTCCTTTGTCTTCACAAGGGCACTAAGGCCAATGCCCAGGGAGCTGCTGGACCCCCAGTCTGGGTGGGACAGGTTTGAGCCCTGTGGCTTGGCTTATGGCTGGGCCAGGGGAGCCAGAAAAGGCAGTGCATCGAGGGTTTCAGACTCTCTAGCCTGGCCCAGCACCCACAGAATCCGCCTGTGCTTCCATCGCCTCTGTCCTTCCTCTGGTCTCCACACTTGAGGAGTTCTCCCGTCCCCTTGCCTCCTGTAGGCCGATTCCTCTGCACTCCCAACCTGATCCTTCCTGGCTGCTAATTGGTTTCTGTGCCTTGATCTGGGCCCTCCATGTCCCTTTACAGTGTAGAACCCTAATTTAATGCTGCAATCACCGGGGCCTGCTCTGCTTCCCAGGCCAGAGGATCCCGGCATCCCCATTCCCAGCCTTGCCTCTGCTGCCCCAGGGCCCCCACTGGACACTTCCCCACTCTCCCTTTATCTGCGGCTCACAGCATGTACGCCTCCCCCTATCAGCGTATCGGGCTAGCATGCCTCATCTAAAGTGTATATATTACCTAATAAAATCCTTCTTATTTGGGATTATTGCATCAGATTTTAATTTCCTCACTCGAGCAGCAGCATGTCGGCCTGCCCGTCAGTGAAGGGCCGATAGAAGGTGAAAAGAGCGGATAAACTGCACAAATTACTGCCAGCCGATGCCTATCAGCCCTTCGACTGGAATTGACTGGAATTAAGGACTGAGAAATAGGATTTTCTACCTCAAAATCTGCTGTGGCAGCTCTCATCGGAAGTCCCCTTCAGCCCCCGCCAGCCTGCTCCCCGCAAGGACGCCTCCTCCTCCCGAAGCAAGCTGCGTGTTCACCTTTCAAGTCCTAATCCCATCATGGAAATGGGGTGGGGGGGTGTCCCAGCTGAGCTTGCTGAGGAGGAAGAGGACACGGACCTCTGAGGCCAGGCACAACCTGGTTGGGCTCCTGCATCCCCAGCTTTCCTGACAAGGGCATCTTTGGAAAGGGACAAGCACAGAGGGAAGAGACATGGTCCCTTCCGGAGAGGTCCGGCTTCTCTCAACTTGTGCCCGCACTGCCCAGGCCTCATAGGCTGGGGCTGCCTCGCACACCTTACCCACTCCTCCCCTTAGCACACCCACTGGGTGCGGAGCCCTGAGCCCTCACCTCCTCTAGAGAGCAATGGGGTCTCCTAGGCCCACCCCACATGGCCCTCCACTCCCTAGTAACTCCCACCCCCTCCCCCACTGCACCTCGTGACCCTCAGCAAATCCCTGAGCACTCTGAGCCTCAGTTTGCTCACACGTAGCCCCATACGAGGAAAGAGAGAGAGGGGGAACCTTGCTGGATGCCCCCGGCAGTGACACATCGCAGATGCTCCACTGGTGCCACTTCTGCCCTGGAGGCTGCTAGCTGTCCTCACAATGCACAGAAAACCCCTTCCCTCTAGGTAGAAATGATTAATACGGGCTGTTGGGGAGGCTGAGTTTGCTGAAATTCTTTGGAGAAATCCATGTGGATGTGCATTTTCTGGGAAGAGGCCCCTGAGTTGTTATCAGATGCACACAGTGATTCCAGGCCCAAATTAATAGTAACAATCACATTTGCAGCATTCGCCGTGTATCAGGTGCTGTTCTGAGTGCTTCACGTGCATCAGCTGCTGAGGGGTGGGGATTGTGATTTTTACCCATTTTATAGATGGGGGAAACAAGGCAGCAAGCAGTTACCAGTAACTTACCCAGAGGATTCGAACACACAGAGTCTGGCAGCATAGTCAGACCCTTAACCATCTGTGGTGCTTGCCCGCTCCTCTCATCACACAGCTGGGCCCCTGCAGGCCTGTGCACGGGAGCCTCTCTCTCAGGAGGCTTCCTGCTTCCTGAAACGTGGATACCAGTGAAGGGCAGAAGTCCTCGGCAGGCTGCACCCTGGCACACTCCCCAGCTGGACGGGCTCCCCGGAGAACCACAGCAGGCAGCGTGCTGTTGGGAGCCAGGCCGGCTCCGGGCCGAGCACGGCTGCACCTCTCCATCCCCTGTCTTTGGAAATAAGTTTCAGTATATTGAAAATATAATCACCGAACCTCTGAAACAAGAGCTGTAGGCTCCCAGGAGCCCCTACGCCTTCCTGCTAATTCCTTCTCATAACATCTCCAGTCTTTCTGGCTGCACTTGTATTAAAAGCTCAGGGTTTTATTAAAAGTGGATTTATTTACCCAAAAAGAGATGAAACCCCAAACTTTTCCAGGAGCCTGTCAGAGCTTTTTCGTGGAAGCTCGGGTACGACTCTTGTCAGAAGAGGCCCTGTTGTCCTGTCCTGGAGAACCCACTGGCCTCCCCAGAGCCCCGCTCACCCAGGAGGCCTGTGGGCAGCCCTGCACAGGAGCCCAGCATGGATTCTGAGGACTGAGGGCACTTTGGCCACCAGATCTCCTCTGCACAGGCCTGCAACCAGCCCCCTTGCATCTCCTCCTGAGGATCACTATCCCAGGCCCGGCCCAGCCCTGCCCTGCATGTGAGCCTGAAACATACTGCTGCCCCTGAAGAGTACTGCTTAGTGACTCTCTGGGGTGGTGCTCTGGTGGGCCCCACGCCCAGTTATCCTAGCAGGCCAGGAAAGCACAGAGCGATTGCTGTGAAGGGATACCAGTGCCTGGGGAGGGTGAGGTGGGGGATGCTCCTGCTGTGTCATGGCAGCGAGACTGGGTAGAGCTGGAGAAGGGGCAGCTTGCCCCCAAAGACCCGAGGGTGTTCGTGTCAGGGAACAAGCCTCTGCACAGGAGGTGGGGATGGAGTTGCAGTGTAGGCTTAAGCCTCCTGCTGATAAACAGTGAATGGAGAGAAGTGGCCACAGCCACAGAGCCCTTTATTAGCCATGCAGATGCCAGGGTTGACGTTTCCCTAGAGGGTGGGGACAGGCTTGTCTTGCTGTCTATCACGCAGGGGAACACAGTGGCCTGGAGCCAGAGCCTCAGGCGGGCAGAGGGGTAGGCATGGCCGGCACTGGCCATGGTGTGATAGGGCCTGGGGAGCCAGGTAAAGGCTGTCTGGGCAAGGGGTGACTCAGTGAGTGGTGGCAGTGACCTTAGGGTTCTCTTGTTTGTTCATTCGTGTATTCAGTCAATCAGCCGACCCATCAATTGATATTTGAATGTGCCAGTTGTATGCCAGGATCTCTTCCTACAACAATCTTATGCCTCCAAGTACTTGCCTGAGCTCTCTACCTTCTACCCAGAGCACCTTCCTCTTCATGGTCTCTTCCTGGCAAACCCCTACTCATGCTTCATGACCCATGCTGAATGTTGCCGTTTGTACAACTGCTTGCCAATTCCTCCAGGTGGACTTCTCCCCTGCTTTGTACATTTCTCCATCTGAGCCATATGTGTATTCACACTTCCCACATGTGTGCGGCAGCTGTCTGCACAGATGTCCTTGATGTCATGCCGTAGACTGTGCTCCCCAGTAATGAGTTCCCTTGGCTCCCCAGCCGGTTAGTCCTAGCTCTTAGCCCCTTCTCCACCAGCGCTACAGAGAGAATGAGTAGGGGTGTGGGCAGAGCCATTCAAAACAGGAATTGCCAGGCACAGCGCTGTGTGGGCCATGGTTCCTAGGAGCATGGAGGCCTCCTGAGTTGCCACAGTCATCCCCCGAGATACATGCTTTCAGGATTTATGCTTTCATCCCTGAAGTAGTTGATCCATCATGTTCTCCTTTATTCAGACCCCAGTGAAAACAAGGTCCCAGGCCTTTTGCTGTTATTCCTATTAAAATGGCGGAAAAGTGAGGCCAGAAAGGTGCAGCAACTTTCCTAAGGTCACACAGCAATGTGATGGATGGTTGAGCTAGAGACCAGATCTCTTGTCTCTTTGCTGGAGGCCCCTCATCTGTTTGTCTCCCATGGTGGTCCATCTGAACAAGGGATTTGGGAAGGGGAAAGGAAAATGACGGTATCCGTAAGGCTGGGCCTCCCCAGGGACCCTAGGGTGTTTGCCTGGGAACATCGGTGTGTGCCCAGGGCAGCTGAGGCCTGAGCCCTTGGCACCTACTTCCTGGGCTGCCCTTGCAGCCAGGAGTCAGCCTGGAGAGGGAAGCTGTGGGTGCCATGGCAGCTGCAAAGAAAGACAGCAGCCAGGGGACCCAAACTCAAGTCCCTCCTCTCTTCTGCCCAGGGCACGACGGTGCGCATCATCACCGCCATTGACCAGGATAAAGGACGTCCCCGGGGCATTGGCTACACCATCGTTTCAGGTAAGGCAGAGAGTTCCTCTCTCCCCCCTCACCCCTCTCTCCTGTACCCAAGGAGAGCCGGTAGGTGTCCCAGGCTCTGAGGGCTGAGGAGAGGTCTGTGGGCATGTGGGACAGAGTGGGAGACATGCCTATAGGGACAGTCCTCGCCAAAGGGCCAGGAAGGGGAGCAACTGAAGGCAGGAGCAGCAGGGAGAAGAGGCGTAGGGAAGCCGCAGAGGCTGAGATGTCTGGGGCTGCTTGGCTGGCGCTGGGGGAGGAGCGTGTGCGGCTGTCCAAGGTCTGAGACGCTTGGGCACTTTGGGGCTCTGGGCCTGGGACTTCGGTGACTCCCATCTAACCTACTCCAGTGCTCTGACTTTGTTGTTTTCTTTGCGTATTTGATGAAAAGGTGACAAGTTCTAACATCATTTTGGAACAAATGGAGCTGTAACTACAGCTGATTTCATGTTCTTTTCACATTTCCAGCCCTTAGGAATTCATGTTGCATCTGGAATGTTGCAGGGGGAACATCAGCCCCCTTGCCGCCCAGATGCCTTGGTTGAGCAGAATAGTGACTGACGGCAGAGATGGTTCTGGGTTATAGGATCTCTGACCCATGCCCCACCCAAAGACTGAAAAATGGCAGCTCTGTTCGGCTGTCCCAGGGCTGGGTAGGTTTAGAGCAAGGTTGCCTTGAGGATGCAGTGAGAGGCTGCTCGCCCACAGACTCTGGCTCTGCCCACCCCCCATACACACCACTCATGACCTCCCTGCCCAGCCCATGAGTCAGTGACGGGTCAGCCTGGTGTATCTGGGCAGGCTAGGCTGATGGCTGAGAGGACATCCAGCCACCAGGCCAGTTTCTACCCACTGCCCCTCCCTACCATACACCCACACCCCCCAGAACCAGGAGTGGCATTGTTGGAGCAGTATCTTGTCCCTAAGGCTCAGAGGACAGCAAGGCATAGTGACCAAGAACATGGAGGAGGATGGGGTCTCCTGTGCCATGTCATTTTGGATGAGTCCCTGTCCCTCAATTGGCCTATATCTCTCTACCACAGGAGCAGTAAGAGTCCCTACCTCAAGATGATGTAAGGGTCAGTTGACTTAATATATAAAGTGCTTAGTTAACATATGTTAAGTGCTGCATAAGTGTTAGCTAGGGTTATTACTACAGCTAGCAGCTAGTGCTACCTTGGGAAGCTAGGGGTTAGCTAGTAGGAGGGAGACACCTCATGTCCTTGGCAATGCAGGAAATCAGGAGTGTCAAGGGGTCCCTGGGACCCACAGCTGCTGACATGACTATTGTGCCTCTAAGCCTAGGGTACCCCAGGACCCAGAGCAACTCCCAGCCCAGCACAGGTGATGAATGGCAGCAGGAGCATGGGTTTTCTCTGCACCACCTCCTCCCCCTGTTTCATCATTCTGGTGTCCAGCACAGGAGCTGGGTTAGCATAAACCCTGATAGGTACTTGTGAAATGAATGAATGTCACGTGACTCTAGGGGAGTGAGTTTTCAAACTCAAACGAGCCCAGGAATCTCCTGGGGCTCCTACCAAAAATACAAGGTCCTTGGGCCCCATGGAGATGCTCCCTCTGGAGGTCTGGGGTGGGCCCAAGAATGGTCCTTTCTCACAACACCCCAGGCAGCTCAGGTGCAGGTGGTCCTCAGACTGGGATGTGAGGAAGCCAGGCTCAGGAAGGAAACTGTTCTGCAGGAAGGCAGGACCCATCTGGGAATCGAGGCTCTTTCTAGGTGGGCAGAGGAGAAGGAGGGGTCCATCTTGGGGCTGATCTTCTTCGTGAATTTTGCAAATTGAGACACAGAGCAAGAGCCTCTCAGTGACCAGGGGCTTGCACTGGAGAACTGAGGGAGCACGGTGAGCCCTGGGTGATGGAGACGGGGAGCCGGGACAGAGCGGCAGCAGGAAGTGGGTGCTGGGCTGGGGGTGGGGCGTGTCTCTCATGTGCTCATAGCCTCTAGGCTGATTCCAGATATTTCCCAGGCTGGATGGAGGTAGGGAGCAGAGAGCCAGGACCTGGTTCAAAGTCATGCCTAGAATGGGAACTCCTGCAGAGACCCTGCAAGCCCATCCTCCAAAATGCTGGTCCATTCCAGGTTCGTGCTGGGTGCCAAGCTGCCAGTCCAGACCCTTGGGTCCTCTCCAGTCTTTAAAGATGGCTCCAGCCAGAACCACCTCTTTACTCTCTCCCTCTGGGGACAGAGGCTGGAGGGCTGAGCTGCTGAGCCTTTGGCATCTGGGCTGGACGCTGGAGCATGGAGTCCGGGCACAGCTGCCTGCGGCATCTCCAGGGGCAAAATCTCCTGGGACAGGCTCCTAAGTGCAAACGACAAAGTGAGAAGGGAGACCCAGGATTTAAAACCACAGGGTAGGGGTGTGTGTGGAGGTGAGGGCAGGAGGCAGAAACTTCTGGAAGGCCTGAGGCATTCAGCATAGCTTTATAGGAGTCCCACTGCCAGCACAGATGTGTCTTTTAGAAAGGGTGACAAATGGGTTACCTCTCACATGCCAGCTTTGATTGATTGGTAAAGGCTGCCTGCAGAGGATCATGGAACTAATAGGCTCATGAGTGCAGTATGCAATTGGCAGAGTCTGCTATGGGTGTGGCAAGGGAGAGGACCACTTGCGTGACAAATATTTGCCATCCTTGGTATGTTACCACTTGAACAACACTCACAGGGTGATCTTAGATCTTCCTCTACCTATCTCATGGGTGTTAATCACCACCTCACCTTACCCAAACCCCTGCTGGGTAACGAGCAGCTCGAGGAAAGAGCAGTCCTTTTCTCTTTTTTTCCCCTCGTGACCAAACTGAGACTGAGGAATGCCCACCCTGACTGGCTCAATGGGGCTTCCCCCACTCCACATTCCTGCCCTCTTCCCCCTGGTTATGGGCTGGCACAGTCTCCCTGAGAGCCATCCTCAGCATGAACCTAAAGCAGGCTGATGGGCAGGAGGCCACTGTCCCCAGGGGAGCAGGTGGGCAGTGGGCTAGGATTTGGCCTCATCTCTGCTGCCTTCCACCAGTGTAGACGTGGCTGAAAAGAACAGTGTCTACCAAGGGTCTGTCACACATCTGGCTCTCTGGTGACATTTGGTTGCAGCCCTCTCCTGGGTGGCCTGGCCAGTGCCCGTTTAGTGGGAAGCAGGCAGACGGGATGGTTCATGTCACTCTGAGGGTATCTTCACAGCTGACTGCCCCAAAGTGGCCCTGAGTGCCCAGTAGGGGCCTGCCCCAGCCCTAGCTGCTCAGGAACCATTTTCCTTTGAAAGAAAGAATTAAGGGCTTTGTGGGAGGTGGGCAGAGCCAAGTGAAGAGTCCTAAGTGTTACTGATGTGGGTGACTCGAGTCTCTGGGGGACCCCAGATGCCTGGGCTGGTGGTGGCTGTGTCTGCACATGGGCGGGGCCTGCCTGCCCCACATGGGCGGACACAGGCCTGAACCCACAAGGGATCCATGGCCCCCACTTAACCTGCCCAGCTCCCTGGGGCCCTGTCCCCTTCAGGCTGTTTATCAGCCTGCAGCTGTGGGGATTTATGTCTACACACCAGTGCTTTCCCCGTTACTAATGACCCCTCTGTTTTGCCAAGAACAAAGAGGCCTTCAGCAGTAAGTAATGGCTCCATTGCCATCAATTTGTTCCCAGCCCCTCGTGACCAAACTGAGACTGAGGAATGACAATTCTTTCCCATAGAGGACCTGGCGTGGGCCCCATCTGCTCCCTTGGCCTGTACCTGCCCTGCCACCCACAAGTGGCATCATTTTCTTGGGGGCCTGGCCAAAACCGAGTTCTGCAGGCTCCTGTCCCCGAAGTTTAGCCCAGCCTATGGTCCAACAGATACCCCTTCTGGCCTCATCCTTCCTCTGCCAGGCAGACACAGTCCTCCTCCAAGGGACAGCTGCACTCGCCCCATAACTTGAAGTCGGAAGTTGTGGGTTTGAGGCCCAGCTCTGCCACCTGTTAGCAATGTGTCTGAGCAATGTGTCTGAGCAATGTTTGACCTCTCAACCCCATGGTCCTCACCCATGGAACAGGGTTAGTAATCCCCATGTGGATGAGATAGTGCTGTAGAGACTCTAAAGGGCCATAAAATATTAAGGAGTATTAATTGTCAAGGAACAAGCAGGACCTAGAGGTCCCTGGGACTAATTCATTTCTTCCTTTATTTGTTTGAGCACAGGGCAGTGGCTCAGAGTACAGGCTCTGGAGCCGCTGTCCATGGTGGTGACCTCTAGCCATGGCGGCCAGTGCATTTGCCTATGAGCCCATGTAGCTCCTGGGCACTTGAAGTAAGGCTAGTCTGAATTGAGATGTGCTGTCAATAAAATACAGGATTTTGAAGACCTAGTATGCAAAAAAAAAGTGATAAAATACCTTATTAGTAATGTTTTATATTGATGACATGTTGAAATGATAATATTTTGGATATACTGGGTGAAATACAACATATTATTAACATTAATGTCACCTATTTCTTTTTTGTGGCTACTAGACAATTTAAAATCACACATGTACCCGTATTCTATATCTGTTGGTGGCTCTCTTCTAGAGATAGGTGGCCTCGATGTAGCTTCTGCTACCGACCAGCTGTGTAACCTTCTAAGCATCCGTTTTCCAATCTGTAAAATGGAGATGATAACAGCCCCTGCCTTGCAGGCCTATGGGGGTTTAGTGAGCTGAGCTGAGTTAGCACACAGAAGCGCACCTGATCTTGTAGTTAGGGCACAACAGCGTGGACTCTCCATTCCCACCCACTGTTGACTGAGGGCCTCCTCTGGGCCAGGAGCTGTGCTAATGTCCTGAGAGGTGGTGGGGACTAGGGCACCATCTCTGTCCCAGTAACCTACAGTTTGAGCAGGAGACAGACCTATCCAGAGGCAGCTTTAATACACAGTGGAACTCTGTGAAGAGCAGGCAGGAGATATGCTGATGTTGACATGGAGAGATAGCTCCCTGGGGCTCTGTTAGACTGTTTTCTGTACTTCTGTGTGTGTTCCAAAATATCCATAATAAGAAAGGAGAAAGGATCCTTGGGAGGGGTGCCTCACCCACTCAACACGGGGTGGGGAAGATCTTACTCTTTTAATGTATAAAGTACATATACTTTATACATCATACCTATAGTGTTGAAATTTCATGTCACAGAAGGAAAGCAATTAGGTAAAAATGTCTAAAGTGGCCCCTGGGGCAGGGAGTTGAGTGGGGTGGGTGATGATGAAGAAAAGTTTGAGAAACACTGGGCTAGAATCAAGGGTAGGTGAGAAGTATCAGGCCGTAACCCCTCACTCCCAACCTGAAAAGCAGTGGCCTCACTTCCAGGTCACACTGGGGTACCTACCCAGGTATGTTAGTGAAGGACAGAGCCTTCCCTTGCTTGTCTCTGAATTTTATTTTAATGCTACCAAGCGAGGAGGTATATTGAGTGCTTTAAAAATACACTGGAATACATGAAAATACATTGATTGCTTTGAGGGAAGTGTGTGTGCATACACACACACACACACACACACACACACACGGAGAATAATCAGATACAGTCAGATTTGTACAAGCTCACACCCCCCACATATGCCAATAACTGAATCGGGCCCCTGGCCATGGCCTGGCGGGGGACAGCTATCACAGGAGACCATCATTCGAAACACTTCAAAGCCCTTGTGATTAAGCCGCTTGGCATTTTCTCCCCTTGAGAAGTAAAAACTCAGGAAAAGCAGAATTGCTTTGGAAATCTGAATCGCACACCACAGCCCCTGGCTTGGGGTAGCACAGTGGGCGCCTGAAGCCCCAAACACCTCGGGGCATCTGGGGGCATGGCTCGCCTGGCTGGAGCCAGAGGTCACCAGGAAGGAGTCCAGGGCAGATCAGAAAGGGGTGGCAGGGCAGTTGCTAGAAAACATAGAAAGCAAAAGAAGTGGGTTCTTGAGTGCAGCTGGGGTGGAGGAAGTAAATGCAGGGTCACTGGGAGATTCATCTCACAGCAGTTCTGGGTGGGTTGGAGCAGGAAGCGCTGGAGTGAGGGCGAGCTGCTAACAGGTGTGGCTCCATTCTAGCCTTGCTGACGGGGTTCTGGGGGTCACTGTGGAGACACGCAGGAGCTGAGTCAGCAGGCTTTGGTGATGTACTGAAAGCAGGTATTGCAGGAAAAGGAGACAAAGAAACTACTAATGTCTGAGTCTCAGTTTCTCAGCTCACAGTGGTGGACTAGGCAGAAAGGGGCATATTCATAAGAAAAGCCTGTTAACATCTGTGAATGCCACCCTACACCCATACCAGCACATATACCAAAGCATCTCATTCTTCACCCACAGCAGACATCACTAATTGATCCTGGCATGAGGATGGCCTCCAAACCTTTCTTACCTGCCCTCTGGCAGCCACTAGCAGTTGAGAAGCGTTCTCTCTCAAGCTGGAACAAACCTGCTGTCCAACGTTTAGGTTTAGCCCATTTGCATCCTGTAGCTCTCTTCTTTCAAGAATAGGGACAGAGCCTCTAGAGGGTTTTTAATTTAATTATACAAACATGCTGGCCTATTATTTATAGTTCTCTCCCACCATCATGCCGAAAGAGCAATAATGCATCACACCACACTCACTTCCTCCTGATGAGCCACAGGAAAGTCTGCACTTCTTCCTTCCCCCTGATCTTTCTCCCTCTGCTCTCCAGGGTGCGCTTCCCACCAGCCAGCCTCTCCGATGCTCTCATGAGCCCACCTTCGTGGTAAACCAGTCTTCACAGCCATGCTCATGAGCCCCTGTTCTTCTCTCCTTTAATGAGGCTCTGTAAGCTCTTTGTCAGCAACAGTGGCTTGCTCCTTGCTTCCTTCCCGTAAATAACACTGGTTGGTGGACTTTTAAGAGGTTTCACAGTAGCACAGTCTAGGACTCTCCATTTCTATGTCTCACCTTCCCCTTCATGGGCAGGAGTCTGTCTCTGTCCCTTGCTCGGGACGTAAAGGGCTGTGGAAACACTCTCAAGGCCTCCCACTTCTGCTAGACCTGCGTCCACTTCCCCAGCTGAGCCAAGCACGGACTGCATGGGCCCTTTAGTTGGTCTGCTCAGCTCAGGGAACTGTCTGTGAGCCAGAGCCATGGCTGAGGCAGCTCTGTGGAGTTGAGGGGGTTGACGGGGTTCTAGCTCATGGTTGGAGGTTGTTTTGGTGGGAGAGTCTGGTTACCCTATGTCAACAGGAACTTGGGTTTTTTTGGTTCTTTTCTGCTTTTTACTCACCTGAGATAACTGCTTTTTATTGACTTTCAGGAGCTTTGAGATCTTTGGAGGAATATGAAATTAGCCACCATTTATTTTTCATTGTCTTTCTCTTTTAACTTGGTCCACCTCCGGTACACAGAATTGATTTAAACATAAATTTTGGCTTGCGATTAACATTGGTCCATGTGTAGCTCTCTTTTATTTCATTCTTAGCCTTAATAATATTGTGGATGCCTGTGAAAGTCACCAGCCCAGCTAGAGCGAGACCATCACCCATGCCTTATCCCTGCCTTACCCACACCTTATTAACACCTTACCTTACCCTTACCTTACCCACACCTTACCACCGGTGTGTTCCTCCTCTGCCCCATTCCCTGCCTCCCATCCCCCAGAACCACATATTTGAATCCTGCATTCTCTTATTCTCTTCCTTTTGGGAAATATCTTACCACATAGATGTGGATGGCATATTGTTTGGATTTAGTTACCTTTGAACTTTATTTTATTTTATTTTATTTATTTTATCATGTTATACATAGGCTCCTGGGATTCATATTTTTTCCTCAATAGTGTATATTCAAGACTCATCTGTGCTGTTGGGTGGGTATCGTTTTTCATGTTTACCATGCATATTACTCCATCACGGGAAAATACTGCAGTTCATTCATCCATTTCCTCGTTGATGGGTTGATTTTTGCTATTACAAACTGTGCTGCTTTGAACATCCATGTATCTCTCTCTCTGGATGTGTGCAAGAGTTTGCCTTGACCTATATATGTCATCTCTTAACCCCCATTGTAACCCCCGAATGTGACTGGCTAGAGCCTTTTAACAGATGAGAAAGCTTAAGTTGCACAGAGCTCATGAAACATGCTTAGGGTCACAGGGCAAATGAGCGGCAGACCCAGGATTCAAACCTAGACCTTCCTGCTTCTAAACCTCACTTTTTTTTTTTGCTATTGTTTGCTATTCTGCCTGAGAAGCCAAGGGATTCATGTCAGCCTGGTGGTCTGTATTTAGGAGTGGAATATTAGGATTCATCCAATCATTCATTCATTCATTCGTGTGTTCATTCATTCATTCAGCTAACCCGTGAGTACTCATTGAGTGGCTACTGTGTTCCAAGCTCCATGCTAGACCCCAGGGACCGACTGTGAAGCAAAAGCCACTGTTACCGCCCTCATGGAATTCACGTGCTAGTGGAGAAGAGGGATCATAAATAAATCAGCGAAGACAGTGTTTCCCTGCTGTGTTAAACATCAGGGAGAAAATGTCAGGGTGAGGAGAGGGTACCTAGGATGAGGAGGCATCTGGGGAGGGGATTTAGGAAGGCTGGACCAGGGAGATTTCCGCTGCCTGCCTCTGCCTTTCCAGGCTATGGGCGTGGGAGGAGATCCTCGCAGCTCCCACCTCAGAAAAGTCCCCAATATCTTCTGGGGGCTTTGAACCTGAGACGAGCCCATCTAAGCAGCTCAGATTCCCAGCTCCCTTTTTCATCTGACTCCCTGGATGACTGACTGCTCAGCTTTCAAGACAGCCCCCAGCTGGGGCTAATCTGAAATAAAAGTTTTTATTTATCTAGCTTGATACCTGGTGCAAGGGTAAATCATACAAGAGAAAAAGCAATAAAGGAGAAAGATTAAGCATAAGGCGCTGTCTTAGGCATGCCCTTTTGCAATATGGCTACAAAGATATTAAGCCTGAAGACACCCACAAGTCCACATTGCTGTTTCCTTGTCTCTCTGGGCTCAGCTTAGCTGCTGCTGGAGCAGGAAGGATGGCAGAACACGGCGGGGGCTGCAGGAGGGAGACCCCCTGGGGTACCCTGCAGAGAGGGTGAGCAGCCAGATGGAGTTCTAGTTACTCAGTCCATCAGCCACCTCCCACCCCACGCAGCTCTGATTCATGGCTTCCCCGGGGAAGAAAAACATTGACATCTGCACCTACGTTTCTATCAGTGTGTCCATGTCATCAGTATTTATTATGTGCCTGCCACAGGCAAGGCACCCTGGGCAGAGAGCGCAGGCAGGAAGCCTTCATCACAATCCTTTCCCACAGTCAGCCTGAGCTCAAATCTCTGGTGACCTTGAGCAGGTTGCATCCACCTGTGCCTCAGTTTCCTCATCTGTAAAATGGGAATATTCATAGGGTTATTTTAAGTGTCAGATGAGTTAATACAAGTAAAGTTCTCAAAATAGTGCCTAACACATAGTAGGCACTCAAAAACGTTATTATTATTTATTATTATTATTATTGGCATTGAAAAAATGACACTCTAGTTGATGACAAATGCAAACAAGAAAAACAATGCCTGGATTCCTCAGCCTGTACATATTAATGGGGTCTCTAAAAATCCAGATTTCACTGGCTCATGGCCTCCCTCCATGTCTGTGTAACCTAAGACTTCAGCTTTCTGTAAAATCCCCACCAAATGTTGCAGAGGCTCCTACAGGGTGTGGAGGAGACAGGTCCCCTGTGCTTTCTAATTGCCCTGCCAGCTCTCCTGCCCCCATCCCTCCGGGTGTCCCCTGCACAAAGCCACTAGAGGTGGGTAAGTCACCAGGCCCCTTCTGTAGGCACCCTCTCTAGCCCTTGAAATGGCCCAGCATCCCCTGGACACCCCATGACCCTGGAGCCACAGTGGATGGATTGTGGGCTCTTCCCTCTGCTGCAGACTGCACTTGGGATCTGGGTCCCACAGCCCCACTGCCTGAGCCCTGTGCATGGCAATGCCTCTCCCCACTCCCACACAAACAGCTCCCTCAGCTCCAGCCTGCAGCCCTTCCCTTTGGAGGGCCAGGAAGGGCCAGGAAGACAGCATGCCATCCTCCTCACCCATCTTCCCTATAGAGCTTGTGCTTTAAAGCAATTTTTTTAAAAGAAGGGAAGGAAGGAAAGGAGGAGGAGAAGAGAAAGGAATAAGAAGAAAAGAAAGCTTTCTTTTAGCCAAAATGTCAGCTTACTGAAAACCCACCCACCCACTCTCCAGTCATGTGCAGTGTAGACCCTGGAGAGAACTCACTGCCCGAGTAATTCATGGTGGGTGCCTGAGTGGCATATGTAATACACACTTTGGGAGATTATGAAAGGGTTCATTCTCCCCAGGAAAGGCAGTCCTCGAAGGAGGATTTGGGTTGATGGCGAGGAAGAAGTGTTGCCACCCTCAGGGTACGGTATGAGCACACACTCAGGAGACCTTTTCCCCCAGCCCTAACATTCTCCTGCAGGTTGGGACTCACATTAGGAAAGGTTCGAATGCCAGACTAGGGAGTAATAATGACATCATAATAATAGCTACCACTTCTTGGATGTGTGGGAACGGATGTAAGTGCTTTACCTACATCAACTCCTTTAATCCTCCCAATAACCCCACGAGACTTTCCTCTTATTGTTATCCCCATTTTACAGAGGTGGAAACTGAGGCCCAGTTGCCCAAGGTTTCATGGCTGGTGGGTGGTAGAGCCAGACACTGAACCCAGCAGGTTGGCTCCAAACCCATTTTTCTCCACAGCTCCCTGCCCTGAGTGACTGAGCGGGCTGCCACAGGCTGAGAATCCCAGGGTCTACCTCTGGACTTGGCGGCTGCACCGCCTGCGCTCCTCCACCACCTCTCTCTCTGCCGCTCTGTCGAACGCTCTGAGTCAATTAACTGGCTGCCCCCATTCAAATATTTGACCAATATCCTGGAAACAGAGATTTCAGAGCAGATATTTTCAGACATTCATTGAAGTGAACAAACATTCTGGCACAGAATGAAATTATTGCTCAACATCTGATTCTGCCGGGCTGTGCCCCCATCCCAGCTTTACCCTCCCCACTACTTGAATGCATTCCTTTTTAGGGGCAAGGTGGGTGGAATCGGGCTGCTTCTGCTTTCTAGCTCACTGCCTCTCCTACCCTCTTTGACTGCCAGTGTGTAAGGATCCCCCCACCCCTGCCCTGTAGGATCACATTGTTGAAGCCCTTTTGAATTCATGAAGGCAGATGCTGAAGGGCACTTCACAATGACATCTGGCAGACCAAAGGTTATTTTAAAGGGGCTGGTGACTAGTTTTTCTTCATAATGACAGCGGTAGTCCCAAATGTCAGCAAAAGCAATTTAGTTGAGACTGAAAGTAGCATTTTGCAAATGAGGATTTGAGTCCCTGGGATGCTTTCACTCCTCTTTACGAGTCTCTAGGAGCTGGGCATGGTGGCATGTGCCTGTAGTGCTAGCTACTCCAGACACTGAGATGGGAGAATCACTTAAGCCCAGGGGTTCGAGGCTGCAGTGAACTAAGATGGTCCCACTGCACTCCAGCCTGGGCAAAAGAGTGAGACCCCCATCTCCAAGAACAAAACAAACAGAACAAACAAACAAAAACAGTCTCTAGGGACTGGTGAATTGGCCATTCATGACTCAGCAGGTGGTTGACAAGGTCTCAATGTGCCAGCTTCCACACAGAGTGGTCTTGAGGGGACACACAAGACTATACAATGGAGACTGAAAATGTAAAACCATGCCACCAGGAAGCTTGAGGATTGTCTGCAAAGGTAAATAGATGAGAAGTCGCTCCTCCATCACAGCATTTGCTGAGCGGCTGGTACTGTCAGTGAGTTCCTGGGGGAGATGAGAGGAGGCCGAGAGTGCTGAGGGCTGGGGCAGGGGTGAGAATAGCAGCTTCACCCGAATGCTGCTTCCCCAACTGTAAGATGATACCCCCAAGGGATGATTTTAAGTGGTGCATGGGTGGGATGTGAAATAACATTGAAACACACAAAAAGACGGTTATTCCCTTTTTGACTTTCTTACAGAATTTCCATTTCTGTCCTTTCTATCCAGGAAAGGGTTCAGTTGGGTGCTCATGTGTTTAGCACCTCTTCAAGTGGGCTCATGTCCTCACTGGACACAAGAGAGCCGCTGGAGCCTTTAGAGGCCGAGCTGATGCAGCTTACCCTGGAGGCAAATTACACAGGCTTATTTTCCCATGTTACAGCCACAGTCTACACATGGCTGATGAACTGGTCCCCCACGTGTGATATTCTTAAAGAGTTTTTTTAAGGATGATGTTTAAAGGAAAAGAAAATAAATCAAATTACAGAAAACTACTAAACAAATAATAGAAGTTTCATACAAATATAGCAGAAATTGGGAGGATAGCATCCACATGACTGAATATCAGGCAATCCTGATGTAGGAGTCATGTTGACTTGGGCCTTTGCTTGGGTGACTTTCCTTCTGAGAGTCACCTCAATGCATGTGAAGGGCTCGGAACAGCTCCTGTCTCAGGACAAGCACTCAGGAAATGCCAGCCCTCTGTTGGATGGAATGGCCCTTAGAAATGGGGTGCACTAGCACCCACACAGCAATGTTATTGGCACTGCTGCTGAGACTGAGGGGTGGCTTGGTTAGGTGTTGAGGAAAGCATCCCAAGCAGGAGAGGCTGAGATGAGCAGAGGCTTGGAGGGAGGACCAAGGGACATTTAAAGGACAGTGGACAGATCAACCAGGCTGCAGAAAGGGAAAGATGGAAGATGATTTGAAGGGTCTTGGACCAAGCTAAGGAGTATGGATTGTTCCTTTCAGGGCATCTGTCTTTGCAAGAACCCAAGAGCTCTCAGGAGCTCAGGAAAAGAGGCTTGCTATGAGGCTCAGTTTTCCCATGGGCATCCTGAGCTGACCCTTCTCAGCATCGGGTCTCCTGGCTCAGGAACTAGGAACGCAGCTTGGATGTTTTCTCCTTTCCTACAGCATCTGTATTCATGAGGACCCTTGTTATTACATTTAGGTCCCACCCAGACAATCCATGCTAATTTCCCACCAGAAGATCCTTAACCAAACCACATCTGCAAAGTTTCCTTTGCCATATAAATAACATGCAGAGGTTGCAGGGTTTCAGACCTGGATGCCTTTGATGGCCATTCTTCAGCCCACCACAGCATCCATACCCTCTCTAAGCATCTGCCTGTCTTCATTGGCTCCTTCATGGTCTCACCTGGGCCACGATGACTACACTGCCTCTTCTTCACACTGTTCTTGAAATGCCCTTTCAGCTGCTGTCTCAGCTGCCAAGTACCTCTATACTCTATAGTTATCTCATTCTGAGTTTCCTAGATGGGTCAGATTGGCCAGCTCACTACCACGGCCATGTCCACAAGCCATGGGGAGCTGGTAGCCTGAGATGCTGTCCCCCAGGCAGCCGGTACAGAAGAGGATGGTGGGGCCATGTGTGGGGCAGGCTCCAAACACATCTGGTACACTTTCAAAGGCAGACAGACCACTGGGACAAAGTAGAGCACTTAGAACCAGACCCAGATATAAATATGGGAACTTGTTATATGATAAAGGTGGCACTACAAATCACTGAGGAAAGGATGACTTGTTTAGTGGCTGGTATTTGGAAAACTAGCTCACCACATTGAAAAAAATAAAGCAAGATCCCTACCATACACCATATACCAAGGCAGACTCCAGATGGATTCAAGACCTAAATGTGAAAGGTAAAATATAAAGCTCATAAAAGGAAATGTGGGGGTATATTTTCGTGACCTTGTAGTAGGAGAGGACTGCTCAGCCCCTCTCAGAGATGTGCCATAGAAGACAGACAGATTGTTCTACATCAAAGGAGTTCCAATTCAGTCGGAATATATAGACTAAGTTAAAAGCCAATTATATTTAGGGAGATTTTTGCAACAATTAAAGTCAAGGAACTAATAGCTAGCATATATAAGGAATTCCTGCAGATCACGAAGAAAAAGCTGGGAAATCTAACAGAAAAATGAGTAAAGTATATTAATAGAGTGGGAAACCCCGATGACTGGTGGACACATGTAGACATGCTGAAACTGACTAGAAATCAGGGAAATGCAAATGGTAACTGCAGTGACCGACCTCTTCACACCCCACGTCGACACAGGAGCCAAATCCTCCCTGTTTTTGTGTGTCCTGCAAGCTGAGAATGGGTTTTAAAGATAAGTACTTTTACGCCTGGTGTGGCGGCTCACGCCCATAATCCTAAAGTTCTGGGATGACAAAGCAGGTGGATCACTAAGGCCAGGAGTTTGAGACCAGCCTGGGCAACAGAGTGAAGCCCCATCTCTACACGTGCGGTAGCCTATGCCTGTAATCCTAACTACTTGGGAGGCTGGAAGGATTGCTTGAGCTCAGGAGTTTGAGGTTACGGTGAGCTACGATCATGGCATTGCACTCCAGCCTGGGTGATAGAGTGAGACCTTTTCTCTTTAAGGTAAACGAAAAATAAGTATTTGTGCAGTTGATCTGAGGGTAGTAAATATGATCTGTGAACTCTAGTTAAGCAAAGTGTTATCCCTCGCCGCAGAAAATTCCATTCTTTTCATCAGCAGGACTACAGTATAAAAAAATTGTGCTCAATTATTATCATATTTTGAATTCATCAAAAATTTTTGTGGAAATTTGTTTTCTTTCTTGTACTAACATAATGTCCTCAATCTGGCCTCTCGCCCTGCAAAATTTGAAATATTCACTATGACCTTTTAAAAGAAAGTTTGCTGACCCCCACACACTCTGCTTCAGTTAGAAAGCCACATGGGATCAGGTTAAACCACATACAATCCCCATTTTTGTAGGTCAGAATGGCTCAATGTCAGCAGTTTCTTCTGGCTCAAATTCATATATATGTATACAACAAAATAGACTAATATTTAAAACCTAGCATTGAGAATTTATAAAAGAAATATAACTCAAAAGACAAAGGGATAATATAATACCATTTCTGTAAGATAAAATAAAGCAGGCGGGGCACGGTGGCTCATGCCTGTAATCCCAACACTTTGGGAGGCTTGAGGCGGGTGGATCACCTAAGGTCAGAAGTTTGAGACCAGCCTGGCCAACATGGTAAAACCCCATTGCTACTAAAAACGCAAACTTTAGCCGGACGTGGTGGTACACACCTGTAATCCCAGCTGTTCTAGAGGCAACCTGGGAGGTGGAGGTTGCAGTGAGCTGAGATCACACCACTGTACTCCAGCCTGGGTGACAGAGCAAGACTCTGTCTCAAAAAGAAAGAAAAAAAGAAAGAAAAAAAGAAAAAGAAAGCAAACAATCCTAACAGTAGATACTGAACGAGAATGTGTGCTTATTCGGAGACATGTTGGAAAGTCCTTGTTTTGGAGAAGAAGAGTGGGAGAAGAGTAAAGAGGAAGCCCAACTGTGACATTTACTAATAGTTATTGAGTAATTGCCATGTGCCTGGTCCTGCTTTCAGCCAGTCTCAGGTGTTAACTCATTTACTCCTCACAGCACCCTGATGAGGAGGTTGCTATCATGGTGCCCACTCTACAGATGAAGAGACCCAGCTCAGAGAGGTTAGGTAACTTGCCAAGGCCACTCAGCTTGTAATTGTCAGAGTCAGGATTTGGACTCAGGCAGTTTTGGCTCCAGTTTGGGGTATCAGATCTGAGTTCAGTGATGTGGGTATAGATCAGAGATGTGAGGGTGCACCCAGCGTATCTGAAAAAGCAAACTCCCCTTTAACTAAATCCTGTGCCCACCCCTGCCCACGCCATGCTCAGGAAATCCCTAAGTGTTCCTTTTATACTTGCTTCTCCAGGATCCAGAACACTTACCTCAGCTCTGACCACACTCTGAGAGTGAGGAATAGGGACCTTGGCCCTGCCTTGGCTCAGCCTGGAGTGATGGGCCACCTTACCCACAGGACAAAGTTACTGACAGGATGTGCCCTGAGAAGTGGCTCTGGCATTAATATACTGAGGTATAAGCCAAAGGCTTAGGATCACATAGGTCCAAGTTCAAATCCTGGCTCAGAGTTCGGCTGGCTGTGGGGGCCTTGACAAATCAGTTCTGTAAATAGGGTTCAGAACACCTCCCTCGATAAGGCACTGCACAGCACAGGGCCTGGCATACAGTAAGTGCAGGGTAAATGACTATCGATCATGAGTTCATTGACATCACCTAGGGAAAATGACTGCTTTTCATTGTACCATCTTGAAAGAAGCACTTGGGAAAAGCAAGGAGGAGTCTCTGCCATCCTATTTCTCTAATTAGTCTGCCTGTTCCCCTCTTATCCATTATACCGATCTTTCTGTATTCCTCCTCTCCTGAAAAACTTTTCACACTCACTCCCCCAGGAAGCTTTCCCTGACCATCCACTTGCATCGTCTATTTAACTGACAGTAGCAGGTTCATAATTTCCATTCTATTTCTTTTCTTTTTTTTTTTTTTTTTTTTTTTTTTTTGAGGCGGAGTTTCACTGTTATTGCCCAGGCTGGAGTACAATGGCAAGATCTTGTCTCACCACAACCTCCACCTCCTGGGTTCAAGCGATTCTCCTGCCTCAGCCTCCTGAGTAGCTGGGATCACAGGCATGCGCCATTACACCCGGCTAATTTTGTATATTTAGTAGAGATGAGGTTTCACCATGTTGGTCAGGCTGGTCTTGAACTCCCGACCTCAGATGATCTGCCCGCCTCGGCCTCCCAAAGTGCTGGAATTAGAAGCATGAGCCACCGCACCCAGCCACTCCATTCTATTTCTAATTTGGAGTTTCATGCTCATTCCACCATCCCTGGACCCCGTGCCCAGGACACTGTCACCTCCGGCATGGCCACCTGGTTGTCCTGGGGTTCACAAGCATTTGTCTCTTCAACATTCTTTCCCTTCCCACCTTGATAACCACTGAATCCCTGGGAATTCCAGGTCCCAAATCCATGGTCCTTGAAACCCAGAAAGGATCCATCCTTTCCCGAGGGACATCCCAAGCACCTGCAGGGGCCTTCCCCTGTTATCTGCCCTCAAGACAATGCTCTGAGGGAGATGTACCCTGAGAACACAGAGGCCCAGCCTCAGTGTGGCCTGCCTGGGACTGCCCAGGTTGTGCATGGCACTGCCAGCAGTTGGCATCAAGCCAACCACAACCACATCCAGGCCCTTTCTCTCACACCTGAGCCATGTTCAAGCCCAGAGATGACCATGTGACTCCAGTGTCCCTCCTGTGAAATCCTCTTTCTCCTACCTTTCCAGGGAAAGCCCGCACCAGGAAAAGCCCGCACCAACTGACTTTCCTCCATGGTCCGTGTGACTCAGAACTGCTAACTGGGGCTTGGCTCTGGGCAGACCCCTCTATGATTAGCACTGATTTTCCCTGGCACCAAGGGTGGCGCCTTCTGCCTGGCCTTGCCCAGGGTGGTGGGAGGCCCACACCTCAGCAGCAAGGAGAGACTGGCCTGCAGGGAGAGAGAAAACAAGCCCCTTGAACCCTACTTTTTTTTGCAGCCGTTATTAGGATGTCAATGGGATCCCACACAAGGATACCATGCAAGGCCCTCTCTGGAGGTTGCATCTTACACTTACAACAAGTATATCAATATCCCTATTTCACAGATGAGGAAACTGAGGCTCAGAAAGGTAACATAACATGTAGGGTCATGCTAGGCCATGAAGTGGCAGAGCCAGGATTCAAACCCAGATCTACATGAGTCTGAAGTCCTCAGGGACCACCCTGCCTCATTGGATGGTCGTGACAACCCTGTCATGTGCAGACCCTGTCTCTACTAGTTCCACCATACAGATGGGTAAACTGAGGCTCGGGAAGCTCAGGAAACCCAAGGCCATATGATTGGTGAAGTGGTGAAGTGATAGATGCTGCCTGTTCCCTGACCCAGGCTTTATTCCATCCACTGAACACAGACCCTTCCCTTCCACACCAGGACCCTTCTCCCTCCAGTGTGGCAGTAGGAGGGGTAACAAGAGAGGAGCTGAGGGTAGCGTTGCCCTAGACTGACATGAGAAGCAGATGGGAATGGGTCACAAAGTTGTAGGATGGGTCATGAAGGGTCAAGTTGCAGAAAGTGCTGGAAGCCGGGTAGACTTGCCATGTTGGGCAGGAGGGAGCTCATAGGATCTTATAGGAGGAGTGAAGTGTTGAACTGACTCTCCACCGTGCCCCTTGCCCAGCCCGCCCCAGGTCCCACCTCCCAGCCCCGTCCCCACCTCCCCGCCACCCGGCACTCCCTTCCTCCCACCCTCCCTCCCAGGTTGGGGGACATTGGGCCGCTGAGGTCAGGTCTTTGTTTGAAGGACAGATAATTAATCCGACAAAGTAATCCCCAGCACGCTCTGGCAGATTTATGGAGATCGCCTCTGTCCCGGGAACTCTGCCTCTTCATCTGTCATTTCCCAGGCAAAGCGAGTGACTTGTTATATCATAGGCCCCACGCCAATAGGAATTTCATTTAGGGGAGTTCTCCAGGTAGAAGGAGATTGATAACCCAGGACTAGGCAGGAACCGGCAGCAGTCCTGGGGCCGGGAGGGTGGGGAGGAGAGCAGGCATCGCCACCTCCTCTGTCCCCTTGCTGGTCTCCATCTTTCTCCCAACATGGTGCTGGTTTCATGGGCCTCACCTGTTACAGGCCAGAGACAGGGACCTGGATATCGTCCAGTGGAGCCTTTTCAAGCCCCAGATGAGAAAGCAGGGCGTGAGAGAGGGACTGTTTCTCAGCCAGCTCTTGGGGCTACTCTGCCCCAGCTGTCCCGATCATTTCTTCTCCCTTCCCACCCCACACCTCATCCGCCTTAAAGCTGCCACAGGTACAGAGTTGTCAAGGGCAGGGGCAGGGGCTCCTCAGAGCCTGCCATGGTGGTCCTTGGAGCCTGCTTCCCAAGGAGGCCCGTTTCGGTGTAGGAGGGTAGTAGGGGGTTGCAGGACCTGGCAGCTCATTCACCAAACACTGAGGAAGGACAGGCGTGGCCCCGGTGGTCAGGGTAGTTGCTTCTGGTCTATTGGCTCTGCCTTCAGCTTGCTAGGCAGTTTGGGGGCTACGACTGTCTACCTCTGCAGTACAGGAGTTTGGACTCATTTGATCATTCATAAATATTTATCAGGTACCTCTTGTACTCACTGCTAGGGATGTGGCCACGAACAGGACAAACTCTCGTCCTCAGAGCGTCTCTTCCAACACACTCTGTTGTATCCACACTCCCGTCCCACCCCACCCTCAAAGGCAGGGTGGGCCCAGGCTGTGGGCCACTAGGAAGGGAAGGGAAGGCCTGGGCACAGCACAGAGAGCAGGGGTTGGCGTGGCAACGTGTAGACAGGCACCAGCGCCAACCTTGCCAACTTGGCAGCTCCACGTCGACAGGGACCATGCATGGCAGGGCTGGCTCCTTCCGGAGACTCCACCCGGCCCTCAGTAATTAAAGCCATAAGTCATCTTCCGACGGGAGCCTGCAGGCTGGGGAGGCCACAGCTGGTCTTGCTTAGGGCTTAGTGCTGGGAGAGAGAGTCCATCTGGGCAGAGGTTTGTAGAGGGAGCTGAAGATCAAAGGCTGCCCTCTGCTCTGGCCTAGGCTGGGGGCAGTGTTTGCGCTCTGAGACTCTGCTTGGTGCCTGAGCAGTGTCAGGAGCTTCCTCCACAAGCAAAGAGTTTCCTTCCTCTTTTCTATGAGTGCTGAGAGCCTTAGGCTTGCAAACACCCCAAGTGATGCCATCTGCCTCCAGCAGGACCCTTTGCCCCAGTCCCCCTGTAGGAGGGTCTATACCCAGAGGTTGGTGTAGGGGTGCTGTAGGGTGTTCACTGCTCTGAGGTGCTTCCCAGAGAGCCTGCCTTCCCTCCTGCCAAGAGACTAGGGCTCAGTAAACTGAAACCAGCTGACGGGGAAGGAGGCAGGACCGGGAGCCCCTGTAATTGAGAAGGATACCAGGCCACCCATCTGTAGGGTGGCCCAGTGTGAAAGACCCAAAAGTCATCCTGTGACTTCTTTTTTTCAAAAAAGTGGTCAGAGGCTTTGGAAAGATTTGGATTGTGGAGCCTCCTCTGTGGTCAAAAAGGCAAGGACGTCTCTCTTTTTCCTGTGTCTCGCTTGCTCAGCAAAAGTTTCTGCCTGTGTGAGCCAAGGGATGGGAGCATCTTGGGACATCCCTCCCTATCTGGCTGGGCTCATTCATCAAGCATTCTCTGAACGCCTGCTTGGTGTGGGGCACTGGGCCAGGGGCTTGGGACATAATGTGACATCTGGGGCTGAGCCTCCAGCTGGGAGGATGAGGGCATTCTACAGGCAGGGATGAAATGGCCAACCACCCACCCCACCCCACATCCCAGGCCAGTACCCCTGGCCTTTGTCAGAGAAGCAGGGCCAAGTTCACTGGCAAATGTGAAATATTCAATATTTAGAAAAGTTCAGAAACTGCTACAGCACACTCCTATGTATTCACCACCCTTGTAACATTTTGTTGACATTTTGCCGTATTTGCTTTGGTTCCTTTTTGCTCTTCATTTTGTTCTTGTTTAAGAAGTGGCACATTGCAGGTGGTGGTGAAGACACCTTTTCTTTTCTTTCCATCATCTCAGAGGCCTGTTCTATGAGCCCTGAGTAGAAAAGGCAAAAACCTCCAATCCTGACATTGGCTTCAAAAATGGCATCCCTGACTTGAATATGGACTGTGTCTTAGGTGACACTGTGGAACCATTAATTTTGTTTCGGGTGAAAATGGCATGTTTTGTTGCAGTTTTGAAAGTCCTTATGAGAGATGCATGCAGATTTTAGAAAGGAACTGGAGTTTGCTCTGATAACACCATGAAAAATTGGTAGTGTTGAGGGGGGATGATTTTAAGATTGCCAGAAGTTTGATGACTGTTGCATCTGGGTCACGGGTACAGAGAGCTTCATTGTGCTCATCCCTACATTTGTGTTTGTTGGAAATTTTCCATGGTAAAAATTGTATGTGTGATCATGAAAGCTTCTCAAAGCAGACCATAGAGCCACATCTGCCCTGCAGCCTGGACGGGCACCCAGACCTGAGCCCGATTTCTGGTCCACCCATCTGATGCCAGTTCTGCCTCTAATTTGCTGTGTTGACCAAGTTACTTCTCATCTCTGAGCCTCAATGCTCCAGGGGTTGAAGGAAAAGTTGGAACCTGTTAGGCTTTAAGCATCTTTCCATTTTCCACCTCTGACACTTGACACATCTAACCTGTATGCTCAGAGACTCCGCTAGAGGGAAACTGTGGGAATAGCCTCATTTACACCTTCCTTTTTTTTTTCTGTCTTTTTTGTTGTTGTTGTTTGTTTGTTTGTTAGTCACAGTTTCAATCTTGTTGCCCAGGGTCAAGTGCAATGGCGCAATCTCAGCTCACCGCAACCTCCGCCTCCTGGGTTCACACGATTCTCCTACCTCAGCCTCCATAGTAGCTGGGATTACAGGTGTGTGTCACCACGCCTGGCTAATTTTGTGCTTCTAGTAGAGATGGGGTTTCACCATGTTGGTCAGGCTGGCCTCAAACTCCTGACCTCGGGTGATCCACCTGCCTTGGTCTCCCAAAGTGCTGGGATTATAGGCATGAGCCACCATGCCCAGCTACACCTTCAATTTCTCCAGTGGGCTGCCCCCGACTTCAGGAGACCAGCTTTGCCAAAAAGGTCTGCAGTCGGATAAGTTAGATACCACATCACAGTTTTCTTGTGCTGGCAAGTCACAATGCCCATGAGCACATTAAAGGCTCTGACAAGTCCTGTGGTGAACATGCTTGTTGAGCATTTCCCAGAGTTATTTGACCACAGAACTTTTAAAAGTTGACCTTCCCTAGACCCTATGGTATCAGAGTTCCTGGGGAAACCCTGGCGTTTCTGTTTTCAGACTGGCAACTCGTGCTCTGTAAGACAAATTTGCCATCTTTTCTTGTAAGCATGATGACTCTGACTCATACTCAGTAGAACCCGAGATGTTTGATGTTTTCCACATTACTGGGTGGGTTTGTGCCTAACAAAATCTGTAATATTTTTCCTTCAGTCATCCCCTGACCAGAAACATCTGCTTTGATGTTACACTCTGAGTCACTGACCCAATGCCAGAAAGCCCTCCAGCATTAGGAAACTGGGCTTGGCACAGTCTGCGGCCTTTCTGATGAAGCCTTCTAGAAGCACTGTTTCTCAGGAGGAGGAGTAGAAAGAATATAGGCTTTGTCATTATAGGCCATGGGTTCAAATTTCAGTGCAACCACTTTCAAGCCTTATGACTCTTTCACCTCTAGCCCTAGTTTACTAATCAGTGAGGTCTAACAGCTACTGAGCATTTGTGATGTGCTGGACACTAAGTAAGCTTATTACCTGCTTCTATCCTCACATCAGCCCTATAAGACAAGAATTACTCCTCATGCCTGTAATCCCAGCCCTTTGGTAGGCCGACGCGGGTGGATCACAAGGTCAGGACATCGAGACCATCCTGGATAACATGGTGAAACCCTGTCTCTACTAAAAATACAAAATAATTAGCCAGGCATGGGTGCCTCCAGTCCCAGCTACTCAGAAGGCTGAGGCTGGGGAACGGCTTAAACGCGGGAGGTGGAGGTTGCAGCAAGCTGAGATTGCGCCACTGCGCTCCAGCCTGGATGACAGAGCAAGACCCTGTCTTAAAAAAAAAAAAAAAAATTACTCCTCCTCCCCTTTTATGGTTAATGAAATGAAGCAAAAGCCCAGAGAGGTTAGATAACTTGCCCACCATCACAAAGCTAGTGAGAAGTAATACTGAGGTTTGAACCCTGGTCCTAGCCACTGCAATATCTGTCCCTTTCAAAAAAAAAATCAGATCTCTCGTGGCATCTTAAAACTGAAAAAGTCCTGGGAATCCCCAGGTTCCCTGAATCACCAGACCCTGAACCCCATCCATCAGGGCACCCTGGGAGGGTAAAGAGGTACTGGGTGCACTGGACTCTACACCCACTCATCTGCTTCAGCCAGGGCAGCTAGCTCTGTTTTTGGCTATTTTATATACTCAGTGTGGACTTTTGTCTGATAAAAGAATCTGCTACTGAAACAACGACATTTGAAAAACAACTGCCGTAGAAAAGCCCCCTCTTTTTTAAACAGGGCAGAACCATGAGGCCCAGAGAAGTGAAGTGACTGGCCCAGGGTCACAGCTGTCTTCTGAGCTCCAGGCAGGTCTCTGTCCCCTCTTCAGGCATCAGAGCAGGGCCTGGGCTGAGGGGGGCTCTGCAGCCCCCAGGGGCCCGTCAAGGTCGGTCATCGGGGCTGCTTCTGCCAGCTGGTGGCCAGTTTCTATGAAGATAACTGTGTCTGAGGCTGGCTCCCTGAACCTCGTCCGACCACATCTATTTCTGGGCTGCAGAGTCCTGACGGAGCACAATTTGATTCATAAATTACCCGGCTCAAGGTGTGTGTGATGGGTTCTCCTTCCACAGATTTGAAAGTCATTCACTCTGGAACTTGCAACACTTGGGGCGGGAGGGCGGGGGCAGCGTGGCACTGTCAGGATTAGCGTTCATGGAGGAAAGGTGGCAGGGAAGCTGGAGAGGGCTCGGAGAATCAGTGAGAGTCTCTTTGCCAGCTCTGTCCTCCCAGCAGCCCCAGGAGGCAGAGTCTGTCAGCGTCCCTATTTGGTAAGTAAGGAAACTGAGGCTCAGAGGTGAAGTCACTTGCCCAAGGCCACATAGCTAGAAGTAGTGAAGCTAGAATTTGAACTCAGTACCCTCTGAGGCCTACGCTGCTTCCACACAATCTCAGTGTTGTGAGACAAAGGACTGAACATCTGTTGTTCAGAGGAGAGGCAGTTGGAGAGGCTGGACCCCGTGCGGTAGGATTTGAAGGGAAGGTTCAGGAGTACCAGGCCTCTCTGTTTCACAGACTTCAGGGTGCACCTGCACTGCCATTGCACCCCACCCTGCCGGTCTTTTCTGCTTAACGTCATCCAGTCTGCGGCACTGCACAGCTCCAGCAGCCCCAGGCACCTGGTTCACCATCTCTGATGCATCCCAACGTGGGCTCAGCGCTTTACAGTTTGTAAAGCGATTCCTTATCTCATTGAGCCTCTAAACAGTCCTGTGAGCGGGGGAGGTATTCTCACCTCTAAAGAGGAAACAGTCTCAGAATATCCACAAGCCCCACATTATGAAACTGGAATTCTCACCCACTCCTGGGTGAGTTCTCCATTTGGCTTCTTCATGCCTGTGCGTTGTTTTTCCCTGGGGGTGACCAGTCTTCCCCCAGTAGACGATGGGCTCCCTGAGTGTATGACCCACCCCATGCCTGGTACCGACAGGCCCAGTGGTAGAGAGGTGGTCTCTGGTGTCCCCATTTCCCAAGAAGCCCCATCCCTGGGCCCATCTTTCCCATGTCCCATTGCTGGATTGTAGCCAGAGGAGGGAGTGACAGCATGCCAGGATGACAGACAGCGCGTGCCCCCTCCTCCCGCCATGAGCCTTCTTCTCCTTGGGCATCTGATCACTGTCCTCTTTGTTTTCTTTAAGTGTCTCCCCCGCTCCTTCCCCCCTCGCCCTCCCTCCCTGGGACAAGGCCTTTCAGATCATCAAATATCAAACGCTGCTTATGTGTGGACTGAGATGGCTTTATCGGGGCTGTAAATCTCACTGCGCCCTGACCTCTTTTGAGTGCCAAGCCTCGGGTGAGTTATGTGGGCCCTGCCCAGTGGCAGGCAGAACAGGCAGCCCTCTGGAAGGCACAGGCTGGGGCACCCGGGGCACCTTAGCTCCCACCCTTGGCCCAAGGAGAGACCCCATTGAGGGGAGGCATGGGTGTTTGGTCCCACCTGCCCCAGGCCCCAGAGGTAAGCAGGTGCCAGGCAGGCAGCAGGGGGCCTCCTTTTTCTGCTCTCCTTTTCCTCACCTTGCTCACCTCCTGGCCAGACTCCGGGGCCCAGGGCTAAGGGAGCACCAGTCCCACATGGGAGAGACAAGGCCTGTGGCAGCCGTGAAGGCTATGTGAGACCCAAAAGACCCAGGTTCTAATCCCAGCATGGCCACTCAGTAACCGTGTGTCCTTGGACTTATCACTTCACCTGACGGTGCCTCAGTTTCCTCATCTGATAAATGGGTAACACTGTCGGCTTCACGGGGTATTTTGAGGATCCAGTGAGACCGTGCTTGTGAACAAACATGTAAAGTGCTTGGTCAACAGGCAGAAACACACATCCTCCCCTTCTCTCAGGGGCAGGCAGCTGTGTGAACTAAGCCTGTAGTCTCTGGAGGCAGACAGGCCGGCCTGGAAGGCAAGTCATTTAATACCTCTGTGCCTCCATTTTCTCACCTGTAAAATGGGAGTGACAATAATAATGGAAGCCAGGCATGGTGGCTCATCCCTGTAATCTAAGCAACATGGGAGGCTGAGGTAGGAGGATCCCTTGAGCCCAAGAGTTTGAGACTTTAGTGAGCTGATTCTGCCGCTGCACTCCAGGCTGTGTGAGACCTGTCTCTAAAAATAGAAATAGAAAAGGATTTTAGAAGCTAAGAGTGGAATAATAATGACGATGCCCCCACAGGGAGAGGCCTTCAGGAGTAACTGACTGATGCATATGCAGTGCTGAGCACCTCGCCTGGCACACAGCGGCCCACAAGAAATGCCAGCCCCCGTTACTGCCCTTTTCTCACTGCCATCACTGAGTCCATGCCCTCATTACCAGCAGGCTTTCCTGCCTCCAGCTCACCCGCTTCAGGAACTCCTCCAAGCCAGACAAAAATCCAAACTGCATGGCTAGCCTAGGAGGCCCCTCCTCCTGGCATTAGCCTCTCCTGACGGCTTTCTGTGGACTCTCTGCTCCTCCTGCCTGCTCCCAACCCGAGAAGCCATGGTCTCACCCTTTGCTCAGGCCAGCCTCCCTGGCAGGAGTGCCCCCTTCCCTTCCTCCATACCAACCTCAGCCCTGCCCTCCAAGGCCCAGCTGAAGGAGCTCCTCCTCCTCCAGCCTCCTGCAGAATCTTCCAGGGCCCGGCAAGCTGCCCTGAGCAGCACTGGGCCCCTTTTTGGCACAGGTCCTGTTTCCTCATCTAGACTAGAGTCCGCTCGGAAGCAGAGACCTCACCTTTCCAGTGCCTCGCAGCTCCTCGGTAGGCAAACTGCTGCCTGCATTCTGGCTGATGTAGCAAGACCAAGGCAGGAAAGGCCTCGCCCTCAGGGAGATTAAATCAGGTGAATTGTTGTCAGTAATGGTGTAATCCAGGGAGAGGAGGAACTGTGCATTAAAACCAATCAGTTCGCAAAGCAGCCTGCAGCTAGCACTAACTTGGAACACAAAGGCACATGCCATCAAACACTGGGGATTGTTTTCGGTGTGGTAACCTATACATAATATAAAATTTACCATTTTGAAGTGTACAGTTCGGCGGCATTAATTATATTCACAATGTTGTGCAACTGTCACCAGTAGGAAGTTGTGGAACTTTGGGGATTATTTGTTAAAGGAACTTGGACTGACTTTAAGAGAGAAAGACAACAAATGTAATTCGGGTCAGTCAAAAGAGCAAGTTGAAATGACCGAAGCAATGGTTCTTCACTGGGGCGATGGTGCCTCTCAGGGGACATTTGGCAATGTCTAGAGATTTTTTTTTTTTTTTTTTGGTTGTCACATGTGGGGGAGAGCGTTGCTGGCATCTAGTGGGTAGAGGTCAGGAGTGCCGCTAAACAACTCACAATGCACAGGCCTGCCTCCCACAACAGAGAATCATCCAGCCCCAAATGCCGTAGTGCCGAGTCGAGTCTGAAAACCTCTGTTCTAGTGCTATCACTCACATCATCTGTGTTCACATTTTGCCAGCATTTCATTCCTTTTTTCCACGCACACGTTTTTTTAAGCCAAAAAAAAAAAATTATGGAACTGTGCTGATCACTGTCCTCTTTTTAAACACATCATAAACACATCTATTTTTTCAAGTTACAAACATGTCTTCTACAACATTTTAGTGGCTTGCTGCATTTCATATCATAACTTATTTAACGAATCCCCTACTGTTGGATATCTAGGTTATCTCCAGTTTTTCTTATTAAACAGCACTATAGTGAACATCCCGGTGCATTTCGTATCAGAACCTTTTTTTTTTTTTTTTTAACGAATCCCCTACTGTTGGACATCTAGGTTATCTCCAGTTTTTCTTATTAAACAGCACTATAGTGAACATCCTGGTGCATTTCATATCAGAACTTATTTAACAAATCCCCTGTTGTTGGACATCTAGGTTATCTCCAGTTCATCTTACTAAGCAGCGCTATGGTGAACATTCTCGTGGCTGCATTTATAGGCACATCCATGATTATTCCCTTTGAAGATATTCTCTCCATTGCAGTGTGTAAAGGTTTCTCAGGAACTAGAATCTGATTTCAGCCACAGTCCCTGGTGATGCCTCGCTGGTCCCCATCAAAATGTCCTCAGAGGACCGAGGGTTCGCCTGTCTGAGGCTTTCCATTTGACGGCAAGCCATGCACAGTGCACAGTTGTGGGTGGAGAGTGTGGCTTGACCCTTAGCAAACTGGCATGATATATATTTCACTATCCGTGGCTACTCAAGATAATGCTTCATAAATTGGAGCCATTTATTAGCAAATTAATCAGGGTCCAGTTTGTAGCCTTATTAGGAAAGGTAATCATTTGTTGGTTTAAGTAAGCTTGATAAAAACTGTTGTTGTGTAAAATGCCTGTAAGACAAGGAGACTGCAGTTCATACCTACTTGAGGGACTGGAGTGTTGTCTTGCCCTGACTGGACAGTAATAACTGTAATTAACTGAGATGGCTCAGCTCAAACAAACATATCACTGTGGCTGCATCAGGAGGGCATTATGGCCCCAGCTGGAATTGCTAACTGGCTGATCCCTCTTCATGGGCCCTAGTGCAGTTGTGGTGTCTCTCTGATGTGTGACATCAGGAGTCACCCCAGTATTGCTCTGCTCCGTAGCCTTTTTTACCAGCCTCAGAGTGGCCCTCAGACATGCCTACTGCGGCCAATTCATCCATTCAGAAAGCACTAATTGATCACCTGCTAGGCATCTGCTAGGCACTTGAGGAAACCAGTGCTGCCCTCCTGGGGCTTACATTCCAGTAGGGAGAAACAGACAATAAAAAACAGAAGAGAGGTTCAGAAAGTAGAGGCGCTTTGAAAGAAATAAAAGAGGACAATGGAGAGAGAGTGACAGGGGTGAGGCTGGGGCGACTGGGGAGGCATCTGAGGAGTGACATTGGAGTGGAGGCTCCAATGCATGCAGCAGAGATCTGCGGGAAGAGGCTCCAGGCAGCTTGGGGAGCCTTGGGGAGGGGCAGGATTCCGCCCAAATCAGGGTTCTTATGCAGCAGCAGACTCTTGGCTGGTCCCCTCTCCTGGTTGAAAGCCGAAGTAACCCACATCGCTGGTTGCCATATGTTGATGGGGGGGGGGGGGGGGCTGCTGAATGCAGCCCAGCCCAGATGCCAACCAGGCCCCTTTTGTCATCAGGCAGCTAAGTAACTATTTTTAATTCATGAGATGTCTTGCTGAAAGCCCGTATCTCATACCGACCCCCCATTTTCATTATACAGTGATACAACTCTATACCAGTCAGAATGACATGGCTCCACTGGAGAGTGATGGGCCTGCAGGCCAGCCCACCCCAGAGGCCCGGGGATTAGGCTACTCACACGCAGCTGTTGAATGGGCTACACCTGGCAGGGGAGACAGGCAAGGCCAGGGGCCTCTGAATGGGACGCGAACTCTTCGGCTTCCTGGAAGCTGAGTTTAATTCCTTGTTCTACCTCTCACTGCCTAGATGATCTAGTGCAGGTTATTTTTAACCTCTCTGTTCCTCAGTTTCCTCCTCTGTAAAATGGGGATAGTGTATGTGTCTCAGGGGTTTTGTGAGAATGAATAAGGCATGCATGGAAAACACATTGCACAGTGCCCAGCACAAAGTAAGAACTCAGTCTCTGTTGGCCATTGTGGGGCAAGCCTCTCACAATCCTGGATAAGAGGGGCCACAGCTGGGACTGACTTGTTCTGATTCTGCTATTCCAAAAATAGGCATGGCCAGGTGTGGTGGCTCACGCATGTAATCCCAGCACTTTGGGAGGCTGAGGCCAGAGGATTGCTTGGTCCCAGGAGTTTAAGACCTGCCTGGGCAACATGGTGAAGCCCTGTCTCTATAAAAAATACAAAAATTGGCTGAACACAGTGGTGTGTACCTGCACTCCCAGCTACTAGGAAGGCTGAGGTGGGAGGATGTCTTGAACTGGAGAGGTCAAGGCTGCAGTGAGCTGTGATTGAGCCACCACACTCCAGCCTGGGTGATAGAACAAGACTGTCTCAAAAAAAAAAAAAAAAAAAAAAAAAAAAAGGAAAGAAAAGAAAACAGGCATGGCAGGAAAGACAGAACCAAAGTGTGCACCTAGTATGTGTCAGGCACCACAATAAGGGCTTTAATGTACGTGATCATGCCTGATGCTCTCGCAACCTGATGCGGCAGGAGCTGTTATCCGCACTTTACAGATGAGGAATTTGGCCCAAAGGAATGAGTGGTTTGCAGGAGGTCACACAGCTGGCAGGTGGTAGAGGTGTTGCTGGCACCTAGGTCTTTTTTACATCCTGCAAGTCTTATGTGCTCAGTAGGTGGCCTCCTCCAGGGTGTGGATGTAATAGAGTCCAGCCACAGACTGTAACTAGAAGAGAGACCACTGGAAGGAATGGAGGCACGTCTCAGCTCTGTTCCCTTCCCTGGGTGAGGTCCCTGATGCTGGACCTAGGCAGGGCCAGGAGACCAAGTCAGAGGCCACAGGAGGAATCAGAGTCACACAGGTCATCTCATCCAGCCTCCTGCCTCCATTCAGACACTGGCATTTAAAGAGATGGCTGCTTAGGTCCAGCTCCTAAGATCCCGATCTCTTCATAAGCCACGGCTTTTTTCTTCTCTTCTCTCCCCTGCGGCCCCAACACAAGACTAGGCCCCAAGTATGGCCCTGCCTCTTACATACTGACTGACCCTTTGGAATTGCTGCAGAGGGAGGAAGAGAAACTTCAGGCCATCCAACAAATACGTAATGAGCGCTGTTCTGGGGACTGCCAGAGATAACAGCATATGACCCTGGCCCTTGTCCTCAAAGCCACACTGGGTCTCCAGGCATGAGAATTAGAGAAGCCCCACAGCACAGGCAGCTGCCTCATGAGTTCTCAGCCCAGCACTCAAGGGCTCAGAGGAGCCAGAGGTGGCATAGCCTCCAGGCAAGAGATGCCAGTTGGCTTCCTATAGCAGGTGACACTGGACCTTCAGAAAAGGCAGTTCCCAGGGTTTTCCTTTAACTCTGAGAGCAGGAGAGCAGAGGCAGGATGCAGGGGCTGTTAGCCCAGCGGAGCAGACAAAGCAATTGAAAGTCATCAGCCTGTGTTCCCGCACGCACCATCGGCCACTCACTAAACTGCTTTTCGCCCAGACCCAGCTCCACTCTGGGTCAAGATGCTGCCAATGAGATAACAAGGGGACAAGATGTGGGAATGATGAGATTTGGCAGCGGGCAGGAGGGGCAATGGTGTAAGTGGGGGCAGGGGCTGTGAAGGGGGTGTAGCCTTCCAGCCTGGAGGAAGAAAGATGTGAGGGGATGAGCCTAAGCTCCTCCTGTCCCCCATGGCTCAAAGAGAGAGCTGCCCCCAACCCACATCGGACCTCCACCCTCTGCTGCAGCCCCTCCCAGCCACTTCCCTCTCCCTCTCCCACTCCCTTTGACAGTCCAGAAAACAGCAGAAGCCCTTTGCCTGACTCTGCAGTGCCCTCTAGCTACCACTTAGCCTCTCACCTTTTTTTTTACAGCAAACTCTGGGCAGCAGCACCTGAGCACGTGCCCTCACTGTCCCCACATCCCTGCCCCACCGGCCCTCAGTATCTTAAAGTCTGACTCTGGGGATGTCTGACCATCCAGTCAGTGGCCTTTGCCAGACCTTCCTCTTCCTGAGGTCCCTGCTCTATCTGACCCTGCTGACCATCTCTTTCTTGGAACTGCCTTCTCCCCTGACTCCAGGCACCCGGCACTAGGCTGATTTCCCATTGCCTCTCTGTCTCCTTCACTGCCTTCTAAATATTCCTGCTTATACTCAGGCCAGTTATACATCTGCCATAAAGGCCAGCCTTGCCTGATCCGCTTATCCCCAGTGTCTGACGAATGTCACTGGCCCCATTATGCTGACAGCTCTTGTCTTTAGCCTTACCTCCCTCCCATGGCGGCCACCTCTCCAGCTACCTGGAAGACGTCGTAACATGGACATTCTACTGCTATGTAAAACTCTACCAGGAGGAATTTATCTAGAACTTTCCGGAATGTGTAAGAACTCCCTCTTTTATTTTTTGAGAGGCAGAGTCTCACTCTGTCACCCAGGCTGGAGTATAGTGGCAGGATCTTGGCTCACTGCAACCTCCGATTCCCGGGTTCAAGCAATTCTGCCCCAGCCTCCCAAGTAGCTAGGAGTATAAGCATCTGCCACCACACTCAGCTAATTGTTGTATTTTTAGTAGAGACAGAGTTTCACTGTGTTGGCCAGGCTGGTCTTGAACTCCTGACCTCAAGTAATCCATCCACCTTGGCCTCCCAATATGTTGGGACTACAGGCGTGAGCCACTGCACCCGGCCCTAGGACTCCCTCTTGAGGAAGAAGCAGCTTTGTTGACAGCTCACTCTATGAAGGATGATGGCCTCTCATTTGCCTCATCCCATTTCCTTGCCCCATAGCACAGGGCCGGATGCAAAGTGTCCACAAATGCGTGGAAGGTGAATGCTTGTGGGGAGAGAAAGAGAAATGTAAATCTAAGTCCAAGCTGGCCACTTGCCGGCCATGTGATCTTAGGCAAGGTATTTAACATCTCTGAGCTTGCTTCCTCATGCAGAAGATGGCATAGCTTCTTATAAGGTGGTTGCAACGAATAAGCAATGTGATTGTACAAACAGCTTAGCTCAGTGCCTGGTACATGGTAAGTGTTTGATAAGTAGTGGCTACGGTGTTTTAATAATTAGAGAATGAAGGCTGCAATCCCCACACACCCACCCCTGCCCCCCACCAGCCTTTCACGCTTTTGCAGACATGATTCATGCCTCCCAACCTCTCTCCTGAAAATGTGGAAAGGTCTTGATTCCTGGAGCTCCTAAAGGAGGTGGCTGCCCCCAGGAAAACCAGCAGGGCCAGTAATTACCTGCTTTTTTCTTTTGTGATCACTTTGAATCACCAATTCCCAGAATCCTTACAGGGGTAAAAGTGTAGCCTCCATCCCACCCCAACAACCCCTCCCCTACCAGATATGCCCCCACCCCCGGAACTCAGGACAGCACCTGTCCACCCAGGGGAAGCAGCTGCCCTTCTGCTCAGAAGTGGGGCTGAACAGATGAAAGGCGTCCCTGGTGAGGGCCCCTCAGCCCCCCATGGGACTTGACTGTCTGGGAGACCAGAAGGCTGACATGGAGGTATCAGTTTCCAGAAGAGCAGAGAAACTTGCATGTGTGGCTGCCAAGCCCACAGCCCCTGTGGAGGGGAGGACGTTGGAGTTGGGGCAGAAGGGAGGGGAACAAGACAGGGAAGTGGAGGCCCCCACCCCACATCCACCGTCCCGAATGAAGGAGGGAGCAGAGGTCAGAGCCCTGGATGCGGGGCCCAGGGATCTGAGGGCTTTGTTCTTGGCCTCACCTCAGTGCACCCTGTAAACACTAGCCCTCTGTGGTGAGGTTTTCCTGGCAAAAGGTGGGGTTGGCTCTGTGACATGCTGGGAAAACAGCTGTAGGCACAGGCTGCTGGGGTGGTGGGGAGAGACCATGGTGGGACCATCTTGGTAAAGCGCAGGCAGCCAACATTTGTTGGGAGCTTCCTATGTCCCCAGCACTGTATTAACTTATTTAGTCCTTAAAGTGACAGCCTGGAGTGGGTTCTATTATTATCCCCATTTCACAGACTAAGCAACTGAGGCCCACATATAAGTCACTTGATCAAGGTCACAGAGCCAGCAAGTAGCAGAACCATGATTTGAACCCATGCAATCTGCCGCCAGAGGCATTTCTCTTTCCGAATTGCTTCTCTTCAGGGGCCTTAGCTCAGCAAGTACTTAAACTTTCAATTGTGTGGTTATACCATCAATGTCTATCTTCACAGACAATTCATATGAGCCTGAAGGTGTGAACATTGCCTGCTTTTCTTTATTGATTCTCCGACACCTTGCACAAAATAGGTGCTCAGTATGAACTTAAAGGAATGAGTGAATAAGAACATCAGTGAATCTTTGAATGAGACGTGCCCTTGGCCTTTCCAGCTTAGGGCAAAGGGCTTGTCTCCTGCCCTTGCCCAAGCCTAGCAGCATCCCAGCAAGTGCCGGCGTTGCTATGGTGACAGTAAGAGCATCTTACTGAGCATCTCACTGAGTCAGTCCTCACCATGTCGGGGGTACTTGCCTGCAGGTTTGTTGAAGTTTGCTTAGGTCAGGGCATGGGGTGTCTTACGTGCTGGGGATAGATGCTGGGTTTGGGGTGGGCAGTGTGGACATGAATGGGGCCTAGGAGCTGAGTGGAGAAACACAAGTGAGTGTTCCAGGGCTGAAAGCCCTATTTTTTTCAAACTAAAAAAGAAAACATGTCACTCAACAAGGGGCTTCAGGTTTGTGAATGATTTATACGAAAAAATCTCACAACAATCAAAATGGAATCACATTTAGTTAAACATTTGATAGGTGCCTTTATTGGAAAGAGTAAATTTATATGAAAATCTGGAATGCCGGGATGTTGTCTGTCAGCTGGGGAGGGGGACCCTACCTGTGAGTGTGTTGGGGCAGGGGTGGGAGGCAGGAAGGTCTGAGGTCTTGCCTCGGGGCAGCCCTTCAGCTCAGCCTTAGAGGCTCAGAGGACTTCAGCCCCTGCAGGGCCCTGCACTGCCTCTGCTTCACCCAATCTCAGCACTGATCACCTTGTACTGTGAATACCTGGTTGAGGGCTATGGCTTCCATTAAAATGTAACCGCATTTTTTTTAGACAAAGTCTTGCTCTGTCACCCAGGCTGGAGTGCAGTGGTGTGATCTTAGCTCACTGCAATCTCTTTGTCTCCCAGGTTCAAGCAATTTTCCTGCCTCAGCCTCCGGAGTAGCTGGAATTACAAACGTACACCACCACACTCAGCTAATTTTTGTATTTTTAGTAGAGATGGGGTTTTCCCATGTTGGCCAGGCTGGTCTTGAACTCCTGACCTCAAGTAATCCAACTGCCTCGGTCTCCCAAAGTGCTGAGATTACAGGTGTGAGCCACAGCACCCTACCTGTATGCTCATTAGAGACACACAATAACCGTTTATTGAATGAAAGAATGAATGAACAGATGAAAGCACACATCCTGTTTCTCTAGCAGCAAAATTCTCAGCTAAGAAACTCCCTTCTATCATATATTGATATGCCTTCTTGCAATCCTGTCCCTCCAGCTCCCCGCTATGCAAATACACAGCCATACACAACCCAGCAGGAAGGGATCCAGGTCTCTCTATGGCTGGGAAAGGCAGCTTTAGGCAAAGGGGCAGCTGCAAGCATACCTGCTCCCAGGCCGGCCCCAGGTTAGAGGTTCCAAAGCCATAGACTGACAGACTGAGTCCTAAACAGGTCCCACCGCCAGCCTCTCCCTGATCTTGGCCAGCCCATGCAGTGGACTGGGAGGACAGGTGAGAGCGGCCACTGGCCACCAGCCTGGATAGAAGCAAGCTGTCTTGCTGACCAGCACAGGCAGGTGACTCAGCATGGGTTGGTTGAGAATAGATTCTGTCCCAAAGTCTAAAGTTAGCAGAGGAAATTGCCCTACCCTTGACTTTTTTCCTAGTTAATCCAAGAGATGCTATGAGCCTCTGCTACATGCAGATCCCTTTAGAGATGAGGAAGCAGGGCCATGCGTGGTGGCTCACACCTGTAACCCCAGCACTGTGGGAGGCCGAGACAGGTGGATCACCTGAGGTCAGGAGTTCAAGACCAGCCTAGCCAACATGGTGAAACCCTATCTCTACTAAAAATACAAAGAATTGGCTGGGCATGGTGGTAGGCGCCCGTAATTCCGCCTACTGAGGAGGCTGAGGTGGGAGAGTCACTTGAGCTCAGGAGGCAGAGGTTACAGTGGGCCAAGATCATGCCATTGCACTCCAGGCTGGGTGGCAGAGTAAGACTCTGTCTCAAAAAAAAAAAAAAGAAAAAAAGAAAAAAAAAAGAGGGAGAGATGGGGAAAGGGAAGACCAGGGAACTACAGCCGCTTCCATGCTCACCTGCACATGTTGAAGGCTTGGGTGTTAATTTTGTACTATGGAATCGGTGTCCATCCATCCTCTTCCCTAGTTCTGCCTGTTTTCCAGGAACCACCTCAAACAGTAACAGGAACAACACCACTGAGTCCTTATTTTGTGCCAGGAATGGTCCCAAAGCAATGTGTCTATACTTTCACACTCATTTACTCCTCATAACCCTATGAGGCAGATGCCATTTTTATCTGTATTTTACAAGAGAGGAAACCAGGGCACAGAGGGGAAAGGTAAGTTGCCCAAGGTCACACAGCCAGTCAGTGGTCCAGGACATCAATGACACATCCTCTATGGAACTTTCCTTCTTTGAGCTTTCCCACCTGTAAACAGCCTCTCCCTGCTATGAACTCAGAGATGCTGATTCTGGTGGGTACCAGTGATCACTTACCAGGCTGCAAGTGCTTTAGCATCAGAATTCCTGGCACGCTGACATCTGCATGCCCAACAATGCCCAGCTCAGGGCCTGCTATAGGAAAGCCTACCCCCGAGGTTGCTGGGTGGGTGAATGAATGGGAGTGAGTATGTGAATGAACTAACAAACTGGTCCATGAAGAAGAGAGCAGAGTGGAATCAGGATTTTCCCAGATGAATTCACAGCCTGGTGGGAAGGGCATATGGGCAAGGATGGGGGCCCATGCAGGACTGGACCAGGTGGGGAACATGCCTGCCACTGTGTGCCCAGCATTGGCTGGGTACCTTAAGGGATAGTCACGAAAGCCCCCATCTTCAGAGGGTCGGGAAGGAGATCCAAACACCCAGGAATCAGGTAGGGAACAGTTAGTTACAAAACAGTGGCTAAGGCCTGTGGGGACCAGAAGGGGCCGACTGGAGAAGTCAAGACTGACTTCCAGGAGGAGGAGGAGAAGAGGCTGGCACTGGGCTGGGCGGAGGGTGAGGACAAGAGACAAAGACACTAAAAGATGAGGAGGCAGGAAAGAGCACAGTGATTTGGAGAAACCTGAGGATGTCAGTGTGAGTTTCTGTGGAGAGGAAGAAGAAACTGAAGATGGCAGAGGAAGAGCGGTGGGTTTACAGAGACATTGGTTTGGGGCAAGTGTTGCTTGTAGATCATTTTTGCCAGTACTTTAAATACATATCTTAAATTTTGCAATAAGTCCTTAACATAGTATTTATTTTTAAATTATATCTTTAACTTATATTTATTGTAAGAGGAAACTTTACATCACTGCCATAACTAGAGAATTAGAATAGAATATACTAGACTAGAATAGAACAGAATATGACCATAAAAGTAAGCACAAGAAAAGCAAAACCAGGTTACTGCATCCTGGCTGGCATCCACTCCCTTTGGAAGGCACTGAGCCTGAAGCCTGCTCTCTCTTTGCTAAAAAAGCAATCAAGTGAGTCTAGAGAAGTGTTAAAGCATAGTAGCACCAGACCAAGACTTTCTCCCTGGCTGGGTTAGAGAGACCAGAAGGAGGTTGGAAGGGGCATGCTGTTCTGCTGGAACCCGGTGCTGTCTGCCAGCTGCTTGGACCATAGACTCCAGGGCTCTTTCCATTACTCTTGAACCAGCATTCCTGATGAGTCTTTATGTCCAGGGAGGAGCTCTGGCCCCAGCTCCATGCCCCCCTGCCCTGTGCCCAGTCACACCTGAATGCTTCTTTCTCTTGCAGGGAATACCAACAGCATCTTTGCCCTGGACTACATCAGCGGAGCGCTGACCTTGAATGGCCTGCTGGATCGGGAGAACCCCCTGTACAGCCACGGCTTCATCCTGACTGTGAAGGTGAGAGCCAGGTGGTAGGCACCTTCACCCCAGGTAGAGGGGATGCCCCCACTCGGATGCCAGCCTCCAGTAGTGTCCAAGGGCTCCCACCCCTGGGGGTGGCTCCAGAAGCACATCGCTTTCGGGCTCTCACCCTGTGCTGACTCCCGGCGCTTGTGCCCAGGGCCCCATCAGGAAGGCACCCAAGTTATGAAGTTGTAGGTGGCTGGACATGCCGCATCCATTATCGACAACCACACAGGATGGAACTTTTATTCCCTCTTAGGGGAAGGCACACAGCAGGTGCTCATCCTGTGGTGTTTCCTTCCTGCTGTCCCAGGATTCCAAGTTTTCTGTTGCAGCCACCTAGAATTCTAGAATTTGCCCCATTTCTGGGTTTCTGTCCCATTTCCAAGTGCCACGGCTTCCCTGGGTTGAGAAACAGCAATGCAGCAGGGAGGAAAGGAGGTGCTGGGTCCCCACCCCAGAAGGTGAGGCAGAGCTACAGTCCCACACCCCCAGCAGCCACCTTCCACTCACGGTCAGTTTTAATTTAAATCAGTGACTTGCAGAGCCATTCCCTATGAATCCCATTTAGAGTATGGATATTGTCTGAGCCACAGGGGGCCTTCCCAGCCCAGGCCATCAGTCATCGATTGAGAGGAAGGGGTGGCCCAAAGACTGAGGCCAGGGGCTCTGGGAAGGAGGCCCTTCCATCACCATGGGGAGGATGGTGCAGCCCAGCCTGGCCCTTAATTGCTGTCCTTGACCTTAAGAGGCCTGGCTGTTCAGCTGTGGGTTAGCCATGGGAGAGCATGCTCACACCACCATCCTTCCTTCCCATCTGCTCTCCTCCCATGGAGGTGAGGTGGTCAGCTCCACCAGAGAGAGCTGCTCCCTGGTCCCAGCACCCCACTGTGGGACTTGAACTCAGTTTTTCTGTCTTTATATAAAATGTGAGGGTATGTTCCCACACTTGGCTGTGAACTCAAATCCCCTGGGAAGCTATTGAAAGATATCTGTTCTTGTGTCTCTCACCCAGAGAGATTCAGATTCAGAAGGCTGGAGTGAGAACTGGGAATGGGCACTTTTGGGCCTATGGCTGTGGCCCAGAGACTGGGCACCCAGGTATCCGAATCAGTCCATCTATGCTGACCCTCAGTGCCGAGCACAGGGTTCAGGCCACAGAAGATGCTTAGCTAGGTCTTGATTAACCATCAGCAGAAACAGTCTTGGCCTCAGCTTCATCATCTGCCAAAGTGAATAGAGACTTCCCCCTTGTCCCTTGATGAACCTCCAGATCGGTCTTGTCCTCCCCACCCCGTCTCATCCATCTGCTGTCAATCCTAGGATCATACTGCCTGAGCTTGAAGTCTACTCTGGCTGTGAATCCTTGTACAAGTTACTTCATCTCTCTGAGACTCAGTTTCCTTATCACTAAAATAGGAATACTAATGATAAAATCTTCCTCCTGGAGTTGTGGTGAGGATTGGATGGGATTATTCACATCGAAGCACAGTGCCTGGTGCTGAGAAAGTAAGTAAAAGCTCTTACCGTAATTAGCTGCCTTCATCCCGGGGTGACTGATCTCTGTCCACAGGGCACGGAGCTGAATGATGACCGTACCCCATCTGACGCTACAGTCACCACAACCTTCAATATCCTGGTTATTGACATCAATGACAACGCCCCGGAGTTCAACAGCTCAGAGTACAGCGTGGCCATCACTGAGCTGGCACAGGTCGGCTTTGCCCTTCCACTCTTCATCCAGGTGGTGGACAAGGATGAGGTGAGTACCCGGACACGTGGCCCACCAGACCCACCACCCATCCAGACCCACCATGCTGCCTGCGCTGTCCAGGTCCTCAGCTGTAAAATAGAAACAAACATTGTAGCACCCCATTCCTGGTAGTTTCTGAGGATAAATAAGGCTGAAAAAAAATCACTAGTCTCTATGTTTGGATTACCCCCTACAACAGCAAAAAACTTGTGAGCACGTGTTTCCATATGTGTGGTTATTAATTAGAAGTTACATACATGATCATCATACTAATCTACGAGGGATATTGTAAAACATGCACAAAAATAGCAATTTTAAAAGGTAGAAATAAGGCTGGCGCAGTGGCTCACGCCTATATTCCCAGCACTTTGGGAAGCTGAGGTGGGCGGATCACAAGGTCAGGAGTTCAAGACCAGCCTGGCCAACATGGTGAAACCCCGTCTCTAGACTAAAAATACAAAAATTAGCTGGGCATGGTGGTGGGTGCCTGTAATCTCAGGTACTCAGGAGGCTGAGGCAGGAGAATCACTTGAAACTGGGAGGTGGAGGTTGCAGTGAGTTGAGATCCTGCCACTGCACACCAGCCTGGGTGACAAGAGCAAGACTCCATCTCAAAATTAAAAAAAAAAGTAGAAGTAAACCATACGTGTATTTTCACACACCCTGATGGATCATCTGGTGCCCTCTCTGGGGTGCTTGTACCATTTATGCTCCTGTTTAAATGATGGCCTTAGCAGAAACTCTAATTCCTGGTTTTGGTGTAATGATGACGGCATCTTTTCCTTATGAAGAGCAGAAGGACCTAAGTCCTTTGGAGGGGATCCCAGGCCATCAGATGATGCCTGCATCGCCAAGGGGTCCGCCTGGCTGAGCCCAGTCTTAAAAGGAAGTAAGGGAGAGCTGGAGAGGAGGGAAGCGGCTCAGGGTAGGGGCAGCCCCTTGCACTGGCCCTGCCACACCCTGCATCACTTGGGTGCGAGGGGGGGGCACCAGGTCTCTATGGCGTGGGGCCAGGTCTCCAGCCCTTCAGGACCCTCTCAGCCTGCCTCCTTCCCTGTCCTCACCCCTCCTTGCTCCCCATCTCCCTGCCCGTCAGCAGCTGCCATGCTAATAGGACTTTGGTTTATTACTGCTGCTCCTCCTGGCCCACCCCGCTCAGGAATTCCATTAGGTTTTTCAGCCTGAGGCGCTTCTCTTCAGTTACTCCTCATGTGGGGCTGCCGAGGTGGCCTCGCTCCAGGGTGGGCTTCCTCCACCACCCTCCAAGGAGCCCTCTCTACTCTGGCTGCTGAGCAAGCGGCCCGCCCCGTTGACCCAGGAGCCCCTCTGCCCATGTCTTTTGCCTACCTCCTATCAGCTTCTCTCAACTGGACACGGTCCCCCCAAGGACTCAGGGCACGTGGGCAAGTCGGTCCCACCATGCTGATGTGTATGTGCTCAAGTGTGTGTGCACATGTACATGTGTGTCTCTACCTCCTGCTGAGGCGTTCCATACTGTCTGAGATACCTAAAGTATATATCGATCACCTGCTGTTTGCAAGGAGCTACAGTTAACCCCTTGGAGGAGCCAAGTGTAACCCATGGTCCTTGTCCCAAGGAGTCCACGGTGTGTTGATACAAATACAGTATGTACATTTTAAAACATATTTTTAGGCCTGGTGCAGTGGCTCACACCTGTAGTCCCAGCACTTTGGGAGGCTGAGGCGGGTGGATCACTTGAGGCCAGGAGTTTGCGACCAGCCTGGGAAATGTGGCAAAACCCCATCTCTACAAAAAAAATACAGCAATTAGTAGGGTGTGGTGGTGTGTGCCTGTAATCCCAGCTACTCAGAAACTTGAGGCATGAGAATTTCTTGATCCTAGGAGGCAGAGGTTGCAGTGAGCTGAGATCGTGCCACTGCACTCCAGCCTAGGTGACCCTGTCTCAAAACAAAAAATTTAAAAACATACTTTTAAATGTAGTAATTTTAAAAGGTGGGAAAAACAGGTATAAAAACAAGTTTCATCATTTTCTTACACCCTATTGGATCACCTTGTATCCCCCTGGAGGGCAGGCACCCCCTTTAGGGCAGCACCTCCTTTTGAAGATGGCTGTATGAATGAGATGCTCGGAAGAAAGTCCCATCTGTGGTTTCAGGAGAACCGTAATGCCCAAGAGAAGAGAAACATGGATACCAGCGTGGGGTCCAGGTCCCGTGACCACAGGCAGTGAGGGGTCAGCTGGAGAGGGAGCAACAGGGGCTGGGAGGATCAGGAGAGGCTCTATGGTGAGAGGGGCCTCAAGCTGCACCCAGAGGTGCACAGGAAGGCTGGCTGGTAAGAGCGGGCAGTAATCCAGGCAAGCAAGAATGTGTGCAGTGGGGAGGTAGGCTGGGACCCAGGCCTCAGAGGGCCTTGAATCCCAAGCCAAGGAATTGAGACTTGAACTTGGAGGCAACCCAGAAGGAAGGCAGCTTGTGTGGGGGCAGCACAAGCTCTGAAATCAGACAGGGCCTGTGCTTCAGTCTAGCCATGCCATGTACTAGCTCTGTGACTTCAGGTAAAATAATGAGCCTTGCTGTGTTCATATGTTTAAAAAAAGAAATAGAAAAGAAAGAGAATGTATCCATCAGCTTATATTGCAGTACCAAGTTGATTTCTCATGAAGACGACTAGGCCAGCACAGGTGGACCAGGAAACCCCACCCCGTGTAGTCGCCCAGGGGCACGATCTGCAGGTCTGTTAGTCCCTGCAGCAGAGAAGAGGCAGATGGCAGGCTAAGCACGAGCTCTTCTGTGCTTCATCCCAGAAGTGGCTCCGCAACTTCTACCCAATGACTATTGGCCAGAACTAGTTATGTGCCCCTACCTCACCACCTGCAGGCCAGGAAGCATGGAGAAGGTGCCAGGTAATTTTCTCTGCCACAGAGGAGGAGGCAAGAGGAGGTATGTACAGGGTGCGCCACAGGGCCTGCTGTACAAACGTTAGCCATTGTCATCATCGAGGAGCCGCAGCTCCTGACAGGACTGGGTCCAATGAGCGCGACCGACTGTAAGGCCAGAACCTACCCCCACCGGCCTGCTCACCACGACTGGCTGGGGGCAACCCTGACACCTCCAGTTTCATCTCAGTCTCCCTTTGCTAGAAGCCTTTCTGAAATGTCTGAGGAATGCTCAGGAGTGTCTGGGTCCAACTCGCCTCTAGTGACCACCCCCCACCCAGGCTCAGCCATTGGCACACCTGCTGCAGTCAGGACACCCAGCACCACCAGGGACCATTCCCTGCTCTCCATGGCTGTTGTTCTCCCAAGGGAGCTGGTCAGTGTCTTTGACAGTGCAGGCCTGGCCTCCTCTTTCTCTAGGGCACAGTGACTTGCAGAGACAGAGCCAACGAAGAGAGGCAGTCCAGGAGCCCAGGCCACCCAAGCCCGAGGTAACCTCGGCCATCTTCCAGCCTCCAAGTGGGGCAGCCCCTAAACCATCCCATATGTGACACTAGGCTCATTCCTCCGTAAGAGAGAGGGATGAGTTGCTTTCAGCCCTAGCCCTGCTCTTGTGTATCTCATGTTCTTCTCTGGAGAAATCCAGAGCTGGCCGGGCGAATGCTGCAGAGGGCCAGTCTTGGGTATAGTGGAGGCCCCACCATGATGGAGAATCAGACCCCGGCACCCCCATGAAGCATTTAGCCACATTGCCAACAGGAGCAAAAGAAGTTACTGGCAGTTGAACATTGCCTGAGTGTCCTGAATGGGAAAAATCAGGGAACCACAAAGAGAAATCAGGCAACTGGTAGAGAAGAGAGTTTTAGGAAAGTGTTGTTTCTTGCTGGTCCATTTCTGAGGGAAACATAGATCTGTTGGGATTTGTGTCTGAGTTGAAGGTGACTCTGGATTTGCTCGGTGTGTCAGGAAGGTGTGTTCATTGAGCAAATTCTCTGGAGGGAAGGGAACTGGCAGAGCGGTCAGAACCCCCTGTCCCAGGCTTCATGGAGCCACGTGACTCTTGGCACTGCCCATGATTAGTGTGAGTGTCCCGTTAACTCTAACTCTGGATTGCAGTGAATGGTGCACAGGTGGCAGCCATGCCTGGTTTGGCTCACCAGTGTAACCCAGGCCCTCATACTCTGCCTGGAACGTAGTAGACAGTCCAGAAAGGAACACTGGATGAGTTAATGCCATGGTTAAATGCGAAAGTATTAGGGAAGGTGGCCCACGGCTTTTTCCAAACCGATCTGGCTGAGTTTGTGTAGCAAGGATGACCTCAGAAATCCACTGTGGGGCAGTCGAGGGAGCTGATGAAACAGAAAGGGAAGGAGGAAGCAGTGTAACCTCTCCAAGGGAACTTTGTGGCAGTCGTTCCTAATGAGGATGCTAATTGAATTCACTGTCCCCACCAAACTGAAGATGCTGTTCAGTCTCTCACTGAATCTCAGGCTCTGCCAGACCATTCACAACAACAAAGGTGCTTGAAAGCGGCCCCCTCTATCTCCCAAGGACTCCATTCACATTGTCAAGTCTCACCGAGTAATTTCTTCTCCTTTGCCTGGCTATAGAAAACCCACAGATGCCGGGGAAGAAAAGGACAGGGTGGGCCGAAACCAACGACAACCCATTTGTACCTTGTGACGGTTGAGATGCAAATAGATGGTTGTGATGCAAATCAGAAGAAAAAAAAAATTGGAAAGGCAGAAGCCCCAGAAGTCAGCCTTGGTGTGGGGAGCTCGTCTCTGAGTTTCAAATTAAAGGTTGTGGCAGCCTCATTCCCCTGCACCTGGCAGCTGGGCATTTTCTCATGTCTTCCTTAGTGCTCTGGGGAGCCATGGTGAATCGACAGCCTATTCCCCCACCTGGGTTGAATGATGTCTATATCCTTAAATCCCCTGCGCTGCCCTTGCCGCCAACACACCCTCGGCATTTTCTCCACTTGGGTCAGCTTTTCCTCTGCTGGCCTTGCCTGCAGCCCTCCCCAGCCTCACCTCATTAGCGTGCCTGGAAGCTGAGTCAGCCACTGGCAGTCTTGTTTCCCCTTCTGGATGGGATCAGTTTGTTGCACGAGTTGGAATTTTCTGTTCAGTTGCCCTAAAAAACATTCCTCCGCTTAGGCACCAGCAGGTTACCTCTGAGTGGCATCCCGCTCCAAAAGGTCAGACTAGCAGAAAGGGGCAGGGGATGGAGGCAGAGTGGCTCGGAGACCATCCACACCTCTGGTTGCCTTACAATACCAGCGAGGGGTATTGTTCTTAAATAGTGTTTTCATTATGCACAACCCCTTCCCACTGACCCAGATCCCTGAAAACTGACAGTTCCTCTCATCCACTGTCAGGAGAAATACCATTTGTGGACGTCCTGCCTTCCTTCTCCGGAGCTGGGAGCATTTGATTCACTTGACTTCTGCCTCGCTCCCGACCCATGGCTTCTCAGAATGCATTTGCTACTGTCTTTGAGAATAGTTTGTGCAGAGAAGAGGGATTGGGGTAGGGAGTGGAACACCACTCTCCTCCCCACCCCAGAGAGGCCTCGGCTTCCAGGTTCCAGCTTCTTCTGGGAATTGGAACATTTCAGAAAGGCCTTCAGCCTCATCAATTTGCCGAACCCTGGCCTTCCTGAGGGACTAGGATTAAACTGAGGCAGGTGGAGCGTTAGTTATTGATTCATGCAACAAGTGTTAAGCGTCCCACCTGTGTGCCTGCCACCGCGCTAGGTCCTGGGGGGATTGTGCTGAAGCTGTAGCCACTGCCCTCCCCGAGTTTATATTTCATTCCAGTGGGAAGACCAAAGGGCAGTAGAAATGGATGTTCAGAACTGAATAAACAGGGTGATTGCATGATAGGATGGGGTAGGGGTGATTTCCAACTCTGGTCCCAGAAGGCCTTCAGCAAGGTGCTGTTGGAGCTGAAGTTAAGTGGCATGGAGGATGCAGCCTCGCAGAGCTGCTGAGGGAGAATATTCTGGCAGCAGATGCTCCCCTACAAGGGCAGAGGTCCCCAAAAGGAAAATGGCCTAGCATTTTCAAGGAGCAGAAAAGGGGCTCCTGTGGATGTCCAGGACAGAGCTCAAGAGGATGGGGGTATCAGGAGCCCAGGCTGCAGCCCTCTCAGGGGCCAGGCAGGGCCTTGTCAGGCACAGAAAGGCATTTTTCTGTTACTGGGAACTGGGAGGGGAGCCAGGAAGCTGATGTGGTCTAAGTTGCCTTTCTCAAGGAGCCCTCTGATGGCTGTGTTGAAATGTGCAGGGTGGAAGCAGTGAATGAAAGCAGTCTCCTACACCGGCGACACTCCCCACTCCCGGGACCCTGCATTCCAGTGTCCCACAGTTTAACAGTTTAGCCATTTTCCTTTTAAGGTGTTTGCAGAAAGAAACCCCCAGTTCCCTGATCATAGAAATCCGAAAGTCCAGTAGAAACTGCTCTTTGGAAATCTTCCCAGGACACTGAGTTGGCTCCTTCAGTCTTTGTGACAGAGGCTCCATGATTTCAGGTCGTCCAAGGATTTTGAATTCTGACCTCAGCCTTCTACCACCAGACCTACCCTGACTGCCCTGAAAAGGTGGCACAGAGAGTGCCCAAGCCAGGTTCTCAGCCCAGTTCTTCTTCCACACTCAGGTGCAATTCCAGGCAAGCCTTGTTCACCCACCATGCTCAGTGTCTGTCCCTAGAATACCATGAGATGGGTCAGTCAGTCTCTATGACTCTACAAATCTTAACATTCTGTTTATCCAAGAGGACGTGGGTCATGGTGCCCCTACATACCAGCCCAGCCTGCTGTGTATTTGTGTATTTGATATCCCCCGCAGCGTCCCTTTTCAGGGAAGAGTAAGAGAGGCAGCTGGAGGGGTTAGAAATAAAATTAACCAGCCAAACAGCCTGGGTCTGCACTTGGCTTTCCTACTTTTGATCTGCGTGAGCTTGGGGGACTTATTTATCCTCTGATACCATTTCCTTATCTGCAAAATAGAGACAATAATAGTACCTACCTTGCAGAGCTGTTATGAGGATTAAATGGGTTCATATCTGTATTTAGAACAGTGTCTAGCCCATAAAAAGCACTCTTGAAGTGGGGCATGGTGGCACATACCTGTAGTCCCCTCCTGCTTGGGAGGCTGAGGCAGGAGGATTGCTTCAGCCCAGGAGGTTGAGGCTGCAATGAGCTGTGATTGCACCACTGTACTCCAGCCTGGGTGACAGAGAGAGAACCTGTCTCTAAAAAATAAAAAGCATACTTTAGACGTTAACTATTATTATCCTCTTCCCTTTCCAGAGAGGAAGAAGTCAAGGCTCAGAGGAGTTAAGCAGCTTGCCCAAGGTCACAGAGCTAGTTGGTCTTAGAACTTGGTCTTGAACTCTCAATCTTGTGCTGCTTGCATGTGCTGCAGGGCTCCCCATTTGCAAACATGGCTTTCTGTTCTCTCCCATCTCAGTTTTCCAAACCCTGATAAATTAACTTCCCAGTGTCTGCTGCGGAGATGAGCTTAAGCGACAGCGTTAGATAAGAATGGGAGCATCGAACTAGAGCTGTCCAACGTGGGGAAAACGACTCTGAGTGGGGCCTTAAAGAAGTGAGGTCCCCCCGTGCTCGTGGGTGGAAAGCCAGCCTCTGCTGGCATGAGGGGCACCCCCCCTGAGGGTCGCTTGGGACCCGAGGGTTGAGAATTCAGATGCACTGGGCGACCGCCTCCAAGGTTTTGTCTCACGGAGCGGAGGGGCCTGAACTGCAGAGTGAACGGGGACACATCTGGCAGGAACTGATTCCCTCCTCAGGCAGGAGATGACATGGTTCATTTGTTTGAGGGGCATAGGAAAAGAAAAAAAAAAAAAACAGGATTACCCACCTCCCCACAGAGAAAGCATCATCACATACATTTTTAAAAAACAAATGGCAAGGAGAAAAGGCCGTCTTCCTGAACACTGGGGGCGTGTGTGTGGTGGGCAGCGATGGGATGGGGTCAGAAGCGGAGACTGTTCTTGTTCTCCTGCTCATCTCGGTCTTTATTTTTATCCGTCGCCCTCATTTTCCATTCCACATGTGTTCCAGGCCTGTCAGGCAGCGGCAGCCCACAACCTCGTATTTATCTAAATTTATTTTCGCATTTGGTCCTGTGAGTCAGTTTGTCTGGGCTGCAGTGCCTCCGGGCCCTCCCCGCGCAGCTCCGCAAAGATTGGTTCCTGGCTGCAGGCTTCTTCTGTGGGTCTCTCCCAGGCTTCTGTTCAGTCCAGAAGTTCTCAGCCGTTCTAGGGAAGGGGGACCACAGACGTTCCAAGGCATCTGTGACCCTAGGTAGAGAAAAGTCTGCATCTTTCTTTTCACCAGTGTCTAAGTGAACCTCAGCATTCCTTTAATTACAAATACAGAAACAAATCACAGTGGTATTAGCATTACCTGTGGCTCTGACCCCAAGAGACATCGCAGATATTTTCATATCATGTTACAGGTGTCACAGAAATCTCAAAATCCCATTTACGCTCATCACTGCTCTGCAATTTCGTGTGTGAGACTGGCCACTAAATCTCATTGTTTAACGTATTCTGAAGTACATTATAACAACCTTTTAAAGTGCTTTGATGACTGTATTTCAAAATAATTAGTTGACTTTGTAGCCCCTTGTATTTTAGTTTGTGGAAAATAAAAGTTCTTTTGAGAAACGGGTGCCTGGGCTTCACCAGACTCTCAGAAGGGTCAAGGCACAAAAAAATGAAAAGCTCACCCTTAGTCCCTGTACCGCACTAACCCTAGCTCCCTGCTCAGGCCTTTGCTGTAAGGCTGACATCTGCTGGTTCTTAGAGCTGGCATCCTTAGCCGCACACCGTGTGGAGAGGGACAGGGTAGGAGCAGGGAGGAGACAAGACCCATGGCTCCATGTCATGTGTTCAGCTGAGGGTCCCTTTTCCAGCTCTGGACCCTCCAGGCCACTGTTCACCTGAACCCCAGAAATCTACACCCCAGCATCTGTGTGGTGGGAGAGACCCAGTCAGTGCACATTCTTGCCACCCCAGAGAGCGGGTGCAGCTGCCCTGAAAGCTCCGTATTACTGCCGGTGTGACCCAGGGCAGGGACCTCTGTTTTTCTGTCTCTTAGGCAACTTGAATTAGAAACCAAACTCTAGAAGCAGTGAAGCCAGGTTGGGGAAAGAAGGAGGCAGGCTGCCAGCATCCTCTGGAGCAGATGTAGGGTTTGCACTCTCAGATGTACAATTGTCCTGTTTTCCAGATCCTTCTTTCTCCTTCCACGAAGGAGGTAACTGGGATCTGGCTAGAAAAAGGAAGTGGATGGATTGTCTCCAACATCCTATACCTCTCACCAGCTTGTGATTTCATCCATGAAAAAGTGGAGTTAGAGGGCCCCTGTCCAGGGAGCAGCCAAAGCAAGGCATGCGGAGAAGTGGGGGTCTTCATTGCCTCCCTCCATGCTGGAAGCCAGGGAGCCCATCCCGGCTGCTCTTATTTTGAAAAGGTTCTCTGGTGACTCCGACCTCGTAGCAAGGTTGAGCATTCACACAAAGCAATCTCCACACAGCCGGCACCTGGGATTCCTGGGATCCTGGTGAGCACCTCTCTGCATCTCTGTTCCCCCATCCTCTGCCTTGGCAGCAGGCAGGGGTCCGTTTGCAAGGTCTGGGTTGTCTCACAGCTTCAGCTTACGTTTCTAGGGTTCCTCCCCCAAGATTTAGTCTCTCCAGGAAAATATCTGTTGACTTCAAAGCAAAGCCATTCTGGAAGAGAAGCTAGAGGGAGCAGACAGTCCCGACTGTGCCTTTTCCCATTAATTTCTCCCCAGTTGCCTTCACTAGGCTCTTATTGTGATGGTGATGATTATTAGGATTTTTCTGTCCATAGCTGCATCCTATGGCGTGCTTCCTCCCAGCGTGCTAAGTTCCAGCCTCCCTGAGGACCAGAGGGTATCCTCTGCCGTGATTCAGACACTTCCTCATTTAGTTTCTTCGTAAATCTAATTAGCATGCTGTTTACGCCAAGTCCGTAGCCCTGGCAGGGGGTGTGAGGCAGGGTCTGTGTGCTGTGCCAGTGCCCACTGTCACCTCCTCCCCTTGCCAGTTTCTGCAGCTCCCAGCCCTGAGTCCCCTCTGGCAGCTGGAGTTCATCTTTCATGTTGGATTTGGGGAATTGTTCCCCTCTCACCCACCACCCTGGCAGGCTCCTTCCCTACCCTACCACCACCCACACTCCTGAGCAGGGCTGGCACCATGGGAAGCAGTGAGAATCATGTTATCCATGGAGTCATGCCCCCTCAAAGCAGCGGTGGGGCTTCCTGAAGACCCCCGTGGGAATCAGAAATAGAGCTGGCAAACTTTCCTCTCCTGGCTCTTCCTCTCCCCAGCACCTCTTGGCTGGCTTGTGCCCTCCCTGGTGCCCCTTCGCTGTGGGTGCCAGTGAGCCCAGTTTTACCCTAGAACCTCCCGTGCTCCCCCTGCCTACCCCGTTGGCCACCCCACCTCGTACCCCTAACAGCAGCAGGTGGTGTCCTCTTCTCCCCATCTTGAACAAGGTTGGGGTAAGCACAGCTCTGCGGGCAGTTGTGCCTGTGTGTCTCACCCCATCACCACCATCATGGGTTTTGCTGCAAGGCTGAGGTCTGCTGGTTCTTAGGAATGTTCTAATCAACAAGCAACAGGAACCAGCAGAGTCCTGCTGGGCAGCTGTGGCAAGAGTGGGCCACCAGGAGTGCAGGAGCCTCCTCCCCAGCCCACGCTGGGCTCTGCTTGCCTGGGCACCTGCTAACTCTGTCCCCTGAACAGGTGAATGGTGCAGTGATGGGGATGTGCGCAGGGCAGAGGGCAAGGCATTCCATGGCCAGGCGAGATGTCACAGCTGTGCTCTCACTCGGTCCATGCAGGCTTAGGGCAGTCCCTCCCTTCTTCCTCTCCAGGCCTCAGCTTCTCCCTTTGTTAAAAAGGAATTCATTACAAAGGAATTGAGAATGAGGTAAAATTTTCTCTCTTTTTTTGGACAGATTCTCACTCTGTCACCTAGGCTGGATTGCAGTGGCACAATCTCGGCTCACTGCAATGTCTCCCTTCCGGTTCAAGCAGTTCTCCTACCTCAGCCTCCTGAATGGTTGGGATCACAGGCACCCATCACCACGCCTGGCTAATTTTTGTATTTTTAGTCAAGACGGGGTTTTACCATGTCGGCCAGGCTGGTCTTGAACTCCTGACCTCAAGTGATCCACCCGCCTCGGCCTCCCAAAGTGCTGGGATTACAGGCATGAGCCACTGCGCCTGTCCTGAGATAAAATTTTCAACATCAGAGTTGTCACAGGTTTACATCCCAGATTGCAAGGTTCAGAGCACGTTTTCCCCTCCCTGGTTCTGACTAGTGCCAGCATCAACACACAGATGATATCTTCTCTCTTTTCACATGGTCAGCTCAGAGAGAGAATATTTTAGGGAAGGTCACAGAGCAAGGGGAGAGATGCCTGGTAGCTAGCAGAGCATACAGGTAGCAGGTGCCCATGGGCCTGGGGCAGGAACAATAAAGAGATGCCCTCGGGGGACTTGCACATTGAGTGGGAGACAGGATCGGCTCATTCCCTCATTCATTCAACAGATATTTGTTGAACACCTACTGGGTGTCGGATGTTATTCTAGGATCCATTCAGACAAAGTTCAGCCCCAGGTTCCAATGAGGGAAGACCAAAGAAACAAACAAATACGTATGATGTCAGGTGGTGAGAAGAGCCACGGGGAAGGGGATTAAAGGAATCCTGGAGAGGATAGGTGGTCAGAGGAGGCCTCTCTAAGATGATGACAGGCCTGGGTGAAGTGAGAGGATACAGTCTCTGTGGATATCTGGCAGAAGAGAGTTCAGGCAGAGGGAAGGGCAGGTGCAGTGGCTCTGCAGCAGGAGGCCTCGGGCTGGGAGAGGAGGTCGGAGAGGCCCAGGGCTGTGGTCAGGGCTTTGCTGTCACGGGAATGAGATGGGAAGCCACCTGAGAGGAGCAGGCAGGCAGTGATGTGACAGGAGCGAGGTTTCGGCGGGATGCAAGGTGGAAGACACCCAGCTTCTGCCCATTAGCTGCCGAGTGGAGAAACTGAATATGATGCCTCCACGCAGCGCAGCATTATTCAGCTGTTGCAGGGATGAATGAAGCCCTGACCCGGCTACAGCAGGCATGGCCACGGGAAACACAAAAGGCCCCTCGGTGGATGATTCCACATGCAGGAAATGTCCAGAAGAGGCACATCCAGGGAGACGGGAAGCAGATTAGTGGTTGCCAGGGGCTGGGGGAAAGAAATGGGGTGTGATGTTTAGTGGACACAAAGCTTCATTGACGGGGAAGATGAATATATTTTTGAACTAGAGAGAGGGAGTGGTGGTTGTACAACCTAGTGAATGTAGTAAAAACCACTGAATTGTATATTCTAAATGGTTACAATGGTGACTTTTATGTTACATGAATTTTATCACAATTTTAAAAATATTATTTATTTTGTTTTGTTTTGTTTTGAGACAGTGTCTCACTCTGTCACCCAGGCCGGAGTGCAGTGGCACAGTTATAGCTCACTGTAGCCTAAACTCCTGGACTCAAGTGATCCTCCCATCTTAGCCTCCCCAGGAGCTGGAACTACAGGCACGTGTCACGGTGCCCAGCTAATGTTTAAACTTTTTGTAGAGATGGAGGCCTCACTGTGTTGCCTAAGCTGGTTTTGAACCCCTGGCCTCATGAGGTCATCCTGTGTTGGCCTCCTGAATTGCTGGGATTACTGATGTGAGCCACCGCACTCAACCTAAAAAAATTGTTCACAGGATGCTGTGTCTGCCAGGGGTGAGGGTGGGTGAATAGACCCTGAGGGGCAGGGGCCTTTCCTAGGAGTGATTGCTGTCATTCAGATGGAGTGTGTGGAGGCTGAGGAGTGGTCAGCCACCGGATCTCTTTTGAGGGGAGAGTTAATGGGATTTGCCAATATGAGGAGGGGGAGGGAGGGAGTTAAGAGTGACTGCATAAGGTGTTCGGCCTGAGCAGTGAGAAAAATGGAATTCTGACTGATACAGTAAAGCAGTCAGTTCAGTGACGGGATGATGGAATCCGCAGGTTCACTACCAACGTGTTACGTCTGACAGGCTTGTTAGACATCCAAATGGAGATGCCAAGAAGGCGCGTGGTCTGTGCTGGTGGATACCTAGGAGCAGCTCTGGGGCCTGGGTGGCAGGGAAGGGCTGCCTCATAGCATTTGGTGATCTCTGTGGTGTCAGTGCTCCTTGATGGCCAGTCTCAGACTACCAGCGTGGCCTCAGCAGGCTCTCCCAGATTCTAGAAATCCAACCGTTGGCCCTCAGGAGCCTCTAGAACCCCAGTAACCACCACGTGGATCCCAGCTGGAGGTGGGAATGAAAGTGTTGCCAACACTCAAGTTGTATTTAAAGCCACCAGTGGCACACCTGTAATCTCAGCACTTTGGGAGGCCAAAGCAGGAGGATCGTGTGAGCCCAGGAGTTTGAGACTGGCTTGGGCAACGTAAAGAGACCTCATTTCTACAAAAAAAAATTAAAAATTAGCTAGACATGGTGGCATACACTTGTAATCCCAGCTACTGAGGAGCTGAGGCTGGAGGATCACTTGAGCCTAAGAGATCCAGGCTGCAGTGAACTCTGATCACACCACTGCACTCCAGCCTGGGCAACAGAGCAAGACCCCATCTCTGCCTAAAACAAATGAATGAATAAAGCCACTGGTCTAGCTAGGTTCACTTGGGAAAGGGATGTGGATAGAGCAGAGAGAAGGGTGGCGGCTGGGAAGCCCCAGGATACCCTGACATTTCACTTTAGGGCAGATGAGGATGATGGAGGAGCCACCCCCAAGGGAAGGGGAAAAGGACCAAGAGGGAGTACCGAAGGACAGGGGGAAGATTGAGGCAAAGCGGGGAGTAGAGTGCGCAGGAACAGAGGCCAGACTCAGAAGACTTAGAGGCAGCCCTAACGTATTTCAGCAGTGGCAAATTCGCATGCGTATCTTAGTCTGTTTCTGGTTTTGGCATAATGCCTCGTTGTGATAGCCCTTGTTAGGAAATGTCCAAACCTGCTGGCATTTACAGAGCAGGCCTACCAAGATTTTTTTTTTTCCTTTTCTTAATCCACCTGGCCCTCTTCTCCCTCCTGCCTCCAAAGCCCTCTTGCACACCGGGTGGCCAACCTTCTTAGAGGGATGCTAGAGGTCTCCTCTCTAGCTCTGTGGATCGCTCAGATAGGCTAAATAGTCCTACGGGGACAGACTGTGCTTAAATAAACAGATCACTAAAGGGAATTGAGAATCAGAGGAGTCTCAAAGGCATTGTGCTAAAAGAAGCCAGTCACTAATACCCTGTGCTGCGTAATTCCATGACATTCTCAAAAAGATAAACTTACAGGAACAGAGGACAGGTCAGAGGTGGCCAGGCCAGGGGTGGGAGAGGGGTGCTTGTAAAGAGCCAGGACAAGGAAGTGTTGGGGGCAGTGGGACTGTTCTGTGTCCTGGTTGGAGGGGATAGGTAACAAGAATCTATGCATGTGTTAAAATTCATAGAACTATATACAGAAAGTGGCCAGGCACAGTGGCTCACGCCTGTAATCCCAGCACTTTTGGAGGCTGAGGCGGGTGGATCACGAGGTCAGGAGATTGAGACCAGCCTGACCAACGTGGTGAAACCCCGCCTCTACTAAAAATACAAAAATTAGCTGGGTGTGGTGGGGCGCACCGTAATCCCATCTACTCAGGAGGCTGAGGCAGGAGAATCACTTGAACCTGGGAGGTGGAGGTTGCAGTGAGCTAAGATCACACCACTGCACTCCAGCCTGGAATGCAGAGCGAGACTCCATCTCAAAAAACAAAAACTAAACTAATTCCAAAAAAAAAAATGTCAATTTTATGACATGTTAATTAAGAAAATAAATTAAAAATTATGGAATACCTCCCACCCATCCCCCAAAAAGGATGAAGTGAGAGGTACCAGCATGAGCAGTGGCACTGGTGGGCTTCTAGACTAAGATAGGCCCATCCTTCTCTCCACCATCATTAAATCAGCAAGTATGTAATTCACACCCTCTATACAGCTAGAAAGGTCAGTTAGAGGGCCTTGAATGCCGCTGTGAGATTAAATCTAATTCAGCAGGCAATTGGGAGCCATAGATGGTCCTTGAGCATAAGTGATGTACTCAGAGCTGTGTTTAGGTTGATTAATCTGGACACATGGAGAATGGGGATGGTACCAGCGGGCAGTGGCAGAGAGCACCAGTGGGTGGGGACTAGACGAGGGGTCAAGCCTGCTTAGATGTGGGGTCTATAGGAAAGGCAGGGGTTGGGATGAGGCTGTGGTTTAGAGTTTCAGTAATGGGAATGACAGCTCAAAAGGACAGGCTGGGGGAGGGGGAAGGCTAGATGGAGAAGAAGATGGGAGCTGCCACATCTGCTACCACCCCGCTGGGCAGCAGCCAGGCCATCCTGGTTCCATCTTTACCTCAACATAGCTCCTCACCTGATCGCCCTCCACCACCTTTGCATGCCCTCTCTCTCCCTCTGTTAGTCTCTCTTTGCATCTGATTCTCTCTCCTTAGCTCTCTCTCTCACCCGCCTTCCCACCTATCTTAGTCCATTTTGTGTTGTATATAACAGAATAACTGAAACTGAGTAATTTATAAGAAGCAAAATTTATTTCTTACAGCTATGGAGTCTGAGAAGACCAAGGTCAGGGGGGCTTGCTTGCACCACCAGCAAGGGCCCTCTTGCTAGTGGGGACTCCGCAGAGTCGTGGGGTGATGGAGGGCATCTCACATGGTGAGAGAGCTGAGCATGCTCATGCAGTAGCTCAGTTCCCTCTTCCTCTTATAAAGCCACTAGTCCCCCTCCCAGGATAACCCATTCATCCATTAAGTCATTAATCCACTAATCCATGAACTGATTAGTCCATTCATGGGTGCAGAGCCCTTGTGATCCATTCACCTTTTAAAGGCCCCACCTCTCTATATAGCCACATTGAGGATTAAGTTTCAACATGAATTTTGCAGGAAGCATTCACACCCTAGCACCATCCTTCCTTCTCTGTATCTGTCTCGATCTTCTGATTTTTTTTCTCACACTCACACATCCACAGCAGATAAACGAACACATTCAACTCATTCATTCATTCATCCCTTTGTCCTTCACCCGTACCAACTATGTGGCCAATACACATACATGCCTCCTGCCCCAAAGATAGGGAATATGTCAAGTAGGAGGGGGCCTTTGCAGGACCGAGCAGCCCTTCCTGGGGCAGCTGAATGACATGCAGGCCTGTCACCAGGGATGGTCACCTCTCTACCCGGATCCCAGCACCCTTTTCCAACCCATGACGCATTCCTTAAGACATTTGTATGTCTTTGTTCACTGGGAAGGGGACCCAAGTCTGGGTAGGTCCCCTTGGAAGAAGGATAGAAAGGAGAGAGAGTCGAAATTATAGCTCCTTCTTGGCTCCCAGGGTTCCAGGTCACCAAGTTCATGGCCTCCTATGACAGTGGGATTCCTGATTTCGAAAGGCAGCCCAGAGAGGGCAAACAGTTTGCATGAGGTCGCAAAGCAGGCCAGTGCCAGGCCTCTCTCCTCCTCTCCTGTCCCCTCCACTCTTCTCAGCTCCCTCTCTGCCATCCGAATGCGCAGGAAAGGTGGACTCACTCTTGGTGGAGAGGCAGTGGAATACCGAGTGGTGTGATTGGCAGCTGTGGCGGTGTCCCCTCCTGATTTCCATAAGGCATTTAGATTTCTTTGCCTGGCCACACATTTCTCTCTCTGTGGGAAGAGGGAAATCATTTTAGCATGGGAAATAGACAGAGCCAGGCAGCTGCTGAGTGGGAGAGCCAGCTCCCAGCTCTGCACCCTGGCCCTCCCTACTCCCTGCCTGGAGGCCTCAAGAGAGCCTGGCCAGAAAGCAGAGGGCTGGATACCTAGGTGGCTGGTGAGGCCAGCAAGTACCCTCTCTCTGTGGCCCTGCCTCTCAGGCCCTGTGATTCTCCCCAGAAGGGGCCACAGAAGGAAGGGCAGGACATTTCTGGGCTTGGGACAGACCTGGGTGCACAAATCCTTTTCCCCTGGACTCTTTCGGACTCTTCTCACTGCATCTCTGAGAACACTGACACCTCACTTTAGCCCCCTGCCCCAACCCCAGCCAAACCTTGGGTGCAGAGTTTGCCACTGGAATGAGGAAGGGGTGAGGTCAGGTAGATAGAGGTGAGGTTCAAATTAGCAGATTCTGATCAGAGTGGCAGAGCTTGAAGCTGGAAATATGGCCACTGGTGCTAGGAGGCTTGACCAGGGTTGCAAGACAGGGCCACGAAGGATTGCCGAGTCTTCCACGTGGGGCAGGTGCCTTGCAAACAGAGCCCAGGCTGGAGCGAGGGAGAAGAGGACATGGCCTGGCTCCCCTGGGATCACGGGAGACTGGGGGGTACAGCACGGTGTCCTTGAGTTAAGAACTCAGGCCACATAAATCCTCTGTGGTTCCCCCTGTCCTTTGCATGTGAATTACCTGTCCAGGTGGCTGTATCAGCAGCAGCTGCTCCATCTGTGGAACTGGAAAGGACCCTGTGTCCCCCAATCTCCACATAAAGCTTGCCCTTTGGCCATACCCGCGGGCACTCTTGAGGGGAGGCCAGCCCTCCTGGCTAGCTCCTCTAAGGCCACTTCATTCGGGAGGTACCCTCTGGGCTGACTGCGCTAGTCCCTAGAGGCCCAGGGCCTGGAATGCAGAAGAGAAAGAGACAGCCAGGCTGAGCTGTGAACCATGTGACATGGGCTTGGCGGGGTCCCAGGAGTTGGAAGTCTGTGCCCAGGAACAGGAGTGGGTACAGACAGGTGGCAAAGTATAGCTGGGCTTTGGAAATATAAGATTCCCATAGTGCACTGGGGCCATGGGCTGCAAATTAGGGAAATAGAATTCAAAAGCACTTGCCCCTCATTTGCCTTAATGCAAGTACCCAAGACACATTGTAATTCTTTTCCCAGGAGAATGGAGGCTGGCTTCAGGGAGTGGGGTGGGGAGAGTCTGCACGTGCAGGTGAGGAGGACCTGCCCGCCTTGTGCCTTCTTCTGTAGACAGATAATACACACATCCACGGTGAAAATGACGGCGCCCTGGTATTCTTCCCCCAAAGTGCCAGCTGCCAATCGGATTGAATTAGATTTCACAGGGGTTTTTGCAATACATGGAATTCACCAGCAAATTACCCTTAAAGAGGGAAAATCAATCATTTGGAGCAGAGATAAGCTGAAGGCAAGGCAGCCTCGGATTGATCCCGTCTGTGCAGGCGTGTGTGGAATTCAGCAGATAACCTGCGGAGGAGGGCGGGGAGGCTGGCAGAGAGGGAGGAGAAGGGGAGAGAGGCAGGACGAGAGGGGGAAGGAGGGAGTTGGAGAGGGAGAAATTGGAAAGAGGAAGCTGAGAGAGCAAGAAGGGGAGGAAAGGAAAGGAGAAGAGGGATAGAAGACAGAAGGGAAGAGGAGAGAGAGAAGAGGGTGCTCAGTCTGCACAGGCTGCTGTAACAAGCTGCACTATAAGGCAGCTCGTTATGGTGCAGCTTGTAAGTTTCTGTGACTTATAAACAACAGAAACTTATTTCTCTCAGTCTGGAGGCTGGGAAGAGCAAGATCAAGGGGCCAGTAGATGTGATGTCTGGAGAGGGCCTGCTTTCTGGTTCACAGATGGCCGTCTTCCCACTGTGTCCCCACATGGCTGAAGGGGCGAGGGTGCTCTGGGATTATCTAGATTATCTTTTTGCAGTGTATATGCCCTTGCTGTAGTATCTGGTGTACTTATGTTCAAATCAGCGCATCAACTTTGGGGGTGATTTTTAAAAATTTTTTTTTCTATCTTTTTAACCCTAGCCTTCTAAACAACTTCATACAGCCCAGTTACATAATGTTGGCTGTCACGGGCATTGTACTTTTATCTGATTTTGTTTCCTCTAAATTCAGCTTTCCAGTGATGTTTAAAATCTTGCGGGAATGTTTAGATTTTTAACACAGACCCTGTCATAAAATCTGTACATTAGAGTCAAAAGGTAGAAGTAACAAATTCTGCCATATTGTAAATTTCCAGTGCAGGCTTTAATTTTTTTTTCCCATTAGTAGCACTGAAAAAATATTACTGCATGGGTATGTTCTAGTTCAGTTTATAAAGTTTTAAAAGCTTCTTTGAGGCATACCTCACTGTTATGCACACTGGTAATTTAACCACGCCCCTTAGTATTCCTTTTCTCCTGCATTTGATGCAGCCCAACAAAGCTTTTGTTTTGAAATAAATTTGACTACCCTGTCCATTAAAAAAAAAAAAAAAAAAAAAAAAAAAAAGGCGCTAATCCCATTTATGAGGACTCTGCCCTCATGACCTAATCACCTCCCAAAGGCCCTGCCCTCCTTGGGGGTTAGTATTTCAACATGAATTTTGGGGAGGGGGACACAAGCATTCTGTCTCCAGCAAAGGAGAGGAAATGAGGGCGGATAAAGAGAGAAACAAGCAAACGAGTCATAGAGGAGGCCACGAGAGAGGGGAGGAGAGAGAAATGGGGGAACAGGAGAGAGAGCTTGGGCTGCAGGCATGGAAAACAGCTGGAAGAACGCAGTGGGGGGTGCGGTAGCTCAAAGCTGTAATCCCAGCACTTTGAGAGACCGAGGCGGGAGGATGGCTTGAGCCCAGGAGTTCAAGACCATCCTGGGCAATGTAGGGAGATCCTGTCTCTACAAAAAATAAAAAACATCCACTGGGCATAGTGGTATACGCCCATGGTCCCAGCTACTTGGGAGCATCACTTGAGTCCAGGAGGTTGAGGCTGCAGTGAGCAGTGTTTGCAGCCCCCAGACTGCACTCCAGCCTGAGCGACAGAGTAAGACTCTCTCAAAGAGAAGAAAGAGCACCACAGCATCCAGGCTTCCCATGTGGTAAATGAGGAAACCAAGACCCAGAAGGAAAACAGGGCTTTCCCCAGTTGCACAGCAATACAGGGCAGTTCCAGAGAAAATGGACTCCTGACCTCAGCCACAGAGAAGCTTGGGGAGGGGACATAAGTGGGACAATGCAAGCCTGAAATGAGGGCAGCGTCCTTCACCCTGCTGCAGGCTCAAGAGGCGCTCCACTCCCAGGGTGAACAAACGGAGGCCTGGAGGGCAGAGGAGAAAGGGGCAGCAGGGTGGAGCCACCCGCCGTGTGACCCACCATATGGGCTTGCTGGTTGCCAGGGATTGAGGTGGAGTCAGAAATAGAGACAGTGTCCTCTGCCAGGCTCCTTTCGCTGCCCTCTAGATCCTGGCGTCTCAGTGGGCAGAGAGACTTGGCATCCCCCTTAGTGTAGAGGCTGGAGGAAGCAGCAGCTGGCTTTGAGGCAAAGGGAGAAGAGGCTGCCTCCTGCTGAGGTCCTCTTTGGCATATCTGGTTGGGGTGAATTAAGTGAAAGGATGGACAAAGGAGGATAAAGAATACATATTCGATGGACTTTTATTTCCTGCCGCTGAATGGTATGGATCAGACCAACAGAAGGTACAGTCAAGGAAGGAGGGAGACCAGCAGCCTCACGCCCAGGGTGGGACTTGTGGGTCCTGTCACCCCTGCACACAGCCAAGCCTTTGCCCTTCTTTGCCTGCTCATCTCATCCATGGTCTAGAAACCAGCTCTTTCCCAGGGATTCCTTCTACCCCCACTGCTCCTAGAACAATAATGATAATAATAGCTCCCCTCTATTTTACACTTATTCCATCCCAGACACTTGACCAAGATTTGGCAGTTCAGCCACGGTAAAACTATCAAGTACGCTGCATTCTTCCCATTTTGCAGATGAGGAAATTAAGGCTAGAGGGAGTAAAATCATGTATGCAAAAAATCACACAGCTGTAAAAGGCAGGACCTGAGCCTAAGCTCAACCCCAGAGCTTGTGCTTCCAAAGTTCTACACCCTGGAAGCTCAGGTCATGGCGCTTTTCCCTGGCAGACCCGAGTTCTGGACAGGGTTGGTTTCAGTGAGGGCGGCACTGACTCTGGGGGCCCCACTCCGCAGTCCAGGTTCTCAGCCTCATTCCAGCTTGGGCTGAGGGTATCACACCAGCCCACCACCCAGAACTCCCCGGGTGCCTCACAAGAGCCCTGGCCTTTTTTTTTTTTTTTTTTTTTTGTATTTTTAGTAGAGACAGGGTTTCACCATATTGGCCAGGGCGGTCTTGAACTCCTGACCTCATGATCTGCCCTCCTCAGCCTCCCAAAGTGCTGGGATTACAGGCATGAGCCACTGCGCCCAGCCAGCCCTGGCCTTTTATCTTGCCCTGATAGCTCCCTACCCCCACACCCTGAACATAAAGATGGCCTTGGTCCTTGCTGTGCCCCCTGAGTCCACCCTGCATTCACATGACCCGGGTCCTTCCTCTCCTGTGAAAAGGTATTAAGCTCTACTCCAGGGCACATTGTAATTTACAGGTGGGGTGATGGTCCCCTAGCATTGGAGGCACACAAAAAAGAACACACAGCTTGGCTTTATTTATTTCTTGGGAGGGGAAGGACACATGAAATCCCTCCTGGCTCCCCGTCAGTCCCTCCCCATGTGGCTTCTGCACTTTGCTCCTGAGGGCAGTGCCTTATCAGCCGGCTGCCAGGAGGGCTGCCCCACAACTTCCCTAAACCTGGCGCCTGCCTGCCTCCCTCCCGCTCCTGGAGGTGGGGGTTGGCTGTGAGAAGGGTCCGAGGAGCCACTGCTTCCTCCTGGTCTCTCTAAGGCTCCCGGGGCCAGCCGACCTGAGTCTGTTCCAGCAGACCCGCTCCGTGTGCTAACCCAGCGTGACTGTCCAGCTGTTTGTTGAGCTTATATGCTGGGTTCTCAATAGACTCAGGTCAGCTGGCCCTGGGAGCCTTAGAGAGAACAGGAGGGAGCAGTGGCTCCTCTGACCCTTCTCAAAGCCAACCCCACCTCCAGGAGCGGGAGGCAGGCAGGCACCAGGTTTAGGGAAGTTGTGGGGCAGCCCTCCTGGCAGCCGGCTGATAAGGCACTGCCCTGGTGGGGGTGGGAAGGCTACAGCCCTCAGGAGCAAAGTGCAGGAGCCACATGGGGTGGGGAGGGACTGACGGGGAGCCAGGAGGGATTTCATGTGTCCTTCCCCAAGAAATAAATAAAGCCAAGCCGTCGCCTCGGTCTCCCCAGAAAGCCGCCAGCTCCCCAGCCTGTGGTGGCTCGGCCCCGGCTCCGCTCCGGGACCGCGGTGGGCGCTATCAGCCTTCTCATCGCCTCTCCCAGCTGGAGGAGAATTTAATCCACAGGCTCCTCTCCACACACTGGGGCTCCTTTTGATGTTTCTCTTTATCTCCCTTCCCAACAAAATCACGCCTCTGCAGCTTCAAGAGCCCCTCCAGCCTCCTCTGCACCTTCACCCCACGAAGGCAGTCCCCCCACCCCCACGGGACAAGGGCATGGAGGAGGCCTAGCAGGGAGGTGGGTGTGCCCTCCACCAGCCCTGGCTTCATGCCCTGACCTGAGCTGAGGCTCTTGTGGGCCTCCTTCTGCCACACGTGGCACAGGGAGGGGTTCACTATGCCAGCTGCTGTGTTCTGTAGTGGGAGGGCCAGGAGAGCTAGGTTGTTACGAACTCTGACTGCCCCGGGGTGGCGGCAGGACAGACCTGAGTTCCAGTCCTTCCGTAGCTGCTGTGTGGCTTGAACACTTACCCTTTCTGGTCCGTTTCCTTCTCCAAGAAAAGGAATGGATTGACTCTTCTTTGGGCTGTCTTGTGGATTCTGGTTAAGGTATGTGACGCCTGTATGGTAGCCAGGCTTCGCAAATGGAAGCTGTTGATGGAGCCAACATGGAGAAACTCTATCTCTACTAAAAATACAAAAATTAGCCAGGCATGGTGGCGCGTGCCTGTAGTCCCAGCTACTCAAGAGGCCAAGGCGGGAGAATTGCTTGAACCCGGGGGGCAGAGGTTATAGTAAGCCAAGATAGTGCCATTGCACTCCAGTCTGGGCAATAGAGCAAGACTCCATCATAGAAAAAAAAAAAAAGTTTCAGCAGCATAGGGCTGCAATCAGTAGGGGTTTTGTACCAACTTAGCAAACTGGAATATCTCTCTCAAACACGCACCCACCCTGAGGGCTGACAGTCACAAATCCAGACCAGGCGGAAATTGGCCAGCTGGTAAAGTTCTAGAAGGAACAGGCTGAGCATTTTAGAGGACTCGGTCAGTAGGTGATCCCGAGGGCCTCAGGACATGTGTCCTGGCCACTGCAGTGTCTGGCCTGAGTGAGCTTCCAGCCCCTGGCGGCAGATCAAGGAGAAGGGAGCAAGTCTCATTCATGGAGTCCCCAGAAGTGCTCCTAAAGGGGTCAGGAAGCCGTCCTGAGGGCTTGTCCCCCACTGAGTACTCCTGCCTCACCAGGTAGTTAACCAGAAGCTACACTGAACTCACACCATCTTCCAGACATCTTTGAGCTCAGGCATCACTGACCTCACACCATCTTTTCAGTCACTCACTGCTGACCACAGCCTGCGCACTGACAGTGCCGCCCCAGCCGACACACGGCTCTTCCTAAGCCTTCTCTGCTCATCCACTGTACCTTTCAGGCCAATTCTCTTCAGTTCTGTCTTGCTCCTTCCCAGCATCACTCTACCACGTGGTTCTCAGCTATTAGTGAGCATCAGAATACCTGGAGGGCTTGTTAAAACAGTACAGGGCAGATCCCCAGTTTCTGACTCAGAAGATCTGGGCATGGCCCCCAAATTTGCATTTCTAACAAGATCCCTGTGATGCTGATGCAGTGGTCCCAGGACTACACTTGGAGAACCACTATTCTACCCTTGTAGTTCTCATCCTTGGATACACGTTGGAATGAATAACTGGAGAGCTTTACAGAATGCAGATGCCTGCATTTCCACCCTCTCTCCCAGTCTGGTCTCCACGATCTAGGGTGCAGCATTGGCAGGGGGTATTTTAAGGCTCCCCAGGTAATTTTGGTATGGGGCCTGTAAAGAACTACCCCTCTGTGCCTCTCCCGCTGCTCAGCTCTTTCTGGACTCCTGTGGGTGCCTCCAAGCTACTCTCCCTGCCCCAGTGATGTCTTCCCAACCCTGGCTGTGCAAGGTGGTTCCCTGGGGAGCATCAGAAAATCGCAGCTTTTTCTAGCTCCCAGAGATTATGACACGCTGGCTCTGGGCATCTGCATTTCTTTTTAGAACTCCATGGGTGATTCTGATGTGCATCTAGGGTGAGGAGGGGAGCACCAGTGTGAATTGCATGTGGCTGCAAGGTTATCCCCCTTCCCCCTGCTGCAGAGCTAAGAATGCTCCCACTTGCTCATGGAAATAATGCCACCCTCAGGATGGCATCTGCCTGGGACTCCAAGCTTCTCTACATGGACCCTTTGCAAATAGTAAGTCATTGATTATTCTTCTCCATACTCCGTGCCTTTACTTAAGAAAGTGCTCTTCAAAGGATGGCTTTGATCAGCATCAGCATCAGCATCAGCATCAGCATCAGCATCAGCATCGCCTGGAACTTGGTTAGAAATGCAAAGTCACAGGCTCCAGCCCTGGCCTATAGAATCAGGAATTCCTGGGGGAGGGAGGAGAATGGAGGAGCAATCTACAGTTTTAACAAACCCTCCAGGTGATTCTGAGACACGCTAAAGCTCTGAGGATCAAGAATTCGGTGTTTAAAGCTGCTTTCTCCACCTGGAATCCCTTTTCTGCCAGTCCAAGAGTCTGAAAATAATACCTTCTGAGCAGGCACAGTGGCTCGCACCTGTAATCCCAGCATTTTGGGAGGCAAAAGTGGGCAGATCACTTGAGGCCAAGAGTTCGAGACCAGCCTGGCCAACAGGCAAAACCCTGTCTCCACCAAAAAAATACAAAAATTTGCCAGACGTGGTGGCGTGCGCCTATAGTCCCAGCTACTCGGGAGGCTGAGGTGGGAGAATCACTTGAACTTGGGAGGTAGAGGTTGTGGTGAGCCGAGATTGCACCTCTGTACTCCAGCCTGGGCTACAGAGTAAGACTCCATCTAAAAAACTAGATAACCTTCCTTCGTTTCTAACACCAGCTCAGAACTCTCCTTCTTGGGGCACCCTCCCCTTCTTGGCCTCCTCTTAGACTGGGCCCTGGAGTGCTCAGATGGTAAATCTCAGTTTGCTCTGGTAACTAACATGGCTGACTGTGTGGCCAGTGCATTTCACACCATGGATTTGCACTGCCATTGGGGAATGCCTGCATTAGACCTGAGCTCTACTTCCTTGGCCTGGGCAGCAGCATGGGGTTGTGGGAAGGTGCACTAGCCTAGGAGCTGGGCCCCGCCTCTTTGTATTTTTTTTTCTTTTGAGATGAAGTCTTGCTCTGTAGCCCAAGCTGGAGTGCAATGGCACCGTCTCAGCTCACTGCAACCTCTACCTCCTGGGTTCAAGCAATTCTCCTGTCTCAGCCTCCCAAGTAGCTGGGATTACAGGCATATGCCACCATGCCTGGCTAATTTTTTTGTATTTTTGTAGAGACAGCGTTTCACCCTGTTGGCTAGGCTGGTCTTGAACTCCTGACCCCAAGTTATCCACCCACCTCAGCCTCCCAAAGTGCTGGGATTATAGACGTGAGCCACTGCACCTGGCCTGGGTCTGGCCTCTTATGCCCTCCTCTGCCACCAGCTCCCTGTGCAACCTCAGGCTGCTCAGTCAACCTCTCTGAACTCAATTCCACTGGAGGGGTCCGTAGGAAGAGCAGCAGTAACATGCGAGGAAAGGCTGCAGAAGCCCAGCCACTTCCTGGGCACCCACTGTGTATCATGGTCTGCAGGGGAATTTTCACTGCCTGAGGCATGGTCTACAGCCTCAAGAGGCTCTCAACATTCCAGAGTAATCATGGAGGGAACTGTAACCTAGTGATGGAAGCTTTCTGCAGCCATTAAGGAAAATGAGGCAAATACTTGGTACTTACAGAGTGTTTAGAATAGTGCCTGAGCAAGAGTAGGTGCTATGCTGTTAGTGTCCTCGTTAGCAGCATCATCTATATGTACAGTTACGGACGAATCACCAAGATGCAGTTCTGAGTGAAAATATCAGATTCAGAGCAACATGCATAGTATGCTGTTAGTGTTACAGTAGGGTGGCATATACCCATAATGGTCATATAGGCATGGATTTTTTGGGGAAAGAGACCTGGGAATGGGGTGTGGTGGCTGCCCTGGCAGGTTTATCGGTACCTGGGCTCAGGGGGAGAGGGAGAGGCATGTCTGGCCTTTACACTTTTGAACTACTACAAAATTTGCCACGTCCCTGCTTATCATGTCTCTGACATTTTTATGTTAGGAAAATAAAAACATGGTGGTGTTTGGGGCTGTTTCCTGCAGGGATTTTATCAAGGCTCCGGGAATGTAGGGTGCAGGGATAGCCCCTCCCTTCCCAGCCTACACTGTAGCCTTCTGGATGAGAGTGGACAGAGATCAGGGAGACAGGAGCCCTTGCCCCCTCCTCTCACCTCCTCACCCTTCATGCCCTTGAGCCTCTTCCTTCTGGGCCCCATGCTTGTCCCTCTTCTCCACTCCCCAGCACACACGTGTGCACACTCACAGAATACACCTCCTCCAAACCCCAGAAGCTGTGGCCCATCAGAGGCTGGGACAGCTTCTCCTCTAGGGTGTAGTCCTGGGGTCCCTCCCCTCCCCTGACCCAGAGTCTTACCTTCTTTTCTTTTCTGGTTCCTCCCTCCTCTCCATACCTCTCCGGCTCCTTCTGTCTGTCTCCATATCCTTTGACTGACCGACTCCCACTGACAGAATTTGGTAAGTGAGCATCGGAAGGGAGGGGGCTGGGCTTGGGGAGGGCTCATGGTGGGCAGGGTGGGGAGGGGGCTTTGAGAAGGACACAGCTCAACCCTCTCCCACCCTCTCAGGCCCCCAGCTCCTGGGGTTGAGGGACCAAAATTTCCGGGGAAGAAGAGGAGTTGGCGTCACCTGTTCAAAGCTGTCACACCCTGCTGGCTTCAGCTGTTAGTGCCCCTTTGGGTACTTAATTGATCCCTTCTGTCTGACGGGTTGCATTTCATATGAGGGAGCGCTGCAACCTCCACAGCCCAGTAGGCCCAGAGGAGCGTTGCCCCCACATCCCCTGGGGAGCCGCTTTGGGGTGGGGCTCTGGAGCCCTGCAGCTTGCCTGGGCCCCAGAATTGGCAAGAGAGGGCTCAGGGAGCTCAGCTTCTACCTCTCCATCCAAACCTCTATGCCAGTGACAGGGCACATAAGAAAAGTCTAAATGCAGCAAGTGTATTTACCAGTTTGCTAAAATGGGAAAAACCCAAGAGACTGATGGGTAAACATGAGCATGCATTCATTCCACAGGTGCATTTGAGCATTTGGGGGGTAGCCCCAGGGGCCTGTGGATCTTGTGAACTCTCAGGCTTCACTGAGGGTATTATTTCTGGGTGGAACTCTCCACTCTGAGTGGGGTGGAAACCAGCCTTGCAGGGACTATCCCCTTGGACCGTGGAAAGTCTTTGAGGCCAGGGTGACTGCCAGCCCCCCTCTCACCAGGAACAGGTTCCCGAGAGGAGTCCTACAACATCCCCTAAGCAACCAAGAAGTGAGAGAAGGCTTCCCTTGCCAGCCACTGGTTCAAGAGAAAAGGCCCATGTGCAGAGGGGCTGAGCTGGCCACTAGGCTAGGGGGAGGCTATGCACCATAAGCCAGAGCTTCTGCTTCTGCACTGAAAGCCAAGGTCAGTGACCACTGGGCACCTGCAAGGGGGTCAGGAGGAGGCTGTTACACATCACAGGCCACCTGTCCAGCTGGAGGGGAGTTTGGGGGGTGCAAGGAATCCCTCTGCCCCCAGTGCAGTCAGGAAGAGGAAATGGAATCACTTTCTGAGCAGGCCAGACCTCAGGGAGTCAGTAAGCTGAATCTCCCACCTTCAGCCATGTCTCCTCCCCCTGATCTGGAGACTTCAGTCATGTCACATGCTTTGTGTAAGGAGAGTCAGGTAGCATCTGAGGGGCTCTGTGAGCCACAGCCCTGGTTAGAATGATCAGAAACATCTGAACTGGAGTGAGGCAGCCACCTCCCTGAAACAGTGGGCTTGGGCTGCTGGGACGCAGCAGAACCTGTGATGAGGGTGGCCACCCTGTGCTGGCCACAGCGTGGGGTCCCTGGCCGTTCACGTTGCCACTCAGTCTCTGGGTTATTCCCATTTCATGTGGCAGCAAACCAGTGTTCTCCCTGATGGATGCGTTCCAGAGGAGGGGAAGGACAGTGTCTGTGTCCCTCAGCATCCTCTTCTGCCCAAGCCTGTGGTGACCACTTAACTGCTTCTCTTCCCTCCACTCCCCTCACACCCTCTCTCCTCTTCCTTCCTTCATCTCCCTGCTGGGTCTTGCAGCTGGCCGGTCCTTCCGCAGCTGGGGTCACTGGGGCAAAGAAAGGGGGCAGGAGATGGAAAGTGAACCAAGCCACCTGGAGGGGACACTGCGCATCAGACACAGAGGTTTCCAGAGGGCCTAGATATGGGCAGGTCATGGAGTCTGGGAGCCACGCGCGCGTGGAAAGCCCTGCTCCGTCCCAGCACCTCATCCACTGCCCCATCCAGAGCAGCTCAGGGCTCACTCTCGGGCGGCTCTCTCCTCCATTTGGATCTGGGCTTTGGCCACTGTGCCCTTCCTAACTGGCTTCTTCTGCACTCTTGACCCAGGGCCTGAACAGCATGTTTGAGGTGTACCTGGTGGGGAACAACTCCCACCACTTCATCATCTCCCCGACCTCCGTCCAGGGGAAGGCAGACATTCGTATTCGGGTGGCCATCCCACTGGACTACGAGACTGTGGACCGCTACGACTTTGATGTAAGGCCCCTGCTCACTGGCGTTTTGGAGTGGGGTGGGGCCGGATTTTAGCGGATGCAAGGGGAAGGTAGAAGATTCCCTTAGATCCACCTTCCACAGCTGCCCATCTTGTGGATCTGACTCACAGATCACAGATCACACAGGCTGGGCTGAATCTCCCCTTTCCAAGGAGCAACAGGATATGTCCAGGAATGGAGTGAAATTTTACCGGGCTCCTATCAGGAGCTTCTGCAGCCCATCTCCTGCCAGATGAGCCCCTGCTCGCTCCTCCTGTACTAGCCGAATCAGTGGCTATCCCTAGAGCAGTAATAGATGGGCCCACAGTAGCACACAGCTGGATGGGCAGAGACTCTTAACAGGTGTTCTGGACTGGGGCTGGCAAAGGCACAGAGAGGATTCACAGGGACAAGGACTCTGGGAGGGGACATGTGGGAGCTTACCTGGGCCCCTGTTCTGCACACCCAGCTCTTTGCCAATGAGAGTGTGCCTGACCATGTGGGCTATGCCAAGGTGAAGATCGCGCTCATCAATGAAAATGACAACCGGCCCATCTTCAGCCAGCCACTGTACAACGTCAGCCTGTATGAGAACGTCACTGTGGGGACCTCTGTGCTGACAGTCCTGGTGAGTCCCCACTCTCCTGCAGGGCCACTGAGCTCTGGGGCCGACTGTGGTGAGGCACCCAGAGAGATTTTGTCCAAGGGACCTGGACAATCAAGGAAGGAGGTGCCTCCTTAATACCCAGGCTATGTTTGTTGGTGTATGAAATAAAGCTTCTGGAATCTTTATGAGGGGGCTCCTGGGCCTAGGCTGCAATATGGAAAAGGAGCCAATCTCGGGAGGGGGTGACAAGACTGGGCTGAGGACAGTGATTTCCTGCCTTTCCCCTGAGAGACTCAGTGAGGGTAGGCCGGGAGCCCTGGAAATCCCCTTGAATGGGTGGGGAGGTGCCAGTCATCCTGAGGAGGGCCACCCTCTGCATCTGAGCACAGGCACCAGAAAGGGACAGGCTTCTGAAGGTGCCTGGGCATTTCCTACTGCCCATGGCTGGACTTGCCCTTTGACAAGGGGCCCTCCCAGTGGCATCTGTATCTGTCAGTACTCTTGGTTGCAAGGGACAAACACCTGTAGGTCAAGCAAAAGAGGATCGGCTCGTGTAACTCAAAAGTGCAAGTGATTTAGGTGGGGCGCAGTGGCTCACACCTGTAATCCCAGCACTTTGGGAAACCAAGGTGGGCAGTTCACTTGAGGTCAGAAGTTACAGACCAGCATGGCCAACATAGCAAAACCCTGTCTCTAAGCCAGGCGTGGTGGCATGTGCCTATAGTCCTAGCTACTAGAGAGGCTGAGGCCGGAGAATCGCTTGAACCCAGGAGACAGAGGTTGCAGTGAGCCAAGACTGCATCACTGCACTTCAGTCTGGGTGACAGAGCGAGACTCAAAAAAAAAACAAAAACAAAAAACAAAACAAAAAAAAATGCAAGTGATTTCAGACATGGCTACATCCAGGCGCTCAGTGGAGCAGGGCTGTCTTCAACACTGGACTCTGCTTTTTTGTATTGACAAAGAGAGGCAGCAGCACCTCTAGGCTGACTTCTTACCAATTTATCAACCCTAGTCGGAAAAATTCTTTTGCTGTGATTCCAGCAGATTCTCATCAGCCCAGTTGGTTGGGCCATCCTGGAACCAATCAACCAATCGTGATTCTCGGATGCCAGGGAGGGATCATACTCCCCCTAGTGGAGCCAGGGGTTGGGATCAGCCCCGCCTAAATGATAATTGGCTGAGAATGGGGAAGGGGCTTCTATTCTAATACAAGGGATTGAATGCTAAGCAGATCCAAGTGGTAGATGTGTGCTACACAAGCTCAGAGCCTTGCCCATAGTCGGTGCTCAATAAATGGCATGGAGTTTAACTCATTGTGTTCCCCTCCCTGCACACCTGGGACCACAGAGTGCTTGCCTCCGTTTCTTGCTCCTTCCCCACTCCAAGCAGAGACATTGCCTGTGATACTGAGACCCCGATCGAAAGTGTGTTTACTCTACAGACAGATGGTATGAAACTGCACTGAGCCCCAGGCCCTTCCCATCTGACAGTTATTAATATTTCAAACAGATGTCGAGCTAGTCAGGCTGTCAGACGTAAACAATAATTCTGCAGCAGCTGTTTTTTCCACCCCCCATGTCTCTAGCCTGTGACTCCTCCAGCTTTCACCAAGGTGCTCCCTGCGATAAATCACCAGGTGCTTGAGGCCTCCTGGACCCTCTTCCAGCCTCTCAGAGACCAAGTACCAGAGGCTCTGGCCTTCTGGACCCAAAGCGTGTGTCTTTACCCACCATCCACCTTCGAATGACTGGGTAAAGGGAAGGCAACAGCCTGTGCTTTTGAGTTCTCGGTGAGGGAGGGGAGGCTCTGTCCCCTGCAGGTCTGGGACCATGTGGCAAAGAATTCTAGTGTCAGATCCAGGCGCAGTGGGTGTCAGGGGATTCCTTCCCCACGCTCTTGCTTGGGAGAGAGTTTCCCCACTTTGTAGTCCCGAGTTCCCACGATCCTTGGAAAATGATGGGAGAAACCTTTGCCAATTCATGGGTGATGCTGGTGGCTCTAGGTTGTACGGTTTGTTCCCTCGTATCCCAGGCTGCTCTGATACTCACCTTCCAATCCTGCCTCCTGACCTGACAATAGAAGTCAGATGAGAAGGCCAGGGAGTGTCTTATCCTGGGACCCTAATAGGCATGGGGCAGCCCTGCAGCCTGGCCAGTGTCTGGGGCCTGGCAGGGTTTGTGGGTGCTACTGACAGTAAGAGAGGTACAAGAGTAATCTAATCATGCCTTCGTTCGTTCACTCAACAAGTGTTTGTTGAATACCTGAGGAAACATGGTGATATGAGTGTTGTAGTTGGCCGGTGGTGCCAAGGACAGCTGTGTCGGGCCCAGCCCGTTCTGGGGCTAGTGCTGGGGAGTAGGCTTTGGCGAATGCGAGCCAAACCCCTCATACCAGGTTTTCATCCAGAGCTGGGGCAGCTCCTGGGCCTGAGCTCAGCCTCCTCTGTGGGTCACTTGGAGCCGGCAAATCCGGCCAGCCTCCCCGGGCTCCTGGCTGCCTTCACCCAAGCCTTACCCAAACCCTTCTCAAGCCCCCAGCCCCAGGGTTTATGAAATCATGAAGGGTGAGGGCCCATTTCATCAGGTAACAGTATTCACAGTAGGACTGTGAGCCTAAAGGAGCTCAGGCCTGCAGGGAGACAGTGGGGACCCGCGTGCTGGCCTATGCATGCCACTCTTAGCGCCTTCATTTTCTCATCTGCAAAATGGGCCCCAGAGCTAGTAAGTGACTAAACTGGAATTCTGTTCCTGTAAAGGGGATATAAAAACATCCTGGGTGACCCACCTACCCATCATCCTCTCCCAGTCTCCCCAGGGTATTTCCTGGCCACACCCCCATATCAGCCTGCCCTCCCTCACCTGGCAGCTCTCTGCTCAGACCCAGGGTCAGCCCACTGTCTCCACCTCCTCTGCCATAAGAGGGGTTGAAGTTATAGCTGCCTGCTCAGGGACTGTGAAATTCCTTCTCCCTGACCTTTTCTGGGATGTTATTAAAATGTTTCATGGGCAGTTGTGTCAGGAAAAAAATTATGAAGAAAAGGAAAATGTTTTAATTTGCACAGAAGGCAGGAGCAGAGCCTCCCCAGCCGCCATCCTGGCGTGGCCCTGCTTCAGTGGCTGGTCCCCTGTCCTGGGGGAAGGTGGTCATTTGACAGTGGCTTGGGGAAGCTGAAATAAGGAGAGCTGTCACCACCAACCCAGGTGTCCTGGCGGGGGTGGAAGGGCCAGACCTTCTCACCTCCCTGCTCCCTAGGTCTTACAGTCCCCAGTTACAGCAAAATGAGCTTCCACTGGTGGCAGGGAAAGAGTGGGGACACCCCTACCCACACAGTCTGTGCTGGCAGAACCCACACATACAAAAAGGCCACCTTGTATATACAGGGATTTTGACTACCTGGAATACTGTACTTTCCATCCGAACTTGGTTGAAAAAAATTTGCATATAAATAAACCCACACAGTTCAAACCTGTGCTGTTCAAGGGTCAACTGTATCTCTAACCTGTTAAGTAGGTGCTGTTATTCTCACTTTACAGATGAGGAGACAGATGAAGCTTAGGGAGTTAAGTCACTTGCTCAGGGTCCCGGGGCTAGTACATGACTAAACTAGATTCATACCGTTCCATATCCCAAGCCACAGGCTCTTAACCACGAGGCCACCCATCCAGAAGGTTCTATGTCAGACCACTGAGCCTAGTCCTTTCAGCAACATTCAGAACTCTGAGGGTAAAGAGAGCAGCTGGAAAGTGCTCTCTGCAGTACCCACGGGGACAGGTCCCAAGGTCGCTCCAGGCATCGTGTTCTTAGGTGACACTCAAGACTCTTAGGGCCTGTGGCACCACCAGGTGGATTTTCACCTCTGTGGGCCCTAAGCTGCTCCGGGGACAGAGCTGTGTGAGTGTTTTCATTGGCGGAGAAACCACTTCAAGCACTTGGCTCAGGGAAGCAGGAATACCAAGGCAGCCCAGAGCTGTGTCCATTAGGAAAGGCCTCCTGGAAGGAGGGAGGGTCCAGGATGAATGTGCTCTGAACAGTGATCACACAGAGGAAGGATGTGCAGGGGTGTATATGTGTATATGTGTGCAGGCATGCGAGGTATGCTTGTGGGGTGTATATGGGGATGTATGTGTAGCCAGGCATGCTTTTGTGTGTCTGTGCATGTAATATGTTTGCAACTATGTATACTCAGGGGTATGTGTGTGTAATATACACATGTGTGTGCTTGTGTGCATGTGCACATGTTACAACTGCATTTGGGCATGTGCATGCACACGTGTTGTGTGCACCTGTGTGTGTACATGTATGTGTGTGTGCCGATTCATGGATGATGCTGGTGACTCCCCTTCCTCTAGGTTGCGTGGTTTGTTCCCTCTCATATCCCAGGCTGCTCTGTGATTCTCACCTTCCAATCCTGCCTCCTGACCTGGCAACAGAAGTCAGAGGAGAAGGCCAGGGAGTGCCTTATCCTGGGACCCTGCCAGCCTGCAGCCTGGCCAGTGTGTGGGGCCCGGCAGGGTTTGTGGGTGCTACTGGACAGTATGAGAGGTACAAGAGTAATCTAATCACATATTCATTCACTCATTCAACAAATGTTTGTTGAATATCTGCTAGGTGTTAGGCACACGGCCCTGAGGACACATGGTGATGAAAGTTTACAGTCTTTTAGGAAAGCTGGACTAAGAAAGACATGAATCTTTACATTAAGTGTTACTTGCTGTGATGGAGAGATCAGGGAGCTACAAGAACCTATCATGGGGTACCCGACCTTGCCTAGGGTCCAGGAAGGCTTCCCTGAGGACGTGGCATTTGAGTAAGCATTAACTGGTGAATGCAGACAGGGAATAACATTGGAGAAAAGAGGCCGGGAACAGTGGGAGGCTGAGGTGGGAGGATCACCTGAGCCCAGGAGGTTGAGACTTCAGTGAGCAGTGATCACACCACTGCACTCCAGCCTGGGCAACAGCGTGAGACCCTGTCTCAAAAAAAAAAACCCACTGGAGGAGAGAACAGCATGTGCAGAGGCCCTGTGGGGCCGGAGTGCAGTGAGGGAGGTGTGTGATGTGCAGGAAGTGGGGTCCTGCTCCTTTGAAACGCAAGAGGCTTAGCTGTTTCTCTTCTTCCTGAATCAATACTCCCTGCAAACCTGCCCACTGAGGTGCTGTTCTAATAGTGGGGAAGGCCTGTATCAAACTAGCCACACCCCGTTGCCTGTTGCATTCCTGGGATGGTGGCAGGTGTTTGGGAAACCACTGGCAGAGGCTGTATCTAGGATGTGCAAGGAGCCAGCCTGGCCTCCTGCAGCATGGGGCTCATGTCCCTGGATTTATTAGCTCCGTGTCCTCTGGGCAGTGAGAGACGCAAAGTGTGCTGAGGAAGGGTGGCAGCCCCCCTGATGCAGGGCTTACTGAGCTCTGGGGCCTTGTCTCCCTGCTGCAGGGGGTAGGGCATGGCAGAAACGGGCAGAAGATGGACTTCAGACAAACAGGCTTCTTCTGCAGTTGGAAGGAGAGGCCCTGAAGAGTCCTGCCTGGGCAGGTGTGGGGCCCCAGGACCAGCCTGTCGTTGGCTGAGCCCAGGAGTAGAGCTCTACCTCTCAGTTCCAGACAGACAAGCAGGGCTAGAGGCGGCCAAAAGGCCTGCTCCTCTCTTGCCTCCCCGCCCCCTCTTTCTAGCACAGCAGCATCTTGGGCAAGGCCATAAGCCATCCAGGGAGTCCCTGCAATCTCATTTTACTATGAGCTGGTCACTGCTCTGGGACTTGTCTTTCTGCCTCTGAAAGGAGTGCCCGTCCAGTCTGCAGCGCCGGGTTATAGGGAGACCCAGGGCAGTGACGTGGTGTAAGATTTACAGATGGCAGGAGTGGGTATTTTCATCACTGGCCTTCACAGTCTGACTTGGCTGCCCACCACCCTTTCAGCCTGTGGACAAGCCCAGCTCTCCACGGTGGGCCCTGGACAAGCCACTGGGTCTCAGTTTCCTCCTCTGTGAGTGGGGGAGATAACCTGCCAGGTACCTACCTTGGAGGGTTGTGAGAATCGAGTAAAATGATTCATGAAGATACAGCACAGAGGCTGGCTGGGAATGCATGCAGGAAATGTCAGAAAGCCATGCCTGGCCTCCTGGCTGAGCCTCTAGGAAGCACTGGCCCTGGGCGGGGACACCACCCTTGGAGCTGTGGCCCTGCCTCAGGCAGCCATGTGATGCTGGCCAGTCACTGAGTCTCTAGGCCCCAGTGAGATGACTGGGCCAGGGGCTGGTTCAGGGTCTTCTGTCTTGGTGAGGCTTTCGTTCCAGTTTGCTCTGTCCAAGGAGAAAGGGGAGCCATCCTTGCTGGTGAGTTTCACGCCCAGACACATGGATGTGCTGCCCACCAGCCCACTCTAACATGGGCCCTACTCAAGGTGCTAGAAACCTAATGGCCCAGTCAGATGATCCGGGAAGGCCAGTTCACTGCCTCTGTCTTAGTCGTGGTGCTCCCTGGGACAAACCCCAGTTCCTCCCTGGTCCCTCGGCCCCCAGCAGAAGGACACATTGCTCTGCAACGTCTGTGGAAGCCTCTCAGCTGTTATCTACTACTGCAGGAGGGAACCTTGCTAGGAGCAAGCTTCGGAACCAGAGACCCAGCTTCAAATTCTGGCTCTGCTGCCTGCTGTCCCTGTAGCCCTGGGCAGGTGCTTAGCTGTGTACTGACTGACCCTCAGTCTCTAGAGCGTGCTGTGGAGAGAATAACAATACTACTTATCCCACAATGAAGAGAGATGGAGCATTTAAAGCACTTCGTATATTAGAAGGCACTGGGTAAATGGCAGGTGTGATTGCTAGAACTATTATTGTTACTCGTATCCAGCTTGAAGGTTTGTTCTGTCTTATCTGGGAGTCAGGGGAGCTTCAGAGAGCATTGGTATTTAAGCTTAGGTCTCTAGGTTCCCAGATTTTCTGCCTTTGGCTGTGAAAGGAGTGCCTGCCCAGCCTGCAGCGCCGGGTTGTCGGGAGACCCAGTGCAGCGATGTGGTGTAACTAGGCAAGACTTATAGATGGCGGGAGTGGGTATTTTCATCAGTGGCCTTCAGGGTCTGGCTTGGCTGCCCACCACCCTTTCAGCATGTGGACAAGCCCAGCTCTGCCACAGTGGGCCCTGGACAAGCCACTGGACTTTGTTTGTCCCCATCTCTCCTTCCCCTCCTGCCCCTTCTCTGGACTCTGGGTCCTCTCAGGTGGTGCACTGGTTGAGTTCTTGTCTGTGCCCAGCCCTGAGAAGCTAACACAAAGACTCTAGCCTCAAGGAGTGGAACACGGAGAAAGTTTAAACAAGCTTTCGGGTGAGAGCCAGTACTCTTCGGTGGGAGGCAGACAGTAGATGCTACCAGGTGTGTATGTGACCTGTGTAGTGGTCTGGGGACATGGACTCACAAGAGCCCCAAACTTGGTTTAATGCTCTGCTGTCACCATCTTGAAATTCTGATAATTTCTGCGCAGAGGGTCCTGCGTGCTCATGTCGCTGTGGACCCTGCAGCTTACATGGCTTGCCCTGACACAGGAGTTTATCATTCTCTGCCCAAACAAAGTCAGTGGCTCTCCATGGTTTTCATCCATTCCTACATTCAGTCAACAGTCAGCAAAGGCTAAAGTGCTGGGGCCTTCTGTTCCTACAGAGCTTGTCTCAGTTCCTGTTGCTGCGTAAGAAACCACCCAAACTTAGTGGTGTAAAGCAACAGCTGTTTTTAATTAAAAAAAAAAAAAAGGCCTATGGATTTTGTGGGTCAGCAATACAGAAAGGGTGCGGTAGGGAGGCCTTCTCTGTTCCTTGTGTACTGGGCTGACTCGACCGGCTGGAGTCTGGAAACAGAGGGCCCGAAGGATCCATTCCGATGGTATTCTCGACCTGCCATACCGGGGGCCTTGGCTCATTTGGCTGAAGGGTGAGTGCAGCTGGACTGTTGCCTGGGCACCTACACGTGGCCTCCCCGTGTGTCTGGGCATCTCCCAGCATGGGAGCTCTGAGCAGGCGCACCCCTGGAAGGGCCTCTGGGGAAGGAGGGTCCCAAGAGAGTCAGACAGAAGCTGTGTGGCTTTTTCAACCCAGCCTCCAAGTCACATTGCATCATTTCTGCTGAATTCTATTGGTTTTAAGTCACCAAGGCAAGTTCAGATTCAAGGGGAGAGGACATAAATCCCCCCAGCTGTTAATGGGAACAATGTCCCAGAATTTATACAAATATAAATGGCTTAGAATCACTCAGAGGTCATTACTCCAGTTCCACACCACTTCCGAGCCGTCATGTATGAGCACAGTGCCATGAATCCACAGTTTCCCTCGCCTCTTCTTGGAGGCACAAAAGGAAGCAGGAGAGCAGAAGGGAACCCTGCAAATCCCATTCCCAGCCTGGGACAAGCTCTCAGTGACCGGAAAGGGGACAGACAGTGATCTCTGCTGCCCCAGGCACTCCCTGGCCAGTGGAGTTCAAACCCTGTAGACCTGCCTTGGCATTCAAGGCCTCCACAGCCTGACCCTGAGCCACTCTCCAGCCCTTGCCATTACCCCTCACATCCTTCTCTCCTGCCTGCCCAGATCCCATCGCCCCTGCGATGCTCGGCGTTTTCTTGCCACAGCGTCTTTGCTTACTACTCGCCTGCCTCTCCTTCCTTTCTATTCGAGACCATCAAAATCTGCTGACCCTAAGGGCCAGCCCCCTTGGCAGCACCCCCTTAAAAAGCCCTCTCTTCCTGATAACTGGCATGTGTCCCCTCTGTGGAGTTCCTCTGCCTCCTCTCTGGGGCCTCAGCGTGCTGTGTGACTTGCTGTCCCTCAGCTGTTCCCACCCTGTATGAGGGCTTGCTGGCAGGTCCTTTCTTCCCCACGCCCTGGAAAACCTTCTCCAGGCAGGTTCTCTGTGTCTCAGGGTCCCTACCCCTGGTGAGTGCAACACAAAGTAGGCTGGACTCCTACTTTGGTATCTGGGGCATCTAGGGCAGCTGCTGGTGGAAGGGATGTAGACAGGAGAAGGTCAGCAGAGGCCTCATGGGGACACATGAGGCACAGAGAGGGTAAGTTACATACACAAGGCCACCCAGCCCATTGGCCACCAAGATGTTTGTCCAAGCCTGAAGCCTCATAACTCCATCTCTGTGCCAGGCTCCCCCAACATCCTCTCAGGTGGCGAGCACATGGAGAAGACTGACAGCCAAAGAACCCCAAGGCCTGGCTTCCAGGCCACTGACTCGTTATGTGACCCTATCCCATTCTCATCCCCTCTCTCTGCCTCAGTCTCCTGCTCAGTCCAAGAAGATGGGCTGGAGGCCTTCTGAATGCCCTTCATAGGACAGGCATCCCTGGGGATGCAGACCCCAGCCCAGGGACCAAGGCCAAAGGTAGAAAGGTGTAATGGCCACCAGCTTCCAGGATCCCGTGGGCCTCCTAGTCCTAATCAGGGCATGTGCGTCCAAGATCAAGGCTGAAATCTGCCCAGCCTTTCAGTCTGGCCCCGTAGACAGGTGAGTGGGACGTGACCCTGCTTCCTTGGCTACTGCTGGGCAGGACGCGGTAACCTAGGCCTTCCTGGTCCTCTGGGAGCCCCTGTGTCTCCCTGGATTGTCTGCTCTCCTTCTTCCCCTCCCAGAGCAGAGCTCTGCACTCTCTGGGACAAAGGGTGCCCTCCAAATGCAAATCCAGTGACTATTGAGGGCCTGAGAGGACAGTGGTGAGCCAGACAGTGTTCCTGTCCATTCCAGGGGCAGGAGGCGGATGATGAACAAGGAAAGTCAGGGCCGGTGAGATGGGGATGAGTGCTGTAGGGAAATATAGCTGGGCAGGGGGAAGGGTTCCAGGGCTGGGGTTGCGACTGCATTGTTATATCAAGTGGTGCAGGAGGGCAGGCCTCTCCTGGAAAGTGACATGAAATAACCTGGAAGGAAGCCAGTGGGGATCCAAGCTGAAAATCCAGAACAAGTAGCCCAGATGAGGGAGGCAGGTGAAAGGCTCAGAGCAAGAACCTGGCTGCGGTGGATGCGCAGAGAGCAGGAGGGGCACAGAGGCTGGGAGGCCATGAGGCCGGGGAGCCCATTGTGGGTTACCTAGGGGAGACGTGAGGATGGATCTCCTCGCTGCTCCTTGGTGGAGAAAAGGCCGGGGGTAGGGGATGGAGTGGACCAGGGTGGAAGCTGGAGACCAGCCCTGAGCTACTGCAAGAAGCCAGGGAGGGATGAGGCTCCCACCATGCAGCTGGGGACAGTAGAAGATTCCAGATCCCTCCCGCTGCCCCACCCTCCTCTCCCCACCCTTGCTGGAGCTGCTTCACTATTTTCCTTCTGAGGCCAGCAGGGTGCATCCGCCTCCATTGCCACCAGACTGACCAGGTGGGCCCTGTGCCATCCCGAATGTCAAGTGGGAAGGGCCACAAGTAGGCCTAGGTGGGGTTGGAATCCTGCCTCGGCTTCCTACCAGCCGGTTGGCCTTGAGCTGGTGGCTGAAGGGCTCTGGCCTTCCATTTCCTCCTCTGTAAAATGGGAAGAATAATTCCTATCTCAGCAATGCTGTGAAATAATGTATGGCAAGTTCATAGACCAGGCCTGCTGAGTGCTCCAAAGTATACCAATGCCTGCTGTGTACCAGGCCCTCAAGGTTCTCCATGGTTCTCTAGAACAGTTGAATCTCCCTGCTTCTGATAGCATCAGTTTGACTTGACTCTAACATTGTATAAAGCTGATGACAAAAATTGCCAACATGAATTATTAGTAAGCCTGGGAGATGATGACAGGGCGCAAGGGGTAGGCCCCGTCCACAGGCTTGAGCAGGACCAAGAGGGAAGACAGCCCTTGTGCCTCGGCCAGAGAATCACCGGAAACTGGACTTCCAGAGACTGGAAGGGTCTGCTCAGCCTTTCCAGCACATTCCCCAGTCCCCCCACCTGGTATTCTCCCTCCCCACCCGCTCCTGACACCCCCACCATTGGCATCTTAATTGATCTCATTGTTCTCAAACCCTTGAGACCTGAGACTCCAGCTGTGCTTAAACAGAACAAAATCTCTTCCAATTTCCCCACCGTTTAAAAGAAAATTGAATTCTTTATCTGCAGCCTGGGGAGGGGAAGAGGGAAGCTAAAGAGAGAGGGACACACACACACACACACATACACAGAGTAAATAGTAGGTCATCCCAGCCCTACCCCCACGCTGGCCTGGAAGGCCTTTGTGGACACACCCACCCCCTATTTGGGGGTTGTGTAAGGATGCGCTTTGGACCCTTTTATTAGGCTCTTCTGTTCGTCTCCCTCCGAGGGGCCGGGGTGGGAGCCGGAGGAGGCTGAGCTGGCTGCGGTGATTGACGGGTCTGGAGTTCCTCTGTCTGTCAGGCCTCAGTGCCCCCCGCCTGTGTTTATCTCTTTCATCGAAATATCTGTCTGTGAAACCTAAATGGCGTGGAGTGAGAGGTAGGACGGGGGTAGCGAGAGAGAAAGAGAGAGTGAGAGACGGAGAGAGAGAGAAGAGAGAAAAAGAGCGAGAACACAGCAGGCTGCCGCCTTTTCTCCACTGCGGCTGGGGCACCCCTGCCTCTGCCTCGGAAGTGGATTGTCCTGGTCCTTGTGTCTTTGTGTGAGGTCTGATGGTTTTCAGTTGATTGGTCATACAACAAATTGATTTTTGGCAAATTGATTTAAGGCCTCACTGCCTGTCCAACCTTTGAAGCACTCCGCAGCCTCTGTCAACAGCACCTCCAGCATCCACCATCCTTGACCGAGCAGCTCTGTCTACTGCTAACCTTTCCCCCTTTGCCAAAACAAGAGGATGCGGCGCTCATCACCAGCCTGGTGAAGCAGCGTTGTGAGCTTAGTGAATGCCGGGCATTTTATAGGGCGTTCCTCAGCTCTCATTACCCATTGTGTAGAAGAAGCTGAGACCTGGAGAGGTGAGCGGCCTGTCCCAGGCCAGCCAGCTAGTGAGCAGCCAAGCGGGATTTCAGACCCCAGATAGTCTAGCTCCAAAGCCCCTGGCTTCCCCTCTGTTCTGCCAGTCACCCTCAGGGCTCACCTTCCAAGCTGGCCTCCAGCCTTTTGGAGTCAGCTGACTCCAGAGTCCAGGGAAAGTGGCCTTGCCAGGTGGGAGCCGCCCACTCCCTGGTTGACCTTGAGCAGGTCCGTGGCTCCAGGGGCCTCAGCGTCTTCATCTGGACAATGAAGGGGTTGTGCTGGACTCTCTCTAAAACTCCCTGTGCCAACAATTTGTGACTGTGTCTGCAGACAGTCACTCCAGCACTGAGAGCCTGTGACGCCCTGTGCTCTGCGCCTGTCAGAAGCCACCCTTCAGTAGGTTCGCTGCTGATTGATCCTGCTCAGACAATCACTCAGAGAAAATGGACCCCCTGGGCCAGGGGACGATGGGCGGCTGTACATGCCAGGGCCAGAATGGGTTCATAAGTGCTGCAGACCAAATCCCCTTACAGAGTCCACCGGTGCCACGCGCTGGGAAGGTTATAAGCCCTGGAACTCAGGGTACAGGGGACAAAGCGGAGAGGATGGCAGGAGCGGCCACTGGGAACTAGGCCTGAAAGTTTGTCCAGCGAGCATTTGGGAGGAAGCCTGGAGCAGCAGGTGGGGGGGAGGCCCACAGAGGTTTGGGGAGGGGTTGAGTTTGGGGTGGCTTAATCTTGCTCTATAATCTCTGTAGCGGGGTTAGTAACTGTGCTTGCTGCCAGCTTGTTTCTGGAGTGGCTCAAAGTTCTATATGCCTATCATAAAAACTACATTTAACTTCATGACCCAGGACACCTACTCACATGGACACTTATCTGCAGCAAAGCAGTACTTCCTGGTTACATGTAATAATACACTCTAGTGTTTTCTGATTTAATTCTGCTAGATTTCACTTTCTAAGTGCTAACCATGAACCCTAGATTGATTTCATGACCGTAATGGATAGAGGTCCAACAAACTTAAGTTTGAATCTCTCCAGAATGAGCCTTCTGTGCTTCACCATCTGGTGAGGAGGAGGAAGATGATGCCAACTTGTGTTTCTCCACTGTTCACTACAGGGAGCCAAGGCATAAAGACCCCGTCCTCCAGACTTAGACCACCCAGGTTTACCCTGACCCAGCCATTTCTGAGCTATGATTTTGAACAGGTTACTTGCATACAATGAGCCAGTACAGGCACTAGCAACAGAGACCCCCAAAACAGTTGTTTAAATAAGATCAAGGTGTATTTTTCTCCCATGTAAAAGCAGTATACAGGTGAGCACTCATGAACTGCTCTTTCCGGCTCTCTTCTCCGCCATCCCTTGAGTATATCCCTCATCTTCGTGGTCCCAGATAGTTGCCAGAACTCCAGCCATCACATCCGTCTCTCAAGCTACAGGATGGAGGAAGTGAAAAAGGAAACCTCCCCTCCCTTTTAAGGATACTTCCTGGAAGTGCTTTGCAAACTTCATCTCACATGGCTATACTTAGCTGCAAAGGAGACTGGGAAATTTAGCATTTTAGCCACGTAGCATTGTGGCCACCTAAAAAAAAAAAAAAAATCACAGTTTCTGTTAATTTGTGAAAGTTCGGGAAGGCATGGCTGTTTAGTCTCCGCCAGATCCCCTCTGCGTGCCTCCATTACCTCTTTTGGAAGTGGGGGTGACAATAGTTCGTTATAGAATGACGTGGGCTTTGGTGAAATAATACATGTAACATGCTTAGCCCAGTGCCTGACACAGAGCAGGTGCTAAACAAATGATGGTACTAACATCGAGGGCCTGGTGCCAAGCTGTGCTCCTTCCATGTGTGTTAGCCAAGCCTCATGACAACCTGGTGAGGCCCAAATCAGCCTCCCCGTTTTATAGATGAGAGCACTGAGTTTTAGAGAAAGTAGCTCTGTGTCAGACTGCACCCCCATGGAAGGGGCAGAATAGAGGCACGAACCCCCTTGTCTCCAGGATGCCAAAATTCTTTCCCTTAGCCATGGGGCAACACAGCCCCCCCTCAAGGAGACTGAACGGCTCCCTGAGAGCCTTGAGAAACCATGGGGCTGAGATATGACCAGACAGAAACTGAACTTGATTAGTTGACATCCAAGCTGAACCCAGGCCCGGCACCCCCTCTGCCGGCCCAGCCTCCTGCAAGAGAAACCACCCACCCACCTAAAAGGGAAACAAAGCCAGGACAAAAGAGCCTCTGGGTTTCCACTGTATCACCACCTGCAAGGTCAGAAGTTTCAGGTGTTTGACTCGATGAATGACCCTGGGCCAGCCCCTTTTCTCTGAAAGGCTCCGTTTCTCCATCTGCAAAATGGAGAGAATGTTACTGTGCCTGCTCCACCTTCTGGGGACATTTTAAAAGAGGGAGGCCAGAGTGTTTTGGACTCCTTGGAAAGCAAACAAATGAGATAGGCGGCTCTTCTCTCAGTGGATTTTGCCAGTCTATGTTAGGATATTCTGACAACTGCGGTGGGGTGGGCAGAGGAGTGAGGAACTCAAATGTCAGGGGACTGGAAGTGAGGGCTGCTTCTTGGGCATGAGTGCTCCCAGTGCGCGCCTCCCCCTACGCGCCCCCTCCCCCCTGCACGCCCCCTCCCACCCTGCGCGCCCCCTCCCACCCTGTGTGCACACACAGAACCCAGCTGTACATCACTGCATCATCACGGTGCAGCCCTGGACTTTGTGGGCCCAGGCGAGTGAGGGGCTGGTCCCGAAGCCCTCTGCTGGTCTCAGAGATCATGGGTGATTTATATTTCCTGCATGGGACTTTGACCTTAATTTCTTCTGGCAGTGTGGGGCTGTAAAATTCATTAGGGACCCGTGAGCAGAGTGACAAGAGATGTCAGGCGGGCAATTGTGTGGGTATTTAATCTATCAGATGTGTGGCTTGCCATTTAGGGAGACAACACGAGAATGTGGAATCAATATGGTTCATTAGCGAGCTGCATGTGCCGGCCCAATCAGGGCCCACTAGCGACAGGCATGGGGGTGTCCTGCCAGGCACCAAGTCACCTTGGAGTGAGGACATGTCCCTGGAGCATAGGCAGTGACCAGCCCCCACCCAGGTACCTCTCTCCACCTTTCCACTAGACTGGGGGCTGCCTGACACCTGTGTATCCCACAGAGCAGGGGAGAGGAGGGAGGGTGTCAGCCTTATGACTTGTTGTGGGGACACTGGGAAGATGCTGTCATGGTGGACGGTATCATTACCAGCCCAGCTTTTGCTGCACCCCCAGAGGGTTGATTGGACTGTCTTGTTCCCCTTCTCTCAGCTCCTCGGCTCATAAGGTCCTGCTTAACTGGGCTTCGGACATGGTGTCTGTCCCCACAGCTCTCAGGCCCCTCCCATTTTTCTCTTCTACCACATCATCCCAGCTTGATAACTGGCCCCAGAGAGGGCACAGATAACCTTCTGATTTTGAGCATCTTGCTCCCCTGACCCTTCCCCAGATACCACCTGTATCTGTTTCCTAGGAAGCTGGGTGGCTTCAAACCACAGAAATGTATTCTCCTGTAGCTATGAAGTCAGAAACCTGAAATGGGAGGGGCTGGCAGGGCTATTCTCCCTCCTCAGGCTGATGGGGGATCCTGCCTGGCCTGTCCCAGCTTCTGGAGGCTCCAGGCGTTCCTTGGCCTGTGGCTGCAGAACTCCAGTCTCTTGCGCTTCCTCTCTGTGCCTCTCCTCTGATGTCATTATGAGGACATTTGTCATTGGATTTATGGCCTGCTTGGTAACCCAGGATGGCCTTCACTCAAAATCTTCCACATAATTATTTTTTCAAAGTCGCCTTTTCCAAATAAGGTCACATTCGTGATCCTGGCAGTTAGGACATGGATATATCTTTTGGGAGGTCACCATTCAACCCATTACACACCCTTGAAGATGTCTCAAGTACTGACAGGGACATGTTGATAGGACAGTGTACTAAAGACGTGAGGGGCTGGCCATTTGGACCTGACAGCTCTTCCAACGCTGGCTTTCGTATTTGCTCTCCGTGCCCCGACCTGTCTCTGAACCACCCACCCTGGACTGCAGCCTCCTGGGGCTTCTCCCTCAGTTGCCCAATGGGGATGCATTTGCCCTGCATCTCAGGGCCCACCTTTCCTTCCTGCTGCAGCTCCCGCTCTGCCTCCTCCTTCCTGGAGGAGGTCAGTCAGCCCTGACTGACTCTTGGTCCCTGGGCTCCTCTCGGCCCTTTCCTCCCTTGCCACTCCCTGCCTACACCGTCCTTGGACTTTTAACCTCTGGCCTTGCTGGGTCTTTATTCTTGCCCCAAGTGGGGTCTGTGTCTCCCCAGTGAGGAAGGGAGCTCCCTGATGGCCATGGCTGCCTCTGACACTTCCTGGCTTCCTGCATGTGTGGTTGATGCTTGAGAAACATCAGGGTTCCCTCACCCACAAGTGACTGGGCTGGTTCACAGGGAGCCTCTGGGGCTGGGAGGCTGCCTGGCCTGGCCCAGCTGGATCAGAACCACAGGCCTCCCAGGGCATAGCTGGGAAGATCCCAGCTAATAATACAGTAACTAATACAACTGGGGAAACTGAAACATGAGGGAATGACGTATCCATGCCACAGAGCCAGCCAGGGACAGGGCTGGCATCCTGACATGCAGTCCAGCTGTGTGCTCAAGAGCTTCCCCTTGGGAATCAAAGCCAAGTTGAAATCCTGGCTCTGCTACTTCAGCCTAATGACCTCAGGCAGGTTCCTAAAATTCCTGGGCCTCAGTTCCTCCTCCTAAAAGTGGACATGATGATACAGAGTCAATTTGGGGAGAAAATGGAATAATACACCCACCTAAATAGTGCCTGACCCATAAGGTAGATTCTCAACAGGCTGTTGAGTAAAAGCACTAATCACTAATGTTGTTTTTAAAAAGTAGATGAAATATCTGATGCAAATCACCTGCCTTCATGCCTGGCACATAGCAGAATCTCAGGGCTGCTGTATGGTTCAGGTATGTTGCATAACCTCTCTGAGACCCGCTTTCCTAGTCTGTAAAATGAAGATAGTATTAGTACCTCTCTCATGAAGTGGAAGTGAAGATTAAATGTGTCATTACGTGTACATTTCTTAGAATAATGCCTGGAACCCAGTAAGGATTATATCGGTGAGCTATTACTACTGTTTGTGCAGTTATTGTCAGCCACTTTCTTCATCTGTTAAAGGGAATGTGACCTCTGTGTTTCTGGTTGTTCTAAGGATTAGGAAATTAGCCGAACATGGTGGTGGGTGCCTGTAATCCCAGCTACTCCGGAGGCCTAAGGCACAAAAGTTGCTTGAACCCAGGAGGCGGAAGTTGCAGTGAGCTAAGTAAGATCGCACAATTGCACTCCAGACTGGGTGACAAAGTGAGACTCCATCTCCAAAAAAAAAAAAAAAAAAAAAGATTAGGGACTGGTTGTGTGAAGTGCCTTGCACAGTGCCAGGTTCACAGGTGGCGTTCTGCAAGGGAATTACCTTGATTATCACTGTGCTTCTGAGGGGAGCCCCACACTCCTCCTCCAGGCATCTCCCTGGCAAGAGGCCCCAGGGACCTCCAGGTGGTGCCAGGCACTTGGCACAGGCAGCCACCGGCCACTCTGACAGCCTTTGACATACCGTAATTGCTTCCCCCACTACGACTCCTTTAAGCGCGGAGCTGTTGGCCAGAGCAATTTGCTCCCCATCAATTTTTATTTCCAGGTTTTAAAATAAAGGGAAATAAAGAAGAAGGTGGGGAAGCCCAAGAACAGCACCACGTCTGTGATAACAAACAAGCCAAGGGCCGCACACCTTGAGAGCGCCCGTCAGCCTCCACCCCTGCAGGACTGACACCTTCATACACAGGGCTGGGCCTGGCTTCCCCTAGAGCCCCCGCTTCCTGCAGGGCTTAGCACCACTTCCCTTCCACCTCCATGGACGGGAGGCTGGCTCAGCCCAGGCAGGTGCGGGAGCTGGGCTGGGAGGGGTTCACCATGAGCACGTTTGCGGAGGGCTGGAAAAAGAGAGCTCTTAGAGCTGGGAGTGGAAATACTACTACTAGCTCCACTTAGAAAGTGGCTCCTGTGTGTCCAGCACAGAGCGAAAGCACCTGTGTGCATGACCTTCTTTAATCCTCGCGATCACCCCATGCAGTAGGTGCTCTCATTACCTCCATTTTACAGATCAGAAAAGCAAGGCTCAGAGTGGATGTTACTGCGGTTACTCCTTCTGTTCTTCCTTTGATCTCCTCCCTGCCTCCTCCACACTCTTCCTTCTCCTCCTCCCTTGTTCGCTTCCTTTCTCTCCTTGTCCCTCTCCCCCGCCATCTTCCTTTCTCTCTCCTCTAGCCTCCATCGTCATCTTTCTGATGTCCTTTCCTCCCTAGAAGTCGTATCTATTCAGGATTTGAGGCCCTTAGCTTGCCTGCTAAAAAGCTTCCTCATAAGTCATCCGATACCTCATTTATACTTTCATCTATTTAGCTGATGTTTGTTGAAGGCTTCCTGTGCGTTGGGCACTGGAGGGGTGCTGGGGATTCATGGGGGACAAGACAGACTCAGTTCCTGCCCTCATAAAGCTTATATTCTAGTGGTAGAGAGAAAGCCCACTCTACATTCACCCAGACTCTCTTGCCAACACCATGACCTTCTCCTACCACATCTATCCACTGACAAGAACTGTCAGCTCCAGACTCCAAACATACCTGGAGTCCAGCCACATCCCCCTGGGCTGCCCTGACCACCCTGGTCCAAGCCCCCACTGCCTCCCGCTACCCCTGTGCGACCCGCCTTAACTGCCTCATCTCAGAGCCTCTGCTCCTGCCCTAGAGTTGTAGTCAGTTTGCTTCTACAAATGCAAGTACCTTGCAAACGTAGATCAGAGTCTGTCTACTGAGGTCACAGGGAAGAGAAGGAGCAGCAACCTGGAGATCTGGGGAAGAGTGACCTAGCAGAGGGACCTGTGGGGGCAAAGGGTGTGAGGCTGCAGCGCTTGGCCCGTTAGAAGTCTAGGGACTGTCTGAGCAGCAGAAGCAGAGGGCAGCGTGCAGGCGAGGTGAGGAGGCTGCTGGAGGATGAATCGTTGGTGCAAGGACAGCCAGGAGCAGGCACTGCACAGGAGGCATATGCAGCATGCTGGCCAGCCCCAGGGTCTTACGTAACATCCCACAGCCATGCATGTGGGGCAGAACCCAAGTCTCAGCCGCGAGCTCAGTGGGATTTCCATGACTTTGCACCTGACCACAAATCCCTTTGGAGGCTTTTTGTGGCTGATCTTGCACTGCACCCCCCAGGGAGAAGCACATCTCTCACCCTCAAGGAGCAGAGAGTGCAGCAGGACAGCAAAGATGTGCCAACACACGTTCCTCCTGCAACTGGTTGTTAGAAAAGCTGATTGGGAGGTAACCTGAGTCTTTCTCTGCAGTCAGTGTCTTGGTGCATTAGGAATGTCTGCCATGGGCACTGCTGATGGAGTGGCGGCTGTCCAGCCCAGGCCCACAGTGGAACAAGAGAACGAAGGTGCCCCTCCCTTTCTCTGCAGGCCTCAGCACCAGTCAGGTCCCCATCCTGTCCTCACTACCCCCCTGCTTGGCCTCTCCACCCAACCGGTGCTTTGAGCCTCGAGCCCAGCCCCGCTCTCCAGTAGCGCCCTCTTGTTCCGAGGCCTCCCACATGCTCAGAAGGCCCAGAGCAGGCACAAGAGGCTTTTCTTATGATCACAGCCCCGCGACGTCTCCCTTCCACCCCACTGCTCACTCCCTGATACCATGGCCAACCCAGGACATGTGCCCTCTTATCCGTCACACAAAGTGCAACGGACGTGTTTTCCTTGGAGCACCCATCATTTCCTTTCTCCCAGGTGCTGGCCACCCCCCGGGAATGTCCGTAAATGTACCCAGAGAGCAGCTTCCCACCACACTTCACCCTTGCCCATCTAACACCCGCTATGCTCTCATCTATCTGGCCCTGGCTTCCTTCTCAGATTAAATCACTTCCTTCTGAGATGAGAGGGGAAAACTGAGGCATCAAGCATTTTCCTAGAAGTGTGGGGCAGACTGGATGGGATTTTCTGCCCATTGGCTTCTATCTCACGTGCCAGAGACAAGCTGGAACCTTCATCCACAGTACTATGGGAGGGGAGGAGACAGGGCCTCGGGGGCCCCAGCAGACGTGTGGAGGTCACGCCGGCCTCTGGACTGCCGGGTTCCCGCACCAGAGTCCCTCCTGCCTTCTGTCAGCCACTCCAGCTCTCCAGAGCCTACAAGAGTGCAGTTAATCTCACACAGTTTAAGGACTTATTCAGAGGGGCTCAGTGAATGATGAATGAGGAAAGCATTACCAGCGAAGCACCAGGGCTCCGCAGAGCTGTTTAAAAATGCATTCTCCCATGTAAATTTCTGCTCCATCAATCCTTATGACATGTCAAACATTGCTATTGTTTCCTGAACAAATTGTACTGCGTGCCCTTCTCTGCAGATTTGTGCAAGGGAGCAGAACTGCTCGCCGGGACCAGCCGCTTGCCTCTGTTGCTGGGACCCAGGGCTGCTGTGGAGGCAGCTGGGCCCGCCTTGCTTCAGAGCAGAAGCCCCGTGCGGGGCATTCCTGCAAGCATGCATGCGTGACAGGAGTTTGGGTGCGGGGTGGGGATTGATTGAGTGTGTGCCTGCCAGCCTGTGGCCTGCGGGGACAGACACCCAGGTGTCTAGGGAGGGGATGTGGAGGAGACCACAGGATCTGAGACCAGGCTGGGGACAAGTAGGGGTGTTGCTTGAGGCAGAGAAAGAGAAGAAAAATGTGTGCGTGTGTATGTGTGTGTGTGTAAGGGGTGGAGGTCTGGAGATCTCTGAGTGGGGTCTACCTGAGCAAGACAGAGAGAGAAAAGGAAAGTTTCTAGGAGAGTGCACAGAGGGTACAGTTTGCAGAGAGTTGTTGGCAGCTGCCTGAGACGCAAAGAGAGGATGCCCGCCTTGGCCTCCCAAAGTGCTGGAGAAAGGGGTCGTGTGGTGTGTGTGTGTGTGTTTAAAGAAGTAGGGGAAACACAGGAAGTGAGATGACACAAAGACACACAAGGCAGGTACCCCATAAGGTGGGGGGACCCTGTTCCAGAGCAAAGCAATGGAAGAGGGTGAGAGATGGTGACTGATAATTGCAAAGACAGGCTGGGTAAGAAGGGGTTCTCAGGAAGGGGACAAAGACCCAGGAGGACCTGAGTGCTGTTGGAATAGTGGGTCCTGGGACCGTTGGCATGGGTTGTTGCACTGAGCACCAGAGGGCTGGAAGCTGGGCTGGACGGAGAGTTCTGAATGCACAGATGAAGGGGGAACTGTATGAGAGAGTGCCATGGGAAGAGCCCTGGGTGGGTCAGGAGGGGCACCTGCAGCCAGCCAGACCACCACATTCTTCCAAGGTGGCCTCAGGTTGGACCACACAGCTCCCTCCAATTCAGGCCCTGAGCCACCTACACAGACCAAAACCAAGCTTGGGGCAGGAGTGGGGTCCTTCTTTAAGAGTCTGTGGGAGGCTCCTGGTGGGGTATCTGAGGATGTAGGCTCAGGGGCTGCATCCTGGGAAACCACAGCCAGAGACCCCTCTGCCTTTGCTGGTGGGCATGGCTAGAGTTGCTGGGAGCCCGCTCTCTCCAAGCAGAACGTAGGGAGCAGAAGCCACTGTGGCAAGAAGGGAATACTGCCTGTAGGCCTCTAGCATCGACAGGGCTAGAAGGATGACCCCAGTAGGAGCACCCTGGATCCCATGGCTGAGCACTCAAACTGCAGGGAGACTTAGCTCCCCCAACCCCACCAATGGGAGAAGCAGGGGAGGGGAGGTCTTAAGAGCACACACCTTGGAGTTAACCATGTTGGATTCATGTTTCATTTGTTGATGATGTCGTTTTTGAGACGGAGTCTCGCTCTGTCACCAGGTTGGAGTGCAGTGGCAGGATCTTGGCTCACTGCAACTTCCACCTCCTGGGTTCAAGCAATTCTCCTGCCTCAGCCTCCCGAGTAGCTGGAACTATAAGCACCCACTACCATGTCCAGCTAATTTTTTGTATTTGTAGTAGAGACGGGGTTTCACTATGCTGGCCAGGATGGTCTCGATCTCCTGACCTCGTGATCCGCCCGCCTTGGCCTCCCAAAGTGCTGGAATTACAGGCATGAGCCACTGCGCCCAGCCATTGGGTTCATGTTTTAGTGCTGTGACTGTTTCACCCTGGGCAAGTTGGTTGACCTCTCTGAGTCTCTGTCCCCTTCTTCATCTGTAAAATGGGGATACTATGGTGCTGGACCCGTAGGGCTGCTGGGGGAGATGGAATGAAATAAAGTGCAGGAAATGCTTGGTAAATCTGGTGGCACATAGTTAAGTGCTCAAAACGAAATGTCACAGGGGCACCCCCTTTCCCCTTCCTGTCGCTACAGCCAAGAGAAAGACTGGCGTTGCTGACTCAAGCCTCGCCAGTCCAAGGATGTTCCCATTCCCCCACCATAGTCTCCTCCAATCACCTTGTCTTAACCTTGGAATTTTTCCCCCCGTATGTATTTATTGTTTTCCTTTTTGTCAGCAGAAGAAAATTACACTTCTGCCGGCGTTGTCCATCACAGAAATAAGCACTTGCAGATGCAATTATAAAGGCCCAAATGATGGAATTAGTTTTGCTGGTAATGCCAGCATTGGGGAGAATCAGAAGAAATGCCTTATAAATCAGGCAGGCACTCGGCAGCAGCCAGTCTGGGCTGCACCCTCTCCCCACATGCTGGCCGCAGGGCAAGGGCTGGCCTTGAGGACGGGCACTGAGCTCAGAGTGGCCGCTGGTCTTCCTGGGCTGCAGCTGGTTCTGCTGAGGGAGGCTGATGGGGGAGGCAGAGACCTCCTGAGCCCTCCTCCAGGCCTTGGTCCCTGCAGATGCCCTGCTGTCTCCAGGAGCTACCTGGACTCCTTGGTGCCCAGCCAGTGACTGTCCCATAGACCAAAATACACCTGCACAAAGACAGCTTCTCCCGGATGAATCCCTCTAAGCCAGCAGCCTCAGTGACCTTCAAGCCCACTTTCAGCCTTGCTTTCCTTGTAGTTCTTACCACTGCCTTGAATTATACTCCGTAGTTATTTCTCCCCTCAAACGTGTCTCCCCATTCTGATTTTAAGTGGCAGTCCAGCTTGTCATGCTTAGGATATGACTTCAGTGCTGGGCACAGCAGCCGGCACATTGGAAAAGCTCAAAAAATATGTACTAAATATTTGACCGAACAAGTGTCTGGTCACTGTCTTCATGAAGGCGCCTGTGGCAGTGTGCTGGGCATCTTCAGCCACCCCACACATCCTGCACCTGCCTCTTCCTGCGGGGAAGCGGGTAGTAGGGAGTCTTGGCAGGGGCCAGGGCATTGGGGGTGCTCTGTAAACCCTGCCTCGCCCCATGCATTCCAGCAACCCCTGTGTCGCTGCTTCCTGCCCACCACAGTGTCTGATGGGGGGCATTAGCCCCACAGAAGGATGGTTATGCTGGCCCTCTGTGGCTGGCAATGGAAATCTCACATTTCTACTAAATTGGGCAGAGATGTTGAGCCCTGTACGAGGTACTACATAAGATGCAAAAATGAGTTAGACATACAGACTTCTCCTTCACAGGGAGGAAAGTGAGGCACACAGACAGTTTTCAGGAATCGCAGATTCTGCTGCATGTCCAGGAGAGGGGTGACCAGGGGCTCCTGGGTCAAGACCAGTGAATGGTTAGGGACTCTCTAGGAGAGGGGTATTTGGGATGGGCCTTGGGGGTGGATCAGAGTTGGGAGTAACAGAGTGAAAGGACGGAGGAACCAGCAATGAGAGAACAGTCTGGGGTGCACCAGGGAAGAGGTAGCTACAAGAACACTAAGCCCAGCCAGACTGTGGACAGCCCTGACACTAGGTTATGGGTCTGAAATTAATTCAGCAGGTAATAGAGAGCCATGGAAGATTTTTGAGCAGAGGAGGACGTAATTTTAGCCACTGGCTTTGAATTCTTGTCCCTGGGCCTCTTATTAGAGCCTTAACAAGTAGTAAAATGTACTAGTAGGTACCTCCAAGTGCCATCCCAGAGCCTGGGGAAGCCATTAAATGGCAATAAAGACACAGAGGCACCAGGGGGGAGTCTGGAGCACAGTTGAGGCACTCACCTGGAGCCCTGGTTTGGCATTTTTTTTTTTTTGAGACAGGGTCTCACTCGGTCACCCAAGCTAGACTACAGTGGCATGATCTCAGCTCTCTACAACCTTTGCCTCCCAGGTTCAAGCAATTCTACTGCATCAGCCTTCCAAGTGGCTGGGATTACAGGCACCTGCCACCATGCCCAGCTAATTTTTTTTTTTTTTTTTTTTTTTTTTTTTTAGTAGAGATGGGTTCTCACCATATTGACCAGGCTGGTCTTGAACTCCTGGCCTTAAGTGACCAGCCCACCTCGGCCTCCCAAAGTGCTGGGATTACAGGTGTGAGACACCACAACTGGCCTTCTGTTTGGCATTTCTTAGATACAATATGAATGTCACCCCAGCGTGGCCGGCTGGGCCATGCCCTCCCCTCTGATCCCTGTCACTATCGGTCTATGGGACCCTGGAAATTCCCCTGCAGGGAGACAGACATGCCCATTCCGAGAACATTGCAGGGAAGGGGCCGTTTCCAGCAGGAAGAGGAAATGTGTTCTCTATACATAGGCCCTTGGCACTCGTTAAACCCTCCTTCCTAAAATGGGCCCAAAGGGTCACTATCTGTCTGCCATTTTGTTGGACTTCCAGTCGGTCAGCCACAAACAAGTCTTGCTTGGGAAGAGGTTGTTTAAAAGGTGCATGACAAGCAGATCGGGGCTGGGACTCAGTCACTGCCCCCGCCTGGATAGGGCAGGATGGCAGCGGGGCGGTGGAGCAGCCACAGTGGGTCCTCTCTGGAGTTTGTCTGCCAGCATCTACGGGGGCTGCTCTGGAAATACTAAGACCAGCTCCAGCCACCAGCTGTGAGATCTTGAGCAAGTCACTTAACACCATTGCGCCTCTGTGTCCTCACTTGCAAAAGTGATGGGAAGTAATAACAGTACCTACCTGTGGAGATCTGGTCAAAATTAAATTCATACATTGGTATGTGTCATGAGAACGTGGATGCAGTTGTAGTTATAGGTGACAGAGATAGACTTACCTTTCCTGAGCTGCCTTTATGTCCAGGCCCTGTTCTAGGCCCTGGGCATATGTGGACCCCATGACCCCACACACTGCTCTCTGAGAACCGCGTCCTGGTGTGCGGAGACATGCGTTAGCCTGAGCTTCAGTGCCTCACTGTAATCAGGGCTGAGAATACCAAGCAGGTGCAGGGAGGAACCCTAACTTCACCCTGGGAGTCAGGGAGGGCAGAAGGGTGTGAGCCAGGCAGGAGAGTGAGGGGTGCCATCCAAGTGGAGGGGGCAGAGCCAGGTCCTGGGAGCTGCCGGTGGTCCAGTCAGGGGGAATGAGGAGGCTAGACATGCAAGGTTGAAAATGTGTGTAGGAGAGGAGGGGCCTTCCCTCCAGGGCAGATCTACCGCCTCCTCCCAGGCCCAGGGCTCCTGATGGCCTCTGCTGCAGCCTGGCACCGGCCCTGTACCTGGCAAGGCCTGAGGTCATTGCTGCTGCCCTCACCCTGGCAGAGGCAAGGAGCAGCTTTTCATCTGGTTCTGCTTCCTACATTTGAAAAATGAAAGCGCTCCCTCTCCTCCTCACGCAGGCATACATATTTCATACGGTCATTAGGCGGTGGCACTGAAGGACTCACAAATCTTCCCTGGCCAGCATCGGCAGCCTGGGCGGGCAGTGAGAGGCCCTGGGGAAAAGGGTCACCGTGGGAGCCATGGCTGTGCCCAGCTCAGTGTGGGCAGAGGAAGGCAAACCTTGCAGGGGTTGGGGGCATGAAGCCAGCTTCTGCTTTAAGACAATCCAGTCCTGCCTCCTGGGGCTCGTCACCTAATTTCCCTGAGCCTCAGCTGCTCCAGGCTCCAGGGTGGAAGGGACGGGATATGGGCACCTCACACATCCTTCCCGTCCTGACAGTCCAGGGCAATTCTGTGGGGCACCCTTATCTGAAGGGCTCATCCCTAGGGCTCAGATGTGACCTTCTCCGGGGGCAGCACGCCCCTCATGACCCAGGCCCCTCCCTCCCTGCACCCCACTTTCTACTTCCCAGCTGCTCTCCTCCACCTCCTACCACTGTCTCTCCTCCACTTCCCTTTCCTTTTTCCTTCTGCCATTTGCTCCACTTCTGTCCTGTTTCTTCTGGGTCCTGTCTTCTTTCTCTTCACCCCGGTCTCTCTGCCTCTTCCCTGTTTTCTCTGCACCATCCCCTTCTTACTGGAATTTGCTCATTCATTTTTCCAGCATTTATGAAGCATCTACTACATGCCAGGCACCATCTGTGCCGCGCAGTGAGCCCCACAGGTGCCTGCCCCACTTTTGTCTGTCCCCAAACCCTTTTCCCTTGACAAAGGCACATGATGAGGGCCAAGGGGGTACAGTTTGGTCACACAGTGACCTGTAGGGGTCTCCACACCACAGTGACCCCTCACAAGGGGCTCAATGGCATCACAGTCAGATCTTCCCCAGACCAAGCTGCAGTCATAACAGCCCAGCAAGACCATGCTTGATGATCAGGATCGTCAGTGGAACGTCGGGGTGGGAAGGGTTCTGGGATTCCTCCTGTCCCTATAAAGGAAAGAGGAATCTGGGGTTACTGAGAGCAATGTGGTCTCCTCTCGCCTGGAATAACCAGGCTCCCTTCCTTCTGAGAACAAGCGCCCCTCTTGGCTCAGAGGCAATAACTGATGGAGGCCAAAGGCATGGCTTGATGGCACAGGATTCAGATCCAGCACCATTATTCTCTAGCTTTGAAGCCTTTCATAGACGATGTACCATCTAGATGCGTCAGTTTCCCCATCTGTAAATTGGAAGTGATGCTAATAATAGTACCTACCTCACAGGGCTGCTGTGAGGATGGAGAGGTCGTAGGTAGAAGGTGTGCAGTAGCCAGCAGTGGCTGCCACTGTCATGAGGAATGGCCCAGGCAGTGGGAGAGGACCAGTCCGGGAGCCAGTCCTGGGCTGGACGGTGGTGACATGGCTCAGCGCCTTCCTTTCACTTGTTCAGCGTGCGCCCCTGACGACCCTTGATGAGGTCTGAGTCTGGCCGGGGTGGTGGCGGGGACAGAGGTCTGCACAGTCTGTGGGAGCATGAGCTGTGGGGACATTGAATGGAAATCAGAGGCAGTCCTATAGAAGCTGGCAGTCCAGAGCCCCCAGAAATGGCATCTTTATGTCCAGCCAAATTTTCTGGATAACTAAGATCTTAACCCTTTGGGAATAAACACTTTTTTATTTAATTCATTTGGGATAGAAATATATTTTTCACTTACCTGCCTTTCTGCACTGAATACACTAAACACAGATTAGCTTTTCCTTGAAAATTCAGGTTTATCATAAAGAACATAGAATTTACTAGATTTTTATAGAATCCAGGAACCTTAAAAGGAACCTCAAAAAATATTGAGCACAAAGACATCAAAACATATTTTTAGCTGTGCGGGCTTTATCCACTTATAGAGACACCTTAAGTATAAAACAGATGTAGGTGGACCCAAAGTCAGTCTGAGGCCTTTCCCTATGGGATTCTGGTGGCAGGCAATGGTTTGCCCAGCTCTAGGGCAGTGGCCTGGGAAGAGAGCAGGGGTGACATCTAGAACAGCACCTTGCACGGACTATGTGCTTCATAAATAACTATTGAATGAATGAATGATGTCATTTAGCCTGCACTGGTGGATTAGAACCGTGCCAGGAACAATATAGAAGTCATTGTTTCCAGCCATAAAAACCAAACCCCAACTAGAACTGCAGGCAGGGGGTAGATGGAGGAGGCCTCACAGGGATGGCCACAGGGAAGGAACACCAGGCCGGGGTGGAGAGGCCAGTTTCTGTCCCACTCCACTTCTGACCTGCTTCTAACCCAGACTGGCAGCAGGCTTTCACCTGGCCTCACTGGGGTCTGGCCTCCATCCTGTGGCCTGTGAGATGGATGGAAATGTCTGATTTCTCCTCACGTGGATGGCTGTGAGGAGAAAATGAGGCCTTAGTAAACCTGGATGTTCTTTGAAAATGTGAAAGGTGTTTCAGCCATGCAGGCTGCCACCATCATTGTCCTTGTCATCTGCATAAAGCTGGTCTCTCTCCCTTCTGTCTCTTTTGACGGTAAGTGACAGAAACCCAGCTTGGACCAGCTCAGTTAAAAGAGGTCTTAGTTAGCCAGGCACAGTGACTCACGCTTGTAGTCCCAGCTACTCAGGAGGACGCTGCGGGAGGATCCCTTGAGCCCAGGAGTTGGAGGTCAACCTGGGCAACATAGCAAGACCCATCTCTTTAAAAAAGAGAAAGAGAGAGAGAGAGAGAGAGAGAGAGAGAGAGAGAGAGAGATCTCAGTGAACTCACAAACCAAATCAACTGTGGGGAAGGAATGTCAGATCAGATTCAGGGTTCTAAAACTACCAGGATTCGGCCTTATTTTCTCCTCGCTCTCCTGAGGTCTGGGTGCAGCTTCATCCTCCCTGAACGCCTGGCAGCTCCCAGTTCATGTCGTCCTTGCTCACTCACTGGAGGAAAGCTTTTATCCCCAGCAACGCAATAGGAAGAATCCCCAGAGAATTCTGACAGACCCAGCTGTGGTTAAGGACCACTCCAGGCCAGTCCCTGTGGTGAGGGACAGGCAGGCAATTCCCACCCAGGCCTTTCGTGCAAGCAGGGAGAGGAGCCAGAGGAAGCAGGTGGGAGGGTAGCAGGGTGTTTCTAAAAGTGAAGGCCGTTGAGCAGAAGGTCTGCCTTACACATGCAATGGATTCTTTCCAGGGTCAGAGAAGGGAGGGACTAGGTACCCCATGGGATTTCCCCCGCTGGCTAGCACATCTGACTTGGAGGCTTTAGGGATTGCGGGAGAAAAACCAGAAGAACCCACTAGATGTTGAACCCACACCCACCTTCATTTGTGATACTTCACAAAACCACAGGCTGTGATTCCAGGCCACGGGTCCAGGGTCTCTCTCCCAAGCCCTCTGAGCATCTGCAGAGAATAAGCTTGCCCAGCCTGGTATGAGCCCAGGACTGGTGGTTTCACTTAGTTAGAGGTGCCTGCTAGACCAGTCCTGTGGAACTGGGCCCTCCAGTATAAATTTAAACAGCCAGTAGTGGCCAGTGACATCCTTCTTGAACAGCATGGCTCTAGAAAATTCAACCTGGGCCAAAGGAGTTGTGTGGGAGGAACATGGGTTTCCTGGGGACCTGAAGCCTCAGCTGCGTCCGGCAGTAATGACTTTTTGTTCTCACCATTGCAGGCAACAGACAATGATGTGGGTACCTTCGGGGAAGTCAACTATTTCTTCAGTGATGACCCTGACAGGTGAGACTGTCCACAGTCCCTCAGGCCCCTCCGCAGTGGTCCTTGGCCCTCCCCAGACTCATCAGATCTAGGAACTTTTCAGTGCCCAGGAAGGGAGGGTTCTGGGCCCTGTGGCTGGAGCACTGGACTAGAAGTTGGAACCCATGGGCACTGTGGCTGGTTTGACACTGATTGTGGCACAGCCTTGGTCAACTCTCCTCAACTCTCTGGGGCATAGCTTATGTGACTCTCAAAACATAGCCTTTAGCTTAGGGAATGGATAAATTGTGTCTCCGAGGGGCTTTGAGTACTAGTGGCTGCACGCTGCCACCACCACCACCACCACCACCACCGCCACCACCGCCACCACCACCACTGCCACTGCCACCACCACCACCACCGTCATCACCACCACAACCACTGCCACCACCACCACCACCATCACCACCACCGCTATCACTGCCACTGCCATCACCACCACCACCACCACCACCACTGCCATTGCTGCCACCGGATCCCCACCACCACCGCCATCACCACCACCACCAGTCATCACGACCACCACCACCGCCATCACCACCACCACCATCACCACCACCCATCATCACCACCACCCATCATCACCACCACCACCACCATCGCCACCACCACTGCCATCGCCACCACCATCGCCACCACCACCACCACCGCCATCACCACCACCACTGCCGCCACCACTATCACCACTGCCACCACTGCCTCCATCACCACCACCACCACCACTACCACCGTCGCCACTGCCATCACCACCGCCATCGCTACCGCCACCACCACCACCACCACCGCCATCGCCACCGCCACCATCGCCGCCGCCACCACCACCGCCGCCACCACCACCGCCATCACCACCACTACCTCCACCACCACGATGGCCACCACCATCACCACCACCGCCATCACTACCACCACCGCCACCGCCATCACCACCACTGCCGCCATCACCACCACCACCACCATCGCCACCACTGACATCGCCGCCACCGCCGCCACCACCGCTGCCACCACCACCACCGCCACCGCCACCATCACTATCACTGCCATCGCCACCACCACCATCGCCACCACCACAGCCATCACCGCCATTGCCACCACCATCGCCACCACCACCACCGCCATCACTACCACCATAGCCATCACCACCATCGCCACCACCATCACTGCCACCACCACCACCACTGCCATTGCCACCGCCAGCCACAGCCACTATGTGTCAGGCTCATCATAGTCAAGGGTTTCACATGCATTATCTCATGTCATCCTCACAGTGAAGTGACAGAGGAACTCAGTGCCAGGCACATTTTTCACTTTACAGATAAGGAAGTGCAACTCGGAGAGGCTAAGTCACTTGTCCAAAGTCACATAGCTGTTAGTGCTATGGTCAGGCTTGTGCAGGTGACCTTCACGACTAGGCTACACAGTCTGCCTCAGGAGGGCTTTCAACATTCAGCAGCCCATAGATGGGTCACTCACCTCCCTCCCTGACACATGCCAGCCTTGCCAAGTCACCCCCCACAGTAACATGGTCTTGGCTTTGTTCTAGGCCATCTCTTTCCCTTGTCTTCAGTTAATCCAAGCCAAGGGGCAGCCCTTTGACTTTTTTTTTTTTTTTTTTTTTTTGAGATGGAGTCATGCTCTGTCGCCAGGCTGGAGTGCAGTGGCACAATCTCAGCTCACTGCAACCTCCGGGGTTCAAGCAATTCTTCCGCCTCAGCCTCCCGAGTAGCTGGGACCACAGGCACATGCCACCATGCCCGGCTATGTTTTGTATTTTTAAGTAGAGATGGGATTTCACCTTGTTGACCACGCTGGTCTCAAACTCCTGACCTCAGGTGATCCACCTGCCTCAGCCTCCCAAAGTGCTGGGATTGCAGGCATGAGCCATCATGCCTGGCCCCCTCTCACTTTTAACATGCTCAAGGGTCACGTGTCTGATGCATTGGGAAGCCCAGTGGAATGAGTGAGGCAGTAGCTGTCAGCTTGAATGACTGGCCCCTACTATCTGATCAAGAAAAGATAGGGAAGGGGCTGGGTGCAGTGGCTCATGCCTGTAATCCCAGCACTTTGGGAGGCTGAGGCGGATGGATCAACTGAGGTCAGGAGTTCAAGATCAGCCTGACCAAGATGGAGAAACCCCATCTCTACTAAAAATACAAAATTAGCTGAGTGTGGTGGCACATGCCTGTAATCTCAACTACTTGGGAGGCTGAGGCAGGAAACTCACTTGAACCCAGGAGACGGAGGTTGTGGTGAGCCAAGATCGCATCACTACACTCCAGTCTGGGCCACAGAGTGAGACCCTGTCTCAAAAAAAAAAAAAAGAGATAGGGAGATTGTTAGGTGCATCTGGCCGTTCTCTGCCACTTGGTAATGGGGACCTCAAATGGGAGGAAGGTGCCAGTCTGGCTGAATGTACAGGGCACCCTTGCCCCAGGGGACCCATGTTCATGTGGCCTTATCCTGGTCTTCTTGGATGGTCTTGTCTCTTCCCATCTTCTGGGCCTAAGACTTTCCTCACTCCAAGCCAGAACCTTCCAAGCTTGGTGGCTGGCAGCTGTGGTCGGAGCACATAGATGTAAACTGACAGCTCAGATGAGGCTCCTGAGGGGACATTTAGAGGAGGTGGTTGGAGGGATCATCTTGCCAGACCTTGCTGCTACCTGAGAGATGTCTGCCCGCCTCCCACCCAAGACTCAGTTCCTCAAAGTCAAGGGGCAGCTCCCAAGAGAGGACCAGCCATCCTGCCCTTCACCAGCTGCTTTCTTCCAATTCAGAGCATTCTGGTGCAAAACAATCTGAGACGGCAGAAGTTTTTACCCTCCCGATTCTCCACCATCTAAATATCTGCAGTAGGTGGGAACCCCTGTTCACAGCACGAGGAGGGTCATTCTGTCTAGGTTTCCTCCTTGCTTACATCAGGCGACTCCTCCTCCCCACCCACTGTGATCCTGATCCCTACCCCCACCCACCCCACCTTAGAAATAGCGGCTCTTCTCAGGTAGGGCAAGTGAAAAGGAAGGCACATTTCGGGCTTCATTTATTGCCACCCTGGACGGGGACAGGCTGGGAAATGCCGGCCTCATCAACAAGCCCGTTTTAAACCACAGTGTTCCTTCCCTCCATCCTCCCGGCCTGGCCCAGGTTCTCACTGGACAAGGACATGGGACTCATCATGCTGATTGCCAGACTGGACTACGAGCTCATCCAGCGCTTCACCCTCACGGTCATTGCCCGGGATGGGGGCGGCGAGGAGACCACGGGCCGGGTCAGGATCAACGTGCTGGATGTCAACGACAACATACCCACCTTCCAGAAGGACTCCTACGTGGGTGCTCTGCGAGAGAACGAGCCTTCTGTCACACAGCTGGTGCGGCTCCGGGTAAGGTGCCAGGGAGCCCTGCATTCCTGCCGTGCCTCTTACCCTTCCCCCGTGCTTGCTTGCTTGCCACCTTTTTGTTTTCTGTTTGTATGTTTTGAGACAGGGCCTCACTCCTTCACCCATGCCGGAGTGCAGTGGTACAATGAGAATTCATTGCAGACCCAAACTCCTGGGTTCAAGCAATCCTCTTGTCTCTGCCTCTACAGTAGCTGGGACTACAGGCTTGAGCCACCGTGCCTAGCCTGTGCTTTCCTCTTGACCAACCCCCTCGGGAACCCACCGCAAGAGGGGCTGACCTCCCATCAGCAAAGAGTGCTGCATAGATTTGGGGGTCAAATTCTTGGTCTGCGTCAGCCCTTCTCTGAACAACACCTCATGTCCTTGATACCAAGTGGGGCATTGTACACAGTATCGGTCTCAGCTTAAATATTAAGTCAGCATTTAGCAAAAGGATCCCACCCGCACCCACCTGCCACCATCTCCCTTAGCAAGGGAATCGAGTGGGGAGCAGTTCCTTATCTCAGGACCCCTTCTAAGCCCTTAAATGGCCGACTAGAATCAGGAAGTGCTGCAGCTGGAAGGAGCCGCAGAGACCACGGAGTGCAACCCATTTTATAGAAGGGGAACCAGGAGGGGAGAGGCTTGCTCACAAAAACATAGTTACAGGTTCGCAGTGCCAGGCCTAGTCCTGGAATGCTATTATCCAAGTGCCTCCTGCAGTGAGTCCCCCACTAGGCTTCAGTGACCTTTGACCAGAGACTTTTAAATGTGTCCCCTTCCCCATGCTGCCTACCCAAAGGGACAGGACCCAGAGCCTCCATTTGGAACTTGTTTCTGAAGCAGGCAGGGATGAAGGCAAGGCTGGAGGGGTGAGCACGGGGGATATCAAGAAGGATGGACCATGTGCCTGCCCAGCCTGGCCATGGTCCCCCATACAGCCCTTCCCTGCTCTGCCCCTGTCCCCCGCTCAGCAACAAGTCTACCCTGAGTGGTGGGGACCGTGGAGGCCCTAGAGTGAGGGACCTCCTGGAAAGAAACTCATGAACTCGGCGCCCACAGAAGACAATTAAGGGGAGGAGAGATCCCTGGCCCCGCTCCACGTGCCTTCTTTCCTTGATTCATGCAACATGCATGGATTAGACACCTACTGTGGCCCAACACCGGGCTGGCCTGGAGGTTTGCAGCAGCCATCGAGAAAAAAGGTTCCTGCTCACATGAAGCTGATGGTCTAAGCGAGGGAGGCAGAAATTAAATAAGAAATTACCACCAGCCGTAAGGGGTACACAACCCAAAGGCCCTAACTGGGTCCCTGCAGGTGGGGTGTTCCAGCTGGGGTGGGGTGGGAGGTGGTCATGGCTCAGCCTCTGGGAAGGCCGGGCCTCGCCCTCTTCGTGGGCCTCCCATCTGCACTCTAGATTCCCCAGGCTGCCTCCATACCAGCACATGGAGGGGAGGAGGACGTCTGCTGGGAGCCACAGGGTGGCCTCCAGTTGAAGGACCCGGGGTGCCTCCCGGGGTCCTGGGCCAGGACATGACCCCGGGCTGGACCACCCAAAAAAAGGAGCTGTGAGCAACGTTACCCTCCCTCCCACCCTCTTCTGGCCCCACGCCCTTCCGGCCCCCAGTTTTCTGCAGGCTCACAGCCCCTGTCTGCCCTCTTCCTTCCAGGCAACGGATGAAGACTCCCCCCCGAACAACCAGATTACCTACAGCATTGTCAGCGCATCCGCCTTTGGCAGCTACTTCGACATCAGCCTGTATGAGGGCTATGGAGGTAGGTGTGGGGCAGAACTCGGGGCCCAGCTGGGAGGAGGGCCAGTGGGGTCTCTGCACTCACACCTCCGTTGCTGGGGAGGGGCAGGCATCCTCTGTCTTCCTGACATCCTGGGCTGCTCGGGAAGCTGCCCCAAGCACCTGGGGCTGGAGGAGGACGTGGCCTGAGTCACCCTTCCGTAGGGTCGGTATCTGTGTCTCTCATCAGTGGGATCGCTCTCTGGTTCTTCTGCCATGACCAGCCCTGCAGTTGAGCCAGAAGTCTGATGTTAATAGAATCTCTGGGGTGTTCTGTTTCTTACCAAGGCTGCAGGCAGGTCTGTGGGGTGGAAGCTCATTAGCCTCCCCACTCTTTGGGTGGCCCTATAGGTGCAGGCACTCTGCACTGTGCCCTGCTGCCCGCTGTGAGTCCCCATCCCTAGAGACCTGGCAAGAAATAGCAGCAGCAGCAACCTCAGGCAAGAGAGACCACTTTATTTTTCGGATAAGGCAGCTAAGACCCAGAGACAGGGAGCAACTTGCCTGAATCTCCTAGCAAAGCTGCCGAGCTTGGCACCAAGTCCCTGTGTGGTCTGGCCCTTGGCTGCTCTGCCAGCCTCAGCTCTCAGCAGCCCTTGCCCCATCAGAGTCCAGCCTCTTCAAACACTTTGACGCTGTCTGCCCTTGCCGGTGTTCACCCCCAGGTCTTTGCAAAGTGTGTTCCTTTAGCCAAGAAAGCCCTTCCTCCCTGCCCCTTGGTCTCCCCTCCCCTTGGCTGTCCAGTGTGTAGCCCCTGGCTAGCTTTAAAGGCTTATTTGACACCTCCTCTTCCGGGAAGCTTCTCTGATTCCTGGAACCTGGGTTAGGTGCCCCCAAGGCAGAAGGGATGGAGGTACATTGAATGACTCTGGGTCCAGTCCTTGTTCCTCCCACTGCCCCACAGTTAATTCAGAGAAATGCCATTGTAGAAATTGCAGCTCTGACTGGGCGCAGTGGCTCACACCTGTAATCCAGCACTTTGGGAGGCTGAGGCAGGTGGATCACCTGAGGTCAGGAGTTCCAAACCAGCCTGCCCAACATGGCAAAACCTCGTCTCTACAAAAATTGGCCAGGCATGGTGATACGTGCCTATAATCCCAGCTACTTGGGAGGCTGAGGACGGAGAATCACTTGAACATGGGAGGTGGAGGTTTCAGTGAGCCCAGGTCTCACCACTGCACTCTAGCCTGGGTGACAGAGCCAGAAAAAAGAAGGGAAGGGGAGGGGAGGGGAAAGAAAGGAAGAAAGAAGGAAAGAAAAAGAAGGAAGAAGGAAGGGAGGGAGGGAGGGAGAGAAGAAAAAGAAAGAGAAAGCCACCACGCCCAGCTAATTTTTGTATTTTTAGTAGATGGGATTTTGCTAATGTTAGTCAGGCTGGTCTTGAACTCCTGACTTCAAGCCATCTGCCCGCCCCGGCCTCCCGAAGTGCTGGGATTACAGGTGTGAGTCACCGTGCCCGGCCCTATCCCTCTCAAAAACTTAAAAGTTCCATGCCTCTGCCTGCCCCATACCTCACCCTCCTCTCAGCCAGAAGAATCACCCTTAGATTTTATAGTGCTAAAGCAATAATCTTGTTTCCCTTTTCCAAATAGAAAGTTGTAATTTAATATTGTTGTAATGCCTTTTCAGACCTCCCATGTCCCCCACTCCCAAGCCAATATGCCTTCCCTCCCCAGCTGAGAATCAGTGGCTTAGCACAAGCAAGTACTAATGGAGAGACTTCAGGCATGTGCAGTGGTGGGGATATTTCAGGGCAGAGACATCTGTCTTAGCTCCCTGCAAACCCTGCCTCTCAGCCTGGGTCTGCCTTTGGCATTAGGGTTCTTTACCCACCTCTAAACAGAGTTCTGTTGAAGGTAAGGCCTGCAGCACCTAACCCCGAGTACCTCCCCATGGGGTCTAGACGGTGCCGAGAATGGGTGACTGGATGGGCATGAAGAACTCATAGCATAAATTGGGGAGGAATGGAGGGAAGAGAAGAGAGAGATGGAGAGAGATGGGAGAGCGGGGCGCAGGGATAGTGGCTTACGCCTGTAATCCTAGCACTTGGGAAAGCCCAGGTGGGAGGGTTGCTTGAAGCCAGAAGTTCGAGACCAGCCTAGGCAACACAGCCAGACCCTGCTTCTACAAGGAAGAGTTTTTTAAATAAAAATAAATAAAAGAGAAGGAGGAGAAGATGATTAGAGAAATAGGGCTAGAGGAGACTGAGGAGGATGCTGCCTTCTGCACCCCACTGCCCGGTCCTCCCTGGCATCCCCAATGCTGGGCAACAACTGGGAAACTCTGTGCTTTCCTGGAGAGAGGAGTAGTGATGGGGCAGGGGCTAGAAGGCCCAAGGCATGACCCTGTCCTCTGAGCAGCCTCCAGACTGATGGGGGAAAATCCATAAAGAAAAGTGCCAGATGAGTGAGTCAGACAGACAGACAGACAGACAGATGACAGACAGAAAAGCAGGCAGGAGCGCCTACTGAAAAAGAGCCTGGGCTCTGGATTCAGCCAAACCTGGGCTCATCTCCCCACTCTATTAAGTTGAGAGCTATGTGACCTTGGGCAAGTTGCTTCATGTCTCTGAGCTTAGTTTCTTCATCTGTAAAAGTGGGGCTTACATTACCACCAACTATCCATCACCTGGTGGGCTCAGCACTGGTCTGACACATTTCAGGCAGTCAGTAAACCTCAGTCGAGATGGTGAGGCTCCAGGTGTTCAGAAAACAAGGCAGAGCTGGCCCGGGTCATGCCAGCCATACCTTCCCTCCCCAAAGGGGATCCCTGGCTGAATGGGCATCTCAAGTTTGCTTACAGAGGGATCTGGCCTGTTCCTGTCATTTCAGTAATCAGCGTCAGTCGCCCGCTGGATTATGAACAGATACCCAACGGGCTGATTTATCTGATGGTCATGGCCAAGGATGCTGGCAACCCCCCTCTCAACAGCACTGTCCCTGTCACCATCGAGGTGTTTGTAAGTACCCAGGGCCGCTGGCCTTGCACTTCCAGGGTGGTGAGTGCTTCCTATGAACCAGCAGTGTAGACTGTGGCCTCCACCTCCTTGGCTGTCCCTGCAGCTTGGGGAGTTACCCAGCAGTCATCCCAAAGTCTGCCCCCAGCAAGCCTCTCCAGTGCTACAGCAATTTAGCTGTCTCCCCGCTTGGCCAGGGAAGGCCTAGGGCCCTGGTACTCAGGAAGAGACAGATTGTCTGCTCTGACTTCATTTGGGGGCTCCAGGACACCCTTGGAGGGGAACAGGAGCTAGGAGTCAAGCGAGGAAGTGTTACGGGATTCCTTCATTGATGGCTATGTTCTGTGAAGAACAAGAGAATTACCGGAAGGTCTTCTCCCTTCTCTCTCTCTCTCCCTCCCTCCCTCCCTCCCCCTCTCTCTCTTTTCTTCCCTTTTCCACTCCTCTGAAGATCTAAAGGGGTCTGAAACCAAGCCACATTTTGTCTGACATGAATATCAAGCATACCTTAGTGCTTTCTGTGTCTGAAATTATCAGTTGCTGAATCCATCTCCATGCTGGTTCATTTGCCCTGTGCCACACGAGGATGCAGAGCGTGGTCTGACCGCAGAGCCAATGGGCCCCTCTGCACGGAGACCTCCCTACACGCAGCTGTGCATGCGTGGCCTGCCCCCCTCCCATCTGTGGGAGATGGCAAACACGTGTTGATGGAAGAGTTAGTGCATTATCGGCTCCAGGAGGATTAGATCAGATTGTCACGTTTGGAGATGCGCTGTGATTTGACATAAGCTCAGGAAAGTCTCACCCTGGAGCAGGCATGCTGGAGAGCCTTCCTGCCACAGCCAGCTTCACCAGCAGCCTCCGCCACTGCCCCACACTGGGCCTTAACAAGTCTGTCTTCTCAACCCGGGACAGAAGCTGGGGCCAGCTCCCAAGCAGAAAGGCCCCCATCTGGGCCAGGGACTCTATTTTCTTGCTGAATAGGAAGGAGCTGGAAGTGATGGGAAAGTTGAGGTGATACCTGCCGGGGAAACTTCCAGATGAACACGAGGGAGCAGAATTTCAGGGTGACCAGGAGGGTGAGGCTCTACAGAACCAGTATAGCAAAAAGAAGGGCAGAGAGTTGGGGCCTTGCTTCTGGAGTCGTTATGTTCTGGCACCTCAGGCTTCAGGGAGTGTCAGGGGAAGGATGACAGAGACCAGATCTTCAGAAGCCTAAAAACCAGCCGGGCGTGGTGCCTCACACCTGTAATCCCAGCACTTTGGGAGGCCGAGGCAGGTGGACCTGCAGTCAGGAGTTCGAGACCAACCTGACAAACATGGAGAAACCCCGTCTCTACTAAAAAAATGTACAAAAAATTAGCTGGGTATGATGGTGCGCAACTGTAATCCCAGCTTCTTGGGAGGCTGAGGCAGGCGAATAGCTTGAACCCAGGAGGTGGAGGTTGCGGTGAGCCAAGATCACACCATCACACTCTAGCCCAGGCAACAAGAGCAAAAAATATCTCCGTCTCAAAAAAAAAAAAAAAAAAAAAAAGAAAAGAAAAACCGGCCTGACTTGAACCTGTAAACTTCCACCTAGAAACCCTGAGGGTGTTACCAGGGAGTGAGAATGCATTTTCTGCCAGTCATGACCATGGGCTGGCACTCTTCACCCCGTGGCCCGACCCTGACCGCATCACCCAAACCTGGGCTTAGTTTCCCAGCCTTGACTACAGCCCCCAAGCCTCCTCTCATCCCAGCTGCACTCACAACCCTGACCAGCCCACCCATCGCTGTCAACCCACCAGGAGGCTGCTCTGCACCAGGAGGCAGTGAGTTCTGGGCTGGGACCCCAGCAGGACGTGCAGGGTAACGTGCAGCCTGCTCCACACCCCAAGGCGATACCGAGTGGAAAGAGGGGTGTGGGGCTGTGTAGCCATATGGGTTTGAAATCTGGCTCTGCTATGCTCTTGCTGTGTGATCTGGGTCTCTGAAACTCAACTTCCTCATCTGCAGAATGGGGGTAATCGCGGTACCTGCCTCATGATATTTTTGTGAGGATGAAATGAGATTGTGCAGGTGATACCTGGCACCTGAAATGTTGGCTGTCACTCCAGCCAACGAGACAGCCATGCATAACAGCAGCTGCCTCCACATCCCAGCCTATGGCTAGTGCAGATGGAAGTTCTGGTGAGTGGGCAGGAGCGGAGAGGGAGCCGGTTAGGCTTTGGGGAGCGGGTACCGGAGAGGGTAAGAGTAAGGGAGGTCTAGGGCAGTAAATGCTCTGCTCTAGCCCAGGGCCCGGACAGGCCTAAGTAGCCAAATGGAAGCTCACATGTGCTGAGCTGCAGCAGTATGCCAGGTCCCCTTCAGTCCCGCTTTCCAGATGGGGAGGCTGAAGCTCAGGGAGGACCCATGGTCACCAATGCCTTTCTTCCTCACTGGTAGAGCTACGACTTGAACCCTGACCTGAGTGACTCCCACGTTGACATTTCCACTATAACCACAGGCCTGGAACCTGGGTCATCCCTATCCACGCATGACTGAGACCAGTGCTTCTCAAAGTTCCCCATGCCCTGGAATTCCCTGGGGATCTCATTAAAAGGCAAATTCATAGTTAGTGGGTCTGAGGCAGGGCTGGGATTCTGCATTTCCTCCCAGTTCCCGGGTGATGCAGATGCTTCCAGTCGGGGACCACACTTTGAGGAATAAGGCCTTCAGAGATCCACCCTCATGAGATTTTGAAACCCTAGCTCTGCCCCAAACTCCAGATGCATCCCAACCTGTGGCTCAGCTAAGGCAGGGACCAGAGCATCTCTTTGTGCCTCAGCCCCCATCAAAGGGGCCAGAGCATGCAGAGACAGGAAAGTGAAGGGACCGAACTCACTTTTTGTCCCTGCAAATAAAAGTGTGCTCCCCAGCCTCCTTCCCCAGGACCACAGAGGGGAGTCTCCATGTGCAGGGGTGCGTGGGAGCATGAATCCACCTCGCTTTGCACTCGGCAAGCTGAAGTGTGCCCTGGCATGGAAACACAGTGGCCTAGTAGAAGGGGCCCCATTTTCAAATTCCCTCAAAGCCATCCCAGGGGCCAGCAGGGGCCCTGCACTTTCCTTCCGAGTCCACCCTGGCCCTGGGGCAGCCGGAGAGTCTGGCAACAAAGACAGGTGCCACCTTGGCTGTAAGTGAACGTTGTCTCTCTACCAGGGCCTCTGGATGGCACAGTCACTTATGTCTGAGGACCGCACTTGAAAAGGTCACCGCCTTCAGGCTGATTTTGCACGTGGCTGGTTTTTAAGTAGCTGTCACTCGGCTAAGCGGCCTCCTCCCTCCACCAAAAGGATTTTCTCCCAATTGGAATTTAAAACCCAGCAGCAAGGAAGTCGTGGATGGCAGCATTTCTTGCACAGGTTGGGGGTGGGGAGAGGCAGATGGAAACCACAGGGCTCCAGGAGGAGGAGGGGGCCGGAGGGGCCAGGTGATTCTTTTTCATCCGCTGCTTGTTGGTTTTTAATAAAGAAGTCAAACTCGGTTTGTAGATTTCCCATTAGGGGACAATAAGCTTTTGTAGAGCGAGCCGCTGAATTAGAACTAATAGCGAATGCAGCGCCAAGATCCGGGGAAATATCACCGCTAATAAGTTTCTGCCTCATGCTCTGTCACTGACATTCTCCACACCGTTTCATGCAGCCAGGCAGAAGCTTAAATGTATAAGTATATGGGGCGCTCGCGCCCACACCAGGACAGGGGAGATGCCCAGACACACAGTTGGGGCACTGGACATCAGGGGAATCCTGAGACTGCTGGTATCTAGGGAGAGGGGCAGGTCAGCATGAGCCAGGGTGCCATCCAGAACCAAGGAGCAGATTGGAAAAAGAGAGGATCATTCCTTTCTGGGCACCCACAATCTTAGCAGGCTGAGACTCTCTGAAGTCCCATGGGGTGCGCAGCCAGATAGCAGGCCCCTGTCTCTTTCATGGCTGCTCAGTCAGCAGCAACTCCAGCAAAGGGGTCTTAATACAGGATCCTTTCCCTCTAAGAGCTCTCGGTTCCATGAGAAGCCAGGCCCTCTCATGGAACTCCTATTTGCCCTAGCAAATGAACAGGAATTGCCGAAGACTGTAGCATAAAGACTGCCCACTTGTGCCGGGACTCAGCCTGACTCCTGAGCTCTGCACTGGGGCCCTTGGGAAAGGGTAGAAGGCCCAGAGCCAAGTGGGCTGGGGAGGCTTCTTCCAAGAGAGGAGCAGGGAGGAATTCTTGTTGGGGGGTTGCATGAGCTGTCAATGAAGATAAGAGTATTAAAGGGCAGGAAAGGCTTTTCTAATTGAAGAGGAGGGGCCACGGTGTGAAGGAGTTGGGGGATGCGTAGGACGAGGGAGAAGCTGCCCACCCCGCCCTGCCAGGCTCAGCCCCTCAGCCAAGCACCATCCTATGGCCACTGGCAAAGGCTGGGCTGGAAGAGATACTGCTTTAGAAATGATAGGGTGGGGCTCTGGACCAGGGCTGCTCAGGGGTTGGAAGAGCCGTTGTTCTTATGTGCAAGGAGGGGTCCAGCTGTACCTGCCTGCAGCCAGCCCAGGGCCAGAATTTGGGCTCTAGGAACCACCTGAACCTGACCTGCCACTGCATACTTTGGTATCTTTGGGGACAGTCCTAGAAGCTTTTGTCATCATCCTGGTGGACCTGCGCAGGGGTCCCCAAGTGGGCATCCCCAGTATGGGAGCTGCAGGTGCCAGTGCTGGAGTGAGCTGAGAGCTCAGCTAGAGAACCCGGGGAAGCCTGGGGAGCTGGCAGCTGTTGGCAGTCACAGCTGCTGCAGTCCCTCTTGCTGGGCCTCTCCGTCCCTTCCTGAGGCCCCCATGTTTCCCCAAGGCTAGTCCTACCTCCTAGAGCTGTAGCCTGCCAGAGGGTTACCTGACAGCCTGCTGACACCCCACCTGGCTCTGGTTATACGGAGGCCAGAGCTCCTTAGTGCCAGCCAGGCCTAGCCTGCCTCCTTGGTGCCCACCTTGGTCAGCTGGCCAGCCCACCTGCCTCCCTGGCTCCTGCAACCTGTCTGTTTTCCTTCCAGGATGAGAATGACAACCCTCCCACCTTCAGCAAGCCTGCCTACTTCGTCTCCGTGGTAGAGAACATCATGGCAGGTACCACAGGCTCAGGTTGGGGGCTGGGGGACACAGGAAGGTAGGCAGCCAGCTGTCGCAGCACCCAGGAAGTGCAGACCCCAGCTCTGCACACAAATTCTGGGAGGTTCATGGCCTTCTCTTTTCCCAGGCCAAGCTCCTGTGACAAATGAGGGAGTCTCTGGAAACATCTAGTTATCTGCCAACTGACAGCTAGTTACAGAGCACCCACTATATGCAGGTGCTAAGCTGGGCACTCGGTTCCTGCTCTCCTGCAACTCTAGTCTAGTGGGGAAAGAATAATCATTCATGATTTATTAAGCAGTGTTGATTAAACAGTCTCAAGTGTGCAGAGGGCTTGAGACTACAGCCCTGTTGAGGCAGGTCCCATGATTTCAGAGGGGTGGCCTTACAGCATGGCCTGTGTTCCTATATGAGGATGCGATTGAGGGCTAATCTCTGGGCCAGGCTCCGGTTGCAGGGTTCAGCTTGCAGACCCAGCATCACCAGCTCCACACTCAGGTTCCAGGGGATCTGTTCTGCCCCCAGGGCAGACTGGCAGCTTCGCCCTTACCATGAGAGCAAATTATCTTAGCCAGGAAAATACCATGGCAGAAACTGCTGCAGTGGCTGAAGGAGACTGAAAGGTGGGAGTCAGGGGCAGTAGAGTCAGAGATGCTGGAGTCGTGGATGATGGAGTCAGGGGTGGTGGAGTCAGGGATGGTGGATTCAGGGGTAGTGAATTCAGGGGCGGTGGAGTCGGGTGATGGAGTCAGAGGTGGTAGAGTCAGGGGCGGTGGAGTTGAGTGGTGGAGTTGAGTGGTGGAGTCGGGGACCGTGGAGTCGGGGGCGGTGGAGTCAGTGACAGTGGAGTCAGGGACGGTGGAGTCATGGATGGTGGAGTCAGGGACGGTGGAGTCAGGGACGGTGGAGTCATGGATGGTGGAGTCAGGGGCAGTGGAGTCGGGCGGTGGAGTCATGGACAGTGGAGTCATGGATGGTAGAGGTGGGTGAAGTCGGGGGCGGTGGAGTCAGGGGCGGTGGAGTCGTGGATGGTAGAGTCAGGTGGTGGAGTCATTAGCAGTGGAGTCAGGGGTGGTGGAGTCGTGGATGGTACAGTCAGGGGCAGTCGAGTTGTGGATGGTAGAGTCAGGGGCAGTGGAGTCATGGGCAGTGGAGTCAGGGGCGGTAGAGTCAGGGGTGGTGGAGTCAGGGGCAGTGGAGTCAGTGGCAGTGGAGTCAGGGGCGGTGGAGTCGGGTGGTAGAGTCAGGGGCAGTGGAGTTGTAGATGGTAGAGTCAGGGGCAGTGGAGTCGGGTGGTGGAGTCAGGGGCGGTGGAGTCAGGGGCGGTGGAGTTGTAGATGGTAGAGTCAGGGGCGGTGGAGTCAGGGATGGTGGAGTCAGGGGCGGTGGAGTCAGGGGTGGAGTCGGGTGGTGGAGTCAGGGGTGGTGGATTCAGCGATGGTGGAGTCAGGGGTAGTGGAGTCGTGGGCAGTGGATTCAGGGACGGTGGAGCCAGGGATGGTGGAATCAGGGATGGTAGAGTCAGAACTGCTCTTCCCTGGCACCACAAGATCTTCTAATGAGAGTCTCTGGGTACCAGTCTGGCACCTGACAATGAGCTGAGTGGCTGCTGGGCTGCATCCAGCCTACCCTCCCTGTCCTAATCAGGCATCTCCTGGAGAATATCACTGTTAAAGTGTCACCCCCAGCACTCCCCACCATCCCTGGAGACTCTATCCAGGAGAGGCCTTAACTATGGCACTTAATTCTTTTCAGGGGTATATTAGGGCTCGTGTTCCTGTCCTGCTTAAGGCAGGCCTGAGGGTCGTGTTTGAGGCCCCAGGGGTCCCTGGAAGAGGACACAACCACCTGCCTGGTCTCTTGCCCCCTCAAGACTGCTGATTTACACACTGGATGGTTACCACCGCCCCTGCAGCCCAGTGGAGCTCCTTGTGGGGCTCAGCCTCTGGCCTCCATGCTTTATCCCTCAGGATCCCAGCAGCAAACCCGCAAGTTAGACGGTATCGTTAGACCCAGTCCCAGAGGAGGAGGTGATACTCAGGCATGTGAAGGCGCCTGCCGAGGCCCTGCGGGTGCCAGTCTGGGTATGAAGATTCCAAGAGCCTACACACCAGACCTCCTGGCTACTAGGCCAGGGCTGGCAGTAGGTGGCAGGAGGAGCTGCAGCCAGAACCCCTGGTGGGCATGACTTCGGGACAAGCTGCTCTTAGGGTTTGGACAGGGTGGCTGGAAAAGCTGATCCCTTGAGTCAGGATTTCATGGCGCTGGAAATAAAGATGAAGGCCTTAACTGGACGTTAAAGAGAAAATAAAAACTTTTGTAAATACCCTGTGAATAAGAGAAAACTAGATTGAAATTGATTATAGTATATGTAGAATAAGTTAATATGGAGCTTCATGTCTTTTTTATTCCAAGTAAAAGCTGGCCAATTTGAGTGTATTTAATATGGCAGCCAGCCAGGCAGGAGCCGGGAGCCAGACACCAGAGGGCCCAGTCCATCCCTGAGCCTCTCATGGAGCCTTGTACCTGTGCAGCCCAGCAATCTGGGCTCCAAGAGCGGTGGTTGAGCCGCCCTCATCCCTGGGTTGCCCCAGCAGTCAGGACTCCCACCTCCCTGAGAGCTGGTCACTGGGAAGGTCCCATGTCCTCCTCTTGGGCCAGCACAAATCCTGCTCCCAGGGCTGGGGCTGTGAGCCCAGGGGCCCAGGATGAGCAGCAACCCCTACCTCTGCCTTTTTTCCTCTGAAGGAGCCACAGTGCTGTTCCTGAATGCCACAGACCTGGACCGCTCTCGGGAGTATGGCCAGGAGTCCATCATCTACTCCCTGGAAGGCTCCGCCCAGTTTCGGATCAACGCCCGCTCAGGTGAGCCCCCCACCCCAAGGATCCTGGTCCTCCGCACCCTGAGGCTGACTCTCCATACCTGGCCCCAGGGCCAGCCCCTGGGCCCAGGTCTCATTCTTTTCAGTTTTGAGCAGGTCAGCTTTGAGCACCAGTATAATCCCTGAAAATTAATTTGAGTGTGATTACTGACCTTACCACAAAAAATCACAACATGAATTTATCCAGTGAAGGATGTCTTTCAAGGGTAAAGAGTCGTATTATGTTTTAAATGTGTTTCATCTTACAAACAGCTGTGTTAACACACCCCTCTTCAGGAACCTTTATTAAAGCCTCAGCATCCCCCTCCCTCAGTTGGCTCCTCTTCTTTCACAGATGTGTGCCTCCGTTTTCCCACCTGTAAAATGAGGATGATCATATCAGGGCTGTTGTGTGGGTTAAATGATGTGTAATATGAAACACTTTGAATAGCCCCTGGCACATAGTAAGTTCAAAAACAATTACTGTCATTATTTTCTTTTGTTTATTCACCTGCAAGCCCCCTGCCCCCAGCTCCCAGCTCAGCCCATGTAACTCTCTTCTTTCTTCTTCATCTCTTCATGTACATTCCTCAGTTTTCTCTCCTCCTTGAAACTGGGAGAAAAAGGGGGCAGAAAGAAGCAGCAAGAAACCCAAGCTTTCAGCCAGACCTGGGGAAGAATCCAGGACCCCTGTATATTCAGACATGATTCAGAAATTGGAGTGGGTGCTGTCTGATCCAGGTGCTGTGCCAGGTGCTGGGGTACAGGAAGGAGTAAGACATGGCCCTGACCTCATGAAGTTCCAAGTCAGCTCAGTGGGCAGGCAAGACACCCCACTTCCAATACCCACTTCTGTATGAGTAAAAGGAACTGTAGATGTCAAACAGCCAAACCCTCTCTCACTGGCTTGAGACAATAGAAATTTGAATTCATACAGTCAACCCATGCAGTTGTTGAGTGGACAGCCCTCCACATGATGATTCTGGGACCCAGGCCCCTTCCATGTTGTGGCTCCGAGGTCATTGCAGAAGGGAAAAGAGCATGGGTTGTCGGACTAGGAGGAGGTAATGGGCCAGCCCCTGCCTGGCAGTCATATCCAAGTGATAATTCTTGTCTGGGAAGGGAGCAGGAATCTCTAGTGGACACTGGCCATTTCTGCAGCAGGTGGTCAGTGGCCCAGCAGGGCATTAGCTCTTCCTGCTATCCATCCCTCTGTGGTGGAAGTCAGCCTTCAATCCCTTTTTGTCCCCCTTTCCTGGAGGCTTGGGGAGCAGATGGCTGGTTCTGATGGGCACAAAGACTGAGGAAGGGGACCCAGGGCCACTGTGAGCCTCTTTTGCTACCTCTGAGAAAGTGAAGGCCTTACTCCCTGCTCTAAGGAACTTCCACCCACAGTGAGCCCTCATTGCCAGGGCTCTCAGAGTAATGTACCACATGCCCAGCAGTGCTGCAGGAACTCTGAGCAGCAGCCTCCCATTCCGCCATCCTCACCTGTGAGACAGGTACTAGCCTTATCCCCATTTTCCAGATGAGGAAGCTGAGCCACTGGGGAGGTTGAGTAGCTAGACTGAGGACTCGCAGAGCGTGAACTTCTGACTCCAGAACCCAGATATGAAAGGTGCCATTACCTGAGCAGCTCCCTGGCCTTTCAGCCACCCCTGCCCTTGCCTCCCCAGTCGGGGCTCCAGCTCCCCCAGGGGCCTTTAATGACAAAGACATTTTCTTGCTGCCTTAACACGACTTTGGCTCCAAAGGTGTAAGCATTTTGCTCTGAGCTCGGTCAAATTAGCCAGGCCTGCTCCACAGAGGTGGCCTTAATTGGATCTAATTTCCCAGACAGGAGAGGCCATCGATCATGCCGACAAGTTCATATTTAAAACTTTTTAGAGATTAATTTCTTCCTCGCCCTGCCAATTAATCGACACCACCCTGGAAGGGAGCGTGGCTTGTTGGGCAGACCTCTGTGAGTCTTCCATTCTTGGCCTTGGCACCTAAGCTGCCCTGTCACCCACCCCGGGCTCTCTGCTCAGCGTTACACAGAGCAGAGGACAAGCCAGCATGCCACAGAGGGAACAGCCAGGGTAGAAGCGGTCCTAAAGGCAATCTAGCCCAGCTGCCTTGTTTTACGGGGCGGGGGTGGGGGGAGGTGAGGTGGGGAGGTGGGGAGGGAGTGGGAACCAAGCTCAGAGAAGTTAAGCGACTTGCCCAGGTCACACAGCACAGACAATGGGGATAAAATGATGGGTAGCATACAGGCCCTGCCTGTGGGGAATGTTCACAGTCCATTGGAAGGAAAGTCATTCTCTGAGTGTTGGGAGCCTTACCTAGAATTTAGCCTCACGACAGCTCTCCCTGGAAGTCACAACAACTTCCATTTATAGATGAGAAAGCTGGAGCTTAAAAATATTAAATTTTTCTAAGGCCAGGCATCTGGGAAGGGCCATAATCAGAATTCACATCCAGGTCTCACATCCTCACCACGTGGGCTCTCCCATGGCTCACGGAAGACGGTAAATGGCCTGGCTGCAGTGATTGCTGAAGTCCGCCGTGACTGGCTCATGCTCCCAAGAGCTAACGAGGCACTCAACTGCGAACTCCATATTCAATACCACCAAGTTGGGAGCTTAAAATGGGCCCTGGTGGGACTCTTTACACCAAGGAAATCGGCAAATGCCTTTTCTTTTTATTTTGGGGAGCCAACTGTCAAACATTTACTAGCACACCGCTACCAGGGTGATAGCTGTATTTCAGTTATACCAAAATACAAAGACCAAATACAGGTGAACAAAAAATGCTGTTGAATTGTTCACATTTAACACACAAAAAAAACTTGAGGCAATGTAATTATGCTATTCACAGTGTAATTAGGAAATTATTTTATAACTGTTAATTATCAATGCGTGTTAAGTTTGAATAGGTTGAACTACCCAGTGATGAGTCATGAGTGAGAACGCACATGAACACCTGGTGTTTTTCTTTCCTGTCATTGTATTTCTGTGGCTATATAAATAAACCGTGCCTGGCACTGTTCTGGGATTTCTGTGATATTAATTAGATTAACCTCACAACAGCCCTATGAGGTAGGTCCTATTATGGTTCCCTTTGGATCCTATGAGGAAACTGAGGCACAGAGGTTGGCAGTAACCAGTTCAGGATGATAAAGCCAGCAAGATAGTGTCAAAAGTCTAAACAAGAGGTGATCTGTGACTGAGCCCAAGGCCTGATGGCCCTCCTGCCCTGTTCTCGAGGCCCTACCCCCAAGAATCAGCCTAGATTTCCACGAATCTGCAAATATCTCCTCCTCGTGGGGTTACGGGGTTACGTTGCCTAGCTCTGGGGACCCGGCTCCCAAGGCATGGGAGCTCTGCCGTCTCCCACAGTGAGCGCCATGTCAGGAACACATCCAGGCTGCCAGATCATGGTACCTCTTTCCCTCGCTCTCTCTTCCCTTCCCTTGCTCTCTCCCTGGCCCACCCAAACCCTCTCACACACCCACTTCTCTCTCCGGCAGGGGAAGTCACCACCACGTCTCTGCTTGACCGGGAGACCAAGTCTGAATACATCCTCATTGTTCGAGCAGTGGACGGGGGTGTGGGTCACAACCAGAAAACCGGCATCGCCACTGTGAGTGCGCCCCGCTCCTGCGCCCAGCTTCCCCTCACCAGCCAGGCTCCTGCTCCCCGTTCATCTTCAGGTTGCCCACTTTGTACCTCTGGACCCCCATGTCCTGAGCCAGTGTGAGGCATTATGCAAGTGAGTGAGGGGGCAAAAACCAACTGATCATCGTCGGAGTTCAGCCCCAGGGCCACCACAGCTGTGGGGAAGAAAGGCATCACCACCAGGAATGTAGGGTACTCGGGAGGAGCAAAATACAATATTTTCTCTGCTGCCCCCAAAAATCCAGGAGGACAGGTGGCAGAAGGCATGAGCCCCATAGGCCCCTCCTTGCCTTGGCACCTGCCAACAAGCAGAAGTAGGTGTTCCTACCGGGAAGAGCACTGGAGGGTCCCTGGGGACTTGTCCTTCCCCAGCCAATGTGCCCCAGAGAGTAGAAAGCTAGAGGAGGAAACTGTGTGGGCCCTGAATGAGCTCTGGGCTGAAGAAGTGAAGGGGGTAAGTGAGAAGGCATCCGTGGGAGAGGAAGTGGGAGGACCCGCTGGCAGTCACTCCAGCCACCTCCCCTTTTTGTTCCGCAGTCGGTTTCCTTGGCTCTCCCTCAAAAGAGGCTCGAACCCAGCCAGCAGCATCCCCATCCTTACCCAGTCAGAGAGGCTGGAGATGGTATTTCATGGCCAGGGATTTGATGGAAAAATCCCCAGGGCCCTACTCTATCAAGGGAGGCCCCTGCTATTGGGAATCAGAGCCCTATAAAGAATGTACCTGGTGGCAGGTGGGCAGGGAAATTGCTTGGCTTGTAGCTGAGACGGGGAAGCTCAAGGGACTCTATGAGATCCCCCACCCTGTCAGTCACCTTCAGCCAAGACTGGAGGAGGGGGTGGGAGAAGTCCCAGGTCACCACAAGGATTTCGGGGGTCATCACATCCATTCCACTGCCTCCTGATGGGACCACACTAGAACCCTCTCCTAAAGGGGCCTGGCTCCTTCCTGTCCTTGAAAGCCCAGGCCCTGCCCAAGGCTCCCAAGGTTGGTGGAGCTGGTGGAATTAATGCCAAGATGGCCCGTGGGTATCTGAGCTCATTTCCCCTGGCAGACCCTGCCTGCCCTGGCCCATCTCAGCTGGGTTCATCCACAGCGCCCCTTGTGGTTTTACAGGTAAACATCACCCTCCTGGACATCAATGACAACCACCCCACTTGGAAGGATGCACCCTACTACATCAACCTGGTGGAGATGACCCCTCCAGACTCAGACGTGACCACGGTAGGAGCAGCAGAACTGCCAGGCAGCCCTTCCCAGGGGTGCCCGCCATGTGGGGCTGGTGGACTCTGTGTCCCTTTCAGCCAGCTCTTGGAATAGAGTTCTAGCCATCCTCTGGCATGGTGAAAGGCAGTCCGAGGTCAAGGGAAAGCCCTCACCTGGCCTCCAGTGTCAGCAGGCCTCAGGCTTTGTCAAAGGGAGTTTCAGGCAGCCCAGGGACAGTTGCAGGGGAGCTCAGGCCGGCTCCACTTGGAAGCCACACATGTCCTTAGAGGTGGGGACTCTGACCACCCCCTCTGGAGAGCTCCCACCCCGACACTGCACAAGCCCAAGCCCCACCACAGCGCCTCTCTTTCACTGCTCTGTCCCTGCAGTCATCAGTCTGGGTTAGCTGATCAGGAATTTTCTGGCCCAGGTTTGCACCAGCCCGTGTGTGTGTTATGTGCTCCTGGGCAGGGATGTGCACAACTCAGGATGCAGAGGGGAGATGCAGCCAAAGCCAGGGCATCCACAGCAGGGACCAGAATCCCGGGGAAACTGAGGAGGCCCAGGCCCCATGCCCACACCATCTGCTCTGCTGGGAGATCCACATTTCTCAGCCTTCTCATCACCCTGTAACCACGTGATCTCACTTGTGGCGGCTTGTCCCCACATGAGCAGCCCTACTGCTACCATCCAGCCCTGTGGCGGACATGAATCCTGACCACTCACAGTAGCGCCATTCACTGAACACCTGGGAAGTACCCTGAGCCCCACCTGAGGGCTTCTCAGGAATTCTGTCTCCTCATCCTCATCATCTCACATGGCAGAGGGATTCTGCTCCCATTGTTCTGTGGAGGAGACAGACTTAGAGCTTGAAGGGTTGCCCAAGGTCCCAGAGCTAGTAAGGGGTGAGGCCAGGACTTGAACCCTGGTCTGACTCGGAGACGGGGGATTAGAAACCACCTATCCCAGTCATTATTGCTCTGCTGGCTCAAGGGGTGCCCTGGCAGGTGGCCAGGTCCTGAGGAACTGGAGAACTCCGGTGGGATGGGAGAAGCGATGATATCTTTGCATCCAGCTCTCCAGAAAGGCTGCCCTACCTGAGCCCAAGCAGCTCTGGGCTGCTAATGCCCAGCCTCTCCAGCCCCACCCTCAGCAACCACACCCAGGAGTGGCTCTGGCTGGGCGGAGGTCCACCTGAAAGGAAGGACAAAGAGAGGGAGGGAAGGATTGGCCGTCATGCCTCTCTTCCTTTCCACGTGTTCACTGACTGGCTGTCAGCTGGTGTGTGGGTACCCCTCCCAGAGGATCCAATGGCATAGGGCAGAAGTGAGGAATCTGGAGTCTGTCATTTCTCAAAGCCCCACAGAGGAATTCCTTCCAGCCCAGGGCCAGGTTTAGAAGCCACTGCCCTGGCCCTTTGACACGGCTCTCTAGGGCCCTCTGGTGGGTGCTCTCTGCTGCGGCCTCGTGGTCACTGCACTGGCTCGGGACAACCTCCTCCTCACCCCAGCCAGGGATTCCAAGAGCTGGGGTTGGATCTCACCTCTGAATACCTTCTGGTCAGTCCTCCCCTTTCCCTTATGTTTCTGGGAAATTCCTCCCAAAGGGAATTGAGGGGCAAGTAAGGAAGGTTGCTCTGGGAGAAAGGGGCTGCGTGGGACACCAGCCTGGGTTACCGTTCTCAAACAGTACATCTGGCAGTAGGTATGCCAGGTGAGGACTGCACTCAGCCTTGGGCCTTTGCAAGCTCCGGTCCCCGTGGCCTTCACCCAGTCTCCAGCTCCTCACGTGTCCTTCTGAGCCATGAGCGGGCACAGACAATGGACCGGGGCACTGCCCAGTGCCTCCTCACTTTCCAGGAAACCCATGAGCCATCAGAGAATGCCTACCACATGCCAGGCCCCATGCTTGTCAGGCTGAGGGTACAGGAAGCAACGCCAGGCCAGGTGCAGTGGCTCATGCCTGTAATCCCAGCACTTTGAGAGTCCAAGGCAGGCAGATCACTTGAGCCTAGGAGTTCAAGACCAGCCTGGGCAGCATAGTAAGACCCCCACTCTGAGTCTTTACAAAAAAAAAATTTTTTTTTTAAGTAGTCGGGTGTGGTAGCGTACACCTTTGGTCCCAGATACTCAGGAGGCTAAGGCAAGAGGATTTTTGAGCCTCAGAGATTGAGGCTGCAGTGAGCCAAGATCACACCACTGCACTCCAGCCTGCGTGACACAGTAAGATCCTGTCTCAAAAAAAAAAAAAAAAAAAAAAAGGAAGCTCCTGCCCTGCCTTTGGGGACCTTCACATCACTCTTCTGCTCAAACCCAGTGGTTCCCATCTCTCCCTGTGCAAAAGCCAGGCTCCTTGCCGGACCTACACCTGCATGCACCAGGTGTGGCCCGGCACGCAGGCACTGACCGTGTCCACCTGCAGAGGCGTGCGCTGGCGGAGTGACCGTCTCTCTGCAAGGGAGATTTTGGTCCCACTCTCCTTCCTGGCTCCTGCAGCTGCCTTCAAGGACCTGGCTGATGGGCATTGATTTAGAGCCTTTCAAAGCCCTCCAGCAAAATAAAGGAGAGGGGAGAAGGAGAGAGTTATTCCCCGTCAGGCAGGAGAAAAATGATGGGCGTGAAATTGGAAATAAATGAGGAGAAAGTGGTGAGATTCTACAAAATCGCCCAGCAGGGAGCCTGCAGGAGGGATCACAGCCCTCCACCCTCTCCTGTACCCGCAACCCACCCTGTGACCAGAGAGTCAGTCAAGAGGCCCAAAACCAGTGTCCATGCCCCAACTAGAGTCATTTGGAAGCAGCTACCCTGGCACTCTCTGGCATGGTGGGAGCAGGCAGAGGGAATCAAAGAGGAGAAAACATCCCCCATGTGAAATTCATCTCGCCTGTTCAGCAACAAGTGTGGTCTGGAGCAAGTCACCTCCAGAAAAATTAAACAGGGATAAAATCATCTCTCCCCCAGGCTGGGCATGGTGGCTCACCCCTGTAATCCCAGCACTTTGGGAGGCCAAGGCAGGTGGATCACTTGAGGTCAAGAGTTTGAGACCAGCCTGGCCAACATGGTAAAACCTTGTCTCCACTAAAAATACAAAAATCAGCTGGGCATGGTGGCTCTTGCCTGTAATCCCAGCTACTTGGGAGGCTGAGGCAGGAGGATTGCTTGAACCCAGGAGGTAGAGATTGCAGTGAGCAGAGATTGCACCACTGCATTCCAGCCAGAGCAATGGAGCAAAACTCCATCTCAACAAAAACAAACAAACAAAATGCCTTTTTTTTTTTTTTTTTTTTGAGACAGAGTTTCGCTCTTGTTACCCAGGCTGGAGTGCAATGGCGCGATCTCGGCCCACCACAACCTCCGCCTCCTGGGTTCAGGCAATTCTCCTGCCTCAGCCTCCTGAGTAGCTGGGATTACAGGCACGCGCCACCATGCCCAGCTAATGTTTTGTATTTTTAGTAGAGACGGGGTTTCACCATGTTGACCAGGATGGTCTCGATCTCTCGACCTCGTGATCTGCCTGCCTCGGCCTCCCAAAGTGCTGGGATGACAGGCTTGAGCCACCGGGCCCGGCTACAAAATCCCTTTCAAACTGTTGAGAGAAGCATTGTAGAAACACAAAGCATCCTGATCTCCTAAGTCTAGCAGTGAAATGACTTGTCCTTGTTTGAATTATGCCTTCGGTACCTAAGAGCCCTGTCTCCTGTTTGCAAAATGGGGGTTTTGGGGTCCCTTTTTTGGAGGCTAGGGAAACTGAGGCAGCATGTCCTCAGATGAGGACACCTTAGGCCTGGAAGGCAGGGACCTTCCCTACCCTACCCTTCGGTGCTGCAAGGTTGAAAAGGGAGAGTAGGGCGGAGGCTGCCCCCGCCTCTCTGAAGGGGAAGCTGGTCTAGGTGCCACCGCATTCAGCCCTGCCTCAGCCTCTCTCCCGCCGGCCTTCCCAGGGCCCACGGACAGGGGCAGACGGGAGTTCTCAGCCGGGGCAGCTCATCTGTCTGTTCTGGTCTGGTGGCCCCAGAGACACCTCTGGCTGGGGAGGGACAGATTCTGCTGCCAAAGCAAAAAAGGCTCCACATCAAGTAAGATGAAGGAGCTGGCAAGGCCTGGCTGTCATCACCAACTGTCCTGCAGTTAACAATGACACTGTCCTGATGTGGCCCCAGGAACTGTGGTCACTTCCCACCCCCCACCGACCTCATCCACCTCTGGTGCCAAAGGGACCTCTGCAGCGCAGGGTCGGGGGTGATCGAGGGGTAAGGGCCACCTCAGGAGCCTCCAGGCTGAAAGCTGGGTCAGTGCCATGGGTGGTGCTGTGTGACCCTGAGAAGGGCCTGTGCCTCTCTGGGCTCTGCTTACTCCTTGTGACAAGCAGGGCGACGGATGGTGAGTGAGCTTCCCCACATAGCAGGGGATCGGTGCATGCAGGGGGCCTCAGCAAAGATGAGGAGACCTCAGGGGGCCCTTGGCCTTTGTTTATGACCTGGCTGTGTGGGATCAGGGATGCTAAGGCACAGCAGGCTATGGAGCTCCCCGCCCCTAGGTTAGGATGGCACTGAGCACTGGCCCCTTCATGATGTGGGGGTCGTAAGTGGGGAACCAGGGTGTGGGCCAGAGGGTTGAAGGGGCCAGAGTGTCTGAGGCCCAGTCCTGAGACCCTGCTTGTCACCGGGGGTGGCGTTCCTCCCTTCCGGAGTGCTCAGCCCTCTCTTCCCTCAGCACCCCCCTAGCCCCATGACTGCCCTGGTTAACTGGGTCCCACCTTCTGAAAGTGGGGCCCAGCGATAGCCTCCTCCACGTGCCCTGTCATCCCTGGTGTCACGTTCTAAAGCTTAAAAAGAAGGAAAGGAGGGTTTGAGGATGAAGAACCCAGTCTCCAAAATCCAGAGTTTCAAATTCTTTCAAAAATCTCAGCCAGAGCACAGGCTCCCCAGCCCTTCCCAGCCCTCCCCTGGAGAACTCCATGGTCGGGGACCTGCTGGGGGCCCCCTGGTCACCCAAAACCCATGGACATGTCCCCCTGAATGTCTGGAACAGAAGGGCACAAAGCTGTGGGGTGTGTGTGGGTGTGTGGTGTGTGTGGGTGGTGTGTGGGTGGTGTGTATGTGGCGTGTGGAGGTGAGTGAGGGGGTGTGTGTGGGGTGTGGATGTGTGGGGGGGTGTAGGGAGGTGGGATGTGTAGGGGGTGTATGTTTGTGGGGGTATGTGGTGTGTATGTATGTGTGTGGTGTGTATGGGGGATGGGGGTGTGTGTGGGCGATGTGGGGGTGTGTGTGTGTGTTGATGTCTAACGAATCCCAGCTCTGCGCTTCCTAGCTTTGAGGCCTTGGGAGCCCCGCTGACTCTTATCCATGCAGTGGGCGTAATTAGATATACCTGCTTCATACAGCTGTTCACACAGTAGCTGGCGATGGCCTGGCTCCTCTGGGACACTGGGTGCCTGCTGGGGGCCCCTGTAGGGGCGTGCCAGGTTTGGTCAGATGCACTAGCTCAGGCAGGGTTACACCCCCTGTCACAGATCCGGAAGCCCAGGAGAAAGGGGCTCGCCTGAGACGGAAATGGACAGGTTTTGCTAGAGTGCCCAGAGGCTTCCACTGCCGATTCACTTTCTGAACCTCCTGCCTCCCAGCCCTCTCGGACCACTTCCTGGGCCAGACAGAGCCAGGATGCGTCCTCCTCGGGACCAATGTCTGAGCTAGAAACCCCGGCCAGCCCAGAGACACCCTCCCTGGGCCTGGCTCAGCAAAGGGGTCTGCTCCCTCCCGGCAGGTAGTGGCTGTGGACCCAGACCTGGGGGAGAATGGCACCCTAGTGTACAGCATCCAGCCACCCAACAAGTTCTACAGCCTCAACAGCACCACGGGCAAAATCCGCACCACTCATGCCATGCTGGACCGGGAGAACCCCGACCCCCACGAGGCCGAGCTGATGCGCAAAATCATCGTCTCCGTCACTGACTGTACGGACCCCTCTCGCCCCTCACAGCCCCCACACCTTAGGCTGCGGGCATCCGCAGTGACTGGACCTCTGGGGAATCTGGGGCCCACCCAGGAGGGCTGTGTCTGATCACCAGGAGTAGAGTAATACCCACGCCCCAGCTGTGACTCCCAGAGCACCCCAAGGGAATGGACAGGGCTGGGGAGGGGAGCTGCAAGGCTCAGGCTGCTTCCTGGAGGGGCCACTGGGATGGAAGGCTCTGACTCTGACACCCTCTCACCACTTGCCTTCTTCCTGTCCGTTTTCTCTTGCACCCATCTGACCCCATTCTCGGCCCCTTCTCACCCTGGTCTTCCCAGGTGGCCGACCCCCTCTGAGAGCTACCAGCAGTGCCACAGTGTTTGTGAACCTCTTGGATCTCAACGACAATGACCCCACCTTTCAGAACCTGCCTTTTGTGGCCGAGGTGCTCGAAGGCACCCCCACGGGGGTCTCCATCTACCAAGTGAGTCTCTCTCATTTCATCCCTACCAGCCCAGAAGGGGGCAGTGGGTGCCCGAGGGGCCTCGCCCAGGCGGAGCACTTTGCAGGGCAGGGGAGGAGCTGGGGCTTGAAGGACAGAGGCTCTGGAGACGTGGAGGGGACATGGCAGGAAAGTATAGGGAGATGGGCAAAGGCAGAGGCAGAGAGAGGGAGGGAGGCAAAGGTGGAATTCTGCAAGCCAAGTCCAAGTTTCTCAGGGCCTGATTATGGACGTCCGGCCTGCAGGTGGTTCTAGAATATAAAGAAGGCCAGATGAGTGTAGTCCTGGGCATCGTCTCTCCCATGCTTTCCCATAAGCCCCGGATCTGCTCCCTGTAGTAGAGGAGCCTCTGCCCACTTTGCAGAGCTCTAAAGAGACTTGCCCAGGACCCTGAGGCCACACAAGGCAGGGTCTGATCTTGGGCCTGACTTCTTTGCCTCCTGTTCCATCATCCTTTGGTCCGGGGGATCCTGAAGTTGCTGGTTTGGGGAAGATGACATCCAGGGTTTCAAGTCCTTTCAAAACCTCAGCCCTCCAGGGGCCGTTTGGGAACACCAGAGACCCTCCTGGTTAAGAGCATGGGCTGTGGAGTGCCAACCAATAGAGGTGTGGATCCTAGCTCCACCACCAAGTGCTGTGTGGCTTGGAGCAAACTGCTTACCCTCTCTGAGCCTCAGTTTCTCATCTGTGAAACGGAGATAATAATAGTACCTGCCTGACTGTGCTGTGGGGATTCAATCAGACACATGGTTGAAGCACCCTGGAACTTGGACTCAGGAAAACACGGTAGCTGTGGCGATCACTATGTGTCTGTCACGAGGGCTTATACCTGAGACGCAGTGGCAGGATCAGGTTAGCCTGTTCCCATTCGAAGGAGATGGGGTTGTTTGTCAGGATGCCAGAGGGGGTGAGCTTGGTGGCGCCCCACAGGCCCACTGTGCCTCAGTTTCTTCATCGGTAGGAGGAGGTGAATGGTGTTCCCCAAGCTCCCAGCAGGGGGCGCCTCGATCCAGGGAACAGCAGCCTGTCCTGAGGAAGCCCCCAGGCCAAAGGGGAGGCGGGGTGAGAACGAGTGAACCCCTAACCCCAGTTCTCTGGGGGCTCACACTGGTGAATAAAGATGCCCACCAATGCAACTTCTGAGTTCATAGAGGAAGGAGCAGGGAGCGTTTAACTTGGAAACTGTCTTCACATACAGGACGAAGCTTCTCCCCTGAACTGTGCTCCCTGGGCCCACCTAGGACTCAGGCGATACAGATTTCTGCTGGTTGTGCAGAAGAGCGGTCTCCAGGGGGTAGAGCTGTGTGCAAGTAAAGTAGAAATACCGAGCACCCTGTCCTGAAAGCATTCAAGCTGAGTCCAGACGACCTTGATATAATGTCTCCCAGTCCTGAGAGTCTCGGCTTAATCCCAAACTCTTATTTCAGCTGTTATTACACATTTTCCCCAAATGCCTTGAATCCACTTCAGGAAAACATCCAGGGTACCAGGGTCTTGAGTCAAGTAATCTGATGGGGGCTGGAGGTGCAAATGGAATTAAGGAGGAGGGTTGCCTGTACATGGTCACAAATGACTTTTTAAAAAATAATAATGAAACCCTCAAGTGACTTTTACAAAAGAACCCTTGATGTCATTTTGTTTTTGTTGTTGCTGTCTCACAAATCAAGCAAAGCGGGGAGGGGCAGCCTGCGACTCCTGTCTTCTAGGTAATTGAGCTCCAGATCATGGTGGGGGTCCTCAAGCTGGAACAGCTGCTCCAAATCTGGGAGGGCTTCCTAATGGGGAGAGCAGGAGATGAAGGGGGAAAGCGCTGTAGAGACCTGAGCTCTTATTCTAAAAGTCCCTCTGCCACCCCACTGTCGGCCTCACTTGGTGCCTCGGGACAGGTTTCAGCTGGTGCGTGACCCTCTTAGAGTCTGGGAGGGTCCCCTGGGGACAGTGGCCTGGCCAAAGGCTCGGAAGGGAGCATATGTGTCTTGTGTCTGGCTGTAGCCAAGTGTGTCTCGGCGGGGAGAAGGGGGCACTTATTAAGGGAGAAGCATCCTTCCCAGTGACCCCTCCCCGCCCTCACGCTGCCCCTCCTTGCCCTCAGGTGGTGGCCGTCGACCTAGATGAGGGCCTGAACGGCCTGGTGTCCTACCGAATGCAGGTGGCTATGCCCCGCATGGACTTCCTCATCAACAGCAGCAGTGGCGTGGTGGTCACCACCGCTGAGCTGGACCGAGAGCGCATCGCCGAGTACCAGCTGCAGGTGGTGGCCAGTGACTTGGGCACGCCCACGAAGAGCTCCACCAGCACGCTCACCATCCATGGTGAGGGGCGAGGGGGCTTCTGCTGTGTGCTTAGTGGGTGGGCATAGGCCTGGTTCAGGGCCAGGGGCAATGGGGAGCCTGTGTCCCCCACTGCTGTCTGCTGGGCTTGTAGGCACAAGCTCCCTTGTTAATGAGGCACCCTCCTCAGCTGGAGGCACTCAACACTGCAGAGTCTTCTCTGCACCTGGCCACTGCCTTCAGTGCCCCAGAGCTCAGGGACAGTGGCCTGGACCTGCTGCCAAGCCCCCGCCCCCCTCCCCATTCTTCCTAGCCCCAGAGCGTAGCAACAGCAAAGGGGGCTTGCTTGAGCCGGAGCTAGGACCTCAGGGTCATGAGCAGCCAGGGAGGGTGCAGAGCCCTTTGTCTTGTTTGGAAGGCCAGAGTTTTTGTTTGGAAACCTAAAGGAGACCTCCCCGTCCCATGGGTGTGGAACGCCTGGGCTGGCAGCGGCAGGGCATCACTCTGGGAAGAGAGCAGCTGGGACTCCCAGACTCCCTAAGATTCTCATCCCGCTGGGGCTGTTGTGCTCATTCCCACGGTCTCTGCCCTCTATCGGTGAAGGGGCAGGGTGCTGTTTCCATGTTGGATGAGTGTTTAATTTTTCAGGACAGGATGGGGACATGAGCTGTTGCCAAGGGGCCAGGAATAACCCCAGGGAAATTAGGACGGAGTTTAACAGGCAAGATGTGGCCTGTTCCCTGGGCCTGTTTGGTCCCATCCTAGCTCTGCCGGCCTCTGTGGGATGGTAGGGGCGGGAAAGGGAGTGGTTAGCTTGGCACAGGCACAGACACTGACCCTCTTTAGTTGAGACCTAAGACGGTAAGGATTTCAGAGAGCACGACACTCTCTCCCATCGCTCCAAGACTTCCTGTGGGTTTATGGTGTCAGTTTCAGGACCCACTTCTTGGCAGATGATTGACAGGGAGTATGTCCCAGCTTTCAGAGAGGACCCCTGGAGGGCCTTCTTCCAAGACTCAGCAGAAGCCATATCATCAAAGGGGCCCAGCATCCCTCCTGGGGATACCATGTAAAGGAACCTAAGTTGGATGGGGATCACTTCGCTATAAAGGTTGCCCAAGCACCCCTCTGCCTGAGGAATAGGGCCGAGCATGCACAGCTGAATAAACAAATCTCTAAGGGAAATCAAACCTTATTTCGGGAGATGGGATTATCAAAGTGAGTGCCCTTTGCTGAAGCTCCATTGCATACTGAGGGTAGACCTTGAGGCTCCGGCCCCTCCACTCTGCCGCTGTGTGACTTTGGGCAAGTCACTCAGCTGCTCTGAGCTTTTGCTTCCTCAGCTACACAATGTGTCTGATAATACCCGCCTCCTACGATGCTCTGAGGGCCGCATGTGGTCCTGTCCGGGAAGCACTTAGCATGGGCATGGCACACTGGACAAGCTCGTAAATGGTCACCATTATCATCACTGTCATGACTGTCCATGTTGTCATGGTCGTTGTTAGGTGCGTCCCGGAGAGAGGTTCTAAAGTTTTCTCTCTCGCCTTTGACAACTGAGCAGCAGTAAGCCCCCAGGACACAGGGGCACAGGGACAGCAGGAGGGTCTGGAGCACTGATGGGCTTGGTCCTGGCCCTGGCAGGCATGGGGGGCTCTGGGCTCATGGCCAGGAGGTGTTAACACAGATGCCACCTGGAGCCCGTGACTCCTTTGGGAATTCGTTCCCTACTTGGTCTGGAGCTGGAGCTGGAGCCAGTGCTCTGGAGCTGGGTCGTCTGCAGCAGAAGGCAGACCTAGCCCCGCTGCCCATTCTCCCCTGCAGTGCTGGATGTGAACGACGAGATGCCCACCTTCTTCCCAGCCGTGTACAACGTGTCCGTGTCCGAGGACGTGCCGCGCGAGTTCCGGGTGGTCTGGCTGAACTGCACGGACAACGACGTGGGCCTCAATGCCGAGCTCAGTTACTTCATCACAGGTGCCGCCTGCCGGGGGCCCTACCCACCCCTCCCAGATAGACAGCCAGGCCAGGTGCGGGTCAGGTGAGGGTGGAAAAGAGGCCAGGGCTCCACCACTGTGCTTCCGCCCTGCCGATGCCTCCCTGAGGGTTTGCTCCTGGCCCTTCCCAAGGGCTCTGCAGCTGGATCACTCTGCACTGGCTCCCTGGGGACCTCCTGAACATGTTGGTTGTAAGAAGGGGGAGGGTCTACTAAGGTTCATTCTGGAGAGAGGTGGGGCCCCATGATTCCTAGGGTGAGCCCTGAGCCCCACACCCCGCCCCGAGTCTGGGTGACAGAGCAGTAACTGGAGAAGTGTGGCCTTGTCCTTCCTCCGGGACCTGTTCCTCAGGAGAATTCCCATCTGTGTAGAGGCAGGTGGTTTCCATCTCCCTAAATGCAATGGTTTTAGCTCAAAATTGTTGCCTAGCTGTCACCTGGAGAGCTGTGGCCACAGATGATGAGGCTGTGTCCTGGCTCACAGGGGAAAGAGGGCCGCAGTGGATTAGTGATGTCTGCCGCGGTGGGAGGATTGGTAGGTGGTGGCACACATGCCTTGGACTTGCCATTCCTGGATGAGAACAGCTTCTCAGCCTCCCTGACACACATGAGAGGTGCCGGGACACATGGAGGCACAGTCTTCCCCGTTCTTCAACCCCCCTTGGCTCTTTTACCAGCTCAGTCTTCTCTCTGTCCAGGACCTGCCTACCAACACACATGTTGCCTAGGCATCTGTGCTTCTGTGCACATGGGCAGGGCACATACCAGCCTCCCGGATGCCTCCCCATGAAGCAAGAAGCCTGGCTCACAGCCCGCCCATGGCTTTTGCTGTGGTCAATGTGGCCTCCCAGCCCTCAGCCTGTACTTTCCTCCCTCGCCTCCCTGAAGGGGCCCAGCACCCTCACGGTCTGGCCCTCAAGTAGGCCTGAGGGAGGGCTTAGTAACAGGATCAGGAGGCTTTCCCCAGGGGCAAACCAGCAAGGACAGGAGCACCTGGCAGTCTGCAGGATGACTCTTCAGCACCCCAAAGTGGCGGGCTCCTGCTGACCTGCCCAGAGCCCTCCCGGATTTTCCGTGTGCATTCTGCAAGGAGCTGAGCCCAGTCCTGCCCAAGCTCACCACAAAGCTGGTGCCGTGGTGCCCTCTGCTGCCCAGAATGCCACACTGCTTGCCAGCTGGTAGGGGAGGGGTCTCCACACTTATGCGAGTTCTTCCTGGCTCCCATCCACCCCAAGAGGAGACCCTCACGCTTCCCACCTGTCAGAGAACTCAGGGAGACTCAGTAATTCCTGTCTCCTGTGCAGCTGCCTTGACTCCCGCCTCTGTGGAGCCTCCATGTCCCCACTCAGGGAGCTTCAGTCCTCAGCCCATCTCACCTCCAAGATGAGGGATGTGGGGGACGCCCAGCCAATCCCAGAGTCCTCAGCCACATATACAAGCCCCTATGCTGGTTAGTGGCTCATACGCTTCTACAGGACAGGCAGGGAGTGGAGGGGTGAAGGACACACCCAGGGACCCGGGCACGGAGAACCCAGAGCAGCAGAGGCATGCCATGGAGCAGTGGGTTCTCCTCTGTAAAGTGGAGGCTGAAGGATATGGTCTGTGTGGAGTGCCTGTACACAGGAGGCGCTCCGTGAAGGGTGGGCACTTATTCCAGGCATCTGGCACCCCCACTGAGCCCACCTAAGCTGCACCCGCATCAGAGCGCCTCAGGCAGGGCTGAGTCGACAGCACAGCCTCCCACTCCTGGACTCACCATGGCGGGTCCCAGCTCAGGAGCAGAGCCCCCTCTTTCCCTGGCTGGGAGCTCTGTTTCCCAGCCCAAAGCTTCCTGTCCTTCACCCACAGGTGGCAACTTGGATGGGAAGTTCAGCGTGGGTTACCGCGATGCCGTTGTGAGAACCGTGGTGAGCCTGGACCGGGAGACCACAGCCACCTACATGCTCATCCTGGAGGCCATCGGTATGCACCAGCCCCGCACCCACCAACGCGGTGATCTGGGCAAAGTTCACATGGGGTGCCTCCCAGGAGCAGGCCTTTTGCTAAAGGCTGAACTCTGCCCTGGTGCCAGTGGAGATAGGGCACCAGACACTCACTAAACATTACTGCCGGGCGTGAGGCTCCCTGCTCGGTGCTACATGCAAGACGCTAGGATGGTAAGGTGGGAGCTGCCTAGGAGACCCACGTGTAGACAAATCACTGCAAATCCAGGCAAGCCAGCAGGAAGGGAAAAGAATGACATAAGAGCATCAGGCACAAAGAGTGGTGCAAACACAGAGGGGAGAGGTCATGGGAGGCTTCCTGGAGGAATCAGCATCTGGGAGTGCCTTTGAGTCAGTTAGGTCTCCTTCAGTTGCAAATTTTAAAATAAAATAAGCTGACTTCAGCAATATGGGCTCACAAAACCAGTCCACTGGGAGATGTGGCTTCAGGTATGACTGGGTTCAGGGCTCAGGTGACACCTCAGGCTTCAGTCTCTGCATTGGCTGGCGCTGCCTCCTGTGTGTTGATGTGTTAGTCCATTTTCATGCTGCTGCTGAAGACATACCTTAGACTGGGTAATTTATATAGGAAAAAGGGTTTAATTGGACTTACAGTTCCACGTGGCTGGGGAAGCCTCACAATCATGGCAGAAGGCAAGGAGGAGCAAGTCCCATCTTACGTGGATGGCAGCAGGCAGAGAATGAGGAAGACGTAAAGGCAGACACCCCTGATAAAACCATCAGATCTCATGAGACTTACTCACTACCACAAGAACAGTATGGGGAAAACCGCCCCATGATTCAAGTCTCTCCCACTGGCTCCCTCCCATAACACGTGGGAATTATGGGCGTACAATTCAAGATGACATCTGGGTGGGGACACAGCCAAACCATATCAGTTGGCTTTATTCTTCAGCTCACACGGTGGCAGGTCATTGCCCCAGCCTCACCTATACATATTCTCAGGTTCAAGTGCAGCAACAGGGAAGACACCACCTGTCTCTTTCCTGCCCTGGCAGAAGTCCTCAAATCAGGTCTAGGTAGATCCATTCTGCCCCAGTGCCCATCCCTGAACCCCTCACTGTGGCCAGGGAAGTGAGATGTGCTGGTTACTTAGACCTAAGTCACATGCCCATCCCTGGAGCTGGGGGCCTTCCCACTTACCCAGCATCCCAGGCCTCAGAGCCTGGAAGGGAGAGTCCTCAGGGGACAGTCAGGGCATGGTCTTCCCAGGGGAGCACAGGCCAGTGCTGATGGGCAGAAACGAAGGGTGCCCACTGCAGCCTTGGAGGCCATATAAGGTTTCATTTAAGTACCTGGAGAAGCAGGGAGGGCATTTCTGGCAGAGGCACCAGCCCTTGCAAGGGGCTGGAGGTGGGAAAGCGCCCTGCGTACACAAGCACGCGTGCACACGCAGCAGCTGGCCTATGGAGTGGCCCACGCTGCGGAAGGGGAGGCTGTGATCAGGCAGGGCCATGTCGTGGTGGCCTAAATGTTGGCCCAGAAATTTGGTCTTTGGTCTCTGGGCATCAGGGAGCCCTTGAGGGCCCCAGAGAGGAAGAAGGGCATGATAAGGCCTGTGCCCCCAGGTGCCCCTGGTCCTTCCAGGAAGTTTGCAGTGAGCTCTGAGTAAGAAGGGAATGAGCTCTCTGGGCCTCATTCTTTCCAACCCTCAGTTCCTTCCCAGCCCACCCATGCCCAGATGCCTCTGCCCTCTCCCCTGCTTTCCTCCCCTCCTGGGATGGCTGCCCACCCTCTGGAGACTTGTCATCACCCCTGAGTCCAGCCTTCACTTTGGGTATTGGCTGGCAGGAGGAGAGGACTTCAGTCAGCCTTCTAGGGAGCCTCCCACACACACACGATCCCAGCCAGAGCAATAAGCCTGCCCCTGAGGGTGGTGGGAGGCTGGCCTGGAGAGGAGCTTTGGAGGGTTGGAAGACCTACCCCCAGTGAGTGACGCCACCGCCACATATGGTCAGCTGCCCTGGGGAAGAAGGACAGAGTCACCCTAGGTCTCCAGGCTACTCCAGCTGCCCGCACTCCTCCCTGGGGTGACCACTCTTGCCTGGACATGCAGCACTGGACACAAGCTCCTTCCTCCAAGGAGAACAACCCAAGAGCTGCCCTGAGGCTAAGCCAGGGCCCCATCCTCCCCACCTCCCCAGCCTCCCCACCTCCTCACCTCCCCAGCCCTGGCAGAGTTCTGCTGGTAACTGGAGGGACAGAGTTTCCAGGTACCTGAGGCTTAGATCCCAAGCAAAGGCCATGTCCCTGAATGCAGAGGGCACGTTTGTTTCACCTATCCAATATTTTATAAAGAATGACCATTCGTTGTGAATATTTTAAAATCAGGAGATTTTATTGACAAGCTCAGAAGTTCAGTTTCTCATGAGCAATCAGGAGATCTGACGTCCCTGGGCCCACATTCTTCCTGTCCGCTGTGGACTGGAGTAGAGGACAACCGCCCATCGAGGGGGCCCACCCAGGCGTTTGACCTGGGTGCTACACCTGCCATTCCTGACAGCAGTGGGCTTTTTGCTCTGAGTGCCTGTATCTGCGTCCTAAATTTGCCATGACAAACTACCAAAAACATGGTGTCTTAAACAACAGAAGTGTATTCTCTCTTGTTTCTGGAGGCTGAAGGCTAGAAATTAAACTGTGGGCAGGGTCATGCTTCCTCCAGAGGCTCTGGCGAGAATCGGTCCTTGACTGCTAGTTTCTGGAGTCGAGAGGCGTTCCGTGGCTTGTGGCAGCTTCAGTCCCGCCTCTGCCTCCATCTGCACACAGCCTCCTCTCTCTCAAACCTCCCTCTGCCTTTCTCTCATAAGGACCCTTGCCATTGGATTTGTGGGCCACCCAGATCATCCAGGGTGATCAAGTCTCAAGATCCCTATGTCATTACATTTTCAAAGGCCCCTTTCCAAATAAATTAACCTTCACAGCTTCCCAGGGATTTAACGTGGGTCTGACTTTTTTGGGAGCCATCATTCAATCCACTTGAGTGCCTCAGTTACCTCCTCTGTAAAATGGGGATGACAGTAATGGTGCCTGCTTCATGGGTCTGCTATGAGGACCGAAGGGGTTGGAAGAATGCCTGGCACATGGTGTTATCTAAGCATCAGATACTGTTAGTGGTATTCCTAAGCTAAAAAGGAAGTCGGCTTTGCAAAGGCTAAGGCGGGTGGGGCAGAACAGAGCACCTCTCTGGCTGATGCCCGGGAGTGTGCAAAGGCGCAGGAAGTGTGCCCCCGTCTCAGACAGCTGCTAACACCTGTCCTCCTTCAACTCCCGCAGACAACGGCCCTGTAGGGAAGCGGCACACAGGCACGGCCACTGTGTTCGTCACGGTCCTGGATGTGAATGACAACCGGCCCATCTTTCTGCAGAGCAGCTATGAGGCCAGTGTCCCCGAGGACATCCCCGAAGGCCACAGCATCGCACAGGCAGGTGGCCCATGGTCCCTGGGGCAGGTGGTGGGCGGGGAAGAGGTGGAGCCACACACAGCCCTGAGGGCATATGCTCAGTGGCACCAGGGGCAGAACCAGGCAAGTACCCAGGGTGGGTCTGCTGCTCTGGAAGGTGCTGTGGGAAAAGGGGAACCCAGGCCCCCTCCCATACCAGGGAGTGTAGACCCCCCAGGTTGCAGAGCTAAGGACAGGGCTCTGGCTCCCCACAGACAGACAGAAGTCTTGGCCTCCCCCTCCACATCTCCCACCCCACCCAGAAGGGCCTTTCGGAGTAGGGGGGAGAAGGAGATGTCACAATTTCCCGGAAAGGAGTTGAGGAGCGAGCCAGGGACCAGCAAGGCCCAAAACAGAGCTGCTTTCACAGCGCCCTTGGCTGAGGCTTCTCTCTCGGGAAGTAAACAGGCCCAAGAAGAAAGGGCTCCTTTGCCCAGGGAGCAGGCACAACAGCCCCGAGGCTCAGAGGGAGAGAGGGGAGGACCCTGAAAACGATCTAGGTGCCCCCCCACCCCTGCCCAGAGGCCTCAGTTGCTGGGTGGGGAGGGAGGCCCGGAATGAATGAGTCTCTTTACCAGCTATGGGGTTTCAAACTAGGAGGCTGAGCCAAATAGCGAATCTGGGCCTGCCCATCGGGGCAGGCTCCCGAGCTTGGGAGGGGCAGAAGCGTGGGAGGCTGGCAATGCTGGCCTCCCTGCATTGGGACCAGGAGGCGGGCAGGAAAGGGCTGGGGAGCAGGGAGCTGACTCCGAGAAACACAGAGAGCCAGAAAGCCCTGGGGATTTGAGAGTGTGGTGGCTAGCTCCAGAATGAGGAAGGAGAGGGTTCTCTCGATCAGGGCCTCAGCTGGTGAGGACTTGGAGCATACCCCCCTGGCCTGGCACCTGAAACCCAAGTGAGAGCCCCTCCTGCTCCTGGGCTTTTCCTTCTTCAGGCCTCTAGGCAGCCTCATCCCCTACCCCAACCTCCAGGAAGAGAGTGCTAGTGGCAAGCAGGGCCTGCTGGTGGGGTGGATGGCTGCAGGCTGAATCCAGCCTGGGATAGCAGGGAGGCCCCAGGGGAAGCAAACCAGGAAGAGATTACTGAGCCAGAAGGGAGGAAGGGACAAAACCCTGAGGGAGGAGGCCTGCCCCACTTTCTAAACCCAAAGAATCGGGTTCTGTTTACACAATACTACTCATACTGAAATCCTCGAGCTGGCGAGTTAATATAGGGCAGCGCTGATTTCTCCCCTTTCTCAGGGAGAAATGCAGTCTCAGGATGACTTCTCCAAGGCCCTCTAAGTTTCTTGTAAAGCTGGACTCACTTTTTGGGATCAGATTGGCTTGGAAAGAAGTAGGCTTTTCCAACAGGGCCTGCTTGGAGAGAAATCTATCTAGGGGCATCTCCGAGAAGATGAGGCTCTGTGTTGTACCAGCTCCTGCCAGACTCCTGCCTGAGAGGGCGGGGACACCCCCGGCTGGGCCGCTCTTCCCTCTGTACACAGAGGCCTCATACTTCTGTGCACAGAACTGGGGAGTCAAAGTGAGGGGTTGGACGAGGGCTGGCCCTCTGCAAGCTCCCGGGCTGGCAGGAAAGCGAAGACATAGACAGGAAGGACTCACGCTGCCAAGAGAATGCTCCTTGTCCTCCCCAGGAGAGGTGGGAGAGAGCGGGGGTGGGTCCAGGCAGGAGGGCTTCACAGAGTGGGTGTGTGTGAAGCCTAAGCCACAGTCAGGGGTGACAGGTCATTCAGTGTTCCCGGAGTTTTGGATCAAGATGACGCTAGAAAGATTTGTTGGAGCCTGATGGCAGAGGGCACTGCGCCCTGGGCTGGGGAGCTTTGGCTGTATCCATTTGATGTTAGGGAGCCAGTGAAGGTTTTGGAGCTGCAGACTGGCAAGCCAGAGCTCACTCGCTGGGAAGGCTTGGCTGGCTGCACCCCTTTCCCAGAAAGGAGTTGAGGAGAGAGCCAGGGGCAGTTTTGTGGCGGGCTCCTGGTCAGCTGACTGTGACAGGAGTGGGGCGGCCCAAGTCCTCCCTCTGCCCACCCTTCAAATTTGGGACCTGACCAAAGTGTTTCACCTTGGCCTTGTCGGGAGAGGTCAAGCAAGGGTTTGGGATTCTGAGAAGCCATCCTGGGGTGGGACTGCTTTGACAGGTAGTCAGCATAGCACTCACCAAAAACACAGACAGCATCCCTAAGTGTGGGCCGGGCCTGGGGCCCCACAGCTGTCCTGGAGAGGTCTGGACCATCCCACCCTCGGGGACGCTGCCTCTTTCCCTGGGTGAGGTGTGGCGCCGCTGTGAGCTGTCCTCCTCTGAGCCCTGGTGGCTTCACCTCCAGCTGCTGGCAGTGCCCTGCCTCTTGATGCTCTGTCACAGCACCCGCCCTGGCCTCTGAAGGGAGTCTCCTCACCCATCCTCAGTTCCTTCCTGATTGATCCCAACTGGACTTAGGGAGTGTCCGGAAGAGGGGCCACGAAGACAGCTGCCAAGACTGTGCTTGGAGAGCCCCCGTTTGCCCCTCTTCCCAGCCAGGGCCCAGGCATTGGATCCCAGGAGGGAGGCAGCTGCCCACACAGGGCACCAGGCAGATGCTGGCAGTGCCCAGAAAGCCCAAGGAAGGGAGCCTTGGGGTGTTGCCGCAGCACTGGGCCGGCACAGATAGCAGGACAGTACCTTGGCTCCGGTGGAGGCTGAGCATTTCACTCGGCCAAAGGGAACCTTTGCCATTCGGCCACTTCTGCAAGCTGGGCTTTGGCACCTGGAGGGCAAGGCTTCCGTGGGGAGCAAGGGTGCTGCTTCCAGGAGGTGGTGATGAGCCCCAGGTTGTCCCCTGTGGAGCCTCAAGCCAAAGACCCCAGATGGCCACAAGTGCTCATCTCATGACCGGAAATCTTCAGCAAGCAGCAGCTAGGGAGTCTGCAGAGAGGAAGGTGCTCTTCCGAGGACCATCTCTGGGAAAAGGCACTGGCCTGGGCCTGCAGGGAGCTTCTTGGGGGGAGGTGGCCCAGGCTGCTTGGGCCACTGTCTTCCTGCAGCCTGCAACCCCAGTCTCTGTCTGAGGCGGGAGGCTCTGCAGGACCTAGGGGGTCGTGGGGGCATGCGTGTGGACAACCCGTCACATCTTGGTCGATTCGGTGCAGTCACAGTCGCCGTGGCTGTCACCGGGGCCTGGCAGGGGCTGTTGAGGGGCGCAGGGCCGGCCACGACGGAAGCTGTGCAGGGAGAGGCGCAGCGAGCCCAGGCGCTTCCAGAGCCGGAGCTGGGGCTCACTGGGGCTCCCGGGGTGGTGGGGCATGCACTCACGAGCCCTGCGGCAGCTCGGGTCCAGTGCTGCTGGCTTACAGAGTGTCATGAACAGCAGACAGGTGGCCAGCAGGAGGAAGATGCAGGCCAGGGCGATGAGCACGGGGAGGGGGCCGATTGCCTCTGCAAGGGTCCCGGGAGTGACGGGAGCTGAGAGAAAGGCGAGGGGGCTGATGGCTGAGGAGCTGGCGAGGCTGGGGCCCTTTGTGCTCATGGCTCCTGAAACAGCAACAGGACAGAAGCTGAAAGGCAGATCAGCTGGACCCAGGGCAGCAGGTACAGGGGAGACTCACCTAGGGAACATGGATGGGGGCGAGGCACTGTAAAACTGGACAGCATCATGGCCACATAACAGGTTAGGACAACGAAGCCCAGAGACATGACAAGTCTAGGTGCACACACAGCTGAGCAGTGATGGAGCTGGGCCCAGGCTCAGGCCCTCTTCCTGCTCCACCCCCGGCCCATCGGCCAGAAAGGTAAGAGGGTGGTGCCTGTCCGCATCTCCAAATCAATCCTCATGAATCACCATAGGGTCTTAGGCCTGCAAACCTGGGACCAACTCCATCAATAACTTGCTCTGTGGCCAGGAGCAAGTTATGGATGATAGGAGGCTGCAGCTGCCAGGGACCCTAGCAGTTAGCTCATGCCGAGGCTGCAAACTGGGGCCCACTGGTGTGTTTCGTTGGGCCCTTGCTGTGTTTTCATAAATTTAATTGTGAATATTTTCAGAATAATAACAGATTTCACAAAAATATCTGGATGCCTGACTTCTCTTGAAATGTCAGAATTTCACCATTGGCACTGGCCCACATTCCTGCCTCATATCTGTGTCTGGGGCTGAGCGGCTGCTGCCCGCCCCGTAGACAGGGGACCGACCTACAGCTCCGTGCACTCCCTCACAGGTCCACCACACACTTTATTTCACCTGCCTGGCCCTGTGGGGATTCCTGTGGCTGCTTCCCAATGCAGTCCAACTTGCTCCCATGGCAGGTAGGGAAACTGAGGCCCAAAGAGGGGATTTGGCATTAGGGAGCCAGTGAAGGTTTTAGAGCCGGGGAGTGACAAGCTGGAGCTCACTCCTTGGGAAGACGTGGCTGGCTGCATTGTGGGTCACAGCAGGGTGGGGTGGGCCAGCTTGGTGCTGGGAAGGCCAAGGCCACACTATGAGCCAGTGGCCAAGTAAAGGCCAAAAGCACGTCTCCTGACACCTGGCCCCATGGCCTTGCCACCCCTCTGGCCCCTAGCCGTTTCTGGGCTCGGTCAGCTGCTCCAGGAACAGGTGGGAAATAAACCCACAGGGGGTTGACAAATGGAGCTGGAACCTCCCGGTCAGGGACATTATGCACCTGACAGGGCATTTCCATTCCTCCTGAAGATTATCCCGTGAGACATAATGCAGCAGGTGTCCCTGTCGATGGAAAACCAGGCTAAGCTTTTGGCTCAGTATGTGTGGGGTTGCGATAAAAATGCTCACAGAGCCTGGCCAGGAGATAGAGGATGACCAGAAGGGACACGAAGGAGCCGAGACACCTGGAGAGCAGTGGCTGGGCCCTCTCGAGGAAGTGGAGGGGCCTCAGCCCAGACCAATAGTGCCAGTGCCAAGTACAGGCCCAGTGTGGTCAGCTCTGTCAATTTCCCAGGAGAAGCCGGAAATACGGATTTTTTTTTTTTTTAGGCAAACATTCTAGACGTTTAAATATTGGTAACAAATTCAAATTTGTTTAAGGAAAGAAAAGAGCAGTGGGGTGGGGGAGAACACAGCGAAGGCCAAACAAACTTGATTTCAAAATAATGTGAAATTGATTTTCAAATATTTGAAACACTAGACCGGCCAAAGAAAACCCATAAGCAGAGGACGTCCAGCTTGCAGGTCAGCACATGTGATGTTTCAATTCTACTAACACGGACCAGAAATCCCAGGGGTTCTGATAAAAAAAAATCCTGATTTCCGTTTGACTTGGGGGTCTTTCCTTTTCGTGAGGCTGGGGGATGGCAGATTTTCCTCCTTCCCAGCTTGCGGCTTAGGTAACAGTCCAGTTTCTAGCACAGAAGCTCAGGAGGAGGAAAAGCCTCAGGACACACCCAGGCTCTGCATGTAGGCTGCAGAAAAACCCTGCCACAGGTAGTGGGGAGGGGAGCGGGCCACCCAGTCCCCCACCCGAGGGACTCCTGTCCCTGCCCCAAGCACTCACCAGCAGCCGCAGGACCTGACTCCTGGCTCTCCGCGCCCAGCCGACTGAGGGCATGCAGAGCAGCCCACCTCCCACCCACTCCCCACCACCACCCCTCCCAGTACTTCCAGGCAGAAAACGACCCCTCCCAGCGCCCAGCTGGAAAGTGTGATGCCCGTCTAGCTGCCCAGGGCCTCCGCCTTTGCAGCATCAGTCCTTGGGAGCACTCTGGCTGGGCAGCTGTGCATGGGTTGGCCTTCCCTTGAGTCTGAGCAGGGAGGAGGGATGGGGTGTGCCCACTGCCCACTCCCATGGGGAGAAAATCAGCCATCCCTCTACGCTACCCTGGGCAATCCTTGGCCAGGAGTAAGAAAAGGGCAGTCTGAAATGGGAGATGCCTCAGTCCTACTAGTTCTAACATTATTTCAAGGCCTTCAAAGGAATCTGGAGACCCTATTGGGCTAGCAAAGAGCATCCAGGCTTCAGGCCTTGGGATCTGCTTTAATAAAAAGATAAGTGAGGCCAGGCGTGTTAGCTCATGCCAGTAATCCCAGCACTTTGGGAGGCCAAGATGGGAGGATCACTTGAGCCCAGGAGTTTAAGAACAGCCTGGGCAGCATATGAGACCTCATTTCTTTAAAAAAAAAAAAAAAAAAAAAGGTAGCCAGGTATTGCAGTATGTGCCTATGGCCCCAGCTACTCAGGGGCTGAGGCAGAAAGATCATTTGAGCCCAAAAGTTTGAGGCTGCAGTGAGCTATGATCACACCATGCACTACAGCCAGCAACAGAGAAACACTGTGTCTCAAAAAAAAAAAAGGATAAATGGAATTGGAATTAGCATCTGAGTTGTTCCTGTGGCAACGTGAGATTCCTAAGTGCTTGAAAACAACACAACACCCTTCCCAGAGCACAAGGCAAGTCCAGCTATCAGGCCCCTTGACACCCCCTACTGACTCACCAGCAAAGGCCAGCTAGTGCTGGGAGAGGGCGCCTTGCCTAGACCAAGCCAGGAATCATCTGGAGGGCAGTTGAAGCCGCTCCCTTCCCACGGGGGCCAGGGTGCGCCGGCAGGCCCTGCTCTGGACATACCTCTGCAAGCTCATTCGAGAACCTTCCTTTTCCCTTAGAGTGCCAGAGAGCAGGCCCTGCTATGGGCAGAGAGGACTGCTGTGTGGCCTCGGACTGGTCCCTACCCCTTACTGGTCCTTGCTTCCCCTCTCTACAGAACCAGAGGACTGCCCAGGTCTGAGCACAGCCTCGCGTTCTCCCAGGAGTCCCCCAGCCAGGGTTCCCACCACTCGTCCCTCTCCAAGCCTTCTCCTGTAGTTCCCCAAGCACTGACCTCAGAGCCAGCCCCCAGCCATCCGGAGCTCCGTAGAGAGGTCTTCTCAGCTGTGCAAGGGAGGCCCGAGGAGCCTGTGACCCCAGCCGTGCCGGGGCTCTGCTGTGCCCTGCAGCCCTCGGTCAGCCTGGCCGGCCGAGTAGCCTCCCCGTCACTCCCCAGCTGGACCTGGCTTTGTCTGGAAGAGTTGGGGCCCTGTCTTGGGGGAGGCGATAGCTAAGGGAGTAGGGATGGCAGCTGGGTTGGGAAGAGGGAGAGGGGAGCTGTCCAGAGGTGCAGGGCTGCCCCCCAGCCTTCCCACTGCCTCGCTCCAGCCTGTCTCCTCAGAGCCCTCTCAGGGGTGGGGGGGCTCGGGAGACGCAGGGGGAGGGTTTCACTGCCTCTGCCTTCCCGTGGCGCTCACCTTCCCCTGTTGGAAGTTTGAATGGTATGGTCGGCGGCAGCCAGCGGGTCACTATTCAGTGCCTGCCAGCCGACAGGTTACCCGGGAGAGGGGCTACAAACCGCGATGGGAGGGGAGCAGGCAGAGTGCTGGGCCCTGGCAGCCCCTGAGGCTGCTCCTGCAGCGTCCCTGGGCCCCGCTCCTTCCAGGCTTTTCCCTCAGCTTCTAGAAAAGCACCTTCCTTTTGAAGGTGTCTGGCTACAGAGGCGAGGGGTGAGAGGCATCTTCAAAGGTCAGGGGGATCCCAGGGCAGAAAGCACAGGACTGAGGTACCGCCAAGGCCATGCTCCCCACAGTCCGGGGGGCCACGGAGAGACCGCCACTGGGGGCTCTTTCCAACCCCCGCCCCCTCGCCCCCCCACCCCCCGCCCCCCACTCCCCCACCCCCCGCTACACACACACTTCCCTAGCCTTCTTTCTTCCCGGAAACCAGAGCTTCCCTGGCAACCAACTGCCTGCTTAGGAGCCCAGGTCTTCAGCAGCCTCCCCACCAGGGACCTCCAAGCTCCCAGAAGTGCAACTCAAGATGGGAGTCATGGCTTTGCCCAAGACCTGAGCCTCGAACCCATTCCCTTTGTTGAATCCCCAGTTTCTGGTTTTTGGCTTTTCCCTCCTGCCCTTGCTCACAAAAAGACACTGTCTGCCAACCCCAAAAGGGACAGGAGCTTTCCTATGTGCTATTAAAGCTGGAGAGATCCTCAGGGTTATCTGACTCAGCCCCCTCTTCTCTCAGATGACCAAACTGGGGCCCAGAGAGGTGTGACCTGCCCAGGGACACCCAGCAAGTGAGTGTTGGGGGCCTTGGTGTTTCCTCTCTGCCACGTGGGCAGGGGCAGGCAGTAGGCATCCAGTGTCGGCACAGCATCTGGCCCAAAGGCATCCCCAATGCCCAGAGCCCCCACTGGAATTCCTGCGCCTTCCGTCACAGCCTTTGCTCCCCTCATTTTCCTTAACTTCCTCTTCTGAAACCAGCCGAACCCTTCATCTGTGGCCCCCGTTCCTCCTGAGATGGCAGGAGGCAAAGCTTTCAGGATGGTGCAGGCTGCTGGGGCAGGGGGGTGTCGAGGAAATCTCGCCATGGATAGACACGCAAGGGTGTGCTCTGGGCAGTGTGCCCTCTTCCCTGTCCTGAGCCTTTCTAGATCTGGATAGCTGAAGCACCCCGTTACCTCCCTCCACCTTCCAGCTCCTCAGATTTCTCGGGGAATGGGGAGAGAAAGAACCGCATGGCAAGTGGCAACTCAGTCATCCCCAACTCTGGCATAAATCAAGAGGGCTTCCTGGAGAAGGTGGCATCACTCATGTCAACCTTCACTACCCATCCCTGTGCCAGGTACCAGCCAAGATGCTTAGCAGGATGACTTCTGATCTTCCCCTCAACCCTGTGTCATCATTGTGCACAGTCTAGCAATGAGGAAACTGAGGCCCCAGGGGGCTAAAGTACTTATCCATGGTGCCACAGAGAGTAAGTGACAAAGCCTAAATTCACGCTTGGGCGCGCCTGACCCAGAGCCTTTGTTCCTTTTGCTCCAACATATTTGTCCTCCTCCCCACCATCAGCGTGCTCGTCAGAGTCTTTAGACATGCTTACCATAGTGCCCGGGTGTCTGTTGAGTCCGGCCAGGCCAGCACCTGCTGCAGGCTCCTCGCTGTCCCTCCACACCGTCCCTCTGTGCTCCCCGTTCTGCGAAGGCATCAGTGCTGCTGATTGAGGCCGTCATTCCACTCTTCAGCCACAGCCCTCTGCTGTCCCTGCATGAGCCCTTCATTCCAGACTGGGGTCCCGGTTCCTTCCTCGGTCTCCCCAGCCACCTCTACCTCAGCTCACACTGTTTCCCGGCACGAATGTTCTTCCCTCTCTGCTAAGCTAGGTTCTTCCCATCCTTCCAAACCCAGCTCCCTGCTTTGGAAACGTTCAGCCAATCCCGCCCTCACTGCTTGCTTTGCTAGCCGGAACCCATCCCCATCATCTCTGCTGTTTTGTCCAGTGAGCAAAGATAGGAAAGTCTGTATTAGGGCTTTGGGTGACAAGGAAAAAAAAATCCATTCTGTATTATCTTAGACAGGGCCAGACATGGTGGCTGATGCCTGTAATCCCAGCACTTTGGGAAGCCAAGGCAGGAGGATTGCTTGAGCCCAGGAGTTTGAGACCAGCCTGGGCAATATAGCAAGACCCCATCTTTACCAAAAAAAACTAATAATAACCTAGGCAAAAGGAGAAGTGAACTGGAGCAATACTGGATACCCCACAGGTTCAAAGGAAAAGTCCAACAGGGAGCAAGGCAGAGCTGGGGTCCTGGAATAACTGGGCCCAGGGAAGCAGTGCTGGGTGTTGCATGAGCCCTTCATTCCTGCTCACTGAGTGTTCCCTACTTCCTCTCCCTGGAGCTCTGCATCTAAGTCGCTCACATATTTGACCCTACTGTGTGCTAGGATTGTTGTTCCAGAGACCAGGGATATGGCAGTGCACAAAGCCCTTTCTTCCTGTGGAGATACAGGCGATAAACAAAGGTAGAGCGTATCAGAGTGTGACGGGGGTAGGGAAGGCCAGGACATTGGAGCAGGGGCTGTAACTCCATATGCAGTCCTCAGGGAGGGTCTTAGGAGAAGATATTTGATCAAAGACCTGAGGGAGATGAGGGCATGAGCACACAAATATCTGGAGGGAGAGCTTGCTGGGAAACAAACAGGGCGGAAGCCGAGAGCCCAGCACACGCCTGGTGTTCAAGCAGCAGCCAGGAGACCAGTGAGCTAGGGCAGTCAGGAGGAAAGAGTGGTGGGAGGTGGGGCCCGGGGGTGTGCAGGAGAGGGCGGTTGATATTCCCACATCTTACTGCTAGAAAGACCGACTCACTCTCTCCGGACCCAAGGTCAGCAATCCCAGAGAAGGATGCGATTGGCTCAGCTTGGATCAGGCACCCAGTCCTGGACCAATTCCCTCTGGCCATCTTGGCGGGGTCAGGAAGAACACGGCAGCTTCTGTGCATACCGCAGGGCTGAAGTGAGAGGTGGTGAGACAAGGAGGGGCAGACCCAGAAGAATTGGGAGAACCCAGGGCCTTACTAAGCAGTTCACCACGGATCCATCAGGACCACATGTCATGGGAGGCTCCCCGCCTCTCTCCACACTGCCCGGCGGGTGTTTGTTCTCCGCCTGCTTCGGATGGGCAGTGGGTAAAGTAGGTATTCAGTTCTGGGCTTGACAGGACTCACGCTGGGGTCAGCTATAGTTCTGCCAGTAGCCTCAAGGCTGAACTTCTTGTACAAAGGGCTGAGCACTAGGCAGTGCCTCAGAGTGACAACGACATCCCCCGCACACAAGCCCCACCAGAGACGATGCATAAACACATAAGCCTGAGGCGCAGCCACACCTACTGGGCCGGTCTGAAGCTAGACCGGGGTGATCGAGTGTGTGAATGAACACGGGGCCGTCATTTGGGAGGAGGGCTCCTGGGCTTCCATGAAGTGACTGTTACGTGTACAGTGTCGGGCCGGGACCCAGTGTGGCTAGAATAGCTTCAGGCCAAGGAAATTCGGGCAGGAGGCAACCATGCAGTCCAGTCGTCATGGGAGAGGCTCCTGGGCTCGGAAAGGCTGCCGGGTAGGGAGCGTGGAGGATGGGACAGCCGGAGTGAACCTGGACCTAGCGAGCTGCGGTGCCATGTTTCACCTTCTTCTCCGTCCTCCTTGTGAACCTGGAGAGGGATTGGGGCAGAGCTGGCACTGGACAGGACCGCAGGGGCCATCAGCAGTTGGACATCCTCATGGGGACGAGACACACACGTCCCCTTGTCTCCCACATCCCCAGCCTCTGTGGGAGACCGCAGGTTTTGGCAGGATGGGGTCAGATATGGGAAGGGAAGGGAAGGGCTCCAAAAACCTCTCCTCCCGCTGCTAGGTGGGAGTCAAGAAGTAACTCCAGTGTCTCCTTCTCCCTCAGCTGAAAGCCACGGACGCGGATGAAGGCGAGTTTGGGCGTGTATGGTACCGCATCCTCCACGGTAAGTGGGGCTACCCTAGGATGGGGGGCGGCCCTCCTGCCCGGGGGAGAGCAGAGCTTCTCTAGGCTGCCAAAGGTCGGGGAGATGAGGCCAAGGAAACCCCCAGGACTGTACACATGGGCGAGGCCAGAGGGAGGAAACAGGGACATTCTCCAGTATTCACACCAGGTGGCTGAGGGGGCGGCTTTTGATTCCCGTGTTCCTGACGTCCCTGGTGTCCTGCAGAGCTTCCCAAAGCCATGGCCCTGACAGAGAGGGCCCTAGCAGCCCCCAGCAGCATGCTCCTTCAGGACTGGGTCCCATTGGTTCAACCAGAATCTGGTGCCCGTCCCTAAAGCAATCACTATGGCCAGAGAAAAAAATATGCTGATCCACCCACTTCTTGAATCGGGGGTAAAGTCACTGCCCACAGATGTTATGGACTGAGTGTAGAGGAGAGTGCATCCCTGAAGGAAAATCAGGGTGCTTTGCCCAGAAGACGGGGGAGTGAGTGCTGGACCAGCCCAGAGACGTCCACTGAGTCCTGGATCCAGCCACTCATGGAGAATTTGGTTCAGCCACTCTTTTTGGAGTGCCCCGGGTTCTTCTGAAATATTAGCAAGGCCTCACACCGCCCACATCTGTGGGTGTAGGGGTCAAGGAAGACCCCAGCCTCCCCACAAGGAGGGAACAGGTGCACTTCTGCCCCCAACCAAGGGAAGCCAGCACAGCAGGAGACTTCTGGGCAGGGTTGGTGTTCCAGGGGCTCTGTCCCTCCACACAGGTAACCAGGGCAACAACTTCCGGATCCACGTCAGCAACGGGCTCCTGATGCGAGGGCCCCGGCCCCTGGACCGGGAGCAGAACTCATCCCACGTGCTAACAGTGGAGGCCTACAACCACGACCTGGGCCCCATGCGGAGCTCCGTCAGGGTGAGGCTAGGGGCGGGCTAGGGTGCCGAACTCAAGACAGGGCCAAGCCCACAGCTAGAACAGAGAAGGCCATTTGTTGGCACCTGGTGCGGGCAGGGCCACCACTGGTTTAAGTGCAGAATGACATCTGAGGCTAAGGGTTTGGTGACAGGTGCCCAGCCTGGGACTTGGACTTGTCATTTTGCTCTGAGCCTGTTCCTCCAGCTGTGGAAAGGAGGCAGTGATACTGATGTCTGTCCCAAGGGAGGAGAGAGGGGTCCTTGCTGTACTCACCCCTGCATCCACAGAGCTCTCTAGGATAAGTCAAGGAGAACGTACATGGGTGATCTTGGAGGTGCAGATGCTCACCTCATTTTAGCATGAGGAAACTGAGGCACAGAGAAGTTGCTAGTAATAGAATCAGGACTGGAGCCCCCCATCTTCTGAGTCCAAGTTCAGTGCCCTTTCCAAGGGAAGTGACTCTAACATACTCCAGTCACCTCTCCCAGCTGCCCCATCAAATGTATTCTTTTCTGTCCGCCCTTGCCTGTGCAGCCAAAATCAAATCACCCACAGCCCTCCCAAATGGTTGAAAATATACACACACATGTTCCCGCTGGTAGTGTTATATGCAGTACCACCAGCAGCAGGGGGATGACTTAACATGAATGAGATGGCCTCTCAAGGCTGCCTCACCACCCCCACACACACCTCAGCAGCCCCCAGCCCCTTCCCCTAAACCAGTGGGAAGTGAGTCAGACCCTAGACGTCAGGAGTAGGAGGGAGATGGGAAGAGTCAGGCAGAGTAAGCAGGGACTTTTACCCAGAACTGAGCTGGCAGAACCGGCTCCTCTTATCAGCCCCATCTCCACCCCCTGCTTGCCCCAGGCTGGAAACAGTGAGCAGTGGTCACCAGGTACTCACGATCACAGTCACGATTTCACCGTGATCCCGCAGGGGCTGTGCTGGGGTGGGTGACTCTGCCCTGACCCCCGCTCCTGCTGACACCCCCGCGACTTTGCCCCAGGAAGAGCTGGGAAGAGACACCTGTTACAACTGCCCCGAGTGAGACCTGCCCTTTGGAAATGGCTGAGGGGGTCAGATCCCCTGGTTCTCATAGGGCCCTGGTGACAGAGACTCAGACACCGTGACCTGGACGTGCACACAGCCACGCTGGCCTGCATGACTGTGAATTTCATTCACGGGCTGGTCAGCGTGCCCTATCAGAGCCTGCCTTGCGTGGGGCCCACTTCAGGCCACAGAGTGACTGATGTCAGCAAAGCTGGGGTTAGGTCCCTAGACTTCGGGCTTCCTAACCACAGCCCTCCATGTGGCCCCTTGCTCCCCGCTCCCTCCCCTAGGCATGGTGGGCACCTGCCTCTAGGGTCTGCTCCCATCAGTGCCTCAGCTTCGTGGCTGCAAACCACTTTTAGCTATACACCTTCTGTTTAAACAAAGTGATATGCAGCATCCCAGGGTATGGTATAAAACAGATCGAAGCTAGACTGTGACAATCAGTGCAGGGGTGAGGCTCCCAGAGCCACACCTGCTCAGCTACCTCCCTCCGGCCCCTGTCTCCGTGAACCCTGAGGAATAATAAACTCTCACACGGGCCTGATATTTTTCTAAATGCCTCATGTACTTTAACCCCTGTAACCCATGATAGCCCTATGAAGTAGGCACTGTTAATACTCCCATTTTACAGATGACAAGATCGAGGCAAAGAGGAATTAGCCTACCTGTTCAGGGTCACATAGCTGTAAGGGTAGAACCAGGCTTCATGCCCAGGCAGCCAGCTTGAGCCTGTCCCCTTCCCCAGTACACCCTGCTGCCTCACACAAGCCTCTGCAGAGCCCAGTCAGAAACCATTGACTCATCCCCGCAGTGTAATTTTAAGGTGAGAATTTGTGGGCTGGCCCCTGGGGCAGGAGCTTGGTGGTGCTATAGTATGTAGCCCCTACACCTATGAGCCTCAGGAGAGCTGGGGACCTTGCTGCAGGCAACATGGGGACCCTGGCTTTCCCCTAGACTCATTTCCCCAGAAGCAGGAGAGGCAGCTTGCAGGAGCCATCCACATTCTCCAATTCCTGCAGAGACTGGGGACAGCCCCAGTGAGGAGCAGAGGAGTGCAGAGTGAGACAGTCCCCATAGACACTGGGCGTCTCAGGGTGTACACGGCACATACACATGCACACATGCCCACATACGCACACCTCCTCTCCCTGTCCTCTTCACCACTACACCCCGTTTTACAGATGAGGAAACTGAGGCACAGCACTGGACAGAAAGCCGGTCTAGTTCTCCAGGAAGCCCAATAGCTCCCACTTGCTCAGCAAGAACCTGACAGACCTCTGCTTCCTGTACATCTGTGCCTTTCAAGTTTGCAAACCATCTTGTCTCCTCCTGTCTCTGCTGCTAAAAACAAGACTGAAACCAACCAGAGGATGGTGGCATGTAGCCAGAGTCATGGAGGACAGGCCCTACCCCGGCTCCGCACCACCTCTCATCTTGTCATCGTACTGTCAGCCTGGCCCTGTTTTTTCCCCATAACTCTTGGCGTTGAGGTCATTTGGACAAGCAAATTCAGGAAGGAGAAGGCTCACAGTTTTGAAAGAGGAGGGGTTAGTTTCTGTTGACAGAAAAAGAGTTCCCGAAATTCATCCATGCAAATTCCCCCCTGCACCCACCCTACCCGGGATCTCCCCAGCCAAATTCTGAGTGAAGCCAAATTTAGAAGGTTCCAGGCTGTGAGCAGCTGTGCTCTGGAGTAGACACGTTAGTTTGCATAGTGGGTTCTGGGCGTCTGGACACGAAAATTCTAATGATACAGCAGAGCTGTGGTGGCCTAAGAGCAGTGATGCGGAGAAACTGTTACCCCCACATGCCTCTCCGCCCCCAGCCCTGCCACCCCCGACACCCTAGAGTCCTCCACTGGTCAGGTGCTGTTTTCAGCTTCTACCAGCCAGAAGCTCCGTCACTTCTCTCCAGCTGATTCCCAGCTAATCCCCAAAGAGAAAGCAGGGCTGATCCCAGAGGAAGTGACCATATGCCAGACACGCAGACCTCTGCTGCACGTGCCACCAGCCCCTCCCTTGGTGCTGGTGACCACATGCAAAGTCTGCATGGAGTGCCACGGCCCCTTCCCTGTTTGCTCCCCTTTCCACTCTGCTGGCAAATTCCTGCTGGCATTGGCTGTGTGGCTGGGAAGAGGGTACCTCTCCTGTTCTGGGGCAAGCTCACCCCAGCATAGAGCAAAGAGCTAAAAGCTAAAACTCCTGGGCTCAAACAGTCCTCCCACCTCAGCCTCCCTAGTGGCTGGGACTACAGATGCATGTCACCACCCCCAGCTATTTTTTTTTTTTTTTTTTTAGAGACAGAGTCTCACTATGTTCCCCAGGCTGGCCTCGAACTCCTGGGCTCAAGGGATCCTCCTGCCTCCACCTCCCTAGTAGCTGGGACTACAGGTACATACCTGTAGTCTGTCTAATTTTTTTGGATTTTTTGTAGAGACAGAGTCTCACTACATTGTCCAGGCTGGTCTCAAACTCCTCGGCTCAAGCAATCCTCCCGCCTCAGCCTCCCAAATATCTGGGATTACAAGCAAGAGCCACCCTGCCTGGCCTCCATAAACACCTTTTAAACTGTATTAACGTTCATGATGCTCAATACACATACCGATTAAAGAGAACTTAGAAAGTGCTGGTAAGTGGTGAGGAAATTGATGCATAATTGCCCAATTCAGAAACAGCTACTACCTTGGGTGGGGGCCTGAGAAGCAAACCCTGAGGAAGGATTGATGTGAAAGTAATGTGTAATGTCCACAGGAAAACGGAGAATGGGGTGCAACCAGCAAGGAAGAACAGCCAGCAAAGTGTCAAGGACGGAGCTTGGCCTCCGTTCCCTAGGGAGCCCTACATTGTCCCCTTACTGCCCCAAACAGGCCAAGGAAGTTGGAGTCTTGGCTCTCCACACCCATCAGTGATTGGCTCAGGGCTGCCCTAGGGGTGGAAGTTCCCAGGCATCTCTGCTCCCTGGGCTGGTTTCCAGCAGCCCGGGTATGGGTGCAGTAGGGTGGGGTTGGTCCTCCCTTTCAGGGCTGGGGGCTGGCCGTGAGAAGGTGCACAAGAATCGTAGAGTCCTGAGCAGTGACACTTTCTACTACAGCTGCTATTGTATTTTAACCTCTATTCTCCTAGATAGATTTTGATATTTGACTGGGGTCACTTTGAATTTTTTCAAGAACTTTTGCATGCTCATTTTGTCTTCATAACAGCCTTAGGAGTGGCATGGAGTATGAACTCTTATCTTAACATTACCACTTCATAGCTGGGAAGCTGGTGGCCCCAAAGAGTCACTAATTAGTCAGGCATTCCCACACGTTAGTCAGAGAGCTGAGAGCAAGATGAGGTTCACTCCGAAACAAGTACTGTCTCAGCAGCTGCCACATGCCAGGTGCTGGGCAAGGTGGTAGGACATAGTGACCCACCAGACAGGCCCGGGGCCTGAGGGAGCTTACAGCGGGCCCAGGAGAGTAGCGACCGCACAGGCCAGCCACAGCAGGCCCAGCCTGGGCTTCCCAGCCCCCGCCCTGCTCTGACTTTGCACCCCCTGCCCGGCTCCTGCAGGTGATTGTGTACGTGGAGGACATCAACGATGAAGCCCCTGTGTTCACACAGCAGCAGTACAGCCGTCTGGGGCTTCGAGAGACCGCAGGCATTGGAACGTCAGTCATCGTGGTCCGAGCCACAGACCGAGACTCTGGTGAGGCTGGCAGGAGGAAACCGGGGGTCCCAATGCTCAGAGCAAACCTCCCCAGCTCACCCAGCCCCTCCTGCGGGACCTCCATCCCTGAAGCTTCAGGGTCCCCTGTTAGCCATGCCCAGGCCAGGGAGGGACTGCTGGGGTGGGCTTGATCACTTCCCACCAGATGCCCAGGCCTGAGAGGGTTAGAGTCAGGGAAAGTTATCCCAACCACTAGGTGGAGAGAGGAGAGGCCACAAGCTTGAAAAGTCCAGCTCCATCATCCCGGGATCCAGAAGCTCCCACTGGCCTTTGGAGAGGGGCTGGGCAGAGCTGGGAGGGGTGAAGAAGACCCATCAGAAAGCTGGCTGTGGCCTGGCCTGCTCCTCCAGCCCCTCCATGCCCTCCAGGGCCAGCTCAGGGCCTGGCACACACAGCCCCCCTGACCCCCTGGAAGGGGCAGCACCCTTCCTGTGCTACAGGGCAGAACCTGAAGGCAGCCTGAACCTTGCCGAGGGTCCGAGCCCCAGAGGTGACCATACCAGGAAGTGCAAAATGAAGGGGAGACATGTCCAGTCTCTGTGGCCCTCTGTATGTGGCCTGGGCTGTCTGGCCTGGGACCCAGTCAGGGATATAGCTGAAACGAACATTTTCTGGGGGCCCACTGTCCCCCAGAGAGGCTCCCCATGCTGCTTTTCCCTCGTGTCAGCTACTTGGGTGGCTCCCAACCCCTCTCTCAGCAGCCTCAGATTATCTGTGGCACACACGGGATGGGGTGGAAGGAGAAATGGCTGCAAATTCTCGGGTGGATTCTCAGGCACATTAATCCAGTTTAGGGCACACATGCTGCTATGGCCCAGTGGTTCATGGCTTTTTCTATCAGGGATCCCCTCCCCAGAAACATGCCCATCCAGTCAGAGTGCCCAAGTAATTCCAAGGAAGTCTTGGATTCCCAGAGTGGTTTCATGACCACTCCCTTCCCTGCCCTCCTCTCGAGGTCTGTGGACTTCGGCTAAAGAATCTCAGCACGAGCTCCTGGTTCAATGGTTTGTTTCAAGGCACAGGAATTTGGGGTGCAGGGAATGGGGAGGGTGGGGGAAGGTGTCCCTGACACTGAAGCCCTTCTGTCAAAGGGACCAAATAAAGGATTGGCCACCTGTGAGGATGCTTTCTAGATCAAAGCCCTCACGATAAGAGATCCTTCATTTCCGCAACCTTTTTATGTCCGGATATCAAAGGGAGGTAGATGACCTTGAATTTTGAGGCTCCAGGAGCAGACCCACTCCCTCTATCATATTTCTAGCGCCAAGGCTAAGCCCCAGAGGAAGGCTCAACAGTGCATGCTGGACCTTGCCATCCACGTTGACCTTGACCCATCCTCTACCGCCTCTCTCGGGATGATCCTGCCCACACAGGTGGGGCAGCCCTTGCTGGGTGGGCCAGCCGGCGGGTGTGGGTGTGGCAGTTTGAGAAGCTGCAGTGCAGCCCCACTCGGTTCTACCTGGGACTGCACGGCCTCTGTGTCCTCCTGCAGGGGACGGTGGCCTGGTAAACTACAGCATCCTATCGGGCGCAGAGGGCAAGTTTGAGATTGACGAGAGCACAGGGCTTATCATCACCGTGGATTATCTGGATTACGAGACCAAGACCAGCTACGTGATGAACGTGTCAGCCACTGACCAGGCACCCCCCTTCAACCAGGGCTTCTGCAGCGTCTACATCACTCTGCTCAATGAGCTGGACGAGGCCGTGCAGTTCTCCAATGCCTCCTACGAGGCTACCATCCTGGAGAATCTGGCACTGGGTACCGAGATTGTGCGGGTCCAGGCCTACTCCATCGACAACCTCAACCAGATCACGTACCGCTTCGACGCGCACACCAGCGCACAGGCCAAAGCCCTCTTCAAGATAGATGCCATCACGGTGAGGGGCTGGGGGCAGGGAGCACCATTTCTTCCAATCTAACCAACATCAGTTGAGCTCCTTCTATGTACACAGCACTCTCCTCTTTGTCCTAAAGTATCCTCGAGATGGCCAGTCATGGTGTCATGTACCTATAGTCCCAGCTGCTTGAGAGGCTGAGACAGGAAGATTGCTGCAGCCCAGGAGTTTGGAGGCTGCAGTGAGCTGTGTTTGCACCACTGCACTCCAGCCTGGGTAACAGTGAGACCTCATCTCTTAAAACAAAAAAAAAAAAGTCCTTGAGATAAATATCCCTGCGACATATGCATTTTCATATTTAGGGGTAAGATAAAGTTTGTACCTATGTAGGCTGGTATCCTTCTTGTTACTAGACAATGAAAGTCTATAGTAGGAAAAAACAACTGGTTTTCCTTCTGTTTTCACACCCATCACAGATCCCTTCACCTCTGGTCATCGAAGTGCATATGGGGTTTTCCCCCATACCAGCAACTAATTATCTGACTCTCTGGACACCAACTGGGAATCCTTTAGCTCGATTTAATTCTGAACGTTTCTACCTGGAGTTAGCGTCAGATCCCACAGGTTCGGAACTCAGTCCCTCCCACACACCAAGCAACGCTCCAGCAGGCACCACAGGGTCAGATCCCACAGGTTGAGGGCTCAATCTCACCAAACTGCCTCCACTTCAGCTGCCAGTCACAAGCTCCAGGTGGTTTTACCCATGCTTCTGACTGGCCGGCTACATCGGGGTTCCCACAACCGCCTCCGCAAGTCTGATGAATTTGCTAGAGCAGCTCACAGAACTCAGGGAAACACTTTACCTACTATTGCCGAGGTATTACGAAGAATATTCTAAAGGATACCAACAGACAGCTGAATGAAGAGACACACAGGGCAAGGCATGGGAGAAGGGGCTCTGAGCTTCGGTGCCCTCCCTGGACATGCCACTCTCTAGGCACCCTGCATGTTGAGCAGCCTGCAAGCTCTCTGAACCCTGCAGTTCAGGGATTTCTTTCTTTTTTTCTTTTTTCTTTTTTTGTTTGAAATGGAGTCTCGCTTTGTTGCCCAGACTGGAGTGCAGTGGCACGATCTCGGCTCACTGCAACCTCTGCTTCCTGGGTTCAGGCAGTTCTCCTGCTTCAGCCTCCCGAATAGCTGGGGCTACAGGTGCCTGCCATCACACCTGGCTAATTTTTTGTATTTTTAGTAAAGATGGGGTTTCACTGTGTTAGCCAGGATGGTCTTGATCTCCTGGCCTTGTGATCCACCTGTCTTGGCCTCCCAAAGTGCTGGGATTACTGGCATGAGCCACCATGCCCAGCCTAGTTTAGGGATTTCTATGGAGGCTTCATCACATAGGTACGATCAATTATTAACTGAATCTCCAGCTCCTCTCCCTTCCTGAAAAATAAGGGGTATGGAGGTGCAGCTGAACATGTCAAGCTGCTCATCCTGGCTTGGTTTTTCTGGTGATCAGCCCCAAACCAGGAGCCCACCAAGAGTTGCCTCATTAGAGTGAGAGACTTCTATCACCTAGAAAATGCCAGGGAACTTAGAACTTTGTGCCGGGAACCAGGGACGAAGACAATACGTATTTTCCTATATCACAGTGTCACAGAAAGCTCTACAAGTGATAGTTTCCTTTTCACCTTGGCTGTTAGGAAGCTCGGATATAAATGTTGGGCTTCATTGCAATAGCTATTCTTAGCTAGGTGTCTGGTGCAGCACTCTCTTATCTACTGCCAGTCTCTTACTCCTCCATCTTTGCTTTAGTATGTCTTTTATCAGAATCCCTTCCTTGAAAAGTAGGCAAAGTGTGAATCCCTACCATGTGTGGTTGTAGTGGAGGATACTGGGAAGACAAATGGACACAAAGATGAACAAGACCCTTCCCAGCCCTCAAAGAGTTCTCAGGCTAGGAGTGGAAATGGGAATAATCCAGGATGCAAATCAGAGCACCACAGGGAAGAAGTGCAAAGAACTACAGCAGAGGGCTGGTAGAGCTCCTCAGGGCCCAGCAGTCATACCTGGCTGGGGAAGCAGGAAGGCTTCATGGAAGAGGTGGATTCCCAGTGGAATGTGAGAGAGAAGAAGGAGTTCAACAGACAGAGCTTCCTGGGGAAGTTACCCTGGGCAGAGGAAGTGACATGGAGGTGGGAAGGTGGGCAGAATGACCAGGGTTAAGCACAGTGCGATGTAGTCACTCACCCATCTGGCCCCTTCCCTGCAGGGTGTGATCACAGTCCAGGGCCTGGTGGACCGTGAGAAGGGCGACTTCTATACCTTGACAGTGGTGGCAGATGACGGCGGCCCCAAGGTGGACTCCACTGTGGTGAGTGGGACCCAGGGTGAGAGCCCCTCAGGTGTGGCCCGTTGCTGGCCACAACACTTCCAGACCCACATCTTTGCCAGCCACCCAATGTATGGGCCAGGCAGTGGGTGAGGGCCTTGATAGCCTGGGACCTCACCGTGTGCAGCCATGCCACACCTTCCCAACAGGCTGGGCTATGAGACCTCAGGCAGGTGGAGGGTGCTGCTGGGAGTGGGGTCTGGAAGAGCCACAGACTGCTTACCATCTGCATCTTTCCCTTTTCTCTCGCCCACCTCCTGCTGCTGCCTCTGACTACAGAAGGTGAGTAGCCTGTGGCTGGAGTTCCCCCTGTGCTGTTGGCTGTGGCCAGTGCTGGCCGGGCTCTGCCTGGCCCTGGACCTACTCACCTCTCCCAGAGAGAAGGCACATGGACAGGCCTCCAGGTCCCCTCCCAGTACCTCCACTCTCACACCTGAGTTCAGGCCCTGCTGGGCCATGTCCCCTGCCTCCAGCTCTGCTCTCTGTGTCCTGCCAGCCCCCATAGGGTCTTGGGTGGGGAGAACACTAGCAAAGGAGTCACTGGAAGACCACTGAGGCCTCGTTCCACTTCCACTCCTCGCTGGCTGTGCGACAGAGGCCAGCTGCTTAATGTCTCTATGCTTTCCTTCCTTGCATCTGAAATAAGGGTCATGCCGGCCTCCCTGCCATCCTCAGAGGATGCGATGGAAGCGGCAGGCGATTGCAGGCAGGGAGCCCTTTGTCAGCCAGCCCTGGAGGCAGGTGTGACCGCAGTAGAGTTCTTGCCCGATGCCTCAGCTGCTGCATCCGTAAAGGGGACCCCTCCCTCTCTTGGAGGTTGGTGCAAGCATGTGGGGTGGGATGCACATTGCAGAGCCTGGGGAGCACTTCGGAAGGGGAGCCATGGGCACAGGTGAGTCATTGCCCTCAGGACAGCCTCTAAGTAAAGGCAGAGAAGACCATGTGCTGGGGCCCTGGGGGAGGGGGAGACACTGAGGTCAGAGATGCCAGACAAGGTTCCTATGAGGGGCAGCCCAGCCTGAAGGGAGAGGCAGGCAGGGGTGCTCAGGCTGCGGTTGCAATGGGAGTGGGTCCAGGGCCGGACCCCTGAGAGAGGTCCATGGATGGCATCCTGCAGTGACCCCAGGACACTCCGCCATCGATCTGGCCTGGGCACCCGCTAGTCAGGTCAGCTATCATCTGGAGACCACCTGGGGCATCAGGCTCGTCATCAGCCTTGGTTACAGCCACATTGCCACTCCCCACTGAGTCCCTGTCACATTAGCCTAAAAAAGCTGAAAGCAAACTCTGTGTCCAAGCCAAGAGCAGAACACAATTGCTTGGGGTCCTCAGCTCCAAGGCTCCCTGGAGGTGCCAGGTTCCAGAGGCCCTGGCTGTGACTGGGCTGTACCTAAAGGCCCCTCCATCCATGGGGCCAGCCTGAGGGTGAGTGAGGCTGTGATGGGCAGGGAGCCCCCACAGCTCCCCTCGACTATGCTCCCCAAGAGCAGGCGGTGAGCAGGGCGCTCAGGCAGTGGATGCCGGGCCACCCTCGTCCTGCCACTCCCAGTCAAAGGGCAGACACTCAGGTAAAGTGGGGCCCTCTCACTGAGCCTCACCCTCTTCATTCATACAATGGGCCCACCTGGCCCTCACCCCGCAGGTGTCTCAAGGAGGCTGGAAGGAGAGGCGAGTGGGAGCCCGAGGGCGGCAGGGATGGTGGGGAGGCCCCCCTCCGCTGACCACCAGCCACTTCCTCAGCACCGCTGGCGAGGGCATTGGAGCACGCGCTCCTGCCTGGGCCCCTGTATTTCCACAGGGCTTTGCCCTCTTCTGGGTAGCAGGGCCCACCCGCTTTTGCTCAGCCCTAAGAGGCTCGAGCTTCCTTTGCTTGGCTTCCTCTGAGAGGCTCCCAGGAGCTGCTGCCCCAGATTCACCAGCCCCAGAAGCCCCAAACACTGTTTGAGGCACTAGGGCGGAGGCAGAGGAAGGGGCCCTTTAAAGGTGGAACCATTTCCTCTGTGAGGCCGGAACCCAAACCACAGCTCACCTTCACCTGGTTCCTCCCCATCCCCAGCAGCCTGCCCTGGCCAGCCCCAGGAGGGGTGGGCAGGCAGACCGGAAGGGCAGGCTGGGTAGGGCACGGCTCTGCTGTAAGAACTCTTGAGTAAGCTCAGGCCTTCGGCGGGTAGGGAGTGCAATGTGGACCATCAGGCTTTGAGCGAGGACACAGATGCCCATCTCATCCCCATAGGCCTGGGCACCTGTCCTTTGTCACCCACCGAGGCTGACTCCCTTCCACTGGGAGGTCCAGCGGCCCCTCACCCCTGCCTTGCAGCCTCACCATGATCAGAGCAGTAGTCGTTGTGGGAACACCTGCTGTGTGCCAGGCAGTAAGCTGGGTTCCGGTCACAGCAGGAAACCAAAATCAAACCCAGCCCCTGCCTTCCTAAGTGTAAAATACAGTGAAGGAAAGACGTTGATCAAATGATCACACCTGGAAATGAATGCCATGAGAGATACCCTATAATAAGGTGTCAGGGAAATAGAAGAGGGCTTCCCTGAGGAGGTGACTCAAGCCGAGCTCTGCTGACGCATAAGAGTTAATCCAGCCTATAAGGAAGAGCATTTTGGGCAGAGAGAACAGCAGGCACGAAGGTCCTGTGGTGTAAGGAAGCATGGCGCGCCTAACGAGGCCTGGCCAGGGTGAGGGGGTATGGGAGGGATCTGATCACAGGGATCCCTGTCTGTTTTCGCCCTGAGAACAGTGCAGTAGGCATGGTTAGTCCCCTTTCAAATGAGCAACTGGGGCTCAGGAGCCTCGGGGAACTCCGTACCAAAATTCATGCCAGATGGGTAGAGTCTTGGCGAGAGAAATCACAAGTGTCAGCCAGGCAGGAAGCAGGAACAGGGACTCGGAGGTGCCACCCCTGAACTTTCTGTTTGCTCAGCTATTCCTCCCAACAGGTGTTCTCATTCTGATTTTCAGCCGAGGAAATGGAAAATCAGAGAGCTTGAATAACTTTTTCCAAAATCGCACAGCTCATACGTGGTGGAGTTGGCCTGGCTGCGAAGCCCAGGCTCACTCCCCTGCACTTCTTAGAGCTGCCTACAGATAGGGGAGTGGGGCTGGGACTGGGCAGTCAGACCTGTATAGGATGGAGAATGACATGGAATTTCCCCTGCAGCATGCACAGGCTCAGCTGGCTCCCTGTGACTCCTGTGCAGAGTCAGCAGGTCCTGGGAGCCCCTGAACCCCAAGCCCCACACCCTGGGAAGCAGAGAATAGGGTCTGGCCTGGAACAGGGCAGCGGGAGAAGGCCTGTACTGGGATACCTGGAACCTGAGCACCTCCAGCCCTGCTCACGCCCTCATCAGTGAACCTCTGTGCACCTGTGATTCCAGCCTCGGCGGCCTTGGCCGTCCATGGACTGGAGACCTTCACTCTCCTGCCACTCCGCAAGAAGCCCGAGCCACAGACACAAAGCCATATGCTCTTGCATGCCATTTTCTGCACGCCTGGTTTTTAGCTGACAGTTGGAAATTCACATGGCTTCCCCATCTGCCCTTCTATCCACTGGGACCAAGCCACCTCGCCCTGCTCCCCCCCACCCCCCCACCCCCGCCCTGCTCCTGGGCCCATTTCCTTCACGCTAAGCCCAAGGTTGCAAACAAGGACATCTTCAGGCAATATGTGGCCACCAGATGTGTTTTGGACAGCCTACACTACACATAGCTTTCTTCTCTAAATTTTATTACTCATCAGCCAATTTCACTTTAAAGTCTAGATTCCTTTTCATGAAAAATGGGAAGCTTGGTTGATGCTAGATCAGCATTCCCAGCCTGTGGCCACTTTAGCCATGGCCTGGCTTTTCAGTTCTCTTGTACCCCTGCCTCTGACGGTCTCCCCACCAGGCCTCTTCCCTTGCCCTCCTGGCCAAGATTTGAGTGTGCCTACCCCTGCCCCACACCAGTCAGACTGTTAGGAGCTACGAGCCCAGGGCCCGCTTTGTAAAGTGAGGATGAGCCTCGGTGGGCTCTGAGAGTTTGCTGATGTTCCGGAACCCACTGGGGATCTAGTCCCCGCTGGACGCATGCTGGGACGCTGGCGTTTGGGGCCAGGGAGGGGAAAGAGGCTGTAGGTCTCTGACCGCGTTCACCCTTAGGTCTACATCACTGTGCTGGACGAGAATGACAACAGCCCCCGGTTTGACTTCACCTCTGACTCAGCGGTCAGCATTCCCGAGGACTGCCCTGTGGGCCAGCGAGTGGCTACTGTCAAGGCCCGGGACCCTGATGCTGGCAGCAATGGGCAGGTGGGCCACCAAGTGAAACAGCCGAGATCCGCTGTGTCAGCAGAGGTCCCACGGCTCCCATGGCTCCCACAGCTAGAGGGGCCTTCTGAGCCACCCCCATCACCAAGCACCAGGCGCTTCCGGGCTCTGCTCTGCACTCATCCAGTCTGTGGTCAGGGAGAAGGGACAGAGCTGCCTCAGAGCTATGCAGATCGGTGGCCCTGGCTGGGTCATGTGGACATGGAGCCTGAAGGCCAGCTATGGCTCAGCCCCGCAGTGAAGTTGTTTTCTGGGTGACTCCTCCCCACGCAGCCCCAGCTACCTGAGAGGACATGCTTGTCCTCCCTCCTGCTTCCCAGGCCCAGCCTCATGGCGGGTTGTACTCACCATCGCTCCAAGTTTGCACGGCCCAGAGTGCAGAGGGAGAGGTGACAAAACCTGCCAGTGTTCACACAGCTCACATCTGTTCCATGCACTGGGCCTTGTGTTTGCAGGTGTTAGCATGGCTTGCATACTCCGGGGGATGGAGGGATGCTGGCTTTGGGGACAAAAGTATGTGGGTTCAAATCTCTAGCATTTGTAAGCTGTGTGACCTTGGCTGGCGGTTTCATGTTTCTGAGCCTCCTCTCTGTGAACTGAGGAGAACAGTTGCTTTTTGTCAAGGTTGCTCTAAGAATCAAGTAGAGTCCAGGTAATGCCCCAGCGCATGCTCACCCCAGCAGCATGAGCACAATCCCCTCTACCCTGGGAAGACATTAGTGCCATGGGACTCATGCCCCGCCCTCCCAGGCCAGGATGCTAACATCCCCTAGGCCCAGGAACCTTCCACGGGTGCTACACTGCCTCCATGGGCCTGCACCCCCATTTTGAGGGAGATGAATCACTTCTGCATAAAATGCTGTACTCCCAGATGCCCTTGCTGAACAGAGGGTCCAGGTAGGCAGGGGAGGACCAGGCAGTCCCCCTGGCTGGCTCTCCTCCACATCTCCTCACCTGTCACCCTCTCTTCTCCCCACAGGTGGTCTTCTCCCTGGCCTCTGGTAACGTCGCAGGGGCCTTTGAGATCGTCACCACAAATGACTCCATTGGTGAAGTGTTTGTAGCCAGGCCCCTGGACAGAGAAGAGTTGGACCACTACATTCTCAAGGTAGGGCCTGGCCTCCCTTGGGCCACGAGACCACGGGCTCAGTGCCTAGACTGGTCACTACTGACCATCCAGGAGAGAGCTCGCCCAGAAGCACATCCTGGTGGTCAGCGTCCCTGCTGTCACCAAGTAACATGGGGCCAGCTGCACCCCTAAGGGTCAAGAGCACAGTGAGGCTGACCCAGGATAGGGAGACCCCAGAGGGACCTTAGATACCCAGGAGGAGGCAGCTGAGGTGTCTTCCCCTGCTGTTAAGAGCCAGGAGGACGAGGGAGAGCCTGGTGGAGCTGGGAGAGCCTCAACTCTTCTACAAATACGGTGTGGCCTTGGGCAGGTTATTAACTCTGGGCCTCATTTTCCCTACCTGTGTAATGTACAAAAAATTCCCCATCTGGCCTGCCCTGTGGAGGGAAGAAACAGGTGCAGGTGTGAGGATTCACAAAGGGTGTGATTACTGTAGAATTGCCATGGCTGGGATGTTTGCTGAGGGCTTTCTGGGGACCTCAGGGCTCCACTTCTGCAGGGGGCTGAGCTCCTGGAGCACATACAGCTGTATCCAGGCTCCCAGGAACAGGCTCAGCCTATGGTTAGGGTTCCAGCTCATTGCTGATAATATTACTTGAGGCTCTTTCCCTGTTTGCCAGAGATCATGGGACAGCGTGCATGGGACAGAGGCCTTTGAAGCTAAAGACAAGATCCTTGGATCAGGTTGCAGACCAGGGTCACTGTCAAAGGCTGTCACAGCCCAGAATACAGTCGGGTAGGTCAGGAGATCAAGGCTTGGGTACATGCTAGTCAGATTCCAAATAAGGATCCTAAGTCAGAAGACGATTGGGCAAGAATCATTTGCAGCATGGGGCAGAAGGTGAAGGCGTTGGGGAGAGCCCAGGGCTGGCCAGGCCACCCAGGGGTGATCAGTGAGTCTCTTTGCCCTCCCAAGTGCTCCGCACGGAATGCACAGCCCTTTTGGACTCCATATTCCTGATCCTGCCCCACCCTTCAGCCCTGACTCCAGTTGCCCTCCTCCTTGCAGGTTGTGGCTTCTGACCGAGGCAGCCCTCCACGGAAGAAGGACCACATCCTGCAGGTGACCATCCTGGACATCAATGACAACCCTCCAGTCATCGAGAGCCCCTTTGGATACAATGTCAGTGTGAATGAGGTGAGGGCAGCCCCGGGGCCCATATAGCTCGACATCCAGGGGGATCATGAGCATGAGCCAACCATGGACCACCTGTTTAATGTCTTGCCTGGCCCACCGGCTCCTCGGATCTCATGGCTGGGAACTGTGGCTCATTCATAACGATATCTCTAGGGCCTAGCCCGGATCCTAGAACTCAGTATCTTTTTGGAGTAGAGGAGAAGAGAGAAGAGGAAAAGAAGAAAGTTGCCTTTCACCAGACAGGAAACTGAGGTTTACCCGGAGAGCTTGCTTTTTAAAAAAATGTATTTATTATTCAGCAATAAGATTGAGCCACACCAATCTGCCCTGGCATTGTTGGTTATCATACTGGGTTGGACATTCATGAAGGCAGGTTGGCATGGGACCAGAGTCTAGCTCTCAGGCCAGACTCCCTCGCTTCAGCTCACTGATTGGCTGTGTGGACTTGCACACGTTCCTTCCCTGCACCTCAGTTTTCTCATCTGTAAATAGGGATGATGATGCCAGTACCAAACTCACAGGGTTGGAGAGAGGACCCAGTGAGTTAAGGCGGGCTCCAGCAGGTCGGAGGTGCCTGCGGAATGTTTGCCGCCATCATCCTTATTATCCATCATTGCTTCAGGGTAGATGCAGCAAAGCTTTCAGGAGGCACAGGGGGAGCCTTTGGGCTACAGGAACAGGCGCAAGACTGTGCCCAAATTCCTTGAATCCAAAATGACCGCCCTCCTGTTCTCCCAGAACGTGGGTGGAGGTACTGCTGTGGTCCAGGTGAGAGCCACTGACCGTGACATCGGGATCAACAGTGTCCTGTCCTACTACATCACCGAGGGCAACCAGGACATGACCTTCCGCATGGACCGCGTCAGTGGTGAGATCGCCACGCGGCCCGCCCCGCCCGACCGCGAGCGCCAGAGCTTCTACCACCTGGTAGTCACTGTGGAAGACGAGGGCACCCCCACCCTGTCGGTAAGCCATGGGTGCGGTCACAGGGAGGAGCGGGTAGGCTGGGGCAGCTCTGCCTCCGAGTGAGGGAACAAGATGGGTGGGACGGAATTCCATGCGGCAGGCGAATCCGGACAACTTTTCATCGTGCCTTCCGTCTGTCTGCCCAAGATGGACTCCCCTTATGGAGGCCTGTTGCGTGCAAAGCTGGGGTGCTGGTTTGCCCACGTTTACAGCTACTCGTACGGTCTGTTGAGTCCTCTTTGCTCTCACAGAGCAGCTCTATGGGGTGGTACAGGTTGAGCCTCTGTTTCAGGGCCTGGCCCAGGGAACAAGTGGGTATGAACCTAGCCCCCGCTTCACTTGCCCAACTATGCACTGTGGGGCCACATCAATGTATATGGTGGTGTCTTACGGAAAAGGTGCCTCTCTGGCCCCCTTCCCCTATGTTGTGTGGTGTGGCATGCTGTCACAATGCGTCAGGATGGGAAGGGACTGGTGTCTGTGTTCACACTGATTCTCGAGTGAACAGGGCCACTGCCCAAGGCAACGTTCAAAGTTTGCAAGGTTAGAGAAGGACTCTGGGCCTCAGGGGCTGGATGGAGATCTCTAGGAGGTGACAGGCTGTGTTGGGAGTGGCTTATAAACTGAGAGCAGGGAATTTGGAGTCAGGAGCACTGCGGCCGGCTGCATGATGTTGAGCAAGTCAGAACCTCTCAGCATATTGCTTTTGTCACCTGCAAAAGGTTGATAATAGCTACCTCATAGGTGTTGTTTGGGGAATCAAATTAGCTCACGTCTGTGGGAGCACTTGGTAAACCATGAGGAGGAAGAGGACTGTGATTAGTTCTCTATTGCCACAATCGTGCTGCCTGACAAACCAAACAAAACAGAGGTGTAAAACAATAACCACGTCGCGCTCATTCCGCAGGCTGGCAATCGGGACATGGCTTAGCCGAGTGGTTCTTCTGGTCTCAGCTGGGCTACTGCATTTGTGTCTGGGCACCTGCCTGTCAGCAGGGCTCTGTGCTTCTGAGGGTCGGCTGGCTTGAGCAGCTGGATGACAGCGGCAACTTGTCCTCCAGAAGGCTAGCCTGCGCCTGTTTCTGTGGGGCTGGAAAGTGTCCAGGACAGCAGAGGCATGCAAGGCCTCTTGAGTTCCTGGCTTGGAACTGCCACAAGGTCACTTCTATCACAGTCTGCTGGCCAAAGCGAGTCACAAGGCCAGCCCAGACTCAAGCTATGGGGATATAAACTCTACCTTTTGAAGGAATGAGCTACAGTCACACTGCAAAGAGTGTGGGTGCAGGAAGGTGAGAGTTCAGGGACAGTTTTGTGATCTAGAAGGACTCTGATTACAAATGAAGCCTCAGCTCCGTCCCTGTCACAGCAGGTCAGACCCCTCCCCTTTGACAGCAGCACTGTGGGAGGCGGGGTCACATCAGGTCTGGCCAGGGCTCTTTATCTGGAGCTTCTCTGGAGATGTTGGTCCAGTAATCCCAGGAATTAGGATTGGGCCAACAATCCAGGGACCCCCTCCCCACCCCCACCACAACATTCTGAGGAGTTCGGGCAATGGGACTGACTCTGGGCACCCCTGTGGGCATTCTTAGCCCCACGGCTGCACAGTGTCCTCACTAACCACCTCAGCTAGTCACACCCAGTGGGCTAAACAGGGGCACATTTATAGGACACGCATCACTCACTGGACAGGGTGGGGCTGGGGCAGAGAGGGGTATCATTTATTGTGTTAACCTGGAAGGACCCCGTGTCGACATAACCCCTCCGCAACTTCACCTGTCTTCATCTTGGTCATCTCTTTAATAGTACTTGTGAAGTAACAGGAACTGAACCATGGAGTCAGAAAGAATCAAAATGCATTTTCCCACACAGCAAAAATTCTACAGAGAATGTTGATTTCGGGCTCAGTGATGTCGGAGCTTGTGTTTCTTGGCCCTTCCCTCATGGTTGCAAGGTAACTACTATAACTCCAGGCATCGAGTCAGCATCCAGGCAGGAAGATGACGAAAGAATGACAAACAGCTATGGCAGCTGCTTTTGCCTTTTTATCAGGAGAGCAGCTGGTTTCCCAGAACCACCCTCCAGAGTGCTACTTGTGTCTCCTTAGCCAGAAGTGGCTCATACAGGCACCCTAGCTGCAAGGGAGGTTAGGAAAAATGAGGGACAGGATTATCATGGTCGGCATATTACTTGGGGATCAGATATATCACTGCCCACACAAAAGCAGGCATCTGTCAGTGAGGAAGAGGTAGAGAATGGATTTGGGTGGGGGGGGGGGCATCTGACAGCATTTGCCACTCTGCCCTCCCCAATCCTAAGGCAGGCCAATCAACGCACCACCCCTACTCCCCACCCACACTCCCACCCCCACAGTCCTAAGTCTCCCAGAGAGGTCGTCGGTGGGATCCATACCATTCTAAGACCCTGCAGTTTAGAGGCAAAATCAGGCTTCGTTTGGGTCCTCAGAATAAATGGGAACTGAAGAAATGGAAAATCACCCCAGCCACATTTAATCACCCAGAATGCATGGGCCACTATCCAAACAATCCTTTAAAATCTTGGGATTGGTCTCCATGGCTAAAAAGAGTTTCCATCTGCTGACCAAACCCTCTGCAAGGACCCATCCCAGCCTCTTGGGGACCATAAGCATTCCCTCCTCACGTTTCAGCCCCTGACATTCTGGCTCTCCTTGAAGCAGGGTTCAGCCCGTACTTGCTCCCTGGTGTGGGAAACTGGGTGGCATCATCCCTGCTCATCCTGATCATCACCAGCTCTGCTCCCTGAAGCCCCAGAAAATACCCTCAGGATGACTAGGACCAGGGACCTTGAGGCCATTCATCTCCAGGGGAATATGTATGGGGCTTCCTGGGCTGAACCATCAAGCTTTCTTCCAGACTGTAATACAAATAGCAACAGGTACCAACTTGAAAGATTTACAGAAAAATTTTTGTTGTTATTGAGACAGTCTCACTCTGTTGCCAGGCTAGGGTTGTGATCTCGGCTCACTGCAACCTCTGCCTCCCGGGTTCAAGGGATTCTCCTGCCTCAGCCTCCCAAGTAGCTGGGATTACAAGCATACACCACCACACCCAGATAATTTTTGTTATTTTTTAATAGAGATGAGGTTTCACCATGTTGGCCAGGATAGTCTTGATTCCTGACCTTGTGATCTGCTTGCCTTGGCCTCCCAAAGTGCTGGAATTATAGGCACGAGCCACCATGCCCAGCCAGGAAAACACTTTTAAGTTGAAAAGAATCTATCCCTCTTCAATGTTTTCCCCCTGGTTCTTCAAGAGGAGAAAATATTCCTATCATTTGGTTTTTGCAGGGGACACCTCAGTGAAGAATTGTAGTGACCATACGAACATAGTTTGAGAAACCAGCACTAAGCCATATTTGTTCATTCATTCACTCATTCATTCATTCGGCTGTTGTTCCCTAAATGCCCACTGTGTGCCAGGCACTGGAGATGTAGAGATATATCTATAGAAGACAATGTGGTCTGTGGCCTGAAGAAACGCAGTTGAGTAAGGGAGGCAATGAGAACACCAGTATGCAGTGGGGCACTGAGAAGGGCTTGGGGAAGACTTCCTGGAGGAGGTGACACCTGGGCAGAGTCTTGTTGGTCAGTCTTGGTTAGCACAGCTAAGAAAGAAGCATATTATGGGGTTCAGCCTGCACACGGGCTGAAGAGCAAGCAATCATCGGGTGGGTTCCGGAAGCCACAGGTAGCTTAGGCCCAGGGCCCTCAATCTCCATATCCTCCCAGGACAGTCTATATGGGGCTTACCACGGGGGCTGCTCCCACCACCTTCTCAAGAGCCCCCTGTACTGCCTCCAGGCCTAGCTGAGCCAAGGTGGGGATGGGGCAGAGCTGGCAAGCAGGGGTCCTGCAGCCCACAGTGCCTACCAGGGTAGCTTGCCTCCAAGGAGCACTGGAGCCTTGAAGATTTGCTTCCACTGACCAGACTCTCACCTTTGGGCAGTGAACCCCTCAGGGTTATGAATAGCCTCAAGAGCAGGGCCCTTCTCTGCCACCGGGCATATTTCACTGGATGTGTGTGTGACGAAGGAGCGTTGTCCCAGCCCCTCCTAGAGCAAGCAGAGCCCTGAGCAGCATGCGGCCAACCACCCTGAGATTCCAGGAATGGCTGCCACAGTCTAATGGGTGAGAGAGCGGCTGCTACCCTGCACAGATCATCCCAGAGAAACCCAGCAGGCCCATACGCCATCCCTTTATTCCCATTGCAGTTATCTGCTTAGCTTCAAGACAGCCTTCACTGGCCCAGGACCAACCCTGCTGGAGGACAAGGGCATGAGAGATTCATTCATTTGTTCATCTGACACTAAGTATGTGCCAGGCTTATACTACAGGCACAGGTCTGCCCTCCAGCAGCCTACAGTCAAACGGAGTAACGGAGAGCTGATGTGTAACAGAGAGCTGACACTGTGACACGTAATGGAGGGCTGACACTGTGTGACGTGTAACAGAGCTGACGCTGTGACATGTAACGGAGGGCTGACGCTGTGTAACGTGTAACGGAGAGCTGACGCTGTGATGTGGTAGAGTACTAGGAGCCGGAAAGCCACAGCAGGTTTTCTGGAGGAGGTGTCGTTTGCATCTCTGTCTTGAAAGATGAGGCTCCCTAAGCAGGGGGCCTAGGATTTGGCTGCTCGAACCCTCCCCAGAGCCAAGAGAAATTCTGTGAGTCCCTTGGTCTCTGCTTTTTACCCTGGACTTCCTCTCCCCAGTTTTCCTGATAGCTAGACATTCCTGCAAACAGCCTAGGCCACCTCTGCCCTGCCTCAGCCCGTATCACCCGAACTCGGAACAGCTGTGCTGCAAGGGGTATCCAGGCCAGCCCCAGGCCTGCCACACAGTGGGTGCCACCCAGCCAGAAGTCATTGTGCAGCCTCAGCCCCTGCCTAGCTCCAGGCCATGGGCAGAGAGGCCAGGCTTGGGGGAGGGGTCAAAGTGGTTCTCAGGGAGGCCCCTGCAGAGGAAGAGCTGGGCCCGGGAGGAAGGCAACTGGGAGGTCAGGAGGTAGCCCAGCCTCGGAGGCACTTGGCAGTGGGATAGTGAGGGAGGGAGGGCCTGACCGTGGCCTCCCTGCCACGTGAATTGCAGCCAGCAGATAATACTATTCCACATAAGAAGCCCCGGCTCCTCAGGCTGGTGAGGACCTGCAGAAGTCACCTATCCAGGCAGAAGGACAGAAATCTCCCACCGCCCCCTTCTGGTATGCAAGTCCCCCACAGCAGCCCCATGACAGCCTGTGAGCTGGGGACACTACTCTTGGCAGTGTACCTCATGTCTTTAGGGCAGAGGGCCCTTATGTTTATTAGACTTAGACCATGCTGCCGTTGTGAACTCTGCTTCCCCTGGCATGAGATCAGAAGATCCCAGCCTAGCCCTCGCCCTCTGTGGCACCAAGGAGGCTGGCCTTCCCTCGCCCAGCACAAGTACATCCAGAGCCCTCCTTTGGCCTGGCTTCTTGAGGGATGTTCTGCAGTTGCCAAAATGCTGCACATACAACTGGCTAAGTTCCTCCGAGAGCCCCTGGGGCTCAGCTGCTGAGGGTTTCTCCCTTCCCCATCCCCTAATGCAAGCAAGAGGGGTGCCTGGGCCACTGGGCCTATCTGGAGTCCTCTGGCTCCACAGTTGCCAGGAAGAAAAGGCGGCAGCAGGAGCTGATGTGGAAGGAGGCTACCCATCAGCAGCAGGGTCTTCTGGACCCAGGGGAAGGCCCAGACCAGGACAGGCAGAGCACAGATAGGAACATTTCTGGTGTCCAGTACAGTGGAGCCCTGGACCTGTGGGCACAAGTTCATCTCCCAGAGCCCTGGTATGTACTCTAGGCAAGACCAAGGGGAAGGCCAAGCCAGGTCCTGGCCCATAATACCGCTCCATTCAATGAAGAGAGAGCAGGAGACCCAGGGTTTAGTCTTAGTTCCATCATCCACTTGTTTCGACAAGACACAGACCTTTCAGAACCTCTGTTGCCCTGCATGTTAAATGGCAGCAATAAAACCACCCAAAATTGTCGGGGAAGGGGGTGGATCAAACAAGTAATACCATATGTGAAAGTGGGTTGGAAAGCACCAAGTATTATAACAGAAAAGGCCAAGAGACAGCACACACGTGGCCACCTCCCTCTCCTGTGCCTGAGGCAGACACTGCTATCTATCTTGTCACTTTCTCACTAAGCTATATGGATCATTCAGAATCCCTCTCAACATATTCCAGAAAGCCATAACAATAGATCAGAATTGCCAAAAAAAAAAAAAAAAAGTCTGTCCCGTGGCCTGCACAAATGTTTGTCCCACGATGTACAAGGTGAGGGCATTATTGTCACTGAGGAGTTCCCACCAGTCCCACACAAAGCTGCTGGGAGCTGGAGCTGATGGAAAGTCAGAGGGGGCCCCACCCACTGAGAGAGGTTCTAAGAACAGAACCTGGCATCTGGGGCAGCCCATCACCCAGAAGCTATGTATGTGTCAGTTATCAGATTTGCAGCAAGGTCCAAAGCCAGGCTGTAACTGGACCCTGCCCTCCCGGAACTCACAGGATAGTTAGGGCAATGTAGCATCCACGAGGTGAAGAGAAGCAGCAACACAAAGCAGGGAATGCCCAGGGAATGGGCCGGGTGGCCTGTGCTGTCTGTGGGCTGGACCCCATGCTCAGCTGGGCTGTGGCTGTGCTTCAAGAGGGCTTTGTTCCCAGCGTCCTGGTTAGCAACCCCAGTTCCTCTTTTGCCCATTGCGGTTCCCCAGCCCCTAGCACAGTCAGGCCAGCCCTGGGGTGCCCCAGCCAACACCCAGGAGGGCCTCATTCACAACGCAGGACCCCAGGGGCAAAGTTGGTACCGGGTGGTTGCAAGACCCCTGCAGCCCCTCGCCCCGCTGATCCTTCCAAGTCTACCCACCGAGGAGTATCCCCTGAAGAAGGCCAGGCATCAGCCCCTCTGCCCAGGCCCTGGCTGCTGCACGTAGCAGGAGCTCCAACCAGGCAGGAGTCTTTGAAAAGCAGTCCCAGGGCTCCCACACGCCCACCCCAGCGCCCATAGCCACGGACTCCCCCAGGCAGGGCCAGCGTGCCCACCAGCAGCCAGCAGTGGCCTCCATGCTGTGTTTTTAGGGAGTGCCGAGCAGCCCTTGCTTCCTCAGCAAACTGCTCTTAATGGTGCTTCCAATTCCATTCCCTTAGCCTCTCCCTGGGAGGGAATAAAGGCAGGAAGTCTCTATTAAAATGTGAATGTCGGGAGATAGGTAAGATGGCCCCTAATTCCCGATTGATCTCCTAACACTGAATTTGTTCTTAAAAGCATTTCCCCCTCAGGGCCTCAGACCATGCCAAGAATCCAGCACTCCAGGAGCCTCCTGCCCCAGCCCCACCCTGCCCCAGGCCCTAGTGCTCCTCCCACCCTTAGAGGCGCCATGTTCTTGAACCCAGCTCTCCTATGCACCCCAGACCACAGGCACCAGGGCTGGCATCAGGGGCACCACCATCCCAGGCAACCTGCCCCTCCCTGGCAGCAGCAGGCATGGCGTCCCTAGCACACTGCAGGCAGGGCCTGTGACCCTGGATGAAGATGGAACTGGGAGCTCAAAGTAAATTTCACTGAAAACAGGAAACCACGAAGCCCAGATGCATTCAGCTGTGAAAGGGTCCAGAGAAGAGAGGGCAGGGCCGCACCAGAGGAAGCTGGGGAGGAAGTGTGGCGGCTGCTCTACTGCGGGCCGCCTCCCTCTCCGCATAGCAGCAGCCAGGCCTGGGGTCTGGCAGCCAAATTCTTAGAAGTTGTCTCTGCCTCGAGGTCAGCTGGGTGCTGGGGCCAGGCCAGCCTCCCTAAAGGACAGGGCACGCTCTTCCTGAGTTAGGGGAACCAGAATCTGGGCTATGGGCTTGTCCTTCGACTCCAGGGGGAACAGGTGTCTCATCCCCTACTCCTGCCCTGCAAATTGTAAAAAACACACTCTCTTTCCTTTATTCTTTCTTTTTAAAATTCGTTTTGAGGCAAGGTGTTGCTCCGTCCCTCAGGCTGGAGTGCGGTGGCTTGAACACAGCTCACAGCAGCCTCGAACACCTGGGCTTAAGCGATCCTCCCACCTCAGCCCTGCAAAGTGCTGGGATGCCAGGTGTGTGTCACCGTGCCCAGCCAGCACCCTCTTCCTGTGGCAGCTGGCATCAAGCATCAATGACAGAGGAAATAAAAGAAGGGGACCCCCCCTCTCTGCCCAGGGACAAAGGAAAAGCCAGGGTTTGGGTGTTCTGGCCACCTGAAGTGTCAGTCCTATCTCCAGGCCTGTGTTTACTTTCTCCTCAAGGCCCCCAGCCCAGCCCAAGCATAGCAGGAGGCCCTCAGTGGCCCATTCCTTTGGGCCTAATGGGGGGGCTTGGAGGCAGGGCCATGTGTGCACACAGGGCTCCCTGGCTGTAGCTGTAGGCCCAGGGCTTACTGCTGCCAGACAGCCTAGAGTTGCTGCCTCTTCCCATCCCCTTGACCCTCCAAGCAATTAGGTAGACATCTCCCTGCCAGCTGGCGCCTTGCCCAGCCCTAAATCCTGGCTTTCAGCACCCATGCCCAGCTCAATGCTAGAGGGGGTCTGCCCAGCCCCACCTCCCCTGTCCCCACGCTTAGGCACTGCCTTCCCTGTTTTACCCCCAGAATGTGCAGAGATGCCCCTCCCCTGCTTTAAAATCCTTCAATCACAATTCCACAAAGGACCATCCTTGCCTGTGTGTATGAAAACAAATCCAGGGCATGCTTGCAAGCGGGAGATGGGAACATCACCCCCACCTGGCCGGATCGCTCTGCCATGAAGACTCCACCAGGCTTAGTGTATGGAGTGGAAGGTGGGAGTGTGGGAGGAGCAGCAGAGTGCGGATTTAACCGGCTCTTACAATACGTCCACAGGATTTGCACCTGTTGCCCCATGTAGTGTTTTTTGTTTGTTTGTTTGTTTGTTTGTTTGTTTTTGAGACGGAGTTTCGCTCTTATTACCCAGGCTGGAGTGCAATGGCGCGATCTCGGCTCACCGCAACCTCCGCCTTCTGGGTTCAGGCAATTCTCCTGCCTCAGCCTCCTGAGTAGCTGGGATTATAGGCACGCGCCACCATGCCCAGCTAATTTTTTGTATTTTTAGTACAGACAGGGTTTCACCATGTTGACCAGGTTGGTCTCGATCTCTCGGCCCCATGTAGTTTTTAATAGCATCCCACTTCAAACTCAGAAGTGTCCCAGGATGGACAAGACATTCTGTGGCACCCTTGCTATGGCCCACAATGAACAGCAGGAGTAGGGGATGGGGAGGGCTGGGGCAGGTGCCCCCTCCACTCACCTTCCTAGAAGGCCCCACCCACCTCCCTCACGGCCATCTCCGGTGGGTGATGCAACATCTGGCCTGGCCTCAGATTGCCCAAGACACCATTTGCTCACAGTGGCCACCATGCCCCAAGATGTACTTCCTGTTTTGGGACCACTAAGCTCTGGGGACCGGAATGCAGACAGTGGAAGCCCCAGATTGGCTAACCTGTTGACAGGTCATCAGAGAAACTGCTGGTAGGAGGCAGCTGGGGAAGGTGGTGATGGCCACTGGGCAGGCAGGCCTGGCCCCAGAGCCACCGTGGTACACAGAGGGAGTCTGACTGAAGAGCAGCCTCAGACAAGATGGGGGAGCCAAGGCAGCCATGGGGAGGAGTCTCTCCAACCATGTCCTGTGTCTCATGCCTGGGAGGGTGGCCCAGTGTACATCTTGTCCCATTGATGCTGCCACATCCCAAGGCTTATGTCTCAGAGTGAGAGGCTGCTGCAGGGCTGGACATTCTGAGACTTCTTAGGATGTAAGCCATTTGGCATCTGTAGCTGGTGAATGTCATGTCTCTAGGGGAGAATCTCAGCACATCAACATCCTTGGAACAGGAGCTGAGCCTTCCAGCATCCCCATGTAGCATCCAGAGGGGTTGAGGGTCTGGGCTTCTGGGATGTTGCAGCATCTGGGCCTAGAGCAGGAGGGAGGGAACCAGGCCCAAGGCCAAGGAAGCTACTCACAGAGCCAGCTCTGGCTCAAACACACCTGCCCCAGACCCAGTCACAATGGCCTACTGTCCCCCAGCTGGTCTAGATGACCTCAAAGTTTGGGGAGTCAGGGACAGGGTCTGCAAAAAAGAAACAGGAGAAGCAAAGTGAATGGGAGCTCCTCTGTCCCTCACCCCTCAACCCCACTCCATGAGGCTGTAGAACTCCCCAGGGATGGTAGGGAGTGAGGCTGACACCCTGCAGGCCATGGGGCCATGACCTTACAGGTCATGGTGCTGTGAAGATCAGAAAACACTTACCCAGGGATGGGAAGAAGACGTCCCCGGGACCCGGAGGAGACAGGGGGGTGCCAGGCTCCGAAAGCAGATGCCGCCCAGACTCAGAAGGCTGCCGCTGGGCCACAAAGGACAGCGGGTGCCTGACCTTGACTTCAGGTATCCCCTGGGTGGGTGATGAGGCCTCAAAGCCAGGGTTTTCTATCCCTTGAGTGTTGCTGCCACAGAATCAGAATGGAAGGTCATCTGTGCTGCCTGGAGTATGAGCTCTGCCCTCTCTCCCCGCGGCTTTTCTCTCTTCCCTTCCTCTCACCTACATCCCCATCCCCAAGCAAGAATGTAGAAGCCAGGCCCACAGAGCAAAGGCCACGAGCTGCACCTGCCCACCTGCCCTGACCTGAGGGTCTCAGGGCCCACCAGAGCAGACCCCAGCTCCTCCCCATGGTCTGACCGTCAGCCCCGGGCACAGCCAGGAAGCCAAAAATCAGAGTCAGGACTTCGGCCTCGGGAATTTGGGGACAAGTCTCTCTTTGGTCAGTGGAGTTGATTGCATGAGGATCGAACACCCCCAAAGCCTATCTTGAGCTGAGGGAAGAAGGGGTTCTCTTCTTTTCCCGGCTGGGAGTAGGATAACTTCTGAAGACCGCTGCAACCTGAGATGCTAGGTGGGTTACAGACAAGCTTTCTTCTTGGAGTTCTCTGCGGGCAGGAGGCACAGCTCCAGGGATGTGGCTGGGACTGGGCCTGCTGGCCTCCTTTGCATGTTTCACTGTCTGCTCCAGATCAGCTGCTTCCTCTCTGTCCCTGTCCTGGCACAGGCTGACCACTGAGACCCGAAGGTGGGTGCATGACACATCTGACAGAATCGGAGCTCAGCCCACTGGGTGGGGTGGCAGGAGAACAGCCAATCCGCACAGATGTGCAGGCTTCAGCAGCAGATGGCAGAGACTCTGAACAGCCGTGCTAGGTGGCTAAACAGGGGCCCTACTGCACAGAAGTATCTCCTCCTGGACAACTGGCCTGGGAAGTTTTCTCAAGAAGATTTCCACGGCCCTTACCTGTCCATCCGCACCAGCTCCTGGGCACCTTAGGGACAGACAGACAGAGAAGCTGGTCACGAAAGGGAAGGCTTCCCCACACAACATCCCGGCCTCTGCTGGCAGATGCCCTGCAGGGAACAGGAGTGAGCCCAGGAGGGCCCTGCCCAGCCCCAGACTCCATTTCTGTCCACATGGGCGCTGTCCAGCAGTGATCTGCGTGTCTGTCTGGCAGATGGGGCCTCCATGAAGGACCCATTTTGACGATTGATAAATGAAACTCTAGCTGCATTTTCCAAGCGTGTAAGAATGTAGTTTGCCATCAGGACGCCAAAGGCAGCCAGCGCTTTCTCCTGTGACTTAACTTACACAGCGTCAGACTTTCAGGATTTAAGTATTGACTGAAGGTCTGGCTCCTGAATTTGCTAGCTGATGTCACTTGGTTTGAACATTTGCCCAGTTCTGGTTTTAGCCATGGCCTACTGGATGGGAGGTGTAAGGTCCATTCCTAATTAGAGGGCTCCTGGTCCTCTCTGCCCCATCCCCTACATTGGCTAATAGGGTGGCATTCAAGGGAACATCTCACAGAGAAACCTTACAAGGTGCGAGTCCCCCGTCACGTCCCGGCCATTTCACTTACTTTTTGCTTCTCATCCAAGTTGCTGACACTTGCCCAGTCTTGGGACACCCCACCCCCAAAACTGGCCACCAACTAGGTGCAGTGACCCCAACTTCCCTCTTTTGCGTAGCACCCCATGTCCTCCCACAGATGCTTCTCGTTTTAAGGAGCTTTACTGCTGATGAGGATGGGGAAACAGATGGCGGGGGAGGGGCACACCAACAGAACAAACACAGGGAAGTTACCCAAAAGTTCCTGAAATCGACTCGAATCGTGGCTATTGTTTACGGTCGACTCATGGGCCAGGCTTCGTGCGGGTGCACACGGGTATTCCCTCATCTCATTCTCCCCACCACCCTTTGGGGTGAGGGTTGTTGGTCCCATCTTAGAGCAGGGGAAAGTGAGGCTTCAGTCCAAAGCAGGATGGGAAGCCACACCTGTTGGCCTCTGCAGCAAGCTGCCCTCCTCAAGGCTCCCAGCCCTATCCTTTTCTTTTTTTCCTGAGAGAGCCTTATTCCTGAGCACGCTCTCAGAGCCAGCCTTCCACCAAGGCACAGCAACACCTACTCCCCCCTGCCCTGCTGCCTGGGGTTCCTCTTCTGTTCCAAGCCTTTTACCTGACCCCATCCACCCCCAGCCATGGGTATTCCTGCAGGTAGGTTGTGGTGAGTTCTAAGAGAGCAACAGGGGAGTTCTGAGAGCAAAGGTGAGGTGGCCACAGCCCCCAAGTGACCCACTATAGGGCTCCATGTAGGGACCCCAGGAGTGAGGGGAGGGAGGGATGGAAGTTGTTAAGGACCGGCCGCAGGAAATCAGGTGTGAGCCGAAAACCTGGTGCCAGAGCAATCCTTTCTCAGTTACTTCTCTAACCAGGCAGAAGGGAAGAGACCAGGGAGGGGAGACAAGGACAAAAAACTCCCTAGCTCCTTCTTGGAGGACTCAGACTAACACCAAGACTCATGGGCGGGGCCAGGTACCAGGCAAGGGGCACTGTCACCTGGACTGGGAGGGTGGGAGGTAAAAGATGTCTGTGCCCATGACTTAAAAGGCCAGCCCCACCACTCATTTGCTGTGTGGTTCCTTAGGCAAGTTACTTAACCCTCTGTGCCTCCATTTGCTCATCTGTAAAATGGGGACAATGGTAGGACCAAATTCTTCGAGTTGTAATGAGGAGGAAGTGAGAGCATTTTTGTTATCTGGTAGACTTCTACTCCCAGGAAAGCGCATGCGCTGAAAGCTCTGAGATCAAGTCCTAGCTCCGCCACTCACTAAGTTATGTAACATTTGGTCAGTTACGTAACCCCACTGATCTTAGCTTTCTCGTCTGGAAAAAGAAAGGGTTGAGCTACGTTATCTCTAAGACCCCGTCCACTTCTGACACTCCAAAGGTCATTTTTTGTTCCAACAATTGCTGCTAATTACAAAACAAGCACACCCATACCTTAAAGCAGATCCCCCAAGGATCCCCGAGTGGCAGCATTTTTCTACAGCAACTTGAGCCACTCTGTATGATCATTCAGAAGACCTGTATTGAGTGCTGAGCCAGCATTGCCTGCGAGCCAAAAAGGCTGGTGGGCACTCGGGTCCCTGGAAATGGCAGGCCTTCTTTTTCTCAGCCATTTTGCCCAGCTCCTGGCGAAGTGCAGCAGCTCCCAGCTCTCAAATGGAAAGGAACTGTGCCTGCATCATGCCTTTGCTAACCCCAGAGGCTGAGCTGGGGGCTGGAGCAGGTCACTCACACCGTCCACCCACCCCAGGCAGCTAGGGATACTCACGGCGGTTGGAGGCCGCCTGCCTTTGCTTGTAGACCAGGAGCAGGATGAGGGGGAGGCAGAGGATTCCGACAATGCAGGCACCCGTAGCCAGGGCTGCAGCTGTGATGTCTGAAAGGGCAGAGAGGTAGCCAAGGTGAAGCCCCATTCTCACTGCTCCTCCAAGGGGAAAGTGAGACACAGAGAGGGAAGGCTAGGCAGCAGGAGGACCCGCCCCCAGAGTCCCACAGCTAGACCCCCAGCGACCTGCAGAAGCATGGAAGGTATGGGGCTCTCCTTTCAAAGAAAGTCCCATGCCTGCTGCCATGTGCACCTGGAGCACACAGAAACAAGACCTGTCACCTACAGCTGAGTCAGCTTCACACAAGAGAGGGAACAGAGTCCTCATCCTGGCCCACAAGGGACAAACTGGACCACTCTTGGCTACAGGTTATATCCTGAAAAGGGAGAGCAGGGCCTTTGCAAACCCCACGCCACAGAGTTCAAGGTCAAAAGAAGCCTAAGCAATGAAAAGATTAGAAAATAGATAGCGATGACGATTACACAACATCATGAATGTAATTAATGCCACTGAACTGGCTGTTTAAAATGGTTGAAGTGGCCACTTTAACATTATATATGTTTTGCCGTAATAGATAAAAAGCCCCAGCTCACCCCAGAGACCCCTTAGCTCTGGGATGAGGCCTCTGGAACCCCCCACCCTTTGATCTCACCACATAAGTCACAGGGAAAACGTCTGGGGTGAGACCTAGAAAAACGTGAATCCTCGTCCAATGTTTTTCAATTTTAAACTTAATAAATTACCAAAAAAGGACAAGTTTAAAAAATATTCAAATCTCCTCCTCCCTTTGTACCAAGACCCCCTCCAAAGAGATTATCACTGTCTGCGGTCTTCATGTTGTGGTCCTGGTTATGTTCCCTGAACATACAGCAGATACAGGATCATATGGCAATGCTTCTCCCACCAGCTTGGACAGCTCTTTGTCTCACCTACCCCATTCTGCTTAGGCTTTTATCACATCGCTCCCACTAAATTTATTGAAACAGTCCCCTATGGGTAGACAGGTTGTTTCCATTTTCAGCATAGCTAATAATGGAGCAATGAACTTGCACACGCATCCCGGCGTATTGGCAAATACATCTGTAAGTAAGTTCCTAGCGGTCAAAGTGCTGAGCCAAAGAGTATGTGCATTTTCTTTTAGTCTGTTGCTAAATTGCCCTCCAAAAAGGTTGTACCGGCCGCTTCGCCGTCGCAGCAGCATGGGGAGGTTTGATTTATTTCAGGCCATCTGCTGACTGCAGGAGTTTAGCTGGGAGCAGACGTGCCCTCGGAACTATAACCGACACAAACTCATTTCCTTCCCAATTTTAGCCTTTCCTGGGGCCAAAAGATGGGCTGGGATACCTTGTCACAGTGTCAACTTCGCCCCAAAGAGCTTTGAGAGGTAGATGGGCTGTGGTCTAAATGCTGCCTTTGCGCTATCTGTTTGGGAATAATGGCTGTTTTTGTTTTGCTCCGCAATCCGATGGTGTAAACAGGCTTTCGGGAGGTTTGTTCATACCGCAAATGAGAACCAACTGTTTTCAGGCACTTTAGAAGTACCCACTGCTACAGGAACAGTTGCTATGCTAATTACATAGCAAGTTCCGCTCTACATTACAGCAGGTTCCCTGCAGATCTTAGCAAGGCTGCATTTTGACGTGGAATATTGAAAGTGAAGACATTCTATAACCCAGGTGCCTCAGTATTTCAAAACCATCAAAGGACCTTATTATGGGCAATATTTGAGAAGCCGGTTGCAAAGCACTCCCTTCTAGTGATCAAAGCAGGTCTCCTCTGGACGGTTAGTAAGCAGCATTTTGTGAGCTTTGCCAGGTGCTCGCTGATGCCTGTTCCCTGTCTGCCTTTGGAAGGTGAGCTTGGCCAGATATCCCTGCCTAACTTGCATCCCTAGGTAGAGATTTCCCCTCTGTGGCTTAATTTCACTTTGAGAGCCTGAAGCTAGCTTACAACCTGGGCTGAGTTGAGACTGCGGCAGTGGGGCGCAGAGGTTTGGGGACAGGTCTGTGGGCCCAGCTGTTTTCTGAAGCCACAGGCATCTCTGCAAGCTCAGCCATGCCACAGTTCCCCACCCCTTCCCCCAAGCATGGCCATGCCTGGGCTGGCACTCACAGGGGAGGGCAGGCATGCTCACTTACCACTCAGAGCCAGGCTTATCCTGGGAAGGTGATCAGGCGCTGGCAGAGGTAGCTACCGACACCGCACTGAGGAGTGTGCCAGGCCCTGACACAGCAGAGTGGGATGGGAGGGGCCTGGCCTGCTCAGGCAGCCTTTGTCTGAGGCCTGCCTGGCAGCCCTCGGGGATATGTGGAGGAGGGAGTTCCGCTGCTGAGCGTTGGGCTGCCTGGTTTCCCAGGAAGGAGGCTGGGTGAAAGCAGACAGCACATTCTCCTGTGTTTGGGGGATGGGAAGAGGTCCACAAGGAGATGAGCTGCCTGGCCCCCTTCTCTGAGCTTACCGAGAAACCACAGCCCCTCAGCAATGCGGGAGCTCCTTGGGCACCAACTTCTCTAGCCTCATTCCCCTGCCTCAGGCCAACTTGTACTTTCATGTTATTTCATAGTCAAGCTAGACTCTCACTTCCCAAGGATAACATTAAGGGGCTGGGGCTGGGGTTGGGCACCGTGGCTCAATCCTGTAATCTCAGCGCTTTGGGAAGCCAAGGCAGGTAGATCACTTGAGCCCAGGAATTCGAGACCAGCCTGGCCAACATGGCTCAGCCCAAAATGTGTGTTCTGATTTTGCTCTTGGCCTGTTTGTTGGTTTGAAAAAAAGGTAGTCTGAGTGAAAAGTCACTGCAGCCTTTGAGTTGGGGTTTGGTTGGGGCCATGGTTTAACTGTTCCCCGTTCCAGCTTAGGTCCTTGTGCGTGTCCTCCAGGATGCCTTGGTATCTGCAGGGCCTAGCAGGGGCTGGTCCACACTGGATGCCTGTCACATACTGGGTATAGAGGGCTGTGAAAGCCAAGGCCTCCTCTCAGAAGAAGAGGGAGGTGCCCTTGTGTTCTGTCTCCAAGCTGCTGGGTATTCTCACCCAAACTCTCAGTGCCAGGCACCCTTAGCGCAGTGCCCCCTTACCATGTAGGGCACCTCTCTGAGCAGGCACCGGAGGCTGCCTGCTACCCACTGGATTGCCCTAAGCTGGGAAGAAGGTGAGTAAGCAGAGCTAAGCATGCCAGTAGCCAGATCCCAGCTATGCTGCTCTGGGCTATGTGAGTTTGGGCAAGTTAGTGTACATCTCTGGGCCTCTCTTTCCACGGAAACAAAGAAGATAGTGATCCCTACTTCATAGACTCCTTACAAGAATTCCCTGAGGTGCCAGGTGCAGTGGCTCACACCTGTAATCCCAGCACTTAGGGAGGCTGAGGCAGACAGATTACCTGAGGTCAGAAGTTCGAGACCGGCCTGGCCAACATTGTGAAACCCTGTCTACTAAAAATACAAAAATCAGCCTGGCGTGGTGGTGAGTGCCTGTAATCCTAGCTACACAGGAGGCTGAGACAGGAGAATCTCTTGAACCCGGGAGGCAGAGGTTGCAGTGAGCCAAGATTGTACCACTGCACTCCAGCCTGGGCAACAAAGAGCGAAACTTCCTTTCAAAAAAAAAAAAATTCCCTGAGGCTAGGCATGGTGGCTCATGCCTGTAATCCCAGCACTTTGGAGGCCAAGATGGGAGGATCACTTGAGCCCAGGAGTTCAAGACCAGCCTGGACAACATAGAATCCATCTCTACCAAAAATGATTTTTTTTTTTTTTTTTTTTTTGAGACAGAGTCTCGCTTGTCGCCCAGGCTGGAGTGCAGTGGTGCTTCTCAGCTCGCTGCAACTTCTGCCTTCCAGGTTCAAGCAACTCTTCTGTCTCAGCCTCCCAAGTAGCTGGCATTACAGATGCCCACCACCATGCCTGGCTAATTTTTGTATTTTTAGTAGAGACAGAGGTTCACCATGTTGGCCAGGCTGGTCTTGAACTCCTGGCCTCAAGTGATCTGCCTGCCTCAGCCTCCTAAAGTGCTGGGATTACAGGTATGAGTCACCATGCCTAACCCCAAAAATAATTTTTAAAAATTTACCACGCACCGTGGTCCATGCCTACAGTCCCAGCTACTTGGGAGAATGAAGCAGAAGGAGCACTTGAGTCCAGAAGTTAGAGGCTGCAGTGAGCTGTGATTGTGCCACTGCACTCTAGCCTGAGTGACAGAGCGAGATTCTTTCTCAAAAATAAATAAATAAATAAATAAATAAAATCCGTGAGGCCAGGCATGGTGGCTCACACCTGTAATCCCAGCACTTTGGGAGCCTTAGGCAGGCAGATCACTTGTCAGTAGTTCAAGACCAGCCTGGCCAACATAGTGAAACCCCTCTCTACTAAAAATACAAAAATTAGCCAGGCACGGTGGGGCATGCTTGTAATCCCAGCTCCTCGGAAGGCTGAGGCAGGAGAATTGCTTGATTCTGGGAGGCGGAGGTTGCAGCGAGGCCAGATCAAGCCATTGCACTCCAGCCTGGGAGACGGAGTGAAACTGTGTCTCAAAAAAAAAAAAAAAAAAATCCCTGAGATAATAATACTTAAAAGGACTTAGTCCAGTGCCCGGCACACAGTGGGAACTCAGGAAAGGTAGTTCTGATCCCCTTCCTGAGCCTCTTCCTCCTCCCTCCCCTACAACACAGAACATCTGAAGAACACAGAAACACGGAACACAGAAATCTGAAGTAGTTGAATCCTAGGCCAAGAGAACCCCCAGCCTTCCCAAGTTGTAGGAGGCTGGTGGATAGAGCAGCACTTAGCTGCCTGGGGCACCCAGTACCTGTCATGAGGCACTTCCCCTGACCAAAGGTCACTGCCAAGGCACAGCCACTCCAGGGAGTCAAGAGGAGCAGAGACTCCAGAGCAGATGGAAGGGGAGTGCGCTTCTGGAGAGCGCATCGAGGAGAAGCAGAAAGGAGTGCAGCAGCAGAGGAGGAGGACCAGGGGCTGACGAGGCCAGAGTTCCAAACAGGGTCTGGGTGCAGGATGAAGACAGAAGAGAACAGAGAGCCCAGCAGGGGCAAGGGGATGGTCCCTTACTTTCACTCTCCTGGGAGGAGGATGGGTACGCCATGCAGTTGGATGGTGCGTCTTTGCCTGTGGGAACAAACAGAAGGGCCATTAGGTGAGTGTCAGGCCCAGGCGGCCAGGCCAGCGTCCCCCTCTTGCCACAGGTTCTCATGCTAGTACCTACTTGGCAGTGTTGGCCCAGTGGCAGCCTGCACACGTGTGCACCCACACACACACCCTGGCATGTTCTAACCCTGCCCATTCTCATGCCACCCCCAGGTGCATGTGGGTACCCGCTGGTGCCCACACCTCTGTCTGAACCATGGGCCCTTGGACTCTCACCTGAACAGACAGGCAGGCAGACACACACACACATATTCCCAACAGCCATTCAGCCATCCACTGAGTCATGCCCCAGGGCACCAATCAGTCCCACCGATGCCTATACCCATGGCAGCCATGATGTCATCATAAGCAAGCACACTCCCAGCCCAGGTACATACAGTCGCACACATGAAAAAGTCTCACTGTCACAGACGGAGCCAGGTACACCCTCCCTCTCCCCACTCCAGCTAACTACATACCCACACTCTACGCACCCTTGGCCACCCATCTCACCCACACACTCCCTGGAGTGCCAGTGTTACCCATGCAGCCTCACACTCTGCCCAGCAGTGTCAGCATGGTCACACCATTGGACAGGAGCCCTGCACACTCCCCGGCTGCCATGTGCAGGATGCCCTCACCTGTCTGCACCTGCAGCTCCATGGCACCGTGGACCCTGTGCTCCCAGTGGTGGTGCCTGATCTCCACCACCAGACAGCAGTAGAGGCCATTGTCCAGCAGGGTCAAGTTGCGCATGGTGATGGAGAAGTTGCCGTGGTGGTCAGAAGCCGACTCTAGCCCATGGCGCTGGGCCAGGTCGTGGCTGGTGTTGGCAGCCTGGTGACCTCCGTGGTGCAGGTGAAGGTCCTGGAACGTGAGGTTGCGGATGGGCCGGCGCTCTGAGCAGGTCTGCACCTCACCCCTCGAGCTGCGGTACCACGTCTTGTAGAAGGTCACATCGTGCCCTTTGTCCACAGGGCCCAAAAGCCTGCAGGTGAGGGTGACGTTCTGCCCCTCGGGACAGACGTACAGGGAATACGGCGTGGCGACCTTGAAGGCTGCCACCGGACCTGCTCAAAGAGAGGAGAGCCCTGTCACCTGCCTGAGCCAGCACTACTCCTGGCGCTCCCAGAGCGGGGAGAACCTTGGCCGTAGCTACTCCTCAGCCGCAGGCCCGGGACATGCCAGCTGACTTCCCCAAGCCTGGCCTCTGCATTTGTTTTTGGGGGTTTGGTTGTTTTTTTTTTTTTTTTTTTTTTTTTTTTTCTGAGACAGAGTCTCGCTTTATCCCCCAGGGCTGGAGTACAGTGGCACTATCTCGGCTCACTGCAACCTCCGCCTCCTGGGTTCAAGCGATTGTCCTGCCTCAGCTTCCTGAGTAGCTGGGATTATAGGAGTGTGCCATCATGCCCAGCTAATTTTTGTATTTTTAGTAGACATGGGGTTTCACCATGTTGGCCAGGCTGGTTTCAAATTCCTGGCCTTGTGATCTGCCCGCCTCTGCCTCCCAAAGTGCTGGGATTCCAGATGTGAGCCACCGCACTTGGCCAGCTTCTGCATTTGTTCATGAACTCCGCTCCATTCTGGGCTGTGGAGCCTAGAATGGGGGAATCACAGAAGCTTCCCCAACTAGGGGTGACCCTGGATGCTGGACAAGGCAGGGAGAGACTCAGAGGACAGCGATGCAGGCGGGTGTGTCTCTCTTCCCAGTAGAGTGTGCGCCTAGCCTGTTAGGTTGGAGGCAGGTTGGGGAGCAGAAAGGCTGTTTGGAACAGCAGCTCCTTGTCCTTGGCCGCTCAGTAGAGGCCATCAACCACTCTGCCCAGTAGGACTGAACATGCTTTCCCATCTCCTCACCAGGGAGCAGCAAGAGCATCAGATGCCCCTTCCCTGCCCTTAGAGCTGGTGTTCACAGCCTGGGCCAGGTGCTGCATCTCACCTGCATGCTGAATACATGGCCTCCTGTTGAGCAGACTAGGCCTGCATTCATGGCAGTAGAACCCCATGGCAAAGGCAATCTAGTGCCAGCCCTCAGAGCACTTAGAGGAGGGAGAAAACGGCCTTCTGGAGACAGTCAGGGACTTCCTAAAGGAAGGAGGGTCTTTGGACTTGGTGCATAGATAGGATTCCAACCAGTAGAAAGGGTGTCCTAGGCAAGGGAGTGTGAAAATGGGAAAACCCAAAGTGTCTGAGGGACCAAGACAGAGGTCATCCCATCAATGCACTTAATCCCAGCCAACCTTGAACATTGTTTAGTTCTGTTTGTTTTTTTCACTAAGCAAATGAAGCAATCCCCTGGTCCACTTTGCCTTCCCAATCCTCCAGCATTTAATTGGGTTGATCCTCAAAAGCACAAGCTTTTGAAAACAGAATATGGGCCAGCAGCCACGTTTCTGTCTAGCTACGTGAACCTCGGTTTCCTCATCTGTGCAATGAGAAAATTATTGGCAATAACACAGGGTTGTGAGAGGACTGGGTAAGGGAAAGACAAGAACACGAGACATGAGCTGTAATGCCCTCTGCAGATATCTGAGGGATAGCTACAATTATTATACGTTAGTATTATTTTTATTTTATTTTATTTTATTTTTTAATTTATTATTATTATTTTTTTTTTGAGATGGAGTCTTGCTCTGTTGCCAGGCTGGAGTGCGGTAGCGCAATCTCGGCTCACTGCAATCTCCGCCTCCTGGATTCAAGAGATTCTGCCACCTCAGCCTCCTGAGTAGCTGAGACCACAGGCACGTGCCACCATGCCCAGCTAATTTTTGTATTTTTAGTAGAGACAGGGTTTCACCATGTTGGCCAGGATGGTCTTGATCTCTTGACTTCGTGATCTGCCTGCCTCGGCCTCCCAAAGTGCTGGGATTACAGGCGTGAGCCACCCCGCCCAGCCTATTTTTATTTATTTTTATTTATTTCTTTTTGAGACGGGGTCTCCCTCTGTTGTCCAGACTACGGTGCAGTGGCACAATCATAGCTCGCTGTAACCTCAAACTTCTGGGCTCAAGCAATCCTCCCGCTCAGCCTCCCAAGCAGCTGAGAGTCCAGGTGCATGCCACCATACCAGGTTAACTTATTTTTATTTTCTGTAGAGACAGGGTCTCCCTATGTTGCCAGGGTTGATCTTGAACTCTTGGCTTCAAGCAATCCTCCTACCTCGGCCTCTCAAAGTGTTGGGATTACAAGTGTGATCCACCACATCTGGCCAGAGGTATTTTTATTTTAAATGCCATCTCAGGCTGCAGTGAGTTCAGCAGAGAGGGAAGGAGGGTTAGAACTATGTACAGAATCCAAACTGATACATCTTCTTCATTGCCCCAGCCAGGGGCACTGCCCAGAACCAAGATAACACCACATCCTCCTTCAGATGCTCCTTCCCTGCCCTTAATGCCCAGGACCCTCAGCAGCAGGCTTAGACCCACTGGAAGAGCCGAAAGCCTTGCTCAGTCAAGAGGGAGGCCAGCCTGCATTGGACCAGTAGCTGTGAGCCACTTAGATGCTGAGCCCCGACTCCTCACTATAAAACAGAAATGAAAACATCTCCCTGGCAGACTTGAGGCAAGGGTTAGTAATAATTTACGTGAAGAGTTCTGTAAGTGACGTGTGAGTAGTCCGTGCTTGGTGCTTGGGAGCTAGACAGGTCTCTAATTCATTCAGCACGTCAAGAAGCTCCTACTAGGAGTGAGCAGCACAGTGGGATGGAGAAGCCAGCTTAAAGTCTTTCCTGCTAAGGTGTGAATGACTAATAACTTGTGATCTGATCCTGGGGTACCTGTGTTTATAGGAAAGTCTCCAAAGGCAGCAAAGCTCCAAACAGCATGTCTGCAGAAGTGGAGTTTTAGGCCCTGGAGGGAAAGGAAGACAGATACGCATTCGCTCTGCCCACGTATAAGAGAGAGCCAAGTCTGGGAGCCCCAGATTTTTGGAAAGTCATTGTCAGGGTGAGCAGAGATTTCAGAACTTCTTTGGCAAGATGCAGGTCTTCTTTTCAGGCAGAAACACAGAGACCCAGAAAGGGACAGTGGTTGGATTGAAGTTCCAGAGTTCGAGAGGGTATGAACTCAAAGCCTGGAGCAGAGGGGACTTTAGTAACACAGGATCTAGGTAGAACCGTAATAAGAAGAAGACACAGCATGTATTGTGCACTATGCTAAGGGCTTCATGGACATATCTAACAATGCTGTAACAGGTATTGCTTTTTGGGGTTTTTGGTTTTTTTGAGATGGAGTCTCACTCTGTTGTCCAGGCTGGAGTACAGTAGCACAATCTCGGCTCACTGCGACCTCCACCTCCTGGGTTCAAGCAGTTCTCCTGCCTCAGCCTCCCAAGTAGCTGGGACTACAGGTGCACACCAATATGCCAGGCTAATTTTTTGTATTTTAGTAGAGACAGGGTTTCACCATGTAGCCCAGGCTGGTCTCGAACCCCTGACCTCATGATCTACCTGCCTCGGCCTCCCAAAGAGCTGGGATTATAGGCGTGAGCCACCATGCCAGGGCAAATTAGGAAAATCAGAAGATAATGCAAAACCAGCTTACCCACAGGGCAACTGTCAGCTGGAGCTCAGTAGCAGCTTTTGGGGGGCACCGGCATTCCAGTTTGCCACAGTCCCTACCACTCCCTAATAATTCCACCTGGCCTGATTTACTCTCTCACCATGGTTTCTTGGCCCCATGGACATTTGAGTTTGTGATGAATGAGTGTGGCTCCTTGGGCTAGCTGGCCTGGGATGTGGCTCCCTGGGCTAGCTAGCCTGGGACTCTACTGCCCAAACCCATTATGCTACAGATCTGACCCGCAGACTCAGAGAAGAGACGGTCCACCCACGGTCCCCAGAGGAAGCCTGGCAGTACAGGGACTAGCCAACTCTCCCCCGATTGCTAACCCATTGCCCTTACCCCTGCAGCAGGCTCAGTGGAAAAGGAGCCCCAGGAAGCTCGGCTGTGCCCCTGGTTTTGTCTGTGCTGGCCTGGACTTTTCCGTCACACCTGAGAGGGGTGGGTGCAGCTGCAAAACTATGGCTCAGCCAGGAAACAGAAGTAGGGAGGACCTAGGGAGAGGGCTCTCCCACGTGCTCCCAGGAAGAACCAAATCCCGCCCCAAGAGTGGGCCCTGTGCTGCCCCTTCCCCAGCAGGCTGTGTGGCAGGTCCCACCAACACCTCTCCCAGCTTCTGTCCCTTTTTCCCTTTGCCTGACATCGCTCCAACCCCAGAGCCACCCCAGGCTGGGAGCTGAATTCAGCTCCAGGGTCAGCTCTGGTGGTATTCATTTACCACCAGCACACACACCTCGGGGGCTGCCTGAAGGGCTGGCTCAGCAGAGGCGGGGGCTGCAGGCAGGGCCGGTGGGGCAGGGCAGGCAGAGTAGAGGTAGTGGCCAAAGCAAGCATCTCACCTGTGTCCCTGTGAGCAAGGTGGGGCGGGGCACCAGGCTGGGAGCCGTCAGAGTCTAATGACCCCCGGATTGTACCCGTAGCACCCGCAGCAGTGGAGAAGGGATGTTCAGCCCTGGAGGCAACTTCCTTGAGACACATGGGGGGCCACAGAGAGAAGTAGAGTTCAGGGAGGGCCGGAGAGGGGGCATTGCTCAATCCCCCACACCTCCCCATCCCCCACACACTGGCCACCCATCCCATAGGTCCCAAAGAACCTGTTCCCTTTTAGAGAAAAGGAGAAGTTGACTTAGGATTCAAGTTTGGGCAGCAGGGGAGGATGTTCAGTTTCAGGCAAGAGGGCTGAACAGGAGAGGATCAAGGGTTTTGTCCTGGGGAGGGAGGGAGGGCCAGGAAACATCTCGTTTACTATGTCTGAGACTCCAGCTGGGCCAAGGCCAGCTGACATCGCCTCCTACCCCGGAGCCACCCCAGGCTGGGAGCTGAATTCAGCTCCAGGGCCAGCTCCGGTGGTATTTACGTACCACCAGCACACACACCTCAGGAGACAGCAGACTGTCCTTCGAAGGACACTCGAAGGCATGGCACTGGGGGAGAGGCGGCACACAGCCACGCAGAGGGGCCTGCATGCACCCCTCGGCCTCCACGCCTGTGCATGTGCACGCGTGTTGTCAGGGCATCTGTGCAGCCTGGCTAAAATTATAATGCTTTGGCGAGAGGATGTTGCTTATTGTCAGGAGCAGACCCTTTCGGACACCTGGGTCATTGTCAGAGACCGGGGAAAGTGGGTGGGGAGGAAGGCCCCTGGCTCCAGGGAGGCCGAGAGCATGTGGGACAGGAAAATGACCCGGGGCCTGGGCCTGAGCATGTGCCAGGCGGGAACTGTCCAGTCCCTGTACTGCTCTCAAGACCCAGCACCCCCCACCCGCCACCTGCCACTAGGTAAGGAGGCAGGGGCACCTGCAGGAAGAACACCGTGAACCTGGGAAAGCCTGAGTCTCAAGAGTATAACTCTGGCTGGGGCTGCAAGGTCCTTGGGCCTCAGTGTCCACTTAGCTGTGCCCTTGTTGTGTGCCCCTGGGTGGGTCCCACCCTTCTCTGAGCTTCCTTTTCTTCATCTTAACCTGAGGGCTGTCCCAGATTCCTGAGGCCCCCTCCAACTCTGAAATCCTGTGGGCAGGAGGGAAGGACTGTCTTTTTTTTTTTTTTTTTTTTTTTTTTTTTTTTTTTTTTTTTTTGAGACGGAGTCTCACTCTGTTGCCAGGCTGGAATGCAGCGGTGCTATCTCGGCTCATTACAACCTCTGCCTCCTGGGTTCAAGCAATTCTCCTGCCTCAGCCTCCCGGGCAGGAAGGGCCACAGGCACTTGCCATCTTGCCCAGCTAATTTTTGTATTTTTAGTAGAGACGAGGTTTCTCCATGTTGGCCAAGATGGTCTTGATCTCTTGACCTTGTGATCTGCCCGCCTCGGCCTCCCAAAGCGCTGGGATTACAGGCGTGAGCCACCGCGCCCAGCCAGGGCTGTCTTATGACCATGTATTATGTGCTAGGCACTTGCTGAGCATCTTATACCTGTCTCATCTCATTCTCATTAACGCCCCCAATATGGGTGGGATCATCCCCATTTTAAAGATGAGGAAACAGACTCAGAGAAGTGAAGTGACTTGCCCAAGGCCACACAGCCCTGTGTGGGTGAGCTGAGATTCACACCTTAAACAGGCCAGCCTTGTAGACAGGAAGAGCCCCCAACCTCTCCAGAACCCACCAGTGGGCAGGCGGGCCTGATGCCTCATCCTTCAGCTATTTACAGAGAATGCCCTGACCGTGCACTGACCTCCACGCCCTCCATGCAATGTCCCTTCTATGCCTTAGACCCAAGCTGAAAACATCATTCTTTCATTCCACAAATATTTACCAAGGTCCTGACATCAGCCAGGCCCAGGCAGGGAGGCTGTGGGAATGCAAAGTTCCATCAGTGACGTCTGCTCAGAACTTGGGCCTGCGTCTGTACTGTCTAGCTGTGGCCCCCTCAGATGTTTCTGTCCCAGTACAAGGGAGGGAAGGGAGCTCTTGTTGTCATCTCCTCAGGATGCCAGTTTTGTGACCTTCACCTCTCTCCACCCAGCAGGCCCGGGTGACCCTTGTGGGTGTGCACGGGAAGGGTGTGTGTGGGTGTGGACAGGCCTGAGTATTTTTCCTGACGGGGTGTGAGCTTAGCCCACAGTCGCCAAGGCAACGGCCCAGTCTTTGGAGGTGGGACTCAAGCTTGGTTAGTTGAGCCTAGGAGGCCCCACCCAAATAGCTGAACTCTGACCAGCTGCTTCGGGTTGTCAAGTAAACAGTTATTAATTGCCTGCGGTGCTGGCAAAAGGTCCCGTCCGTCCTTGGTCTCACAGGACATCTCAAAGAGAATGGGACCTGGTTCCAGCTCCCTGCCAGGCCCCCATCCCCCAGGACGTTCCACAGGCTGGGACTGGGGCTGTAGGAGAAGTCCAAGTTCTGTCTCTATCAAGATGCAGCGGGAAACAGAGGCAGGGACCAATCAGGACTGGGTCTGCCAGGGCTAAGAAAGGAAGCGTCTTCGAAAGGCAAAGACTGAGGGCCTGAAGCCAGCAAGTCTGCCCTGGGGCTTTTTGGCCAGTGAGGACAAAGGGCATCTCAGATGTGTTTATTGATACCTGCCCCCGCAGGAAGTGTCCATTCACATCAGACCAAGGGGGCTGGGAAGGGGAAGCCAGGCTCTATGGGAGGAAGCGGCACTTCCAGCACCTTGAGAAAGCGTCTGTGCATCCGGGGCTGGAGCTGGAGGCTAGCATACCTCCCCGGGGAGGGCCTGGGCAGCTGGCCAGAGGTCCTGGCCTGTGGATGCTTCTGTGGATGACGCCCTCCCAGACTCCCCAGGCCCTTTTGGAGGAGGACTGTGTGCAGCCCAGGCTCTCCACTCCAGCCAGCTACCCTCATGCTCCTATGCTGGGAAGACATCCTCAGGGTCCGGCTCAAGTCTTTTTGCCCTACTACTCTGTACTGGGCATCATTCTAAGTACCTGTTTGGTTGGTTGGGTTTTTGCTGTTGGTTGTTTGTTTTGTTTTGTTTTGGAGAATGTCTCACTTGTGGCCCAGGCTGGAGTGCAGTGGTGCAATCTCGGCTCACTGCAGCCTCCATCTCCCAAGTTCAAGCGATTCTCCTGCCTCAGCCTCCCAAATAGCTGGGATTATAGGTGCCCACCACCACGCCCGGCTAATTTTCGTATTTTTAGTAGAGATGGGGTTTCACCATGTTGGCCAGGCTGGTCTTGAACCCCTGACCTCATGTGATCCACCCGCCTCAGTCTCCCCAAGTGCTGGGATTACAGGTGTGAGCCACCATGCCCAGCTGTTTGGTTGCGTTTCTTTAGAAAGATAGGATTTGTTCTTCACCCAGGTTGGAATGCAGTGGCAGTGAGATCACAGCACACTGTAACCTCGAACTCCTGGGCTGAAGCGATCCTCGCATCCTCCCACCCCTGCCTCCCAACTAGCTGGGACTATAAACACAGGCCACCATGCCCAGGTAATTTTTAAATTTTTTGTAGCAATGGGGTCTCGTTATGTTGTCCAGGCTGGTCTCCTGGCTAGAAACTCCTGGCTTCAAGAGATCCTCCCACCTCAGCCTCCCAAAGTGCTGGGATTTACAGGCATAAGCCACCATGCCCGACCTCATTCTGAACACTTTCACATGGATTAGTTTATGTAATCCTTCCACCCTATGAGGTAGGTACTACTATCATCTCCATTTTTCAGATGAGAAAATAGAAGCACAGAGAGATTAGTAGCTTGCCCAAAGCCTCACAACTAATAAGTGATGGTGCCAGGATTTGAACCCTGGTAGTTAGCCTCCAGAGGTCTGGTGCCATCTGACTCCTTTCTAGAAATTAGAGGTAGCTGAGGACTGACTGGAGGCCCCACCTCCTTCCTGAAGGTGGACAGATGTCATGACCAATGAAAGCCCAGCTTACCTGGCCACGTCTGTCACAAAGATAGTTTTACTTTTGGTTTTATATTACGTAACACTGGATCATATATAGAAGGGGTTATTCTCTTTTCAAGTCTTTCAGTCCTGATCACATCAAAGAGAAAGTCCCAGTTTGATGCTAATACGTCTCTAAAACATTTCTCACTTACTCTAATCTCCTTTTCTTTTTAAATTTTATTTTAGTTTAGTTTTTTGCAAGGGACAGCAGCAATTTTCAGACTCAGAGCTTCCCCAGGCTAAAGTTTCCAACTAGAATTTAATACCCTTATATGGATTTCCTGTTACGTACTTTTATGCTTTTGTTCTATTTATGACAAGTGATACTGGCTTTCCACTAATGACAGCAATATAAAGTTTCCTTTTAAAAATCTACATACTCAAATAAAAGAATGAATAGATTTAAAGAAAAAAAAAAAAGTAAATACGATGAAAGGCAGACACTGCAGAAATCACAAAGGTATTAAGCAAATGACTGAAGCTCGGGAAACACCGTCATGGAATTACCCTTCAGAGGGGGGTGGTCAGCCTCGCTGAGACCATGTCACCCAACCTGTCCATTGCACAGACAAAGGGGAAGTGTGTGTCTGTGTTCCCATGATGAGTGAACAGCAGAGAAAGGTTAAGGGAATGGGCTTGCTTGGCTTGCTAAGTAGCAGAGCAACCTCACTGGGGATGCTTTTTCTTTGCCTTTAGGGATGGCCAGCCAAAGTGAATGGACTGGATATAAAAAGATCAGATGTAAGGAAGATCCCACCAAGATAAGCAAACCCAAGATCAGGCTTGCCTTCAAGTTGCAATGTCCCTGTCTCTGGACGACTTTAAGAGGAGAACCTGCAGGCGCCTCCATGGGCATTGCAGACTATGAGGGCTTATAGGAGCTCACAGGTAGCTGGATCTAGCCCATGCACCCTTCACACTCCAGGCTTAGGAGAATCTACTCGCAGTGAAGCTCACCAATCTCTTCCCAGGCCCTGGGCACTCCATAAGGCCTCATAGGCAGCAGAGAACTTAGATAGAAAGCCAGTGGCATGTGGCCTGCAGAAGCCACGAAATACCATAATGTTACACAGTATCCACGAGCAGCAGGTGCTCAGTGTTCATTCGTTGGCTCTTCACAGCGGCCCTTCAAGGGAGGTGGTGTCTTCATCCCTATTTTAGAGATAGGGGAACTTTCTCAGGGATACGGAATAACTTGTCCAATGTCACAGTGCAGTAAATGGGTGTCTTGGGATTTGAACCTTGGTCTGAGTGACTCGCAAAGCCCAAGAGTTAAGCAGGGGGCTGTACGGAAGCCCTGGCGTTTAGGTTCCTGGCTTGGCCGTACACAGGCATACCAGGACTGCTGCTAAGGGCATCCATGGGACTGCTGGAAACCACAGTGCTGATCCCTGGCTCACCCTCCCCTGGGAGACCAGACTGACCCTGGATCATTGGTTGGCTAAAGCCTGGGGCCTCAAGCTTGGTATGTGGGGCTCAGTCACTGCCAGCAGGTCCTCCTTGAGGACCTCTTTCTTCCTTTCATCTGCTCAAGCCTAAGACCCCATACACTGTGTGCGGATAGGGAGGTGGCCCCTTGTGCTTCTCAGCAGCACACTCCTGCCTGGACCACCCTCTCCCAGGAAGGGCAGACCCCAGCAGAACCTTTGCCCTGCTTGGGAGGAAACACGAACAACCAGTATGGCTCAGCAAGGGGCTCCCAGTATTGCTGGCCCTTGGTATCCCCTGGCATTGGGTAGATGCCCCCTCATGCCAGGGACTGGCCTCGAGGCTGTTCCTCTCTACTCTGGAGCCTCTGGGCAGTGGGTTGTGGATTTCCTAAGAGCTGACCATTGCTGTGTCAGAGGTTTGCACCACCGAGTTGCTCAACAAGACCCTGCAGCCTGGTTTGCTGTCAAGGGGAAGATGGGTCTCTCATCTCTAGCCCCAGCGCACCCCAGTGAACTTGAATGTGCTAGTCCCAGAGGTTGGGACTCCTGAATCAGCCTGTGAGGACAGGGCCAGGACAGTGCTTGCCACAGGTCCTGGGAATATCTGTGGGGAAGAAGAGGCTCTGCCACCCTTGAGGTCTGCTGGGTCCTGGTCCATAAGTGTTCCCCTCCTCCCATCTCACCCTGACTCAGGCCCAGGAAAGGGGTATCTTCGGTGTTTCCTGGACTTCTGAACACCACATTCATCACTGCCATTCTCCTTAGAGCTGGCCCAACCCCAAGAACTGGAGAACAGGCTGGCCCCAGCCACTCTATCTCACCTTCCCAGACATAAAGACTTTGACCTTGCGCAGTCACACCCAGGGCAACCTAGCACCTCGGCAGGCTGTTGAGCGATCTCAGCGTACAGATCCTGCTGACCACACCTGCCACCAGGCCTCCCCTCTGCGCTCTCCCTCGGTGCCCACTGTCCTAGGGAGTTGGGTGAATATTGATTATAGTGTGTCCATATGACAGTTCAGAATACTGAGTCCCAGAGCAATTCAAATGCTTCTGGCTCCTTTCCATGGAAAGCTGCATCAAGCCTAACTCATCTCCCTAGGCTGGGCCCAGGAAGAGATGGCCCTTTGGTGTACCATGCTGTTTGAGTAGCCAAGACCTCTGGGAGTAAAGGCCCCTGGCCATGTAAGCAATATAGGGGGAAGCGTCCTGAGCTCCTCTCGTGGCCTTTCTGCTACTGCGTGCTCCGCAAGCTGGGTTCCTGTGCCCTGGTTCTCTGGAACTGTTTCCCAAATTGGGGCTGCTGAACAGAGGGTAACCCAGCCAAGTGAGGGCAGGAAGTGAGCAAGAAAGCAGGATGGGCCTCACAGGATCACCTGAAAGGGCAGGACAGGGCAGGTGGCCCATGACAGGTGGGATGCTGGCTGGCCTGCCTGCCTCCATCCCCTGCTCCTTCTGGAAGCCATGCCCTGCCTTTAGCCATGGCCTTGGTGCTAAGACTACCCACTCACCTCCCTTTCTCCACTTCCCTCTGGCTGTCACCTTGAGGACCATCACCCTGGGGCTTAGGCAGCTGTGTCTGTGGGATGTGGAGCCCTCCTCCTCCTCAGAGGCCCAGGCCAGCCCCCCGGTGCTGAGAGAGCCTGCAGCCTGTGGTCACCCAGGTTGTTTGAGGTATCTTCCAGAGGCTGAATGCCTCCTCCTCTCCCTCTTATCCTCTTATCCCATCCCCTTCTCCTCCTCTTCCATCCCACCCATTGGGTCCCTCTGCCAAGCCCTCCACCTCCCTCCTGCCTCCTTCTGAGTCCCTGCATGACTCATACTTTCCCTGGGTCCTCCCCATAAAGTTTGGTTCCACAGGCTCTTTGAAGAGATCCAGCCTCTTCAGCTCTGGGCAGGCAAGAACCAGGCACCAGGCCATGGGTACCAGGGCCTCTGCCCCCAGCCCGGGCGTCCCCGTGTTCAGGCCAGGATACTATATATGAACATGCTGACATGAGAACCCGGACTTTGGTTAGAGAAAGTGGTGCTTCCCTATGTGGGTTTCTGTGTTTGAGCCAAGGAAACTGAGGCCAGAGAGATGCCATAAGTTATCCAGGGACCCAGAAGGGGCTCGTGGCTGAGCTGGAGTGTCCCACATCGTCTTCAGTGCCCCACTCTGGCCCCTGAGTGGCAGCCTTGCTAGGATGGCAGGAATCAGCTGACCGCTTATTCCTGGGCCATCAGACCCTTAGAACAGGGACCAGGTGGGCAGTTCTGCCTGTGTCTGAAAGTCGACTCACTGTGACCAGTGCTCGCCAAGGCTCAGCCAGGGGCATCGCTAGGGCATGGGGCACTGCCTGAGCATACCACACCCTCTGTGTGCTCTGAGACGCTGGAGCCCTGAGACTTGAGAGTCAGTCTGGATGCCGGCTGTCAAAAGCTAGTGACATCCACTAGAACACACTGACCTCCCCTACCCTGTGCCTCTCCTTCTCTGCAGAAGCTACCTGTGCTCCAGGGTTCTCTGCGCAGGGAAGGGTTGGACAGGCAGCCCTCAGGGTACAGCCTTGCCTGCCACTTGGGCAGCTGTCGGAGCATGCAGGTGTGCCCAATGCCTAGCTGGGGCACTTGGCACAGTTGCCACTGCGCCCTGGCCAGGGGTCCCAGCAGCCCCTGGGCGGTGGGTGGAGTGGGGTGCACAGCCGAGCAGGCTGAGAGGGCTCCCAGGACGCTCCCATCCCGCAGTTCCCACCCTGGTCTGCTGTCTTCTCTCAGCTCTTCCCCAGCGCCCCGCCTCCCCAACCTTACCTCGGGACGCGGCCAGGAAGAGAGCAAAGAGCAGGGATCCCCAGCGCCAGCGGCAGCTGCCGGCCTCCGGGGCCGTGGGGACGCCCATATCGCCGTCAGACTCACAGGGGAACTTCTGGTGCCGGGGAGCGGGCGGGACACAGCCGGCGCGGGGAAGCCTCCCGCGAGTGAGTGCGAGCGAGTGAGCGTGGTGGGCGGCCCCAGCGCCGCACTCCAAGGCCGCCCCGCAGCGCCCCCGGGAGGCCGTGGGGGGAACTGCCTCTCCGAGGGCCCCGTGGGAGGGGCTTCCCGAAGGCCAGCCTCGTGGGTGGAGAGCCAGTGTGCGTCCCAGTGAGTCAGCTCTACTTGATTGGCAGTTTCAAGCCCAGAGAGAAGATTACTACTGCTGCGCAGCCTAAGTCGATTGCCCTCTAACAGCGTGAAAGACTTGGCTTGCATCTGCCCTCACCCACCAGCCTTTGAGTGGTCAGGGGACAGAGACTCGTACGCTACATCCTCCAGCCAGATCAGGGCTTGGTATGTGGTAGGCACTCCCAGTTGTGGAATGAGTGAGTGGATGAAATCTGACATCGTGAAGAGCTAGGCAGGTTGGAGCCAGTTTAACTGTAGATTCAGAGCCTGGGGCATCTTGAGTGCGTGCACACAGACACATAATAGGTGCAGGACTACACACCAGGATCAGCACATCACTGCTCCAGGACACACACAGGTATGCAGGCAACACCTTGTGGGATGCCCCACAGCGTATCCTGCAAGTTCCTGTCCTGCAGAGGCCTCAGCTGTCCACCTGCCTATGCACGGGCCCTCCCTTCTAGTGCCTGGATATCTGCAGGTTACTCTGATGCACCCTCACGTCTAGTGCCTCTGCTCTTGCGCCCGCACCCAGCACTGCTGGCACCACTGGGAAGTCTCTCTCCTCCCCAGATTCTTCTCATCCCTCAGGGCTCAGCTCAGGTTGTCCCACTTCACAAAATGTCCCGACCCTTCCTTTTCCCCCACAAATCCTTAGTGTCCACACCCCCTTTGGCTACCACCTCCAGCCTGAGATAATCAACTAGTTGGTTCTTCTTCCGGCTTTTCTGCCCTCCAAGCCTCTCCCTGATGTTTCTGAGTCCCTAGCACAAAGCTCGGCATGGAGAAGGGGTTTATTGCCCTTTATCTGAATGGACAAACCAATGAATGAGTGTGGTGGAGGAGCGGAGGTGATCATGGCCAGGACCAGGGATTGCAGGAGTGGGAGAGCACAGCCGTTTTACCCAGTTTACCCCATTCTAGCTGAAACTTCCAGTGGTTTTTCTGGCCCTTTAGGGGTCTTGGGTTTGTAGGTGACTCCTAGGCTGAGGAGCAGAGGACAGCCAGAGTCAGACTGGGTCAGGAACTGAATGGGAAGGCTGAATGGGAGCCAGGAGTTCTGGGGGCCTGTGGGTGGCCTGATCCAAGTCATGGGCTCTCTGGCGGCCCTTAGCCCTGGCTCTCAGGGCAGGGAAGGCTACAACAGAGGACGGCTGATGCATCATGTTATTACTAAGTGACCTTGTGCAGGCCCAGCCCTCCTGAAGCCAGGGAACTCCCCCAGGATGGGAGCCCCAGAGGTTGCCAGGACATAACCCTGGTTCTTGAGCATGCCCCTGGGCTTGTGACCCCACCTCGGGAAGCAGCCCAGGGCCCTTCCTGCTGGCACAGTGTGAGCTCTCTTCTACCAGGGGAGCCACAAAGCCAACTGAGATAAAGTGGACACTGGGCCCTTCTCACCCTGACATCCTCTAGCAGAAGTGAGGTGGAGTCCCTTAAGAGCGAGACCCTAGAACACTGCCCTGTCTTAACCCTTCTTGGACTGGCCTTGCCCAGGCCACCCTTGAAACCAGACTCCCTGTGCCCCAGGGCCTAGCAGCCGAGGAGAGCCTAGAATTAGAGAGAGGGAAGCAACTGCCCTGCCAACCTCTTCCCCCAGGGGGCTGGTTCCCTCCTCCTTTCCACCTCCGTTCTCCCCACCATTCTGCTCTCTACTGAGCCTCCTGGGGTTGCATCAGGGAGAGACACAGGCATTGCCCAAGGGCCATGATCCAGAAACCTCAACCACTGTTTCCTCAACACCAGGCAAGACAGGAATAGCTCAGCTGAAAGGGCCTGTGGAGCACAGACTTTCTCCTCCCTCCAGAGACCAGAGAAATTCAAACCCACCTTCCCTCACCAAGCCCAGACCTGGTCTCAGAGCAGGAGAGCTCTAAGGCATTAGAGCTCTCACATAATTTTTTCCTTGGGACTGGCCGTCTCTGGAGCTACCAATGGAAGGATGGGCAGATGGGCTGGGGATCTGGACCCAAGAAGGCTGTCCCTGCCCCTGGGGAGGCAATGATTCCTCCGAGATGCAGCTCTGGATCTTGGGGGTGGCAGGCATTGGGTGTTTGCTGAAATGGTTTCCAAGCAGGTAGGAATGGCAACCTTGAAAAGGAGCTGTGACCTTGGGCAGGTCACATCCCCTCTCTGGACCTTTTCTGTTCAACCCCTCCACTCCCAGCCCCTGCAGCCTGCACAATGGTTGGACCCACTTCCAGTGGGTCTTGGGGGTGAGTTTGGGAAAGCGAGAAATATCAGCACTCCCTCTCCAACAGGGAGGCTGAAATTCAGTCCCTTTCCTGCAAGGTGGCCCTCTTGTACTCTTGCCAGCAGGTAAAGAGTCTCAGGAGGGCTAAAGGCTGGGCCCTCACCATTCGTGAGTACTCACAGCTGTCCCCAGGCCCTGCAGAGCCACAGATGGACATGGTGGCCTTCCTTGACAGTCATCTTTATTTGAACATTTGGGGCCTCCACTGCTATTTTTAATGAAAACAAGCACAAACACGCAATGGAGAAAGATGCAAAATCCACATGAGCTTTCAAAAACAACATGAGAGATTGCAAAGATATTTCATTCTGGAGGCAAACCATTTAGGGCAATCCTCAGAATGTGCAAGTTCCCTCTCCATTCTGGTGGGAAAGTTTGAGAAATGCTAAATGTGTTTTCCTCCTTGTGAGCTTGTTAAGATTCATTGAGACCCTGCAACCCAAAGGAATGCTTCCCTAATGGTGGGCCTCAGTCCACTTAGCTGATTACACCAGACCAGAAACTCACAACATCTGAGCTAGAAACAAATTTAGAAATCAAGCCAGGTCCGTCCTTTATTAATAGACAGAAAAGGTCCAGAGAGGGGATGTGATCTGCCCAAGGTCACAGCTCCTTTTCAAGGTTGCCATCCCTACCTGCTTGGAAACCATTTCAGCAAACACCCAATGCCTGCCACCCCCAAGATCCAGAGCTGCATCTCGGAGGAATCATTGCCTCCTCAGGGGCAGGGGCAGCCTTCTTGGGTCCAGATCCCCAGCCCATCTGCCCATCCTTCCATTGGTAGTTCCAGAGACGGCCAGTCCCAAGGAAAAAATTATGTGTGAATTGCCTACATTGAGCTGTTTGTACCACCTGCTTTCTGTTCTCTGGCCTGGCAATGGCCTAGTCACATTCTTTCTACCTAGACATCTTTGCAGTGATTATCACCTTATTATTTTATATTAGTCACTCATTATGGTGTGTATCATTTAGGGTCCTGGCAGGAAACAGATAGCACACTCAGAAACGGTTCAACTGAAGATAGTTTAATACAGCGACTGTTTAGGAGGGCTGGTGAAGCACCCAGAGACTAGCATCCAACCACAGGAAGCCACTACCACTCACGTGTCCAAAAGGAAAGAAGAGGAAGCAATGTTCTGGAGCCCAGTGAAAGCTGGTGCTATGAAAGGGGGACCCCCGCCTTGAAGCAGGAGAAACACAGCCATGGGCAGAACCACAGTGAGGAATGGAGGGAGTGTGGAAGAAACACCCCCGCCTCTTTCTCCTCCCCGCTTTCATCTTCTGCCAGGGCCTCCCACTGGCCAAGGCCGTCAGGAAGCTGGATAGCGAGAGAGCCTGGGTAAGGCAGTCAGTCCCTAGGGGACATCTTCGGTGGAGAAAGGCAGGGAAAGGGGCGAGAACCATTTCTAGTTGGTTCTTGAGCACTGATTGCTGAGTTCTGATTGGCTGAATATTACTTGTGGTTCAAATGACCCAAGCATTGGCAGAGATGGCCGATCACAGGAGAGCATGTTGTAGAAGAAGCTGTTCTTGCAATGAAGTTATGTTCTGTGAGTCTTCTTTTCCACAGGTCAGCAAATTCTGCCCACAAAATTGCCACAAACCCAATGTCCTCCTTTTGAAAATGCGGAAGATACGTATTTCTTTCACTTACATGAACAATAGATGAAGCTTAAATATGGCATTGGGCCAAATGCCTCACATTCTTCCCTCTTGTAGTCTAACGGGACATCTAGGCTCAATAAGTCGCTGGCCCTGGTAAAGCTCTGTCTGGGCTGGGGTGACTACCAGAGTTCATCCCATATGCCAGTCTTAATCATTAGACCACTGTGCTAACAAGGATCCCAAGTTTGCATCTTGCCTCAGCAGTTCTGTGATTGATTAGGGATGTCTGCTGTGAACACAGACATAGGAGTGGTGGTGCGAGTGCCGTCTTGGACAGAGCAGCTACCTTGCTTGGCTCTTGGTGCAGCTTTTGAGCTTTCCTCCTCTACCAGCCTGTGACCTCCCTGCTGCTTTCTTCTCCCTTGGCCTTCCTGTGTGAGTCACATGGAGTGAGTTCGGCCCGGGAGAGCAGCCATCTGGATCCACCTCAATCCTTCTGGCCACCTAACCAAGGACCTGCCCCACTCTTTTCCACAGGCCACCACGCACGTGTACGTGACCATCGTGGATGAGAATGATAATGCGCCTGTGTTTCGGCAGCCCCACTATGAGGTGCTGCTGGATGAGGGCCCAGACACGCTCAACACCAGCCTCATCACCATCCAGGCACTGGATCTGGACGAGGGGCCCAATGGCACAGTCACCTACGCCATCATCGCAGGCAACATCATCAACACCTTCCACATCGACAGATACATGGTCAGCAGCTGATGGCAGGATCAGGACAAGGGACGAAGCCTCTCCAGGGATTGGCGAGGAGCTCAGTGACACCCTGGGGGGAATGAAGCAAAGATGCAGTCTAGGGGAAATGGTGGGGGCATTCAGTGTGGGAGGATGAAAAGTTTGGTAGAATGGATCCTGGGCTAAGGGGTAGCAGGGGTTCCCCATTATGGCTCCAATGTCAGGGCCTACTTCCCAGATCAGTCAGAGGGTGCCCCAGACCCACCACCCCTAGATCCATCCTTGTCCCTTCCATGTGTCCCTAGGGTGTCATCAGTGCCACCAAGGAGCTGGACTACGAGATCAGCCACGGCCGCTACACCCTGATCGTCACCGCCACAGACCAGTGCCCCATCTTATCCCGCCGCCTCACCTCTACCACCACGGTGGGTGCATGGGACACAGCCCCAATTTGGGCTTGGAGGTGGGGGAAGGATAGGACCCGGAAAGTTCCAATGGGGGAAGGGGTTAGGGGAAGACTGTCTAAGGGAAATGCCTAAATCCAAGACCCCTGTCCTAATCTCAGCAACTCACTGAAACTTGCTGCGTGATATTAAGAAGATCACTGAACCTCTCTGTGTGGCTGTATCTATCAGACAGATTCTGGCAACACCTGCCCTCCTCTCCTTCACGGGAAAAGCATGACCTCTGGGTTTCAAGTCCCTGCTTCCACTTTCTAGCTGTGTGACCCTGAGCAAGTCAGTTAACCTCCCTAAGCTTCCATCTCCTCATCTGTGAAAGAAGGACAACACAAACTGTGTTTTAAGGAGTGGGAGGAGCAAATGAGACCATGTAAGACAATCACAGTGCAGCAACAAGTGGAAGTTTATAGCAGTACCGTAATTATTATTTTTGAGACAGGTTTTTACTCCATCATCCAGGTTGGAGTGCAATGGCTTAATCACAGCTCACTGTAGACTCGACCTCCTGGACTCGAGAGCAGTCCTCCCACCTCAGCCTCCCAAGTAGCTGGGACTATAGGCATGCACCACCACACCCAGCTAATGTATTACTATTTTATTTTTTGTAGAGGTAGTGTCTTGCTATACTGGCCAGGCTGGCTCTGCCTCAGTCTCCCAAAGTGCTGAGATTACAGATGTGAACCACCATGTGTGGTCAATAGCATTATTATTAATATGATTATTGTGCCCCTGAAAGGCTTTGACAATGATAATAACTCACCGACATGCATAGCTTAAAAGGCCCGCCCATATTCGACATCCCATATGATTCCTCCATGGGCCGCATGAGGCAGGATTATCAGATCTGTTTCACATTGAAAGGAACCCAGCAAGTGATGGACCCAGCACAAAGCTGGCTAAGCTTTTCCCACCGTCTCAGGTGCTTGTGAATGTGAATGACATCAACGACAATGTGCCTACCTTCCCCCGGGACTATGAGGGACCATTTGAAGTCACCGAGGGCCAGCCAGGGCCCAGAGTATGGACCTTCCTGGCCCATGACCGGGACTCAGGCCCCAACGGGCAGGTGGAGTACAGCATCGTGGACGGAGACCCTCTGGGTGAGTGGGGCTTGTGGTGGTCATACCACCTACAGGGCCTCACCTGCCCACCAACTTGGGGCAAGATAAGAAGGGGAGTCTCGAGGCATTTGGCCCCACCGTTACGTGATTCTGTCCTCTCTGGACCTCAGTTTCCCCATCCCTAGCAATGATGGAAATAATCTTCTCCCACCCTTTCTTCCCAGAGATGTGATTAGAACACTGTGAAATCTGGGAACAAGAGGTGGTAGACTTGGAGGGACACAGACCTCTTTAAGAACATGATTTAAAAATGTCCTGTGTCATGCCCAGAGGAAGGGCCCCAGAGCAGACAAAGGAAGTACATCCTTACAGTGCGTGCAGAGCACAGTCCCCGCCCTCAGGACCCCAAACCCACACACCAACGGAGCGCCCGGCTTGCTCTACGCATCTCGTGGTCACCCGTTAACCGCCCTCTGCTGGGGTGAAGAGCAGAGCTTGCCCTGGCCTTGAGGGCAGCTTCTCAAGTCCATTTTCACTCATTCCTATAGAGGAGACCCCAGACCCAAGGCCAGCTAGGGTCAGGCAAGGAGCCCGTGTAGGAGACGGCATAGGAAAGAATCAGGAGCAATGGGGACTGTGCAACCTCAGCTCGGCTCCTGCCAGTTGTAGCTATGTCCAGATGCAGGCCTGGGAGTGCCTGGGCCCATTTTGAACAGAAAAGCAGAAATCCAAATCTTTGTGAAACATCCCGATTTTCTGATTGATCGTGCAGTACATATTTCTTGCGTCCCTCCAGCGTGCAGGCCATTTTCCAAGAGCTGGGGATACCAAACAGATGCAGATCCCTGTGCTAAAGAACATATGTTCCAGTTGCAAGACTCGAGAATGACCCAACTGACTAAGTAGATTACTTAGTATACTAGGAGGTGCTAAGGGCTATGGAGAAAAATAAAACCCAGCCAGACGATGGGGAGTGCCAGGGTGAAGGCAGCGATTGTAGGTTGGCAGAGGGGGGTCAAGTGACATCTGGGGAAGAGCATTCCGGGGAGAGGAAGCAGCCAGTGCAGAGGCCCTGAGGTCAGAGCGTGCTTGGGGTGTTCACAGAGAAGCAGAAAGCTCTGTGGCCTGGGAGAAGTTGAGCAAAGGGAAGAGCAGGAAGAAATGAGACCAGAGAGGTCATGGGGCCAGATGTTGCCGGGCCTTTGAGGGCCAGGATGAGGGTGTGGCTTTCGCTCTGAGGTGGGAACCCTAAGAAGGCTTTGAGCAGAGGAGAGACATTGTGCCCGGCACGATGCAGACCGCCGTGCCATAGCCTTTAAGTCACAAGCAGCACTTCCCGGGTTAAATCCACATGTGATTGGGATCAGCCTTGGGAATTTGGGACCTTGTGGAGGAGCTCCAGCAGACTAAGAGTCAGGCCCCCAAAGGAGTGGGAGAGGCCTAGGAGATTCCTCAGGCTGACCTGGGTGGGAGGCTTCCTCCCCTGAGAAAGGGAGAGGAGTAGACGTTTATAGCCCAAAGATAATGGTGGGGTCCCTGAGCACCACCCTCATCTTGACTTAGGTTTCAGCAGGAGCATGCTGATTCCTGTGCTCAGAACAGACTGTAGGAGTGAAGAATGGGAAGAGGGAGCTAGGTGGGAGCCTGTTCCTAGCAATGGGGTAGCCGGGACAGGGTGGTGGCATCACAGGTGGAAAGAGGTGACCAGCTCTGGCGTAATTCAGAGGTGAAGCCAGTAGGACTTGCTGATCGGCTGTGGGATGTGAGAAAAAGTCAAGGTTTTGGGGTGAGCGGCTGAAGAGATAGTGGCGTTGCCACTGACAGACGGAGGACTGCAGCAGGGGGGCGAGGAGAGAAAGGAGGGTCGGTTTCAGATGTTATGTATACAAGCCAGGAGTTCAGGAGAGAGATCTGGGCTGGAGACGGGTATTTGGGAGGAGCTGTCAGCATAGAGGTATTTAAAGGCAGGAGAGGAAGTAGAGCGGTAGGAAGATTCAGCAGTGAACCCAAGGCTCACTTGCAATTAACAGGCTGGAGGGAAAAAAAGAAAAACCACAACCTATTTTTGGAGGGCCCAAATTAGAGCCCCTGCTTTCCAGAGCTTGTAGTGGGTCACTCTGTTCGGACATGCCACCCTCTTGTGTCCCAAAGTCTCCTCTCTGGCCAAGCACCTGGCCTTCCCCTTTAGAAAGCAGCAGAGCAAGGGCCTTTTTCTTCTGCTGTTTTCACAAACACAGAGGTTTTGTAATTTTATGGGAGTCCCTGGAGTCCAGGAGGATGCAGCACCTGGCAGAGGCAGGTGCTGGGCAGGCAGCTGAACCCCCTCCCCATGAGGGGTCTGCTCTGCACCCCAGCCTCAAGGCACAGAGCACATACCTGTGTCCCAGCACAATGCAGACCTCTGTGCCATAGCCTTTAAGTCACAAGCAACACTCCAGGTTAAATCCACACGTGATTGGGGTCAGCCTTGGGAATTTGGGACCTTGTGGGGAGTCCTGGCAGACTAAGAGGCAGACCCCCAAAGGAGTGAGTGCGGCCTAGGAGTTTCCTAAGGCTGACCTGGGTGGGAGGCTTCCTCCCCCAAGGAAGGAAGAGGAGACATTTAGATCCCAAAGATAATGCTGGGGTCACAGAGCACCACCCCCATCTCAGAAATGATCAGCGAAGGCCCAGAGAGGTGAGGAGGGCCTGGCAGTGCTGCCGACATGGGTCACGACATCCATCTCCCGCCTCTCCGCCCACCTCGGGGTTCATGTTGGTCACTGAAAAGTTGACAGATGCTGCAGTCAGCACAGCTGTCTGGGGAGAGCTGGTTTCACAGCCCACCACTGCGTGGAGGAACGTGTCCAGGACCCCAGCGTAAAGGTCGCCTTCCTAACACTGCAGTCTGAGCCGGGAGGGACTCCTTTCTATAGGAAGGCAGATGACAGATGCCTGGGCACTCACCAGCCCCACTGAGCCCTGAGGAGGAGCTCTGTGCTCAAAGAAGAGTTGGGAGACGGGCCATGTGCATTTGAGCCTCTCCCGTCAGCCCCAGCCTTGGCAGCTGCCCTTTATGGTCACACCCACTCCTTGGACCCCTTTCCCACATTCTCATCCTCCCTGAAAGCTCCCTGTTCCTTCAGAAACCTGCCTGGGCTCTCTTTTGGAATCAGTACACACAAGGTGGGCCAGGCTTTGTCCAGCGCCGGTACACGCCACCGTTGCATCTCTCCATTAGCCCCTTTTTCAGATGAGAACATCAAGGCAAGGCTCAGTAACATGCCCAAGGGCACACAGGAATGAAGTCCAGATGAAGACCTAGATATGACTGGATCGAAAGCCTATGCTTTCAACCTCCCATCTCCAGAAGTTGTGGAGGGGTGGGGAGGGTCTGGCTCCAGAGCAAGCTGCTGAGGAGGAGAATTTGCACAGGGGAACTAGGTTGGCCCAGGCCCCAGCCCCTGGGCCTGCCCTCCTGAGTCTTCAAGGGAGTGGTGATGGTGTCTCCTCCTGGCTTTGGAGGGAAGAGCAGGAGGGCCTCTACCTGCACGCGGCCAGGGCTTGAGATAGGGCTGGGAAACCCCAGTAAGGGAATCCCCAGTTCTTTGGAGACCTTGGAGTGCCAGGCTCAGGAAATCCTGCTTCATGCAGCTTCCGCCCCCGCCCCAAGGCAGGATGAAGCCTACGGGACTGGCAAGAGCCTGGGAGCGGAAGGGGTGGTGGAAAATCACGGCTGCAGGTGGAACTGGGAGGGGCTGATCTTGTAAATCAGAGGATTAGGAGTTGGGGACAGAGAATTGTGAGTTAGGATGTGAAGAGGAAGGAAGAGAAAACTGGGGGGGCGCCTGGGCCCCTGTCCTTGCTGTGCCCTGTGTGCTGAGTGCTTTGTGCTGTGCGTCCCAGAGCAAGTCAGTGCCCTACTCTGGGCCCTTTCCCCCAAGTGTCCAAAGGGAAAGTGAAGGAAGTAACTAACTTTCTCCCCATTCCATTTCCTGAGGGACTGCAGAGGGGTGGCCCCTCTTCTGCAGGCTCTCCCAGCTCCCTTGCTCATGTTCCCCTAACTTTTTTTTTTTTTTTTTTTTTTGAAACGGAGTTTCGCTCTTGTTGCCCAGGCTGGAGTGCAATGGCGCGATCTCGGCTCACCGCAACCTCCGCCTCCTGGGTTCAGGCAATTCTCCTGCCTCAGCCTCCTGAGTAGCTGGGATTACAGGCACGCACCACCACGCCCAGCTAATTTTTTGTATTTTTAATAGAGACGAGGTTTCACCATGTTGACCAGGATGGTCTCGATCTCTTGACCTCGTGATCCACCCGCCTCGGCCTCCCAAAGTGCTGGGATTACAGGCTTGAGCCACCGCGCCCGGCCTTTTTTTTCCTTTTTTTAAAATTAATTTATTTAAGTTCTTGGGCACATGTGCAGGTCCTGAAGGTTTGTTACATGGATACACACGTGCCATGGTGATGGTTTGCTGCATCCCCTAACTTTCTTCTTGCCAGAACCGCAGCCCCCACCATTCTCGCCTCTCCAGCTGGGTTCACACTTGCTCGCTGGTTTCCTTCCCACTGCCTCCGGCTTCCACCTACCCTGGTTGGCTCTGGAAAGAACACGAGTCCTGTGGGAGGCAAAGGGTTGAGACCCAGAGCCCTGGGTTTGAAGCCTGGTCTGTCATTCACTTGCTGTGGGCGTGCAGACAGGTCGTAGCCCTTCCCTGGGCCCCCAGTTCATTTTGCAAAGGACACAAGGGACTGGACAGCCTCTGGGATGCCTCCCAAGTCAGTGTCTAAGAATCCGAGGTTCTTGCTCTGGACTCTCAGATATCAGGCACCACAGCCCAGCCAAGAAAAGGACTCGGGCTGCAGGACCAGTGAGGCTCTTCAGAACCGTCAGAGAAAGGAAATCAGGGTCACCACAGTCGTAGGGAACCCACTCTGCACCAACTGTGGCTCAAGACGGGGACGGAGTGGAAGGCACTGGGAGCTTCCCTGCCCCTCATCTGTCCCTTCTGCCTGTCCGGGGCCTCCGCGTTCACCGTTAGTAAAGCATTGCGTTGTGCTCGGCTCTGCCCTTTCCACTATCCTTCTTCACAAGCCATTGGATCTGGAACAGATCACATATTGCAAAGCGCCTGATGTCTTCATTGATCATGATTGCTTAGAAAGGGGGTGCTAGTGTAGCAAGGAGCCCCCACTTCTTCAACATAACCATCTTACCTAGGCCTGCCAGTGGCACAGGGAAGGGGGCCGATTGGCCTGGCCCATGGGGTATGAGTGGCTCGTGTCCACCTGCACCCATGGTGGTGATCTGTTACCACCCACCTGCACATCCCAGCCCTTGCAGGTCCCATGAGGATCTGAAGCTGGGGTCACCCGAGGACCCAGGCCCCAGCTATCCCCCAACCCTGGCGAGTGAGGCTTGCTAGAGGAAGCCGGAGGCGTCCTGGGCTCTCCGCAGCTCCTGCGAGTGCCCGACTAACTCGAGCCTCTCCTGGATGGCACCCAGGGGAGTTTGTGATCTCTCCCGTGGAGGGGGTGCTGCGGGTCCGGAAGGATGTGGAGCTGGACCGGGAGACCATCGCCTTCTACAACCTGACCATCTGTGCCCGCGACCGGGGGGTGCCACCACTCAGCTCCACAGTACGTCTGGGGGCCCCACCTACTGGCTTCATTTCGCTGCCCCTGTACTTGCCATAGAGATTCCTGTAAATATTGTTACCCTTGTGCCCAGAGAAGCCACAGGCTGCCCTGAAGCCAGGCCAGGCCTGCCCCCAGGGCCCTTAACAGATCTCTCACCCACCCAGCACCTCTCTGGGGAGGCTACCTGTCAGCCCCGCCCTACACCCAACTCCTGCCCGTCACTCCCTTCTCCACCACTGCCCCTCCTCTGCCTCTGCCTTTCCTGCTTCCCTCAGCCTCCTCTTCATCCTCTTGCCTTTTTTATGTTCTTTTTCTTCTTTCTTCCTCTTCCATTTCTCTTTCTTCTCCACAACCAACTGTGCCCTTCCTCCCTGAACGCTGCCCTTGGGTAACTCCTCCTTGGTTTCATGCACCGTCCCTCACTCTTCCTCCCCTCCCTCCCCCTCCTCTGATCGGCCCAGATGCTGGTGGGGATCCGGGTGCTGGATATCAACGACAACGACCCTGTGCTGCTGAACCTGCCCATGAACATCACCATCAGCGAGAACAGCCCCATCTCCAGCTTTGTCGCCCACGTCCTGGCCAGCGACGCTGACAGCGGCTGCAACGCACGCCTCACCTTCAACATCACTGCGGGCAACCGCGAACAGGCCTTCTTCATCAACGCCACGGTAGGGCCGAGACCGACCCCAGGGAGCTTCCCAGAGTTTCCAGTGGAAAAGAGGGCCTTGCCCTAGAGGCTTTTCTGCTGCCAACATCTGGGTTCCACCTGGCTCCTGTTCCTCCGCTGGGATGAGGACATCTCTGTGGGAAGCATGGAATCTTGGATTCCCCAGTGAGCCATCTCTGGAGTCCACCTAGAGCCAGCCCTGAGGCTTGTCATGTACAGAGATGGGGTCAGAACCTGTGGGACCACATGGTTTAACCAAGATGCACCAAAGTTCTCACTCAGCCTCTTGAGGTGTCTGTAGGTGGCCAGCAACACCGTGGAGTCCTCAGAGGGCCATCCCTTAGAAGCAGCAAGGTCTCGGCCAGGCACGGTGGCTCACGCCTGCAATCCCAGCACTTTGGGAGGCCGAGGCAGACAGATCACTTGAGGTCAGGAGTTTGAGACCACCCTGGCCAACACGGTGAAACCCCGTCTCTATTAAAAATACAAAAATTAGCCAGGCGTGGTGATGGGTGCCTATAATCTCAGCTACTCGAGAGGCTGAGGTAGGAGAATCACTTGAACCCAGGAGGCAGAGGCTGCAGTGAGCCGAGATCGCACCACTGCACTCTAGCCTGGGAGACAAGAGCAAGATTTCATCTTAAAAAAAAAGAAAAAAAGCAGCAGGGGCTGGGCGTCAGTGGGTCACTCGCCCTGGAGAGACCCTGCTGGCTCACATTTTTGGCCTTCTAGACCATCTCTTAGGCAATTTAGGGAGGCCAGGCAGAGCAGTTGGCATCTGTGGGGCAAAGTAGAAAACAGGGAGCAGGTCTCCATGTAGCTCACCACCCTCCACATCCCAGACAGGGATCGTCACTGTGAACCGGCCCCTGGACCGCGAGCGGATCCCAGAGTACAAGCTGACCATCTCTGTGAAAGACAACCCGGAGAACCCACGCATAGCCAGGAGGGTGAGACTGGAGGGCACTGTGGGTAGCAGGGCTGGGAGCTGGAGGTACATGGAGAAAGAATACATCACCCCTCCTGCAGGCAGCATAGCCAGGCTTAGCACAGGCTTTGGAGTGAGCACATGCCGGGTTCAAATCCCAGTTCTCCCCTTCAGTAGGTGCATGGCTTTGGCCAGTTAACTCCTCTTGGCCTCCATTTCTCTTCTGCAAAATGAAGATCACACCTACCCCAAAAGTGTGGAAAGGATGAAGGAGCCAATATACACAAAAGCCTCAGTACAGTACCTTGCACATGACACTCAACGAACATCAACTCTCATTGTTTTCTCCCCAAACCGCTGATACCTGGACACACGCTGCATGTGTGCATGGGGCATCTGGGCCTGCATGCGCTCACAAGCATGCTCTGAGGTCCTGGAAGGCCTGCGTTTTCCAGGTGGCTCTCCCCTCAAAAGCCAAATAAATGAGCTATTTACTAAAGGGAGGATATTGCAAAGCAAACAGTCCCTTTAGGTTGGGGGTCAGCTCTGTCCTTCCAGCCCATGAGACTGCAGTAAACCCCCAACCAGGACCCTCAGACCCAGTTCATCTCAGCTCTGCTCCTGACTAGCTGTGTGCCACAACCAAGGCACTGCTCTTTCTGGGCCTCAGTTTCCCTATCTGTCTAGCTAGAGATGTCAAGCTGGAGAAAGTCATAAGCTACATGCCCCTTCCACTCCCATGTGGTGCTCCTCTGCTTCCTACTCCCTTCTTTTCTTTTCTTTTTTTTTTTTTTTAAGATGGAGTCTCTCTCTGTCGCCCAGGCTGGAGTGCAGTGGTGCAATCTCAATCTCGGCTCACTGCAACCTCTGTCTCCCGGGTTCAAGCGATTCTTGTGCCTCAGCCTCCCAAGTAGCTACAGGCACCCACCACCACACCTGGCTCATTTTTGTATTTTTAGTAGAGATGGGATTTCACCATGTTGGCCAGGCTGGTCTCAAACTCCTGACCTCGAGCAATCCATCCGCCTCAGCCTTTCAAGGTGCTGGGATTACAGGTGTGAGCCACTGCACCCAGCTTCTGCTCCCTTCTTTTTGCCCCACTTTTTCTCTTTCCTGCTCTCATTTTCCCTCACCTTTTCCTGGGCGTCAGGAGGGCCCTGAGTAAGAGCAGCATTGAGTGGCGGGTCTCTGCCGCTGACTCACCACTGGGCTCTGAATCGCCACTCCCCATCTCTGCACCTTAGTTCACTTGTCTCTGAGGTGATGACAGCGCACAGGGTGCTGGAGGTTCTGAGGGTTGGCAGGTGTGAAGTGAGGCACTGGCAGAGTTTGGGTGAACTCTTCCAACCAGGGCAACAGCAAGGCCATGAGGGTCTGAGAAACAGGACTCATCTGCCTGCCTGAAGTGAGGTGGAACGGGATTAAATCCCATTCACGACACCTCCGTGACGGAGTTAAAAATCCATATTTGGGGCCGGGCGCGATGGCTTAAGCCTGTAATCCCAGCACTTTGGGAGGCCAAGGCAGGTGGATCATGAGGTCAAGAGATCGAGACCATCCTGGTTAACATGGTGAAACCCCGTCTCTACTAAAAATACAAAAAATTAGCTGGGCATGGTGGCGCGTGCCTGTAATCCCAGATACTCAGGAGGCTGAGGCAGGAGAATTGCCTGAATCTAGAAGGTGGAGGTTGCGGTGAGCCGAGATCGCGCCATTGCATTCCAGCCTGGGTAACAAGAGCGAAACTCCATCTCAAAAAAAAAAAAAAAAAAAAAAAAAAATCTGTATTTGCCAGACTGGAAAACTGAGACTCAGACAGGGGAAACAACGTGCCCAAGGTTGCCCAGAATTGGGCCGCAACCCAGGTCTTTGAACCTCAGTGTGGGCTTTTTTTTAGATTAAAAAAAATTTGTATAGATTTAGGGGATTCGAGTACAGGTTTCTTACATGTCTGTATTGTGTAGTGGTGAAGACTGGGACCATCAAGTGTACCCAAAATTATCTTTTAGGTTCAGTGTTCACTCAACAGTGAACATTGTACCTAATAAGTAATTTTTCTTTTTTTCTTTCTTTCTTTTTTTTTTTTTTTGAAGCGGAGTTTCAACCTCCTTGCCCAGACTGGAGTGCAGTGGTGCGATCTCAGCTCACTGCAATCTCCACCTCCTGGGTTCAAGTGATTCTCCTGCCTCAGCCTCCTGAGTAGCTGGGATTACAGGCATGCGCCACTACTCCCAGTTAATTTTGTATTTTTAGTAGATATGGGGTTTCTCCATGTTGGTCAGGGTGGTCTCGAACTCTCAACCTCAGGTGATCTGCCTGCCTTGGCCTCCCAAAGTGCTGGGATTACAGGCCTGAGCCACCATGCCCTATCCCTAATAAGTAATTTTTCAACCCTCACCCCCTTCCCATCCTCTCACCCTTCTGAGTCTCCAATGTCTCTTATTCCATGTATAGCCATGGTTACACATTATTTAACTCCCACTTACAAGTGAAATATGCAGTATTTGACTTTCTGTTTCTGAGTCATTTCACTTAGGATAATGGCCTCCAGCTCCATCCATGGTTTTTTTTTTTTTTTTTTTTTTTTTGTTTTTTGTTTTTTGGGAGCTGAGATTTTAATATCAGAAATCAGTGTTGGGCCACACCTCTCACTGCCAGGCCCTTGGGTCTCCTATCTTCATAATTCCTGGAAGGCTGCCTGCAGCCAGGGCTTCCCCCATCCCCTAGGAAGGATCCAGCACCTGCCTGAGAAGGGAGGCAACAGCAGCTAAAGGGGTGGAAGGAGGAGGGGACAGAAGCATGTGCTGCAGGCTCATGTGTGTATGTACTAACATGTGTGAACAAATATAAAGTGTTAGGTTTACAGACCCTGGCTCAGGGACTTTACTCTTTCTTAATGGCTGAGCAGTATCCCATGGCCTATATACCACATTTTCTTTATCCAGTCCTCTGTGATGGACACTTAGGTTGATTCCATGTCATTGCTATTGTGAATAGTGTGGTAAACCTAGGAGTGCAAGTATCTTTCTGAGATAACAATGTATTTCCCTTTGGGTAGGTACCCAGTAGAGGTATATTGTGGGATTGAGGGTGGTTCTATCTTTAGTTCTTTGAGAAATCTCCATATTGCTTTCCACAGTGGCTGAAGGAATGTGCACTCCCATGGGCAGTGTTTGAGCATTCCCTTTTCTCTGTATCCTCACCAGCATCTGTTGTTTCTCAGATGGAGTCTTGCTCTGTCACCCAGGCTGGAGTGCAGTGGCACGATCTCAGCTCACTGCAACCTCTGCCTCCTGGGTTCAAGCGATTCTCCTGCCTCAACCTCCGACATAGCTGGGATTACAGGTGTGTGCCACCACACCCAGCTAATTTTTTTGTATTTTTAGTAGAGACAGGGTTTCACCATATTGGTCAGGCTGGTCTCGAACTCCTGACCTCAAGTGATCTGCCCACCTCATCCTCCCGAAGTGCTGGGATTACAGGCATGAGCCACCGCGCCTAGCGTGTTGCTTTTGGCTTATTAATCATAGCCATTCTGACTGGTGTGAGAGGATATCTCACTGTGGTTCATTGCATTTCTCTGATGATTAGCGATGCTGAGCATTTTTCCATGTTTGTTACCCCCTTGTTTGTCTTCTTTTGAAAAATGTGAGTTCACGTTAGTGTGGGTTTTTCTGATCATCCACCTCTGTGCCCTAATCCTCCACCTCCCAACCCTCCTCCCACTGGGGGGGGGGGGGGGCACTTTGCTGAACATGGCCTACAACCTGCTCTGTTCTGCCCCTTGCAGGATTATGACTTGCTTCTGATCTTCCTTTCGGATGAAAACGACAATCACCCCCTCTTCACTGAAAGCACCTACCAGGCAGAGGTGATGGAAAACTCTCCCGCTGGTAGGTACAGGGCCCGCCTGGGAGCTCCTACCATTGCCAGGCACCACTGGGGCCTGGGATGCCCAAGGACCTCCTTTATGCCTGATGACATAGCTGAACATAGATCCCAGTGGGTGTGGGAGGGGAGGGATGGGCACAGCTCCGGGGAATAATGGGCTGGAGCTGCCTGTCCTCCTGCAAGCACCAAAGAGGCCATAGGTCCGGTTGGAAGAGACAGTTGTGGTCATTGGTTCCCAGGGTGGTCTGAGAGTTGCCCCGTCATCCCTCAAGAGGGGCATTTAAGGTGTGAGGACTACCCAGGAGGGGAGTGGGCCCACCCCCCACTGCTCTCTCCACTCCAGGAGTGCAGGGCATTGCGGGGCTTCTGGAAGCCCTAGGGAGCATCTATAATCAGAAGCATGAGGTCAGGGGGTCCTGAGCAGGCCAGCATAGCCCTCTGTCTACACACATGCACTGACCAGCCTCACCTCCCTTCAGAGGGACAGAGTCTCCTCTTCGATGTCCCCCAAGGTGGCACCCTCACCCCTCCAGTCTCCCTAGCCCCTGCTCCTCATCTCCGGCTGGGCCTCTCCACTAGGTGAATGTCACTGTTAAACCTGTCTGTATATATGCTCACACATGTGCCTGTGTGTGGCCATATCAAGGCATGTGTGTGGGGTTACACATGTGCACAGACACACACAGGCACATGGGTGTCCACACTATGCGCTCATTTGCAGACATGCCCACCTGCAGAGGCACACGAGCACACAACCAGGGAATCCCAGGCTTGCACGTGCTCTGGGCAAGTGCTTGTGACCATGTGAACACAGAACTTGATGCACACATGTGTGGATTCCTAGTCATGTATGGCCAGGCCCCCAAAGGTAGAGCATTGTTTGCGCATGTGTAGATAGGAGAGGCCCACACATGGGGTGGTGATGTCAGGGAGCCCCAGACCCTCCCGAGGAGCGGCCAGCCTCAAAGGCTGCTGGGAAGGCAGGTGTGGCTCTGGGCAGCCGGGGCCTTGCTTACCACTCTCGTGTTTTCTCCTCAGCAGGGCTTTGAGGCCGCTCCCCAGGCATCTGCGTTCAGTCTGCCAAGGCTGCCGCAGGCCCGCTGCCAGGGCCTCCCCACCCTGTCCACCTCACCTCCCTCCCCTCTCATCCATCGTCAGCCATGGCTCACGGGGACAGGGCAGGGGAGGCGGGAGGGCAGGGGGCTGGGTTGGCCCTGTGGTGACCACTCTCCTTCTGACCCAGGGACCCCTCTCACGGTGCTCAATGGGCCCATCCTGGCCCTGGATGCAGACCAAGACATCTACGCCGTGGTGACCTACCAGCTGCTGGGCGCCCAGAGTGGCCTCTTTGACATCAACAACAGCACCGGTGAGGTCTCTGTGCCACCTAACACTCCCAGCCTGGCTCTGGGCTGGGGATGGCCCCAGTGCTGGATTAAGGGCCTCCCTTCTCAGTGCTGAACTCAGGCTGTCCATGGAGACCCCATTTTTCACAGCCCAGAGTCCCCACCTTGCAGCTGGATTATGTCACCCACGGGCCTGGCGGGAGGACATAGGAAGAGGCTTGGAGACAACACACAGGACCTGCCGGTGCACAAACTCTCAGCCTAGGCCGGGAGCCCCCAGCCCACTCCCTTCATGTCCCCAGTCCAGCAGAAGTAGCCGAAGCAACTTTCCTATCCTCCAACCTGACCATGTCACATCAGTCTGGTCCTGGACAGGAGGCTGCTTTGGTGACAGGTGCCAGCAGGAAAGCACATCTCTCGACAGAGAAGGTCATTCCTCTGCACCAGGTCACTCTTCCCAGGCAGGGGTCTTGAGGACAGCAGAGGGTACCTGCAGAGGGGACAACCACAAGAGATGTGTGGGGCCCTCCCTAAGCACAGGTGGTCGAGCCTGGGGGAAAGAAAGTCATTGTGTTACCGTCTCTGCTCCTCTTTCGTCTCTGTCCCCCATGGTGCCTCTCTTTCTCTGCTCTCTCCCTGTTGGTTCTTGCCCTATTTCCCCACTGCCCCCCTTTTCTGTTTGCTTCCCTGGCTGGTGGCACCGGGTGCCAGGCGTGGTGACTGTGAGGTCAGGTGTCATCATTGACCGGGAGGCCTTCTCGCCACCCATCCTGGAGCTGCTGCTGCTGGCTGAGGACGTCGGGCTGCTCAACAGCACGGCCCACCTGCTTGTCACCATCCTGGATGACAATGACAACCAGCCCACCTTTAGCCCTGCCACTCTCACTGTCCACCTACTGGAGAACTGCCCACCTGGTAAGCAGGGACAGGCCCCCCCACCCCCAACCAGGGGCTGGTTGGTGCTCGCAGGGGACTAGAGTCTCAGGTTGAACACAGAGTTTGCCACCAGTGGGGAGAGAGATGGGCAGCAGGGTGAGTGAAGAGCATACTGGAGAGGGAGTCCGGAGACCTGGACCCTCGCTTCCCTCCTCTGAGCCTCCGTGTCTTGTCTGCAAACAAGATTCTTAAGTATATGCATCCAAGTTCCCATGTAGAAACACTGACTATTTTAAAGTCAAAATAGGAGGCCGGGCGCGGTGGCTCAAGCCTGTAATCCCAGCACTTTGGGAGGCCGAAGCGGGTGGATCACGAGGTGGAGAGATCGAGACCATCCTGGTCAACATGGTGAAACCCCGTCTCTACTAAAAATACAAAAAAATTAGCTGGGCATGGTGGCGCGTGCCTGTAATCCCAGATACTCAGGAGGCTGAGGCAGGAGAATTGCCTGAACCCAGGAGGCGGAGGTTGCGGTGAGCCGAGATCGCGCATTGCACTCCAGCCTGGGTAACAAGAGCCAAACTCTGTCTCAAAAAAAAATAAAAAATAAAAATAAAAATAAATAAAGTCAAAATAGGATCAACATGATTCCCATCAAAATCAAAATATAACTTCTGGAAGAAGAAGACAATTTTGAAAAACATAGTATAAGAAGCCAGATTTGGCTTACCAGATTTTATAACATATTACAAAGCTACAGTATGTAAAGCCATGCGTTGTGGGCACAAGACTCCAGGACAAAATAGCCCAGAAACAGATACTGATAAATTAAAGAATAAAATATGATGTGAGGCCGGGCGTGGTGGCTCACACCTGTGATCCCAGCACTTTGGGAGGCTGAGGCAGGCAGGTTGCCTCAGGTCAGGAGTTTGAGACCAGCCGAACCAACATGGAGAAACCCCACCTCTACTGAAAACACAAAACTAGCCAGGCATGGTAGTGCATGCCTGTAATCCCAGCTACCCAGGAGGCTGAGGCAGGAGAATGGTTTGAAGCCAGGAGGCAGAGGTTGCGGTGAGCCGAGATTGTGCCATTGCACTCCACCCTGGGCAACAAGAGCAAAACTCCATCTCAAAAAAATAATAATAATAATGTGATAAAGGAAGCAATGAAGCCTATGGGAAAGCTAGTGTAGATTCTGTCAGATGCAAAAATAAATATCAGATAAATAAATATCAGATGCAAAAATAAAAACCAAAAGAATATTAAAAAGTAGAAAACACTAAATAAATGAAGAAAATTTAGGTGAATAACTCATTTCTGGATAAAACGATTCTAAGCATAAAAGAACTCAAAAGGAAAAATATTAAATTTGTATGCATACTAATTTAAAGTTTGTTACATCAAATAGTTAGAGCCAATATTGAAAGGCATACAGCACACAGAAAACTGTATTTGTCTCGGGCCAGGTGCAGTGGCTCACGCCTGCCTGTAATCCCAGCACTTTGTGAGGCCAACGGTGGGCAGATCACTTGAGGTCAGGAGTTCGAGACCAGCCTGACCAACATGTCAAAATAGAAATCCCGTCTCTACTAAAAACACAAAAAATTAGCCAGCTATGGTGGTGGGTGCCTATAGTCCCAGCTACTCTGGAGTCTGCTGCATGAAAATTGCTTGAATCCAGGAGGCGGAGGTTGCAGTGAGCTGAAATCACACCACTGCACTCCAGCCTGGGTGACAGAGCAAGACTCCATCTCAAAAAAAAAAAAAAAAAAAAAAAAAAAAAATATATATATATATATATATATATATATATATATATTTATATAGTGTCAAGTTGTCATAATTATATGACTTGTATAACTTGACAGAAAAATGGGCAAAAGACAAAAGCAGACCATTTGTAGAACATATAACTAACCATTACATTATAAAATGTTGTTTAATCAAAGAATATAAAATAATATTCCATTTTCCTATAAAATTGCAAATACGAAAAATGTATAAAAGAAAATGTGTCAAGGCTGTCATGAGGAGGGGCCACTTGCACATCACCAACAAATGCGTCTTGGTAGATCTTTCTGGAAGAGGCCACTGTGCACAGCTACTCCATTTCCTCCCCAACAGGATTCTCAGTCCTTCAAGTCACAGCCACAGATGAGGACAGTGGCCTCAATGGGGAGCTGGTCTACCGAATAGAAGCCGGGGCTCAGGACCGCTTCCTCATTCATCCGGCCACCGGGATCATCCGTGTCGGCAATGCCACCATCGACAGAGAGGAGCAGGAGGCCTACAGGCTAATGGTGGTGGCCACCGACCGGGGCACCATTCCTCTCTCGGGCACAGCCATCGTCACCATCCTGATCGATGACATCAATGACTCCCGTCCCGAGTTCCTCAACCCCATTCAGACAGTGAGCGTGCTGGAGTCGGCCGAGCCAGGCACTGTCATTGCCAATGTCACGGCCATCGACCGCGACCTCAACCCAAAGCTAGAATACCACATCATCGGCATTGTGGCCAAGGACGACACTGACCGCCTGGTGCCCAACCAGGAGGACGCCTTTGCTGTGAATATCAACACAGGTACAAGGGCCTGCACCCTCCTACCTTTCTCCCGGCTCCCAGCCCAGTCTCCTTGCTCCCTGCTTCCCACTCCTTTCTCCTTCTTTCTCTTCCGCTGCTGGTCCCTTGCTACTCTCTTCTCTCCCATGATACCAGATCCCTCCCCTTTTCCATCTCTCCCGTTGCTCCTTCCTTCTCTGCTTTCTCTTCCTCCCTCTCCCTTGAGCAGCTTCTCTGGCCTTCCTGATTCCCTCACCCCACCGTTGCATGAGAGCACTTCTCTCACCACACTCAAGGCAGCATTAAAAATGATAACATTTTCATGTTGGCAATTTTAGAGGAAAGTAATACCTTGTTTGTTTTTGTTTTTGTTTTTGTTTTTTGAGATGAAATTTCCCTCTTGTCGCCTAGGCTGGAGTGCAGTGGTGCTATCTTGGCTCACTGCAACCTCCACCTCCTGGATTCAAGCAATCCCCCTGTCTCAGCCTCCCAAGTAGCTGAGATTACAGGCATACACCACCATGCCCAGCCAATTTTTGTATTTTTAGTAGAGACAGGATTTTACCATGTTGGCTAGGCTAGTCTCGAACATTTGACCTCAGATGATCCAGCTGCCTCAGGCTCCCAAAGTGCTGGGATTACAGGCCTGAGCCACTGTGCTTGGCCATGATACCTCGTTTAACATAAATTTTTTTTTTTTTGAGACAGAATTTTGCTCTGTAGCCCAGGCTGGAGTGCAGTGATGTGATCTCAACTCACTGCAACCTCCACCTCTCGGGTCCAGGTTCAAGCAATTCTCCTGCCTCAGCCTCTCAAGTAGCTGGGATTATAGACGCGTGCCACCATGCCCAGCTAATTTTTGTATTTTTAGTAGAGACAGGGTTTCACCATGTTGGCCAGGCTGGTCTTGAACTCCTGACCTTGTGATCCACCTGTCTTGGCCTCCCAAAGTACTGGGATTCCAGGCGTGAGCCACCATGCCAAGCCTTAACATGTATTTCTTTCCTAACTAGGTGGCTGAACATTTTCTTCATATGTATGTTGGCCATTTAAATTCTCTGCCAGTTATATGCAGATCAATGATTTTCTTACACTATGAAACCAAGAGAACCATGGCTTATCTTTAACAATGTATGCAGCTTATTGTAATGTTGGTGGTTTTATCATTTTCCCAAAAGTTCAGTATTTTTCTCTTTCGAGTAGTTAGGAAAGGGACACGGAGCTGGTAGGTGTACTTCTTGGAAGGTCCAGAGGAGCGGTAGAAAAATCAACATGGGGCCAGGCGCGGTGGCTCAAGCCTGTAATCCCAGCACTTTGGGAGGCCGAGGTGGGTGGATCACGAGGTCAAGAGATCGAGACCATCCTGGTCAACATGGTGAAACCCCGTCTCTACTAAAAATACAAAAAATTAGCTGGGCACGGTGGCGCGTGCCTGTAATCCCAGCTACTCAGGAGGCTGAGGCAGGAGAATTGCCTGAACCCAGGAGGCGCAGGTTGCGGTGAGCCGAGATCGCGCCATTGCACTCCAGCCTGGGTAACAAGAGCGAAACCCCGTCTCAAAAAAAAAAAAAAAAAAGAAAGAAAAAAGAAAAATCAACATGGTTATGACAAAGCACTAAAACAGCAGCAAGAAGTTAGTTTTTCAAATGATTATCAGGCATTAAGATGCTGGAGAATGTTGATATTGGTGACGGTGTGGGGACGTTGAAACCCTCATGCACTGCTGTAGGAGCTGTGACTGATTCCACTGTCTGAATAGCAATCTAGCATAAGGTACACTTGTACCTTATTACCCAGCAGCTCCACCTCCAAGTACATGTTCCAGAGAAGGTCTCAAGGCATTAATGAAACCATCTGAGATACTCACTGCAGTGTTATTGGTGATGGTGGATTTGGGGGCCATGCAGGTGTCCGTTTCTGGGAGACTGAAGAATAAAACACAGCGGGTGCACATCATGTGGGTACCAGCCAGCAGTGAGAAGCAATAAATTAGACACACACAGAGCAATGTAGGCAGATCTTAATATAAGTATTTACTAAAAAGGATAAGAAATGGGATGAGATATATGCCACAGCACCATTTGCATAAATGTAAAATATGTACAAAGCAATACATGATTTTCAGAAATACTTTCATTAACAAAAAATACGCTTCAGTACATTACAATGACTCCCTGAGGGAAGAAGGGAAGGAGAGAGGTGTATGGGAATGAAAGGGGGTTGATGCACACATAAAACAAGAGAGGTACCGGTGGTCATAGTGAACCAAAGAACATGAATCTGCATTTGAGGCCCAAAGGGAAACAGAAGAAGGAAAAGCCATGAGCACTAGGAGAAGTTAGATAGAGCCAGCCATGTCCCAGGTTAGCAAAATTCCTGGCTGCCTGAGTTGGTCAGGACCATGGAGAGCTGCTCCACATCCCAGCTCAACTGGAGGCTCTGCTCTGTTCCCTACTGCTTCTCTCTTTCCTGATCCCTCTTCCTCCAACTGACTGTCTTCTCTATTTTTCTTTCCAGTGTCTTCTCTGCCCCCTCATCCTCAGCTCCCCCCACCTCCCTTGCCCACTTTGCTCCCTCTTCGTCTTGCCAGAGCCTCAGCCCCTGAGCTCTCCACTCCAAGTGGGCTTCCGCTTGCTCCCCTGGTTTCCTTCCCAGTGCCTCTTCCCCTCCCCACTCCCTGTTTCCACCCCTCCCTCCCTCCTCCCACCCCATCAGCTCTGAGTCCCCAGCGTCCTCCCTGCCCCGTTCTGCTCCATCCCTGCTGCACCCTGAACTAACTGATGTTAACCCTCTTCTCTCTTCCTCACGGCTGGCAGGCCCACAGGTTTGAGCTCTGTTTCTCTGTCATTTCCCACCTCATCTCTTCTCTGCCTCACTCCATTGCCTTCCTCCATGCCCACTGCACCCCCACCACCCTTCCTGTCCTGTGGGGCCCGGGCCAAGGCTGTGGCCCAGCCTTTGCAGACTGAATGCAGCCGCCCTCTCCCCATCCTCGCTCCCCAGCCTGGGGGACAGGGAGCGAGAGTAGGAAGAGGAGGAGGAGGAGGAGGAGGCAGCCCAGGGTAAGTGACTGCCCCCCCCGGCTGGGGACCCATGGAGGACAGCAGCCCAGCAGGGGATCTGCCGAGGGGGAAGGGAATCCCAGAGACCCTGGTGCCTGAGAGGGAGAGAAGGTCTCACTCTGGGATGAAGCCAATGAAAGGAGAAGCTACCAGGCCCTCTAACAGGCAGGAACAAGAAAGGTCCCAGGAAAGCCAGGCAAACTAGGTCTGTCCTATCCCAGCCCACACTTCTAGGGGGTTCCTCTCTGATTTGGGGAGCAGGCAGAGACTCTGGGAGGCAGTGGTTAGAACAGAAGGAAGCCCCTTGCTAGGACTGCCATGGAACCAATGCTCTTGTCACTTGCTAGGACTGCCATAGAACCAATCAGTCCATGTCACTCCCTATTTAATCAAGACAAAGGGATGGACCTGAAGCATCCATACTCTTCCACCACTGCCCACTCCAGGGAACCCCCTCAGGGCTTTTCAGCTACCATGATTTTCCTTTCAATTTCATCTCCCTAGAATCTAAGCATTTTTTAAATTGTGATAAAATACACATAGTGAAATTCACCGTTATAGCGACGTTTAAGTGTGGAGTTCAGTAGTGTTAGGTGCATTCGCATTGTTAGGGAATACAGCATTTTTTTTAAAAAGGAATTAAATAGCTTCAGTGTGCCAGGCACTGTTCTAAACACTTTACAATTGGAAACTCGTTTTGTTTTTCTAATTCTCAAAATAGTAGGGGATTGAGAAAATGATGGGTTGACAGTCAGTACTGTAATTATCTCATTTTACAAATGAAGACACAGAGGTGCAGAGAGGTGACATAACTTCTCCAAAGTCACCTGGCTAGTAAGCATCATGGGAGGGGCAGAGCCATGTGCCCCCAGCTTATGAGGGGGCTGAGGGCCCATCTCAGCCACAAGTCCCAGCAGCCACTGGGGACCCATCATCCTCTGTGGGGATTAGGAGGGTTTGGCCAGGCACACCCCTGGGAAGGGCAGATTTTAGGGCTTTCTGCTCAGGCTGAACCTGACCTGGTCTGGTCCACAGGATCCGTAATGGTGAAGTCCCCCCTGAACCGGGAGCTGGTTGCCACCTATGAGGTCACTCTCTCAGTAATTGACAATGCCAGCGACCTACCAGAGCGCTCTGTCAGTGTGCCAAATGGTAAGGTTCTCTGCAGACATTTTTCATGGGTTACTCAGAGCCAGTCAGGGCAGGGGGCAGGTGAGGAACCAGCAATTGTCTGTCCCCAGGGAGACAGCAACAAGACCCAGCTGCTCCGGGGCCAGGGGTCAGGAGTCAGAGAACACTAAAAGCATAAAAGGATGGAAGGTGGCAGCCACGGTCAGGCCCAGGGTGGTGATGGTTATGCAGAGCTCAGCGGTGGGGAATCCAGAAGCCCAGAACTATGTGCAATCTGAACCCCCAGGCTCAGAGTAAGAAGGAGGCTTGGTAGAGCCTGGAACGGATTGAGAAAAAACGGTTTGACAGAGGCTTAGGTTCAGTCAGCAGAACTGGTAACCAGGGTGTGGCTAGGATGTAAGATGGGAACCCCATGATCTGATAGGAAGCCACGGGGTTAGCACAGAGGAAGCAAGGAGTAAGGGGAGGTGACCTGAGGCCACAGACACTGCTTTGGGGGTGGAGGCACTTATGGTGGAGAACAAAGGGGCCTGGTGTTACCTTCTGCCAGTCAGGCCCAGGCCACCCTGCCTGCAGCCTGAGATGTGAGCTGGGAAGGGGCTGTCAGAGGGATAGATTTTGTGTGGGCAGAGCGAGAGTGGAGTGGGGGAAGTGGGGATGGGGTAGACTCAAGTTGCGTCTGCCATGAGGCAGAGACAGCTGCTGTGGGGGGAGCCAGGCCTGGCAGATGTTGGCTGCTTATCTTCACAGCCCAGAAGCATGCGTTTTCCAGAAAGAAGGGCAGACTTGGTCATCTCTTCCGTGTCAGAGACTCAGCTGGTTAAGGGCCCAGGCGGGTTACATAGAGGGGACAGCTCAGACAAGATCTAGAGTCTTAAAGATCATCTTGCCCTATCTCATTGAGCAGGTTAGGAAACCAGGGCACAGGAAGGACCAAGGGCTCCACTAGGGTCACCCAGCCCTTCCTCTTATGGAACAGCAAGTGACTAGACCACTGGAAAGGCTCATGTGCTGCACCCTGAGAGTTAGGTCAATCCTCAGGGGGGCTGTGGGATGCTGCCATGCTCTCCTGGTTTGGCCGAGCCTAAGGAAGGCCTGGCCCAGCCACACTGGTGTCCCTCCCCTCTCCCTTACTCCCTGCCTCCACCCCAGCTAAGCTGACTGTCAATGTCCTGGATGTCAATGACAATACACCCCAGTTCAAACCCTTTGGGATCACCTACTACACGGAGCGGATCCTGGAGGGGGCCACCCCAGGGACCACGCTCATTGCTGTGGCAGCCGTGGACCCTGACAAGGGTCTCAATGGGCTGATCACCTACACCCTGCTGGACCTGGTGCCCCCAGGCTATGTCCAGCTGGAGGACTCCTCAGCAGGTAGGTCAGAAATCTGTCAGAGGAGGGTTGGGGGACATATATCTGTGCTTGCTGAACACCCAAGAGGGAACATAGCCCCTCTGTGGCACCTCAGTGGATCGGGCCAGATACAAAATAGCCAGCATTCCATGCCAGATTCCAGATACTCAAACCAGGGGAAAGGAGGAACAGAGTACTTACTCCTGGGTTGGAATGGAAGCCTCTCGATGTCTGCCAGAAACCTGGGCTACCTCACCACTCAGGCTCCTACTACTAGTACCACTGAGGGAGCAGGAAGGCCAAGAAGGAGGTGTCTTAGGTCCCGGGCTAGTTGATGTTCATCCCTGTGGCTGGGAGAAGCTTTTTCACCCTCCACAAAAAGAACAACTGGACACCAGTCCCTGTCATGTGGCCTGCTACTGGGCAGTGCTGCCCAACCACCGTCCTTCAAGGAATCACACCTGCCCCTAGTCCAGGTCCTTCTCCTCATGCTTTGAAGAGCTGCCATGAGTGAGGAGTGGCCAGAATGGCAGTGGGGGCCTCTGTGTCTTAGGGAAGGTCATTGCCAACCAGACAGTGGACTACGAGGAAGTACACTGGCTCAACTTTACTGTGAGGGCCTCAGACAATGGGTCCCCGCCCCGGGCAGCTGAAATCCCTGTCTACCTGGAGATCGTGGACATCAATGACAACAACCCCATCTTTGACCAGCCCTCCTACCAGGTGGGTGGCCAGGCCACAGGCTGGGTCTTAAGACCTGTCCCCATTGCTTGGGGTCTTTGGGCATCTTCTACTCCCACCCAGCCAGCCTCTAAGCCCCCTGGGAGTGCCCAGCCCATGAGCAGCTTGATGCCTGCATCAGTGAGCTCTAGGGCAGTGCCCGGGCTCTGGGACTGACCTTGGCCTACTCTCTCTCCCTGCCCCCTGGGCTCCAGGAGGCCGTCTTTGAGGATGTGCCTGTGGGCACAATCATCCTGACAGTCACTGCCACTGATGCTGACTCAGGCAACTTTGCACTCATTGAGTACAGCCTTGGAGATGGAGAGGGCAAGTTTGCCATCAACCCCACCACGGTGAGTGGCGATGGAGAGCCTGGGATCTGGAAGTGGAAAGACCCAGGGTCAGAAAACAAGCAACCACCAAAAGGATTGTAGTCATCCCTCTGGGTCTTGCCACCTGGACATCTGCAGCCTCACGTTCTTTAGCCAAGTCAGCAAACCCTGTTATCAGAGTCCCAGGCATTCTGGAGACTGTGGCCTTTCTGTCGCAACAGATCTGAAGGAAGTGGCCAAGTCTTTTGTAATGAGCCCTTTGTGGGACAACTTCTGAGATGTGTCCTCTCCACACTAGAAAGCTTGATTGAAGCCCATGGGGCTGCTTTTTGAGATGGTCAGAAAAGAGGCATGGGAAGCACTGCAGAAAGTGGGCACAGTGTCTGAGCACCTACTGTATACATGGCCCTATACTCAGAGCTGGGGAAGGGAGGATGCCCCAAAGGGTGCATCTCACACGCTCCATTGAATCTCAGACCTATAAGAGAGCAGCAATTCAGGAGAAAAGATGGGAGATGACTTCAAATGTTTGCTAAGCGGTTCAAAGCTGCTATTTTCAGTATAGAGAAAGAGTCCTGTAGCCTGGCACTGGTTGGTCAGGCAGGGCCTACCCCAGTTACTGGGGCTGGAACTGGACTTTCTCTCCCACTGCCCTGCTCTGCCCTCATCCTCTGGCACTCTGCCCTTTCACTCTTTCCTGCTTGATATGAGCCATCAGACGTGGCTCCAGGCCTGGCATTAACACCAATGAATATTTATGGGGTACCTACTATATGCTAGGCCCTGGTCAGGCAGGTAGCTCCAGGCTGGGCTGGTCACCCCACTCCCAGGTAGGTTGGGATAGTGAGAGCAACAAGAGCCACTAGAATGGGAGCTTGCTAGGGGAAGGGGTTATGTCTGTTTTGTTCAGTGCTGAATCTCCGAAGTCCATAATAGTATCTGGCTGGCCATAGTAGGTGCTCAATAAGTATCTTTTGAATGACTGAAGGACCTATAGCCACCCTTCTCCTGCTAGGGTGACATCTATGTGCTGTCCTCTCTGGACCGGGAGAAGAAGGACCACTATATCCTGACTGCCTTGGCCAAAGACAACCCTGGGGATGTAGCCAGCAACCGTCGAGAAAATTCCGTGCAGGTGAGGGGGGCCAACCTGGGCCAGGGACCACAGAGATTGGGGTTGTGGAGGCAACAAGCAAAGCCTCTAGCAAGTGGACTGCTGCAGACTGGGAGCAGAGCCACCCAGTCCCCTTGGGGACACAGTGGCAGAAAGGAGAAGGCAAGAGGGTGACTGGATGGGTTACAATGGCTATGGCTTCGGAAGACAGGGATCCTCTAGGAGAAATCTTTACCAGACTGCTATTTGGCAAAATATTTTGGCAAATAGGCAGCTAAACATACCTGGGTGAAACCCAAATACTGCTTGGGGCTCCACATGGCCCAGTAACTATAGTGTCCCAGTGAAAGAAACACAGTCCAGGCCAGGCACAGTGGCTCACACCTGTAATCCCAGCACTTTGGGAGGCTGAGGTGGGTGGATCACAAGGTCAGGAGTTTGAGACCAACCTGGCCAAGAAGGTGAAACCCCATCTCTACTAAAAATACAAAAATTAGCAGGGTGCGGTGGCAGGTGCCTGTAATCCCAGCTATCGGGAGGCTGAGGCAGGAGAATCACTTGAACCCAGGAGGTGGAGGTTGCAGTGAGCCAAGATCCCGCCACTGCACTGTAGCCTGGGCAGCAGAGCGAGACTCCATCACAAAAAAAGAAAGAAAGAAAGAGAGAGAGAGAGGAGAGAGAGAGAGAGAGGAGAGAGAGAGAGAGAGAGCAAGCACAGTCCAGAAACCAAACTATACAGGAGTCAGCTGTATTTATTTGTTTTTTGGTTTTGGGTTTTTTTTTTTTAAGCCAGTTTTGCTCTTGTTGCCCTGAGTCTGCTGACCTCAAATGCCGTGCTTTTCCCAACACAGCACATGCCTGTGTGACAGGGATGAGATTCAAATATGTGTGGGTGTTCACAGCCCTTTCTCTGTACCTGCCAAAGAGAAGTGGTCTTGGCCCATTCAGCTGTTCACACCCCCTCCCTTTCAAGAGAATTTCCTTTGGATGATGAGGTTATTCGGAGGGAGAAGTGAGTACTGCGAACAGAAAGATAGGCCTGCCAAAGGCAGAAGAAGGGAACAGAGAGAAAGAGGAAGCAAAACCTTGAGGCCTGCAACTTTGCATCGAAAAGGGGACTGAGAGTCTAGAGGGTGAGATCCTGGCCCCAGAACAGCTATGCGAACAGTGGAATGGGAATGGGAATGGGATTGTGACTTAAAGTCCTCATTAATATTCTTTTTTTTTTAAGACCGGGTTTCACCATGTTGGTCAGGCTGGTCTTGAACTCCTGACCTCAGGTGATGCACCCACCTTGGCCTCCAAAGTGCTTGGATTACAGGGGTGAGCCACCACGACTAGTCATTAGTATTCTTCTTATGGCAAGTAGGTGGAGCATGGTGGCTCATGTAATCCCAGCACTTTGGGAGGCCAAGGCGGGTGGATCACCTGAGGTTAGGAGCTCAAGACCAGCCCGGCCAACATGGTGAAACCCTGGTTCAACTAGAAATACAAAAATTAACTGGGTGTGGTGGTAGGTGCCTGTAATCCCAGCTATTCGAGAGGCTGGGGCAGGAGAATCACTTAAACCCAGGAAGTGGAAGTTGCAGTGAGCTGAGATCGCACCGTTGCACTCCAGCCTGGGCAACAAGAGTGAAACCCTGTAACCGAAACACAAATGAAGTCGCTGCTGAGAAGGGCTCTGATGAGGATGCAGTTCGGGCAGGGCCCCCGCAGTCAGGGAACAAAGGCTCCATGGTTTTCTGTGTCCATAAGACCTGCCCTGGGCTGGGGGGTCAGCCAGGGAAGCCAAACCTCAGGCCAGACACAAATCCCAGTCAAAAGGAGCCTTGAGGAGTGGAGGAATCCCACCAAGCCAGCATGAAGGGACAGAGATTAGAGCCAGATTGATAGGGCCACCGTGGGGCGTGGCAAGGGACAAAGCAGGCGGTGTGACGGGGTAGGGGCTTCTGCTTCTGGCCCAGGTGCAGATCACCTGTTAACCACAGTTCTAGTTGTTGAGTGCTTACTTGACTCAGACACTGCCAAGGATCTAGGATTGTAGAGCTAAGAAAACCGAGTCTCAGGGAGTTAAATAAGTTGCTTGAAGTCAGACTCCAACACATGAGAAGACAGCACCTCCCTCCCAGGCTGGTGCCTGTCCTTCCCCGAGCAGGGCTTACTCCTGCATAGCCAGGTCCCCTGAGGCAGCCCCATCCTGCTCCTCACCTTTGGCCTTGACCTCCCTCCACCCAGGTGGTGATCCAAGTGCTGGATGTCAATGACTGCCGGCCACAGTTCTCCAAGCCCCAGTTCAGCACGAGCGTCTATGAGAATGAGCCGGCGGGCACCTCCGTCATCACCATGATGGCCACCGACCAGGATGAAGGTCCCAACGGAGAGTTGACCTACTCACTTGAGGGCCCTGGTGTGGGTACGTGGCCTTTCTTGGACAGCTGTGATGCTTTAGGGGGGTGGGAGGGGCAGGCCTACCACCCAGGCCAGGAGTCAAGGGAAGGGTGGGGAGGATGTCTCAACCAGAGCTACTCTCCTGCCCCCACTGCCAGAGGCTTTCCATGTGGACGTGGACTCAGGCCTAGTGACCACACAGCGGCCACTGCAGTCCTACGAGAGATTCAACCTGACCGTGGTGGCCACGGATGGTGGACAGCCCCCACTCTGGGGCACCACCATGCTCCTGGTGGAGGTCATCGACGTCAATGACAACCGCCCTGTCTTTGTGCGCCCACCCAATGGCACCGTCCTCCACATCAGAGAGGTACTGCTGCCCCCCGAGCCTCCTGCCCACCAGTAGTTCCTTCTCCCAGCTGTGGCCTGGGAGAGTGGAAGCACCCCACTGTAAAGGTGGGGAAACTTGGGTTCTGGAAAGTAGCTCCAGGGAAAAATTTTTGTTAATTAAAAAAGGCTTGTAAGAGTGGGAAAACTGAGCCCAGAGAAGGAGGCAGACCTGCCCAGTGCCACACAGGGCGGTATTGAACCGTGGTTTGTATATGCACTGTGCCAGCAAGAGATCTTGGGTTTGGCCAGGTGCGGTGGCTCATGCCTGTAATCATAGCGCTTTGGGAGGCTAAGGCAGGTGGATCATTTGAAGTCAAGAGTTTGACACTAGCCTGGCCAATATGGTGAAACTCCATCTCTACTAAAAATACAAAAAAAAAAAAAAAAAGCTGGACATGGTGGTGCATGCCTGTAATCCCAGCTACTAGGGAGGCTGAGGCAGGAGAATCACTTGAACCCAGGAGACAAAGATTATAGTAAGCTGAAATCGCACCACTGCACTCCAGCCTGGGCAACAAAGTGAGACTGTCAAAAGAAGAAAAAGTCTTTGGTTGAAGTCTGACTGTATCGCTTATCAGCCCAATGACTATGAGCAAGTGACTTCTGTAAGTCTATTTTTCTTCTGCAAAACAGGATTAATAATAAGTAAATACCCAATCTCTTGCTCCTAGATGTCTACCAAGAAGGACAGGCTCCTCCATGACCCACTTCCCCCATACATGTCTCAGAATAAACACACATGCCCCTTCCGTCTGTCTGTTGTTCCTGCTGATACAGTGTGGAGACAGCCCAGGAGCTGAGGATGAGCATCAAAATAAGAAACAAGGGGAAGTGGTGAGGTTCTGGAATCTCTCCAGTTCTTCCACTTCTTGGTCTAAGTTGCCATATAAAGATAGGGGAAGTACCCCTTCGTCTTCTGCTCTCCCCGTTTCTCCTAAGCATGCAGGCCCAGAGTGCTCCTTAGTGGCACCATCAGAGTGTCTCCCACTTGTTCTTTGTCCCCCAGACTCCTCCCAGGTTCCACATCTCAGAATGTCCGTGCTAAGCCCATCTTGTCATTCTGTCTCCTCTTTGATGTCCTACAGGAGAGACCTCTCCCAGGGCGGAGCTCGAAGAAGCATTGTGCCTTTACCATGTGCTTTGCGTTTTAACCTGTGTCTAATGTCTCATCTACAGCGACTGAGCAGTCAGTCCTCTTTGCTGTGCCCACTAGGGAGCCCAGAGTGGTCAGACCATCTTGAGCGACCCTGCACGGGCTTAGGGCTTACATCATCTTGCTTCCCACCCCTCAGCTTCCATCTTCCTGCCAACCAATTTTTTTCTTTACCCTAATTTTTTAACTTGATCAATCTTATTATAATTTATATATTCTTGTCAGCTGCATCAAATCTCTTTTGTGGAATGAGGCAGGGTATAAATCAGTAATAATCTAGTCCTTTTTCACACCGAAGGCACCATTTATTAAGACTTTCCCTTCAAGGGTTTTGCATTTGGAAAAATTATGGGTCTCTTGAACAACCAGAATTTATTAATTATCTATATGTCATCCTACTGTTTATTAATTAGATGTAACTGCCATTTAGAACCTCCAGTTGTCATGATCTGTGACATAAACAATGAAACCATGCTGAGCTGATCATTTTTCAATGAAAATCGAAAAAGTGTGCCCTTTCTTTTGCTCTGGGCAGTTTAACCATGGGTCAATGTATGATTTCAATGAGGTTTTCAAGACCTTTGCCCTAGCTCATTGGTGTTCAGGAGGCTGAGGCTCAGAGACTTGAGGTGGCATGTCTAGGTTCCAGGCAGGTTAGTAACAGACTAGACCCTGGTGGCCAACCCCTATCTTACCCACCATGTCACCCTGCCTGCATGTCCCCCATTTTCTGTGTCCACCATTGGATGGATGGTGTTGTTTGGGGACCCCCAGAGTTCTTGTGTTTGGGGTAGAAGAGAGAGCAAGAGTGATACAGGACAAAGGGTGGCTGTGGCCTCTGTGCTTGGGTCCCTTCTGTCCGATAAACCTCAGCGTGCAATGAATGGGACTGGAAGGACGAAGGCAGCGCTTGGGAAAATGGTCACCCTGGGAAGGCTTGAAGCATGTGGCTCTCAGGCTGGACTGTCAGTGGTCAATGGCCTTAGCTTGGGTTGGGGAGGAGAGAAGGGGGACAACAGCTAGCAGAAGCCCAGAATCCAGCTGAGCAGGCAGGTGCTCCTGGCGGGTGCTGGAAGGTGTTGAGGACATTGAGCTACCGCAGGAGAAAGAGCAAGGGCTCCCTCAGAGCCTGGGAACTGAGATTCTCTCAGGGGTCCAGGAGCCTCCCTCCCCATGCTCCCCGCAGGAGATCCCGCTGCGCTCCAACGTGTACGAGGTCTACGCCACGGACAAAGACGAGGGCCTCAATGGGGCGGTGCGATACAGCTTCCTGAAGACGGCGGGCAGCCGGGACTGGGAGTTCTTCACCATCGACCCAATCAGTGGCCTCATCCAGACTGCGCAGCGCCTGGACCGGGAGACCCAGGCGGTGTACAGTGTAAGGGCGGGGCCCGGTGTGAGGGGCGGGGCCTGAGGCAGGCTTTCTTCTGGGCAAGGGTCCCACACCTCGCCTCCTGGAAAGTGTCTAGAGGACCTGGCCACCGGGAAGTCCCCAGTCGAACGCCTGCTCCCCGTCTTCCCCTCTGACTGTGCTCTTCCGCTCCTAGCTCATCTTGGTGGCCAGTGACCTGGGCCAGCCGGTGCCATACGAGACTATGCAGCCGCTGCAGGTGGCCCTGGAGGACATAGATGACAACGAACCCCTCTTCGTGAGGCCTCCAGTGAGTTTGCCCACCTCCTGCCCTGGTCATGCCCACACAGAGACTCACCTGCCTGCGAGCACACACGCGCCCATACTCTGCTATACACACTGCGCCAGCATACACATTTGGGTAGACACAGAGGCATCTCTCTGCCTGCACTTCATACAAGAACAACTATTTATTGAGCAGCTGTGTTACACTGTATTGAGCTATAGTGAGCACTATTTCAAATCACTACCCAGAGATTTGAAAAAAAGACCAAAATGCCAGACTCATGGAACTGATACCCTTGTCTTTGTGTGCACACACACGAAGCATGAAAATTAGCTCTGATTCTTTTTCCTTTTTGGAGACGGAGTCTTGCTCTGTTGCCCAGGCGGAGTGCAGTGGCATGATCTCGGCCCACTGCAACCTCCTTCTCCCAGGTCCAAGTGATTCTCCTGCCTCAGCCTCCCAAGTAGCCCACCACTTAGCCTAGCTAAGTTTTGTATTTTTAGTAGACACGGGGTTTTTGCCATGTTGGTCAGGCTGGTCTCGAACTCCTGACCTCAAGTGATCCTCCTGCCTCAGCCTCCCAGAATGCTGGGATTACAGGCATGTGCCACTGCACTCCACCCCACCCAGCTTTGATTTATTGATATGGGGCTGAGATGAAATTGACAGCAGGGCTGAGGGCCCTTCCTGTGAACTCCCAACTCTCTGGTTGTTTTTTTGTATGTGCACATGGGATGGGATGTTCCCTGGAGACTACTGAGTGTGCGTGCATACACACGCATATGCATATGAGTAAGCTGTGTGCTCCTCTCATTTAAACCCTCTTTCGGGTTCTGGGCAACACTCTGAGAGGGCAGAGCTCAGGTCCCCAGGCCATGCTTTGTTCCCTTGAGGTTACGACAGTTCTACTCACCTATAAGGCCTGGACAGTAAACTCCCTCAGCGCCTACAGAGTCACTGCCCAGGGCCCCGAAGCAGGGACTGGAAACTCAGGCCTTCCCTTGGCCCCTGTGATGACATCCCCCTCCCCCTGCAGAAAGGCAGCCCCCAGTACCAGCAGCTGACAGTGCCTGAGCACTCGCCACGCGGCACCCTCGTGGGCAATGTGACGGGCGCCGTGGACGCAGATGAGGGCCCCAACGCAATCGTGTACTACTTCATCGCAGGTGGGGCCCAACAGAGCTAGTGCCCCGAGTACCTGGGGCTAGAGATGACCCCAATATGCCCCACCCCTGGCCCTGCCCCCTTACCCTGTGCCATGGTCCCACCCTCAGCCGGCAACGAAGAGCAGAACTTCCATCTGCAGCCCGACGGGCGTCTGCTGGTGCTGCGGGACCTGGACCGGGAGCGAGAAGCCGTCTTCTCCTTCATTGTCAAGGCCTCCAGCAATCGCAGCTGGACACCTGCCCGTGGACCCTCCCCAGCCCTCGACCTGGTTGCTGACCTCACGCTGCAGGAGGTGCGCGTTGTGCTAGAGGACATCAACGACCAGCCGCCACGCTTCACCAAGGCTGAGTACACTGCAGGTGCGGGGACTGGAGCCTGGGCACGAGGTGGGGGCGGCCCCTGCCCTGCCACTTACACCGCCTGCCTGTTCCTGCAGGGGTGGCCACCGACGCCAAGGTGGGCTCAGAGTTGATCCGGGTGCTGGCCCTGGACGCAGACATTGGCAACAACAGCCTTGTCTTCTACAGCATTCTGGCCATCCACTACTTCCGGGCCCTTGCCAACGACTCTGAAGATGTGGGCCAGGTCTTCACCATGGGTAGGGGCCTGGCAGCACATGAGTGGCCTCTAGCCGTGACCTCTCAGTCACTACATGGACTGCCATCTGGAGGAGACAGGGTCTGGGGGAGCACCGTAGGATATGGGTGGCCCCCCAACCAGCCATGCCAATCCTATTCATCCACCTCTCCAGCAATCTGTTCTCCATTGTATCCACCTATCCACCTCACATCTACCAACCAGCCCTTTCTTCTTTTCATTCATTCTTCTCATCTATTCATTACTTATCCATCCGTCCATGTATCCACACTTCTATCTTTGCTCCCATATATCTGTCCATCCCTCCATCTCTTCATTCATCCCTCCTTCCTTTTATCCTTCCATCCTCTGTACCTTCCATCCATCCTCCTTTCATTCATCTGTCCATCTACCCATCTTCCCATCCTCCTTCCCATAATACCTGCCTGTTTTTCCAGTTGCACACCTCGCCCTCCCCTATGTCAGGCATTGTGCTGGGCACCGGGGCAGCAGGATTCAAAGAGCACATTTATACCTGTGGATGTGCGTGTTTGCTTGTGCACTGACCTGTGTGGGTGGCTGAGACTCTCCAGGTCAGCCTCTAGAAGATGCCCCGTGAGTGTCCCATTACCTTACTCCCACCCCCAACCCTGTCCCCCTTCTCCATCTAAAGACTCCTCCTCGGTATGCCTTGTCTGTGGCCTGGCATTCCAGGCTCACTAGATCTTCCGCCTAATCCCTCTTTCAATTCCACATCCACCTGCTGGCCTTAAGGGCCCTGTGCCCAGCCTAGCTAAGCTGCTTAGCACCCCCTCAGCCTGCTCTCTCCCAAAGCTAGTTCCTCTAGCCTTTGACCCCTCTGCCTTCATTGCATGGACCCCTTCTCTGCCTTCGGACATCCCTACCCAACCCTTCAAGGTCTAGTTCATGCGCCACCTCCTCCAGTTATGCAAGCAGACACCATTCCTTTGTCCTCTGAGCTCTCACTGCTCTTACTGTAATAAATCAAGACACAGAGAAGCTCAGTAGCTTGCTTGAGGTCACACAGCTAGGAAGTGACAAATTTTGAGCCCCATGTACTGTCCTTTAAGAGAAGACTGTGCTGTACCACCTCTGACCATCTCTACTATGGGTTTTTTGGGGTTTTGTTTTTTGGCGATAGAGTCTTAACTCTGTTGCCCAGGCTGGGGTGCAGTGGTGTGATCTCGGCTCACTGCACACTCTGCCTCCTGAATTCAAGTGATTCTCCTGCCTCAGCCTCCCCAGTAGCCACCCAAGTAGCTGGAATTATGGGCATGCACCACCATGCCCAGCTAGTTTTTGTATTTTTAGTAGAGATAGGGTTTCATCATGTTGGCCAGGCTGGTCTCAGACTCCTGGCCGCAAGTGATCTACCCACCTCAGCCTCCCAGTGTTGAGAATACAGGCATGAGCCACTATGCTCGGCCTTGTTTGTGGAATTCTGGAGTGCATGGTCCATTGCACGCTAGCATAGGACAACAGTCACAAACTCGTCATCTGCACTCCCCCGTGATAACCGGCTGAGCCGAGACCCAAGTCACTGCCACTTCAGATGGCCATCATTCCCACTCGCCTGTCACCTTTGCCCCCTACTGGGCCCTGTGGGCACTTGTGCTGCCTCCCCTAAACGTCCCCACCTACCCCGAGGCTCATGCCCCTTCCTGGGGATTCGGGGGCACTGAGTCCCTGAGCTGTGCCCTGCCTTCGGGCTTCCTGCAGGGAGCGTGGACGGCATCCTGCGCACCTTTGACCTCTTCATGGCCTACAGCCCCGGCTACTTCGTGGTGGACATTGTGGCTCGAGACCTGGCAGGCCACAACGACACGGCCATCATCGGCATCTACATCCTGAGGGACGACCAGCGCGTGAAGATCGTCATTAATGAGATCCCCGACCGTGTGCGCAGCTTTGAGGAGGAGTTCATCCACCTGCTCTCCAACATCACTGGTGCCATTGTCAACACTGACGATGTGCAGGTGCCTCCTGGGACCACCTGGGGCCAGGGCAGTGGAGGGAGAAGGGGAGGCCAGGCCACAGGAGAGACAGGACATTGTGCAAAGGCCAGGGCGTGAAAGGCAGTATAGGCCCCACTTAGCCATTTCCTAGCAGTGCGGCTTTGACAAAGTTCTCCCAGGTTTCTGGGCCTCAGTTTCCTCCTCCATAAAATGGGGCCAATAATAAATAGTACCTGACCCAGTGTGGGTGAAGTGATTGGTACTGTGCCTGGTCCTCAGCAAACATTCAGTAGTGAGGGGTCTATTCACAGGGAAGGGCAGAAGGGGCTCCGAGAAGAGGCTTGCCCATCCCTGTGGCCCCTGCTATGGTGGCCATACCCTATAAAGCCCCTTCCATCTAGTTCCATGTGGACAAGAAGGGTCGGGTGAACTTTGCACAGACAGAGCTGCTCATCCACGTGGTGAACCGGGATACCAACCACATCCTGGACGTGGACCGGTGAGTGAGGGTCTGTGCTTGGACTGTCGGTCTGTCTGCTTGCCTCCCTGCCCTGGAGTAGGGGAGGGGACCCACCAAAGGAGACACAGACCATATCATCAGGCCCACTGTGTGGGGCCATCTCTCAGAAGTGGGCAGGGCTAGGAGAAAGGGCAGAGTTTGGGGGCTATGAGCAACTCCGTCCCTTTGATCCTTCCTCTTCCCATCTGTAAAATGGGAATATTCAGGCTGGGGGTGGTAGCTCACACCTGTCATCCCTGCACTTTGGGAGGCTGAGCTGGGTGGATCACTTGAGTTCGAGACTAGCCTGACCAATACGGTAAAACCCCATCTCTACTAAAAATACAAAAATTAGCCGGGTATGGTGGCATGCACCTGTAGTCCTAGCTACTCAGGAGGCTGAGGCAGGAGAATCGCCTGAACCTTGGAGGTGGAGACTGCAGTGAGCTGAGATTGTGCTACTGCACTCCAGCCCAGGCGACAGAGCAAGACTTCATCTCAAAAAAAAATAAGGGGAGCATTGCATCCACTGTGAGGATGGAGCAGGATCACTACATGAAGATTCAAGGAACCTTGCAAAACACAAAGCTGTCCCGGCCGGGTAGACCTCAATCTTGCAATGTTTGGGGGTAATGAACTTTGCGGACTTGAGGCAGGAGCAGAGCAGATTGTCATGGGGGGGAATGGCTGAGGAGGAGAGCTGAGACCCCTGCCCCTCGCCCAGGGTGATCCAGATGATTGACGAGAACAAGGAGCAGCTGCGGAATCTTTTCCGGAACTACAATGTCCTGGATGTGCAGCCTGCCATCTCCATCCGGCTGCCGGACGACATGTCTGCCCTGCAGGTACCTGGTGGCCTTGCCCCACAGCCCCTCCCACCCTCCCTGCCACCCAGGCTCACCCTGGCCCTGCTCCCGCAGATGGCGATCATCGTCCTGGCCATCCTCCTATTCCTGGCCGCCATGCTCTTCGTCCTCATGAACTGGTACTACAGGACCGTGTGAGTGTCCCCCACCCCTACCCTCATAGGGTCAACCACCTGCTCCCAGATGGCCACGAGGCTGGCAGGGTCTGAGATGCCAGCTTGGCCCCAGCCCCCCTCACCAGCCCCTCTCTCCTCTCTAGACACAAAAGGAAGCTCAAGGCCATTGTGGCTGGCTCAGCTGGTGAGTGAGGGCCTTGGTGGGGGGATAGGTGAGAAGCAGCAGCAGGCCGGGGGACTGGAGTGCCCACCTGGGCCTCATAAGGCTGGCTCAAGCCCTTCATTGGGCTCGGGACCACACCCCCACACCCTACCCTCCCTCATCCCCCAACAGCACCCCTACCTCCAGCTATTCCCCTCCCCTCCATGCCCCACCCCTTGTCCCTGCAGGGAATCGTGGCTTCATCGACATCATGGACATGCCTAACACCAACAAGTACTCCTTTGACGGGTGAGTGGTGTCCTGGCCCTGCCCCTCTGGGGAGCCTTGCCAGGACCCAGCTGGGGAGAGCTGCCATCTCCCAGCACTGGGGTGGCTGAAACCTAGGCTGTGGACGCCCCCTGGTGGGCAGGCCACCCTCCCTCCAGCCTCAGAAACCGCGTGGCTGAGAGGGGCTCTCCACCCTGATAGGCCTCAAGTTCCAGGGGTGCAGACTTTGAGTGGTGGGTGCAGGGTGAAGCCTCCACACCAAAGGCGATCCAGAGTGACATGTGGTCCTGGTTCTAGCGGGATGCTAGGGTGGCAACACGCACCACAGGTGCCGGGGCCTCACACCCCAGCCAGTGAAAGGACTACCTGGGCCAGGGAAATGGGCAGGGTGTGGGGTGAAGCTGGGAGGGCACCTGTCTATTCGAGCCTTCCCTCCTTCCCCACGCTTCCCCTCCCCAACTGCAGAGCCAACCCCGTGTGGCTGGATCCCTTCTGTCGGAATCTGGAGCTGGCTGCCCAGGCGGAGCATGAGGATGACCTGCCAGAGAACCTCAGCGAGATCGCCGACCTGTGGAACAGCCCCACGCGTACCCACGTGAGCCAGGGCCAGGCCAGGGGTGGGCAGGCATCACAAGGAGTGAGGGTGGAGGGGCTGGGTCTTCGTGACCTCTGGCCCAGGAGCTGTGTTCTTTTTTTTTTTTTTTTTTTTTTTTTGAGACGGAGTTTCGCTCTTGTTACCCAGGCTGGAGTGCAATGGCATAATCTCGGCTCACCGCAACCTCTGCCTCCTGGGTTCAGGCAATTCTCCTGCCTCAGCCTCCCGAGTAGCTTGGATTACAGGCATGTGCCACCATGCCCAGCTACTTTTTTGTATTCTTAGTAGAGACGGGGTTTCACCATGTTGACCAGGATGGTCTCGATCTCTTGACCTTGTGATCCACCCGCCTCGGCCTCCCAAAGTGCTGGGATTACAGGCTTGAGCCACCGCGCCTGGCTCAAATTTTTTTTTTTTTTTTTTTTTTGAGACGGAGTTTCACTCTTGTTACCCAGGCTGGAGTGCAATGGCGCCATCTCGGCTCACCGCAACCTCCACCTCCTGGGTTCAAGCAATTCTCCTGCCTCAGCCTCCTGAGTAGCTGGGATTACAGGCACGTGCCACCATGCCCAGCTAATTTTTTGTATTTTTAGTAGAGACGGGGTTTCACCATGTTGACCAGGATGGTCTCGATCTCTCGACCTCGTGATCCACCCGCCTCGGCCTCCCAAAGTGCTGGGATTACAGGCTTGAGCCACCGCACCCGGCCTGGAGCTGTGTTCTTTGAGGGGTGGCCCCTGCCTTGTGCATGTGTGTGGGGCCTGCCTCTGCTCCAGCTAATGTCCCCTCTCCCCAGGGAACTTTTGGACGTGAGCCAGCAGCCGTCAAGCCTGATGACGACCGATACCTGCGGGCCGCCATCCAGGAGTATGACAACATTGCCAAGCTGGGCCAGATCATTCGGGAGGGGCCCATTAAGGTGAGCCCTCCCTGCAGGCTCCGCACTCAGTCCCCTGGCTGAGGTCGGACCCCACTCTAGAGAGCACAGGGCAGTGGAGACCTCCAGGCTCAGCTAGACCCACCCTCCACTGGGGCGAGAACTGCACCATGGGGAGGCTGCTCCAGCCTGCGGTGGCCTTGAGGGCAGGGCTCAGGAGTGAGTCTATGTATGTTCAGGTTGGCCACCTTCTCCAGGCTCTGCTGCTGATCCTCTCCCCTAGGATCACCAGGATCAGATGTCTCTGTACCCAGGAATCTCAGAAGGAGCGGGGGCGAGGGGAGGGGTGAGGCAGGCAGGGAGGGCCTTGGTGGGGGTTAACCCTTTCCGTTCCCCAGGGCTCTCTGCTGAAGGTGGTCCTGGAGGATTACCTGCGGCTCAAAAAGCTCTTTGCACAGCGGATGGTGCAAAAAGCCTCCTCCTGCCACTCCTCCATCTCTGAGGTAGCCGGCCAGGCGGCCGGGAGCTGTGTGCTGTGCCCCAGCCTGGGGATGCTCTCTTTCTTACTGTCTTTTTCTATGTCTCTGGAGCTCTGCAGCCAGGACCAAAGACAGCAATGGGTGGGGGCCAGGAAGTCAGACAGCAGGCTCTGCTCTCTGGGCTCTTGGGGACTTTCATAGGAATGGGGTGGGCTCTGAGGCAGTCTTTCTCAGGTTAGAGAAAGATCTCAAGAACATACCTTTGTGGGTGATGTCATTTCAAGAAACTTGGCTGGGTGCGGTGGCTCATACCTGTAATCCCAGCACTTTGGGAGGCCAAGGTAGGGGTATCACTTGAGGTCAGGAGTTCGAGACCAGCCTAGCCAACCGGCAAAACCCCATCTCTACTAAAAAGACAAAAAATTAGTTGGGCATGGTGGCACCCACCTGTAATCCCAGCAAATCTGGAGGCTGATGCAGGAGAATCACTGGAACTCAGGGGGTGGAGGTTGCAATGAACTGAGACCATGCCACTATACTCCACTGGGTGACAGAATGAGACTCTGTCTTAAAAAAAAAAAAAGAGAAACTGAGGCTGTCAGGGTCAAATAGGCCTACATATGTTTGCCTGTAATTATTATGTCAACACTTACAAAAGTCAGACTTACCCTGAAAAGGAATTTCCAGCTGGGCCCTCATGCTCAACAGGAATAAACTAAAGTGGAATACCCTCATGCAGGAAGAGTGCCAGTTCTGAGTCTCCACCCCACCTATTTATCCTCTGCAATTTGTCCTGTTGACACTTACTGCCTGGACACAATTAGAGGTGATCTGCTTGAGGCCGACTGGCAACAAACCCAGATAACACAGTTGTATTAAAGGATTTTTATAGAGCACCAAAGTTAATATATAAAATTAAAGATTCTCAGCTGGGTGTGATGGCACACGCCCATAGTCCCAGCTACTCGGGAAGCTGAAATAGAAAGATTGCTTAAGCCCAGGAGTTCAAGGCTACAGTGAGCTATGATTACGTTGCTGTATTCTAGTCTGGATAACAGAAAGAAATCGTGTCTCTAAATAAATAAAGGTGCAGTGGGTCATACCTGTAATCCTAGCACTTTGGAAGGCCGAGACAGGTGGATCACTTGAGGTGAGAGGTTCCAGACCAGCCTGGCCAACAGGGCATGCCTGTAATCCCAGCTACTCGGGAGGCTGAGGCAGGAGAATGGCTTGAACTCAGGAGACGGAGGTTGCAGTGAGCTGAAATCATGTCACTGCACTCCAGCCAAGGTGGCAGAGCCAGACTCTGTCTCAAGAAAAACATAACACGATTTTCACAAGAAGTCGATCCTCCTGAGAACCCATCTGCAGCACGTTAAGCATTTAGTTTCCCTTTGCACGCAGTTTGAGAAACGGAGTCTGACAGGCCTGCTGCGGTAGGAGCCCAGGGTTCATCCACATAGCCAGTGGGTCTCTGGGGCTGTCCACCTGCTAATCCCTTGGGCACAGCCTTGAGCATGTGGGGGTCCTGGCCTCTTCTTGCAGCTGATCCAGACTGAGCTGGACGAGGAGCCAGGAGACCACAGCCCAGGGCAGGGTAGCCTGCGCTTCCACCACAAGCCGCCAGTGGAGCTCAAGGGTCCTGATGGGATCCATGTGGTGCACGGCAGCACTGGCACGCTGCTGGCCACCGACCTCAACAGCCTGCCCGAGGACGACCAGAAGGCCCTGGGCCGCTCACTGGAGACACTGACTGCTGCTGAGGTCACTGCCTTCGAGCGCAACGCCCGCACAGAGTCCGCCAAATCCACGCCCCTGCACAAACTTCGCGATGTGATCATGGAGAGCCCCCTGGAGATCACGGAGCTGTGACTAGACAGGGAAGCATCGTGGGTGTGAGCAGCGCCACCCACCACCCCCTCCCAGGGTGGGAGCAAGGGCAGGGACAGGGCCGTTTGGGGAGGTCCCTCTGAAGGCCAGCCATGAGGGACACCCTTGGCTTGGCCCTGGCAGCCCGCATCAGCTGCTCAGATCCCACTTTTGCCAGACGCTCAATTCAGCATCTGACCTCTACCTTCATAAAATCTGTTATTTTTATAAGAAAACCAAACAAAAATGCTAAGTGTCTAAGGACAAGGGAAGGAGGGTCACTGGGGCCCAGGAGTCTGGGGACCAGCGAGGCTCAGACTGAGCAGACCTTCCTCCCCCCTGGCTCCACCCAGCACCATCCCCTCCGGCTGAGCAGGAACAAGGGAGGCCCAGCTTGGCCATCCTCTGCTGGCCGGACACCCCTGACCTCAGCCCAAGTCCCACTGAATTTCTGCCATACCCCTGCTGGATGTCCAGGTGGAGGCAGCATCCCCACGTGGACAAGAAGGTCAATGTCAATGAACAAACATCCTCTACATTTCACTGGCTTCCCAAATGTGCCCAGCTTATAAAGAGAAATGACTGATGTTCCCCTGGGTTTTGAATGTGGAGTGTTCGTGTGTATTCTTTTTTTTAAAATTAAGTTATTCCCTCAATAGTTTCCCCTTGGTTTTGTTTAACTGGTACTCACTACAAGTTTCTGGAATGGTCTGTTTAAAAAGCAAGGCAGCTCTCAAGGAACTGGCAATGCGCTCTGACTCTGGCCTCTGGGGAATGGGGACGGGTGGGTGAAGGGCAGGACCGACCTTCAGGTGCGCCCGACCTCCTGCTGGCCCTGAGTCTTGGGGAAGGAACAGGTGGGCTTTTCCTTTATCCACTTTGCTTTTGTTCTCCGGCCAAGAGGGATCACGGGAGTGCTGGGCACCAAAGGTATTGTGGGCTGAGAGCTAATCAGAGATGAACAAACTCTTCAGGCTGAGGAGTGACAGAAACACTTAGGACCAGATCTGGTTAACAGAATTTTATTGTTAAATCACAGAAACTTTAGTGCAAAACAAAAATCACAAAAGCCATTTACTAGTAACTGCATGTCCTACTGGCTTTGCTTGCTCTCCTGGCAACCAGAAGCAGACAGAAACGTTGAGTGCCCAAGTGGCCCGCAGACAGCACCCACCCCACACCCAGCAGATCCCTCGGCATGCTGCCCTCCACCAGGAAGCTAGAGGCCTAGGAGCTCGCCATCCACGTTTATTTCAAAAGAAAGGTCAAAAGGAGAATCTATGAGACGGGAGAGGGGTGCAGGCTGAAGCAGCGCCTCAGCAGCCAGGGACACGCAGGCAACACGAGCAGGCACAGCGCGGCCACCACTGTCCACACACACACAAGCCAGGCCCACCGGGCCTTCCGAGAGCTAGCAGGTCACATTCAGGCAGACGGCCCCCTTCCCACCCAAACCCACAGAACCCCAAGCAAGGCATCGCCAGGAAAGACAGGAAAGCCAAACCACAGTTGACCTGGGGACAGAGAACCCTTGGCCCCACTGATGTCCCGAGCCACCAGCAGCTGTTTTCAACGTACCTGTGCTATTACAGCAGGAATTACATTATTTAAAAAGCCTAATTATTCCAGGCTTCTAATCTTACACATAAAACTGCCTTTGTTTTGCTGCTTTGTACAGCTGAGCGGTCCAGGAAACAGAGAGGGTCCCTGGCAGGGCAGGAGGCCACCTCAGAAGCCCGGGCCCACCAGTGCCCAAGCACATGTCAGGGCTCGGTCGAACAAGGCCCCAACCAAGAGGGTCGGTGGCCTCCTGTCAAGAAGCTGTGGCTCAGGCCAGCAGAGCTCTGTCCTCCTCCAGAAGGTGCCACGCAAGGGCGGGCTCCAAGGCCTCCAGTGCATCACCATCCGTCTAACAGAGAGAAAGGGGGCACCGAAGCAGCTCTGCCTGCCAGGGCCTAGGGCCTCCCTTGCAGACAGCAATGCTACATATAAAGGACACAGAAACAGGGGAGGTGGGGCAGCCCTATTTTTATAACAAAGTCAAACAGATCTGTGCGTTCATTCCCCCAGACACACAAGTAGAAAAAAACGAGTGCTGCGGCTTCTGCAGGATGAACTATTCCTCCTCCTAGTTCCACACATGGCGTTTGCAATGCTCAAGAGCCTGAGAGGAGAGAGGAAGCTGGGTTTAGTCTTAAGAGGGACAAACTCCCTTCCAGCCCATCAGTGTATCAGGTATCACCCAAAAATAGGACCTGTTCTCACGTCAGCTTGATGGCACCAGATGCTCAAGACCCAGGACAGGATCTCACTTAAAAGCAGGGAACACGCGGCCATCAGTTTTGGGAACTTTTTTTTTTTTGGAGTCTCACTCTGTCACCCAGGTTGGGTGGCATTGTACAGTGGCACAGTACAGTGGCATGACCCCAGCTCACTGCAACCTCTGCCTCCTGGGTTCAAGCAATTCTCCTGCCTCAGCCTCCTGAGTAGTCGGGATTACAGGTATGCGCCACCACACCTGGCTAAATTTTGTATTTTTAGTACACACAGGGTTTCACCACACTGATCAGGCTGGTCTTGAACTCCTGACCTCATGATCTGCCCACCTCAGCCTCCCAAAGTGCTGGGATTACAGGCGTGAGCCACTGCGCCCAGCCCAGAGTTTTGGAAACTTCTAAGGCACATGTCCAGGGCAGCAGATGCCTGCAGTAGTTTGCAGATGAGTACCCATGCAGGCAGGGCTCAGGACCCTTCATCTACTTACACCTGGCACCCGGCGTCCTGCTAGCAGTCTGCATGCTGATCCCCATGCAGAACCTCCTTGCCTGAGTTGGGCTACACACCAGCTCGGGCCTTGAGAAGCTACACACCAGCTCGGGCCCACATTTCCCCAGGACAGCAGCAGAACCAGCTGTGGGATGGGGCTGGCAGTGGAGATGGGCTGGAGCCTAGCTGGAGGAAAGAGCTGGACATGGCCAGAATGGGGGCCCCCTGCCCCTCCCTGCAGAGGTCCAATATGACAAAACCACCACTGACATGTCACAAGGAAAGCAGTAAGGAAGGAAAAGTTGTGCAAAGCAACATTAAGCAACAGGGACCGGACCAAACATCCCCACCCAGGGAAGCAGCACAGGTCACCCAGATGGTGGCTGCCAGGCCAGGCCAGGGCCACAGTGCCCTGGGGCGGCTGAGCAGGGACCAGCTCTCAGGGCCTTGAGTGAAGGCTCCAGCCAGGGCAAACATGTTCCTGGGGAACAGGGCCTGGACAATTGAATCCCACAGACCCTGTGCAGTCCCTGGAGTGACCCCGTACAAGTCTGACACTGTCACAAAGGAAATGAAGACAAAAGTAACAAGGCAGAAGCAAAAATACTAAAAACCAAAATCCACCCCACCCTTCAGTCCAAGAATGTAGTTCACCCTGCCTTTTCTAGCGGACCATGAGTGAGCCTAACCACCTCTCTGAGCCTCAGCTTTCCAACGACATAAACGCAGGGTGGAGAGCTGACCACCAACTCCCCATTAAAGCAGGATTCTCACACAGGCTGCCCCAGGGCAAGACAGGCTGGTGGTGCCGTCTGCTGAGCTACTCACATTGCACTGGGCTGCTGTCTCTGCGTTCTGGCACCAGTAGCTTGGGCCCCATACACACTTCTCAGTTCCCAACAAGGGCTTATGGGCTGAGGGGCACGCTCCAATTTTCTATATGGTGAGGAGGAAAAAAAGCGGAGAATGAGAGCTGCCCAACCTCTCTCTTTCAAAACTATGATCACAGTTTCCAGGAGCGAGGATCAGAGCTCTACCATACTCTTTCAGAACATCCGAGTTGCTGAGGAAAGCGAAGGGGCTTAAGAAGCCGGCTGCCTGCCTTGCTCTCCCACAGCGGAACCCAGAGGCTCCACCCCACAGCCATTTCTCACAGCAACCCTTCCGGGTCTCTGCAGCTCCCCAGGCTACAGCTGCCCAAGAGGACCCACATCGCCCAGTGAGGCTCACCAAGCACACGAAGGAAGGGTCCATCACCTCCACCAGGATCTCAATCAGCACGGGCTCATACTCCGCCACGAACTGATCACACTGTAAAGGAAAACAGGGGCACAGGTCCAGCTCTGGGGGTGTCTGAGCACAGTGGGACACAAAAGGCCAGGCAGGCCCTGGAAACACTCTTCCCGGAGAGCTCCTGGCATTCCCAGCCCCGTGGGTCCTGGGGCCTCCCTTCCCAGCCTCCCTACCTACATTTGGCCTCTACTTCAGGTGGCCTCCCCCAGTGGTTCATCTTAAGCCAATGAATCACCTCCAAGTAAAACTTCATTGGACTCCATGGCCAGAGACAGAAACAGCTGGTTTTCCGTGAAAATTACCAGCCTTGGCATGCTCCATCAGGTTCTGACATGCTGGCCCACCACAGCCCAGCCCGGGTATACCTGCTTCTGGTAAGGGTCGGGCAGGAAGCTGCAGCCTTTCTCAAGAGCAGCCAGGATCTCTTCCTTGGTGCTGTTTTTCTCCAGGTTGCGATCCAAATAACCCACGAGCTTCTTGCACACTTCGCAGAAGCCACCGTCCTTCGGCTGAGTGACGCGAACTACACGAGAGGGCGGCGGGCTCAGGGCTGGCAGGGCCCTCCCCGACCCAAGAGGGGCACCATCCTCTCCCGCGCCACGCCCAGCGCTCACCAGTCAGTGCAGGCAGCCGCGTGCCGGAGCAGAGGCGCAGCATGCTGCACACCACCTCGGGGCTGACCTCCTGCATCAGGATGGACAGGATGGAGCTGCCGTACGTGTCCACCACCTCCTGGCACTCTTCTGATAAGGACTTCGGGAGCTTCGCGCACATCTTATCAAAAGCGTCGAGTATTTCTTTCTGAAACACAAGAGGATCCTGTGAGAAGATGGGAGGCTGGGCAAGGGTGGAGGAGATTCTGAAATGCTTAACATGGCCAGGAAATGAGTCAATGATGGGTGCCGTTTCCACCGCCAGAAAATTATCGAGTCACAAAGCCGAGCAACAGTGCCACCCCTCCCCCCACTACCAGCCCAGAGGTCCCACTGGTGAGGACTGCCTTCTACGAGATGGGACGTGACTGCACACATGCCAAGGCTGGGCCAAGCCCGTTCCCACTGGGACATTCTGGCTCAGGGGGCAGGAGAGGGCTTCCCCCTGCCAGGAGGACAGCACACCTCAGTCTTGTTGTTGTCAATCAGCTTGGTCACCTCCTTCACCAGGAATTCACACACCTCACAGTAAACATCAGACTTTGCTGGGACCTCCTGCTTCTGTGGAAAGAGTAGAAGAGTACTTTAATGCTGGGGCTCGCAGCCCTCGGTCTGGCTCCCCTCAAGGAAAGGGATGCAGAGACCAGAGTGGGTTGGCCACATCAACGGCCACTGCCTACTGAATTCCACATGATGTGCGGCTTCCTCTCAGTATCCAAGTTGATCCCCTATTTTTATATGGTGGGAAACTCACCGCCCCCCTTACCCCAATCCTCTGCCACCACTGCTTCCCCCGAACCCCACCAAAACAAAACTCAGGAATTCATAGCTCAGGAGATACAAAGTCCCCTCCCCACCCCAAGGGGCTGTCCTGATGATGTGTTCAGTCACAACCATTTCCTCCTTCGGGGTTCATTTTGGGGAGCAGGATGAAGTAAGGAGTTCAGTAAGGTGCACTATCTAGAAGACAGAATGCTGAGCACATTTCAGGTCTGCTCGTGTCTCCCACACCTCATGAGCACTTGAGCACTGTAACAATACTGTTACAGAGACTGTTCTGTGACAGTGGAAATGTTCTCTATCCCTACTGTCCGCTAGAGGCTCTAGCTCCCCGTGCGCTGCGCATTCGGAATGTGGCTGGTGTAGCCAAGGGGCTGGATTTTTAATTTTGCTCCATGATATTTCACTGAAACTTAAGTAATCACATGTGGCTGTAACTCTTCACTGTATCTGGCCATCACTTTGGTCACCAGGCAAGGCTGGGCTGAGGAGCACCCCATGGAGGGGAAGGCAAGAAGCCGTGCTTCCTGGATTCCAGCTAACACTTTGGCCTGTCCCCTGGGCTACACACTCTGCATATGCAGAAAGGAGACAGCAGAGGGAGGCGAGCAGCTGGCAGTCAAGTATCGTGGGATGTTCTAGAACAAGAAGCGTGTGCCATGTGCCAGGTGTTAATGCATCACACAGCCTAGGCCTTGAAGAACTGTAACGTAAGCTCCATGGGCACAATGACATCATCTGATCGTCACAGCTCTCAACATGCTGCCTGACCCATAATAAATGCCGAATACATTTATTACGGAATGAAGTAGTCTGATCTTCACCAAATGAGGTGTTCTAAACAAAAGAGACACCCACACATACTTAGTATACAGGCTGCAGGCCCAGTGAGGCTTCCGTATACTCTGAGGTGTATGCCAGGGACATCCAGTCTGTCAGGGCCACAGGATGGGGAAGGACCCAGACAGCACGTGAGAAAGTGAGGCTGGAGCCAGACACTGCAAAGTCACTGGTGAATGGAATGCTGAAAATATGCAGACTTGATCCCACAAACACTAGAGGTGACAACCACAGACATAAAATGTTTCCAAAGAGAACTCAGGGTTGGGGGCTGCATTAGCATGGAACCTGCGATCACAAACTCAAAGACCCGTAGGAACCAGGCAGGGAACCAAAAGACACATGTGGCTCATAGGATGTAATGTGACACAGCGGGGAGCGGACAGCAGGGAGTGGTGTGGCACCGCGCAGCCCTGGCCAGCACACACAGTGACACCGGGTACCTTAATGGGCTCCACCAGTTCCAGGGCAGGGATGACGTTCTTGGAAGCCACTTTGGCAGGGACCAGAGTCTGCATGGGCATCTCCTTCACCTCATCGCAGAACCCAACCAGCCCACAGATCTCCTTGGGTTGCTGAAGAGAGCACAGAACAACCAGTCAGCGGGGCCTGTGCCCACTGGCCCCGAGTCCCATCCAGCCAGAGGACAGTGAGCTGGACAGCACCCTGGGCCCAGTGTCAAGGCTGCCTCCCTCTCCCCCTCCCACAAGTGGACAGATTCCAGATTCTATGTTAAAGGGCTCGTGTCTGAAGCAGTACATATGTGCCAGTTACATCTGGGGGAGGAGGCCACACAAAACATTTAAGGGACATCGAACAGTCTCTATCCAGAGCCACCACGAGGAAGGGAGACTCCCCGCACCTTCAGCACCTCCAAGGACATCTGGTCTCTCTAGAATGTGTTTTTCAGGCCACTCTAGGTAGGAACTAAGCTATGTTTTTTCTAGAGGGGAAACTACCATGCCTGTAAACTGCAAACTAACAAAACTAAACGTGTTAGAAATCAAACCACACAGGGTCTTTCAGTGCCAGGACCATTTAAAATGCATTAAGGGGAAATGCTGGCTTTTTAAAAACCACATTCTATGGTCACAACTACACACAATGCACATGAAAACCCAACCCCCAAATGGATGAATCACTTCAAGCCACATCTCCAGATTGATCCCCTTTCACCATCTATCCCCTTTCACCATCTAGACACCAAACACAGAGCACTAGCTAGTCTAGACATCCTGACCATGACACTCTGATGGCCAAGAGCGAGACAAGCGTATATACTCTGTATACCATGGAAATCAATGCAACCAGCAGCTAGCTCTGAGCCTGATTGCATTTTTGCCTGCCAACACCAAACCCTACAGCAGCAGGAACAAAAGCGCTAAAAACGGGACCTGTTAAGGGGAAAAGAGCTAGATCATGACAATGGCTCAGTTTGTTTTAAGATCAAGAAGGCTCGAGAATTAAGTAAGACTGGGGGAGTCTGAAAAGTACATCCCAAGTACCCTATCTCTGGCAAAACTTAAGAATGAAAAAAAAAATCGGAATGCAGCTGGCGATATAGCAAGCTTTTTAGAAGAGGCCAAGATTCACGAGGTATAGGGCTGCTTCTGCCTCTATCAGCTTTGTTCTAACTCCTTGAAGTGGCCTAGGTGAAAATCCAGGTATTTCAACCAAAGTGCTCTCCCATTAGACTTCAAAATACCTTCAAAAAAAGCTCTAATGCTAAGAAGGTGGCAGTGTTCAGGCCGGTCCCAAAGGACCCTGGCTCAGAGCAAGTATGGACGGGGCACTTGGTTCCTGCCGCATGCCATTTGATGTGCTTCTAGATCCCAAAAGACCCTGTCACTCAGAGGGGCAGAAGCCACAATCAAGAGATTGTTTCCAATTCTCTGGATCCAACAGCCAGCCTGCTGGCTGCTTGCAAATGTTTGCTCATGCAGCAGCAGCATTTCTGTGGTTATGAAAAACAGCACTAAAGACATGCAATGCCTATTTGCATTGTGACAGACACAAGGTGCCCTGGGGAAGCCAGACCTACAGTGGACTTCCTAGCCAGCCTACGCTGAAGGAAGCTGGGCCACCCATGGTTCCCCAATGTCACACTGTGGCCTGCATGTACGTATGCTGTATGTAGATTGTGACTAGAACACAAAGCTCTGTTGGCTTCATTTTTCTGGCCCCCCTCAAGAGGAGATGAGACCCCCCCACAACAGAGAGGGACCCTGCCTCTCGTTACCATTCCTTGTGTCCTTGTATCTGTCGGAGTTAATCATGCCATACCAAAAAAAAAAAAAGGAGCAAAGTAACTAGAGGAAGCAGCAGCCCACTACTACAAGCAGATTCCCGGACACATACCTGATCCTGCTGTTGAACAAAAAGACAGGAAATCGGAGGTGAAAATAAGAGAAAGGAAAGGACACAACAGTTAAGAAAAATTAAAACAACATCAAGCAGTTAACCAGGTGTAAGAACGTCCCAAGAAGTTCAGGGGAAATGCTGTTGCGCCAGATCTTAGCTACCTACCTTGTTCCTGCTATCTAATGGACAAGGGGCCTTAAAGCTTTCCGGGCCCTGCAGGGATAGAGCGTTTGGGGGCTGTCCTGCTCCTGTGTGCACCATCTCCAGGTCTCACACACTAAATCACACTCTAAACACTGTGCAGCAGGGGCCCCAGAAAACGCCACCTGATGAAGGGTCTCCATCTTCAGGAGCCCCACTGGCCCCAGGCCCACAAGGCTTTCCCATAGGTTAGTGACCAGCAGCACCTCGGACCAAGACACAGGGCTGCCCAAGTAAGGGGGGTGTGTTATAGACACCCTGAGGGGTCAGGGATTCTGGGCAACCTACCGCAGGTGGCCAAATGCCAGCCTGAAAGGCCAATTTAACAATGTATCCAAAGCCTCAGGCTTCCATTCAGCGGTTCCAGCTTTTTTTTTTTTTGAGACGGAGTTTCACTCTTGTTACCCAGGCTGGAGTGCAATGGCGCAATCTCAGCTCACCGCAACCTCCGCCTGGGTTCAGGCAATTCTCCTGCCTCAGCCTCCTGAGTAGCTGGGATTACAGGCACGTGCCACCATGCCCAGCTAATTTTTTTGTATTTTTAGTAGAGACGGGGTTTCACCATGCTGACCAGGATGGTCTCGATCTCTTGACCTTGTGATCCACCCGCCTCGGCCTCCCAAAGTGCTGGGATTACAGGCTTGAGCCACCGTGCCCGGCCTTCAGCTTTCGTTCTCTATACTAAGCGGAAAGGCAGGGATGTGCACAGATGTATGCATTTGGCTATAAGGATATTCATCTTCCCAAAGGCAAACCTGAAAACAACCTAGACATCTGGCCACAGGATTATGTAAATACTGTTCTATGTTCACAAGTGATTATTATGCAGCACTTAAGCATTTGTACAAGAATATTCAATGGCCAACTTATGTTTATATTTAAGCAGAAATGCAAACTACAAAGTACAAGGTAGTATATATGACCCCGCTGAAGTTTTTTAAAACTCCAAATGATTTTTGATGTGGGAAGTACTGTCCATATTTTTCAGAACATTTCTACACAGTATAACTTTTATAATGAGAAAGTCAGCTATAAGGAAGTACTTCAGGAGACTAAGTCACATCAATGCTTATCTTTACCTACTTTGGGTGCATGTCTTTGTAAACTGCCTTTGTTTTAAAACATGGTAGGCTATGAGTAATAATCCCAAATAAACTATTCCTCCTGGGTGCCTTGCTTGAGTGGTTAGAGCAGGTCAGAGTCAATCTTTCAGGCTCCTTGGCCGTAGGAATCTGGCTGCAACTACTTAACTGTGCTGCTGTAGCACAAAACAGGCATCATTGTATTCTGAAAAAATACCCTTTCTGTACAAAACAGATGATGGGCCAGTTTGCTGATCCCTGGATCAGAGAACAAACTCAAACACTGGCATGTCAATCTCAAGTAGTCAGAAAGCATGACAGAGAGGGAAAAGGTGCAGCCCACCCCCTCAGCCCCGCCAATCAGATCTAAGGAGGCGGTGCCTTTCCAGATGGGTGTTCTTGATTCTAATGAAGGAACCCAAGGCCAGTGCAGAAATGACCAGCTCAAGCAGCAGCTTCAGTGGACACTGCTGCAGTGCACAGGACAGACTCTGGGAGGCAGTATTCCCCCCATTCAGGCAGCAACGCAGCCATTCTCAGGCCGGACTTAGTTGAGCACTTGACTTCTACAGATCCCAAGGTTACAGCAAGACCTAGAAACCTGCTGACGGGCCTGAATGGGCAGACTAACAAAATGCCAGGAAGCCACCAGGGCAGTGCCGGGGATCAAGATGCTTCAGCCTCTGCCGTGACGGGGGGAGGTGCTGGGATCCCAAGTGGAGAGTCCCCTAGCCAGAGGGTTCCATTTGACCCAATTCAGTACTCTGAGGTTAAAAAAGGAAAACTAAACCATCTAATATTCAAACTTCCTGGAAATGGCGAACTTTGAAAACCAAAGAAAAATGCCAACGAGGGGCCTCGATGCCACCTACCATGTGCATCATCATCTGGATGGCAATTTCGGAATACTGGCTGATATAGTTCTTGCACTGAGGAGAGAGAACAGACTGCTAGTTAAACAAATCACTGCAACAATGCACCAAAAACCAACCGGCCAAAAAAACCCCAACACTTCCAACAGTGGCAACTGGTGACTACCAAGCAAGTTTCTAAAGCAGAATTTTATAAATGTCTGCTCGGGGACAGTTTTAATAAGATGAAAATGACAATACAGTTATTCTATCATTTATAGAAAATGTATGCAAAAGACATTTCGAAAATGTGTCTTAAGAGACCTTAAAGATTCCATCCTCCTGTCTGCTTTATCTTCTAACCCCACTTGCCCCAGGATCACACAGCAACTATTCAGTGGCAATCTGGAGAGAAGGCAGCCAGGAGATACACTGCTTAGGAACTGGAAATTACCTTTCAAAACCATTTACACAATACAATCTCAAATGGCACTGTAAAGCTTAAATCCAGTAGAGTCAAGTTACAATGATTTTTTTTTTTTTTGAGACGGAGTTTCACTCTTGTTACCCAGGCTGCAGTGCAATGGCGTGATCTCGGCTCACTGCAACCTCCGCCTCCTGGGTTCAGGCAATTCTCCTGCCTCAGCCTCCTGCGTAGCTGGGATTACAGGTATGTGCCACCATGCCCAGCTAATATTTTATATTTTTAGTAGAGACGGGGTTTCACCATGTTGACCAGGATGGTCTCGATCTCTTGACCTTGTGATCCACCCGCCTCGGCCTCCCAAAGTGCTGGGATTACAGGCTTGAGCCACTGCGCCCGGCCCTACAATGATTTTTAACTGCCTATTTTCAGACTATCTAGAGACTTCCCATAGACTCCACAGAATTGCTTTTTGTATTTGGGGAGCTTCTACAGAGAGAGGACCAAAGGTAGTATGATACAGCCTCTCAGGAGGGTTCAACTGGGAAACCTACTTAAATGGTGTTATGCAAAAACACTTAAAATGAGGCTACAGGATTCCTAGGCTTTCAAAATCAATGAATGTTAACCTGACTGACATTCCCAATGGAGAGTAAGTCAGAGAGAAACCTTCAGCTGGGCGTGGTGGCTCACTCCTGTAATCCCAGCTACTTGGGAGGCTACGGAGAAGACTGCTTGAGCCCAGGAGGTAAAGGCTGCAGTGAGCTATGCCACTGCTGTGCCACTGCACTCCAGCCTGGGTAACAGCTAAACACTGTCTCAAGAAAAAAAGAGGAGAGAGAAAGCCTCATCTCCTAGAGCCAGCCACTCCCACCCAAAAAGCCTTTCTAGATCCCAAAGGACAGCATGATTACAACCAGCTTCTCACCTGCCGGTCTAGCAGATTTCTTCAGTTGTCAGGTGCTAAAAATAGCATTTTGGTTTTACACATCCATCTGCGTGTGATTAATAATGTTGGAATAGGGACCCAGAATGAAACCATCTACCTACGGGCCCAACAAAATGAGTTTCTGAGCCCAGAGGACAAAGGGAGGCTTCCAGGGGAACCATGGTCAGCAACCATGCTTGCTGCAGGAGCTCAGCTGGAATTCTGAGTGTCACATAAGGCCAGGTGCAGTGGCTCACGCCTGTAATCCCAGCACTTTGGGAAGCCAAGGTGGGCAGATCACTTGAGGTCAGGAGTTCGAGACCAGCCTGGGCAACACAGTGAAACTCCATCTCTACTAAAAATACAAACATTAGCTGGGCATAGTGGCATACACCTGTAATCCCAGCTACTCGGGAGGCTGAGGCAGAAGAATCACTTGAACCCGGGAGGCGGAGGTTGCAGTGAGCTGAGATCGTGCCACTGCACTCTAGCCTGGGCGACAGACACCGTCCCAAACAAACAAAAAAAAAAAGGGGGGAGTAAAAAGTGTTTCTACAGGGTTCCTAATACACAGGGTGCCTCACAAAAAAGAAAATCTTCCCAGAAATAGTCTCCTACTTTTTGTCCCCAGTTTTGTTACATAACCAGATTCCATTGACCAAAATAGATTCAAGTCTCTGCTACCTATTCAAGCTGCTTTCTGAGAAAAAAGAAAAGCATGCTGTCTGAACGCCCTACTCCAGCCTCCAGAACCCAGCTCCCAGGCCCAGAGCATCGTCAATGCACAGGGACACAAGGCTCACCATGTCAGCTATGCCAGGGCCCAGGCGGTCACACTGCTCCTTGGCATGTTCCACCAAGGCCTGGACAAAGGTGGAGTTGGTCCGTACAGCAGTCTGGATGTCAGTCACCATCTGAATGCAGTCCTGGCAAACGTCCCCATCAACCTATAGGAGAGGCAGTTAGATCAGCAACCTAAGAGGACTCAGATTCCCAGGAAAACATCCTTATACACTCAGGGCTGCAGCATTAGAGGGCACTTATTGACCAGTTCCTAAGGTGCTTTACAGGCTCTCAAATTACTGATTACTTAAAATCAAGTTAGTGTTCATTACAGTAACAGTATGGTATAGAAAGGGGGTTTAGATAAAAAGGTTGGCTAGGCAAGTGGCTCACACCGGCAATCTCAGCACTTTGGGAGGCTGAGGTAGGCAGATTGCTTGAACCCAGGAGTCTGAGACCAGCCTGGACAATACGGCAAAACAAAAAATACAAAAAGTACCCATGTGTGGTGGTGTGCATCTGTACTCCCAGCTACTTAGGAGGCTAAAGTGAGAGGATCGCTTAAGCCTCAGAAGTGGAGGCTGCAGTGAACCACGATCACACCACTGCACTCCAGCTTGGGTGACAGAACAAGACCCTGTCTCAAAAATAAAAGAAGTACATTTTTAAAAGGGGGGTTCATCTTTGCATATTTTAAATATCCCATTCTTTAGAAACTTCATGGTACGAGCATTTAAAGGCTGGCTCATATAACCGCAGAGTCAAGTGCAGGGATAAGCCCAAGTTTAAGAACGCAGATGGACTCTCTGCCCCTTTTGTCTCATCTCCAGTGCAACCAAAACTGGGGCCCTCAACGGGCAGCCCGCTGTCTTACCTTTGGCTGGGGCTTGCTGCGGGGCCCATCCTGAGGGTAGAGGAGGAGAGGGATGTTGGCCATGAAGGGGGCCACCAGCTCACTCATGTCCAGCTCTGGAATCTTATTGGACTCCAGCTGCTTCTGGTGATTCAGCTCTGCCAGGTGCTTCTGGAGAGACTCGCAGAGGCTGAGAGCAGAGCACACCTCCCCGGGACGGCTCTGGTGGGAAGGAAAGAAACCCCACTGAAAATCCTCTCCCCAGGGGGAAATCAGACAGGCCATCTGGTGCCTCTGAATTAGTCCCTCTCTTTAAATCCCTTAAAAGAAACACAAACCTGCTGTCTAAATTCAAACTGCTCAGCATACCCGAGAACATCAAAATTACCCAATCCAAGTGCCTAACCACACAGCAGCCCCTAAGCTTCCTCAGTTATCCTGTTGGACAATGATACAGTTTGGCTGTGTCCCCACCCAAATCTCATCTTGAGTTGTAGCTCCCATAATCCCCACTTGTCGTGAGAGAGACCCTGTGGGAGGTAACTGAATCACAGGGGTGGGCTCTCCCATGCTGTTTAGTAAGTCTCATGAGATCTGATGGTTTACAAAGGGCGGTTCCCCCGCACACGCTCTCTTGCCTGCTGCCATGTAAGATGTGGCTCTGCTCCTCCTCCACCTTCCACCAAGATTGTGAGGCCTCCCCAGCCATGTGCAACTGTGAGTCATTAAACCTTTTCTTCCTTTTTGTATAAATTACACAGTCTCAGTGATGTCTTTATTAGCAGCATGAAAATGGACCAACACAGGCTTCCTGAATGCTACCTCTGCTCCCCTCAGCTCTTCTTTAAAGGAATAGGAGGCCAGGTGCTGTGGCTCACACCTATAATCCCAGCAAGTTGGGAGGCCGAGGTGGGTAGATCGCCTGAGGTCAGGAGTTTAAGACCAGCCTGGCCAACATGGTGAAACCCTGTCTCTACTAAACACAAATATTAGCTCAGCATGATGACAGATGCCTGTGACCCCAGCTACTTGGGAGTCTGGGGCAGGAGAATCGCTTGAACCTGGGAGGAAGAGGTTGTGGTGAGCTGAGATTGTGCCATTGCACTCCAGCCTGGGCGACACAGTAAGACTCCATCTCAAAAAAATAATAAAATAAAAAATAAAGAAATAAGAGCTTCTGGTTAGAGGAGAATCAGTAATTCTAAGCCACTTCCCCACAAAATGAGCTAACACAATGATTTTCAACACCTTCCATATGCTGATGGCGCTCAAGTGTTTACCTGGACTTTTGTACCCAGGCCCACCCCACAGTTATCTCAAACTTACCCCTCATTTTATCCTGCCCAACCAGCTCCATTTTAGCAACTAACCCACCTTCATCTTCACAGAAACCCAGGAGACATTTGGAGCTCTTCCTCTCCTACACATCCCCATCATGAGCAAGTCCAGTCCATTTAATCCTCAAAAGGGAATTTGCATCTGCCACTTCCACTGTCCACATCTCATCTCACTCACAAGGCAATGGCCTCCTGAGGGTCCTGAAGGCTTCCCCGCTTGCAGCTCCCTATCACTGGGACCTAGACCCAGACCAAACCCTCTGAAACCCCCTTCCAATCATGGCACTCCAAGGACCACACCTGCAATCCTTGAAGATGGCCTAGAAGGCCTTGCCAAATAACCCCTGCCTTCCTCATCAAAACCTTGCTCCTGTCTTGGGACAGTCCTGCGCCACTGCCCCTCTTCAGTTACTTAAACACCTCTTCTTTGTCAAGGCCTACCCAAATTCCACAAAGCCAGCTCCATGTTCTTTGCTGAAAACCCAGTTGGTGGCACAAGCTCTGTGTATAATACATATTTGATGAATTAAAGATGAGAATCTTTGTAGCTGAACACCCAAGTACATTCCCTGAATTATTCCTTAATTACAAGTTCACAGAAATAAATTCACAGAAGTGAAGTTTTGTGCTTGCTCACAAGGGTCAGTTAAAGATAGGACACGATCGATGCAACTCACAGCTCTGCAGGTTATGTCGGTTTACATTCCTGCAGCAGTCCAACCAGTCCCCAGCAGCCGTACCCTCGCTAACCCCAGGGCAAGTTACACCCAGAGTGGCCTGCTGTGCCAAAGCTATTCTGGATGTCAAACTGTAGCAAAATGTTGTTGAGGAATTCCAGAGCTGTGAACAGACTTTCCATTTTAATTAATCTACTCTGGGCTACTGGCCTCTCCTGGGCCCCAGAAAACACCTTCAGGGAAAAGCCTATTCCCCCATCACTTACCATTTCTCCTTTAATGATGTCCAGGATGACAGGGAGGTAGGAGTCCACTATCTCCTTGCACGAAGCAGACATGTTGGGTTTAGGAAGCCAGTCACAGGCCTTCTCCAAGTAAACAAGGATCTCCTCCTACGAGAGGACACCAGGGTGAGAATCGGGATGGGCTTTCCTCCCTGGAAATAAATGGGCTGAAGGCAAGAGGCCCTCAATAGCTACCAGAAAAACCAAGCCTGGAAAACAACCTGCCCTCTGGGAAAAGGACATGGCCATGGTTAGCTGTGGCTCTATCAATCGATCAGGCAAAAGCAGACATGACATTTCAAAATGAAGATCCTTGGACCTGCTGTCTCGCAGGCATGGGGAATTCTAAGCAGAGATGACCAAACTGGACCTAGATATTGGTGACAGCAATATGACATCTCAATTAACTGGGCATTTAGTCACGGGGTCAGCAAAGTAGGCCCTTCAACTTATTTTTGTACAACCCAGAACTCAGAATGGTTTTTACATTCTTAAAGCATTTTTAAAAAGAGACTGTGTGACAGGGACAGTATATAGCTCATACAGCCTGAAATCTGTTCTCCTTGGTCCTTTGTAGAAGATACCTGCCACCCTCAGGCCTACAGTACTGCTCTTTAGACACCGGAATCACAGCTATCTTAGGAACCAGTGCACGTGCCCACAGCTCAGGCCCCATCACCACCCTCGGCTGCTCACCTCGGTGGCATTGTCTTTCAGCATATCACCGGCTGCAGTGACAACGTCTTTGCATATGTCACAGGGAAGGGATTTCTAAGAGAAATAACACAAGAAATTTGTATATGTAGTACACAAATTCTCACCCCACACAGCTGGAACCCCCTGTGGCCTTTTCCATAGTCTATCTAACCAGAGATACCATCATGACCACGCTCCCTGGTCACATCCTGGCTCTCCACCCTGCATGAGCAGCGCTGGGGCACTGTGGAGAAGGAAAGGGTGTAACTCACTACAACACACTGTGATTTACAGGATACAGAACCTTTGCTCACGCTCACACAGCACCCCACATGGCACAGGTCAATTTCACATCATGCTCACAACACCTCTGAGGAAAGTGAGGCTCAGGTGAAATCAGAGTCACATCAGTACAGCAGACAGACAGGTGGGACAGAGAAACAAAGGCCCCACCCACTTCTGAAGACACACCCCCACTGAACCTTTCACCTTCCTCTGCCTCCCAGGCATGTTAAGGAGGCCACTCAAAGCCAATCTTCTGAGAAGCCTGGGCACCAAGACTCCCACCTGGCCCAGAGGCCACGGAAATTCTAGTTGGTTCCTGCAACTCTTGGGGAAGAATGCCCAGGCTCCCTTCTTGAAGTCAACTGACTTTCTACCCATGGAGAAGAAACTAACCTGTCTGGGTGAGATCGAGGAATACCTATGAACTTAGCTCCATGTAGAGAAACCAATTTGAGGGCCGGGCGCGGTGGCTCACGCCTGTAATCCCAGCACTTTGGGAGGCCAAGGCAGCTGGATCACCTAAGGTCAGGAGTTTGAGACCAGCTTGACCAATATGGTGAAACCCTGTCTCTAGGAAAAAAGAAATCCTCCACCCAGGAGTGTGTATTTCCGTATGACTCTTAGCAATGGATTAAAAAAAAAGAAAGAAACCAATTTGAACCTAGTCAGGCTAATATCCTTTGGTATCTGACTGGGTATCAACTCCAGGACCCCCGTGGGCACCCAAATCCCAGGACGCTGGCCGGGCGCGGTGGCTCAAGCCTGTAATCCCAGCACTTTGGGAGGCCGAGGCGGGTGGATCACAAGGTCGAGAGATCGAGACCATCCCGGTCAACATAGTGAAACCCCGTCTCTACTAAAAATACAAAAAATTAGCTGGGCATGGTGGCACGTGCCTGTAATCCCAGCTACTTGGGAGGCTGAGGCAGGAGAATTGCCTGAACCCAGGAGGCGGAGGTTGCAGTGAACCGAGATCGCGCCATTGCACTCCAGCCTGGGTAACAAGAGCGAAACTCTGTCTCAAAAAAAAAAAAAAAAAATCCCAGGACGCTCAAGTTCCCCAGACTGCCCTCAGCATCTGTGGAAACAGAGAGTCAAAGGTACTATGCATGAAGCCATAGCAAGAGAGGGCTGGGCCATGACAAGACCAGCCAATCAAGGAAGTTTTAAAGTCCTCACTGGACACACATTAAACCTGGAAACAGGAAGCAGTATTAAAAACAAGACTCAAGGCAAATTAGAAACCAAATCTGAAAGCAGTTTCAGGCCTGTCATGGTAGCCCACACCTGTAATCACAGCACTATGAGAGGCAGCAGGATGACCCCAGCCCAAGAGTTCAAGACCAGCCTGGGCAACATGGTAAAAACCCTATCTCTACAAAAAATAAAAAAAATTAGCCGGGCATGCTGGTATACATCTGTGGTTCCAGTTACTTAGGAAGCTGAGGTGGGAAGATCACTTGAGCCCAGGCAGCTGAGGCTGCAGTGAGCCACGACTGCACCACTGCACTCCAGCCTAGGCAACAGAGCCAGACCCTGTCTCCAAAAAAAAAGGGCAAGTATAACCACAGAAGGCAGTTTTCCAGCGAATAATTCACAAACTGTTTCTAAAAGAATGGTGCTGCCAGGTGCAGTGGTTCACATCTGTAATCCCAGCACTTTGGGAAGCTGAGGCAGGTAGATCACCTGAGGTCGAGAGTTTGATGAGAACAGCCTGACCAACAAAGAGAAACCCTGTCTCTATTAAAAACACAAAATTAGCCGGGCATGGTGGCACACCCCTGTAATCCCAGCTACTCGGGAAGCTGAGGCAGGAGCATCGCTTGAACCCAGAGGTGGAGGCTGCAGTGAGCTGAGATCGGACCATTGCACTCCAGCCTGGGAAACAAGATAGCAAAACTCCGTCTCAAAAAAAAAAAAAAAAATGATGCTAAGTTTTCTTCTCTTACAGCAGGAGCACTAGCAGCCACTAACAAGTTTTTTAGAACTTGAAGTCTGCTCAAACATAGCCTGTACCACATGGTGGCCAGCACAGCCCCGAGCGAGCCCAGGGCGGCAGCTCTGCATTCAGCTGGCACGGTCAGTAGAGTGTCTTCTGAGAGGGCTCGGGACCATAAGGAACACCCCCGTGGCTTGTCGCCTTAGACCATGCCCCACATTAATATGCTATATTTCGCATCGTTTAGGTGAAAAATCAGTGCTAGCTTCTCCAGTGTAGTTAGACCTGGAAATCCATTTTAAGTGCTCCAGGATCTCAATCAGCGGTTTGCCTGTTTGACAGGAGGGAGAACAAAATATCAAACAGGCAGAAAGTGCCTGAAAAGCTCATCATACACTTTTTGGAGTGAGTGACCAAGGACAGAGCCACGCCCATGTGCCCAGTGCTGGAAACAGGCACTGCCAACCCACTGGCTCCTTGTCTAGGATGAGAAGTAGGATCTGCACAGAGGCCCGGGAGGCAGTGTGGGGTACACAGAGCACCAGGTATGGAGGACCTCATCCTGTCTGCCACAGCAACCAGGCAGTCTTACGGGAGTGAATCCTTAACCTCTCTGAGCCTCCATCTCCTCTGCTGGAAAATGGGTACACTCACCAATAGGTCCTGCCTCCCAGATAGGGTCACAGTGAGAAACAAACAAAAGCAGGCAAGAGAAAGTGCCCTGTCAATATGGCAGTGAATTACAGCTGCTCTAACAGGACCCCAGAGGAATGCTGGGGCTGGGACTGCAGGGCGGGCGTCACTCACCACTGTCGGCTTGTTCCAAACGGTCTGCAAGCAATGCTTCACCGCCCCGCAGTCAGATGCCGTCTTCACATTCTGGCACCACACTGCCGAGCCTCTGCTGCATTCTTTCAACCCAAGGACCGGGCTGGCTACAGCTAAAAGGAAAAATAATGTGAGGAGGGGGCCCCGTTTTACAGCAACCAGATCCACCTGACTCATTTCCCCAGGGCTGAGGGCTAGCCCTGGCCTTGAGTTGGATGTCCCCATTCGGCCCCTCACCCAACTGTATGGGACACTAGCCACACAGATGCACGCCTAACCCGGTCAATAAGCTGGCTTGTCACAGTCACCAGGGCTGGAAGAGACTCATTTATCTGGTTCACTTTCATCCTCTCCAACTACCTTTACACAGTATCAGGGAGTATCTACTAAAAATACAAAAAATTAGCTGGGCATGGTGGCGCGTGCCTGTAATCCCAGCTACTCAGGAGGCTGAGGCAGGAGAATTGCCTGAACCCGGGAGGCAGAGGTTGCAGTGAGCCGAGATCGTGCCATTGCACTCCAGCCTGGGTAACAAGAGCGAAACTCCATCAAAAAAAAAAAAAAAGAAAAAAAAAGAACAAAGGAATATACGCAAATTTATTTCTTACGCATTTAGGGTTGTCCTTACTGCTGTGTCTGATCTCCATTGGCTGGAGTCAGACCTCACAATCTAAACTAAAACCCGATTGGCTAACAACTTAAAACTTTTCTAGCCGGGCGCGGTGGCTCAAGCCTGTAATCCCAGCACTTTGGGAGGCCGAGGCGGGTGGATCACGAGGTCAAGAGATCGAGACCATCCTGGTCAACATGGTGAAACCCCGTCTCTACTAAAAATACAAAAAACTAGCTGGACATGGTGGCGCGTGCCTGTAATCCCAGCTACTCAGGAGGCTGAGGCAGGAGAATTGCCTGAACCCGGGAGGTGGAGGTTACAGTGAGCCAAGATCGCGCCATTGCACTCCAGCCTGGGTAACAAGAGCGAAACTCTGTCTTAAAAAAAAAAAAAAAGAACTTTAAATCCTTATAACCTTAAAATGTTTTTATAAGTAACAAAAGAAACCACAGGAGAAAAGACTGGAGAAAATTCAAATACAAGGATGATTCTGATTTCTGTAGAAAGAATAACAGCTATAGAATGAAGAGTTTTTTTAAAAGAAAAAAAAATAAACAAGACTGATATCCTTATTACATAAAACAATGGCCAGCTGCAGTAGCTTATACCTGTAATCCCAGCACTCTGAGAGACCAGAGATGGAAGATCACTTGAGTCCGGGAATTCAAGACCAGCCTGGGCAACATGGCAAAACCTCATCTCCACAGAAAATTAGCTAGGCATGGTGGCATGCACCTGTAATTCCAGCTACTCGAGAGGCTACTGGGAGAACAGCATAAAGCCACGAGGGTGAGACTGCAGTGAGCCAAGATCTCACCACTGCACTCCAACAGTGAGCCACCATACTCAGCCCTAAAAATATTTTATAAACTGCCTTGAGAGTGCCTATGTTTCTTAAAACAGGTCCTTGATTTTAGAACCAAAAAATGGGGGGCAGGGGGAATCCTCAGACTCACACCTCACTTCTAGCCCAACTGTTCAGCTGGGAAACAAGAGATTACATCTTCTACACACAGAAGATGGTGGTATGAGGGTCAAACTCCAACAGGTATCTCAGTAGGGTTGAACTAACTTTTGCTGCAATCGATACTTGGCCCAAGTTTGAGAGAAAAAAACAATCCCACAATCACCTGAGAAACATACTTAGAACCTCAGGCATCTTGCTGTATGCTGCTTCCCTTGGTAAGCCAATTCTGCATACATGGGTAACACACATAGAGAAAATACGTATTGTATAGGTCAGTAAGCATTCTTCCTCCAGGAGAGGGAGAGAAATGAAGTGCGTTCTTTCATTACTACCACCACAAGTACTCACACAAAGACTGAGTCCCACAAAGCTCAGCTAATAAGAGATCACCTGACCTCTTCAGACACAAGCAAATGAATTACTCATCTGCTGCCCAGGTTATAGCCATCCCTACCCCTGGGAGCAAAATCACAAACACAGCCAGTTCGCAACCTCAACCAAGCGGGCCACATTCCAAAGGCTGCTGGTTTGGGCTCCGGTTTCCAGGGAAAAACATGTGCCAGATGCAAATCAGTATCAAGCTCCCCAGATGGCTCACAAAAGCTGTTACCCCATAATGTAGCCAAGCATAGCTGGTGCCAGCCTCAGTTGTAAACCCCAGGGGAGGGGTGGAGGGGAGGCAGAAATGGAGTCATGAGGGTAGGGGCTCTGGGGGCTGTGCAGTCACAAAGACAGCACAAATGGGAGCCCCCCAGACCTGGTGATTCTCACCACGCCCTAGCAGGCCCTGCCCTGAGGACTCTGAAAAGCACCCATGATGACACCATGATACACTGCCTAGCCTTACCTCCAAATCAGGAAGGGGCCTAAGTGATGAACAGGAAGCTACCAAAATGAGTCTCTAGGCAGAGGAAGGCAGAGGGATACACAGGGAAGCCAGAAGAGGATAGGCTCAGACCTCAGGAGACCAGAGCCAAGACGGAGGAGGCATCATCGAAAGGAGGGAAAGTGACCAGCACGCCCCATTCTTACAAATGCTCAGTCCAGTGTAACATCCACCCAGCCTCCTCAGCAGGGAACCAGCTACAGCTAACCAAAATCTAGAGTGTTTCCGGAACACCACTCACTCTCACAGGCCCATACGAGAATACTCTGTAAGGCTGCCTACTTCCTCTAGGAATGTGAAACAGTAATCGTTTTCCATGATGACTTTGTCACTTGTTTTGGCCCGGCCATCCTGGACTGCAAATAATCTTGGGCAGCCCCTTGTATCTGAAACTGACCCAGCTAATACAAACTGTCAGTTCCCAATCCATGGCTGAGTGAATGGCAGCAGGCCTCTACCTCAGAACTGGAGGCAAAAAGGTACGCATGGTAGAGAATTCCCTATGCCTATAAAGTGCCAATCTCCAGCAAAAAACACATTCCAAGGACACAGGAAGTAACACATAAATTCCAACTCCTAGGAACTCCCTTCTTAGCAAGACACCACCTTCTACCTCCCACTTCAAGCGAAATATATAAAGGTGCATATTACAAAAACGGCCTGTGGTATGCAACAGATTCAGTCTCTCCGGACGAGCAGCATGATGACATGTTCATAGAGACTGCGTGTCCTCAGGGTAGGCACTGCTGGGTGGCGCTGGGGAGCTCCCGGCTGCTGAGAGGCTTAAAGCCCACTCCCAGAGTGGATCTGCTGAGAGGGGATCACACCTTTCCCAGCAACTTTATTACACACAAAATCCTCCTAGGACTTGAGGAGCTTCTCAAGCCCGAGCTGTGGACTTCATCACAAAGCTCTATGGGCAAGGCTGGTTTTCCTCCACACAAGCAGGAAAACCACCCAGATGAAGGCATGTTTCCCAGCTCCGGTGACTGCACTGAGCCCAGCGCCCTCATGCGGGAGACCAAATGAACAGTCACAGCTTGCTTTGCCCCCAAGAGCAGGAGGGACATAGATATCTAAGTAATGGTGCATGACCCCACACATCAGTGGGAATGGGAGCAGCAAAGCAATGCTAACGGAGCCCTCCTCAAAACAAAATTGGAATTGGCACATGTAAGATGGTGATAGAAAAGGCTGGCTACGTGGAGAGGGGGTGGGGAATTCCAGAGCATTCCAAAGGAATGTCGTTCTTTGTGGGAAAGGAAACTGCCCTGCCTTTTCAGGAGTGAAGCCAAGGGAAGTAGCAGCAGCCAGGCTGCAAAGGCCAACAGCTCTCAGGTGCACGGGAAACGGCCTCACCTGCCACACACACCCCAAGGTAAGGGCTCACCCCATTGCTGATACTGCAGGAAGCTCCAGGGATTTCTGGGAGTGTCAGGACAAGCTCACGTGTGGGTCCCAACCAGCCAGGCACACGGTGGCAGAAGAATGGAAAAGGAGGTGGGAGATACCAACGGCAGGCCCCTCACTGGAAGGCAAATTCAAAAATGTCCACACAAGAAGTGGAGACAGCCAGAGCCAAGAGAGGCTAACACAGTCCAAGAGAACAAGACGGGCAAAGGGCACTAACAAGGTTCCATGAGAAGTCGGGCAGGCTCAAAGGGAAAACAGAACAGCAAGGGCCAACAGCACCAGGAGAGACACACCCACTGAGCACCCTGAGCTGCTGGCCAGAGAGCAGGGAGGGGAGGGCCCTGGGCCCCACCCAGAGAGTCCCCTGGAGGGATGGGGATGAGTGATGGGAAAAGGAATGTTTCAGGGACATGCAGAGTCATCTCCCAGTAGGGGAACAAAGCTTTCCACCTTCTACCTGGGAGTGGAGCTGGTCTGAGTGGCTCCAGACCACAGATCGCTGAACAATGGTTGGAGGGACGTAGACCGTAGTTCCAGGTAAACAATACATTTAACATCCACCCAGGGGCATAAAAAGAGAATGCTGGCTCGGTACTGTGGCTCAAGCCTGTGATCTCAGCACTTTGGGAGGCTTAGACAGGCAGATCATGAGGTCAAAAGATCAAGACCATCCTGGCCAATATGGTGAAACCCTAAATCTACTAAAAAATACAAAAATTAGCTGGGCATGGTAGTGGGTGCCTGTAATCCCAGCTACTCAGGAGGCTGAGGCAGGAGAATCGCTTGAACCCGAGAGCCATAGGTTGCGGTGAGCCAAGACTGCACCATTGCACTCCAGTCTGGCAACAGAACAAGACTGTATCTCAAAAAAAAAGAAAAGAAAAGAGAACAGATTAGCCAGGCGTGGTGGTGCATGACGCCATAGTCCCAGCTACTAGGGAGGCTAACGTGGGAGGATCACTCGAGCCCAGGAGGTGGAGGTTGAACTCCAGTGCCCCAGTGCCACTGCACCCCAGACCCTGTCTCAAAAAAAAAAAAAAAACCGGGCGTGGTGGCTCACGCCTGTAATCCCAGCACTTTGGGAGGCCTAGGCAGGTGGATCGCGAGGTCAAGAGATCGAGACCATCCTGGTCAACATGGTGAAACCCCGTCTCTACTAAAAATATATAAAAAATTAGCTGGGCATGGTGGTGCGTGCCTGTAATCCCAGCTACTCAGGAGGCTGAGGCAGGACAATTGCCTGAACCCAGGAGGCGGAGGTTGCGGTGAGCCGAGATCGCGCCATTGCACTCCAGCCTGGATAACAAGAGTGAAACTCAGTCTCAAAAAAAAAAAAAAAAAAGAATGAGTGGTATCATTAGGCGAAGACCTCACCAACAGTGGAAGCGACCAAGCAGAAACAAAACGAATAACTTATGAGCAATTCTGTGTAAGAGGGATCCTTTCAGTGGTCAGCTGAACTAAAAGAGCTCCAAGGAGCTCTAAATCTTCCTTCTTAGAAGGCAGATGACATTTTCAGTATTTATAACTAATAAATAAAACCACCCAAAACCACTTTCTGGTGAGTTATTTCTCAAAACAATTTTAATCTCTATTCTCATCCTCTCACATCCTACCCCCAAATACCAACTTCCTTCTCTGGGGCAGTATGCTGAACTCCAAGAAAGTTCCTAGAATGTTTGCCTGACCTCCTTGAGATTTCTGATTAAATGTGTCATAAAGACATGAACAGCACTCGGGGCAAATCTAACACTCACTTCTTAGTTCAAGGGCCTGGCAAGAGAGCTAAGAACAATGAGCCTTGTTTAAAGACATAGATTTCAAGGCCATGTGCGGTGGCTCATGCCTGTAATCCCAGCACTTTGAGAAGTTGAGGCGGGAGGATCACTTTGAGCTCAGGAGACGGAGATCAGCCTGGAACATGGCAAAACCCCATCTACAAAAAAACACAAAAATTAGCCAGGCATGGCGGGCAGCAGGTGCCTGTAATCTTAGCTACTTGGGAGGCTGAGGCAAGAGAATCACTTGAACCCCGGGAAGGGGTGGAGGTTGCAGTGAGCTGATTTGCCCACTGCATTCCAGCCTGGGTGACAGAAGGAAAGAAAGGAAAGGAAAGAAAAAAGAAAGGAAGGTAGGAAGGGAGGGAGGGAGGGAGGGAGGGAAAGAGAGAAGCCATTATTATTCTATGTCTCTGTTGTTTGTGGTCCAACCTAAGCCCAACTAATATACACACTTACAAGAAAGATCTCCCAATGACAAGTCTTTCCTGGGGCTTAGCCCAGGACACAACATAATTACCAAAGATTTTCTGAAGCAATCTTAGAATGACAGGACAACCTTTCCTAGAATGTGATGAAACAATCAGTCTCATTATTTTAGCCACACAACATTTGTTTTCCTTCTAAATATTTTAGTAACATGCTAAATACAGATTGAGTCTAGCTACAAAAAAAAGGTAACAGAAAATGCATGCAGTCTCCCAGAGCCAACAATCAGGGCCTACATTCCACAGGGCAGCAGATCTGCTGCCTGGGTAAGGCGGCACCATGGCAACAGTTAGGTTGCTAGGAAACAGAGAGAGGAAAACCCCGGGGGAGGAGGGGGGTGGAGCAGCTTCTACCAAAGGTCCTGCATTCAGGCATTTCTCAGAGGAATTCTCCCTAAGGGCAGGAGATAATGCAATGCACTCAACACTAACTACTCAGACAGCTAATGCCACAATTATCTTCTATGGCAAAGAGCACTTGTTTCTTCTTCATCGATAATGCTGCTTTTGGAAAACAGTCTGCGCAGAATAGAAACACAGCTCACTGAATAATTCAGAATAGCATTCGCTCAGAGGTAGTCTGCCTTGATTTGGAGGAAATAAGGTCCAGAGAGTCCTCTTATCACAGAAGAAATCAGTAGCAATAAACTCTTAAGCTCACTAGGCTGACATCCCATCACCTCTGGCCTCAATAAACTGTTAAGACAAAGACAAAGGTCCTTTCTTCCCTGCTTCTCCTCTGCTGCTACTGCCTTGCTTCTTAATTTTCCCCACAAGCAGATCATTCCAGGGCAGGACATCTGTCTACACAGAGAAGGCAATAGAGTCCTGAGGGAAATTACCCTGTGCAGTAACGACTGAGACTGGGGGCAAGAATGCAGTCTTCTCAGATTGTACGAGTGATGCAATGGAGGCTTAATTAATTTGGGGAAATTCCTAATCAGTTCATTCAAGGGCACTGTAGTCCAATAAAAACTCCTAACAAAGCTTTTCTTCCAAAGCATCAACGTATCAGATGATGATCAAAGAAGAACTTAAATCACCTTAGATAAGATTACAAGGCAACCCACAACCATGAAAAATTGAGCCCCTGACAGGACTGTCCAGATTCCAGCAGGTGAGCAAGCAGAGGCAGGGGTCAGAGGCAGCTTCTGCATGCTCCCGATCCCGGAGAAAGCTCCGCTGCAGCCCCAGCATGCTGCACAGCAGTCGGCGCAGGCACCCACACAAACTGGCGTTGGCTCCCACACTGAGCCCTGCTAACCAGCTGGCCGGTCTCTGCACATTTGCAGAAGATAATCATATGCTAAAAAAGATTTCATTTCAAAATATTTCTCACTGAAGAAATTCAGTATTCTGAACTTGTCTCATATACTGTTTACTAACTAAAAAGTTCCAGATATGGCCAGGAAGGTGGCTCACACCTATAATACCAGCCCTTTGGGAGGCCCAGGCAGGCGGATCACTAGGTCAAGAGATAGAGAATATCCTGGCTAACACAGTGAAACCACATCTCTACCAAAAATACAAAAAATTAGCGGCGTGTGGTGGCACATGCCTGTAGTTCCAGCTACTTGGGAGGCTGAGGGAAAAGAATCACTTGAATCCAGGAGGTGGAGGTTGCAGTGAGCCATGATCACGCCACTGCATTCTAGCCCAGGCAACAAAAGCGAACGCCATCTCAAATAACAAAAAAAAAGTTCCAGATATGTGTGAGTCTACTATAAATGTCACTTTTGACTTCAGTTAATACTTTATAGGAATACTGCCTTCATTTGAAATCTGAAATGTTCAGACCACAGCATAGGTCATGGCAGGATATCAGACTGCCCCAGAATTCCGATTTAGTTGCTTTCACCACAGAGGGCTGATGTGAGAATTAAACAAATTAATGTTCAACAAAAAGCAGAACGGGCCAGGCTCAGTGGTTCACACATGTAACCAGCACTTCAGGAGGCTGAGGCAGGCAGATCACCTGTGCTCAGGAGTTCAAGACCAGCCTGGGCAACATGGTGAAACCCCAACTCTACTAAAAATACAAAAAATGGCCAGGCACAGTAGCTTGCACCTGTAGTTCCAGCACTTTGGGAGGCTGAAAAGGGTGAATCACTAGAGGTCAGGAGTTTGAGACCAGCCTGGCCCATATACTGAAACCCGGTTTCTACTAAAAATACCAAAACCAAACAAAGAAAAAAGAAACAGCCAGGCATGGTGGCGCACACTTGCGGTCCCAGCTACTCAGGAGGCTGAGGCAAGAGAATCACTTGAGCCCGGGAGGCAGAGGCTGCAGTGAGCTGAGACTGTACCACTGCACTCTGGCCTGGGTGTCAGAGCAAGACTCTGTCTCAAAAAAAAGCAGAATATCTCCGAATGGGTTAGCCATTATAATATCTGTAGTTTCTGCAAATCAGCTAAACCAGTGGCTCTCAAAGTGTGATCCAGAACCCTGAGGGTCTCAGAGACTCTTTCAGGGAGTCTGGGAGGGCAAAATCCTCATAACAATAAAACCAAGACATCAGTTGCCATTTCACTGACTCCCAAATGTCCAATCAAGTTTCTGCGGACGTATGTGACGTGACATTGCAACAGACTGAATGCACAAGCAGGTAAGGACTCAGCAGGTGTTAAAAAGACTGCAGAAACGTCTAACAGGCCACTCGCTAAATATCTGTTTAGGAAAACATTTTTTCATTAAAAATGTAATGCATACAATAAAAACATATACATGTTAACATATCATGGGTTTATCAACATTTCAAAGCATTAATTTTTAAACACTGCCAATTTAATTTATAAAATGGTAAATACTGATAGATACAGCCCATGTAAACAAAAGCTCTTTGGGTTCCTCAATAACTAATTACTATAGGGATCCTGCAACCAAAAGTTTGAGAGTCTCCAAGCTGAACATTTACAGAACCAACTTCTGAACCCAAAAGAGGGGGGGACAATTTCCTCAACTTGCAGCTGCTTCCCTTTTCAGATTTATCTCTAATCAGAGCCACCAGGAACATCCAAGTCATATTAAGCTCCCCAGTCTAGATCACTACATAGAACCCTCCCCAACAGGTTTGGGAGGGGCAGGTCCCAAACTATCATAAACTATTATAAAAGTCAACACTTCACTTGCACCCAAAGTCACTCTTAATTTCTCAACTCCTAAAAACAATTTCTTAAAATTAATTTCAGAAAAATGAAAGATAATATTCTATCTAATCATGACCAAGACTCAGCACTATTAAGCAATTAAGTTTCAGGCACACTAGCCTATACTTCACCAGCTGAAGACTACTTGACTACACCTCACGGCACCCATCCATGATGAGTACCTGTCATGTGCCAAAACTGCGACACATGCTGCAGACACAGGAAGCAATCAAGACAACACACACATCACAACGCCAGGTAGTGGTGAGTGCTACAAATAAAGCAAGGTAAGGTGGGGCAGCTATTTCAGACAGATCAATGGGGAACTCAGACAAGGCAACATCAAGCAGAGACCTAAATGCACAGAGACAGGAAGCCCCATGAGTTACCCAGGGAGGAAGATGATCCAGAGAGGTGGAATTCAAAACGGAAAATCTCTGAACACCAACAAGGAAGGGGCCAGGAGGCCAGACAGCAGCCCAGAGAGGAGAGAGGGAGAGGTGCTGAGAGGTGGCCAGGCACCACGTGACAGGTGACCTTGCAGACACCCTCTTTTTATTCCTAGTGTTATAGGAAGTCACATGGCCCTCTGGTATCAACGCCTGAAGAAAGGACCTGCACGCGTGAAACACCATCCCATCACAGCTACTGAAAGAGTCATAAGTAACATGACTAATGCTGGGCAAAAGAACTTTTTCTACATCTTCTTCAATCTTAGTCATGATGTTTCCTCTCGTGTAAATAATTGTTCAAAGGCAGTATCTGTCCAAACGTGGCCAGAATTTACAATTTTTAAATGTACAAGTCTCATTAGAATTCACTTCCCACTTTATTAAACGTTGATGTCCATCAATTAAGGAGACTCGACAGCCAAGGGCAATGTGGCAAACCGGGACACCAAGGAACCAAAAACTGAGATTAGTGGAAAAACTGGTAAAAACGCAAATGAAGTTTGCAATCTAGCTAGTGACAGTATCCTGATACTAATTTCTGGCTTTTGGCAAATGTACCATAGTTATATAACACGTTAACAGTAGAGAAAGCTGGGTGAAGGGTATACAGGAACTCAGTATACTACCTTTGTAACTTTTCTGTAAATCTAAAATTATCTCAAATTTAAAAAAAAAAAAATTAATTAAATCTATCTGTGTTAGCATGAAATGGCCTTCAGGATGTATCATTTAAGAAAACAAAAGGAGGCCGGGCACGGTGGCTCAAGCCTGTAATCCCAGCACTTTGGGAGGCCGAGGCGGGTGGATCATGAGGTCAAGAGATCGAGACCATCCTGGTCAACACGGTGAAACCCCGTCTCTACTAAAAATACAAAAAATTAGCTGGGCATGGTGGCGCGTGCCTGTAATCCCAGCTACTCAGGAGGCTGAGGCAGGAGAACTGCCTGAACCCAGGAGGCGGAGGTTGCGGTGAGCCGAGATCACGCCATTGCACTCCAGCCTGGGTAATGAGAGTGAAACTCCGCCTCAAAAAAAAAAAAAGAAAACAAAAGGAGAAATGCAAATGAAAGCAGTAAGGCATTTTACTCCTACCAAATTGGCAAAATTTCAAGTTTTAACAGTATCAAATGTTAACAAGGGCATGCAGTAACTGGAAATTGAACATGCTACGGGAATGGTAACTGCCAAAATCATTTTGGAGAGCAATTCTACAATTGCTAGTTACGTCACAACTCAGCAATTCTGCTCTTAGACATATCCCCTAGAGAAATGCTTTCCATGTACACAAGGAGACAGGTACAGCAATTTTTATAGAAGCAGGCTGTTTGTAACAGAAAAAAAACTAGAAATTATCTAAATAAATGTCTATCACTAGAATAGAAATAATATAGGCCGGGCATGGTGGCTCACACCTGTAATCCCAGCACTTTGGGAGGCTGAGGTGGGCAGATCACCTGAGGTCAGGAGTTTGAGACCAGCCTGACCAACATGGTGAAATCCCGTCTCTACTAAAACTACAAAAATTAGCCAGTTGTGGTGGCGCGCATCCATAATCTCAGCTACTCGGGGGAGCTGAGGCAGGAGAATTGGTTGAACTCAGGAGTTGGAGGCTGCAGTGAGCCAAGATCATATCACCGCACTCCAGCCTGGGCAACAGAGCAAGACTCCATCTCAAAACAAAACAAAAAAGATATATATGGAATACTATATTGTGGGGAGCTTTCCAGTAAAAACCAGAAAGTCTTCTAGACAAATTCTAAAAGCTGTAACAGTGATCTACATGTTTTCAACATTGATAAACATCCCTAGGAGAACAAAAAAACTAACCCAACAATATACAGTGGTCTCTCTTTAACCATAACTTCCCTTTCTACGGTTTCGGTTACCCATGGTCAAATGTGGTCTGAAAATGTATTCTGAGAGAAAAGACCACCTTCACATAATTTTTATGATATGATATTGTTTTAATTGATCTGTGTGACTAGTTGTTAATCCCTTACTGTGCCCAATTTATAAACTAAACTTTATCATAGGTATGTATGCATAGGAAAAAACATAGTATATATAAGTAACATTTGGTCACAACCACAGCTTCTGGCATCCCCTGAGGGTCTTGGAACAACTATCCCCCAAGGATAAAGGGAAAGACTATTGTATACAATCTTTGCAAAATGTCTACAATATTCAAAACAATACTATATACACATTGCTGAAGCTTCCAGTTACATGTATGGAAGTCAAAAGACCTAAGAGGCATGAAAAACAAGTCCAGGAAGGTGGCTGATTATGGGGGCAGCTGGGCCATCAGGTTCCACTTCTTAACCTGGGTGTTGTGTACACATGTGTTCATGGTAATCACACTTCCACTTTTCAAATGTTTCACAATTTAAGGAGCAATGAGCAAGACAGTCAGGAGAATATACTACTATTTGTGTTTTAAAAAAAAAAAAAAAGGCAGAAGGAATTCACACATGGTATATACCTCTGCAAGCTTCTCAGGGAGCTGCTACCAGGGTGCCTGGGGAGGGCCTGGGGACACCAGTGACAGGGACAAACCTTGTACTCTACACTCCATTCCACTGATTGACCTTGCTTCCCACATCCATCTATTACCTAACAGCTCACCTCCATTTACAGATGGGGAAACCAAACTAGGGCTCTGGAACAGACAACCTCAGGCCCAGGGTTAGTGACAACAGGTCTAGATCCAAGCGTTCAGGTTACCAGGAACCAGCTCTGATCTGCTAGGCTGCTCTGATGTCAAGATCACCTACAGCTAAACCTAGTCTGGCTACCTAGAGCATGAACTGCCTGCCAACTTCCTCCTAACTGCTGTCTACCTACCCTGGCTTGTTTTCCTGACTCACTAATTATACCCAGCACATATGTTTTTAATTAAGTCCATTTAATTTTGTGAAACTCACAACATCCTTTGAAATGAAAGACGCCAAAGGAAATCCCAAAAGCAAGAGCAGAAAATGGGTCACTGTGCTGGCGGAACACAGAAATTGACAATACATTATTTTTATTAGTGGTACAGCAACAAACAGTACTAAGCCCTTTCCTGCAATAACATAATTTATTAAAGCCAAACAGCAACCCAGTGAAATAGGTATGATTAATGTCACTTTACAAATGATGAAATACAGTTTACACAACTTGCCCAAGGTCGTACAGCTACTGTCAGCAATGAGATAATGTGAAACTTCCACTCCACATTATCATCCTGTCCCAAAATACAGAATTACAAACGCCACAAAGTTATGTTTTGGAACTTCATGTAATAAAAAATAAAGCAATGAGCACTTCTGCAGCAGACAATATCTTCATCCCACTGTATTTATCATCATTGTTTTAAAGCCTTTAAATAAAAAATAAAAATAAAAAAAAACCCAGGTGTGGTGACTCATGCCTGTAATCCTAGCACTTTGGGAGGCCAGGCAGGCAGATCACTTGAGGTCAGGAGTTTGAGACCAGCCTGGCCAAGATGGTGAAACCCCGTCTCTACTAAAAGTACGAAAATTAGCCAGGTGTGGTGGTACACACTTTAATCCCAGATACTTGGATAGCTGAGGTATGAGAACTGCTTGAATCCGGAAGGCGGAAGTTACTGTGAGCCAAGATTGCACCACTGCACTCCAGCCTAGGTAACAGAGCAAGACCCTGTCTCCCAAAAAAAAAAAAAAAAAAAAAAAAAAAGGCAAACAGGGCAATGTAATTCTAATTAGTACTCTCTTCCATGGATCTATTGATCTGAAGAATATCCAGACCCTCCTTCCTGGTGGCAGAACCAGAAAGGAGCCAGAAAGCAAGGCTTACAGCCTGGTAGCCAGTAATCTAGAATCCCATGCTAGAAAACTGCTTCAAAAGCTGCCATGCACACCTGTTCAAGTGGCTTTGGTCTTGACCTTGAGAATGTCCTAAGCATGCCTCATTAGGTGCTGTCCCAGCCAGCAACACCCTGCCCCACCGTTCCACTTCCCCACAGCTGCCTGGACAACTCACGGCTTTACTCACCAAGAAAATGGAGGACCAAGGTCTCCTTTCCCTCATCTAGAAAATGCCACACCAATCAATCCAACACACTTCAACTCTCAGAGTCTGTACTCAACCTGTCAGGGCCGGGAGCAGTGGATCATGCCTGTAATCCCAGCACTTTGGAAGGCTAAGGCAGATGGATTACTTGAGATCAGGAGTTCAAGACCAGCCTGGCCAACATGGCAAAACCCCGTAACTACTAAAAATACAAAAATTAGCCAGTGGTAGGCACCTACAATCCTAGCTACTCAGGGGGCTGAGTCAGTAGAATTGCTTGAACCCAAGCGGCGGGGGTTGCAGTGAACGGAGATTGCGCCAGTGCACTCCAGTCTGGGCGGCAGAGCGAGACTCCATCTCAAAAACAACCTGTTAGGCTTTTCCCTTTCAGACACCTCTTGAGAGCTACTCTCCTCTCTCCTTTTTTTCTGCCTATTAAACTTTCTGCTCCAAAAAAAACAAAACAAAACATCCTGTTATATGTAGTACAAAGACATGACAAACCACTGGTTTATTAAAACAAACTCTTCCTTCTTCAGGAATTATACTCTATTTTCACAGAATCAAACTGATTTACTATTGATAAACAGGAGGTTTATCCAAAATCCCTGGTGGGCCAAGACCTGAAGTTTCTACTAATATTCAGCAAGTCAGGCTATCAACTCATACCTTACTGAAAGAATATACATAACACCTTCCAGCATCCCCAGAAAATGCACCTGTCTTAGTGCGGGGTAGATAACATTCAGCTGGCTAGCCACCGCACAGCTGACAGCTATCAGGGCATCTAAGCTTCAGGGGGCACCTGCCACATCCCAGGCATCATCGCTCATGCCTTACACCTAGCACATGAACATGCTCCTTTTTCCACCAGGGGACTCACCCAACAGCATACCCTCCATGATCCCATGTGCAAAAGTTCGAAACAGCAGCCTTTACATCCATAGTGTTCAATGGTTAACAAAGCTGTTTCCTTTCGGGCAGGTAGGACAGGGCAGTAAATGGGTGAATAGGAGCCTCTGGATGCTACTGCTCTGCTCCCCGACCTCAGGGGCTGCACTGATGGACTCACTTTGTGGCAACTGATCAAGTTGTCCACTTAAGTGTCCATGTTTGTATGGTCCATGCATGTATGGACATACAATGGTCCATGGGCTTTGTCATGTTGGTCAGGCTGGTCTTGAACTCCTGACCTTAAGTAAAAAAACTTCCACTAAGTTTTTAAAAGTTAAGAGGTCCGTGTTGACAGAGGGATATCAAAGGAGCAAGCACTGTGGAGTCTTGGGTTCTGGTCCTAGCATCACCAATAAATGGTCTACAATTTGGGAGTCACCTCTGGGCACCTCCAGGTCTTCATTCCTTACAAAAGGTTAGATTAGATGCTCTCCAATTCTCTCAGGGCGCCATGGCTTCGCTTTCGTTTTTATGTGGGGAAAAGGAGGGGCAACAGGATGGGTAGAAAAGTCACTGAAAAGCAAGTGTCTCTACCACCAAGACATCACTGAAACACAAAACACAAAGCCCGTCCACATTCAGGGTGGCATCTGTACAACAGTGTCATCAAGGAAGTTCTAAGTGCCTCCCGGGCAGCAGACAATGGCTGTAGTCACCAGGCACTTTCACTAACAAAACTCATTATCATGTCTAGAAATGTTAGGAGTAATATTTCCAAAAAACCACAAAGGGGCCAGAGCTGTTAGGGCCAGGCAGCATTCCACAACTGTTATCAGCATTGACTTTGGTCTAATCCTAAAGGCAGGGCAGCAAAGTTAGACCAAGGCCATTACAATACCTCCCATTTACCCGAGTGTTCAGGGAAGAGGATCACTTGGTTAACTAAATATTGTGGTTAACCATAAGCACACACACACAGACAGACACAGACACACACACACACACACACACGCGTGCACCAGAGGTGGATTTTATATTTTCCAAACAAAATTAAGTCCCTTTTGGGTGATGTGAGTGAATCAGAACTCTTAAGGGTCTTGTGAGGAGTGACTCAACGTCAACAAGAACAATGGATATTGTAAAAAGAAGAAAAAATTGCTCTGAATCAATATAAAAAATTTAAGAGTACCTCCCGAGAGAGATCCAAGATGGCTGATCACTAGCAGCTCGGGACTGTAGCTCCCAGTGAAAGCGCAGAGAACGAGAGGACGCCACACTTTCAGATGAATTCTTGTTGCTCATGCACCAGGAGATTCCCAGCAGAGGAGCCCCACGGGTCGCTACCGCCACTCTTGTGACCGGCAAGGCAGTTTTGCCGGCGCCTCTGAGCGGCGGTTCTTGGTGCAGAGTCAGAAAAGCACCATCAATCTTAATGCTGCTGTTTTAGCTGGAGCAGTGGGTTGCTCAGATTCCGGCGCTGCGAATCAACAACTTGGACGTCCACTCAGAAACCCAATTACAAAGACGGTAATTATAAAGACCACAGATGGATAAATCTATAACGAAGGGAAGAAACCTGCCTAAAAAGGCTGAGAATACCCAAAATCAGAACGCCTCTCCCTCTACAGGGGATCACAGTTCCTCATCAGCAACGGCACGAGGCCTGATGGAGAACGAGTGTGTTCCATTAACAGAAGCAGGCTTTAAAAGGTGGATGATAAGAAACTTCTGTGAATTAAAAGAACTTGTTCTAACCCAACGCTAAGAAACTAAGAACTTTGAAAAAAGGTTTCACAAAATGTTAACACAAATACACAATTTAGAGAGGAATATAGGTGCATTGCTGGAGCTGAAAAACACGAGAACTTCGCGAAGTATGCAGAAGTTTTAACCCCCGAATTGATCAAGCAGAAGAAAGGATATCAGAGGACGAAGACCAACTTAATGAAATAAAATGAGAAGATTAGAGAAAAAAAGGATAAAAAGGAACGAGCAAAGTCTCCAAGAAATATGGGACTATGTGAAAAGACCTAATCTACGTTTGATAGGTGTACCTGAATGTGACGAAGAGAATGAATCCAAGCTGGAAAATACGCTTCAGGATATTATTCAGGAAAATTTTCCCAACCTAGCAAGTCCAGGTAACACAGAGAACACCACAAAGATATTCCTCAAGAAGACCAACCTCAAGGCACATAATCAGATTCACCAGGGTTGAAATGAAGGAGAAAATAATAAGGGCAACCAAAGAGAAAGGTCAGGTTACCCACAAAGGGAAGCCTATCAGACTCACAGCAGATCTCTCAGCAGAAACCCTACAAGCCAGAAGAGAGTGGGGGCCAATATTCAACATCCTTAAAGAAATTTCAACCCAGAATTTCACATCCAGCCAAACTAAGCTTCATAAGTGAAGGAAAAATAAAATATTTTATGAACAAGGAAGCACTCAGAGATTTCATCACCACCAGACCTGCTTTACAAGAGCTTCTGAAAGAACCACTACACATAGGAAGGAACAACCAGTATCAGCCTTTCTAAAAAATACCAAAAGGTAAAAAGCATCAACATAATCAAGAATTTACATCAACTAATGGGCAAAACAGCCAGCTAACATTAAATGGCAGTATTAAACTCACATATATTATTATTAATTCTAAATTTAAATCGACTAAATCCCCCAATCCAAAGACACAGACAGGCAAATTGGATAAAAAGCCAAAACCCATCGGTATGCTGCATCCAGACCCATCTCACATGCAAGGATACACAAAGATTCAAAACAAAGGGATGGAGAAAGATTTACCAACCAAATGGAGAGCAAAAATAAATAAACAAAAAGCAGGAGTTGCAATTTTTGCAATAGTCTTTAAAGCAACAAAGATCAAAAGAAGCAAAGAAGGACATTACATAAAGATAAAAGGATCAATGCAACAAGAGCTAAAGGTCCTAAATATATACGCACCCAATACACGAATCCCCAGGTATATAAGACTTATAAAGAGACTTAGACTCCCACACAATAATAGTGGGAGACTTCAACATTAATATCAGACAGATCAATGAGACAGAAAATTAACAACGATATCCAGGACTTGAACTCAGAACTGGAACAAGTAAACTTAATTAACTTTTATAGAACTCTCCACTTTAAATACACAAAATATCCACTCTTATCAGTACCACATCATACCTACTTACAGGTTTAAATGAAATACTGGTGGGCTGCTTGTTTTTTTCTTCCCTCATCTTTTTCATGTCTCCATTATTAAGCACAATTATAGGCATACCGATTTTTAGACTGCATTCTAGCCTAGGCAATAAAGCAACACCCCTGTTCTCTCTCCCTCTTCCTCTTTCTCTTTCTTCCTCTCCTTTATTCTTTTTTTAATTTTATTATTCTTTTTCTTTCTCTTTTTAAAAAAAAAAATTTAGAGACGAGCATTAGTTTATTATACAGACCATGGAATAACAGCAGTACAAACTTGATTACAAAACCAAAATGGAGGCCGGGCACAGTGGCTATCATGCCTGTAATCATAGCACTTTGGGAGGCCAAGGTGGGCGGATAACAAGGTCAAGGGTTTGAGACCTGCCTGACCAACACGGTGAAACCCCATCTCAACTAAAAATACAAAAAATTAGCCAGGTGTGATGGCACACACCTGTAATCCCAGCTACTCAGGAGGCTGAGGCAGGAGAATTGCTTGAACGCAGAAGGCAGACGTTGCAGTGAGCTGAGATCATGCCACTGCAGTCCAGCCTGGGGGACAGAGCAAGACACTGTCTCAAAAAAAAAAAAAAAAAAAAAAGAAGGAAATTGAGATTGGGAAAGCTATAGATCAGGTTTATGACCCTTCAATGAGCCATTATCTGCAAAACACCCAGACTTGGGATTCTCTCTATATAGAAATGAAGATCCAGCTCCACAACTATGAAACAGTAGAATTTTGATAACTACTCAACCTCACTTCTTCCCCTTTACCATGATTTAAAGTAGGTGAAGATGTAACATTAAGAGCTAGGGAATAGGCTGCGTACAGTGGCTCACACCTGTAATCCCAGCACTTTGGGAGGCTGAGGTGGGTGGATCGAGTTGAAGACCAGCCTGGCCAACATGGCAAAACTAAATAATACTAAAAATACAAAAAGTACCTTGGATTGTTCTCTAGTGGATTCCAAATATTTAAAAAAAAAAAAAAAAGTACCTGGGCATGGTGGTGGGTGCCTGTAATTCCCGTTACTCAGGAGGCTGAGGCAAGAGAATTGCTTGAACCTGGGAGGCAGAGGTTGCAGTGAACCAAGATTGCGCCACTGTACTCCAGCCTGGGCAACAGAGACTCAGTCCCACGGGAAAAAAAAAAGCTACGGAATAGAGAATGGTCATGGTGACACAGGAGGGCGGGCGGGGGGGGGCCTCTTCTAATTGCAGGAAGGCAGTGCAGCTGGTTCACAGGTGCTACCTTCACACCCGGCAGTGATTTCAGCAACCATCAGTACTATTTTAGGACAATAAATGGGTCAAATATGCACAGCTTTCACATGTACTTACATGTTCCTAAAACAAAGGCCACTGTTAAAACTGGCCAATAAGGCTGGGCACAGTGGCTCACATCTGTAACTTTGGGAGGTCAAGGTGGGTGGATCACCTGAGGTCAGTTCGAAACCAGCCTGGCCAACATAGCGAAACCCCATCTCTACTAAAAATACAAAAATTAGTTGGGTGTGGTGGTGCAAACCTGTAATCCCAGCTACTTGGGAGGCTGAAGCTGGAGAATCACTTGAACCCAGAAGGCGAAGGTTGCAGTGAGCCAAGACTGCACCATTGTACTCCAGCCTGGACAACAGGTGTGAAACTCCCCGTCTCAAAAAAAAAAAAAAAAAAAAAAAAGTGGCCAAGAGTGTGCAAGACTTTTATTTTACAGGTGGGGTATCGCTATGTGGCCCAGGCTGATCTCCAACTCCTAGGCTCAAGCAATCCTCCCGCCTCGGTCTCCCAAAGTGCTGGGATTATAGGCATGAGCCACCACGCCCCCATGCAAGACATTTTAAAGCAAGTGAAATGAGGACTCCATGGCAAAGTAACTGGACCACAAAACCCTGTATTACCTTCAATACCTATAAGGATTACACTCTAATTTTTTTATTTTGCCCAAATTCCTATCTAAGGAGTCCAGGGAGTCATGCCCTACAAACCATACATTCTCATCAAAAGGGCTTTATTTGACCTTTTATACCGTGACTTACCTTCCGATCTGACTCTGACATAACATTATGAGACAAGGAAAAAAAGAATCAAAATATCTAATTCCAAAATATATTTCCCTGACATACCTGGAAACTGACTTGCAAAGTCTCTTGTGGGAAAAATACACATTCTATGGAGAATCACCTTTCCAGATCCAGGAGACAATCAGCTAAGAGCCAGGCACTCTTTTTTTTTTTTTTTTTTTTTTTTTGAGACGGAGTTTCGCTCTTGTTACCCAGGCTGGAGTGCAATGGCGCGATCTCGGCTCACCGCAACCTCCGCCTCCTGGGTTCAGGCAATTCTCCTGTCTCAGCCTCCTGAGTAGCTGGGATTACAGGCACGCACCACCATGCCCAGCTAGTTTTTTTTATTTTTAGTAGAGACGGGGTTTCACCATGTTGACCGGGATGGTCTCGATATCTTGACCTCGTGATCCACCCGCCTCGGCCTCCCAAAGTGCTGGGATTACAGGCTTGAGCCACCGCGCCCGGCAAGCCAGGCACTCTTTTAAGTCTGATAAGAAACATTTTACAACCTGCTTCCTCTAAACTCTGCTATCTGAGAGCTTCCTCTGCACAATAAAACTTAGTCTCCACAGTCCTTTATCTTAACCTGGGTATTTCCTATTGATCACAGGTTCTTCAGGTAAACTCAACCGCCAACTAGAAAATGTTTACATTCACCTGTGGCCTTGAAGTCCCCGCTTTGAGTTGTCCTGCCTTTCTGAAGAAACCAATGGGGTTTTTTTTGTTTTGTTTTTTTTGTTTTGAGATGTAGTCTCATTTTCTTGCCCAGGCTGGAGTGCAGTGATGCGAAATTGGCTCACTGAAACCTCCGCCTCCGGGTTCAAGCGATTCTCCTGCTTCAACCTCCCGAGAAGCTGGAATTACAGACGCGCACCACCACGCCGGGCTAATTTTTGTATTTTTTAGTAGAGACGGGGTTTCACCATGTTGGTCTGTCCGGTCTCGAACTCCTGACCTCAGATGATCCACCCGTCTCGGCCTCCCAAAGTGCCGGGATTTACAGGCGTGTGCCCAGACCACCTTGGGCACATATTCTCCGGACCTCTTGAGGGCTGTGTCACGGGCCATGATCACTCATATTTGGCTCAGAGTAAGTCTCTAAAAATATTTTACAGTGTTTGACTAGTTTTGTCAACACCTAGAATCCAGAGTAAATACATACGCAAACATCAACATACATGATACACATGTGCTTCCTGCAGCTTCGCTACCCTTTTACGAACAGGCAACTGAAGCCAACGGCCAGAGTGTCCTGCGGGACCGGGCTCCAGCCCACCTGGATCACGTGAGCCTTGCACAGGCACAACACAGCTGCCCAAGGGGTCACCCTACAAGAGCCACCCCCACAGTTGGAAGGGCAGCCTGACAGAAGGCCCTGGAGGACCCAGCCGCGCAGGAACCCACTCGGGCCCCGAAGGAGATGCCGCCCAGGGCCTGGGACGCCCTCCCGGGGATATTTCCGCAGCCTTTCCCCTGCAGCCCCCCGCCGCCCTGACAGAGAAAGCTGGAGAACGCGCCTGCGCAGTGCGCGCCCCCTCGCCGTCTGGGCCGGGGGAGCTGAGGAGCCAGGCCAGGCACAGCTCACTCTGGGGCCCACGGACGCTGCGAGGCACCTCCTCCACAGGCTGAGGGTCCAAGCTTACCCGCGCCCAAGAGGCTGGCCAGGAGGAAAACAGCGTACATCGCGCCGTCTGACTCCGCAGTCTGCAATGCAGAGTGTCAGCTGATCCCCGGCAGATATAAATCTGCCCAGCCCGGATGCCGTCCAGTGCGCAGGCGCAAACCCCGCCCCGGCCTGCCCGGGCGCACCCGCACCCTGACTCAGCGCCGCTTAGGGCGCCTGCGCGAAAGAGGCCAGCTAGGGAGGGGGTAATGGGAGGAGCGAAGGGAAGGGGGATGGGAAAGAGGGAGGAAGAGCTTGGAGAAAGGGAAGGGAAAGGTCACGAAAGGAAAACCCTACTAATTGAATAGTTCAGAGATTATATATGTAAAATGACTTTAAAATCTTAAATTGTAGCCGGGCGCGGTGGCTCAAGCCTGTAATCCCAGCACTTTGGGAGGCCGAGGCGAGTGGATCACGAGGTCGAGAGATCGAGACCATCCTGGTCAACATGGTGAAACCCCGTCTCTACTAAAAATACAAAAAATTAGCTGGGCATGGTGGCACGTGCCTGTAATCCCAGCTACTCAGGAGGCTGAGGCAGGAGAATTGCCTGAACCCAGGAGGCGGAGGTTGCAGTGAGCCGAGATCGCGCCATTGCACTCCAGCCTGGGTAACAAGAGCGAAACTCCGTCTCAAAAAAAAAAAAAAAGAAAAAAGAAAAAAATCTTAAATTGTAGCCTGGCGCGGTGGCTCACGTCTGTAATTCCAGCACTTTGGAAGGCTGAGGTAGGTGGATCACCTGAGGTCTGCAGTTCAAGACCAGCCTGACCAACTTGGAGAAACCCCTGTCTCTACTAAAAATACAAAATCAGCCGGGCGTGGTGGCGCATCGCATGCCTATAATCCCAGCTACTCGGCAGCCTGAAGCAGGAGAATCGCTTGAACCCCGGAGGCAGAGGTTGTGGTGAGCCAAGACCCCACCATTGCACTCCAGCCTGGGTAACAAGAGCGAAACTCCGTCTCAAAAAAAAAAATCACACATTATGGGCTGGGCACGGTGGCTGACGCCTGTAATCCTAGCACTTGGGAGGCTGAGGCGGGCGGAGAGTTCAAGACCAGCCTGGGCAAGATGTCGAAACCCCATCTCTACAAATACATATACATATATATATGAACAAAATAATTAGCCAGTTGTAGTAGCTGGCCCCTGTGGTCCCAGCTATTCGGGAGGCTGAAGCAAGAGAATCGTTTGAACTGGGAGGTGGAGGTTATGGTGAGATGAGATAGCACCACTGCACTACAAGCCTGGGCAACAGGACAAGACTCCATAAAAATAAAAAATAAAAATAAAAAGAGTGTTACAGCTCTCCTAGAATTTGTCTAGCAGGCTTTCTGGTTTTTGCCTGAAAGCCCCTCTCAAAACAAAAAAATAATAACAGAAAAAGAAAAAAAAAACAAAAAACGTTTAGGCCTTACGTTGCAGTACTGTTAAAGATGTAATACCTTTCCTCACCCATCATAAGCAATCATAACAGTTACAACCAACACGCCTGTAACAAGAGACAGCTTAATAGGAGAAAAGCATAACAAATGTATGTCATCAATGTTTTATGTGACAGAGAAACCTTCAGAAATTAAGACCCAAAAATCCAGGGGAAACTTTATTTTCATGCCCAGGTTCGATGGAAAACAAACATGTAGAAACATACTTAATCGAGGGTGTGGGTTAATGGTGACTGAGTGAGGGGAAACCCAGCAAGGCCTGTCCGTTCAGATTCTCCTTGACCTTTGTGAAGCATTCCTTCCTCCCGGGTATGGGGTAGGAACCCTCTAGAAGGAGGGTCTTCAAAGGAAAAAGGAGAAGAAAAGAGACTGACCTTTCTAGGTTTTATGGATGGCTTTGGGGCACAGGCTTTCTAGATTCTATGAGCCACCTTGGGGAAGAGGAATCGCCTCGCTTTTAGGGAGAAAGAGAGGGGAGAGACAGGAGGACCGAAGAAGGCCAAGGACTTTGCTTCTGCTACCTTCTAATCTCCTTTAGTTCAAAGTACTCAGCATGTCAAAGTGCCACATTTTGGGATATGTTTTCTGAGCCCCCAACAACTCAAAAAAGGTTAACAACAGGCTAGGCTTGGTGGCTCATGCCTGTAATCCCAGCACTTCGGGAGGCCGAGGTGGGCAGATACCTGAGGTTCGGAGTTCAAGACCAGCCTGGCCAACATGGCAAACCTCGTCTCTACTAAAAATACAAAAATTAGCCGGGTGTGATGGCGTGCGCCTGTTATCCCAGCTACTCAAGAGGCTGAGGCAGGAGAATCGCTGGAACCCAAAAGGCAAAGGCTGCAGTGAGCCAAGATTGCACCACTGCACTCCAGCCTGGGCAAGAGAGCAAGACCCCACCTCAAAAAAAAAAAGGGGGGCGGGATTAACAACATACGCAAGTTCATATAGTTAGGATTCAGACTTCACCACCAGACCCACACTGTCTTCCAAATCACGTTTCTAGTACTTCGGAGCAGCTTTATTCTGTGCCCTCCTTACCCCCTTAACATTTCACTTGCGCAGTCCCTTTCACCAGGCTGTGGGTCTCCCCATGAGCCACAGACAGCCTTTTCAGTATTAAATACGGTCCCTCCCAAGGCTCCACCGTGGTTTGTCCGTGGAGGTGGAGGCAGTGGAGGAAAGGGTCTTAGGAAGAGGAGGTTCCTGAGCCTCTGGAGAAGGGAACAAGAAGCAAAGCCAGAATCTGAGAACCCAGCTAAAACTCTGCCTTGCTGCAGACGGGAGCAGCACCACCATGTCCAGCCAGCACCTGAATCCAGAATAAGAAAGGAAGGCCTGGGTGGCCCACACAAAGCCAGTCACCCTCTGCCTGTGGCTTCCCTGCCAGGTCCTGATCAGAGAATGATGACCCCCCTCCACAAGGACAGGAACCTGCCAACCCCAAAGCAGGGAAAGGAGGGGAATCTTAGCTCCTTAGGGCGGGCCCTTAGAGGTCATTTACTCCCATTCCCACATTGTAGCTGGAGGGAAACTGAGCACAGGAGAGGGCAGACATTTATCCAAGAACCTGGCCTGAAGCCAGGTTTCATGACTCGGAAAGGGCAAACCTTAAGTTCCTCCCACTTCCTCCACTCCGCAATCCCCTTTGGAGAACAGCCCCACGGACTAAGGCCTCAGAACCTTCTCCCCTGCAATCCCCCGAACCTCCCCCACCACTCTCCACCACAGCTCTGATGTCCTCTGGGGAGCCAGACGGGGAAGTGTGCACCATGTACCACCGTGGGCCATGTGAGGCAGCTGAGGGAGATGGGACAAAACGTGAGGTCTCAGCTGGACACCTCACAGGTCAGCCTCAGTGGCCAGATGGAGACTTCGTGGCTGCTCCACCTTTGGGTTTCCCAAGGCCAGGTAGAAGCCTGAGACAGACCATGCAACAGCTGGTTAAAAGCAAAGTTATAAGAACCCAAACCAAAAGGAAGCTCAGAGACCTCAGATCATCCCGTCTCATCTGGCAGTGCTGCTGACATGTCAGGGCTGGTTAACAATAGAGCCAGAACCAGAACTCTTTTTCTTTCTTTCTTTCTTTTTTTGAGACAGAGTCTCATTCTGTCACCCAGGCTGGAATGCAGTGGTGCAATCTCGGCTCACTACAACCTCCGCCTACCAGGTCCAAGCGATTCTCCTGCCTCGGTCTCCTGAGTAGCTGGGATTACAGGCACACGACACCACGCCTGGTAGGTTTTTCTGTTATGTTTGTTATTGTTGTTGTTGTTACTGTTTTATTTTTATTTATTTATTTTTTTGAGATGGAGTCTCTCTCTGTCACCTAGGCTGGAGTGTAGTGGTGCAACCTTGGCTCACTGCAACCTCTGCCTCCCAGGTTCAAGCAATTCTCCTGCTTCAGCCTCCTGAGTAGCTGGGATTACAGTCGTATGCCACTATGCCCAGCTAATTTTTTTTTTTTTTGTATTTTTAGTAAAGACAGAGTTTCACCATCTTGGTCAGGCTGGTCTTGAACTCCTGACTTCATGATCCACCTGCCTCAGCCTCCCAAAGTGCTGGGATTACAGGCGTGAGCCACTGCACCTGACCTTTTTTTTTTTTAATTAAGTATTCCTCCTTCTTCATACCTGGAGGAATATGTCAGTGTTTTTGAGATAAACCTTTGCTGCCTTTCATCTTCTCACCTGTAACTCAACAGTAATATGCTACTTCATCTGCCTCCTCCTGAACCCCATGAGGACAGAATTTTAATAGAGAATATAAAAGCAATAAGTAGATTATTAGTAATTTTTTTTCTTTGCCAAGTCAGTAGATGCTTAAATCCTCTTTTTAAAAAAATAAAAAAATAAAAAAAGCCTTCTGAACCATCTGCGTGTTGGCAACAAGAGCTGTGAAGCTCCTCAAACCCTCTGGCTCTCTTGTGCTGTTCCTAGCTATGTACCCTCAGGGAAATACTCAAGAAGTAAAGGAATATTTTGTCCAGTGTTCACAGAAGGGCCCTTTAGAACGGTGGAAGCTGGAAAGATCCCAAGTACTGAACAATGAAGAGATGACTGAGGAAACTGGCTGGACAGAGCAATGGTACTGAAGCAGCTTTGAAATAAGAGGAGGAGGGAGCAAGGGCTAGGCTGCAGCCAGTCTGCCAGGAAAGTGGGTCCCAAGAAACATGGGCAGAGCAGGAGGCCAAACCCCATCTGCTAGTAAGCCCTGCTGCTGACTTCCCAGACAAGACAGCAGAACCGGTGGGGAGCTTCATGATCCTGCACTCCACAGGGCGCAGTGGCTCACTCCTGTAATCCCAGCACTTTGGGAGGCCCAGGCAGGCAGACCACTTGAGGTCAGGAGTTTGAGACCAACCTGGACAACATGGTGAAAACCCCATTTCTCCTAAAAATACAAAAGTTAGTCAGGTATGGTGAAATGTACCTGTAATCCCAGCTACTCGGGAGGCTAAGGCAGGAGAATCGCTTGAACCTGGGAGGCAGAGGTTGCAGTGAGCCAAGATCCCGAGATCACACGACTGCACTCCAGCCTGGGTGACAGAGCGAGACTCTGTCTCAAAAAAAAAATTCCAAAAAACAAAACTAAACTAAACAAAAGATCCTGCAGCCTGCAGCACCCGAAAGATGGGATGCAGGGGCAGCCACAGCCCTCCACCCTGTTCCTCTTCCTCCCACAGATGCAGGATTGCAGCCAGGAGGGGAACAGAGAATTGGAAGCAGGGAGAAAATTCTGACTTTGGTTTAACTCATCTTGCATTATTTCACTCATGGAAATGTCCACATTACAATTTTTAAAGAACAAAATTAATGTAGGAAATTTTTAAAAAGAAAATCCCTTCCACCTCCACCCTCTGGGAGCTCAAATCTTCAAGGAAGTGAAAAGACATGTTTTCCTCAGAAGTATGAGCCATGCTTAAGGGTTCTTGATGGCCTTCCAGTTCTGGATCTCAGTTCTGCATGAGGCCCCAGTTTTTGTGTCTGGGATCTCTTGAAATCCCTACCTGCCAGACCCTTTCAATAATTTTCCAGCTGGGTGCAGTGGCTCATGCCTGTAATCCCAGCACTTTGGGAGACTGAGGTGAGAGGATCACTTGAGCCCAGGAGTTGGACTAGCCTGGGCAACACGGCAAAACCCTGTCTTTACCAAAAAAAATGCAAAGGTTAGACAGGTGTGCTGACACACGCCTGTGATCCCAGCTACTTTGGAGGCTGAAGTGGGAGGATGGCTTGAGACCAAGAGGTTGAGGCTGCAGTGGCGCACCTCTGCATGCCAGCCTGGGCAACAGAGCAAGACCCTATCTCAAATAATAATGATGATGTTCCCTGTGGCCCCAGATGGCTTCCATCTGTTACTCTTTCTGCAACTGAAAGTTCCTGGCCAAGACAGCCAAGGAGACAAGATGTAGCTACCGTTAAGCCCCAGCCCACCTGCTTGGCCCCAAAGCTCCACTCCGCTCCCTAAACAGCTATCCCGGAGCCCCTGAATGCCCTGGAAGCCTCCCCTGATCCCTTGCCCTGTCTCAAACAATGACAGGTTCCCTCCCTCCAGTGTCTTCCTCCTTGAGACCTGTGGCCTTCAGACCCTCCAGGCTACACTTGTCCTTCTGCCTAGAATCAGACCTCAGGCATCACTCAAGGCAGGCTCAGGCTGTCGCAGGGACACTTCTCCCGTCACCCACCACTTCCCAGCCTCCGACATCTCCTCCTATACCCCCACCACCCCTGGGCTGCTGGGGCACTCAGCAGTGCAGCCAAGCTCACCCAGCCCGCTGTGCTTCTCGGCACCTATTTAGCCTCCCCTGTGGCAGAGTCTGCTACGCCCGCTAAGATTCGTCAACCCTTTCTCCTTGACTTGATAGTTACTAATCAGACCCCCTAGTTCTAAGAGGGAGCATGGCCACCTAATGAAGAGAAACTACATATCTCTGGTCTAGGAAGAAAATTCCTGAATGAAAAAAAAGAAAAAACTATACATCCCAACCTCCCTTGCAGCCACGGTGCTTCATTGTGGCCAATGAAATAAAAGAACAAGTACCTAATTTGTGACTTCTAGGTACTGTTCTTTAAAGGGAGGCGTATATCCAGTGTAAATATTCAAATATTTAACAAATGGTACTGCCAGTTCACTGGCCATAGTGCTGGGGGAATGTCCTAGAAGGTCCCAGTTGAGCCAGGCTGCTGTCTTGGAGGAGTGAATAGTTCCTGGGGATGAGCCAGCAGGGGGTGTGTGCATCAGGGGACTAGCAACTGTTGCCAACTGGTACAGAAGTTATTCATTCGTAATTTATTTATTTATTTATTTTTCGAGACGGAGTTTCGCTCTTGTGACCCAGGCTGGAGTGCAATGGCGCGATCTCGGCTCACCGCAACCTCCGCCTCCTGGGTTCAGGCAATTCTCCTGCCTCAGCCTCCTGAGTAGCTGGGATTACAGGCACGCGCCACCATGCCCAGCTAATTTTTTGTATTTTTAGTAGAGACGGGTTTCACCATGTTGACCAGGATGGTCTCGATCTCTTGACCTCGTGATCCACCCGCCTCGGCCTCCCAAAGTGCTGGGATTACAGGCGTGAGCCACCGCGCCCGGTTCTATTTATTTATTTATTCTTTTTTGAGATGGAGTCTTGCTGTGTCCCCCAGGCTGCAGTGCAGTGGCACAATCTCAGCTCTGCAACCTCCACCTCCCTGGTTCAAGCGGTTCTCTTGCCTCAGCCTCCCAAGTAGCTGGGACTACAGGCCTGCACCACTACGCCCAGCTAATTTTTGTATTTTTAGTAGAGATAGGGTTTCACCATGTTGGCCAGTCTGGTCTCAAACTCTTGAGCTCAGGTGATCTGCCCCCTTCAGCCTCCCAAAGTATTGGGATTACAGGTACCCAGCTCTTTATAATTTAATTACTCTTTATAAATTAGTTACAGTTCTACTGATAAGGATCAGCTAAATATCAGCTCTACTATAACCTCCTTTTTTTGGCACACTGCCTGGATTGCAAACATAATGGCAGGAGCTCAAGCATCCATCCTGGACCATGAGGTAGAAGCCTCATTAAGGATGAGAAAGCAACAAGAGGGACACCTGCATCCCTGATGATGATACCCGCTCTAGGCTGTCCCCTGTAGGTTTTATTTATGTAAGCAAACTCCTATCTTGAATAAGTTTTTGTTATCTTCAGTTTTCTGCTACGTTCCCAATCTTTTTAACAATGCTTAAGCCCCTATGTAATTTTTAACTGATTTCACACTCATTTACTGTTTTACTCCTTCCCTTTCTCTAAGAAGGAGATGTCCTTATTCTTTGCAAGGCTTTATGTGTTTTCTTCACCTTTGCAAGTTTAGCCACTAAACACTACTATACTTTTGCTGATCAGCTCCTGTGACATTTAGGACAGGACTGATATTCTTTTTTTTTTTTTTTTTTTTGAGATGGAGTCTTGCTCTGTCACCAGGCTGGAGTGCGGTGGCACAATCTCGGCTCACTGCAATCTCCGCCTCCTGGGTTCAAGTGATTCTTCTGCCTCAGCCTCCCAAGTAGCTGGAACCACAGGCACGTGCCACCACATCTGGCTAATTTTTTTGTATTTTTAGTAGAGACTGGGTTTCACCATGTTGGCCAGGATGGTCTCGATCTCTTGACCTCATAATCTGCCCACCTTGGCCTCCCAAAGTGCTAGGATTACAGGCGTGACCAACCATACCCAGCAGGAGTGATATTCTGTCTATTTTGTTTGTTTGATGGCCCACGTCCTTCACTTTGTTTAATCAATTATTTCCTAACTGCTGTATCACCAGGAATCATCAGTGAATATTTTTATTTTTTATTTATTTACTTTTGTTGTTGTTCTGGGTTTTTGTTTGAGATGGAGTCTCACTCTGTTTCCCAGGCTGGAGTGCAATGCTACAATCTCAGCTCACTACAATCTCCACCTCCGGGGTTCAAGCAATTCTCCTGTCTCAGCCTCCTGAGTAGTAGCTGGGATTATAGGCACACGCCACCACACCCGAATTTTTTGTATTTTTAGTAGACCCGGGTCTTCACTGTGTTCCCCAGGCTGGTCTCCAACTCCTGAGCTCAGGCAATCCACCCGCCTGGGCCTCCCAAAGTGCTAGGATTACAGGCATGAGCCACCACACCCAGCCTCAGTGAATATGTCTAATATCACCTCTCTGGTACTTTACTTTGTCAATTGTCCTGTCTTTCTTTTTTTTTTTTTTCTTTTTTTCTGAGATGGAACCTTGCTGTGTCGCCCATGCTGGAGTGCAGTCGCACGATCTCAGCTCATTGCCACCTCCATCCCCTGGGTTCAAGCTATTCTCCTGCCTCGGCCTGTTTTGTAGCTGGGACTACAGGCGTGTGCCACCACACCTGGCTAATTTTGCATTTTTAGTAGAGATGAGGTTTCACCACGTTCACCAGGCTGGTCTCAAATTCTTGACTTCAAGCGATCCACCTGCTTCTGCCTCCCAAAGTGGTGAGATTACAGGCTTGAGCCATTGCGTCCAGACCGTTTCCTCTTTTGTATCTTCAGTCTCTCGCTGTGCACTGTCTTTTCCCTGTCAGACTATAAGTATGAATGCCTAAGCCTCTCCCATCCTAAAAGAAATCTTTCCTTACTTTTGACTATCACATAAGCCACTGTGCTGTCTCTTACCTTCCCTCAGTGCCATACTCAGTATGGCAGTATACGCTCACCGTATCTACTACTCCCCTCCCAGCTAACTCTAACCCAGCCCACCGATCCCCCAGAGGGCTTCTGGAAAGTAGACAGTCAATTCCTTATCGGAAATTCCACCAGCACCTTCTCTTCCCTTTAGCAGCTGGCACTGGTGGTTTGCTTCTCCTTTCTACAAGTCGTCTCCTCCCACCCCGCCTTTGGCATCAGTGACACAGTGCCACTCTGCAGGGATGCTGAATATGCGCCACACACATCCCCACTGCCTCCTTCCTCATTCACGGCAGACGCCACCAATAGACCTTGCCTCCTGAAGCCTTCTCAACGCAGTACTCCACTGCTTTCTTTCCTTTCCTTTCCTTTTCTTTTCTTTTCTTTTTTCGTTTCTTTTTTGAGAAAGAATTTTGCTCTTATTGCCCAAGTTGGAGCGCAATGGCGCGATCTTGGCTCACCGCAACCTCTGCCTCCCAGGTTCAAGCAAATCTCCTGCCTCAGCCTCCCAAGTAGCTGGAATTGCAGGCACGTGCCACCACACCCAGCTAATTCTTTGTATTTTTAGTAGAGACAGAGTTTCACCATGTTGGTCAGGCTAGTCCTGAACTCCTGACCTCAGGTGATCTGCTCGCCTCAGCCTCCCAAAGTGCTGAGATTACAAGTGTAAGCTACCACGCCTGGCCGTCAGTACTCCACTGCTTTCAAAGTTGGCTCTTGGATTGACATATTTGCCATCTGTCTCAGATGGGGTTGCCTGGGAACCACAGTCTAAGGCTGAGATGGGTAGGCAGGAGTTTACTGGGGTATGTCCTCAGGATCATACCTGTGAGGCAGTGAGGGCAGCCAGATAGGGGAAACTGAAACGCAGTGAAGTTGCAAAATTGGCCTCAGCCCATACTGCATTGCAGGGATGGTGCGGCAGAATGGTGTCAACTGGGGTAAGGGGTATTTGTCCCAGGGAAGGGAGTATAAGCTTGGATGAGGGGCTCCTTTGGCTGAGGAGAATTCCTGGAGACGGCACAATTGTGAGCCCTCAGCAGACAACCCCATGGTGGAGAGGCAGGGGTGGCTTGGTCCTGAAAGGAGAATCTATGTAGTAACTCCACCACTATACTCTACTTGGCTCAGTCGTCCTTCGACGTCTCTGACCATTTCTTTACAGCAAGCTCTTCCAATCCATGGCCTGCAGGCCATGTGCAGTCCAGGATGGCTTTGAATGCAGCCCAACACAAATTCAAAAACTTCCTTAAAACCTTATGAGTTTTTTTGTGATTTTATTTTTTTACCACATCAGTTATCATTTGTGTTAGTGTATTTTATATGTGGCCAAGGACAATTTTTCTTCTTCCAGTGTGGTCCAGGGAAGCCACAAGGATGGACACCCCTGCTTTATGGAATAGAAGGCCTTGGTCCGGGCCCAACTTTTCAATCTCTGTTCACTCAAACTTCCAGCCTTGCCCTCCATCCCATGGTTCCACCTACTCTGCCCACACTCTCTCAGCTTGTCTAAATAAGCTATGCAGCTCCACATTTAGGTGCCTTATAAATACCCCCACCCCCACCTCAAATTCTATTTCCTACCTCTTTGTCTGGTAAACTCTTGTTCATCCTTCAAAATCCGTTTAAGGCCAGGCACGGTGGTTCACGCCCGTAATCCCAGCGCTTTGGGAGACCAAGGCGGCTGGATCACTTGAGATCAGGAGTTTGAAACCAGCCTGGCCAACACGGCAAAACCCCATCTCTACTAAAAATACAAAAAATTAGCCGGGCATGGTGTCACGTGCCTATAGTCCCAACTACTCAGGAGGCTGAGGCAGGAGAATTGTTTGAACCTGGGGTTGGTGGTGGAGGTGCAGAGTTTGAGCCGAGATCACACCGCTGTACTCCAGCCTGACCAACAGAGTAACACCCGATCTCAAAAAAAAAAAAAGATAGTGCTATGCTTTCAGAAATGGTGGACACTTCCTCCTCACTGTTCCCACTGGGCTCTGTCCACATCTCCACAGCATTTCTCATTTTGTCTGTTATTGTTTTAGGAGTTTACTGGGGTATGTCCTCAGGATCACAATAGGACATACCCCAGCAAATTTATGCCTATCCATCTCAGCCCTAGACTGTACATTTATTGAGCACCTGGTATATACTAGGCACTGTACCAAGGGCTCAAGAAATGAAGCCTGCAGGCTGAGTGGAAAGGCCACAAAAGAGGCTCAATGTTCTCTCCCCACTCCAGGGAAGCCAGCCAGGTTGCTGGCCGGTCCCGCAGCTCCATCAGGGCTCCTTGTACACACCCCCCATTCGGCACCCTGAGGCACTGTCACCCTCTGGGCTGTGAATGATCACACTTCGGGTCAGTCAGTCTATTCTGGGTGCTGGTCAGTGCACAGGATGCGGTCTGGCCGCACAGCTCTGCCCCCAGATGTCCTTCCTGTTGGACAGGCGGCCCCCATCAGCTGCTCCCTTGGGGAGTTTAAACAGGAGCTGCTAGGACAGGCCTTGCCTGAGCTGGTGAGTCAGTGGCAGCAGGGCAGTGGGGCAGGGCAGGAGCTGCTGAGTCACTGCAGCAGTCTGCAAGTTGGTGAAGTCAGAGCCCCTAGAGAATCTGATGAAAGCTGAGAACACTGCCAGAAAAATGCTGAGACACTTTTTTTTTTTTTTTTTTTGAGACTCTTTTTTTAGCTCTTGTTGCCCAGGCTGGAGCGCAATGGCACAAACTTGGCTCACCACAACCTCCACCTCCTGGGTTCAAGTGATTCTCTTGTCTCAGTCTCCTGAGTAGCTGGGACTACAGGTATACATCACCACGCCTGGCTAATTTTGTATTTTTAGTAGAGACGGGGTTTCTCCATGAGGCCAGGCTCCTCTTGAACTCCCAACCTCAGGTGATCCACCACCTTTGCCTCTTAAAGTGCTGGGATTACAGGCGTGAGTGAGCCACCGCGCCCAGCTGCTCAGACACATTTTGCACTGACTTCAGGAGGCTCTCAGGCCTCAGCCATCCATCTGTGGATTTTAGAAGAAGAACCTTAGTAAACTCAAAGAGGGGAAGTGACTTAACTGCTCCCACCACCAGTAAATAATAGAACTGAGGCCAGAGCCAGCGCTCCTGAGTCACGGTCCTGTCAATTTATCAGATTATATCTCGTGCCTGGCATCTATCAAAGCCTTGCTTTATTTCAAGGCCTGGCTGCATTTCACCTCCTGGGAAGACTCCCCGCTTCCTTTAGCCTCAGGCATCTTTTTCCTTCTCCAAATTTCAGATGACTTTGCTTCTAGAGCCCTTACTCTCTGGTAAACTTGGAGGGTGAACATAACAAAGACGAGATGTGATCAGTTGTTTCTGAGTCTGAAAAGTAAAGCAAAAACTGGGCTATAATCAAACTGACTATGTTAGCATATCTTAAAACCAAAGCTTCCTAGCTGGGTGTGGTGGCGTGGGCCTGTGGTGCTAGCTACTTGGGAGGCTTACGCGGGAGGATTGCTTGAGCTATGATCATGCCACTGCACTCAGCCTGGGCAACAGAGCCAGACCCTATCTTAATAATAGTAACTGGTATTAATTGGTTGCCTGTATTAGATATAGTGAACCCCAAGTTTCTCTTGAAAGAATCAGTATGTCAGTATGCTCAGCTCTCTTATTCTTTAATTCTCTATTTTAAAGCTTAACTTCCTTGTAATTCCAGTAAACAATCTTTTTCACTGGTTCTAATCAGTAGTTCACATCTGTTCCCCCAGCCTCCAGCTCCGTCCTGACTTATCCCAGACACCTATTCCAGTCACCTGCTCTGGTCACCTTCTTTGACCTAGGTCATCACCCCTGGCTACCTGCTCTGACCCACCCGTAACTGTCCTTCCTGCCAAGCCACCCACCCTGCCACTCCAGCTTAGACCCCTGCTTGCTTTAAAATAGCCAACTGGGATTAGTCTAGCTTGTGCAGTCTAACCCTAGCTGATAGGGGAACAACACAGCAGTAGGAGTGACCCCCATCAGGCATAAGTGCCCCTTTTCCTCCCTTGTCCAAATGTGCGGCCACCATTGTTCCATCTGTGAGCTGCACCCTTCTGTAGAAGTAAATTGCCTTGCTGAGAATATTTATATTCAAATGCTACTTCTTTTGTGGCGTCGAAAATTCTACTTATAACACCTGTTAATATATTTGGCTCTCAACTGATTACTCTGTATACATAATCTTTTTTTTTTTTTTTTTTTTTTTGAGATGGAGGCTTGCTCTTTTGCCCAGGCTAGAGTGCTGTGGCTTGATCTCAGCTCACTTCAACCTCTGCCTCCCGGGTTCAAGCAATTCTCCTGCCTTAACCTCCTGAGTAGCTGGGATTACAGGTGTGCACCACCACATCCAGCTAATTTTTGTATTTTTAGTAGAGACGGGGTTTTACCATGTTGGCTGGGCTGGTCTCAAACTCCTGACCTCCCTGCCTTGGCCTCCTAAAGTGCTGGGATTATAGGCATGAGCCACTGCACCCCGCCAATATATACATGATCTCAAATCTTTATTTATTTATTTATTTTATTTTAAAATAAAGACAGCATCTCACTGTGTTGGCCAGGCCAGTCTCAAAATGGTCTCAAACTCCTGGCCTCAAGTGATCCTCTTGCCTTGGCCTCCCAAAGTGCTGAGATTACAGTTGTGAGCCACTACACCTAGCCAATCTCCAATCTTTCTTCTTCTTTCTTTCCTTTTTTTTTTTTTTTGGCAAAGTCTCACTCTGTTGCCCAAGCTGGAGCACAGTGGTGTGATCACAGCTCAGTGCAGCCTCAACCTCCTGAGCTCAAACTATTTGCCCACCTCAGCCTCCTGAGTAGCTGGGACTATAGGTGTGCACCACATGCCCAGCTAATTTTTGTATTTTTAGTAGAGACAGGGTTTCACCATGTGGGCCAGGTTGGTCTTGAACTCCTGACCTCATGATTTGCTCGCCTTGGCCTCCCGAAGTACTGGGATTATCGGCATGAGCCACTGTGACTAGCCGGGCTTCCAATTTTTGAATCAAGTGTTTGATTATTCCCATTTTACAGATAAGGAAACCAAGTCTCAGAGAGGCCGACTTGGTCTAGGATGTCTTTGGCCGATGAGGGACTAGGATGTCCCTGGTCCTGACAGAACCAGGATTCAAGCCCAAGATCATTTGGGGCTGAAGTCTATGCAATGTTGTCTCCATTGAGAATCAGAATTGCCCAAGGCAAGCAGACACAAAGTACAAAGATCCAGCAGGCTGGATCCAGGGGTCTGATGCTATCATGCACCATCTGTCTACACTCCCATTCCACATACCTGAGGAGACACTATAACTTGCCTGACCAGTCTGATCTCAGAGGTGGAGTGTGCTGCTCAGCTGTGCAGATAACTGTTAGGGTGACAGCTGTCCCCAGGGGCAAGGACTGTTAGTCTGGTTTATGTATCAGACTCTTGTAAGTTTGTTCGGGAGTCTCACCCTGAAAACTTTCACCTTTTCTTTGGGCCAGGTAAACCAAGATCCTTGGACCCCCGTATCTTCATCAAGACTGTGACACCCTATGAAGACACTGCACAGTTGGCCTCTGGCTCCCACAGTGACACCTATCCCAATCCTTAGGGCAGTGGACTGAGAACACACTTGGCTCAGGCTGGACGTTTGTGTCTTAAATGTCCTTGGACACAAGTGGGCTGGGAATTAGGGCCTGTGAATCTTTAGGTTTTCTGGAGGTTCCCATTACTGTATAAGGTATGATCCTGTCTTCAGAGTTTGACTGAGTCCTAATAGGATGCCATGGGCCTATATCTGCTCCACAACCCAGAGCCCCCATAAGTGTAGTTACTGGTCCCTTCCCCGTCCCACTCCCCTTCCTCCTCCCCTCCCCCTCACTCTCCTCCTCCTCTTCCTCCTCCTCCTTCTCCTTTTCCCTCTCCTTCCTCTTCTCTTTCTGCTCCTTCTTAAAAAAAGAGCAACAAAATATTTTTCTTAAGCAATCTAGCTTTAAAATGTCCGGAGGAAGAGATGCTAAGGTCCAACCCAGCTCTACCCCTTAGCTGGACCGACTGTGAGATCCTGTTGAGCACCAGGCCTTGGTATCGTTATTCAGAAGGTGGGAGACTAACAGCCTCTTGGTCCTAGGCTGTTGTAAGAATGAGAGGTGGGCAGGGAGGAGCTGCATCTCGCACCAAGCCTGCCGTGTGCCAGTCGGGATGCCATCCTCAGGAACCACAGGTGGAGGAGGTGGCAGGCGAATGATGGTGTTGGGGCGAGTTCTTTCCCTTTTATTTATTAAGAAGGGGAGGAGGTTTCCCCACGTGGAGAAAGAAAGTGGGGAAACTGTCCCAGAGCCTGTGCATCCCAGGGGACCCCTGTTCTCCAACCTCCACTCTCCCAGCCCCACCTCCGCTGTGGGCCTATATCTGCTCTGCAACCCAGAGCCCCCCAAAGCGTGGTTACCTGGCATCCCCATCCCCATGGTGGTCTCACCCCGGTGCTGGTAGCAGGACAAGGGGGCTGCCGAGGCTGGAGTAATGTCAACACTGGAGCAGGAGAGACACCCCCCAGTACACTGCCACTAACTGCCAACAGCAGCTGCTGAGTAGTGTGCTGTACTAGCTGTGGGCTGGGCTCTTGCTTCCCCTGGTCTGTCCACAGCCCAGGTGCTCCCAGCACCCCCACGGTCCCTCCCCTCCCCCCCGCCCCACCCAGCTGCTGAACCAATGTCTGACAACACTTCAGACCCAAGATGATGGAGCCCATCCCCTGCATCCCAGCAGGGGCTGTTCCTGGACTTGGAGGCTGTGGTCTACAGAAAAGGCCCTGATAGGAACCGGAGCTAGTTCCTAGTCCCCACTCATCACAGTAAAGCCTGCGGGACCTTGGGCAAGGGACTGTGCCCTTCCGATTGTGCTGTCCCTGTCACCAATACGACTGTGAGAGCCAGGGTGCAGGTCATCCAGGCCCCAAGCCATGGTGGCACAGCGGCCCTGGAGGCCAGTGCTCCTGGTGCTAGGTGTCCCAGATGATGCTGGGCATTTGTGTGGGCTCTCTCTGGCCCTGCAAGGAGCGAAGGCAAGGGCTGGGACCTTACTGGGTGCTGAGTTCTGTGCCCTCCACGAGCTCTACTTCATTTAACCTTCACTGAGCCCATGGGTCCGGTGTGAATAAGCGGGCCAGCTCTTCCAGGCCCCATGGTCAGACAGCCTGGACTCATATCCCAGCTCCACTATGGACTAGCTGAGTGACCCAGACAAAATACTGACCTTCTCTATGCCTCAATTTCCCCATGTATAAAATGAGGCCAACGCAGTACCTTTCTTTTTTATTTTTAATGGAATGCTTCATGCATTTGCGTGTCATCCTTGTGCAGGGGCCATGCTAATCTCTGTATCGTTCCAATTTTAGTATATGTGCTGCCGAAGCGAGCACCACAGTAGCTTTCTTATGGAGTAGTTGTGACAGATTGAGTGAATACATGTAAAGCGGGTAGAACAGTGCCTGGCACAAGTTAAGTCCACAATAAACTTGGCTGTAATTATTACTAATCCCATTGTATAAGGAAATTGGGGTTCAGAGAAGCTTAAGTGGCTTGCCCAAGGACACGCAGCTAGAAAATGGTGGGGAGGGCTTTCCACTTTCCTTTTTTTTTTTTTTTTAAAGATGGGGTTTCACCATGATGGCCAGGCTGGTCTTGAACTTCCGACCTCAGGTGATCCACCCACCTCAGCCTCCCAAAGTGCTAGGATTACAGGCATGAGCCACCGCGCCCGGGTGTTTTCTTTTTCTTTTTCTTTTTTTTTTTTTTTGAGATGAAGTCTCGCTCTGTTATCCAGGTGGGAGTGCAGTGGCGCGATCTCGGCTCACTGCAACCTCTGCCTCCCAGGTTCAAGTGATTCTCCTGCCTCAGCCTCCCAAGTAGCTGAAATTACAGGCACCTGCCACCATGCCCAGCTAATTTTTTGTATTTTTAGTAGAGAAGGGGTTTCACTATGTTGACCAGGCTGATGTCAAACTCCTGACCTCATGATCTGCCTGCCTCAGCCTCCCAAAACGCTGGAATTACAGGCATGAGCCACTGCGCCTGGCTAGAGATGGGGTTTTGCCATGATGCCAGGCTGATCTCTAACTCCTGGCCTCAAGTGATCCGCCTATCTGGGCCTCCCAAAGTACTGGGATCACAGGCTTGATGTTCCTTCCCACCACCCAGTACTGGATTCCTTAAAAAAAATTCTGACATGAGCAGTGTGGTAAATGCTTATGGTCTCAGGAATGGCATTAAAAAATAATAATGTGGCCAGGTGCAGTGACTCACACATCTAATCCCAGCACTTTGGTAGGCCAAGGCAGTTGAATCACTTGAGTCCAGGAGCTCGAGACCAGCCTGGGCAACATAGTGAAACTCCATCTCTACAAAAAATACAAAAATTAGCTGGGTATGGTGGCAAGTGCCTGTAGTCCCAGCTATTCAGGAGGCTGAGGCAGGAGGATCACTTGAGTCCAGGGAGGTAGTGGACTCAAGCCCACTGCACTCCAACCTGGGCGACAGGTTGAGTGAGATTCTGTCTCAAAATAATAAGTGGCCAGGTGCAGTGGCTCATGCCAGTAATCCCAGCACTTTGGGAGGCACTTAAGGTCGGGAGTTTGAGACCAGGCTGGCCAACACGGTAAAACCCCATCTCTAACAAAAAATACAAAAAAATTAGCCAGGCGTGATGGTGTGTGCCTATAATCCCAGTTACTACGGAGGCTAAGGTGAGAGAATCATTTGAACCCAGGAGGCAGAGGTTGCAGTGAGCTGAGATCATGCCACTGCACCCCAGCGCAGGTGACAGAGCAAGATACAGTCTCAAAAGAAAAAGAAAAAAATGAAAATAATGATAACAGGGTTTGTCTTCTGGTTATCAATGCAGTACAGTAGTCCCCTTGCTCACCCAAGGTTTCGCTTTCTGTAGTTTCAATTACCTGTGGTCATCTAAGGTTCAAAAATATTAAGACATTTAAGATAGAGAGAGACAGACCACGCTGATGTAACTTTATTACAGCACATTGTTATAATTGTTCTACTTATTTATTGTTGTTAATCCCTTACTGTGCCTGACTTATGAATTCAACTTTATCACAGGTGTGTATGTATAAGAGAAACAGAGCAGGACTGGGCATGCTGGCTCACACCTGTAACCCCAGCACTTTGGGAGGCTGAGGTGTGTGGATCACCTAAGGTTGGGCGTTTGAGACCAGCCTAACCAACATAGACATACCCTGTCTCTACTAAAAATACAAAATTAGCAGGGCATGGTGGTGCATACCTGTAGTCCCAGCTACTTGGGAGGCTGAGGCAGGAGAATCACTTGAACCCAGGAGGTGGAGGTTGCGGTGAGCCGAGATCGCACCATTGCACTCCAGCCTGAGTGACAGAGCAAGACTCTGTCTTGAAAAAAAAAAAAAAGAAAAAGAAAAAACAGAGCATATATGGGGTTCAGTAGTGTCACTTAGGTCTCAGGCATCCACTGGGGCACTTGGAAAGTATCCCCTGAAGATAAGGAGGACTACTGTATTTGTTCCCTATCAATAACTAAGGAAATGTGGAAAAGCTTGGAGATGAGTAAAAAAATCTTTTCCCCTTCAGGGAAAACCCTTTCTCCACTGGATAACTAAAAACCTGATCTCCTGGGTGTTGTGAGAACTATCAGAGGGAGGTGGCCTTCACTCACCTTAAGCAAGGCTTGACATTGTCCGGGGGCCCAGCAGGAGATATTGCCAGTGCCCACCCTCCCCAGGGCAAACAGCCCCTTCCACTCTCTCCTGGGGCTTTCTGGCCCCACCTGGGGTCACAGCCTTGAGGACATGCACTATAAGCCACAGCCTGCAGCTGCTTGGGTCATGTGCTTCAGGGGATGCCAAGCCACAGGGCTCAGCCCTCCTCAGAACCATCTGGGTCACCCCGAAGGCCCTATGTGAGCCATGTGATTCAGTGGATCACATGCTGAGCCGCAGACATTTGACTCCATGCCACATGTCATCACTTCCAGGAAGTCAGCAAAAAACTCAGGGGGACCCTGGTGTAGGGGGCCCAGGGAAGAGCAAAGGAGACCTTCACTCTGAGATACCAATACCTGTTAAAATAGGATGAGGTGGGAGGATCGGGTTGATTGAGCTCCGGAGTTCAAGGCTGCAAGGAGCTATAATCATGTTATTGCACTCCAGCTTGTGCAACAGAGGGAGACCTGGTCTCTTTAACAAAAGGAAAATGTTAGTATTAAATACTAATGTTAATTAACTGTAAGTAATTAAAACTACTATTTTCACTTTAAACATGAAGTAAAATAATATAAAATTAAATTAAAAATTAAGCCTACAAAATTTAAATTAAGTAAACATTAATACTCATTAATCTAATTGAATAAATGAAAATCTGCAAAAAGGAACAACAACAACAACAAAAAACCCTTAACCATGCCAGCCCTCTGTAAATTCTCAATAAGACAATTAAAAATAAACCAAGGCACAATAAAATCAGAATGTTTTTATTTATTTATTTATTTATTTTTGCTGCTGTTGTTTGAGATGAACTCTTGCACGATTGCCCAGGCTGCAGGGCCATGGAGTGGTCTTGGCTCACTGCAACCTCCGCCTCCCGGGTTCATGCAGTTCTCCTGCCTCAGCCTCCCAAGTAGCTGGGACTACAGGCACACACCACCACACCAGCTAACTTTTTGTATTTTTAGTAGAGACAGAGTTTCACTATGTTGGCCAAACTAGTCTCAAACTCCTGACCTCATGATCCGCCTGCCTCGGCCTCCCAAAGTGCTGGGATTATAGGCATAAGCCATCATGCCCAGCCTTATTTATTTTTTTAAAGATAGGGTCTCACCCTGTTGCCCAGACTGGAGTGCAGTGACACCATCTTGGCTCGCAAAAACCTCTGCCTCACAAGCTCAACCAATTCTGCCTCAGCCTCCCAAGTAGCTGAGAACCGCAGGCTAATTTTTGTACATATATATTTTTTAAGTAGAGACAGGGTTTCACCATGTTGGCCAGGTTGGTCTCCAACTCCTGACCTCAAATGATCCACCTGCCTTGGTCCCGAAGTGCTGGGATTACAGGCGTGAACCTGTACCTGGCCTAGAAAGTGTATTTGAGCAAATGATGATTCATGAATCAGGCAGGTCCAAACCAGGAGTGGTTCAGGAGCTCTACTGAGAGAATGCAGCTGGGACGGACACGGAAGTGAAGCCAAGATGAAGGTTGCAGTGAGCTGAGATCGCCCCATTGCACTCCAGCCTGGGCAGAAGAGCGAGACTGTCTCAATAAAAAAAAAAAAAAAAAGTAAAGCCAAGCAAATATTTGATGTGGCAGGCCACAGTGGCTCATGACTATAATCTCAGCATTTTGGGGGGCTGAGGCGGGAGGGTCACTTGGGCCCAGGGGTTCAAGACCAGCCTCGGCAGTATGGCAAAACCCCATCTCTACAAAAAATACACAAAATTAGTTGGGTGTGCTGTTGTGGGCCTGTGATCTTAGCTACTTGGGAGGCTGAGGTGGGAAGATCCCTTGAGCCCAGGAGTTTGAGGCTACAGGGAACCATGAACATGTCTCCAAAATAAACAAATAGGCCCAACACAGTGGCTCATGCCTGTAATTCCAGCACTTTGGGAGGCTGTGGTGGGTGGATCACTTAAGGTCAGGATTTGGAGACCAGCCTGGGCAACATGGTGAAACCCCATCTCTACTAAAAGTACAAAAATCAACCAGGCATGATGGATAGCGCCTATAATCTCAGCTACTTGGGAGGCTGAGGAGGAAGAATTGCTTGAACCCAGGAGGCTGAGCTGAGATGGTGCCACTGCACTCCAGTCTTGACAACAGAGTGATACTCCATCTAGATGGATGGATAGATAGATAGATAGATAGATAGATAGATAGATAGATAGATAGACAGACAGACAGACAGATAGGGCTTACAGTTCTTCAGAGAGCATCCTAGTTCAATGGCCTCCTTTTACAGGAAGAGACTGTGAAGTTTTTCTTTACAGGAAGAGGCCCGAGGGATCAAGAGGCTCCTCCAAGGTCACTCAGCAAGAGGCTAGAGCTGGGACAAAACCAAGTTTGCAACTCCCTGGGCAAGGCTTTTTCCACTGTTTTGGTCTTTGGCCATAGAGATAATCTGCTTAAAAACTTAACTTGGCATTTCATGTAATCACTGAGGCCTTAGGAGCCTGGCCGAAGAAAAGACAAGCAGGGTTTATTGAGCTTTGTTCTAGGAGTTACAGGAACAAGGCCACAGAGCAGGGCTGGAAACTGATGTGTGCCTCTCTCCCCCAAGCCAGTAACAGCTTGTATTTCTAGAAAAGGCTTAATTTTCCAGGTCAGGGCAGGGCCCAGAAGGCACCTTCTGGGGATGGGGATGGGACCCTGTGGCTCAGCTGGCTCCACATTGTTCTCTGTGTCCCGCCCCACTTGGGGTGACTGCCAAATTCTGGCCTCCCTTGGACCTTCAGAGATGGAAGTGCTTTTAGGTTGTAGGTGGGTCTTACATCCTATGGTGGAAAAGTGACCGTCTAAATTTTTTTTTTTTTTTTTTGAGATGAAGTCTCTGGCTGTGTTGCCCAGGCTGGAATGCGATGTCGCAATCTCACCTTACGGTAACCTTAGCCTTTCAGGTTCAAGCAGTTCTCCTGCCTCAGCCTCCCAAGTAGTTGGGATTACAGGTATGCCACCACTCCTGGCTAATTTTTGTATTTTCAGTAGAGACGGGGTTTCATCACATTGGCCAGGCTGGTCTTGAACTCCTGATTTCAGATGATCCACTCACCTTGGCCTCCCAAAGTGCTGGATTACAGGGGTGAGCCACCATGCCCGCTTATGATCGTCTAATTTATCATCCTCACCAGGACACTTTTGAGCATGGCCTGGGATATCTGGTCACCCCAGCCACTGCTATCTCTGAAGATAATGATGGGTTAGCAGGTGTCCCCAAACTTTTTACACAGGGGGCCAGTTCACATACTGTGCTCCTCTCACTGACCACCAATGAAAGAGGTGCCCCTTCCCGAAGTGCGGCGGGGGGCCAGATAAATGGCCTCAGGGGGCCGCATGCAGCCTGCCGGCCGTAGTTTGGGGACACCTGGGTTAGAGTCAGTGAGCCTGGCGGTTGAGGACCCACTGTGCTTGGGTCCCGCACCTGCTGAGAAAAAGGGGCCCAAATCCCAGTCCTGCAAAATGTGGCCCTAGAAGGAGTGAGAGCACACAGCCAGCACAACCCAGGAAAGTAGAACTGAAACCCTCAAAGCTGAAAGGTCTAGATGACTGCCCTTACTGTCCCAACAGGGAACAGGCAGCTCTGAAAGGCCAAGGTTACCCCCTGGGAAGATCAGAGACTCAAACCCAGATTCCCAGCTCTCAGCAAAATGTGCACTGTGCCCTTTCATCTGCAAACCTCCTGACTATCTGGAAATGTGCATACAGCCTGGAAGCTTGCCATATTGGATTGCGAAAATTGTTCCTCACCTTGGACTGGTGTGTGGCTTTGTTTGCGTGTGGCTTCCCAGCCCTGCAGCCCCTGTGAACAGGGAGGTCAGTCCCCTTTCTAAATAAGCGTGCCAGGCTCCAGAACACAGGGAGAAGGCAAATATTTCCTGAACGAAACCTCCTCTCGGCACTTCCACTACTATCACCCGGTCCAGGCCACCACCATCTCCCAGCTGGCCTCCGTGGTCTCTAAGTGGTCTCCAGGTTCCTTCTCTTGGCCCCACTCTTCATCCTCCATGTCAGAGAGTGGAGCCTGGGTGCAGATTCCACACAACTCGCCCTTAAAGCTATCCATGCCCAAATCCTGGATGCACAGCAATGTCACGTGGTGGCTGTCCTCCTGTCTGGCTTCCCTATGTACCCTTTCCTGGTGTCCTGCCACCTCACACAAGAAAGACACAACTCCTGCCAGGCACGGTGGTTCGTGTCTGTAATCCCAGCACTTTGGGAGGCTGAGGTGAGTGCATCATCCGAGGTCAGGAGTTCGAGACCAGCCTCACCAACATGGTGAAACCCTGTTTCTACTAAATACAAAAACAGCTGGGTGTGGTGGTGCACACCTGTAATCCCAGCTACTTGGGAGGGTGAGGCAGGAGAATTGCTAGAACCTGGGAGGTGGAGGTTGCAGTGAGAGGAGATTGTGCCATTGCACTCCAGCCTGGGCAACAAGAGCAAAACGAAATTTCTGCCCGACTGGGCCTGGAGGTACCTGGAGGCAGGCCCTGCTCCCAGCACGCTATGAGGGCAGGAACCACCCCTGCACTCATTTGGCCCAGATAAGGCTCAGAAGTGAGAAGGTTGTCATGGGGATGCACGCTTATTTGAAATTCAAAAATGAAGCCAGGGTTTTCTGACAGAAAGAAAGTCTTGTCTTGCTTGACTGTGTTGTTGGGGTGTGATGTGGCAGGCATTGTTCTTAATCAAAGGAACTAAATCTGTAGCCACAGTTTTGCGTGGAAAAAATAAAGATGATACATACTCTACAGCAAGCCACCAAATGCATCATTTGCGAGTTTAGGCTAATGATAAAAAATTTCAAAGGCGCCAGGTGCGCAGCTCACTCCTGTAATCCCAGCACTTTGGGAGGCAGGTGGATCACCTGAGGTCAGGAATTCAAGACCAGCCTAGACAACACGGTCAAACTCCTGTCTCTACTCAACTACAAAAATTAGCCGGGTGTGGTGACAGGTGCCTGTAATCCCAGCTACTCGGAAGGCTGAGGCAGGATAATCTCTTGAACCTTGAAGGTGGAGGTTGCAGTGGGCCAAGATTGCACAATTGCACTCCAGCCTGGGTGACAGAGTGAGACTCCATCTCAAAAAAAAAAAAAAAATTCAAACAGTTTTTTGTTGTGGTTGTTGTTGTTGTTTTTGAGATGGAGTCTCACTCTGTCACCCAGGCTGGAGTGCAATGGTGCAATCTTGGCTCACTGCAACTTCCGCCTCCCAGGTTCAAGCAATTCTCCTGCCTCAGCCTTCCAAATAGCTGGGACTACAGGCACGCACCACCACGCCCAGCTAATTTTTTTTTTTTTTTTTTTTTTTTTTTTTTTTTTTTTTTGAGACAGAGTTTTGCTCTTGTTACCCAGCCTGGAGTGCAATGGCGCGATCTCGGCTCACCGCAACCTCCGCCTCCTGGGTTCAGGCAATTCTCCTGCCTCAGCCTCCTGAGTAGCTGGGATTACAGGCACGCGCCACCATGCCCAGCTGATTTTTTTGTATTTTTAGTAGAGACGGGGTTTCACCATGTTGACCAGGATGGTCTCAATCTCTTGACCTCGTGATCCACCCGCCTCGGCCTCCCAAAGTGCTGGGATTACAGGTGTGAGCCACCGAGCCCGGCCAATTTTTGTATTGTCAGTAGAAACGGGGTTTCACCACATTGGCCAGGCTAGTCTCAAACTCCCGACCTCATGATCCACCCACCTTGGCCTCTTAAAGTGCTGTGATTGCAGGCATGAGCCACCGCGCCCGGCCGAAGGGGTTTTTGAAAGGGTGCCTGTGGAAAACGTGTGATCACTGTTGTGTGAAAGTGAAAGTGTTCCTTTACAATCCCAATCAGATCACACCATTTGCTGCTCACACATCTCCCGTGGCCTCCTTTGCCTTTGAATGTGCCCAGGTCGTTTCCCCCCAGTCTGGGGGCTGTTGCCCTTTGCTCCCACTCCAGATATTCCTTCTGCATCTGCTCGCTGGCAGCTTTCTCTCTGCCATTCTGCCACCTTTTCTTCTTGCCATGCTAGTATACGTTTATTTACTACTGGTGGCTGTATCTCCAGTCACTAGGTCAGGACTTGGTATATACCAGGCACCCTGGAAGCATTCTCCAGAAACAGAGGTGCAGTGGAAGGATTTGGATCCAGTTTGGACTGCAGATAAATGTTGTCTGTGGGGCTGGGCACGGTGGCTCACACCTGCAATCCGAGAGCTTTCAGAGACCAAAGTGGGAGGATCGCTTGAGCCCAGGAGTTAGAGACCAGCCTAGGCAACATAGTGAGACCCCTGTCTCTAATTTTTAAGAAAAAGTTTTTTTGCCAGGTGTGGTGGCTCATGCTGTAATCCAAGCACTTTGGAGGCCAAGGTGGGCAGATCACCTGAGGTCGGGAGTTCAAGACCAGCCTGACCAACATGGTGAAACCCCATCTTAAAAAAAAAAAAGAAAGAAAAGAAAAGGTTTTTTTGTGAAATCACTGAGCAAGTGAATAATGAAGGAGTGAAGGAATGTGGACTCATGACCTGGAACACCCGTACCCTTATCCCACTCCAAAATTTCCCTGTCCATCTTCACAATCCAGTGCCAGTATCACTCTCTTTTTCTGGAAGCTTCCTCAGTTTCCTGGGTATGGGTCCCCTATGATGCATGGAGCTCCCTCAGTGGGGCTCCCAATAGCACAGCATTACCCGCGCCTGCACCTGCTGCCTCCCCAGTCACCCCTGGCTCCCAGGTTCCTACCGCACAGTGGATCCTCTAGAAATGATTCACAGACATTGATGTGGTGAGGGAGGAGGGTCAAGGCAGCCGTCTCACCACCCATTACGCCCACCCCGCCTCTCATTCAACGAACACTTCGAGCACCTGGCACTTTGAGCGCCTCAGCGCCCGGCACTGAGCTCCAAATCCCAGGCTCTGTAACGTGCAAGCAATCTTTACCCTTTATTTTAATTGAATTGAATTGAATTTTTTTGAAATGGAGACTCACTCTGTTGCCCAGGCTGGAGTACAGTGGCATGATCTTGGCTCACTGCAACCTCCACCCCCTGGGTTCAAACAATTCTCTTGTCTCAGCTTCCCGAGTAGCTGGGACTACTACAGGCACATGCCACCACGCCTGGCTAATTTTTTTGTATTTTTTGAGGAGAGATGGAGTTTCACCATGTTGTCCAGGCTAGTCAAGAACTCCTGAGCTCAGGAGTGCTGGGAGTACAGGCGTGAGCCACTGCACCTGGCTGTACCCTTCATATTTTAATATTTTAATCCATGTATTTATATTACTTTGTCAAGTAAAATGTATTGTTTTCTAATGATTCTCAAAAAAAAATGCGCATTGAAAAAAATTAGAAAACACAGAAAAATACAAAGAAGAAAAATAGAGTTCTCTTAGAATCCTGTATAACCCTGTGCCTCTCAGCCCATAGTCAGCTCCAAGCAACGGCACAGACACCTCCTCCTCCCGTCCCCAGATGACCAGCCTCGCCTCTGCGTTTGTCATTAACTGGAACAGGGTCCTTTGGAGGATGGGGCTCCGAAGAAAAAGAGGTGAAGTGTTTGGATCCAGTCTGGGCCAAAGGTGAGCGTTATCAGTCCCTGAAAGGCCTCAGGGTTTGGCTGACTGAGAGGCTGTCAGGACGCCCGGGTGAAGTTCTGGAAGGGACCCGGAGCGGGGGGTGCCGAGGCCCAGGCAGAAGCCAAACCTTGCCCAGGGCCCGGCTTTACTCTGCAACAACCCTCACCGTTCTCTCACTATCTCTAGGCCACTTTACCTGGATTTAAGGACACGAGACTCCGTGGGAGACAAGCCAGTTCTCCGGGTACAGGGGTCCACTGTGGGCGGATGCAGACGCAGCCACTTCCTCGGCCACTCTAGCTGAGGGCCCGCCACGGCACACTGTGAGCTTGGCGCTGGGTATGGAGAGGAGGGTATGACACAGCCTCTGCCCTCAGAGTTCCTTAAAGAGGCCACCAAAGTCCCACAAGACCCCCTGGTGACTTTCCTACACATTCTCCCTGCTGTCTCTGGGGACTTCTTACATGCCAGCAATTACTGTCATCCCCACTGTTGCCTCCGCAGCCACCGCACATGGCTGCACCTGGGCCATCTCCTCTGATGTAAAGACCGTGCAGCCAAAATTTGCAATTCTCCCCCCAACTTTTAAAATTGTGGTAAAATATATATAGCATCCCAGCACTTTGGGAGGCTGAGGTGGGCGGATCACAAGGTCAGGAGTTTGAGACCAGCCTGGCCAACATGGTGAAACCCTTTCTCTACTACAAATACAAAAATTAGCCAGGTGTGGTGGTGGTGGGCGCCTGTAATCCCAGCTACTCGGGCGGCTGAGGTAGGACAATCGCTTCAACTAGGGAGGCAGAGGTTGCAGTGAGGCGAGATCACGCCACTGTACTCCAGCCTGGGCGTCAGACTGAGACTCTGTCAAAAAAAAAAAAAAAAAAAAAAAAAAGGTACCTGTTTGGCTGTTTGAAGTGCACTGTTCACTGGTATGAAATACATGCTTATGCTGTGCTGCACCACCTACCCATCTCCGGAACTCTCCACATCTTGCAAAACAGAAGCTCTGTACACATTAAACAATAACGACCCATCCCCACCCCCGTTACCCCCTGCTAAACGCTTTTTCTTTTCCTTTTTTGAGACAGAGTCTCACCCAGTCTGGGGTGCAGTGACACAGTCATAGCTAACTGCAGCCTTAGCCTCCTGGGCTCAAGAGATCCTCCTCCCTCAGCCTCCCAAGTAGCTGAGACTACAGGCACACAGCACACACCTGGCTATTTTCGCTCTTTCTTTCTTCTTTTTTTTTAAATTACTGGCTCAAGTTTGAGCAGTGATCATTTTTAAATTTTCTGTAGAGATGGGATCTCACTATGTTGCCCAGGCTGGTCTCAAACTCCTGGCCTCCAGCAATCTTCCTGCCTCAGCCTCCCAAAATGTGGAGATTACAGGTGTGAGCTACCATGTCTGGTCTACCTTTTTTTCAAATAAAAAAAATTTTTAAAGAAAAAATTTCCTTAGCACAAGCTATTTCATGGGGGTAAAAAAAAAAAAAGAAAAGAAAAAAATTTGTTTTTATTTTATTGTATTTTTTGTAAAATCAGATTCCCAGCTGGGCGAGGTGGCTCACACTTATAATCCCAGCACTTTGGGAAGCTGAGGTGGGCGGATCACCTGAGGTCAGCAGTTTGAGATAGGCATGACCAACATAGTGAAACCCCATCTCTACTAAAAACACAAAAATTAGCTGGGTGTGGTGGCACATGCCTGTAATCCCAGCTACTTGGGAGGCTGAGGCAGGATAATCACTTGAACCTGGGAAGCGGAGGTTGCAGTAAGCCAAGATCATGCCATTGTACTCCAACCTGGGCAACAAGAGCAAAACTATGTCTCAAAAAATAAAAAACAAAAATAAAAAGAGAGATTGAGTCTCTTGGGTCTCTAATGCCTGTGGGATCAATGCCAAACTCATCTCCCTGGCAGTCAATGCTCTATTTTCCTTCTCCCCTCCACCTCTTCACCTCTCCAGCATGCTCCCTCCACATTCTGCCTCTGGCCAGCAACCTGCAATGCCCACCTGTCCCATGGACCTCCCTGCCCATGCCTCCACTCCAGCCAGTGCTGGCCCATGCGTACACACCATGCTGTGTACCGTCTGGGCTTTGCTCATGCAATTCCCTCGCCGGAATGCCTCTCCTCCCCTCGGCTCGTCTGGTGCCTGCTTGCTCTGCCAGGCCAGCATATGCCCCCTGCAGCCTGGAGGTCTCCTCTCATCATCCCAGCCCCATTGGGCTCCGGCAGGATTTCTGAGGTCGGTATCTTTCAGAGAGCTATGCCCCACACTGCCTGCTGCTCCCAGCTCTCTTTACGCCTTTCACCTATCCCCCCGTGTGTTTACTGGGCACCTAAGCTATGCTGAGCACTGTTTGGGATAAAATAGATCCAGGGCTTAATGCGACAGACACCATCTCTGCCCTCCAGAGGTTGCAGTCTGCAGCCAGGGGTGGGGGGACCTACAAGAGAAGAGGCAAAGACCGCAGGATATGTGATCAGATTTAAAGGGAGGGGCTGCCTCGGAAGCCACGCTGTGTAGAATTGGGCAGCGCTAAAAGGCTTCTGGGAGCAGGCGGATCTGAGCTGAGACCCAAGCACAGGCAAGAGTCAGCCTGGCAGAGGGGCTGGACACAGAGTTTGTCTTCCGGGCAGAGTCCCAGGAGCACAGGTGTCTGGCAGAGAGAGGGTTGGGCTGGGCAGGAGGTGGAAGTGAGCCGTACTATGCAGAGTTCTGCAGGGCTGAATCAGGGGCCAGGGGAAGCCATGACTGTCCTGCAACGCCTCCCTCACCATGCAGTGGTAACGGGCAGAAGCCAGCTCCGAGGCACATCTCAAGGGCACCAGGCCATGCGCCCAGCAGGAGGCCTCCAGAAACCTGAGTTAAACATGTGACTAAACAAATGATTTCATGAATAAATGTAAGAATGAACTGATGCATGTGAAGGAAACCAGAGTATCCCACTCCTAAAATATACCTCCTTGGCTTTTTTTTTTTTTTTTCTGAGAGGGAGTTTCGCTCTTGTTACCCAGGCTGGAGTGCAATGGCGCGATCTCGGCTCACCGCAACCTCCGCCTCCTGGGTTCAGGCAATTCTCCTGCCTCAGCCTCCTGAGTAGCTGGGATTACAGGCATGAGCCACCATGCCCAGCTAATTTTTTGTATTTTTAGTAGAGACGGGGTTTCACTATGTTGACCGGGATGGTCTCGATCTCTTGACCTCGTGATCCACCCGCCTCGGCCTCCCAAAGTGCTGGGATTACAGGCTTGAGCCACCGCGCCCGGCCTTTTTTTTTTTGAGATGGAGTTTTGCTCTTGTTACCCAGGCTGGAGTGCAATGGCACGATCTCGGCTCACTGCAACCTCCACCTCCTGGGTTCAGGCAATTCTCCTGCCTCAGCCTCCTGAGTAGCTGGGATTACAGGCACGCGCCACCATACCCAGGTAATTTTTTGTATTTTTAGTATACACGGGGTTTCACCATGTTGACCAGGATAGTCTCGATCTCTTGACCTCGTGATCCACCCGCCTCAGCCTCCCAAAGTGCTGAGATTACAGGCTTGAGCCACCAGGCCCGGCCCAACTTTTTTTTTTTTTTTTTTTTTTTTTTTTAAGACAGAGTCTCTCTGTGTCGCCCAAGCTGGAGTACAGTGATGCGATCTCAGCTCATTGCAACCTCTGCCTCCCGGGTTCAAGTGATTCTCCTGCCTCAGTCTCCTGAGTAGCTGGGATTACAGGCCCACCACTACACCTAGCTAATTTTTGTATTTTTGGTAGAGACAGGGTTTCACCATGTTAGTCAGGCTGGTCTCAAACTCCTGACCTCAGGTGATCTGCCCACCTTGGCCTCCCAAAGTGCTAGAATTACAGGTATGAGCCACTGTGCCTAGGCTTTTTTTTGAGACAAGGTTTCCATCTGTCACCCAGGCTGGAGTACAGTGGCACAATCTCAGCTCACTCACTGCAGCTTCGACCTCCAGGGCTCAATCTATCCTGCCCCCGCAGCTTCCCAAGTGGCTGGGACTACAGGTGTGAGCCCCATGCCCAGCTAACGGTAACATTTTTTGTAGGGGCAGGGTCTTGCTGTGTTGCCTAGGCTGGTCTCAAACTCCAGGCCTCAAGTGATCCCCCTGCCTCAGCCTCCCCAAAAGCTGGGATTACAAGTTTGAGCCACTGTGCCCAGCCTTCAAAAGATTTTTTTGAACTGAGATTTCTCCCACATGATGGGCATAGCATGTGTTAAAAATGCTTGGCCAGGTGCAGTGACTCATGCCTGTAATCCCAGCACTTTGGGAGCCCGAGGCAGGTAGATCACAAGGTCAAGAGATTGAGACCATCTTCGTCAACATGGTGAAACCCTGTCTCTACTGAAAACACAAAAATTAGCTGGGCATGGTGGCTCATACCTGTAGTCCCAGCTACTCAAGAATCTGAGGCAGGAGAATCGCTTGAACCCAGGAGGTGGCGGTTGCAGTGAGCCAAAATCACACCACTGCACTCCAGCCTGGTAGCAGAGCGAGACTCCTTCTCAAAATAAATAAATAAATACAAAAATGCTAATTTTTCTTGTTAATCTCTCTTTTGTGTGAGGAGAGTGCCTCAACTAAGAACTTGCAAGGGTTGGAAGAAAGATGTATTTCCTCACCTTCCCATCTATCCAGGGTTTCTAGTGCTGTTTCCCTGAGTCTTTTTTTTTTTTTTGAGATAGAGTCTCATTCTGTCGCCTAGGGGCAATCTCGTCTCACTGCAACCGTCTCCTGAGTTTAAACGATTCTCCAGCCTCAGCCTCCTGAGTAGCTGGGATTACAGGCACCCACTACCACACCCAGCTAATTTTTGTTTTTGTTTTTTGAGATAGAGTCTCACTCTCTCACCCAGGCTGGAGTGCAGGGGAGCAATCTCAGCTCACTGCAACCTCTGCCTTCCAGGTTCAAGCAATTCTCTGCCTCAGCCTCCCAAGTAGCTGGGATTACAGGTGCCTGCTACCATGTCCAGCTAATTTTTGTATTTTTAGAAAAGACAGAGTTTCACCATCTTGGCCAGGCTGGTCTTGAACTCCTGACCTCGTGATTCACCCACCTTGGCCTCCCACAGTGCTGGAATTACAGGCATGGGCCACTGCGTCCAGCTGCACCCGGCTAATTTTTGTATTTTTAGTAGAGATGTGGTTTCGTTTTCTTGGCCAGGCTGGTCTTGAACTCCTGACCTGAGGTGACCCACCCACCTCAGCCTCCCAAAGTGCTGGGATTTCAGGCATGAGCCACCAGGCCTGGCCTCCCTGAGTCTTCAGTAAGAATTCTGTCTGGCCTCTGGGCAGGCCAAGGAGGATGAAGGTTACTTGCAACTTCTCTACCCTGATTTTCAAGGAGGGGAAAACTGAATGAACTGTGAGCTCACAGGCCCTGCTGTCTTTTTCTTGGGAGAAAGAGCTGGCCTTGGGGAGACGTTCCTGAAAAGGACACCTTTCCATTCCGTGGTGCCAGGGAGGAAACCAGGCCCTCCTTACAAAGCAGGGGAACATTTTCCGGCCAAATCTCTGGAGGAAAACTTGTAGGAAAAGGTTTGGTAAAATCCTGGAGAAGAAAGAGAACAGTACTATCCAACCCCACCTGACCTCTGGAAGGCATAGCCAGGCACATTATCTTTCAAGCCACATAGGAAGGAAGGAAAGAACTAGAGGAAGGACATGGAGAAGGCCCAGGGAGGTCAAGTGATTGTCCCAAAGCTACACAGCCAGTCACAGACCCAGCCCTGATTTGAACCCACAGGACCCTCTCTGTCCGTTAAACCACGGGGAAAGATCACAGAAGTGGGGAAAACTGAGTCTGTTTGCAGGAAGAAGATTCAGAAAAGCAACTAGACTTACTAGAAAACAAAAGAAAAATTGTCTTTCAAGGGGCACCATGGCTCCACCTGTGCAGAAAGCAATCTGGCAATGAGGAGTCAGGGACGTTAATGTGTTCTTTTCCTTTAGCCCAGTAATTTAACTGCTGGGAATGGGTCCTAAGGCCTATGGCCAGGAAAGCATTGATACAGAGATGCTGATCAGGCCTGAGTCCGATGGCAAAAGACTGGAGATGGGCCAAATGTCTGACATTAAGAAAGCTGCTGAGAAAATCGAGATGGTCATAACATGTTATACAGCCAATCGGAGGGGTATTAGTGAGGGCTTTTTCATGATGGAGAAAAATACTTACATCAAAACGTCAGGCATAGAAAAACAGGATGTGAAATTATTTATGCTGAATAACAACAGCTATTTTAAAAAGGCATAGGAGAAAGATCGGAAGCAAATGGGCCAAAATGGTACTGCAGTGGCTTTTGTGGGATGAAACAGTGGAGAGCTTGGGTTTTTTATTCTTCTTGTTGGCATTTTCATTAATAAATGTGTATTCATTACTTGTGGTTTTTTTCTTTAAAGATAAAAAATATTTTATCCTTTTTTTCCAATTATAAAATCAGTTATCAGTACAGCCGGGCATGGTGGCACTTTGGGACGCTGAGGTGGGAGGATCACTTGAGGTCAGGAGTTTGGGACCAGCCTGACCAATATGGCGAGACCTCGTCTCTACTAAAAAATACAAAAATTAGCCAGGTGTGGGGGCATGCACCTGTTCTAGCTACTGAGGAGGCTGAGTCCCGAGAATCACTTGAACTTGGGAGGAAGAGGTTGCAGTGAGCCAAGATCATGCCACTGCATTCTAGCCTGGGTGATAGAGCAAGACCGACCCTGTCTCAAAAATTAAAACGGCTGGGTGTAGTGGCTCATGCCTGTAATCCCAGCACTTTGGGAGGATGAGGCAGGTGTTCAAAACCAGCCTGGGCGACATGGTGAAACCCCATCTCCACTAAAAATACAAAAATTAGCTGGGTGTGGTGGCGTGTACCTGTAATCCCAGCTACTGGGGAGGCTGAGGCAGGAGAACCACTTGATCCAGGGAGTTGGAGGTTGCAGTGAGCCAAGATCATGCCACTGCCCTACAGCCTGGCAACAGAACGACTCCATCTCCAAAAAAAAAAAAAAGAAGTAAAGAAAGAAAAGACCAGGAGGCGGAGGTTGCGGTGAGCCGAGATCGCGCCATTGCACTCCAGCCTGGGTAACAAGAGCGAAACTCCGTCTCAAAAAAAAAAAAAAAAAGAAAGAAAAGAAAAAGAAAAAAGAGAAACAGTACATTCTGCTGGTAAAAACAATAAAAATAAAGACTCCCTGAATCTTCAGTAAGAATCTCGTATATAGATGTGTATGACAGTAAAAAGTGAAAGAACCCCTACAATTCCACTGCCCAGAGATGAGCAGTGTTAATAGTTAATATCCTCTTACTCATGCACACACATGTAAATACACAGGCAGCGAGGTAAGTGGTCACATTTCTGTACCTATATACACATATACACATGGACACCCACAAACACGCATAGTCTGAAAGGAAAATAGAATCTCGGGACCCCAAAGTCACTACGCCAAAGGGAAAAGTTAAGCTTGGAAACTGAGTCACACCAAAAACTGCCTTTTCTTTTCCTTTTTTTTTTTCAAGACAGAGTCTCACTCTGTCGCCCAGGCTGGAGTGTAGCGGTGCGATCTACGCTCACTGCAACCTCTGCCTCCTGGGTTCAAGTGATTCTCCTGCCTCAGCCTCCCGAGTAGCTGGGATTACAGGCGCCCGCTGCCACACTCGGCTGATTTTTGTATTTTTAGTAGAGACAGGTTTTCGCCATGTTGGTCAGGCCGCTCTGGAACTCCTGGGCTCAAGCAATCCAGCTGCCTTGGCCTCCCAAAGTGCTGGGATTACAGGCGTGAGCCACTGTGCCTGGCTGCCTCCTCCCCCCGCCCTTCCTTCCTTCCTTCCTTCCTTCCTTCCTTTCTCTCTTTTTTCTTTCTCTCTCTCCTTCCTTCCTTTCCTTTTTTTTTTTTTTTTAACTTAAAGGCCAGTGTGACAGTAACCTCATTTCTTTTGATGGCTGCTTAGCTTCCACTGTAGAATGCAGAATTTTTTTTTTTTTGTAACAAATCATATTTCTGGATCTTTATTTATTTATTTTTTTTAGAGACAGGGTTTCACCTTGTCGGTCAGGGTGGTTTCGAACTCCTGACCTCAGGTGATCCACCCACCTCGGCCTTCCAAAGTGTTGGGATTACAGGCGTGAGCCACCGCGCCCGGCCTATTTCTGGATCTCTGTGCTGTTTCCAGTTGCTTTAATCATGACGTATGACTCTGCAGTGAACATACACCTTGGCACATGGGTTTTTCCTGGAAGCTTAATTGCTGGGGCAAACAGGATGCATGCTAATGCTTTTGCTCCGCAGTGATACATTCCTCTTAGAAGATTGCACGGGTAGGAATTTGAAGGCAGTACTCATTTGCCCGTATTTTTGCAGCATGAGCATTTTATCTTTGCCAATGGTATAGGTGAGAAAATGTTTCATTGTTGGTTTAATTTGTGTCTTTTTAAAACTTGGTGAGACTCCTTTTCCATGTTTACAAGCTATTTGAATTTCTGAATTGCCTATTTATGTACATCTTTGCGTGGTTATTTATTAGAGCTGCATTGCCTTAATAATTGCAACAGTAATACAAATCTTAATTTTTTTTTTTTTTTTGAGAGTCTCACTCTGTTGCCCAGGCTGGAGTGCAATGGCACAATTTCAGCTCACTGCGACCTCTACCTGCCTCCCAAATAGCTGGATTACAGGAATGTGCCACCACGCCTGGCTAATATTTGTATTTTTAGTAGAGATAGCGTTTCACCATGTTGGCTAGGCTGGTCTCCAACTCCTAACATCAGGTAATCTGCCTGCCTCAGCCTCCCAAAGTGCTGGGTTTACAGGTGTAAGCTACCATGCCTGGCTTAAAAATCACTCTTTTAAAAAAGTATATATACACACAGACATATATACACAGACATATACACCCCATGATCTCCAATCCAAAGACGACAAGAGAAATGTGCATGAAAGAGGCACACCCAGAGTAGTTTGAGGGCAGAGCTCTGGAGTGGGCAGTGTGAGTTCCTGCTCCAGGCCAGCTTTGCAGCTCACCTGCTGGGAGGGCTCAGGTACGGCATCCACTTGGGCTTCCGGGAGCCTCTGCTTCCTCCCTTGAGGCCCATGGCTTTCAAAATCTTAATATGGAATCCCCCCATGGTAGCCCGGTGTTTCTCAATCCTGCCTGCCCTTTTGAAAAACTGGAGGAACTTAAAAAATATATACCTCTTCTCAGTCCCTACAGATACTGACTCAATGCCTGCCTTAAAAAAGCTGCTCAGTTGGGCACAGTGGCTCACACGTGTAATCTCAACCCCTTAGCAGGCTGAGGTGGGAGGATCGTTTGAGCCCAGGAGTTCAGGACCAGCCTGGGCAATATGGTGAGACCCTGTCTCTACATAAATAATAAAAAGTATTAGCCAGGTGTGGTGGCACATACCTATGATCCTAGCTACTGGGGAAACTGAGGAGGGAGGACTGGTTGAACCCAGGGATCAAGGCTGCAGTGAGCCAGATCGTGCCACTGTGTTCCAGCCTGGGCCAGAGAGCAAAACTCTTGTCTCAAAAACAGTAAACGAAAAACAAAACGGAGGAGGAGGAGAAGGAAGGAAGGAAGGAAAAAGAAAATTCGAATGGGAAGAATTTCAGTTTTACAACTGTAACTGATTATTTTAAACATATTTTTATTGTAAAATAAATCACGGATACAGAATTCCAGGGACCTGACGTATGGCTGAATACAAAGTGAACTGTCTCCGAAACCAAGAAAAAGAACTTGGCCAGACAGTTCAGAAGTCTCCTCGCGCCCCTTCCTCTTCCATAAGTCGTCACCCTCATTCTGACTCACGGGACGCGTCGATTGCATTTTTAACAGCAAGTCTGCTGGCGGTGGGAGGCGCTCGGGGATGGCCCATTCCCTCGGCGAACACCCCTCTCCCCGCAACGTTCAGGTTGCGCAAGACCTCCCGGCCCGGCGGACCCCTGCGGCGGGCTCAGCAGCCCTCCTCCACTCTCAAGATCCCGTCTGATGCAACCGTAGAGGACAGAGTTTCAAGTTTCTCGAGAGAGAGAGAAGCGAAAGAGGATCCGAAACCGCGTTTCACGGCTGAATCTGATTTCGATTCCTGTGGAAGAAGGCGGAAGCACGGGGTTGGAGGCGCAGGGCCGGGCAGAGCAGAGGCGCGCAGGTCTGCGGGGATGGAGCGCGGGCCGCGCGGTGGCGAGACTGCACGCGGCCACGCGGGGGCACGAACGGGATGGGGCATGCGCGGGCAGCGTCCAGTGGGCCCCTTGGGGTTCGGGTGGCAGTCGAACTAGGGACACAGTCTGTGGAAGGGCTCAGTCGTCACTTCACACCTTTCCCCGTTGTTTATTGATTGATCTTCCACTCTCTTTCTCCTGTGGAACCTTGTCAGTTTCTCCGTCTCCCTGTAAAATGGGGATAAGGTGTGTGATGCGGAAGCCAGCGTAGGGCACACTCACCATCACCTTCTTCCTGACTGGGGAAACAGCCTGGAGACCCAGATTCTACCCCTGCCCCCCTACCCCCACCCCAGGCCAGCCCTGCCACCACCTGCTGGTTCTCTGAGTAAGCCACCCCTTCATTGGACTTCCATTTCCTCAGCTGTAAAATGAAGGAGGTGAGCCCAGTGTGGTGGCACCTGTAGTCCCAGCTACCTGGAGACTGAGGCAGGAGGATCATTTGAGCCCAGGAGGCAGAGGTTGCAGTGAGCGGAGATCATGCCACTGCACTCCAGCCTGGGCGGCAGAGCAAGACCCTGACTTTTATCTTTCTTTTCTTTTTTTTTTTTTTTTTTTTTTGGGTGACAGTCTTGCTCTGTTGCCCAGGCTGGAGTGCAGTGGCTCGATCTCAGCTCACTGCAACTTCCACCTCCCAGGTTCAAGCAATTCTCCTGCCTCAGTCTCCCGGGTAGCTGGGACTACAGGTGCTTGCCACCACGCCTGGCTAATTTTGTATATTTTTAGTAGCGATGGGGTCTCACCGTGTTAGCCAGGATGGTCTCAATCTCCTGACCTCATGATCTGCCCACTTCGGCCTCCCAAAGTGCTGGGATTACAGGCGTGAGCCATCGAGGCTACCCAACCCTGTGTTAAAAAAAAAATTATAAAAGAAAAGAAAAGAAAAAAAGTTATAAAAAATAAAATGAAGGAAATGAACAAGCTCAGGAATTTCTTATGAATGGCATAAATGACCAAATTAGAAAGAAGCGACTTTGCTTCTCTCTTTTTTTTCAATCTTGTGCAGGTTGGCTTCTAAGCCCCAGCTTCCCCCCTGCCCTCTGCCCCCCTCCTCCCTCCCTACCATCCTCCAGTCCCCCAAAGCCCTCCCAATTTGAGCCTCCTTTTGCAAAACATCTCTGAGGGGGGTCCCGTTGGTGGCGGTGACTGAAGGGCTGCAAGGACACCCCTCGGGGGGGATTTCCAAAATAATGAGGAAGGCAGGCCCCAAACTGGGCTTCCCAGGCAGCTGGCATTTGAGTGTGTCCCCTGAAGGATCCACTTGACTTGCACAGTCTTGAAGGCTTCATGTCTGGTTTTTAAACACAATTTCAGTTAATAGCCAACAGTTCAGATCAAGAGTTCGCACGGCCTGTTTGAACTGTTCTTGCAGAGTCTCGCCTGCTCCGCTGAGCTGTGGGAAGTGTCCCCACCCAGCCCCATGGGATCCCTGGGGATCTGAAACTGACATTTCTGCTTTAGGTGCCATAAGCTGAAGAAACGCGAAGCAGCAGGACTTGGAGTACGGGTGAGTGCAGTGGAGAAGTATTTTGCCATCGGAAACCCTGAGCCTCTACGAATGAGAAATTCTGCAGGGGCAAAGACTGGCCTTGAACCCAGAAATGTCACAGTGGGCTCCGGGCCTCGGTTTCCCTCATCTATACAATGGTCGATCAGACTAGTGGTCTTTAAGGGGCCTGGGGACTGGGCACTGTAGGCATTGTAGGGGCTGTGCACTTCCTCAGTGAGAGTTTTTTGTTTTGCCTTCACTTGGAGGGCACACTCCTCAGGCTGGTGGTGTGGGGCCATTGCCCTAGAGTCCCTGGGACCTGGCCCTACCACGAATTCTTCCTCTCTCCCTTCAGCCCTTGTCCCTCCCTCTGTGCCCTGGCTTGGCACCGTTCTGGTCTTTGCAACCCTCCACGGGCACCTCCACCTTTGACCCTGGCACCCTCCTGCCCTCGAACTCTGTCTCCCCACACCACCCTGCCTTTCACTATATGTGCCTGCCTTCTCCCTCAGCCCACAGATATTACTGACCATAGTCACAAGCCCAATGTTAGGCCTGGGAATTCAAGAGCCCTCTGTAGACCCCCAGTTCTACTGGGGAGAGAGACCCACGAACAGGGATAGAGAGGGGTAAATGCTTGAGTAGGTGAGTACAGGGCCTGCAAGGCCACACAGCTCAGACTGAGGAAACCAGAGAGAGCTTCCTGGAGGAGGCAGTATCTGAAGTGAGAAGCGGAGGGAAGTCCACCAGGCAGACAGCAGCTTGGGGAGAGTGTACCAGGCGGAGGAAACGGCGTACGTGAAGGCCTGAGGACAAGCAGAGCACGATGCATGCATGCCCTGGAGGGATGAGGCTGCACCTGGGGAGGTCCGGTCCCAAGGCTGAGAGCGGGTTTTGGAGTCTGATAACGCTACATCCTCTGCTGTCCCCCTGGCCGTGCAACTCCTTCTAGGCCTGACATTCCCCAGCTTTTTGAAAGCAAGGTCATGCGGATACTGTTCAGCACACACGTCCGGTCTCCCTGGCAAGTGCCCAGCTCTGGGCCTGGACCCTCCCAGCAGCACCGCCCAAGGTGGCCGGGCTGAGCTCATCAGCTGCTCACTGGGGGTCCCTCCCCGGACCCCATCCCTGCTTCAGTCACCCACTAAGAGATCCCTGGCATGCAACATGTCCTTGGCTCCAGAGGGGTTAGATTCATGAGGCTTCAACAGGCAGAGCTGCCCCTTGTGGCATTTTGAGTGCTCATTGGGGAGGTTTGGGTTGTTGCAGGGATGTGGGAGGTACTGCGGGCATTTGGGCCAGAGACCAGGACGGCCGAACATCCTGCAATGTCAGAGCCATCCTTGGGGACAAAAAAAACTGTCCTAAGTATTCCGATTTTTTTTTTCTTTTTTTTTTTTTTTTAGACGGCGTCTCACTTTGTCACCAGCCTAGAGTGCAGTGGCGTGATCTTGGCTCGTTGCAACCTCTGCCTCCGAGGTTCAAGGTTCAAACGATTCTGCCTCAGCCTCCCAAGTAGGTGGGATTACAGGCATGTGCCACCACACCTGGTTAATTTTTGTATTTTTAGTAGAGACGAGGTTTCACCATGTTGGCCAGGATGGTCTCGATCTCCTGACCTCAGGATCCACCCCATCTTGGCCTCCCAAAGTGCTGGGATTACAGGCGTGAGCCACTGCACCCAACCTAGTATTCTGATTTTCAGATGTCCCTTCTGTATTGTCCCCAGTTTCTCCCACTTTCTCTCTTGTCCTGACCGAAAATGTAAAGTGCCTTGACTGCTCCATGACCCAGCCAGCGGCAGGGCTTCCCAGCTGGCTGGACTGAAACCACGGCCTTGAGCATTCCCAGGCACTGATAAAGACATCTAGGTTACTGCCCAAAACCCTGAAAGAAACCGGCCCCAGCCTTGAGCCCAATTTCCGAAACCCTGACCCCGTGGCTGTGGACACAACTAGCGGACCACCTTTCTCTCCTGGCCGCCTGAGGATATGTGCAGCCCCATGGAAGTGAGCGCCCCTCGTAAAAGCCTGGACTCATCACCCTGGCGCTTCCTGCTTCTCTCTTTGGAATGCCAGCTGGCCCCTCAGGATGATTCTCGGGCACTCCCTTGTGGGAACTCCGAGGCCACCATTTTTGGGGCTACCCTAGTGGAGGGCCGGGGGCAAGATAAGACACTTTCAGATATTCGTGTCAGTGAAAAACCAAACTCCATTTCACACCTAAACGTGGGGTATTTTTGGCATATTTTATTTTTTATTTTATTTTATTATTATTTTTGAGATGGAGTTCCGCTCTTGCTGCCCAGGCTGGAGTGCAATGGCATTATCTCGGCTCACCACAACCTCTGCCTCCCGGGTTCAAGTGATTCTCTTGCCTCAGCCTCCCAAGTAGCTGGGATTACAGGCACCCACCACCATGCCCAGCTAATCTTGTATTTTCAGCAGAGACGAGGTTTCTCCATGTTGGTCAGCCTGGTCTCAAACTGCTGACCTCAGGTGATCCACCCTCCTTGGCATCCCAAATACTTGTCTTTTTTCCAACTGCATGTTCACTGGAGACTGGATTTTCTTCCATCAAAACAACATATTGCAGGGCACAGTGGCTCACGCCTGTAATCCTAGCACTTTGGGAGGCCGAGGCGGGTGGGTCACCTGAGGTCAGGAGTTCAAGACCAGCCTGACCAACATGGTGAAACCCCGTCTCTACTAAAAATACAAAAAATTAGCTGGGCGTGATGGTGCACACCTGTAATCCCAGCTACTCAGGAGGCTGAGGCAAGAGAATCACTTGAACCTGGGAGGTGGAGGATGCAGTGAGCCAAGATTGCAACATTCCACTCCAGCCTGGGCCACAGGGACAAAAGTTCATCTCAAAATTAAAAAAAAAAAAAAAAAAACACTAACATATTGCAACAGACTGAATGCAGAAGTAGACATGAGGCACCTGTAATCCCAGAACTTTGGGAGGTTAAGGCGGGAGGATCACAAGGTCAGAAGTTCAAGAGCAGCCTGGCCCAGATGGTGAAATCTCGTTTCTACTAAACATACAAAAATTAGCTGGGCACTGTGGCAGGCGCCTGTAGTCCCAGCTACTCGGGAGGCTGAGACAGAATTGCTTGAACCTGGGCGGCAGATTGCCGTGAGCCGAGATCGAGCCATTGCAATCCAGCCTGGGCAATAAAGTGAGACTCCATCTCAAAAAATAAAATAAAATAAAAGAAGTAGACATAAGGCTCCAACAGTCTTCAGTTAAGACAGTTGCTTGAGAGATTTGCAAAAGTGTAAAACAATGCTGCTTCTCTCACTAAATTTCTGTTTTGGAAATGAAGATATTTTTCATAAAAATATGTTGTTTATGTTTATATGTGATGAGTTCATTATTGTTACTTTTTGATAAATTAATAAATATCTAGGCCCTCAATAATTCTTAAAAAATTTTTAAAATACAATATTTAAAAAATTATTTAAAATAAAATAATTTAAAATAGAGATGAGGGCCGGGCATGGTGGCTCACTCCTGTAATCCCAGCACTTTGGGAGGCTGAGGTGGGCAGATCACTTGAGGTCAGGAGTTTAACAATAGCCTGACCAACATGGTAAAACCCTGTCTCTACTAAAAATACAAAAATTAGCCAGGCGTGGTGGCGGATGCCGGTAATCCCCTCTACTCGGGAGGGTGAGGCAGGAGAAACGCTTCAACCCAGAGGGTAGAGTTTCCAGTGAGAGGAGACCGTGCCACTGCACTCCAGCCTGGGCAGTAGAGTGAGATTCCCTTTCTTTTTTTATTTTTATCATAAATTTTTGTTCAGGAGAGATTCCCTTTCAAAAAATTTACTTAACAATAAAGACATTAAAATAATTTATTTTTTTATTTATTTTTCTTTTTATATGAATCGACTTTGAATAAGAAAAATCATCTGCTTTTTAAAGAGCTGGGTTTGGGTGGTGGGGAACCTACTGGGCGCAACAATGTTGAGAACACTGCCCTCTGGCGGCCACTTCCAGTATAGTACCAGAGGCGGGGAAGCTGCGCTTGCTATTCTAGGACTGACCACGAGACGGCAGAACAACACAGCATTTGCTTTTCTATTTTTATTTCTATTAGTTACTTGTTCTTTTCTATTTGCTTCTTTTCTATTTTCTATTCCTTCTTTTCTATTTTTTAAAAAATAGAAAAGTGTAGATATGGGGACTCGCTATGTTGCCCAGGCTGATTCCCAACTCCTGGGCTCAAGTGACCCTCCCACCTTGGTCTCTCCAAGTGCTGGGATTACAGGCATAAGCCACCATGCCTGGCCCAAAATTCTGTTTCTGATGTCTAGGTTGGTTCTCAGAGCCTCACACTCAGCCGGGTTCCCAGGGACTGGGGCAAGAGTGACCTCACAGAGCTGCCCACCGTAATGATGCCTGAAGTGCTCGGGTTAGCAGGCTAAGCCTTGTCTTCTCTGCTTCCACAGGAACTCACAGCACCCCTAGGAAGGGCCACACCCCTCACCCTAAATTCAGACAGACAGAATGCAGACCTGGACAGCAGGGACTCAGTAAGTTACTGGGTGCCAAACCTGGCCACCACTGTGCTGGCTCTGGGAAAACTTGACATCTATAAAACTTTTAATCTCTAATAGGTGCTCAATAAAGTCATTCACTCTTTCAGATCATCAAGAAAAGATGTTGGGGCACTATAAAGTGCCAGACACTGTCCTAGCCACTGAGGACACAGTGAGGAGCAAAAGGGGCCCAGGCCCTGTCCGCATGGGACTTATAATTTGGTGAGGGAACAAAAAGTTTAGTCTCAAGAAATCAAAGTTAGGTTAGATGCTGTGAAAAAGGATGGGCTGCTTTAAGGGCACCTGAGAGAGGGGTCTTATTTACCCTGGGAGCCAAAAAGAAGCATAAAGGTTGATATGGTTTGGACGTTTGGCCTCCAAATCTCATGTCGAAATGTGATTCCTGGCTAGGCGTGGTGGCTCACACCTGTAATCCCAGCTCTTTGGGACATCAAGGCAGGCAGATCACTTGAGGTCCAGAGTTCAAGACCAGCATGGACAACGTGGCAAACTTGGTCCGGACTATACCTGTAGTCCCAGCTACTTGGGAGGCTGAGGCAGGAGAATTGCTTGAACCCGGGAGGTGGAGGTTGCGGTGAGCTGAGATCACGCCACTGCACTTCAGCCTGGCAACAGACGGAGATTTCATCTAAAAAAAAAATTACCTGATGGAATTCTGAATTCCTTCTCTGTGTTATTTTGAATTTCTTTGCATTTCCTCAAACAGAATTCGGTCTGAAAAGTCACATAGCTCCGCTTCTCCAGGATTGGTCCCTGGTGTCTTATTTCGTTCTTTCGGGAGGTCATGTTTTCCTGCGTGATGCTGCTAGCAGATGTTTTTCGCCATCTGGGCACTGAAGAGTCGGATATTTATTGTAGTCCTCACTGTCCGGGCTTATTTGCACCCGTCCTTCTTAGAAAGACTTTCCGGATATTGAAAGGAGTTGGGTGTTGTGATCTAAGCTGTATCTGCTCTAGGGGGCACCCACACCTAGTAACGCTGCGGTTCTTGCAGACGCATAGAGCTACTGCCCTGACCGTCTCAGACAGGATCTGGGCAAATTCTCCAGATTAGCAGGCAGAGACTCTTGTTCTCTTCCCTAACTTTCTTTCAAACAAATGGAGTCTCTGTCTCTGTTCTGAGCCACCTGAAGCTGAGGTGGAGTGACACAAGGACCCCGTGGCCACCACCGCTTTGACAGTCCTGCAGACCGGAGGCCAGCACAGCAATGGATCTTGCCAGAGGCCTGCTGTGACCCCTCCCTGGCCCTGGGGCTCTGCAATCAGCTGGTGGCAAAGCCAGCCAGGCCTGTGTCCTTCCCTCCAGGGCAGTGAGGTCCCCCAGGCTCCAGGTAGGGCCAAAGATGCTGTCTGCAAACCAGGGACTAGAGTTCAAAACCTTGCAGGTCTACCTGATGTTCTATTGCACTGTGGCTGAGCTGGCACTCCAGCCACAGGACACAGCCCTACCCACTCTTCCCTCCCTTTTCTAAAGGCAGAGGAGCCTCACCCTGTGGCCGCCGCCACCACAGGCCCACAGGGAGTTCTGCCAGAGTTCCCTTAAGGCCCAGAAGCTCTCCAGTCAGCTTGCGGTGAATGCTGCCTGGCCCGGGACTCACCCTTCCGGGCAGAAGGCTCCTCTCCGGCCCAGGGTAGGTTCAGAAGTGCCACCCAAGAGTCAAGTCCTGGCATTGGGGACCCCAAGGGCCCACTTGGTGCTCTGCCTCTCTATGGCCGTGCTGGTGCCCAAAGTGCAAGACAAGTCTCCTCACCCCACAGCCACCACTGCTGGGAATGTGCTGAGGCTCACCTGAAGCCAGCAAGTCTCAGAGGCTCGCCGAGGCCTTCCACGTGGCCCCTGGGTATCGCTCAAGGGCTCTTCCGTCCGCAGGTGATGAATCCTGCCAGGACTGGGTCCTTCCCCTCAAGGCAACAGGTACTCTTCTGGCCCAGGGTGTGTTTAGAAATGTCATCTGGGCCGGGTGCGGTGGCTCACGCCCGTAATCCCAGCACCTTGGGAAGCCGAGGTGAGCGGATCACCTGAGGTCAGGAGTTCGAGACCAGCCTGACCAACATGAAGAAACCCTGTCTCTACTAAAAATACAAAAAACTAGCTAGGTACGGTGGCAGGCGCCTCTAATCCCAGCTACTCAGGAGGCTGAGGCAGGAGAATCACTTGAACCTGCGAGGCGGAGGTTGAGGTAAGCCAAAATCATGCCATTGCACTCCAGACTGGGCAAGAGGAGCAAAACTCCTTCTCAAAAAAAAAAAAAAGAAAGAAAGAAAGAAAGAAAGAAAGAAAGAAAAGGTCATTTGCGAGTTAGGGCCTGGAAGTGGGGTTCCAACTAGCGCCCTATCCTGCTGGGGCCGAGCTGGTAGTCAAGATGCAGGACAAAGCCCTCCCCACTCTTCCTTCTCCTCTCCTCAAGAAGGAAGGGTTCTCTTCTGGAGCCATGGGCTGTGCAGCCTGGGGTTAGGGGAGGGGCGATGCCAGCCCTCCCTTGGCTGCCTCAGCTGATGTCTCAATAGGTTGTATGCCCCACCCCTACCCCCCTCAGCTGGTTGAGTGATTTTGAGTGACCTTGAGCAAGTCATGTCACCACCCAGAGACAGATAATGGGTATGGATCATGCATTCATTCAACAAACACTTCTTGAAAGCCCATCATTGCCCAGGACTGTTCAGGACACTGTGCAGGTAGCTGGGAGCCCCCAGGCTCTGTTTCCAGGCTTTGCAGTCGAATGGAGAATCTGGACACAGACGTGAACAGGTGGTCACACTACTGCAGCGTGCATAGGGTGACCGAGCACGGTGGCCTGGGGGACATGGGAGCACTTGAAAACCATCTCCTGGGGACTTGGCCCAAACCCTTTGCTGGCCAATCCTCTGTGAAGGCCATGATCGTGCAGCTGCTGAGCCTGGGGTGGTGGATGGGTGCAGCCGGTCTGGAGAAGGCAGGGAGGGCACAGACACCCTCCATTCCCGATCCCCAGGCATCCCTGGAAATGGCTTTGGGGAACAAATCCCTCAAATACCCTTGAGATTATTTTGTCATTTGCTCTTTTTCTTGAATATGACGGTGGAGGGACAGCAGATGTGTGGCCATCACCCTGCTTGTCCCCCTTGTCTCCCCCCGCCACTCCCATCTTCCCTCCTTTTCCCTCCATTTGTAGAGCCCCTTACACATTTTCGCAAAGCAGCAGCCCTGTGAATTCCTTTGGATCAAACAGTTAAAAAACAACTGCATCGGCCGGGTGCGGTGGCTCAGGTCTATAATCCTAGCAATTTGGGAGGCTGAGGTGGGCAGATAACCCGAGGTCGGGGGTTCAAGACCAGCCAGGCCAATATGGTGAAACCCCATCTCTACTAAAAATACAAAAATTAGCTGGGTGTGGTGAAGCACGCCCGTAATCCCAGCTACTTGGGAGGCTGAGGCAGGAGAATCCCTTGAACCTGGGAAGTGGAGGTTGCAGTGAGAGTGGAGATTGCACCACTACACCCCAGCCTAGGTAACTCAGTGAGACTCGCCAGGCATGGGATGCACACCTGTAGTCCCAGCTACTCGAGAGGCTGAGGCAGAGGACTGCTTAAGCTCGGGAGCTTGAGAT